>NC_134142.1:30377500-31627500 GCF_033958435.1 Carettochelys insculpta
AAGGTGGGACTCATAAAAACTATACAATGCTCCATATTGATCATAACGACTTTCTATCCAGTTCAGGTATTAGAGATGAGCACCTACCAAAGCCCCAGTTCCTATCACCTCAAAACTCATGACAGCTATGGACATGGATCTGCAGCTGACCCCCTCTATAATTCAGTCAGCCAAAACTCTAGATCCAATGACTCTCCTGAACTTAATGAAAGTTTGACTGAAGATTCTGATCTCAGCACTGTAGTTCATTCCCTTTTCTACTCAAAATGGAGTACTGTACACTGGGACTTGTAGTATCTACAGGCCACTTCCATACTGAATCTGTTTCACTATATGCAAACGAGTTGCCAGTGCAGTTCCCAACTGAGCATTGTTCGGGCTTCCTTGCTGCAACTTAGGCCATTCTCCAAATTACTGCCTTGTAGGGGTGTTTCCTTGATAAATGGTTCCAAAGAAACTGCATCTCTAAACAGTAAAAGTATTGTGTGCATTAATAACTATCCATTCATTAAAAACCTTGTCCATAATTAAGAAATGAGGGAAGGAGGGAAAATTTTTTTCCTAAAACGAACAAGAAAGAGGCAGGTGTTCTATAAGAGGTTTATTATGTTCTGGGTAAATCCTCAAGTGAGGGAGGAAAGACTGGACATGAATAATGCATGAAACTTAAATTCATGCTGTAATGTATAGAAATGCTTCTGCCCAAAGAGAAAATTGAGGAAGAGCTAAATGGATCAACGTGCTATGCAGTGTGTATGGTGATTATATGTCATGTTTATTCATAAAAAGTAAATTCCTCACTTTTTTCAACCATAGCCACCTCTTCCCACCCCTGCCCCAAGCCTGTTACACATTCAAATATATACAGACCAAAGAACCAAGTTAACCCCTTTGGCAACTAAACTGCTGCTACGGGCATTACACCAGATACGACTGACTCCAAAACTGTGACACTCCGCCACTCAGAAGAACTTTGTCAATGTGTTTATAACTCAGAAAAATAACTGTATTGCCAAGCTACAACAAGCTGCAAAAGCTCCCCTTGGTAAATCATGGTACACAAACAACTGAATGGTAGGTATCTGATTGTCTTTTATACCCTGCTGTGCCGCGACAAGTGTGGACGGGGTCTTTGTATGAAAGGCAGAAACAAGACTTGGGGTGCAAACCATTCAGGGAAACTCTTAAAAAAGCCAGGATCTTGAGATGATTGTTTTGGGATAATTCTTCTTAATGTTCTTGAAGGGGGAGCTGCATATAATGAACAGAAGCTTCCTTCTTGCCACTCTCTATGTATGGTAAAATATTTTGTCCAATCCCTGCCTTGGAGGCCATGAAATTCTGGTGGACTCATACCACAGCACGCAGTTCCAGGAACGGGTTTGAAACATTCCAAAGATTTGGACTGGGGGGAGTGATCTGGCCTATTTTAAGGATATAGGCAATGACTTATACGAAATTCAGACCTAGATCCAAAGGTGTATTACTAATACCCTTTTTCTAATTTTGGAGATGTTCAGATCTAACATTTTGATTTGCCCATTATAAATAAAGAGGCCATCTATGAAATTATATCCAGATCTAATATATAGAGTGAGCACAATCTCAACCCTTATCAGGGTCAGGATAATCACTGCTAGAGTTTTTAGTTCAGTCCAATCTCTAGTGTGAAAGAAGTTAAATGGAATTGCTCCTTTCCTATGAAATTAACCAATCTGCAGATTTAAAACAGCCACAAGTAAAAGGAAGTTGTATGGACCTCTAAATTCTGCTCTTATAACCAATAAAACTAGCTGTTTCACTAGCCCAGCAACTCAAATTCTCATAGGAGGTGATAAATTTCTCCCCAAGAATGTACTGTGCAATGCGTGGCTCTGAGCAGAGTTAGGTGACAAAGTGGTAATTGCACCTTTTCTATTGCTGCAAATTCCAAAGATGCTGCCACTGATGGAATTCCATCCAAAAGGGAATTATTCAAGAGCACAGTGTTGAGTAAATCATTAATAAGAGGTGAGAGAGCACAAACTCATATAATCCAGATCAGTTTGCACACCTAAATAGATTGGTAGGCCCACTCAGCTTATGGAGAGGCCATCTGCTGTATGCAGAGTCTTGTGTGCAGCGTCTCCTTGACTTTCAATTGTTTTTGTTGTTTGATTAGCCAATTACAATATACTCACATGGAATAAGAACCACATTCCTAGTTACTCTCAATATCCCTCTAAAGATTTGTTGGTTATTAATATGACATATTAATGGAACAGAATTTCATTTGATGGACCTAAAAGAGCTGTTTAAGTTAATACAAGTGTGTTCATCACCCTAAAACATTCAGTGAGCTAAAAATTTCAAAATGGTTAAACGAGTCTGTTCATGAAATCTAGGAATGTGAAGAAAAGACACAGCTCGACAATTTGCAGCAAAGAATGGATTCTGTGGTTAAAGTGTATTTCTACATACGTGTTTCTTCATTTAACACAGAAACAAGCTCTGGAGTGTTTCTGAATTCTGTGGTTTTTCAATGTGAGGTCTCAATGATTATTTTCATTCAATTTTAATATTTGCTTGTTAACATTTTCTTCAACCAAGAGACAATTTTTCTCCTTTCCAAGACAATAAAAATGGACAACTTCCAAATTAGCTTTTAAAACTATGGGTATGGTTCAAAAAAGAGGAGTGTAGAGCCCTGCACCTGGGGTGGAAGAATCCCAAGCATCGTTACAGGCTAGGGACCGAATGGCTCAGCAGCAGTATTATGGAAAGGGACCTAGGGATTATGGTGGATGAAAGGCTGGAGATGAGTAAACAGTGTGCCCTTGTAGCCAAGAAGGCTAACGGCACACTAGGGTGCATCTGGAGGCGCATTTCGAGCAGATCTAGAGAAGTAGTTGTTCCCCTCTATTCGGCACAGGTGAGGCCACATCTTGAATATTGTGTCCAGTTTTGGGCCCCCCAGTATAAAAAGGATGTGCATTTGCTGAAGCAGGTGCAGCGGAGGGCAACAAAATGATTAAGGGGCTGGAGCACAAGACCTATGAGGATAGGCTGTGGGATCTGGGCTTGTTTTGCTTACAGAAGAGAAGACTTAGGGGTGATTTAATTGCAGCCTTCAACTTCCTGAAGGGGAGCTCTAAAGAGGAGGGTGAGAAACTGTTCTCAGTGGTGTCAGATGTCAGAACAAGGAGTAATGGTCTGAAGTTGAAGAGGGAGAGGTGTAGGTTAGATATTAGGAAAAACTACTTCACCAGGAGGGTGGTGAAGCATTGGAATGTGTTGCCTAAAGAGATGGTGGATTCTCCATCCCTTGAGGTTTTAAGTCCCGACTGGACAAGGTCCTGGCTGGGATGACTTAGAGGGGGTTGAGCCTGCTTGAAGCAGGGGGCTGGACTAGATGACCTCCTGAGGTCCCTTCCAGCCCTGTGATTCTGTGATTCTGGGTGCAATTTTCCAAGTGTATATATTTTCACAAGTGCAAAGCAGATAGTTATATATACACAAATGCACCTTAAATTCACAACTATCTTCATATGAAAAAATATGCCACAAAAATGTAGCCATGCAAAAATATATCTGCAATATGAAAGGCCTTCTGAAGGACAATTTGAAAATTTAGGTCAATGAATCCATTATATTGTGGGAAAACTGGAATACAAGTAAGGTTCTTTATGAAGTCATACAACTATCACATAGCTTTCTTTAACAAGCTGAAAAGTCATTTCACCTCTCTAAACCTATTCTCTAATCATAGTTAATACTCATTGATTTATATATATTGCATCTAGAGTGGACTGAACCAAATCCTTAGATCAAAGCAACTCAGAATCATTGTCATTCAGATCCAGATCTGGATCCAAACTTTATAACCATTGCTACAATGGACTGAAGCAAAATACAGATCTGAAACCCCAGTGAACTATGGGACAGCTCAGCTTCTAACTCAGATGCTCAAATTCATCTCAGTAGGATCCTACAGCTTTTGGATTATCAGGGAGGTCATGGCCAAACTTGTGAAATTTTATAGCAAACTTCTCACTTCTTCCAGCACTAACCTGTAGTGGGGCCAAGCAAACCAGGTTTTGTTTTAGAATCAGCCACTCAATAGGCAGCTCAACTGGGCATATTGGGCAACAGCCATTGCTGTGATTTATTTGTACCAGATTTTTATTAAATTGAGCTTTTACTGTTTCTGGTTGACCATTGATCTATAAGATCCATTATCCATGAAGACATTTATAAATATCCCCTAACATATTTTCTCTTGAAGAGCATAATTTAAAACTTACCTCAATAAAGTCTGAGAAAAGTATTTCAGAGTGTTTGCAATGTCAGTTCCAGAGGGCACAGGATATATGTTGTGAAGAACACGGTTATGGTATTCCTGTAGGTAGCGGATCTTGGAAGCAACTGGATAAAATAAACAAACAGATTTTCATTTAGTTTAGTTCAGGATAATATACCATATATCAATTTTCTATCTGTAGTGTATTGTTAAAATTCAAGCAGTGAGATAAACCTAAGAGGCAAGTCCTTCCAATCCTTATAGTGGTTAAAAGAACTGAATACTCCAATGAAGAAGGGAAGAAAAGGAAAATATTTTTATATTATTTTAAAATCTATTTCAGTTCTACTCTGTGATAACATGTCAAATGAATATTTAGTGCCTGTCTAGTGTATTCCATTCATGAATCTGAATCCTCATTTATAATATTATGAGCTGGGTGAAACCTTTTTATGGTTTGAGCTCAAACCTCTCTGAGGCTGAGAGATGTGAAGCAGATGCATAATCTTCATTTAAGACAAAAGATGTGAACTCCTGTCTGAGTATTGTTTTGGGTATGTGCATGGATGCAAAGGAAGAGAGATAATACAGAAACTTAGGTCAGGCAAGAACGGATTGAGAGGGATCATGTGCTTGCAGCAGCAGCTAAAGACATGTGGCTAACCATGGAAAAACCTACGGAGAGGTTTTTGGGTAAGGCTCAGGCTGAAAAAATGCTCTTGTTGCTGTGAGCAAAAGAAGTTGTTTGTTTCCTTCTAGGCTCAGAGACTCAGGATTTTGTACATTCTTTGAAAACAAAATTAAATGTATCCATGAAATACCTGACTACCATCAATTTCTACCCCCAAATGGAACATCTCAAAGTTCCAATTGACTAGCCACTCAAATCAAAAAGGGGCAACAATAATTATTGCTTCAGTAGGTCGCACAACATCCAGGTGAGATGGATAAGTATTACTATTGGTTGAACGTCTCTAGTCCAGCACACTCTGGTCTGGCAACATCCATGGACTGGTATGATTTTAGTTAGTTGGATGTCCTGGCTTTTAGTGTTCTGTGCTGTTATTTAGCTCCGATTTACCTCTAAATGTCTTTTTTAGAGCCCAATGAGCAGGGGAAGTATTGGTAAGGCTGCTAGAGAATAGTGACTTCCCATGGTTCAGCAATTCTCTCATCCAGCACCAATCAGGTCCTGAGGATGCCAGACTAGAGAGGTTCAACCTGTACAGTCAATGTATGGATGAATAATCTCAGATAGAGAGATTCAGTGGTTTGTTCTAGGTCATGTTGTAAGCTGCCTGGTCCCCATTCCCCCTCCACTTGCTGGAGCCAGGAAACTGACCAGGGCTGGTGCCCTCACCAGTTTCCTGGCTCCCCCATCTTGTGCAGGAAATTTGACTCACATAGGGGTTGCGAGAAAGCAGCACTCCCCACCCCACCCCATAAGTTGGGGTGTCTACTGTATCTCTTGAACACATTTACAATATATATTTTTGCTTTGAACAACTCCCCAGATGAACTATTCTATACATTTATTAAATAAAAAAATTTTGGCAAAAATACTAAGGGTGCAAAGTCAACCACTCAAAAGTTAGGAAATACTAAAATTATGCAACCTGAATTCAGCCCGCAGGATGTATGCATTATTATACTGATTTTTTTTCCACAAGATCCCTGCACAGAAAGTCTGAATGCCAAAAGGGGAGCTTTCGGTAAGGCCGTACATGTATTTTAATGGATAACTTTCATAATTTAAAAGACTCCAGGAAAGACTCCTGTTTTTCCAGTGTTCAATTTTTCATGACTGCATCATTGCACAGGAAGATTTTTGTACAAACAAGCTACACTTGTGCACCTAATTGCACATTGATGGCCTTTTGGATCATTCTCATCGTATTTCGTCATCAACTATCCATTTTGTGGACTAACCTGATAATCAGGTGGGTCTGAATAAAAAATATAAGTGGCTAAGGAATCCAGTGGCACAAATCATGTTCTGACTTCTGAATGACTACAGAATAAATGTGTTCAATTTTATTCAGTGATTATGCAGGACATGAAAGGGTTTCTTTCCCTCCACCACAATATTTATGATTCTGGTTAGCAGACCTGGTGTATTTGGGTTCTCCACTTGTAAGTAAAATAGGCACCTAATTTAAACAGATAAAGAGTTTCTAATAAACCATGTATTCTCCCTGCATAAGTTACAGAAGGAGAGAAGTAGGTTGGATATTAGGAGAAACTACTTCACCAGGAAGGTGGTGAAGCACTGGAAAGCATTGCCTAGAAAGATGGCAGATTCTCCATCCATAGAGGTTTTTAAGTCCCAGCTTGACAAGGTCCTGGCTGGGGTGACTTAGTTGGGGTTGATCCCGCCTGAAGCAGGAGGCTGGACTAGATGACCTCCTGAGGTCCCTTCCAGCCCTATGATTCTCTGAATATATGTTATTACTGTTTTCTGATACAACCTTTCAGATGTAACTGACCTTTACAGATATAGTAAACTCTTTCATAGCCAACAAAACAAAGCAGCAGAAATGTAGCACTTTGAATACTAACAAAATTATTTATTTGGTGATGCAATTGATCTGATGAAATAGATCTGTCCCACGAAAGTTCATCACCAAATATATCACTTTGTTAGTCTTTAAAGTGTTACATTTCTGCTGCTTTGTTTTGTTGGAGTACAGACTAGCACAGCTACCTCTGTTACTGTTTTTCATATCCAGCAGCCCCGGGACCAGGAGGTTGCCGGATATTCATATATTCTGGATAATAGATAGGTGTACCTAGCAATGCATAAGACTAAAGAAAAACAAAGTTAGATATTAAGAAACAAACAAAAATGTATGTGGAGTACTTTATTTACCAACAACAGTAGTACTGTACACTGTAAACTTACACTGTATTTGTTGTATTTATTTGTATTTACTTTCACTATACTGTACTTTTGGAAAACATAACTAAAATTTACTTATGGTTAAAATGCCAGTTATTTGAAAGTTCCGATAACAGAATGCCCAATATGAAAGAATTTACTGTATGTAGGAATAAGGACACCTATTCCAAAATCTCACTAGACACTAAACTATGCTGCATAGCTCATCCTTTGCCTAGATGCTCAGATTCCAAGGTAATGAGGTTCACATACAGTGCTTTTTTTGTCTAAAAAAAGGAGGTGTCAGTACGCAGATGGCTCCCTGCCCTCTTTGTCCCCACCCCCACAGGTTCCCACAGCTAGGGCTGCATATGGGTTTCCCTGCCCCAGCCAGCTCCCAGCCCTAGGAATGCTGGGGTTCCCCCAGCCCTGGCTGGGCCCCTGGGACTGGAAGCATTAGGAAACCTGTTTATTTCTACTAAAAGGGTTAGTGCCCAAATGAAAGAAATAAAAATAAAAGAACATTCATCACTTAATAGCTAGATAATCATTTTGTTTGTAAAATGAGTCACTCCATGTTGCTTTTGCTGCTAGACCACACCTCCTATAGAAATTGTATTATGTCCCAGTCTATAGCAAACCCTGGTACCTCAAAGAAAGGCTCCTAAATCCAGGGGCACTGGATTATAAGTAACTGTTTTTGAAAACTGTTGTACATTCACAAATCCTATTATTTTTAACACGAAGTACAAACATTCAGTATGTTAGAAAATCAGAACATTTGTACTGATGTGTCCAAATATGGATTTAGGAGCCTAGCTTTTGCTATCTGTGTTTTAAAATGCTAATGTAAGTATCTGCTAACTTCAATATCTATCTCCACACTGCATGTGTATCTAAACTCACAATTTCCTCTTTGAGCCTGTACTGAGTCCAGTGTAAAGTCGGAGTTGCATTCTTTGCAGATGATCTCCTTGGTTGTTTTAAAGTCCTGGGCAGGAAAATGGAAGACAGTGGACATTTCCAGAGCATTACTTACCACAAGGAGATGTCAGTTTTTGTTACTGGAAGAACAGGGAATTAACTGGTGATCTCCAGGTTCTTTGCCATCAGTAGCTGCTATTCCCTGCAATAACTTAGCTCCACTGGAGTGCTGTAGTGTTAGGCCTACTGATGACTATCACTGATTTTACATTTCAGAATATGAGCAGGATGAGACCCATGTAGGGGCTAAAGAAGCACAGTATAACAGGTGACCTCCTGTGACCCTCTGTTGGCTGTCATCATTATAGCCTTTGTTAGAATGACACGGTACTACTCAGAGCAGAAGGGGACAAACTGTTGTTTGCTTATGTATTCCTGCAGAGTTTCGCACCACCAGTTATTAGGATTGAAATTTTTGCTCTTGAGATCTGATCAGTGTATTCTTTCACGTTCCTTTTTTCTGTTGTTCTATAGTAAAATCTGGACTCATCACAGTTTGTTAAGCCTACCTGAGACAATCTGGTTCTTGCCTGTCAGTCAAGCAGGACAGTAGCAGAGGCAACATCAGTTGAAGCTTGAGGGGTAATCTAGTAGTGGTCTATTAGCCAGTTTAATTCTAGTTGGAAAATTATCATAATTTCTCCAAAAGTGCAGATCCAAGAGAACTGGAATTATGCAAAGTTCAAATAAATACATTTTACAATGCCATAAGGAACTCAGCAAGGAAAGGGCCTTGATCAACTTATTATACGTTCAGTGTGTTAGGAATGGCACAGGAACTATCCATTTTCTGTATCTCCAAACTGAAGCATCATGGAGAAGGAGAAAGTCAGCTTCAAGACTGGAACAGAGGAAAAATTCATGATCTGGGTCCACAAGTGACTCTGATTTAAAACTAAGATACAACCCAAAACTGTAAAAAAGAGGGTGAGTCCTTAAACCTAAAAGAAACAGGGAAATGGCCACGAGGGCTCCAGAGCTCCATCAACAGGGAGCAAGTAAATAGTAGCCAGCAATATGAGTGAAACAAGAAACTCAAAGTAGAAAAGGCCAAGAACACTACGGGTGAGGAAACATGAAGACTGAGGATAACAGAAAGGGAAAACATCAAAAATGGTGCTGGTGGACAGGATGAACGAACCGTTCCATATGTCAATGTGAGGTAATCAGGGGTGAGATACAGAAAAGCATGAAAAGGGGAAGAAGGTTCAGAAAATGTGGGAAAAACAAAAAAGTAGCATAATAAGCAAGAACAGAACATAGCATCTTTCAGAGAGGGAGTATGGAATTTTCTTTTTAATTTTAAGAGCATAAGAATAGCTGTATTGGGTCAGACCAAAGGTCAATCCAGCCCAGCATCCTGTCTTCTGACAGTGGTTAATGCCAGGTAATGCAGAGGGAATGAACAGAACAGGTAACCATCGATTGATCCATCCCGTTGCCCATTCCCAACTTCTGAAAAGCAGAGGCTATGGACTCCAGTTTATAAAAATGTACCCTCCATAAAGGATGCATCTGGGCCATCAGCACAATACCTAAGATACAAAAAATATCAGCTTCTGGAACTAAAAGATTAACCATAAACTTTAAAAATGCTCCTTTGGCCTAATCAGGCAATGGTCTGTAAAAACGCAAAGACTTTGCACTATAAGCTAAAGATCAATAGACATGGACCAAAGAAAGAAGTCAGAACTTCAGATGAAATGGTTCCAGAAGCACTCTGAGCCCTTGATCACATAGCTGTCCCAACACACCGTTAAGATAATGTATCAGGAGAAAAGGCTGTATGAGATTCAGTGCTGGCCTACAGTGGCAACGTTTTAAAAATTTCTTGCTATCACACAAGTAAATATGGCAGTTAGTAACAGTAGTAACAATAGTAGGAGCGCTGATGTGGGCCACCTGCTTCCATTCTAATCACCATCATCTCACTTTGCAGGCAAAGTAGATCTAAACAAGGTGGTGATTAAAACGTCAATGGCTGCCAACAGTCGCCCTATAGTATAAGTCACGGGAGGTCCCCAGTGATTGTTACCAACAGTGGAAAATAGTATGAAACAACACAAAGCAGGCAAAGCAAGAGAATGATAAACCTGTGTATTTATGGAAGATGCATGGCACAAGCAAGAGCTGCAGGCCAGCTTCAATGCTTAATCAATGAGCTTCTTCATGGGTACTCCACTCCTAAAACTGTGAGGGCAGATCATGTTCTGTGTTAGTTCAATCCTTGGACACTTTGCTGAGGATGTTATGTCAAGTATTTGGGTGACTTTTTCATACAGATGCTAGGACCTAAGTTAAACCCTCACTTCTTCATACAAACCATGGAGCTGTCAGATCACCTTGGATTACTACTGATCTGAGTTAGCGATTAAGAAATGTTCAACTCCGTATTTTACCACTAAAACCACAGGCCAAACCAAGCCAATCAACCATTTCCTCCCCTTCTCATCCCTCTCCTCCATGTAATTATGTTCCCTTCCCTTTAATGGAACCTGTAAATATTACCTCGTTGATAAGCAGGCAAAGCAATAGGTGAAACGTTCAAGGGCTATTAAAGCAACCAAAAACAGAGTGGGGTGTTTGGAGATGGGATTTAGTATCAGCACTGGACCCTATACTGAGAAATCACCAAGTGCATTGCTTCATGGGGGAGAGGGCAGGCACCGAAAATTATGTACAAGAGCACCGAACAAAGGCTGGAAGCTTTAACCCAGAGCTGCCATTTACAGCTATGGAGACCGATCGAACATGGAAAACTAGGCCGTACCCAGAAGTACGTCCAGGGCCTGGCTTCCCGTCTAGCCCCCCCTGCCACCGGGCTTGGAGCAAGGCAGAACAGCCTGGGGTTTAACTGGGGGATCACGCGAGGCCCAAGCGGGCGCCCCCCCGGGACGGCTCAGCACTCGTGTGAAATAATCGCACTGCGGAGACAGCTCCGGCCGCAACGACGGGCAGCCCCAGCCCAGCCGATACACCGCGAGGCGCAGATTAATGGAGTCCCCGGGACACGCCTTCCTCCTCCTCCGGCTGCTCTCCGCCCCCAGCTCCCAGGACCATGGACAGTGCAGCGCCCGGGCTCCGCGCCCCCAGCAACGCCACCCCCACCGCCGCTCCATTGTGACCCGGCGCAGAGGAGAGCGGCGCCCCCCGCGGCCCGCTACTCACACTGCTCCGCCTTGGTGGACATGGTGCCGCGCGGGCGGAGCTGTTCCGCCCCTATGTCGGTGGCCGTTGGCTGCGTCCCGCTCCTTCAGCCCGCGAGGCGCGACGCCCGCCCGGCGCACAGCGGCCAGCAGCTGTCCGAGCTCCAGGACTCCCGCCCCGCCGCTACCATCCTCCGACCTGCGCAGCTCCTACGCGGCCCCGCGGCGGCCCGGCTGGCAGAGGCTCCGCTGGTGGCGCGAAAGGGGCAGGGGGCGCTGCTGAACAGCGCGCAGCGCTCGGCCGATAGGAGGAGGAGCAAGTCCCTTCCCAGGGCGGAGCCTCTTAAAGGAGCCGCGCTGCTCAGCCCCCTCATCAAATCTCGTCCTTGGGTACCAGTGTGGTGTGCCCCCTCCCCCCACCAACGGCGGGCTGGGCTGCAGTGAAAGCTCCCAACCGCCCGCTTGTGCGCCTTCTCTTCACACCAGCTCGACGCAGGCACGCTGACCGCAGCAGCGTTCTAACCCCGCCCCCCGAGCCCTAAAAACGTGCAGGGGCCGGACAACGCGTCAGTTCCCCTCGCCTCCTATGCACTTTCTCTGGGGCGTTAACGGCCAGGCCCAGCTCTGTCCAACGCCCGGCCCAGCCCCAGCCCTAGCCCCTCGCAGCGGGGGAGGAAGCCCCGCCCCAGGCGAGCAGCCTCAGAGCGGGGGTCAGCGCTGCGGTGCACTAAGCCAGTGGTTCCCAACCTTTTCACTAGTGTAGACCCTCAGTCATTCCCCAATTCCCTAATTTCCCCCAACTACTCTGGGACCCCCATCAAAGCCAATTCTAGCCCCTACGTGCACTTCATTACCTGAGAAAGGAAAGCACGGCATAGCTTTTCAGACAGCAATTGATCACATTATTAAAAGGTATTTAACTTAAAAATTATATACTAGATTGTAACTGCAATTTATTTGCAACTCATTTTCTATTATCATTTTTGTTCCTCTTTTATTTTTTTCACAGACCCCCTGCAATACCCTGCAATGGACCTCAGGCTGGGAACCACAGTACTAGGACAGTGTTTCTTAAACTTTGTGAGACCACAGAACACCAAATAATATTTTTAATGCAGAACGCCTAAGAAAATTTTTTTCAAAAAATTGTTGTTACACCCAAAGAACAGCAACATACACAAAAGGAAGTAATTGAATCTGTTATCATAGCAGTGAAGAAGTAACACCGTATCTCATTTTAATAAAACAAAATATATATCTTGAATTATTTTTCCAAATGCTCACGGCACACCTGCAAGTTGTTTGTGGAACCAGTGTTCTGCAGAACATAGTTTAAGAAACACTGCACTAGGGAGTACATTTCTGGGGGGCTCTGGCTCCCCTGCTCCACACAGTGGAGGCCTCCCCTCCATCCCAGTCCACTAAGGGTAGTTCAGGGTGTTCCAGTAACACCCTGTTATGAGTTCAGAGGACTGGACTAAATGACCTCTCCAGATCCCTTCCACTCTGAGGATTTTACGAGTCCCAATACTGCAGCTCCCAGCCAGTTACCACTTTTCCATTCTTCTCCTCTGTTCCTCATCTCAACCTCGATGCTTCCCCAAATCTCCCTCTGTTCAGGACAAGGGGGAAATGGGCAGGCTACTTAAGGTGAGGAAATATGATTTCCCATTTAGGGTTTTTGGTTAGTTAGTTAGTTCGTTAGTTAGTTAGTTAGTTAGTTAAAACCTATTATGCCCACTGGCATATAGGGCAGTAATAAAGGTCCTCCACTTCTTTCTATCTTTAGCCATTTTATCATGTGTGGCCCAGCTGTAGTTCATTCTCTTCATGTCTGCCTCAACAGTACGCCACCATGTTGTCTTGGGCCTCCCACATTTCCATCATCTTTCGGGTGTCCAGTCAAGTGCTATCTTTACAATGGTGTCTGCCTCCCTTCTCATCACATGCCGTACCTATCTCCAGCGTTTTCCCATGATGGTCATATCCTTCTGGTGGCATTGCAGGAGCAGGTCATGGTTGGAGATTGTCTTTAGCCAAAAGATGCAAACTATCTTGCAAAGGCTAGTTGTGTGGAAGGACAAGAGCTTGGCAAGGTCGCACTCTGTCATCCACCAGCACTCTCAGACATATAGTAGTGTTGATATGACACAACTCTGGTACAGCTTAAAGTTGATGTGGATACTGTACTGTGTAGATCTCCATACATTGTTCATAGTTCTGAAGACATACATTATTCATACTTCTGAGATTTTTTGAGGGGAGGGCTAATTCAGTGGGTGGATCCCCACCTCCCTCCAGTTTGAAGTGCTGGCTATATGGCAGGAGAATGGAAAGTGGATGAGGGATGTTCTTCCAGCACTGGGAGAGCTGCTGGGTTGTATCAGTAAGTAATGCAAGAAAGTTCAGGACATGAGGACAAGAAAGCAAATGTATCCATGTGTCCTGCCCTTGAGTTATTTCATGGCAATCACCACCTGCACTGGAAATCCAAGTGTTCTTTCATTGTCTTTATGGGTTAACTGGGGATATTTCTTCATTTCTGCCACCCAGAACGTCACTGAGGGATCTAGACTGCCCTCCTGTGAGGAACTTCATAGGGAAGATCCCTGTGACAGAGCAATAGGATTCATCTGTACGGGACATGGAAGAGTTGTGAGTTATTACAGATAAAAAATCTGCTGGAAGCAGCATACCCTAAAACAGCTGATAAACATGAAAATAGGGAGGCCATGGAAGCCAAAGAGGGCTGGGCTTCAAGAGCAATGGAGCCTGAAAACAAACTGTTTGCATAATCAATTCAGCTGTCCTTCTCCAAGTCTTCCAATCATATGGATATGGGCTTTGCCTATAATTGTCAGCACCTCTATGTATCCTGCAATAGAATCATGGCACAGTCCAGTGCACCCAAGTTACTGTTACCCAGGACTGAGAACAATAGACAACTTGGTCCAGATCCTGAAATTTCAATGAGAGTGAGATGTCTAAATATCTATGAAGATCTGAGCCTTTGTCACAAGTGGGCCCCCGTAAATAGACAGAGCCTCTATATATGGCCTTTAACTAGCTATTTTTGTTTTCATACCAGTTAAAAATACTGAATGTGAAACATTTTCCACCACTTCACAGCAGTTAATTAGTTTCACACCAGAACATTCAGTGTAGCTCACCCAACCCTAGCCAGCCTCCCTTATCGGACAGCTGCATAGGAAGATGTCCCACTGCTTACAAGAGAGCCATTGGACAGGAATAAGCAGTAGTTATCTCCATGAGACTGGTTTGGTGGCTAATGAAAAGTCTGAGTATAGTGGAGGAGAAGAGCTTCCAACGGTCCTGAGAATTAAGAAGAACTGGAGCCATTCCAGGGGTTCTGATACTCATGTGACCAGCTCCAGAGACATATCCGAAGAACAGTGACTGCAACACTAGCTCCTGATTCACCTCCCTCCCTGTTCTACTTGGATTGTGCCTTGGCCTAGGCTGGCCCAGGAGCGTGGGGGAGCAGGACTGTTAAAACTCAGGTTATGTGTTTCACTGCCTTCAGCTTGCATACACAGTGTGATGGTAAGGACATTTCCCCTAGCGCAGCCCAGCTTCCCCAGACAGACAGCCTGACAACGCCCACCCACCCCCACATCCCCACGATCGTTCCCTACAAATACCACTGCCAGCTTGGACCCCGGTGTATAGACCCTGGGCACTGCATCATTGACCACGGCCAGCCTTGTCTCAGCCAGGGCCAACTCCTACCTACAGTTTGTGAGCAAGCTCCCTTAAGCTACCAGCTCAGCTCTGCAGGAGGCAGGTGAGTCCAAGGGAAAGGAGGAAGGAGCAAATCAGTGAGGGGCACATGGGACAGAGAAAGACTGAGTTTCTAAATGTTTCCTTTAAATGTGCACAGGGTTCACATACTGTAGTGATGAGCCTTTATAGAAATCTAGACAGATAGGTAAAGCAGGAGCAGCTAGGAAAAACATATTCCTACTAGCTTCATCTACACCGGGATGCTACATTGAAATAGCTTATTTCGATGTAGCGAAATCGAAATAAGCTATTTCGATGAATAGCATCTACACATCCTCCAGGGCTGGTGCCGTCGACGTTGAACGTCAACGTTGGACAGCACTACATCGAAGTAGGCGCTGCAGGGGAGCGTCTACACACCAAAGCGGCCCAAATCAAAATAAGGGTGCCAGGAACAGCTGCAGACAGGGTCACAGGGCAGACTAGCACTTCCAGGGCAACAGCAAGCCGCTCCCTTAAAGGGCCCCTCCCAGACACACTCAGCCTGCACAGCACGCGGTCTGCAGAGCCACAGGCACGCACACTCCATGAATGCAGCATGGAACTCCAGCAGCAGCAGGAGCAGCAGCAGCAGCAGCAGCCAGAAGCCCACACACCCGCCCCTGGAAGAGCAGTGGTTGCCCTGCTCAGTGCCATGCGGGAGGCAGCTGACCATCCTTTATTTGAGGAAGATGAGCTGTCCTCGGGGGATGAGGAAGCAGCCCCAGACCTTGCTGCCCTCCCAGCCTCCCCCCGCCGCACACACCGCCGACTGTGGAGATACCCCACGAGCATGGACTGGTGGGAGCGGCTGGTGCTCAGCGAGTGGGACACGACCGCTGGCTCCAGACCTTCCGAATGAGCTGGCAGACATTCCTGGAGCTCTGCCAGTGGCTCACCCGTGCCTTACGGCACCAGGACACCCCCATGCGATGCGCCTTCACTGTAGAGAAACGGGTCAGCATCGCTGTCTGGAAGCTGGCCACTCCAGACAGCTACCGATCCGCAGGGCAGCAGTTCGGCGTGGGCAAGGCCACCGTTGGGGCTGTCCTCATGAAGGTAAGAGGACCCAGGGGGAGGGGGGGAGCCTGGGGGGGAGGGGGGAGCCAGGGGGGAGCCCTGGGGGAAGCCTGGGGGCGGAGTCCGGGGGGGAGGGCCAGACACACCCTGCACACCTCTCACTGGTGCTCTCTCATGTCCTTCCCCTGCAGGTTGTCCGCGCAATCAATGACCTGCTCCTCCACAGGCTCGTGTGGCTTGGGGACCTGGATGCGGCCATCATGGGGTTTGCCAGCCTGGGCTTCCCAAATTGCTTTGGGGCTCTGGATGGGACCCATATCCCCATCCGTGCCCCGGAGCACAGTGGAGGACGCTTCCTCAATAGGAAGGGATACCATTCCGTGGTCCTCCAGGCCTTGGTGGACAGCTGGGACCGCCTCTTGGCCATTTATGTTGGCTGGCCTGGCAGCACCCACAACGCCCAGGTGTTCAGAAATTCAGGCCTGTGCTGGAGGCGGGGACCTACATCCCCCAGCGGGAGATCCCTGTGGGGGACACCACCATGACCCTCTGCCTCATTGCAGACGCGGCGTACCCCCTCCGGCCCTGGCTCATGCACCCTTACACGGGCCATGTCACAGCCAGCCAGGAGCGGTTCAACACGTGCTTGAACCATGCACGCCAGGTGGCCGAGCGCACTTTCGGCCACCTCAAAGGGTGCTGGAGGTGTCTCCTCACCCGCCTGGATGCAGGCCTCACCAACATCCCCCAGGTCGTGGGCACGCGCAGCGCACTCCACAACCTGGTGGAGAGCAAGAGAGAGGACTTCTTCCAGGACTGGTCTGTGGAGGCTGGCAGGGCCGACGTCCAGCCACCCGCTGCCCCCAGTCGCCAGGTCGACCCTGAGGGGATCCGGGTCCGGGAGGCCCTCCGGGCCCATTTTGACCAGGCTGCGGGGTGAACACTGGCAGGGCCAGCTGTGGGTGAGCCACCCACTGCACGCCGCCATTCTCCACAACACTCCCTGCCCCCACGCCCACACCACAGAGAACCCGAGAGCACACACACCTCCCCAGACTTCTGTGCAATAAATGGAATTTTTTTTAAACAAAAAACCATGCAACCTTGTCTTAATTATTAACAGAAGAAGAAAGGGGGAACAATGTACATGGGAGGGCAGGTACAAAACAGGGGTAGAACAAAAACTATTACAAAGATGGGGGGAATATGTCCAAAGGAGGGGGCCTTGGGGGGCAACATCCTCGGCCACACACCCCTATTGTCCTGCGCCTGGTGTTGGGGGGCGTGACCCACGTCTCAGCTGGAGGCCCGGTCGAGGCTGCGTGGGGGCCATGAGAACTGGCAGATAGGGCCGGGCGGAGTCCAGAGGCCCACAGTCCCCCTCGGTGGCAGGACCCAGGATGGCTGATGGTGGAGGGACGGCAGGTGGAGTGGCGGGGGGGCCAAGTGCCACGCAATGTCCTCGAAGGTGCGCATGAAGGCCCCCCAAGCCTCCTGGCGCCAGGCCAGCGCTCGCTCCTGGAGATGGAGCCGCCGCTCCTCCACCTGCAGGCGCCGCTCGGACACCGCCAGCTGACACCGGAGGGTGGCGAGCAGCTGGGGGTCCGTGGACGCCTGCAGATGGCTCTGCCACTGTCGGGCTTGTCCTGGGGCTGGTCCGTGCTCCTCCGAGGGGCTGGCCTGGTGGGATGGCCCTGGTGGGCTCTCTGGGACTACAGACGCCGCGCCGGTGCTCTCCGAGCCCTCTGATGGTGCAGCTGCGGAACAGAGGGGGGAAGAAGAGTGGAGACAGCCATTAGTCTGGGCTCTGACCCGTGGCCCTTGTCCCCCCACCCCTCTGCTGCTGGTTCCCCATCCCTGTCCCCTGGAGATGCTGATGATGATGATGATGGGTGTCCAACCCCCCCCCGGGGGACCCTAGGTTCTGCTCCCCCCATCCCCAGGGATGGGGCATGGCGCTGTCCTGCTGGGGGGCAGGGGCTGATGGACTCTTCTGAGGGACATGCCACTGCTGTCCTTGGGGCCATGGTCATCTGGGTGTGTGGAGGGCCCTGGTCATGTCTCTTGTCCCCACCCCTTAACCCCGGGGGTGTGCACCAGTGGGGTACATAACTGACCAGGTACATAACTGACCATAACTGCTCCCACGGTCGGGGGACACCCATCAGGCGGACACCCTGCTGGAGCTGCAGGAGAGGAGGTCTATCAGCAGCCCCCCGTCACTGGAGGCCCCCTCCTCCTCCTCCTGTGTCCCAGGGGTGAGCTCCTGGGGGGGCCCCCTGGGGTGCAGGGCTGGCCTCCGGGGCGGACTCCGTCTCGGGGGCCTGCTGGGGCTCATCGGCCAATGTGTCAAGGGTGGCCAGGGGGGAGGAGGTGAACCGGGAGCCCAGGATGGCCCCGAGCTCCCTGTAAAAGGGGCAAGCAGCAGGGGCAGCCCCAGATCGGCTGGCCGTGTCCCGGGCCCGGGTGTAACCCTGCCGCAGCTCCTTTACCTTACTCCTGACATGGTCAGGAGTGCGGGCAGGGTGACCCCAGGCAGCCAGGCCCTCGGCCAGCCGAGCGAATGCATCCACGTTCCGCCTCTTGCTCCCCATTACCTGGAGCACCTCCTCCTTGCCCCAGAGCCCCAGCAGGTCCCAGATCTCGGCCTCCGTCCAGGAGGGGCCCCGCTGCCTCTTCCCCTGCTGGCTGGCAGGCTGGGAGCCCTGGCTCCCCTTGGGGGGTGCCCTGTGGGCACTTGGGGGGCTGGCTGGATGCCATGGGGTGCAGGGTGGTGGGTTGGGGCTGCTGAGGGACGTGCAGGCTGGGCACGTGGCTGTGCTGCTGCCTGCACGAGCTCTCAGCTTCCTGCACAGGAAATAAGGGGGCGGGGAGCTTTAAGGGGCTGCTGCATGTGGTGACCATAGAGCTCAGGGGCTGGAGAGAGCGTCTCTCAACCCCTCAGCTGATGGCCGCCATGGAGGACCCCGCTATTTCGATGTTATGGGACGCGGATCGTCTACACATGCCCTACTTCAACGTTGAATGTCGAAGTAGGGCGCTATTCCCATCTCCTGATGAGGATAGCAACTTTGACGTCTCGCTGCCTTACGTCGATTTCAACTTTGAAATAGCGCTCAGCACGTGTAGACACGGCGGGCGCTATTTCGAAGTTGGCTCGGCTACTTCAAAATAGCCAGCTAGTGTAGATGCAGCTATTGTAATATAATATTTGGTCCCTAATAGAGTGCAGGAAAATTACAGCTATATCTGCATGATTGAACAAGGTCTTACACACATCAACCTGCAGACAGGTTTCCCTACCTATAATTTTGTACAAGCCTGGACATTGTCTATATCTCAATTAAATCCTGTACAAATAACATGGTATTTAATGAAATTAGGTTGGACTAGTTTTTTAATGTCATTATAGAGAGCAGGTCACTTAAATGTTATAACTTATGCTCTAATATCAATAGGCAGCAGCTGCAGGAACAGTGTGAGCTCTGGAGATGTATTACTCATCTCTTTTCACTGAAAAAGAGGTCATTATTTTGCAGCAAGTTTCCTGTGACTTTGTCTAATAGAAACACAGAACCCTTTTGGGATTTAAAAAAACAGTTGATGACTTGTTTTCACGTCTTTTATTGCTTTGTGGAAACTAAAAATTAACAGGAAAAGCTTTCGTTCTAAATAATTCTCAAGTAATTAGTACAAGACAGATTTGTAACAAAAATGTGCAGAGAAGCAAAGACATTTGGACCAATTAAAATTTGAAAGAATAATTTACACTTACCTCAGATGATAAGAGATTTTTTGTCTGGATGTTAAGATGCAAAGTGCAATTAATAGAGCTGCAAAACCTATTTTTATCAGGCAAATTTGTTATGGTGTAAATTCCACTTTGCTGTCCCATGAAACATTTAATTCTCAGACTTTTTCCATTTACTGACGTGTTGTTTTTTTTTTTTTTTTACATTTATATTTTGGCTCTAACATTATCTCTATTGTAACAGTAGAAACTTTTATTTCATTATAATATGTAAAATATGGACTCTGCTTTCAAAGCTACATTCTGGATTTATTTATTTGACTGTTCCAGTCATCGTTCTCTGTAAGCTGTGTGCTTGGGCGGTCACCCAGAGTAGATTCAGGGGCCACCCCGTTGAATAGCAGAGCGTCCTGAGCATCTGCAGCTGCTATGATGTGTTTCTACAGTGCTGTGCATCTGCACATGGCTTGGTGCATATAACAAAATTTATGTCACACATGGGTACTAAAAAATGAGAGGGAACACTGGTTCCAACAGATGCGATTTCTTGCTGATAAACTCCCCTCTCCTTGCAGGAAAATTTGTGTTGTGCAGGGGTTGCAGGAACAACCCCTGGGTAACTCGAGGGTTTACTGTATTAGACAACCCCCCACACCCACCCCACGGTCCTCACTCTCGGTTAGGTCTTAAACACCCAGGCTGCGTCTACACGTGCACGCTACTTCGAAGTAGCGGCACCAACTTCGAAATAGCGCCCGTCACGTCTACACGCGTCGGGCGCTATTTCGAAGTTAACTTCGACGTTAGGCGGCGAGACGTCGAAGCCGCTAACCTCATGAGGAGATAGGAATAGCGCCCTACTTCGACGTTCAACGTCGAAGTAGGGACAGTGTAGACGATCCGCGTCCCGCAATGTCGAAATTGCCGGGTCCTCCATGGCGGCCATCAGCTGGGGGGTTGAGAGATGCTCTCTCTCCAGCCCCTGCGGGGCTCTATGGTCACTGTGGGCAGCAGCCCTTAGCCCAGGGCTTCTGGCTGCTTCTGCGGCAGCTGGGGATCTATGCTGCAGGCACAGGGTCTGCAACCAGTTGTCAGCTCTGTGGATCTTGTGTTGTTTAGTGCAACTGTGTCTGGGAGGGGCCCTTTAAGGGAGCGGCTTGCTGTTGAGTCCGCCCTGTGACCCTGTCTGCAGCTGTGCCTGGCATCCCTATTTCGATGTGTGCTACTTTGACGTGTAGACGTTCCCTCGCTGCACCTATTTCGATGTTGGGCTGAGCAACGTCGAAGTTGAACATCGACGTTGCCGGCCCTGGAGGACGTGTAGACGTTATTCATCGAAATAGCCTATTTCGATGTTGGCTGCACGTGTAGACGTAGCCCCAAAGTCCCAAACTGTCCCAGCCTTAAATGCCCCCAGCAGCCCCAAACCACCCCCAGCCTTAGACCCCCCCCAGCAGCCACAAACCACCATTGCTGTGGGACAAGTGGGGGCTCCTGCCTGGGGTGGTGAGGGGTCCTGCCCCACTCCCAGCCTTAGAGCCCCCCCAGCAGCCCCAAACCACCCCCAGCATTAGACTCTCCCTGCAGCCCCAAACTGCCCCCAGCCTTACAACCCCTCCGCAGCCCTGAACTGCCCCCAGTCTTAGACCCCCTTTGCAACCCTCAACTGCCCCAGCCTTAGACACGCCTCCTCCCGCAGCCTCTTCACTGGGGCTGCTAGGCTGGGTGGCTCCCCCAGCGCTCCTACTCCCAGCAATGAACTCAAGTGTTAAGGTTTCAGCACCTAGGCATAAGGTGATTGCTATCCCTAGTGACAGAGATAGCTGCCATCTCCAGCAGCTGTCTCTATTGATAGATATCAGCTTGAGGCAGCAGAGTTAAGAAACTGCAAATGGCTTCTTTAACAGCCACATGCAGCTGGGAACTGCCCAGCTGGTGACCTTTAACAAATCTAATGGGACCCATGTTTGGGTCCCGACCCATAGGTTGGGAATGCTTGCTCTACATATGTACACTACATCCTATTTCTGGTGCCAAACTATTCAAATACATCAGAGAAGTACCTACACTCAACTGGTTTATGTCAAGTTACAAGCACTTGGAGCAAATTGGAGACTTTTACATATATTTTAATGGGAATTTAGCGTCGCTCTTATGAGTTTTTACCTACGAGCAGAAATTTGGGAACCAATTTTGCTTGTATAGCAAGGGATGAGTCTATAGATATTGAATAGACACCATGGAAGTATCAGGGGGTAGCCGTGTTAGTCTGCATTCACAAAAACAATGAGAAGTCCTGCAGAACCTTATAGACTAACAGATTTTTTGGAGCATAAGCTTTCGTGGGCAAAGATCCACAGGCATCTGACAAAGTGGGTCTTTGCGCACAAAAGCTTACGCTCCAAAAAAATCTGTTAGTCTATAAGGTGCCACAGAACTTCTCACTGTTTTTACCATGGTAATGTGCAGCAAAAAATGTGGTCTGCCTGCCTCCCCAAACACTGGTAGAACTGTTCAAATATGTCCCAGAGAGCTCTGTTCAGTCTTTTTGCCTGTAGGTGATTCCCTTCCCCACTAACCTGTGGTGCCTCTGTGTTTGTTTATTTTATTTTTAACTCTTTGATCTTCATACAAAATTGGAAATTTCCTTGCACACTTGTGAATAAATAATAATAACAATAATAACTTAACTCAAGAAGAGGTTGTTCTGGAAAATGTTCCAGCACAGGGTGTAGAGAAAAGATATTATGTAGACCCTATGGCTATGTCTATACTAGAGGGTTTTTTCAACAAAGCAGGCATTTTGTAGAAAAAAACACATGGAACATCCATACTGAAAGTGCGTTCTGTTGACATGCTGTTGACAGAACTTGGCACTTTTGTTGACAGCCTTCTGTCTCACCCCCGTGAGGCAGAATGCTTTTCTCCACAGAATCTGTTGATAAAAAAGCCATGTGGATGCTCCAGTGGGCTCCTCTGTCGACAGACAGGCTTCCAGGCCATTGGGCAGCCCTGTCTGCTGTGCTTCTGCTTGGCCGTTCTGTTGAGAGAAGGCCAGGCAGTCCAGCCACTCTCTGTCGATAGAGTGGATCGCTTTTTTTGATCTGCTTTTGTGTGTGGATGCACTCTGTCGACAAAAGTTTTGTTGGAAGATCTCTTCTGACAGTGACTTCTGTTGACAGATTGCTGTAGTGTAGGCATAGTCCCTGTGTGTATGTTCACCTGTCTGCTTCTGGCTTTTTATCCACCATGGCAATTTAGGGTGATCTCCCAACATCTCTGGCCATGTCTCCTTTCCTTTATCCATGCTCCTGACATACTTCCTGTGCGAAGGCTGGAGCTAGATGAGCCAGCTGTATGCTACTTGAACATCAGTGTTCCCTGTAAGCTGTGCATTTTGACAGCTGCCCATGAGAGATTCAGGTGTCACCAGGTGATTAGCAGAGCACCCACAGCCAGCAGCATGTATTTCAACTGGTGGTGCATATCTGCATATGACTTGGTGTACATAGCAAAATTTATTCTGCACATGGATGGAAAAAATTAGAGGGCACATTTCTGGACATTCCCAGCTACTATGGAGATCTTTTAAATGTCCCGAAAGGCCAGCTTACAGACCCTTTGCACCCCTGAATACAATTATATTTGGGGGAGGATGCTGATGGAGGTACACTGAATGTCTGCAGAGGAGGATAGAAACTTCATGCAGGGCTGGTTGTTTACTGAGCAGATCATTTTGAGGAGGAAGATGACTGCTATTTATAGCAGTGAGCAGACGGAGATTTCAGGAACATTTAATTTTGGGGAGTGACGATTTGTGGGGGAGTGATTTCAAAGGCCTAATAGTGATGGGGACAGATATTTGTGAGGTGATGGGATATTTCAGATTAGGCTCCTTTCCTCATTATCAATCATTCTCAGCTGCAGGGACTGACTCATCCTGCTCCTTGGGTTCCGAAGCTTAAGTAAGCATGCAGGAGATGGATGCAGTGATCCAAAAGCATTTCTTCCCTTTGGAAAGCAGATACAACCACTCTGGCAGATGCTGACCCACAGACTACAGCTTTGACAGTAGGTTCTGGTTTCTGTTGGCCTTTCACACATGCCTCTTAAAAATAAAAGGACTTGGTTGCTGAGCACACAGACTACTTGATTCTTTGAGAAGAACTCCATACCCAGCAACAAGCTCCTGGTTGTAGGCAAGAAGACACAGTCAGCCAGTTCCTCATAGCAATAGCTGCTGCCTGGTCAGGATTCCTCAGACGTGCCCTCCTCTCTCAGATGGAAAGGATAATAGCCTCTCCAGTGAAGCCAACTCCTTTCCAGACATCTCTTCTGGAGGATTGTCAGCAGGGGCTGTTGCCTCCTCCACAGCTCCTCCTTGGTAAATCACTTCCACAAGGAAATAGCTAACAGTGCTGTGAGTGCAGTTGCTAGCGGTGGAGGCCCATTTACACTGGCACTTCACACACTGTAACTTGCTGCACTTGGGGTGAGGATGCTTTTTCCTACCCCAGAGCTAGAAAGCTGCAGGATAGTAAAGTGGCAGTAGAAACTTAGCCTTCAAATCTCAGTGCTTTTTTTCTAGAAAAGAAAAGGTGCTGGAACTCAAGTCTGATGATTCCTCATAGAGGTTAGCATGTTCAGTTTTAATACCCCAGTCCCTGTGCTGCTGCAGGACCAGTGGGGGCTCCTGCCTGGGGTGGTGAGGGCTCCTGCCCCAGTTGCTGTGCCACTGCCGGGTCACAGGGGCTCCTGCCCTGATCCCCACACTGCTGCGGAACTGGCATGAAAATTTTTCTGGAGTTCTAGCAGAAAAAACCTGCCTGAACTCCATTCCAGTGTGTTCCGCCAGAAAAAAAGCCCTGTGAAATCTAAATTACATCTGTCACCTCACACACCTTCTCTATACACGCCTCTGACAAAGTAATAACAACAAGGAGTCCTGTCACACTTTATAGACTAACAGGTATTTTGGAGCATAAGCATTCATGGGCAAAGACCTGCTTCATCAGATGCATATGATGCTTGCAATGAAATGGGTCTTTGCACATGAAAGCTTATGCTCAAAGCTTATGTTGGTCTATAAGTTGTCACAGGGCTTCTCATTGTTTTTGTGGGTACAGACTAGCACATCTACGCCTCTGATAATAGACACTTTATCCAGCAACTCCTGTTCTCTGTTGGAGCATCCCATTTTGTCCCACTGTGTGCATTGGATCCACAAAGCTATTTTGCATGATGCATTTTGAAGTAAATATCTGAGCAGACATAGTTCTCAACCAAAGTGATATTCATTTGCTATAGATTTTATTTATGGAAAGCAGAAAAATATGAAGAAAATGTACTGTATTTTTAGAAATCGCTACTAAGCTATTTAACCCTTGGGATACTTCAGAAGTTTTTTGTGTCTGTTGTGGTCTGAGATTTGAAATCACAGTTTCTTTTTGGTTGGCATGACTTACTTCTGCGAGGGAGTGTCATTTAAATTTGTATAATGATCCTCTGTTGTTTATTATCTCTTCATGAGCTATCACATTATTGAGATTACTTTCCTTTAGAAGCTTTCCACCTTTTCTAGCTTCATTTAACTTCTTTTTTTTTTAATTCAGGAAGCTGTCATTGCTTTATCAACATTTTCCATGGCTGTCCTTGGACCAGCTGGATGGTTCCTGTTCCACCTCTCTAGCTATAAAAAAGAATTAGAAAGTGTGGTTTCCTATTTAAGACCCAGAGCCTCAGGTCTGCAGTAAATATGCCTTTCTGGAGCATCTTTGAAGCCAGTGTGTCAACCTGAAATCTAGTCAACTAAAAATAAATAATTTAAGCATAGTTTCATATTCCACATCACCCACACTATGTGAAAATTCACACAAGCAGGGAAAATTACTAATTCAGATCTCCGTCTGACAAAGCCTCATGCAGGTTCTCAAGTTTACATTCTCTCAGCAGTCCCATTGACTCCAAAGGGGCTAAGGTTAAAAGTTAACCAAATGCATAACTATTTGCAGAAGTGAGGCCTGGTCGTATAGGGAAAACAGTAAAACTAACACAAATTGCCATATTGTGTGACCTGATCTAAGAGAGTGCGTCTGTACTAGCAAGTACATTCGAAATCCAGGTCGGAAGACTGTGGTCTTTTGAAAGAACCCATGGAGCGTCTACACAGACACCTCACTCTTTCGAAAGTAATTTTGAAAGAACAGGAGAGTTCCTTTGAAGTCGTTCCTCCATTCCCAGGGTGAGAAGAGAACCCTCCTTCAAAAGATAATTTCAAAAGACAGCAAGTATAGATGCTCTGTGGCCCGCTCTTTCAAAAGAGGGAGTCCTCCATGGCAGCGATCAGCTGACAGGCGGCGGCGCCACTCACAGCACAAGCAGAGCTCTATGGCTCCAGCGTCCAGCTGCGTTGAAGGAAGCAGGCTCCCAGAAACCCTCAGGCAGGAAGCTGTGGCATCCCAGCCCCAAGTTCTGGAACACCCTGGTATCATGGGCGCAGCTGGACCAGCCCACACAGATGTCCTGGAACCGGCCGTTGGCATTGACGACTGTCTGCAGGACCATGGAGTGGTAGCCCTGGAGGTTTACATAGGCCCCGTGGCTGTGTTCCGGGGCCCTGATGGCAATGTGGGTGCTGTCCAGGGCCCCAAAGCAGTTTGGGAAACCCAGCTCCTGGAAGCCCGGCATGGCATCATCCAGGTCCCCGACACGGATCAGCTGCCTCAGGAGCACCTTGTTGGTGGCCTGGATGACCTGCAGGGCAGTAGGGAGTGTGCTCATGAGTGTGGCCTGGGATGTGACGTGCACACCCATCCCCCTCCCCACCCCTGTCCCCTGTGGGGGGATGCCCCACCAGTCCCCAGTGATGTCCCTTGCTGGGCACCTCCTACCCCTGCTCCCTGCATGTGGTGTGGGTGTGACCCAGCCATGGCTTACCTCATTAAGGATGGCCCCAACGGTGGCCCTGCCCACTCCGAACTGGTGGCCAATGGATTGGTGACTGTCCAGGGTGGCCAGTTTCCACAGGGCGATGGCCACCCTTTTCTGCAGGGGGAGCACTAGCCTCATGTGGGTGCCATGGTGCTGAAGGACTGGGGTGAGCCAGTCGCACAGCTCCAGGAATGTCCCCTTGGTCATCCTTGGTCATCCTGAAGTTCTGTAGCCACTGGTCATCGCCCCAGTCCTCCAGCACCAGCCAGCCCCACTAGTCGCTGCTTGTGGGGAAGCTCCACAAGCAGCGGATGACCCAGGGGACCAGTTGGGGACATTGCACCCTGAGGACGGCCTCCATGAGGGTGGCTAGCTGGGCAGCCACCTGGAGCTGCTGGTGCACAGTGGTCAGGACCATGGCTAGTGCACTAGTCATGGCTTTGATGGGGGGAGGGGGCTGCTTGGGGTCCATAGGGGCATGGGATGCCTCCTCAGATCACTCTTCCTGAATGCCTGGGGACAGGTTGCTGGCCCTCGGTGTGTGCAGGCCAAGGCTTGGGATGGGGGTGCCCTTTAAAGAGATGGCGGGCAGCGACCCTGGAAAGGCTTGTCCACCACGTGATCCTGCCCACGGTGCCTTCTGCCCCTGTACTTTTGAAAGAGCACTCTCGGTTGTGTGGATGCTCTGTTTTGAAATTGCACTCAGGGACTTTCGAAAGAGCAGATCGAACCTTCAGATCGAACCTTCAGTCCCTGTTTGCCTATGTGGATGCTCCCTTTCGAAATGACGGCTTTCGAAGGGAGCTGTAGTGTAGACACAGCCTGTGGGTTTAACTACATTGGCTTCAGCTGCCATTGCACTCAGCAGCCGAGCCTGAGTTTGGTACAGTGTGCTTTCAAAAGTGCAAACAAAACAAAACAAAACAGAAACAGAGAAATTGTTATTATTAAAATAATTCTCTTCTTTACGTGTATTATGATTTAGTTCTAGCAATAGGGATATATAATGACAGAAGAGTGATTTTAAGTTAACTGTTTCTCTTTAATTATTTATGTCTCTTCTGTTGCAATAGAAAAATGTGTGCATTCCTACTCATATAAAAGTGTCCTACTGTCATGATTTTATAACATCTAAGGACGTTATCGTCCCCGTGGGCCAGGGAATACACGCCTTTGGCTATGAAAAATCAGTGCAGGCACATGAAAAATCCAAAGTCTCACAGGCTGCCATTTGGCAGCATTACCAACGGTCACTTTTTGACAGTTGGTTTCCTCGGTAACCTGAACTCCTGACAAGGTATTTGAATTCTAGGCCTCTGATTGGGCGGAGGTGAGAGCTTCTAGCACCTTCCACACCCCAGAGGACCTAATTGAAAAACGCAAGTACAATCATGAATATTCATTTAGAATCATGAATCATGCATGAACTCCCTGCATATAAGCAGGTGCCTCAGGCCATTGTGTGGCCCTGGAGGACACAGGCTAGACCCTGCTACTCCACATAGGGAGGCGTGGCTGCATCTGCGGCATCCGCCGAGCCCTTAGGCTAGCCCGGAGCGGCGAAGATTAGCTGAAATCACTATCTTTGAGCTAAATCACTTCAGCGCCGCCACTACACCTGCGGCGCTGACCGGACTCGAGTGGCGCCTGTGCTTTCAAGCAGCAGCTCCTTTCCCACGCGGCGGCAGCAGCAAGCAGCCTCTGCAGGGCAGCGGCCAAGTGTCGAACTGGCCTGCTGTCAGGCAGATACTGCGCTCCTGGCTGCCAAACCCAGAGGCCGCCATCTTTAACACCTCCATGCCTACCTCACCAGCGCCGCCATTTTGACTACCGGCTTTTCCACTCTACCTGGACTCGACTCATTCTACTAGATCAGACATCAACTTCAGGACACGTAACTTATCTACTGAAACTGACACCTCATACACATTTAAAACAAATCTCACCTGGGACATAGGGGCCCCCAACAGGGGTGTAGGGGTCACGCCCCTGCAGTGTGCCGGCCCGACGGGGGCGGCACAGAACCCGAGGGCCTGACCATCAGGGCCGGGCCTGTGTGCCCAGGGTTATAATACAGCACATTTAATTATTAATTGTTTACTGCTTTATATTGATAGTATTGTTGTTATTATAGTATAGGTTTAACATTGAATCCTTTATTGATAATTCTGTTAGGAAGGTATTATCCCCTACCTTGTAATACCTATATTCTTCCACATATAGCGAGTGAAGGCCCAGCCTCCTCGCCTCCCTCAAGCTACCAACACAGTGCTTCCTGAGGAAGAGCTGAGGCCTCCCAGGAGCACATCATAAAAAGTGCCCACAAAGAGGGTATCGGAGGGCCTCCCACAAATAGAGGAGCTACCCTTGACTGACCCCAAGGGCCTATCTTTGGGGCAGGTGTAGCGCCCTGCCCCCGGCCAGGAGCGGGGGTTAGCACCCCTCGCTCCGCCTATAAAAGTTGGTAGCAGGGATAATATAAATTCCTTCACCCCTCTCACCTTTCCATCACTAATAAACTGAATTTTTGCCTTCCAGAGAAATAAAAATTTATAACTACACCAAGGAATCTACAATCTAACAAACAATGTTCATCGTAAGTTTATAGCTATAGTTATTGTTTAGTTCAGTATAGTTAGTTTGTTATTTAACAGTGTGCTTTAATAAAATAGTTAATTTGTTTCACCTATTTCTGCCTCGTCCTTGGTCTCGCCCTTCCATGCCAGCCACTTCCCGCTAGGAGGCTTGGGCGGGGTCTAGTGAGAACCGGGGTGGAGCTCTCCTGCCTGGGATTGTAGCAAGGGACTGTCTGGGTCCTGGGATCTGTGCTTAGGAGGCTTGTGACCTCCTTCTAAGGGCTTATTTTAAATTACCACCTGTCCAGAAAAAGCCCAGCACCTACAAATTGTGGTTGGCAGAAACATCAATTTGTTTTAAGCTTTTATGTTCAGATTTATGGTATGTGAAGGGTTTTTCCATATTTTATGTTTAGAAGGTATAGTATCTACTATATATTATAGAGAGTTTGCCTGTTTTTTCTGTTCAATCAAGAGCTCTTTGTAAACGATAAGAACCAGGACCACCAAACATGGTATACATCTTCCTTTTATCATAACTTAAAGCAACATAAGGGTTTTGTTGTGCCAGGAAAATGGAATGTGCCTAGAATGGGATCGCTTCTCATAAAACCAAAAACACAAATACAGCCCTCAAAACTGACATAACAGAATGAATGTTGAAAGAGACTGAACCAAGATAAGATAGCCCTCTTTTGTTAAAACATAACAAATAATAAGAGTTTATAGGGACAAAGAAAAATATATTTGATGGAATTCCCATTTAAAATAATGTACTACAAATAGTAAATGGACAAATTTTGACAATCTTTTTTAAAAAATCCAAAATAAAAAATAACTTCATAAAAACAATTCTGTATTTTTTAAAAATACAAAAATTTAAATAAAGTATGCACATTTTATTTTTGTTTCCACCAAAAAAATTAGTTAAGGACACAAGCAATGCTGTGTTAATCTGATAATTGCAAATATTTTAAAATCTAGTCTTAATTTTAATAAGTATTGCTCAATATGTCAGACGTACATGGTATTATTCTTGGTTCAAGTCATAACTTTTAATGATTATATTTCTGATTTGAAAAAAAAATAAAATCAACCTTCTGTGATGCTTTATACAGATCATATTCAGCTAGCTGTCTTTCTCTGCTAAGGCTAAAACAACTCATGAGAACATGAAACCACCACATCTGAAAACAGGGATTTTGTTGCAACTTCCTTCTCAGTTAAGTGAAAGTATAAATTCCTAATGTGCTTCTAAAATATGATTTTCATAAAAAGCTGTAACGTCTGGCTCTTCTCCACTACCTTAAATTCCTTTAGATATTTATGAATTAGAGAGAATAGGCAGCTCTCTGAAAGCTTATAGTGATGCCATTTAATTGTTTGCAGAAAAACAGACCCCTGTTGCTGTAATTCTAGCAGCAAGATACAATGCGCATTGGTCTTCATGGAAGGATTCCCATGGATTTCAGTGACCTTTGGGTTGGGAGGTCCAGATTCTTGATATCAAGAGAACAAACTATACCAGCACTGATCAGACTAAAACAGAAAGATAGCTGCAGGAAGACACTGGACTGCTGATTTTGCAAGACAAACATTTATCTATGTAAAAGCACTCATGGCTTATCTACACTACCATGGACAATCGACCCACTTAGGATCTATCTTCCAGGGTTCGATTTCTCACGTTGAGTCTGGACACATGAAATCAAGCTCTCAGGGGTCACAGTCCACCCCTGTACTCCTCGTGAGATGTGACGAGTAAGGGACGTCAAAGGGAGAAGCTGTCCTGTCAAACTTTCCTTGTACAGACAGACAAGTTAGCCAAGTGCAGATATGTCCATTTTAGCTACACAGTTGGCGTAGCTAAAATTGCATATCTGCAGTCGACTTTCTTGGTCTAGTATAGATATAGCCTCAGGGTGTATACATGCTTGCTGGATCAGGAACCTAAATTGATTACTATTCCTATCTCATTTAATATATAAGAAATAAATTAATAAGACATGATGTATTTTAGTTACTCTATTTGTTCTTCTAAGATATCATAATATACAGTAAGGTTGCCTAGTTATAGCAAAGTAAATAAAGTATGCCAAAAACTCACTGATGCAAATGAAATGGCACTAGATGAAAGTCTGATTTAAAAGAATTGTTTAACACTTGGGCTGCGTCTACACGTGCACGCTACTTCGAAGTAGCGGCAGTAACTTCGAAATAGCGCCCGTCACGTCTACACGTGTTGGGCGCTATTTCGAAGTTGAAATCGACGTTAGGCGGCGAGACGTCGAAGTCGCTAACCCCATGAGGGGATGGGAATAGCGCCCTACTTCGACGTTCAACATCGAAGTAGGGACGTGTAGACGATCCGCGTCCCGCAACATCGAAATAGCGGGGTCCTCCATGGCGGCCATCAGCTGGGGGGTTGAGAGATACTCTCTCTCCAGCCCTTGCGGGGCTCTGTGGTCACCGTGGGCAGCAGCCCTTAGCCCAGGGCTTCTGGCTGCTGCTGCTGCAGCTGGGGGTCCGTGCTGCATATACAGGGTCTGCAACTAGTTGTTGGCTCTGTGTATCTTGCACTGTTTAATGAAAGTGTGTCTGGGAGGGGCCCTTTAAGGGAGCGACTTGCTGTTGAGTCCGCCCCGTGACCCTGTCTGCAACTGTGCCTGGCTCCCTTATTTCGATGTGTGCTACTTTGCCGTGTAGACGTTCCCTCGCTGTGCCTATTTCGATGTTGGGCTGAGCAACGTCGAAGTTGAACATCGACGTTGCCAGCCCTGGAGGACGTGTAGACGTTATTCATCGAAATAGCCTATTTCGATGTCGCAACATCGAAATAAGCTATTTCGAAGTTGGGTGCACGTGTAGACGTAGCCTTGGAGACATAAGAACATTGGGATGTTCATCTTTCATTAAAATGCTTCCTAGAATTCAGAGCTGTTATCTGGAGGTTTGCTTAAAATTTAATAATTTTTCAGAAATAAAAGAACATGTCAACTTTTCAGCCCATCTTTGAATGTTTTTCTTCATCTGCAGTGGGAATTGAGTTCTTATCACCAGCAGAGCTCAAAGTGCTTTACAAAGCTAGGTGAGTATTATTATCCTGTAACCCACATCACAGAGGGGGAAGCTGCGGCAAAGAGATTTGCCCCAGGTGACACAACAATTGAAGGGTTGAGCTCAAATTAAAGCCCAGGGATAAGATTGTGTTCTATGTAGGGCAGGGGTGGGCAACACACGGCCTGTGGCCCAGAGCTGGCCTGCCAAGCAGTGGATCTGGCCTGTAGACAGCCTCAGGCACAGAGCAGCCAGAGGCTGCTTTAAGTGGTTTCCTGCTCCATATAGCTCTCTGCTCCGCACACTGGGGAAAGGGAGGTTTCTCACGCTGCTCCTGCTCAATATCTCAGCTCCCATTGATTAGTTTATAGCCAATCAAAGCTGAGAGAGCTAGAAGGGACCCTCAGAGGTCATAGATTCCAGTCCCTTGTCCTCACATCAGGACCTATCACCATACTGGACAGATTTTTTTTAATCTATTTGCCCTATATCCGTAAATAGCCACCTCAAGGACTGAGCTCACACCCTGGATTTAGTAGGCAAATGCTCTCACCACTGAGCTGTCCCTCCCCCCAAAAACACACATTACATTAACATATGAATAATCATTTCAAATTAAGTTTCCGGCAACCATAATCCAGATGATAGTTCTCATAAGCATTATATGAATTCCTTTCCTTAGGAACCATTTGCTTGACTAAAATGAAGGAAACGTAAGCAAATATTTTTCATTAAAATGTTTTTGTGAATGAAGCAAAAAAGATTGGGCCAAGTTCACCAACTCTGTAACTCTTCAGTTGCCAGTGGAGTTATGAATCAATGTGAACAGTGGCAGATGAGTCACTGGGTCAATTAGGCCCATGCCCAGAGACCCAGGCCAAATGGGGGCCCTAGTGAAATTGGACATCCCCATTCCATCCTGCAAAGCAGGATCAGAGCACAACTGTTTGCCCTGTTCTGCTTTCCCAGTGCTTCTGCCAGAGAACAGGGGAAGGCTGCATGCTCCAACCCTGCTTCCCAGCAGGAGGACCAGGCAGGTGAGGGAAGCCCCTGCACCCTGACCCTGCTCCCCCACAGGAGTGCTGGGTGGGCAGGGGAATCCCCAGCATCCTGACCCAGCTCCCCAGTGGGAGTGCCAAGTGGGGTAAGGTTACCCTACGGGCAACCAGCTGCACCCTGAGCCTATTTCTCCAGCAGGAGTACAAGATGTGGGAGAGGACCAAAGGCAGAGGAAATAGGGAGAAACCCTCATTTGCTCTGGGACAGGGCCCCATAAACTCTAATCCACATCTGATTATCGCCCAGTACTTTTAATTCATGGTGTAATATTTATATACCGCTGTAAATCATCACACTGGATCTTGTTGATGCTTTGCAACACAAACAGTGCCATCTGGTGGATTCTGTGGATCTGATTCTGTGCTTCACCTGGTTGTAACTCCACTGAATTGACAGAATTGCTCCTGATTCACATTTGAGTAAAGGGAACCAGATCCTGAGTAGCAACAGAGAGAAAGACGTGCTAGTCTATATACTATCAAAACAAAAGAGCAGTCAAGTAGCACTTTAAAGAGTGCTCCTTGACTGCTTTTTTGTTCAGGTACTCAGTGTTTATCATAAACCCCAGAAGGGAAAATCAAAAGTAAAATATCTCTTGTTCAAGAGTAGCATGAAAGCAGATGTAGTAAATAATAGTCATCACCATTTCACTTTGCACAAACAGCTATTTCATGTTAATTACATTATTTCTGTTAATGATCAACTATTTAGTGGGAACTAGATTATCATCTATGGCTAACTAATTGAAGATGTTGTCTTTTCTCAAGAATGAAGCATTCTTTGGTGTCATACATAAACACAATAGGAATGTATTAAGTTATGTACCCAAACTAAACTGAGGAATTGCCTAACTTTTGAGCACTTGACTTTTCATCCTTAATACTGTTCTTTTAACTTTTAAAAATGTGTAATAATGGTTAATTTATCAAACTGGCTTGGAATCATACCTATAGAAATACTTCATTTCTGTCACTATGCTTCTTTGTGATCTATGTATCTAAAAGGCTGTAGTACAAATGTATCATAGACAATATAAATGTGCATACAGAGGAACAATTTGTCTTGCAAATTTAAAAAGTGATGTTGACAGAGACCCAACAGAGAGCAGCACAGCCTGGTCTCATTGCTGTTGGAGTCAGGCAGCAAGAAAGGCATGTGGGAAGTAAATAAGAGAAGGGTTAAGATAAAAAGGTGATAATAACTTAGGCCCATATGCCTGGAGAATCACATCAATACCATCATTAAAGATGCTCACTTGGCATAATAAACATCAATCTCTAGTCTATGTTTAGCCCATTTTAGAATCCTGTTTCTTTCTGCTCAATTACTAGTCAATATACTATACTGTAAAAGAGTGGCAGACTTTTTTTTTTAACATTGCTATACTGCCTTGAGCACCATAAAATTGAACTACAAACTATCCAGAAAAAAGCAGTGGTAAATTGGGTGGGAATGGATTGATCTATAGCATTATAAAGTCACAGTTCAGGTGGCCATGAATAAAAAAATATTGCCTCCAGCAAAACAGAATTATGCTGTCTGAGTAAGGTGAATAATGGAATATCTCTGGGAATTATTATGCATTAAGCTAGCTTCTGCAAGGTACTGAATGGGCCCAGCTCTTGTTGCAAATAATGCGTGCTGAGCTGTGCTCATTACAGTAAACTCTTTCATATCCACCAACCCCAGGACCAGGAGTTTGTCAGATATTCAAATAGTCCGGATAATAGAGAGGTATGCCTAGCATTGCACAACACTAAAGAAAAACAAGATTAGATACAGTATTAAGAAACAAACTAAAATATAGTCAGAGTAGTTTATTTACCAACAACCATAGTATTGTATGCCTTGGCCATGCCTATACTAGTCCCCCTTCGAAAGGGGGATGCTAATGAGGTGCTTCCATGAATATGCAGTGCCTCATTAGCAAAATGGAGGGCACGCGCATTTCGAAAGTGCCGCTTTCGAAATGCACACTGCAGGTATAGACAGAGGCCTTTCGAAAGGACCCCCTGGATTTCGAAAGCCCTTTTTTCCCATTTGGTTTTGGTTATAGGAATAAGGGGATTTCCAAGTGTGCGGGGTCCTTTCGAAAAGGAAGCTGTGTAGACAAGCCGCGTGCGATCAGAAGCAGCACTTTCGAAGTGCTGTGGCTGCCATTATGCTAATGAATATGCAGCACCTAATTAGCATATCCTGAAGTGTCTCATTAGCATCCACCTTTCAAACGGGGGAGCTAGTGTGGACATAGCCACTCAGAATAGTATGCTTATTATGTGACTTGTGCTGAAACAATCCAAGTCAGTCTGGATTGTTCTGGCATGAGTCATGTTCAGAGAAATCATGTGATGTTGCACCTTATATAAGGATCCAACTATCAAGCATTGTTCCTTAGTATTAAGTTCATTTTTTATCAAAATATGCAAAAACACTTTTCCCATTTAAAACACTGTCAAATGTTACTAATTTTTATTTTCCAGTCGTGTTCTGTAAAAATAACAAATCTATAAAAACACAAAATTTAAAAAATATTTTCCACACCTAATTTGTTTTGCATTTCTTTTTCATAAAAATGTTTTTTAAGCTTTAAGGAAAGACAGCCCTTTTTTTTTTTTAACAATATTGTCCTTTCTATTTTTGTACAAAAGAATGATTCTAACCATCCTTCTTTCAGCTGTTATATTGATGTTTTGGTTTGGTTTTCTACTTAACTTTTAATTTTTATCCTTAATTATAGGGTTGCTAACTGTCTTCCTATCAGAAGGACATTAGTTGTTCATTCAGATAATTTTTTATTGTTTTTTGTTCTCTGCAAAATAAAAGACATCTAAGAAAAATAACTCTTTTAAATCAACTTTTGAGCATTACATATGGCAATTTTCCATTCCTTCCCACCCACCCCAATGCTCCAGAACCAGCATGCATGTGTTCTGTCAATACACAGTAAACTCTGTTTAACTGCTATTTGATCAACTGGCACATTTGAATAACTGGCATAACTTACAGCTGAGCAGCTCTAGTCAGTGGACACCAGGCCAAACCACAGAGAGGGCAGAGGAGCCTGCAGGCTGCACGCACGCACACACTGAGGGACATAGGGCTAATGTTCCACGGAGACTGCCCATCAAGAGGTAATTAATGCCAATTATGTTGAATAGTAACAGAGAGGTAGCCGTGTTAGCTGTATCCTAACAAAACCAAAATAGCTGTCATAAATTATTTTGTTAGTCCTTAAAGTGCTACATGACTGCTTGTTTGTTTAATTACAATGTAAATATTTCTTCCAAAAGGATCTAGAAAGAGGATCTGCCACACAGCCATCAGGCAATCACTTTTAATGACTGTTGTTAACATTTTTCTAAACTATCCAATCTCCCCTTTTGGGGCACAGATTCTGTCTGAGTGCAGCCAGCAGGCTTCTCTGCTCTCCCACCCACTGAGAGCTACTGGTGCTGCCCTAGAGATACTCAGCTGCAATTTTGTCCTGCTGGCAGGGGTAACAGTCTTCTAATATATGTGGATGCTTGTGGAAAAAAAATGGGAGTAATATTCTGCTTATATTTTTGTTTGTTTCTTAATATGTAATCTTGTTTTTCTTTAGTGTTAGGCATTGCTAGATATTCCTCTCTATTTTCCAGAGTATATGATTATCCAGCAACCTCCCAGTCCCATGGATGCCAGATATCAGAGTTTACTATATTCCAAGCCCAAAAGTATTCTGTGGCCAAATTAGTCTGGAAAATACTGTATTACTCCATGTTTGCACAACACCAAGCACAAGGGCAGTCCTTAGTGGAGTGTGGAGCCTGGGACCAGGGCCAGCCTATGCAGTTTTTCACCCTATTCCCCCACCCTCAAGCCCACCCCCATCCTATTTAATTCAGAGAAAAATGAGAAGACTAGAATGAAATTTTACCTTTATTTACTTGGTATTCAAAATGAACAATGTAAAAAAATAGATACTGTGTTGATTTTTTTTCTACTTTCTTTCATCCTAACACAATTATACTGTAAAGGTAAACTGCCCAGGGGCTGACACTTTAAAGTTTTAACTGTTTTGAATTGTACACAGTGTTTCTGGTCAGCGCTATAAACAGTTGCATTTTAAAGGAATGCCTTCTTCAAGGAACAAAAAAATGCCCCAGGATTTGTTTCTATCATTCTCTTTTGTCCATTGTACTCTTTGCCCTTCGTATTACTTCTGTTGTCATGGTCTTGCCACATAAATTCTCAATACATAAAAACATTCCTTCAAACTCTCACAGATTACATTCAGGCAGAAAAGCAATAGTGGTCTCCTCCAATGATACAACCCTCCCAAAGTGTTACTTTGTGATCATTTCAGCATTATTCTCAACTACAGATTTTGATAGATCTACAAAGCAAATGCTCATTGTTGTCCGCTTAACATGACTTGTGTCTGGTGTTCAGTCCAGATTTAGAATTATGTTCCAGGAGTTGAATCAGATCATTCTGCAAAGTTTTTCCAAGGTTATGAGCATGAGTTACATGGTCACAGATACACTCATTGAAGGAGCATCAAACAGAACTAGATACTCAATAAATTTTAAGTTTCCGTTACTTGCACTGTATAATTTTTCATTTGTCCAATGGAATGCCAGGTTTTGCCCATCAAGAACTCTCACTAAAACAACCAGATGTGCCAATATTTGGTTCCAGCATTCTTCATCTTGCTTAATTACATGTAAATTTTCTTCATCAATAGTTTTTTTAATTGTAGTTCAAGTTCTTTCCAATTTTGTAAATTTTCCAAATGTTCAGAACATTTTTTATGAGAACACAGAGTTGAGGACATGTTCTTCCAATCCTTTGAACCATTTTCAGTAAGGCTATGGCTACACTGTAATCGTAACTGGAAATAATTTATGCAATAAATAATTTATGCAATATGCAAATTGTGTGATTTATTTCGAGTTAACTTATTTCAAACTTGGTACCACCCACACTGCATCAACATTTGAAATAAGTGACTATTTCAAAGTTTATACTACCCTTGTACAACAAGGGTTATTGGAACCAGAATACTGTGCTCAAGATAGCAGCACTATTTTGAGCGAGGTGTTTAGCTGCAGAGTTGCTATTTCGGGGCACATTTGTATCCCAAAATAACAACTATAGTGTAGCCATTGCCTAAGTAAGACATCAGTTACATGGCTGCTAAAATGCTTGCTGCAGAAGCAAAACACTGAGGTTAGGGCTACACTGTAAGTTATTTCGAGGTACCTTATTTCGAACTCAGCGCCAGCCACAGCACTGAAGTTTGAAATAAGTGCCTATTTTGACCTTCCTGCTATCCCTCTCACAACGAGGGCTAACAGGAATGAAATACGGTGCTTGAAATAGCTTTGCTGTTTCGAGCACAGTGTTTGGCTACGGGATGTCTCTTTTGGGATATATTTCTATTTCTATTTTGGGATATTTGGTACACAGGCATTGAGTTTCTAATCTGTCAGGGGGAGCTCTTCCAAGACCCCATCCTGCCTCTTCCTGCCCCAGCAACATTCTGCCTCTTTCTGCCCGCTCCCTTTCCCCACCCAGTTCCATTCTTCCACAAGCACACTGCACCCTCGCTCCACTCCCCTCCCTCCAGTGTCTCCTGTTACCATGAAACATCTGATCCATGGAAGGCTGGGAGGGAAAGGGAGGTGCTGATCGACAGGACTCACTTGTGGACAGGAGGTGCTGGGAGGATGGATACCAGCAGGTGCTCAGGACCCACCATTTTCCTATTGGTGTTCCAGTCTCAAAACACCCATGCTGACAAAGCTTACATTGTCGAACCCCAGGGCCACTCAAAGTTTGGGGCCATGACCAGTTGCCCCAATTCACTATACCCAAGGGACAACTCTGCCCAGAACAATGGGACCCCAAATTTGAATGGGGTCTTGATGTGATACCAAAATACAAACAGATAAATTATAATATTGTATTAGAGAGACAAGATGTGAGAGAAAATATCTTTAATTGGACCAAGCTTACACAAAGCTCTTTCAAGCTTACAGAAAGCTCTTGTTTCAGGTTTTCTTCATCAGCTCTGTTTAAACTGAAAAGCTTGTTTCTTTCACCAGCAGAAGTCGATCCAATAGAAGACACTACATCACCCACCTGTCTCTCTAATATCTTAGAGTCAATATGGATACAACAGCATTGCAAATAATAATATAGCAGACACATACAGAATTTCCTATTTTACTAAATAGGATAAATAAGTAAATATAGAATTTACTATTTTACATATTTTACTATGTTTCAGTTGTGTTTAGTTCCAATTAACAATTTACAAGATATTTTCAAATTTAATAGCCAAATATACAAAATACATTTTATCTCTAATAAGCTGTTACAAGTAGTGAGGTGTTTCAAACCTTGAGTTTTCCAGAGTTCAAATGACCAATGCACTTCAGCTGACTTTTTAAGATTTAAAACAGACAGGTATTTTGTCCTGGCATATAATCAAATTACTTCCCACTTAGGTTTTGGATTAATGAAATAGCAATATAATCTGTGTGTAAACTGTCCTCTGTACATACTCCACAGCAGGCCTTATAAGCTGTGTCTACACGTGCACGCTACTTCGAAGTAGCGGCACCAACTTCAAAATAGCGCTCGTCACGGCTACACGCGTCGGGCGCTATTTCGAAGTTAACTTCGACGTTAGGCAGCGAGACGTCGAAGTCGCTAACCTCATGAGGGGATCGGAATAGCGCCCTACTTCGACGTTCAACGTCGAAGAAGGGACCGTGTAGACGATCCGCGTCCCGCAACGTCGAAATTGCTGGGTCCTCCATGGCGGCCATCAGCTGGGGGGTTGAGAGATGCTCTCTCTCCAGCCCCTGCGGGGCTCTATGGTCACCGTGGGCAGCAGCCCTTAGCCCAGGGCTTCTGGCTGCTTCTGCGGCAGCTGGGGATCTATGCTGCAGGCACAGGGTCTGCAACCAGTTGTCAGCTCTGTGGATCTTGTGTTGTTTAGTGCAACTGTGTCTGGGAGGGGCCCTTTAAGGGAGCGTCTTGCTGTTGAGTCCGCCCTGTGATCCTGTCTGCAGCTGTGCCTGGCACCCTTATTTCGATGTGTGCTACTTTGGCGTGTAGACGTACCCTCGCAGCGCCTATTTCGATGTGGTGCCGCGCAACGTCGAAGTTGAACATCGACGTTGCCAGCCCTGGAGGACGTGTAGACGTTATTCATCGAAATAGCCTATTTCGATGTTGCTACATCGAAATAAGCTATTTCGATGTTGGCTTCACGTGTAGACGTAGCCATAAAGTGTCTGACGATGGCATTTTGTCATTTTAAGTGTCTGGAGCCAGTAACAAGATGTGAAATCAACATAGTATTTAAATCCAGTTTTTAAAAAAAACAAAGAATAGCTGGGCAGGTGGTGATAGGATGGTACCTGTATGAAATTTAAGTTACTCTCACCCCTTCTTGAAGAAACCCCAAGGGCAGCAAACTCTTTGAAGTGTTTCCTTCAGCTGGCAAGCTCTGTAACCAACAGCTTTCAGCCAGCTCTTCTTTATCCAGGTGCTGATCTCATCCAGGCACCGGGATGGCCATATAACAGTGGCATTATTGTAAATTGTGTATGCCATACAAAGCTGTGTGTTGTGAGACAAGGTGGATGAGGTAATATCTTTCATTGGACCAGCTTCTCTTGGTGAGAGACAAGTTTCTAAACTCTTCTCTGTGAAAGTTGAAAATCTTGTCTCTCATTAACAGAAGTAGATCCAATAAAAGGATCTTACCTCACCCAAGTTCTGTGTCTAATATCCTGGGGCTGACACAGCCACAACACTGCTCGCTGAGTTTTGTGTCATTTGCACGTTGTTGATATTTAAATTCACAAAGCTAATAATTTCTCTTATCTGTTGCACATAAATAAAAAATAGGACTGTGGAGAGAATTGAGCCACGTGGGTACTCCACAAATGGAGGGGGCAGTGCTGATAGGCATATGACTTTTCATCGACAGGGAGTCATATGGACCCGTGGTGCCCCAGCACTAGGACTATTCCTGGCATGGGGCTGGACTTCATCAAAACTCACCACCTGTGCTCATTCCACGCATCTCTCAGCCCTGCTTTCTGCCTCACCACTCCACCCCCAATAATTTAAAATGCTTCAGGGGGCCCTGCTGGCAGCACAGTGGAGTTAGAGAGGCTTCTAGTCACTTGCTTACCCCAGCTACCAGCATGTGCATCCCTGCAGTTAGGGGGAAGGCACTCCATGTGGAGTTCTAGGTAGCCTGCCCCACCATCCCCAATCCACTGCTCCAGTCCAGAGCTTGTACCCATCACCCAAACTCTCTCCCAGAGCCCATGCCTTTTTCCCACCCAAACTCCCTCTCAGAGTCTAAAGGTAGGCGGGCAGCAGAGAGTTTGAGGCAGGGAGAGGTGTAGCTCTGGGTACTCTGGACATCACCAACATTTTTGCAAACCTGCCACCCTTGACCTTTATCACTAAACCCAAGGATAATAGCATTTTTCACAGGAGTGTTAATAGGGTAAGTACATTAAAGATTGTGAGGTGCTCAGATACTATGATAATGCAGGCCATATAGATAAATATATAACTGTGAAATGTAAGAGATCATCCATCTGCACCATTTTGTAGCTTCTGTTCCATGTTCTAATCTGAAACCAATTTGTGAAGAGTTTGTCTAGGATATTGGCTATGGACAATTGCATTTTGAATTTGACTTCTTCCTAGCTTCTCAATAAGTTTTCTTAGGAATGGGAAATATTGTATCCCGTGGTAGTTAGCTAGCTCTGCTGCACCTAAGAAGGTTTACTGGATGGGAGAAAGGACTTCTTCTATAAATTGAATGTTAGCAAGCTCAGTCTGAAGAGTACATAACTGGTCGTACCTCACCTTCACCGGCAAGCAAGGATGTGCCTAACTCACCTGTGGTGAGCCTTTTCAATATTCCCAGCACTTCTTGAATAGTGAACACATCAAGGTGGAGGAGAGGTGAACTGCCCTGTGAATGAAATCCAGCTCCATATACGGTGACCAGATCACAACAGTAAAATATCAGGACACAGTGAGGCACTGTTGAACCCACCCACACTACACCCCCACACCATCCAGGAGCTGCCCCTCCAAGGTCCCACCCACACCCCACTTGACTTCCCCAGCACATCCCTCCTCAACTGACTGCTGCTGGCTTGCTGTGTCCCTCCTCAGACCCTCACCTATCGCTCATCTCCTTTCATACCACTATCTGCCACTCACCTCCTCACAACAACCCCACCTGCTACGAGAAACCCTGCTTGCCGCTGGCGTGCCATTAATCTCCTCAGTCTCCTGCTAGGCTCTCCTGCCCTCTGTGAGGACCCCCCTCTCCACCAGTCACCAGTCTCCTCACCTCACTTCTGGCTAACTGCTCACCTCATCACACAGTCCCCACTTAGACCCCTGCATCTGGCTTGTTACTTACCTCATCAACCCCCTCCCCACTCGCTGCTTGTCTCATCACCCTTCGTCCACCTCATCATCTGATTGTACATGAGTTCGACCATTGGAGAAAGGTTTAGATATTAGAACAGTTCTAATTATATCAGAACAACTAGTCAACTGGTTTCATGCACTGTGAAAAACCTTTCCAAGTGCAGGTTATTTTCTTAGCACAGAAAAACATTGAGTTCTGCTGCGGACTGCAGACAACCAGGTTTGATTAAGTGGTTCACCCTTTCACCTTTGCAATAACAATTCTTTGGGGCATGTTTTTGTGGCTTCTGTGGAATCAGAGCAAACTGATCTCATGGCTATTGTGATTTAACAGGATTTGATCCTTTCAGGCTGCATCAATGTACAGAGAAAACAATGAGGAGGCCTGTGGCACCTGAAAGATTAACAAATTTATTTGGCATAAGCTTTTGTGCTCTGGTTCCCACTTTATTAGATGCATGAAGGCAGACAAAGTGGGTATAAAAAAGGTCTCTGGCATTTTTATTACTGTATCATCTACACCTGCTCTAACTTATGAAGCACAGCTAGCATACTTAGGGCTGCCATAAAAGTTGGTCCAATAAAAGACATTGACTTATCCACCTTGTCCCACAAAATAATAAGACTAGTTGAGGAGAAGGAGGAGGGAGAGGATTAAACGGCTAGATTTTATTCTAGAATACTCCAACATAAATCCTGAGCTGACGAAGTGGAAAGCAAGACCAGCATCTGATGAAGTGAGTCTGTGCTCATGAAAGCTCATGCTCAAAACTTTTCTGTTAGTCTATAAGGTGCCACAGGACCCTTCATTGATGTTAGGTTATTATAGGGGCTCTTTTGCATACTTGGCTTAATCTAATTCTTGACTCCCCCCCAGCCCTTCTGCCTCTCTACTCTCTGATTTGTTCACCTTGATAATATTTTTCTGATTTGTCAACCTTGATTACTATTTTTGGTTCTCTGTGCCTTAAATATCGAGTCTGTTCTGGTATGGCTATGATATGAAGAACATAAGAACGGCCATACTAGGTCAGACCAAAGGTCCATCTAGCCCAGTATCCTGTCTGCCGACAGTAGCCAATGCCAGGTGCCCCAGAGGAGGTGAACTGAAGACAATGATCAAGCAATTTGTCTCCTGCCATCCATCTCCCGCCTTTGACAAAAGGCTAGGCACCATACCTTACCCCTTGGTAATAGCCATCTATGGACCTAACCTCCAAATATTTATCGAGCTCTTTTTTAAACTCTGTTAGAGTCCTGGCCTTCACAGTGTCCGCTGGTAAGGAGTTCCACAGGTTGACTGTGCGCTGTGTGAAGAAAAACTTTCTTTTATTAGTTTTGAACCTGCTACCCATTAATCTCATTTGGTGTCCTCTAGTTCTTATATTATGGGAACAAGTAAATAACTTTTCTGTATTCACTTTCTCCACACCATTCATGATTTTATATACCTCTATCATATCGCCTCTCAGTCTCCTCTTTTCCAGACTGAAAAGTCCCAGTTTCTCTAGCCTCTCCTCATATGGGACCCATTCCAAACCCTTAATAATTTTAGTTGCCCTTTTCTGAACCTTTTCTAATGCCAATATATCTTTTCTGAGGTGAGAAGACCACATCTGCACGCAGAACTCAAGGTGTGGGCGTACCATAGTTTTATATAGGGGAAGTAAGATATTCTTTGTCTTATTTTTTATCTCCTTTTAAATTATTCCTAACATCCTATTTGCTTCACTGACTGCCGCTGCACACTGAGTGGATGTTTTCAGAGAACCATCCACTATAATTCCAAGATCCCTTTCCTGATCTGTTGTAGCTAAATTTGCCCCCATCATATTATATGTATAATTAGGGTTATTTTTCCCAATGTGCATTACCTTACACTTACCCACATTAAATTTCATTTGCCATTTTGCTGCCCAATCACTCAGTTTGCTGAGATCTTTTTGAAGTTCTTCACAGTCTGCTTTAGTTTTGACTATCCTGAACAGTTTGGTGTCATCTGCAAACTTTGCCACCTCACTGCTTACCCCTTTCTCTAGATCATTGATGAATAAGTTGAACAAGATTGGTCCCAGGACTGACCCTTGGGGAAAGCCACTAGTTACCCCCTTCCATTGTGAAAATTTACCATTTATTCCTACCCTTTGTTTCCTGTCTTTTAACCACTTCCCAATCCATGACAGGATCTTTCCTCCTATCCCATGACCACCTAATTTACATAAGAGCCTTTGGTGAGGGACCGTGTCAACGGCTTTCTGGAAATCTAAGTATACTATGTCTACTGGATCCCCCCTGTCCGCATGCTTGTTAACCCCTTCAAAGAACTCTAATAGATTAGTAAGACACAACTTCCCTTTACAGAAACCATGTTGACTTTTGCTCAAGAAATCATGTTCCTCTACGTGTCTGACAATTTTATTCTTTACTATTGTTTCTACTAATTTGCCTGGTACTGACGTTAGACTTACCGGTCTATAATTGCTAGGGTCTCCTTTAGAGCCCTTTTTAAATATTGGTGTTATATGAGCTGTCTTCCAATCATTGGGTACCAAAGCTGATTTAAAGAAGTGGGTGTGTCCCATGAAAGCTCATCACCTAATATATTATTTTGTTAGTCTTTAAAGTGCTACTGGGGTGCTTTTTTGTTTTGGGGTAGGAATTATATCTGTTACCATCTCTCTAAATGTATTAGGATTAATTGGTACACTTAGTTTATTTCGGCTTAGTAATGTACTTGGAGCTACGTTTTCTGACAATACACATGAAAGGAAGAGTGTTGGAGTGCAAGAACTACAGAACAATTGCCCTAACATGTTATCTAGGCAAGGTGTTAATGATGATACTGACAGAGCGACTGAGACTGCCGATAGAAGAACATCTAGCAGATAAGCAAGCAGGATTCAGGAAAGATAGAACAGCCATACATCAGATAGTGGCACTAAGACTGACCATGGAGAAAGCTTGACAAAAGAACAAGAACATCTACAATTGCTTTGTCGATTTTCAGAAGGCATTTGATAGCGTAGGTCTGAAAGTGACTTGGCCAATGTTGGAGTTGTATGGAACGGATAGCAGACTGATATGGTTGTTGAAGGATATCAATGACAATGCAGAGGCAGCGGTGAGAATGTGTGGAGACTTGGGAAGCTGGTTTAGAATTAGTAGAGGTATGAGACAAGGAGGTCCAATATTGCTGAGTATCTTCATCACACACCTGGAGAGACCAATGGATAAGATCAAGGAAGAAGTAGAAGGCATATCAGTGCATGGGATGAGAATTAACAACTTGAGGTTCATGGATGATACAGTTATTATTGAGGAAGATGAAAAGAAGCCAGCGAGAATGGTTCAGGTGTTAAATGAGGAAGGAAAGTGGTACAGCCTGATTATGAACATTGATAAAATGAAGACAATGGTATTTGGAGATAAGGAAATTGAAAGGAAGATCAGTGTAGATGGGATCAAACTAGAGAGTGTAGAAAAGTTCGCGTACCTGCAGAGCAACATGACATATGATCTAGGCTGTAAGAAGGAAATAGCTACTAGAATAGCAAAAGCAAGAGCGAGTTTGAAGGTGATGGATAAGATCTGAAAAAGCAAAGTAATTAGTTTAGGAACGAAGCTGAGTTTCTTGAAAACGTGCGTATTCAGCAGCATGTTGTACTGATGTGAGACATGGGTGATAATGAAAGATTCAAAGAGAAGGACATTGGCATTTGAGAGGAGTTATAAAAAGATCATGAGAATAGGATGGATGTAGAAAATCACCAAAGAGGAAGTATATAAGAAGATATAGCCGAAAGAGAACCTCCTGCAGAAAGTTATACAACAGAAATAACAGCTATTCAGGCATATCTGCAGAATCAACAACAAGCAAAAAGTCAAAACCCTGGTATCTGGCATAATGGACAATTTGAATAAGAGAGGCAGACCTATCAGAGAATGAGTAGATGATATGTTAGACTGGTGTGGAGCTAGTCTACAGAAACCAAACCACTCTGCACTGGACAGTGAAAGATACAAGGAGACGGTGAGGGAGGCATAGGATACCAACAAGCTGTGAACTTGTGGTTGTTGTTGATGATGACGATATCTGTTCTCACTTGCAATCACTTAAATCCCGTTTTTATACTTAATAAAAACACTTTTGTTCATTATCAAGCCCAGTGTAAATAACTGTTACAGGGGAAGGGGGAGGCAGGGAGCCACAGCTGTGCATATCTTTCTTCCACTGATAAAAGAGTTAACATGATGAGCTTTTTGTGTAAAACTTTTAAGAGTAAGACTGATTTATTTTGTGTTTTGGTCCCTTATGGGGTGTTGAGTTGCTGGGTGCTGTCACGGCTGTATAGCAGAGCCCTCCCAGAGCTGATGTGGTCCAGCATCTGTGTTACTCTGCTGGGGAGTCTTGGCCAACTCTGTGCCTTGGCTGGGGGAGACTACAGCTTCTGGCCCTGCAGGACAGGGTGGTAAGGTGCCTCTTGATAGAACCCACCACAATCAGTACTATAAGCCAAAGCGTAAGTTTCACATAAGTGTTCCAATGCTGCAGAAGAGCGCCGAGTGGTGCTGCAAGGCGTAGCTTGCCCCAGTCTGGCAGGCAACGTGAGCGTGCTTCACACACAGTGGCGCTGGGCAGGGGGCGCACCAGGAAGAGCGAAAAGAAGAGCGTAAATGGTAAGAGCTCTCAGGTGCACCGTTCAGGCTCAAACCCCGCTTGGCCCCCTGCTGTCTTTATGGGCATGGAGCTGCTCCCTTGCACGCACACTCCACAGTGCTGCCGGGGCTATGCCCTGGGTTGTTCGGGTACCGGGCTGAGCGGCCGCAGCGGAGAGGTGAACACCCCAGCACGGAGACGGGCCCCGTGCCCTGTGACTGGCACATCTCCACCAGGATGGAACCTGCCGTGACTCCTCGCACCACGCCACCGCCGGACTGTGATCCGCGCACTGCTCTGCCAGCGCCACCGCCCGCCAGCAGGGGGAGCCGCTTGGACGCCCTCCTCCCCCTCCCACCTGGGTGGGCCACGTGACCCGCAGCCGCCGCGCAGCCTCTCTGAGCCCTTCCCCCTCCAGTCTGGGGCTCCGGATCAAAATGGCGGAGGCGACGGTTTTGGCTGCAGCGGGACCGAGGAGGGGAGACAGGAGGAGCCACTGAGTGGGCCGACCCTAGCCGCGAATGGAGCCCGCGGGCAGCAGTCGCTGTCAGGGGTGAGGCGCCACCGGGGGCAGTGCGGTGAGTATGCGGGCTCAGGACCCGGCCAGTGGCCCCCTCCCCCGGGAGCTGGGCTGATATCCCTCCCCGCGCCATGGCCCTCGTCCCCGCGGGGCGCCCCGTACTTGGCCAAGAGCTGAGCTGCAGTGTCCCTGCCCACCGCGGCGCTGGGCTAACGCGTCCGCCCTGTCCACAGCGGGGGGTGAGGGCTCTGGGCTACCGCCCTCCGCACCACCGCTGCCCACCTGCCTCAAGACTGCCCTGCGCGCCCACCTCAGGCGGGCAGCTTCCGCCCGAGCGGCAAGGTTCTTCAGGCCCCTGGGCTGCCTTAGTTTACTCCTCCGTCGTTGTCTCCAGAGTTTCGCTCCAGAGCCGCGAGTGGCTGGGCCTTTCTCCCCTCGGCAGCACTTTGCATCCTTCAGTGGGGGGTTGCAGGATCCTCTGCGCCCCCCCCCCCCCGACGTTTGTTGTCCGTCTTAGAGGAACTTGGAGTGCTGTGCGGCTGTGTGCGCGCTGTCCCTCTGGAACATTCCCACTTCTCCCGGGATGGGGTTTTCCTGCTCTTTGAGTCTGCAGCTCTCTTCCCCTCTGTCGGGGAAGGGTACGATGAGCCCCACCTGACCCGTCCAAGCAGTGGGAGACCTCGTGGGTTTCTTCCAAGCAGTTTGAGATCCTTAGGCAAAAGGTGTATAGAAATGCAAAGTGTTGTTGTCCCACAGATAAGTAGGAACGTGATATCAGCTTTCTGGGATTTGTGCCCATTTAAACCACTCACGGATTTGACCTGGTGAATGCAGTACAGCATCTTTTCGTCTTTGTTTCTTTTTCTTAGAAGCCAAACCAATATAGCTATGTTATATTTGTAATATAGTGTGAACTGTTTGACGTACTGCACAATCACTTCTGGTGTGTAAATAATAGTTCTGTTTCTTCTGATCCATTTTGGGCATGGGATTATTAGTGGTCAGTCTTCATTTGCTTTATACGGGGGTCTGAAGCTTTAAATTATTTGACAGGTGTTATAGAAGAGTACACATCAGCACTTAACAAACACTTAGCACCACTCAGTGACAAGTTGTGTACTTACATTACATAAGGAGAGGGAAATTTTCCTTATTTAGTATGTGTCTACATTACGCAGCTTTTAGCAACATAGCCCTTGCTAAAAGCTGGCTTGTGTGAACTATTTGTCAGCACTTTTGCTTACAAAATACTTCTATCCCCAACAAGCTTTCACTTTGTTGGCAGGGCTGCTGCCAACAAAGCAGCATCCCCAGCAAAACTTTTGTCATTCACGGGTCTGGAGTGGTTAAGCACGTGTGAACAGCAAAAGTTTTGTTGAGTAGGTGTAGAGACAGCCTCAGATTCTCTGCTGTGTATTTCCTGCTGGGAAGCTTTTCTTTCTGAAACCAGCGTACAAACATCTGTTTCCCAGTTAGAAGTTTAATGCCAACATTAACTGTCTGGCTGAATAGGTGGTACTTTATTTTTAGTGAAGTGAGGAGTTATGCTCTTTTGTTGTTCCAAATATAAATAAACTTGGTGATTCTCACTGTTTGAACCTTGAAAGGTAAAAATGGGTGCTTTCTAGGCAGAACATTTGAAAAGTGTTATATAGCCAAATGAATACTCTTGGATGGTGGGGTGTACCGTCAGATAATGTTCCTTTAATCAGAATGGTAATTGATATGTCGAAGAGCATTGAACCAATTGAAGACTTAGTATAGTAGAATCTGAGAGTTACAAATACCAGAATTACAAGCTGACTGGTCAACTACACACCACATTTAGGACTAGAAGTAAGCAATCCAGCAGCAGCAGAAACTTAAAAAAAAACAAAAAACAACCCCAAAACCACAAAGTCAGTTATTGTACAGTTAAATGTAAATTGCCAAAAATGATGGGAAGTTTAAAAAAGACAAGAAAAGGAAACTGTTTTTTTGCTTGTTTTATTTAAATAAAGATAGTTTCTTCTGCACAGTAAAGTTTCAAAGCTGTATCAGATCAAAGTTCAGTTTTAAATCTTGAAAACTAGCATAAGACTTTGAGAGTTATGAACTGCCTCCATTTCCAAAGTTTTTGTAATTATGCTGTTCTACTGTATTTTGACCCTAGTGAATCAGGCTGCTGTGATAGGCAGTAATTGGTAATGCAGTACAAAAGTTGGCTTGCATGGGGTCTTACCACAAAAGTTCATCACTGAATAAATCATTTTGTTAATCTTTAAAGTGCTACATTTCTGCTGCTTTGTTTTGATGGGGTTTTCATGTGGGCCAGGAGGACATTTAGAAAGTCCTGTTCAAGTTGTAATGTCAGTGTTTGTTTCTATTCCCGATGCTTCTTAACGAATTGATACTAAGTTCTTTATATGTATGCCGTGTAGTTGCAGCCATGTTGGTCACAGAATATTAGAGAGACAAGGCAGGTGAGGAAATATCTTCTATTGGACCAATTTTTATTGGGTGAGAGACCTAAAGGGGTAGCTACATGTGTCTCAAAATCTTCCCTCTCTCTCTCTCATCAGAAGTTGTACCTCACCCGCCTTGTTTCTTTATACTTGAACAAAGTCTTAAGGTTCTGTTAAGCATCGGGAAGCAGATTAGCGTAACTTGCAATGCCTTGAAAATTTCCTCCAATTCTATGTATTTGGTTACACTAGAAACACTTAAGTTTGGAAATCTTGAACTACTTTTTGTTAGACACTGGCTTAATGTTTTATGGCTGTTTTTGCTGGTGTAAATGAGTTTCCTTGTGTGTCCAGATTGCCCTGCTGAGTCATAGATGATGGTGTTGCAATCATGTATACCTGGTATTGGTTGACTTGTGCAGATGTATGTATTAAAGACTTGAATTATTTTTACGAGCCATTTTAGAATGCATGCACAGGTGTGTTGTTGAGCTGTTTTCTTGGTTTCATGCCTGTTTAGGAGACGGCTTGAAATTTTGTGTGTAGACATATTGCATATTCTGAAGCAGTTGTGGAATAACCGTCTTAGTTCATTTCTTTGAATTAATTTCCGCAGGATCACTAGAGCCTTAACAAAAGTTAGCCTTCATTTGAGATGATAAACTGCTGCATGTGATACCAAGGTCATACTAGTATATAAAACAAGAAAACCTTTTTTTAAAAAAAAAAATTGATCATACTTCTTATTGGCATTAGTTAAGGACCTGACTTCTACCATGGCTAACTTGCTTAAAACTGTTAGGGATACAGAGAGTTCTAGTTATACTCTTCTTTCTTTCATGTCATGCATTTGAGGAAGTGAGTTTTCTCATCAAAAATGTCACAAAAATCTGAAGAAATGGGGCTTTCCCCCAAAAGCTCTTTAGCTAACAAAATCATTAGCCTTTAAGGTGCCATGAGACTGCTTGCTTTGTTTTGCAAAGATATAGACTAATATGGCTATCTCTCTGAGACTATGCCTAAAAATGTGTTAGTTTTTAAGGTGCCACCAGCATCCTTGTTATAACTAGAAATAAAATGTTCACACTTATTTGTGAAGGTTACCTAATGATTTTTGAGATGGATATACACTCTTCAAAGCAAATTCAGAAAAGCGGCAAGCTTAGTCTTACCTTTTAGAGAACACAGCCCAAAATTCAGAAGTCTGTTGTGGTTCTAACACCAACTCTGAAACTTGATGAGTCATTTAATCACTCTGCTTCTCATTTTTCACAGCCCAGGTATTCGCAGGAATGTGTGAGGCTTAATTCTCAGTGTACTGCTAAATCCCTTTGGTGGAAATTGCTACTGAATTGCACATTATTTCCCACATTAATCTACTGATGTACCTATACTATGATCTGACAGACTGTCCTGGAGGATGAGAGAATAAATGAATTTTCATGCTCATTCAATCTTTGTCTTGTATGAGACTGAGCAGGTCCACACTTAAGACTGCTGTGCTTTAGGGAAGGTACTGCTCTGCTGAGGAGATCTGCTCTTGTTGGCATAGTTAATTCACCTTGGGGAGAGGCAAGTAGCTATATTGAAGAGGAAGACCCTCTTGTTGACATAACACTGTCTACACTGGGGTTAGGTTGGTGTAACTGCATAGCTCAGTGCTGTAGATTTTTTTTTTTAACACCTCTGAGTGACATGGTTTATTAATAGAAGTTGAGAGGATAGACCTGGCATGCCCAAAAACATACAGGTTTTAATACCGGTTTGAGTGCTAATGATTGCTGGGAACTGGATTGAGATCACCACAACACACTTCACAGGTAAGTCAGTACACAGCCTGCGAATGTTGTCTTAATTTTTTTTCCCCTAAAAGGATAGGAAAGCGAAGTAGGGTGAAGCAGAATTTACTCTGTAACTTGTATCTGAAATCTCAATTCAGCTGTAGCTTCTAATTTTTAGTGCAGTGCTGCTTTTCACCTTCCCCTCACCTGCCAAGACCAGACATACTAAGACAGGGCTGGCAACCAAAATAGTAAGAAGAGCCTTTTTCTTTTTAAATTTGTTTTTAAAAAAAACCCCACCTCTAATTCAAGCTCTGAAATGAATATGAGCGAGTCCTTAATAAAGTCAAACCATACTTTCTGTAACCCCTATTTTAAGAACAGTGCACATAATGTGATTTGTAACGCGATACATGTTTCCTGCAGGACAGTCAAACTTTTAATATATTCTGTTTCTTCATACTCTGTGTATGTTTGTATCACTATCTGCCTGACATTAACTCCTGAACTTACTGTTACTTCATATGTAATTTTAGATTTTCTTAATGCATATTGCCCTTCACAGCAAGACTTCATTAGCAACACAATCAAAACACACACAGATACAGTAGCATATCTACAATGCACTCCATACATTAAAGGGGTAGTTATCCAGCATTTTGAGATCACGTTGTTTACTATTTAGATATGAGTTCTTCATTGTTGGTAGCTTAGGCTTTCACTCTTCATCAAAAATAATCAAGAGTTTTGTCTTTTACTTTGAAATTATAGTGTCAGGTACCCCAAAGAAGTCCTTAAAGAGCCACAGGTTGTAGACCCCTGTACTAGGTGATCAAATAATGTCTGCAGCTTGTCCAGGGCAAGAATTCGGGATCCTCTGTACTTGCGGTTGTTTGTTTTGTGCAGTAGTCATGAGAACAATCTTGCAACGTTAAGAGTTAAACCAGAATCTGTGTTTAAGTAGATTGCTCTGCTGACTAGTCGTAGAGAGGTAGCCACATTAGTCTGTATCTTTATAAAAACAAAAAAGCAGTCCTGTAGCACTTTAAAGACTACCAAAATAATTTATTAAGTGATGAGCTTTTGTGGGACAGTATTATTCAAGACTCGAAACAAACACTCTTTGTGTAAGTTACATTGATGATTTAATTACACACTTAAAACAGAGTGATTTACAGATCATTTGGGGGGTGGGATTTAGCTTCTCTCATTCTTTTACATTTCTTGGTTTAAATCAGATGTCGGCAACCTGCAGCTCCTTCAGGAGCCACTTGCAGCTCCCAGCACGCCCACCACTGACTCTACATCTGACTCTGGAGGCTGTCGCCACTTGAAAAAAGCCCTCCATTAAATGTGCTTCCATTTTTGTTTGGCATCCTCCAGAGTGTTGTGGTGTCAGTGGCAGCATAGAGAGGAAGAGGAAGCTGGCAGCCACCCACGTGTTGCATGTGGGGGAAGGAGAGCTGTGGGCAGTGGGGCTAGCCTGCCCTGCTGGAATTGCATAGGGGAAGAGGCTGGGCAGTGGCTGGCCAGCAGAGGGGAGGGTGAGAGAGCTCTGCCTCCCAGTTATGCAGAAGCTGCTGTCCAATGAGAATGACTGCTCAGACCAGCACAGCTTGCTGTGGTTGTGTCCATCCCAGGGTACTCACAAGGAAGAGTGACTCCCTCTATCCTTGGGGTACTACAGGGTGCCTTCCCCCACCACCGTGGGGCTTTTGGCTTCTCCCAGCTGAAATCCGTCATTTGCCTTAGAACAGCCCTTAAAATAAACACCCAAGTGGCAGAGGGGAGCAGCGGGAGAGGTGGTCATCTAAAGCAGGTAGATCCTGGGGATGGGATCGGAGGGTGGGTTTGGGGCTGATAGGGGTTAAGCCTGGAGGATGGGGCGGTTTGCAGGATGATGGAGGTTAAGCCTGGAGATAGGGCGGTGAATTTGGGGGACTGAAGTAGGTAAAGCCTGGAGATAGGGGTAACAACTTTTTAACTGGTACAAATAATTCTTTGTATTCTGTTCTTAAAATAGGGTGACAAAGTATGGTTTGATGTTATTTATTAAAGACTGTCTTGTATTCACATGCATTGTGGCTCTTGAAGCATTGATTTTTGTAACTGAATTTGAAAGCATGGCTGCTCTTGCTATTTAGGTTGCAGACCCCTGGTTTAAATCATTTCCTTAATAGCTGTAGTGGATCAGACTGGTGGCCTATGCAGTCAGTATCCTTTCTCCAAGAGTGGCCTGTACCAGCCGCTGCAGAAAGCAACTGTTTTTGGTTCTCTATCAAAACAAAAAGCAGTCAAGTAGCACTTTAAAGACTAGCAAAATGGTTTATTAGGTGAGCTTTCGTGGGACAGACCCACTTCTTCAGACCATAGCCAGACCAGAACAGACTCAATATTTAAGGCACAGAGAACCAAAAATGTTATATTGGACAGACTAACTCCCTTAGACAAAGGGTCAACGGGCACAAAACAGACATCAAAACACTCCAGATCCACAAACCAGTTAGTCAATATTTTAATGGAATGGGGCATTCTGTCAATGACCTCAAGGTATGTGTGTTACCTGAAGAGAAATTATCGCTCTGTTTTAGAAAGAGAAGTGGATGAACTGACATTTATATTCAAATTCGGCACATTAACACATGGTTTAAATCGTGATGGGAACTTTGAGTCACTATAGGGGCTTGTCTGCATACTTGGCTCAATCTAATTCTTGATCTTCCCCCCCATCCCTCCACTCTCTGATTTGCTCACCTTGATTATCTTTTTCTGATTTGTCCTCCTTGCTTACTGTTTTTGGTTCTCTGTGCCTTAAATATTGAGTCTGTTCTTGTCTGGCTATGGTCTGAAGAAGTGGGTCTGTCCCACGAAAGCTGACCTAATAAACCATTTTGCTAGTCTTTAAAGTGCTACTTGACTGCTTTTTGTTTTGGACCTAACCAGGTTATTCACAGAATCGTGGGTACGTTGTCTTGTTCATCAGCCAACATCATCTATGCCATTATGTGCGAACAATGTCCAGATGCTTTGTATGTTGGACAGACTTCAAACTCTCTCAGACGAAGAGTTAATGGGCACAAAACAGACATAAGAACACTCCTGATTCACAAACCGGTCAGTCTACATTTTAATGGAGTGGGCCATTCTGGTAATGACTTAAAAGTTTGCATTTTAATGAAGAGGAATTTTCACAACAGTCTGCAAAGAGAGGCTTCTGAACTCTTTTATATTCAAATTTGACACATTAATGCATGGTTTGAACCGAGATGTGAATTTTCTCTTTTCTCAGTCATTATAGGGGCTCTTTTGCATACTTGGCTTAATCTAATTCTTATTTTCCCCCCTCCATTTCTGCCCCCTGATTTGCTCACCTTGATAATTTTTTTCTGGTTTGTCAACCTTCATTGCTTTTTTTGGTTCTCTGTGCCTTAAATATTGAGTCTGTTCTGTTATGGCTATAGTCTGAAGAAGTGGGTCCGTCCCAAGAAAGCTCACCACCTAATAAATTATTTTGTTAGTCTTTAAAGTGCTACTTGACTGCTTTTTTGTTTTGATAGTCTATAGACTAGCACGGCTTTCTCTTTCTTTCTTTTCTTGTATTGAGATAAATATATGTTCCTAGCATACCTTTTTACCATTTGTAGTTTTGTAAACTTTTACTACATTCCCTACTTTTCTTTAAAGTACATCTTTGCAATCTCCCCAATGTAAAAAATTTTTCATGCCCCTGATCATTGTCATTGATCATTTTTGTTCTCCCTCTAGTTCTACTCAGTCAGTCTGAGATGGGATTATTTCGATATGCTGGTTTGCAGCTGTTACTCTTAAGTATAGTAAAAGGAGTACATTTGTCTGCTGGCTTCTTAACTCCAAAGATTTGGGAGGCTCAACTAAAAGAGAACATTTCATAGTTAAATTTCAAACTAATGTGCCTGGAAAATCTTTCCCTAGCTTTTCAGTTTTGTTTTTTCAAGATGTAGTAAAATTCTTCTACTTTCAGAACTGATAGATCTGTGTTAAACCTCTATTGTCTGTTGTTGTTAGCTTCAGTTTCAACAAGTAGAGGCTTACTAATAGATGACTGTCACTTCATCAGATAACTACATATTTAAGTGTCACACGGTTAGCAGAAGTGAAAATTTAGTGCCAGCCAGTGTCGTCTTAAGATCTGTCAGCTACTGAGATCAGACAGAACTGTGCGTCCCTTGTATTAACTGATAGTCCAGCGGCAAGTAGTACTCAATCTGTCTGGATTTTACTTAAATACTAAGTATTAACCTACCTATAACATTAACCCTGTGAAGTGTTTTGCCTTGTGTACTGGCATAAATAATCTTTGTCAGTTAATGTAGGAAAGTGCCTAAAGAGCAAGATCTTATACAAAGGGAGACAAGGGGACTTACCTGTGTTCACTAATTGTGTAAAGAAGCAAAATTAAAAACTTTAAAATAGACCTATTACCACGAATGAGGCATTCTAATAAACTGAGGAAACACTTGTAAAAAGCTAGCAAAATAAGAGTGCCTTTTAGGAAGCAATATACAATCTTAATCAAACTATCCTCATTTCCTTCATGGCTCAACACAGTTTCATTGTAGTGTAGGTAACGGTACCACCCTCAGGCTGTCTCTTTACTAGCTCCTTTCCTTGAGGGGGCCATGGAAATGACATGACTGGGGAATATCAATGAGGCACTGCTATACATATACAGCCCCTCATTAGCATAATGGCAGCCATGCAAATTTTGAAGCTGCTAACTTCGAAATGCTGACAGGCAGTACAGCTGCAGGTGCTTCGAAATACACACCCAACTTTGAAATTCCTGTACTCCCAAAATGAATTGAGAGTAAGGGAATTTCAAAGTTGGGCGCATATTGTGAAGTGCCTGGAGCTAGACTGCCTGTCAGTGCTTTGAAATTCGTGTGGCTGCCTTTATGCTAATGAGGCACTGCATATGCATGGTAATTAGCAACAGAGAGAAAGCTGTACTAGTCTATATACTGTCAAAACAAAAAAGCGGTAAAGTAGCACTTTAAAGACTAACAAAATAATTTACTAGGTGAGCTTTCGTGGGACAGACCCACTTCTTCAGACCATAGCCGTATCGGAACGTGGTCTGAAGAAGTGGGTCTGTCCCACGAAAGCTCACCTAATAAATTATTTTGTTAGTCTTTAAAGTGCTATTTTAGTTCTTTTTTTGTTTTGATATTTCCCGGTCCAAGTTATTTCCATGCCCCCTTTGAGGAAGGAAGCTAGTGGATACATGGCCTCAGTTTTCTTCTCTCACTCTCATCTTCATAATTTAGGCTTTGGAAACACTTACCAGGCCAACACCCATCTCTGTTCTATTTCTTGTAAAGATATCAACAAGGTATATGTGCCAACGTGCAGTGAGATGCCATCTGTCTCTCTGTTACTTAATAGAATAGACTGGTGATAGAAATCTGAGTTGGTATGAACTTTAGCTTATTTTTCTTCCATGTGGGTCTTATCCTTCGCGTATCACAGCTCATTCCTGCTGACACTTCCTGCACATGAAGCCTTATCTACACACAAACTTGAACCCCTTTTAATTAAGAATATCTTTAAACTTAAATTTATGCAGATACTTTTGGTTTAAAAATATCTTTATTAGCTGAATTAAGTTAGTTGGTTTAACTAGTTCTTTTTTGGGGGTTGGGGAGGAATGTTCTTATCTGTTTTTGTTCACAGCCTTTTTTTCCTTCTGAAAAGAATACCTGTGTTAACCTAAGCAACTTGTGATGTTTGCATTCCTTCCAAGGTATCTTAAATTCTTTTAAAAAAATGTGCTACTGATTATATGCAGATCTCTTACAAAGTGTTTTTTTCCGAATGACTGGGTTGATCATCTTGTGTTAAGATGGGAAATGGGAATGCTGGAACTGCTACACTAATTTTTTCCCCACAAATGGTAGCAAAATACTGCAGCACCTTTGCAGGATAGGTGGTTCAAGTTTTTCTCTTAGGCTGTTTCTACACATGCCACTTTCTCTGAAAGTGGCATGCTAATAAACATCCTGAAATATGCTAATGAGATGCTTTTGTGAATTCCCAGTGCCTCATTAGCACAAGGTCATGTGATTTGGAGTCTGTTCCGGACTCCAAAGCACCTCATTAGCATATTTTGGCTGTTTAAAGCGGAATGCATAGAAACAGCCTTAGAGTAATGAAAGGAAAAATGTTTTTGTTTAATTCTCTTGCTCTTATTCTCAATGTTGTGACTTGCCTTTACCCTCCCATGTCCCTTTTCTAAAAGTGGACCATTCAGAAAAATGAAATGCTGGGAACAATCAACAACATCCAGATTTTTTTGGTCAAAATGTAACAAGGTCCAGAGTTCAGAGATAATACAAAAAGGTACAAATATAACTAAGACTTTTTTTTTTGTGGAGTCTGTTTAAAAGGGTGGTCCAGATTTGGCCTGCAAACCACCTGTTGATTAGTCCTGGAATACAGGCTTAGTCAGGAACTGTGAAATCCTCTTTTTTTCCATTTCACTTCTCTGATCACTTCATGAAGACTGTCATAAATGAATTTCCACATTTGGTTTAAGGTTGATACATATGTCTTCTGTCACTTATAGATATTTGGGGGGGGGGGTGAATGCATATAGGTCCTGTGGTATGTGGGAATAGCTGAGTAAGTTTGGTTATGTGCTTTCTTCAGAAACATAACTGATCCTTACTCATAAAGGAAAAAAGAATTAATTACAACTGCCACTTTCCAAGCTTCCATTGCATTTAATGTGGTACCTCTAGGAAATGTTGAGTTCTATTGTACTGTTACATTCTTTAAGAATTGCAGCATAGATGGAAACATTAAGGCTAAATATGACAGAATGCATATTTTTGGAGCAATGAAAACATGCATCATTTGGTATAGTAAAGCAGTGACATTTTTAATAATAAAGCAAAACAGTATACTTTGCAGAACTTCAGTTTGGAAACTGTAAATATAGGGTAATTGACACAGAATATGATAGAATCATAGAACTGGAAGGGACCTTGAGAGGTCATTGAGTCTAGTTTCCTTCCCTCTCAGCAGGATCAAGTATTGTTCTCAAACCACCCCATTGTTATCTATCTAACCTGCTCTTAAAAATCTCCAGTGATGGAAATTCCACAACCTCCCTAGGTACTCTTATTCCAGTGTTTAACCACTTTGACAGTTAACTGTTTCCTAACATCTAATCTAAACCTCCCTTGCTGCAGTTTAAGCCCATTGCTCCTTTTTCTCTCCTTAGAGGTCAAGGGAGCAATTTTTCTCCCTCCTCCTTGTGACCCTCTCTAAGGTACTTGAAAACTGCTATCATATCCCCTCTGTCTTCTCTTTTCTAAACTAAACAAACACGGTTTTCAGTTGTCCCACATAGCTCATGTTTTCTAGACCTTTAATCACTCTTTTTGCTCTTCACTGGACCTTCTCCAGTTTCTCCACATCTTTCTTGAAATGTGGTACCCACAACTGGATGGACACTGTACTCCAGGTGAGGCCTAATTAGCACAGAGTAGAGCAGAAGAGTTGTCTCTCATGTCTTACTCACTACATGCCTGTTAATGCATCCCAGAATCTTTTGCAACAGCATCACACTGACTCTTTTAGCTTGTGGTCCACGAAGACCCCTAAATTCCTCTCCACAGTACTTCTTCCTAGACAGTCGTTTCCCATTCTATATGTATGAAGCTGATTGTTTCTTCCTAAGTGCAGTACTTTGCATTTGTCCTTATTAAACTGCATCCTGTTTACTTCAGACCATTTCTCCAGTTTGTCCAGATCATTTTGAATTATGACCCTACCTCCAAAGCAGTTGCAGCCCCTTCCAGCTTGATATCATCTGCTGTACTGGGCAAAAGCTCAGTAGTTCCTAACAAGTGTCACCTGCAGTTCATAGAAGAATGTGGGAGATACGGTTCAGACCTGACTTTCAGCTGTGCTAAGCACTTGTATTCTCACTGAAATATGTTGTTGGTGCTCTGGTAGTTTTATTTCTTAAAAAATGTGCATATGCGGTTTAATTTAGCCATCTGCATATGATTCTAAAGAAAATTAAATCCTTATCATACTTTTGTTGATGTTTCTGAACTTTTGGACAAAAAGTAGCTCCCATCTGTGACTCAACTATGTAAATCACTTTAGTTTTTATTCATTTGTTAAACACCTCCAGGTGTACGTGAAATATTTATCTATTATAGCAGGATTGCTGTTGAGTGCTACAGTATTAATTTCTATTTTACAAACATGTAGCCATCAGTCTTGGGACAGTGCTTTGTAGGCATTTCTGTGTTTTAACGGAGGCTCTTATTTGACTGAGTAAATTACACTGAGTCAGGATAAAATTCTTATCTATAGAGCCTTACTGATCCACAGATACCTGACTTATATCTATGGCTATCTGCATCTGCAGATATGAATGCGGATATCTGAGGCTCATTTTTATGGCTGTGGATACAAATTTTGTGTATCAAACCCTGCCCCTAAGCGCACCCATGGATTCATTGCCTATGCCTGTAAATCTCCAACAGTCAGGATCAGCACTTCCTTCCCTGAGTACAGTCCTAGAGCAGGGCACAGTCTGCAGAGCACGGGGAGAGTTACTGTGCAGTTCCAGCATCAATGTTGCAGCTTCGCTTTCTGCTGCTGATCTGCTCATTGCTTCTTGTTGGGTCCCCGTTTTCAGGCAGTCGTCAGATTGGAACCCCCAGAAGGAAGGGCTGAGGTGGGCTGAGCCAGTGCCAGCCAGTTTGCAAGGCTGCATCCAGAGAAGATGTGTCCCAGCAGATTTTTCCTGATTGCAGCCTTGCAAACATGCCTCTAGGCGTGATGTCATTCTTCCAAAAATGTTGCTAAATAAGTGAATAGTCACAGAAAAGTAGCCATGTTAGTCTGTATCTTCACAAAACAAAAAAGCAGTCCTGTAGCACTTCAAAGACTAACAAAATAAAATTATTAGCTTTTGGGGGACAAACCCACTTCTTCACAGTGGGTCTGTCCCCGTGTAAGCTCATCTTCTAATAAATTATTTTGTTAGTCTTTAAAGTGCTGATGGCCTGCTTTTTTTGGCTTGTCTAAAAATATGGTATGCTGTTAATATTTGAATTTTGTTAAGATTGATGTTAATGGGATGCTATTGGGTCACAGCAACAAGTTGCTATTAACCAGAAGCTGTTAATATCAGCATTGCTAGTAAGCAAAAAGTAGTGTGTTAGCAAATACTAGAGACTTAAGATGATGAGTAAGGATATTGGAAATAGTTACATATAAAGCAAAATCAACATGCTTTTTAGAGACAAAACTTTACAGACTAATCCCCTATCTAAATAAGTTTGTCATCCAAAGCACTCTGGTGCATTTTCAGCCAAGATTGGCTGAGACCCTGCAAATACATTGTCCATTTACTTCGTAAGTTCAGGATGCTCAGTTGTCTTCTCTTCTGAAAATATCCCCTTCCCCTCAAATTTGACTTTACTCTAAGGCAGGCTAACCACCTTCCACTGCTCCTGCCACTTATTTTTTTTCCTATGTGTTCATTTCTTGTTGACTTCATAAACATTTGATTTTGTTTGAGGAAATTAAGTTCAAATGCTTAATTTACATTCTGTCTGCAAAAATCAGCCTAAGGCATGTAACCTTTTGGTGTCCTGCTTTTTCCTTGCATGCTTAAGAGCATAAAGTTTCTGGTAGAGAGAACTGCTTGCACAGTACATGTGTGTATATTGATTGGTGTGACAGTGTTTTGTTTGAGATTAACATTGGTGAACTGGAATGTACACAGTTGGCCTTAAGAGGCTCTTGGATCACAGTTATTTTTGTCAGCTGTGATTAATAGGCTGGGACATTTCTAGGGATCTGTTTTACCCAGTTGACCTATTTTTTCACCTATGGTTTTGGTATTTGTGTGTGGAAAGGCTTTTGAAAATGACACTATTTACACTGAGGTTAATCTACAATTGTAGATTAGGTCCTGAGGATACTTACTGGGAGGAAACATTCTCTGTCCATGTAGTTCAAATTTTCTTCCTTTATGAACAGTGGCTGCAACTTGGGCTCCCCCCCACCATCTGTTAGCATCTTTGAGTTGGAATAAGCTGTAATTGTGATATAGGGGGTCACCTTTCTTGCCTCTTATTCACCTACTCATCATACCACATTCTCAGGGCTTACCATAGTTGCTATACTCACTGCACCTCCACAGCTGCCATTAGTGAAGTGAAAATCTACACTTGTCACCACAGTATTTATATAGGCTAATAGACATGTAATTTAGGTAATGTACACAAACTTCAGTCTCTTTTTTTTTTTTTTTTTTTTTTTTTTGTCTGCTAGTTTTTGGTCCAGTGGCTTTGATAGATTTTTAGGGCTTGGGGTGACCATGGTAATCATCTAGTCTGGCTACTTGCATAAAAGACCATAGAACCTCACTCCATAACTTTTCTCTCTGAGCTATAACATCTTTCGAAAGACTATCCAATCTTGTTTTAAAGAACTCACAGACATGGACAATTTATCTCTGTGTCCCTAGGTCATTTGTGCTAGTGATTTAAGTACCCTTGCTTTTAAAAGTAGGTGCCTGATTTTTCGTCTGAATTTGTCTTCAGCTTCCTATGCCCTTTTCTGGTAGATTTAAAAAACTGTCATACCAGAAATCTCTCTTCCCATTGTATTTACTTATGATTATAACCTTTTAGCCTCTTTTTTTAATGAAATTGAATTTGACTTTCACTAAAGAGCAACATTTTTCATATCAGCTATTCTTATAGCTCTTCTCTGAAACGCTTCAATTTTTTTCAACATTCCTTTTGAAATGTGGACACTAGAACCTCGGACACTGGTCCAGTAATGGTCTCGTGTATGCTGAGGGAATTCTACCTTTTTCCTAACTTGATATTTTACACAAAGTATCTGTCACCCTAGAAGCTACTACTGTACTGAATTGGGAGCTCATGTTCAGTTGAATATCTACAATGATCATTGTCCTTTTCAGTGTTGCTGCATTTCAGGTTGTAGTCCCCTTTTTATAAAAATCTGCATACTTTTTTCTTAGATGTGTTGTGGCTTAGCATTATTAAAACTGATCAGATGAGACTTTCCCTCTCCCCTCCTCCCCCCGTTTTTATAACTGACCCCATTGTTTAGCATGCCACACTTTGTCTGCTAATTTTACCATTTTCTTCTTTAATAAAGTTTGAGTAGCACTAAGCCAAAAATAAATCTCCACAAGACTTGGCCCCTGCTGGGTGGTGACTCCCCTACTAAATATTACTTCTGGAAATCTCATCAACCAGTTTTTAATCCATTAAAAATTGTAGACATTGTTTTTGTTCTAATATGGCTGTTTTTTAATTGGAATGTCATCTATGAACAGAAAAATGACTATTGACATAGCATTCTTATCAACCAAACTTGCACACTCTTAATTGAAAAGTGATTAAGGCCTGGTTGTTATCCTGTTTTAATGATATTCCAGTATTTAAAATTAATAGCTTTTCTAGTCCTCTAGAACAACAGTTGTCAAACTGTCAGTACCATGTTTTGGTAGGGGGAGCGAAAGCTGTCTTAGGCTACGTCTAGACTACAAGATAAAATCAAATTTATTTATATCTATTTTTTAATACTGGAATTTAGAAGTTGGATTTTTGACCATCCTCTCTCCCACTGTGCTCCCCACAAAGTTGTCACTGCTGCCGCACACAAAGTGATGAACATTAACTGTTGCAGTAGTGTGCTGTGGGAAGGTATCCCACAGTTCCCTCATCTCCATAGTATTCTGGGTATGCTCGCTGGTCTTTGACATCTTACCACATTGCGCTTTCGTCATTCTCCTCCCGATCCCTGAAAATGTCGATCCCTGGAAATAATGCAGAGACCCTCAAAATTAGAAGAGAGAATTTTTGCTTTCCCCACTCATTACATTGCCAACACGGGTGCAGCGACTGTATTCTCAACTGGCTGTCCAGTGAGTATTCCACTTCCCATGACTGCATGCATGTGATCCCTGAATATACATGTGTTCTGCAAGCACCACCCCCAGCACAGCCTTGTTGACACATTGTACGCTGGCTTGGGCTGGCTCCAGGCAGCACAGAAAAAAAATAGCAAGTGTACAGACAGGTCTGCGAACTCCCTGCAGGGGCTATTTGAATGGGTAGATGCACTGACAGAGCTAATAGGATAGAAATAAAGAAGCCGTTTCTCAGGCTGTCATAGCAACATGAGCCCACAGCTAAAGGCTCACTTCTCCTGCTTGGAAATTCATGTTCTTCATGTTACTGGAGTACAGCGGCCAGAACAGAGCACTGAGAAGGGCATTATAGGTTACATACAGGACACCTTAGGAGGCTAATAAATTCGCTTTTAAGACATGGCGCTTCCACACTTCTCTTTAATCAAACTTCTGAAGTAGAGCTTCAAACTATACCTGTCAGGTAACTGCGATTTTTGTAATCTAGTGCACCCAGAATCGAGCTAATGGTCTTTACAGTGAAGGCAATCACGTGGTAAAATTGAGCTGTTTTAAATTTGATTTTTATCTCATAGTGTAGACACAGCCTAAGACTTGCTTATGACTGGGGCCAAAGTGACTCTTACTGCCCAGGGCTGGAGCATTAGCCCCTGGAGCCAGTTGGGCTCGGGCTTGGGTTTGGGCTTTGTCCCTACCCCTGGACCGGGGTCAGCATGGCGTTAGTGGGTTCAGGCTTCAGTCCCTATTCCCAGGTTCATTTAGTAACTTTTTGTTATGAAAAAGGGGTTACAGTGTGATTGTTTGAGAACTCCTGCTCTAGAATGTCCCCTGAATTGGAAGGCTTAAAACAGATATCAATTATTCAGAGCTTCTGGGTCAGTTCTTTTAATACTCCTGCATGAATGTTACCTGGTTGTGCCTATTTTCAATAACATAGCTTCTGTTTAATGTTCTTCATAGTTACTTTCTCTTTTGCCATTATCACTATATGATATGAACACATTTTGCTGCTTTCAAAATTTACAACAGAAATACTTACTTTTCTGCATCACTGACATTTTTTTCAGTCTCTCTAATCATTGTAGCCACAGTGGTAGGATACTATGTTAGGAATGGTCAGAATGCTTTAAGATAACTTTCCTACTCCTGGACAGTTGTTCTAAAGAGGTCAGAAGTTGGTTTTCCTTGAGGGATTTACCTCTACCACACAATGTCACCTCAAAGCAATCTAAGAATCACATGGTCTTAAACTAAATTGAATGCCACTATAGCTAGTCCTCATTTCATATTGCCTGATCCATCTCTGCACTGATGAGATCAGTTGAGTAATGTGAGAGGATACCATCCAGTGTGCTGCTAGCTGGCTAGAGTATTACATGAGGGTTCTGGTTGCCCTTGGGTGTAGGTACTGCAAATGTGGTTTTGAGATGCATTTGAGACTCATTTTCAAGAGGCTGCTAAAAGGAGGGAGATCAAGTGAAGAGCTATCTTGTGTAGGGAGCAAATTGAAAATGCCAGAGGTGCCTAACCCAATGCAAAAAATACCAATAAATCAAACAACTCAATGTCTACTTGCCCCTAAAATACAGAGTTTGACTCTAGTAACTGGGGCAGTGATGAGCACCTGAGCCCAGGATTGTGCATGATAGGATTTTTGATACAGAATGTCCTCTGTGTTTGTCTTGTTTCATTTTTAGCACTCTTGCAGCAGAAGATAAGAGCTGGAACAGACCATGTGGCAGGATACTCGGGGGATATCCTGGATTCCTATTCTGAGGATTATTTGGGGATTGGACTGGGGAGTGGACTGTGTAGGAAGTGACAGTAGAACTATAGCTGAATGCTTGCCTGCTTCCATTTTTATATCGGGGTGGGGGACTGCAGCTCAAGTAAGTACATTTCTCAGGCTGTGGCTAAGGTGACCGTTCTATTGAGATTATGGATTCTGTGACTTTTTGGGACCTCTGACTCAATTTGTGGCAGGGCTGGAGCTGCTGTTTAGCTCTGGGGCTGTCTGTGGTGGCCACCTGAACAGCTGCTCCAGCAAAGCGATTGGGGCTGGCTCAGCCACCCAGGGACTGGAGCAGCAGCAGTCAACTCTTTCTACAGGAGCAGTAGGAAGAACAAATCAGCTGGGAGTGCTCTTCTTGTCACCCACCCACCCCCACAGGTACTTGTAGTAAAAGTCAGGAATGTGTCTGTGAATTTTTATTTGTTGCCCATAACCTGTCTCTACTCTTATTAAAAATTCCTATGACAGAATCTTAATTTCACTGGTCTTAACTAATGCTGTCTTTATGGTGGATATTGCATGCAATGGGGTGGCCTTAGCTTCAGTTCACCCTTTCACTCCATCCCCTTTTCTATTCCCACATGGGTGATTTAAGACTGATTCCAAGCTTATGTGGCTAATAAACAAGCAATGAATGATTCAGGCTACCTATATTTGAGCTAATTACTTTGGGGGTGGGAGAGGGAAGAAACAAAGCTGGGATTATAGGTTTAGAAAGTATAAATGCATATTTCCATGGACTCCTTGCCTTACAACTTTGTCACACTGGTGTATTATTACGCAGTTACACCAATACTAGTATTAACTCCAGACAGCCTATATTTTAAGTCCCGGTGGTTGTAATAAGTGGAAAAAGAACATTGGTGATTGTGGTACTTGGTCTCCTGATGCTGTCCAGGCCTGTGGGAGGAGGAAAGGGTGTGTGATGTTAAAGCTTCTGTATCTTGGTTCAGCATTATCTTACTGCTTGCTTTGGTTTTTTCTCCAATCCTGCTTGTCTGGTGGTGTTCTTCTGTGCAGGAGAGATCCAAGATGGTGAGCGAGATTCCTGGGCAGAGCATTCTTCCAGCAGCTGTAGTTTACCTTCTCTGTTGATTTACCATTACACCAAAGGTGGAGTAATGTCTACTTTGCACAAACACAGCAGCAAATAAGTGTATGTACGTGTGTGTATGCATGCAAACTATGGTAGTATGCATCATTATGCTTCCTGAAGCATGTTTCCTTGTGATGCAAGGATGTGGGAACACAATCCCTAATTTCACTTGCTCACTTGGACCCATTACAACATTCAGTTAGCTTGTCACCACCAAAATGGGTAGGCATTGACCTGTTCAGTGCAGGGTAGCAAGCTTCGTGATATCAGTATCACACCAGTTTTGGATTGGTATGGCTTCTCTTATTAGCATGGTCTGGCACTGACTGGTCAAGGCAAGATCCTCACGTAACTTTTTTGAAGGTCTGCTTGCTCATGTAAAATTTCAAGAAACCCTGCTGCTCTTCGCAGATCTACGTGATAGCGTAATCACACTATAAGCTGTCTTGCACCAGAAGTGCCAGTCTACACAAAGTGGCATGCATGAGTTGTCTCTGCTTTGCCATATCAACTTGTAGCTTGCATGGTCTCAGACTTTTTATGAATACCTGTATCTCCTTTTGGAGGGTCATGAACAGCTGCTAAAATGCCTTATGCCATATTCTTCTAAAATGTAACTGCATCCTACAGCAGTAATCATGTCAAAAGTAGGAAACGAATTCCTGCATCACTTGTGTGAACCATGCCTTGGACTGGATGAAGAGTGCGCTGACACAGAAATACTTCACGGTACTGCTCTGGCATTCTGAACACTTTCACACAGAGGCTTGGGAAGGACAGAAGTTCTCCCACAGCATACTGCAAAATCAGAGTGGCTCAACTTTGTGAGGCATTAAGAAACCTGGAGTACTCCTACAGAAATCCTAGCACTTACACCTTGGATTGCTGATGCTAAGGAGGTATAAATCAAGGGTGGCTCTGGAGTCTTACAACAGTGTCCAGACCTGGCTAATTTGCCATGGAAACCTATATTATGTGAGAACTAGTTAAAAGTGATGCCTAGATGGCAGGCTTCTGTCGACAAAATGAAACACATCCAGAGTGCAGATCTCTGAGGTCTGCCACATCAGGAGTGTACTGTCAACATCCCTGTAAACAGTGTACCATGAGGCAGAAGGGCTATCTTGACTGAGGGAGTCTTTCCGATAATTGGCCTTGTGTGGGTGGGCCAAATGTTGGAAAAGCCTCTCCCAACAGAACTGTTGGCAAAAAATGCGCAATTTGATCTGCAGATCCATGCACTCTTGACATAGCCAATATGTTTAACGCTGCTTTAGCAGCCTTAAGGAGGAAAATGTATTTAATGTTGTCTGTGCTGCCGATGTATTACTATATTTTTAGGAACGTGATAGAGCTCTCAGAAGGAAGTGCTGCTGGACTGTCAGGTAGCTTTGTGACACTCATATCATACTTCATGGCAGCTTCACCATACTTTGGAGTGTGGTGGTGGTGGTGGGGAGAGGATAGTAGTTCAGTCTCAAAAAAACCAAAACCGCACAGCTGAATCAACAATCTTGGCATTCAAATAGACCTTTAATACACAGTGACTATATTTTCTAATGCTGTCAATTTGTGTGTATATATACAGCAACTGTTGCTATTTTACAAAACTGGAAAGCCTCCTCTCAGCTATCTGTTGATCTCTAGATGTATCCATAATTGCTGTAAAATGAACAAGAGGTCACTGAATATAATATTTTAAATATGTAACTACAAACACTTTTTAATTTGGAAACTATGTACCAGATACTGAGTTTCCTTTATTACTTATTATTAAGTAGTACTGACATTTCTTTACCATTTCACAGAATGGTAAAAGCTTCCTTAAACTTAGTGGTGGTGAAAGAGGAGTCAGTGGTAGAAAGCTAAGCAGTGAATCGTGTAGCAACAGTGGTTAACTGAAAAGAGTGTTTCCTTCTTCACTTACAGGAACGAAGGAGAGAAAAAAACTTCAAGGGAGCGTTTTGTACTCTTCTTTCGTGTCTTACTGTTTTACTAAAAAGCCATGCAGAGAGTCTTCAGAGATGCATAATTCAACTTGCAGCATGGGGATGAGCGGAGGTAATGAACAAGTGTACAGAAAACATGAGCTCTTGGATGAACCATCTCTTAACACCCCTCGTCCTCCCAGCCAGCCAGCACATACACAAGTGTGTGCAGGGTAAATTAAAATGGAGAAGGGAGAAATTCATGCAGTGTAAAATGGCACAGAGAACTGTTTCGTTTGTAGGGGGTAGATTGTAATGGTATATTTTTACTACTCAACATAACCATGGTGTAACTGTGACCCCTGTCAGAGCCAGCTCAGATTACTCGATTAGAGTGAACTGCGAACACAATGGGGCAGATGAACCCCAAAAACAGTTTCTATAAAGTACGTAGCTTCAGGCCTCCATCCAGTACCCAGGCCTATTGTTGTTGTTATGATGATGATGGAAAATCGTATTTCATCGTATAAAAGAAAAGGTTCTTCTGATACTAAAGGGCCAGCCTTACCCCCAAATCAATGTCTACCTGTCACTCAAAATACATATGTATAAGCAATTATTAAATTAACACTTAAGACAAAAGAGTATTAAAATCAACATACATTTCGACATGAATTCAATTCTTCAGATTCAGATACTTAAAGCTGTTGAGATTTGTAATTGCAGATGGTTTTTTTTCAGATCAGCCTGAAGTTAAGGCAGCTTAGGATGGGAAAGAACTCTTAAGTCCATGTTAAAATATACTTCTGCTGGCAGATTGTATATTTGAATAATTTTCAGTAAAAACAAGTCTCTGAGGTCAGAAAGTTTGTGGCTTTTGCTACAAAAAGTTCCTCTACGGCCAAGATCTTGTATATTAGGTTTTTTCAAGGAGGGTGAGTGTATGCATAAAAGAGATGCAGACTCCTGCAGTGGTTTTATAACGGAAGCTCTTTTCTTAGTGAGTCCTGATAGCAATTACTCCTCTGTGTCCACTTTTTTTAAGACTGTTCTTGATTTGCAGGCAACTTGAGCATAGGGTTTTTCCCCCAGTTTGCGTGTTAATTTTAATTCAATAGTTACTCACTTCATAATGCTAACTAGAGTGCTTGTATGGTAAGATTCCTGCTTGTCATTGGACCTGGGAATTGGAAAGCAGTGAGTTGGGGGGGACGACAGAGAGGGGGGTAAAGGCCCTGGCTTAGGGGGGCCTTTTGGGGCCTCCTCTCCCCAGCATGGATTGGACTGACTCTCTTCCTGCTGTGCCATGCAGACTAATCTTGTCTCGTTCTTACAGTTTCACAGTCATGTGTTGTCTCTTGTCATGACTTAGATAATAATTTTTTTGTGGTAGAGATCACAGGGTTTTTTTGTTTTTGTGCGTCCATCTAGTACAATGAGGTCCTGGTCCATGATTAGGGCTCTGTGGTAATACAACTAAGTAATAATAATTGCAGATATTTTTAGGTATTTAGAGTCTGACTGTGGCTTACATGATGATGTGTTTATAGGCATTCCATTTAAACACTAGTTCAGGGGTCTCAAACTCAGAGCCCATAGGCCATCCTCGCCTGGAGCAGTTCTGCAATCCAGCCTGGGAATACCAGCTGGCTGAAGTGCAAGGGGTGCTTTCCTTTCCCATCACTGAAGCCCCACCTCTTCCTGCCTCTGTCCCATTCTTTCCTTCTTTATAACCTGGCCCCCTAGAAAAGTGGTCCCTGGGATTACTGGGGACAGAACACATGGGGCAGGATGCTAGCAGCAGTTGCACCTCCCTACTGCTCAACTCTCTGCAGTGGCAGGAGCTGCAGGGTAGCATAGCAAAGGTGTTTTGCTGCAGGGAGTCGGGGAGTGAAGGGGTGGGCAAAGCCCTGCTGCTGCCCTCCTGGTAATGCCCTGGGTCATGTCTCTGGCAGGGCTTGGGTGACAGAAACAGATAGTACCTCCCTCCTTTCCTCAATTTTGTGGTACAGGATTGGATTGTACAACTGCTCTGGTTAGGGATGACCCTCAGTTACTGAGTTTGAGACCCCTGCTCTAGTTGAAATAGTCTTTTGTGTGACCATAGTCTCTGCTTCTGACGTGAAATGGGGAGATCTTTAACATTTTCTCCTCCAATTTTTGTCCCACATAAACAGATCCATCAACCAGCATCAAAGATGTACAAGATAATGCTTCCTGCTTTTCTCTAGCAGTGCCCCCACTTCTTCTTGGGATGTGCAAAATCACTAATACATTTTAAAAAATTCTTCGGAGGCTATGTATACTTATGACGTGGCAAATCAGTTTTGTTAAATTAGGTGTATCTTACAGAGATCTAATATTATAAATAGATGCATATCTTACTCTTTATTATAATAAAGAAGATAGTCCTTAATTTTTTTAGTCTGATCAAGCAATAAGTGCTAGAATATAATCTGTAGTCTAAAATTAGGTTCCATCTGGTCCACTGTATTTAGCATGAAGAGGAAATTCTCTTTGAGATTCTAGATAAGAAGCTAAAGTGCACAGAATGACTGAGATAAACAGAAGTCTGTGTTTCATGCAGGGTAACTATGGGAGCGGAAGCTAAAATAAAGGCATGTTTAAAAAGTTTCTTCCAACATATGACAGATTAATTTCCTCCAATTTTGATAAGAAAGTTTATCACTGATGCAGGAGGCAACACTCCTGAGGATCTGTTTGACGTTAAAAGAAACTAAAACAAATGATAACTTATCCAATTTTATTCCTACTGGATGTGGAGCTAATTCACAATGGAGCTGTGTGACCGCTTATGTTCTTTGTTGAGAATTACCTGAAAGATTAAGGTGATCCTCAGACCTTTGGAAAAAATACAAAAGTTCAATTATCTGAAGTTTACATGAGAATGTTAGTTTTCCCAAATGAATAGGGATTGGTGGGAGAGTCTGTTTGATCTAGACATTATGACGACTGTATGTAATTCAATCATGCTAATGTAAGTGCCGTGTGAAGGCAGAAACTATGTGGTTTGTCTCAGTCCATTGCTTCAGAAGAGAGAAACTACAGGTTGTACCTCCCTTTTCTGGCACCCTGGAGACATGATTGTTCCCGAATGAGGGGATTTGTCAGACAAGAAGTAAGGCCCCCAAGCTGCCTGAAAGGAGGGAACTCCTGTGAGACTAATGGGGGGGGCGCTCCCCTGGCCACATCCCCATGGCAGTGAGGTTCCCCATGGCTGCAGGGTTCTGGGGGTTCCCCTGAACCTGGGTGAGATCCCTGTGATTGTGGGGCTGAAGGTGGGGCTCTGTGCTTCAGCCAGCTCCCTGCAGTGGTGCTGCAGAGCTCTCCAAGCGGTGGGGTCCCTGTGGATATGGGACTGCTGGAAGGGCTCCCCACCCCAGGTGGATCCCCAAGCTGCTGGACTTTCCACTGATGCTGCTGATAGGAGCAGTGCTGGTCAGTTTCCCCTCTCCCCTGAGTAGCAGGCAGCCTGGAGCCAGGCTGTCACTCACAGGAGATGGGGAACTGACAAGCAACTTTCCTGATTTAGGGGTGTGTGGTTGTGGGTGTGTGTTTTCTTTGTATAAGTATGCAGTTAAAGTTGCTACTATTCAGTAACATTTGCCTGATTTTCTCTTTTAATATTTCTAATACTATTGTATAGCACAGATGTAAAGACATTTTATCTCTAAGTCACACAAAATTAAGCAACTTTTTAAAAATAAGATGTTGCCGAAAGATATTCAGGCATGTGTGTAATTTGAACAGAAGTCCTAGAAAGTAAGAATTGTTGAATTTACTGGATTGAAAAATGTGTATCAGCTTCTCAAATACGAACTATTAAAATCTTGCCTGTAAATCTGCTCAAGGGACATAGGTTGTTTTCAAGTTTCTAGCATGTGTAATTAGTCTTTTCAGTTTGTGATGAGATTGTTTGTCAATATATTAAAATAGAGCTTGAACCTCTCTATTCTGGAACACTGTCTTTTGATCTGCTTTTTTGTGTGGGGACACGCTCTTTCGAAATATATATTTTTTTTTTTCAGAAGATATCTTCTGGAAGAACTTCTGTTGAAAGATCACTGTAGTGTACATGTAGCCATTAAGAAGGATGAAGGTTACCATGTTTTTTTTCTCCAAGCTTTAAAACACTGTTTTTTTTCTTTCCCAGAGACTTAAGAAACACCACCGAAAAAAAAAACCTTACAACTTCATAAGGGAGTACATTGTCTAAACTGAAAAATTTGTAATTTCAAGAAATCCACAAGTCACTTTGCCAGTAAAACTAATTAGACCTATTCCCTATACTTGCCTCTTAGCTTCTGATACACTTTTTTTTTTTCTTTTCCCCCGTGTATGAAGTTTAGACCAGGGTAGTGTGGCTGTGCAGGTTTCTTAAAACTGGTCAGAAATGTACATTTAATTGTCCTTTCTGCTGTGATTTTGCTTAACAGAGTTGGAGTTTTAGATTTGAACAGTTGGGGTTTTAATGTTAAATGAGAAGGATAAACTCAAGATCATGTTTCATTAGTTAAGTTTCTTCTTTTTGCTTCAGTCTATGACCTTGATGTTTGTAGTCAGGCTAGAGAATTGAAAGGTTCCATAGTCTTCCCCCCCCTTTTTTTTTTATTAAACTGTTTAGGTTCAAATGCTTTAACTATATGAAAACAGGAAGTCCTGTGGTACCTGACTGATAGACAAACAGATACTTTGGAGCATATGCTTTCGTGGGCAAAGGCCCTTTCATCTGACAAAGCAGGGCTTTGCCTGCAAAAGCTTATTTTCCAAAATATCTGTTAGTCTGTAAGGTACCACAGGACTTCTTGTTCTTGTTTTTGAAGATACCAACAGGGGTAGCCATGTTAGTCTGTAGCTTCACAAAAAAAAAAACAAAAAAACTGTTCTGTAGCACATGAGACTAACAATTTTATTTATTATTAATGCGCTTTTGTGGTAAGATCTAAACTCCATCAGATTTTGGAGCAAGAGTAAGAGAGAGAGTGAGAGAGTGAGAGAGTGAGAGAGTGAGAGAGTGAGAGAGTGAGAGAGAGAGAGAGAGAGAGAGAGTGTGTGTGTGTGTGTGTGGAGGAGCTGAAAGAAGAAAATGTGTGTGTGCGGGAGCGTGGGGTGGGTCACCTGTTAGCTTGTTTTGTCTGCTTGTGTTTTTTTTGTATATCAAGCCAGATTTCTATAAGATTAACAGTGGTATCAGCCTGTAGTTAGATTTTCCCTAAATCCCCTTCAGTTGGTTTTGTTGATTGTAGCACCTTCTAGTAAAAGTTGTCTTTTTTTATATAAAACATGGTACATTTTGCATATATTTGACAGTTTATAGTTGGACCTTGCCTCACTGACATTGTCACTAATACCCTTGGACCAACATGTCTACAATTATACTATATGCAGTGATTTTTTTTTAAAGTATAATCACAGCCCTGTGCTATTTCTTGGCTGCTGTAAAACTAATGTGTGGGTAAAAACAGTAAGAAACAACCATGCAATGTATGCAGTTGATATTCCTAACTTTGAACAAGAATTCTGGTGCTGTAACCAAAAGGTTAATGTCATCCTTCGAGGTATAAATAGCACTGCTGAGTAGGAATAGGGGAAGACTACGTTACCTCTGTATTTGGCACTCTACTGTCAGTAATAGAATAGTGTCTGTTTCTCGGGTCCACATTTCAAGAAGGATTTATTAGAGAGGGATCAGTGAAGAACCACAAAAATTATTAGTTTTGCAAAAATGCCTGTCTTTTTGATTACGCTGTTTGTTTTAGCTCAGACTATATGATCACAAATAGTCCCTTCTGGCTTTATAATCTGTGAACTGTGTTTTTGCTCTCTGTTTAATGTGTTTATTTAAATGGTAGAAATAAAAATCATGTTGTGTTGGCGTAAGTAATTTACTATTCTGTTCAATTTCAAGAATAGTAAATTTTATAATTCTTTCATGATAACTTAATTCCAGAAGAAATACATAGAAGAAAAACAAGCTTTCAAAATGTGAGGGGAAGGAGAAGATTAAATTTTCTGTTGTTGGCTGTACTTCTTGGTTTTTACACTTGAACCTCTTAATTAAATCCCAGTGGATAACAGAAAATTACATAAAATGGGTTAAGACTTGTGTACAAAAGTGTGTTTGTTATCCAGAGTTCATTCTACACACAGTTTTTGTTATATCAAAGTTTCCAGTGACTTTTCAGCAGTCAGCACAGGTTCTTGAAATATTAGACCTTTATATATTATGTGGTTTTGGAAAAAAAAAACAAAGTTTTTATTTCAGGCATAGTTGCTGACTTTGTTTGAACTTACATCTTTTCATTTAAGTAACAGTTTAATCTGTAAGCCTCCCATGCCCTAAAAATGCTATTTGAGACCACTGCGGGCGCTTATGACCAAATTGGGTATTGCCATTTTCACAGGTCTCAGTCTCAACTTTCAAATTACTGGTTAGTACATTGTGGACTTGTTGATATTAAGAAGTTGGGCACAGTTCTTAACTTTTTGTGTTCTATTTTGTGTCTGCTATCCTTTTTCCGGATGTCTTGGATCCTCAAAGGCCAGCTAGTTTTTCCATTTCTCTTCTGATAGCAAATAATTGACGTTATGGATACTTATTTCCTCCCCATGTCCTCCTCCATCCTTACCCCCACTCAGGGAAAAAAAGCTAAAAAAAAGAATGGAACTTTAGTTCTATGGACAAAAATTACACATCCAGTCTTAGTTTTCCTGCAATTTGTAATATCAGACACCTAAAAAAGGCAAAGGAGGGAAGCTTTGTATTCCTTTTGGGCATTTGTGATAATTGCTGTAAGGAAAGATGAAATCTTGAATTTATAATCGAATATTGAGTATGCGTTTATGATATGCCGTAGCTTTATCCTATGTCCATTTAAGCTCTCTTGCAGCTGCTCCTCACCACGGTGTATTGGCCATGTCACTGTCCAGCATTTCTATGGTTTTGTCAAGATTTTCAGCCAGATAGTGTTTCACTTCATATCTAGAAGGCTGACTACAGTACTAACTGGCTTGGCTCGGCTCAGTCAAGTTTAGGTGTAAACTTATTCCAAGTACACTACCATATTACTGATTTAACAAAAAAAAATTAATTTAAAAAGGCTGAAAACAATCAGTTAAGTTACATAAGTATGCTGTTACAGTTCATATATGCCATTAATGACAATACTGGCATGAAAATTGAATAACTTTGACCCATAAGGTATAATCAGTATTTACAATTTAAATATATTATAATGACATACTTTCCCCCCATACAAATACATCTTTAGGTGAAGAATTCTTTCAACGCAAACATTACAAATTTGCAATACTTTCCACTGTGCTGTTTACATGGTGATGATGAAACTCATGATTTACACAGAAAGGGACAGGCAACACCAGAAACCAACTTCAAGGAGAACAAAGACTGCTAAAAAAGAGAGAAAACAAACTTTCAAGTACGTGATTTTGGTCAGGTTATGCAAAACATGTTTTATAGTGTTCCATTAAATTCCTCCCCCACTGAAAACCGATGTAAATAAATGGAATTTTATTTATTGGAGTGACTGTGTTGACACTGCCCAAATTTTCTAAGATGCCTTTTTCATATTAGATATTTTTGAAGGGATTCAGTTTGGTTTATTGACAGTATTTAAATTATGCAATGTCTAACGCTTTTGCAGTCTGTCTCTGGGTGAAATTAGTTTATTCGTTTGATACAGTTTGGGAAGTTTTAACACCTGCGTTTTAGTGAATGTATGCAACACTTGAGCAGCTTTAATTATTTATGAATTTATTTATGTATAACATGTAGATTTATAGGTTGTTTGCATTTTTGGCACATGCAAATCTTTCACTGACTTCAGAGGAGACTTTTGGGTGCCAAAAAGGCTTACACCATGGTTGCGTCTACACTAGCGAGTTCATTTAAAATATATGTAGAAAGGACAGGCTCTTTTGAAATATCCCGCGGAGCGTCTACACACAAAACATGTTTTTTCTAAAGGAATTTTGAAAGAATGTGGCCTGCCTTTCGAATTTGCTCTTCCGTCCCTGTTTCAGGAAGTGTGTCCCCTTTGGAAAGACACTTCTGAAAGAAGACGTGTGCAGGTACTCCGCAGGCTGCTCTTTTGAAAGAAGGGGTTCTCCATGGCACTGACCAGATGGAGTGCAGAGACGCCCCTGCCAGCACAAGTGGGGCTCTATGGTCTCTGAGTGACCGCATTTAAAGACACAGGGACCCAGAAACCCCATGGCAGGAAGCTTAGAGTGTGATAGCAGCAGGGAGAGCATGAGCCTCCTCCAAAATGTCTCCAGCTAATGGTAGAGCAGCACCAGGCACCCTACCAGTGTCACAGTCAGTTGCCAGGACCCCCATGGCTTCCAGGAGGCCAACCAGGGGCCAAAGCAGAGAGCCCCCTCCTGGAGTGAGGCCACTGCTGGGACTGTGGGGGGATGAGGAGGTCTTCCTCCACACCAGCCGCTGGAGCTGGGATGCCACAGTATGTGTCCGGCTGTCCACAGGACTGACCTCCTGGCTGCCCGTCCCTACTCTCCTTCTCTTCCCACCCCCACCCTCCCACTGCCAAGGGTATGGTCAAAAGTCAGTGCAGCAGCAGGCGTACTGCCAGGCCTGAGACACAGCCAGCCACTGGCTGCCCCCACTACAAGGACCTCAATTGGCTCCTGGAGCCGAAGGATGCAGCCTAGCCGGAAACCTTGCTGGACATGGCAGAGCCCAGCTGCAGCCTCAGGAGCAGGAGCTGTTGTCCAATGAGGTGTCCCTGCCTGGCTCTTTGAACCAGGCCCCCTCCACCTGGTCCTCCCTTGAGTTTGAGGGACCCTCAAGTAGGTAACAGGCTATTTAGATACCCCACGTCATGTGGGGAGGGGAGCCTGCCCTGTCATAGCCAGCATCAGGCTGATCACACAGCCACCAGCCCCATCCAGATGGCTGTGACCCTGGACTACAGAGCGGGCTGTGCACGGCACTCAGCACCCACTCCTGGGGAGGGAGAAATGTGGGGGGTGGGGAGGAACTGCACCCAACATGTGCTCCACCCATGGTGGGCCCCCCTCCCCTGTATATACCTCCCTTGTTTAGTTTGTACTAAAAAAAAGTTACAACATTTAGTTAATTTTCAACCATTCCCATGTGATTGGTGGGGCAACAGTAAGGGCTGCATGTGCAGGGAGGAGGGGTGTGTCGTGGTGGAGGGTGCTTGGGGGACGATCATTGAGGGCCTCCCTGACCCGCAGCCCATCCTGGTGCTCCTGATGGCATGGACTGGCTGTTCATAGCCAGGGCCGGTGTCGGCAGCCCACCCTGCGCGAATAGCTTGCGCTTTCTCTCCACTATATTGTGGAGAGTGCAGCGTGCCCCACCACAGCAGGCACTTAGTGGAGGCTGACCTCCTGGCACATTTGGAGGCACCGAAAGGCCCCTTCAGGTGGCCTAATGCCTACTCCACTGTGTTGTTCAGGCGCTTGTTTAAAAAGGTCCTGGGTGGTGTCAGTATGCCCTGTGTAGGACTGGATCAGTCATGGCTGCAGGAGTTGGCAGTGTCGATCACAATGCAGGGGGGCATGGTCAGGTCCCTGACTGGGAGCTCTCACCCAGGGGGCATGTAAGTCCCATCCTGCGCCCCAGCCAACAGTTCCAGAAGACCCAGGCATTGTGGGTTCATGCGGACCAACCCATGCAGATGTCCATGAAATGCCCCTTGGTATCCCCAAGGGCCTGGAGCACCGCAGAGTAGTACCCCCTGTGGTTGATGTATTGCCCTGCTCTGTGGTCAGGGGCCCAGATGGTGATGTGGGTACTATCCAGTGTGCCACTGCAAACAAGGTCCCTGACATGGACGACCCTCCACAGGAGGACAGCATTGACTGCCCTGTCGACCTGCATGGGAGGGAGGGTGTGCACGCTTGTGAATGCATGGCAGGGTGACCCAGATCCCTCCCTCCCTCCATCCCTGAGGGTCCCTCTTGCCCAGGAGCCACCTCCCCTTGGTGGATGTGTGACCCAAGTATGCCTTACTTCCATGGGGGCAGCTCCAACAGTGGCCTTGCCCATCCTGAGCTGGTGGCTGACTGAGCAGTCACTGTCTGGGGTGGTGAGCTTCCATGTGGCGATGGCAACAGTGACCCTCTTGTGCTGAGAGGTGGGGGCGAGCCAGTGACACAGCTCCTGGAATGTCTGCTTTGTCTTCTGGAAACTCTGGAGCCATCGGTCATTGTCCCACTCACCCATCATGAGCTGGTCCACCACTTGGTGCTTGTGGGGTACCTCCACAGGTGCCAGATGGCATGGGGGGAGGAGGGTGGAAGGTGCTCTGCAGACGGAGCCTGCAGGACCATGGCGGGACAGGTCGGCTGCCAGAGGAGTTACCAGGTAGCAAGGACCACCGTGGCCAGCAGTCGGACCACGTTGGGGGCATCCCCATCAGGGAGCTGCAGGGGATCCATGGAGGTCTGCCCAATAATGGCTTTACTGCGTGCTCAGAGTCTGCAGTGCTGTATGTTGCAAAGCAGCTCTCGGCACGTGCAGGGTGGAGGAGCTTGGGTAAAGGCCTATGAGGGAGTGGCTGGCTGCAGGGCCCAGAAGGACTTGTCCGCCATGCGACCCCACCTGTGGCATTTCCTAGCTTGTACTTTTGAAAGGATGCCTGTTGCTACGTGGACGCAGTCTTTCAGAAGAGAAGATCTGAGACTCAGTCTATGTTTTGTGTGTAGATGTGGTCTTTCAAAAGCCGATCTTCTGGAAAATAGTTTCCAGAAGTTTACTTTTCAAAATTATGCTGTAGTGTTGACGTAGTCCAAGAGTTTTCAGACAGTTGCAGTTTCAGGGCATGTTACTGTGAAGTGCTGAGTATCCTCAACTTCCATTGAGTCTTTAGGGTAGTTGGTACTTTTCAGGGTAAAGCCCCAAATACAACTAGCCTAAAAGAAAAATAGGGCTGGAGGAACAGAAATACACAGTCATGCAATAATGATCAGTAGCTGTGACATCTTAATATGCACTTCATGGTATTTTAAAAATAGAAACAAACTTGTAACCTTTGCTCTTTAGTTATGCATCTCGGAAGGCACTACCCTCGCTGAATAAAGAGCACAAAACCCACCTGTGTGTGTCTTCGTTATAGAAGCTAAATCTATTTATAATTAAATCCAAATTTTGCAGTTGCCCCAAAGAAAAAAATCCATTCTCTCATGGTCTTCTGTTTGACAGGCTTTTATGAGTCCCTGTGCTATCTGAGGGTATCCCCCACTCCTTGCTTATGTACGAGGCTTGAAAAACTTACTAGCCTAAGCACTAGCCTTTGCAGTATGTCAGAACAGCAGCACTACCCTCCACCTCCCATTGCCCGCCACAGTAGTCACTACCCTCAGTTACCTTCTGTGATTTAAAGGAAGAAAATGATAAAATGTATACAGTCCAGTGTTAAAATTAAATAGTTGTCTAACTTTGAATGTTTAAATGCACCTTATTAAGGCTGTTTGAACAAAAGGTAATTGTGGGGGTAATATTTGTATGACTTTATAAATTATACCAGTATAGTTAAAATGGTACAAGGTTTGTATGTAGATTAACCCTTAAACCATAAGATCTCTGGGGGTGGGGGGGTTGTTTTACTTTCCGCACAGTGCCTAGCACAAGGGGTCGCTAATCCTTATGTTGGGTTCCTGGGCTGTTAAGGCATTTTGTAGAATCCTTTCAGTTTCATCATTACAATTTTATCATCCCCTCCAGCCCATGTTTCTGTATTTTGAGTTTGGTGTGGGAGAGGGGGTGCACTATAGGCTGCTGATACTCAGTTAACAATTAGGCTTTTCCCTTTGGTGATAAAATGTTAACACTGTGAATTGAAAACAAATCTAAATAGATCTTGAAAAGAGGAGGATTTAAATAAGTTTGTCCCTGTACATACTTTATGAATCCTTTATGTGCTGTCTCTCTTTGTCACTGGCTTACTTAGGACCTGGCAATATTTACTTGTACATGCTTAACCACTTTTTGACATAAAGTACACTTATTCTTTGTAAGGGTTTTAGATGAAGGTGTTTGCTTTTTAACAAATTAAGCTTAGGCTTGTGGCTTGTCCACACCAGAAACGTGTAACTGTAAGTTAAGAATTTACTGATATAATTAAACATTAATCAATGTTATAAAAGGTGCATTCTGCTAGGATTGGTGGTTAGTTTTTCCCATCCAGAATAAGCTATACTTGGTAGAAGCAATTTTTATACAGCTATAACTGTATCTAACTTTATCGAACAGATAAAGTAGCAAAACTTCGTCGTATAGGCAAGTCCATAATTGTAAATTTGCTAGCTAAAAGTCATGATTGATACAGCTGTCCTGTTACTTCACAATTTAACACACTGCTGCATTATTCATATAAATGATTTAGAAGAACAGTGGTCTTTGAGTTTAACTTCATCATTCATATCAAAACAAAAAAGCAGTCATGTAACACTTTAAAGACTAACAAGATAATTTATTAGGTGATGAGCTTTCATGGGACAGACCCACTTCTTCAGATCTGTAGTCATACCAGAACAAACTCACTATGTAAAGCACAGAGGTCCAAAAATTGTTATCAAGGTTGGCAAATCAGACAGAAGAGGGATGTGTGGAGGGTGAGGAAGAAAAGAGTTCAGTTTCTGAGAGAGTCCTTATAATGGGTCAGGTAATTGCTGTCCCTGTTCAAACCACATGTTAATGTTTAGAGTTTAAATTACCTCATCCATTATAAAGCCACTTTCAGATACTTTGATGTTTGACCTAACTCTTAACTTCCCAACCCCCACCTTTGCTCCTCTGTCTGATTTGCCAACCTTGATAACAATTTTTGGACCTCTGCGCTTTCTATATTGAGTTTATTCTGGTAAGAACATAAGAACATAAGAATGGCCATACTGGGTCAGACCAAAGGTCCATCCAGCCCAGCATCCCATCTGCCGACGGTGGCCAATGCCAGGTGCCCCAGAGAAGGAGAACAGAAGACAATGATCAAGTGATTTATCTCCTGCCATCCATCTCCTGCCCTTGTTCTGATGGCTAGGGCACCATACTTTATCCCTGGCTAATAGCCATTTATGGACCTAACCTGCAAAAATTTATCAAGCTCTTTTTTAAACCCTAATAGAGTCCTGGCCTTCACAGCCTCCTCGGGCAAGGAGTTCCACAGGTTGACTGTGCGCTGTGTGAAGAAAAATTTCCTTTTATTAGTTTTGAACCTACTACCCATCAATTTCATTTGGTGTCCCCTAGTTCTTGTATTATGGGAAAAGGTAAATAATTTTTCTATATTCACTTTCTCCACACCATTCATGATTTTATATACCTCTATCATATCGCCCCTCAATCGCCTCTTTTCCAAACTGAAAAGTCCCAGTCTTTCTAGCCTCTCCCCATATGGGACCCGTTCCAAGCCCCTAATCATCTTAGTCGCCCTTTTCTGAACCTTTTCTAATGCCAATATATCTTTTTTGAGGTGAGGAGACCACACCTGCATGCAGTACTCAAGATGTGGGCGTACCATAGTTTTATATAGGGGAAGTATGATATCTTTTGTCTTATTATTGATCCCTTTTTTAATAATTCCTAACATCCTATTTGCCTTACTAACTGCCGCTGCACACTGCGTGGATGTCTTCAGAGAACTATCCACTATAACTCCAAGATCCCTTTCCTGATCTGTCGTAGCTAAATTTGACCCCATCATGTAGTACGTGTAATTTGGGTTATTTTTTCCAACATGCATTACCTTACACTTACCCACATTAAATTTCATTTGCCATTTTGCTGCCCAATCACTCAGTTTGCTGAGATCTTTTTGTAGTTCTTCACAATCCCTTTTGCTTTTGACTGTACTGAACAACTTGGTGTCATCTGCAAACTTTGCCACCTCACTGCTTACCTCATTTTCTAGATCATTGATGAACAAGTTAAACAGGTAAGGCTGTAGATCTGAAGAATTAGGTCTGTCCCACAAAAGCTCATCGCCTAACAAATTATCGTGTTGGTCTTTAAAGTGCTACATGACTGTTTTTTATTGTTTTGATATAATACAGATGAACACATCTATCTCTGTCACTTCATAAGTGTTTTTTTGTCTTGAAAATGTACTAGAGGATATCTGATTTAGAAACAAAACAGTTTTTTAAATTTAATATATTTTAGAATGCCTACCAAAAACAATTAATGAAGCCATTTATTTGTATTTTTGTTGTTTTTTCTTCAGAAATGGAGGAACGCAGTCTTCTGGAGCTGGGATTGAAGGTTTATAATGGATTATGGGATTATACATTGAAGAGCCAAAAGGTGGCATGCCTGAGTGACTGAAAAAAAATGGGTGCAAATGCATCTAACTACCCTCATTCGTGTTCCCCAAGGGTAGGGGGAAATGCACAGGCACAACAGACATTTATAGGTAAATTTTAATCCAGTCATTTTTGTTTACTGTATTTTATGTGCAGTGGGCTTGGATTGTTTGCAGTATCAGTAAAAGATTGAAGAGCCTTTTATCTTCCACTTCTGTTTGAATCTGCTCAAATTTAGTAGTTTAAGAAATTTTATACTTTTTAATAGCTGTTTGGCTTACTTGCAAAATGAGTTTGTGTTCCCAGTTCCTAAATGGCAGATGTTCATGTGATTAAAAACCACCATCACAGTTGGCTGTCTGTATGATCTCAACCATTGATGACAATTGTCCTTGCTTACAAGGGACAGATGATACCTGTTTAAAGGTACATGTACCATTTTCCCCACTTCTTTTCCTCCAGAAAATTGTCGATCATATTATAATAGAATTAAAACACTGCTGTTTTTATTTCTCTCTCCTCCACCCCTAAGTTCTCTTTCCTGTGTTGCTGACACTGACAGGCCAACCTGGGAAACTCTATCCTCTTGTCCCTATTCTATTTTCTTCTGATAAATAGAGGTCTTTAGTTTCTAGCAGTACTAAAATCATTTCAACAGAAATTTTGTTTAAACACTCTGAAACCAAAGCTCTTAGGAGGTATGTGTTTCACAATGAGGCCTCAACTGAGGCCCCAAACACTAGCATAGTACATATAAATAAAAAGCTGATTGTTTTCACCAACATCTTTTAAGACAACTTTATTCAGAAATCCGTTAGCCTGAAGATTTTTTTGTCCTAGTAAATAACAAATGTTCTTATGCTACCATATAATTTTTTGGATCACTCCTCCCTAACATTTAAAATCCTAAATTATAATATAAATGCATAGCTACAGAATGTGTGGAACTCCCTTTTAGTGCTTTGATTTGTAATATGGAATCAATAGTTAACCATATCGTGTGATCGTGATGCAAAGTTATTCCTATATTCAATATCACCAAAAGTGCAGATATGTCCTAAGCAGCAAAGCATCTATCAGTTAATCATTTTGAATAAGTATCTTTTAATACAGGAGAACTTGCCAAGAAGTTGAAGTTGAATAGGTGGACTCTTCATTACACATTGCTTATCTCCAGAGTAGACTCTACATTTTGTGTGTGTTGTCACCTCATCCCCCAAGAAGACTGTTGTAGTAAATATCACCTAAGTGTCTACAAAGTATGGGACATTACTGTCTTCAGCGCTTTAAAATTTTACATGCTCTACTTATATCTTTTTCAATTTCTGCTTAATTGTAATGGCCAACTTGAGCTGTCTTCCTTGACAATCACAAGGTAAATCTTTTCATCATTGCAAGAATGACGCTCACAGGAGTGGTGTCTTCATCTACATAAATGCTGCTGCCCCTCCTCTGACCTGCCCTGTCTTTCCCCAAAATGAACTTGAAACCAGTCAACCAAAAAACAAATCCTACCCCAAGCAGTTTTATCCTGAAAAGTATACACACCAGAGATCCAATGAATTATCTAGGAACTTCACTATTGCTATGAACTGTATGCAGTGATGGGCTGCAATGTAAAATTTTAAGATAAATACCTACATTTATCATCTCTAAATTTCAGTGACCCATAACTTCTCTGGTGAGAATTAAGGTAGAGATTTGCAAAGAATACTTGGGAAATAGGGCAACAAAGCCCACTGAAAAATCAATGGAAAATAAGTACTTCAGTTGTTTTATGGTGCTTTGAAAAATCCCAGCATAAACCCTTCAAAAGCATGATAATATGTGCAATATAAGAAAGAAAAATAAGGATTATCAGCACCTTTCCTCTGTCTTTCCTTACCCTCTTTTCTTCCTCTTGTCTCCTTTACTTCTTGTTTTCTTGAGTGTTCATTCTTTGGTTCCATGTCAGGGGAAAATAGATGTGTTCAAACAAAATAAGACTCCATTATTAATCATTTCAGTAGTTGACTGAGTAACTAGTGGTTATTCTTAGAAAAAACTTTTGTAGTTGGATTACTGTATGTGGAACATGTTTTCTGTTTGTGAGATCTGTTTGCTTTCTAAAAAAAATAGAAATGGATGTGTGATAAGGGTCAGAAAATGGTTTTCCACAAACAAGGGTTTACTTTTGGGGATCTGTGTTCAAATCATGTTACCTTAGTCTCAGCATATTTCCCACTAAAACTTGATATCGCTGTCGTGTAGATGTAGTTTGGGTGCTACAAATTGTGAAAACTGATTAGCAAATCAGTTGGAATATTTTCATAGTACCTGCCCTTAAATGTTCTTGGAGGAAAGCAACTAATAGCAAAGTCTCACTTGCAGCTCATAAAGAGAGAGCACGTGAATTAGAAGGTACAGCATTGTGGGGCCTTTTCCGCTGTTGTGAGAATTGTTTTTGTTCTGCTAAAGATGCAAACATTGCATTTTCATTTTTGGTGCAGCTTTACTTAGAATAAGGCTTTCATACCATTTACTCTGATTTCAATCAATTCTGCAGTTTAATTCTGAAGAAGTATAGGTACACAGAGGGCTTGACAAATCATATTTGTTATTCATTGTCAGTTAGCCAGATAGTTTCCTTGGGCAGTTATCAGTTTTTTTGAAATGTTTATCAGCTCCAAGACCAGTATAAACTGAGGCACATTAAGCTATTATAATTTTAATATTCATAAACACATAACTTTGTTTCTCACTGGGGAAAAAAATAAATTCTTTAATGTGCTTTTCCTACTGTTGCCCTAAGAAGAAAACAATTAAATCAGTGTATTGGGACCTTAATTGAAAAAAGTGTTTTGCAATGAGACATTGAGCTGCTAAATTACAACAGTGACACATCTGTATCTTCAGGCTTTCTCATCTCCTCCCCCAACCCCGGCTCAAATCTTGGTGACATACAGGTATTTAAATGATAGTGTATTAATCTCTCAGAATATATGGGAGAGTTCATGATTGTGGGTAGTAATACAGTATTAATTACAGTCAGTGCCTGTACCTGTTACATGCTAACTTGAGCCATGTTTTGATTTCCATTTATGATGTAGGTGCAAATAAGGTGGGATGAGAGTTGTGTGGTCTGGGTCTGCATTTTATAAAACTGCTTTTTGTAATCTTAATATTTCAGTGTCTGAGAATCACAGAACTGTCAAATGCAAGTGAAGCCCTTTAATTTTTCTGCAAGTTTGATATTCCTGCATGTTCCCTCATTGAAAATGCACCTTAACATAGTACATTGTATGCAGTTACAATTATTTCCGTAGTGTATAAATATGGATGGCAGTTAGCAGAAAATAAGAGCAGAAATGTGCTTCATGTTTTCTTTCTCATGTAAAGATAGTGCAGACAAACAGGGAGTTGACTTGGGAATTGTCTGAGAGGAAGTATAATAAGTGTTATGTTAAGGGGTCTATATTCTGATCCAGCTTGGTGAATATCTGAGTATTTGTTTGATTGGAGCTAGTTCCAGGAAATGTTCTTACCACCACCACCACCACCTCCTCCTCCTCCTCCTCCTCTCTTCCTGCACGCGCCCCCCCGCCCCCCTCTGAAATTATGAAGACAAATTGGATAGAGCTGAGAGCAGGCTGCAAAAATCATTAATGGGCTGGAGCAAATGATGTATGAGAGGCTGAGGGGAACTGGGCTTATTTAGTCCCCAGAAGAATGGGAGCAGGGACTTGATAGCCTGAAGGGAGGTTCCAAAGAGGATGGAGCTAGGTTATTCTAACTGGTGGCAGATATCAGAACAGGAAGCAATGGTTTCATGTTGGAGTGTGGGATGTCTAGGTTGGATATTAGGAAAACTGTTTCCATGGGATGGTCGTAAAACACTGGAATGGGGTTTCCTATGGAGGTGATAGAATCTCCATCCTTAAAGAGTAAGGCCATGTGATGGGTTGGATCATAGAGTTCCCCTTGCTAGCATCATAGAATACTAGAACTGAAAGGGACCTCGAGATGTCATCAAATCCAGTCCCCTGCACTCATGACAGGACCAAGCACCATCTAGTTTAGGGATGTAATTTAATGAGTTGAATGGTTGAATGCTAGGTATAATCAGTTAACCATAAAGGGACAGGGTATGGAGAATGGGGAGGCCATGAGTGGGGGCAGGGCACTCCAGTGCAGCCGGAGCAGCTCCCATCTGCAGGGGCCCAACCTGGGGTAGGGGTGGGCTCCAGTTACAGCTGGAGCAGCCCTGGTTGCTGGCACCCCAAGTGAACCACGAGCAGGGATACTCAAGCCCAGCCAGACTAGACCCCGTGTTTGAGGCGGAAGGACATTACACACTGTCTGGACTGGAGTAGCTTCCCCAGTGCCCCTACCCCACTCCCCCCAGCTTCTGCAGGCAGGGGCTGCTCCCACCACACTGGAGCACCCCTCAGCCCCCCGCATGGCATAGGTAGCTTCAGCCCCTACCGGTTACCATAACCAGTAAGCCTCATCCGTTATATGTGAGAGATGTGTATCTAACCTGTTCTTAAATATTTACAAGGATGGGCATTTTACAGCCTTCCTAGACAATTTATTCAAGTGCTTAACCACTATGACAGTTAGAAAATTTTTCCTCATGTCCAACCTAAACTTCCCTTGTGTCAATGTAAGCCCATTGTTTCTTGTCCTGCCCTCAGAGGTTAAGGAGAATAATTTCTTCCTCCTCCTTGTAATATTCTTTTAGGTACTTGAAAGCAGTTATGTCCCCTCTGTCCTCTTTTTTTTTTTTTTTTTTTTTGAACTAAACAAATCCAGTTCTTTCAATCATCCCTTATAGGCCATATTTTCTAGACCTTTAATTGTTTTTATTACTCTTCTCTGGACTGTTTCCAATTTCTCTACATTTTACTTGAAATGTGGTGCTCAAAACTGGACACAGTACTCCAGTTGAGGCCTAATCAGCACCGAGTAGAGTGGAAGAATTATGTCTGTCTTGCTTATGATACTCCTATCAATACATCCTCCAGGCTGGGGCAGCGGTACATCCTTTAGCTTTTTTTTTTTTTTTTTTTTAAAGAGTGGCTGTGCCAGGTCACCCACATAAAATGGCAAGGGCTGAGAGCCGGAAGCAAAGGCCGGTTCTTTCTTTGGGTTGGGGGAATGATGGGAGGGTCTGGGTCACACACACACACCTCTCCCTCTCCTGCCCAGCCGCAGTTTGGGAAACCAAACTCTTCCCATCCCCATTGAAAAATACCAGATTCAAGATGGATTCCAGCATCAGGTGGCATAGTCACATGTCTTTGTAGGACTAACCACATTTTGCGCATTATAGGAAAAACAAAGCCTTTTACAGATCATTGCTATTAAGTCCCTTACGTATCACTGGTGGCTCTCATTGGGAATTCTAAATTAGTAACCAGATTTACACTTCATATTTGTCACTTCCCATACAAGAATGGTACATAGCCTGCAATCCTGTGAATTCATGTCTTGAACAATAGGTTACTCAATCTGTTTTGCATAAAGCACATTTGAGTTATGCATATTCACATTCAAAAACATATTTCCATAAAAATATGGGGTATAATGTCACAGGCCTGGCATGACACAGCCCTGCCTGGAATGATATAGTAGAGGTGGCCCTGCTCAGGGGTTGAACTAGCTGACCTTTTGGGGTCTCTCCGACCTCTAATCTTTTATGAGTCTGTGTTGCAATGGCAATATCAGTGAACAACAAAACGTGAGGAAGGGAGTAGGGAGAGGATGTTTTGTTTTTGAAATTACAAAATCTGATTTTCTGAGATGCAATCATTTGAGTTACCCTTTGCTTTTCATTAAATAATTTTTAGATAATTTTGTTACTCATACTGCAAATTTGATGCATTCCCTGGGCTGATAGAAATTAAACTGGTATAGTGGGAGAACCAGTGGTGCAAATCCCATAAAATGGATGATGAGGTTTTTAGCTGTTTTGCATAAGTTATATGGTAGAGTACACAGTCTCTGCACTGGTGACAGTAAGCCAGAACAATTTACAGAAACTTTGTTCCAATAGCCCACAAGGTTCTTAAAAGCATTTTGTGCTGAGTTTGTGCTTTTCACAGTTCAGTTGGCTCAATCTGAATGCTACAATATTAACTATATAACACTGTGTTGATGGGCTAAGTTCATAGTAATGTTGTAACTTGAGGTTGTCACTTAATCCTACTTAAAATAATAAATTTGTCTGAGGTGAATGTATAATAAAGTATTTATACACACGCGCGCGCGATTCAGAATAAAACTCGTGGTTTCTACAGGCCACAGAGGCTTAGTTAGTTGAGAGTAGGGATGGTATAGTGAATCTGCAGACTGAAAAAGAATTATACTGTCTCACATTTGTGTATCTTTGCAAATAATATTCTAATTAAGCATACCATAACAATTGTGGAGTTTTTTCGCTAACTGCTAAATTTATATCTGCTGCTTTTCTAAAGTAGATTAATCTATTTCCTGATGTATGGATGGTTTGTTTCACGTGAAATCTTTTCCCCATCTGTCATGCGGCAATTGGCAAAATAGATGTTATGTTTGCAATAGTGTATTGAGACTGGGGTTTATAAGTAGCATAAGGCCAGCATGTGGGTTGCAACAAATATTTTTAAAAATTCTGAAATGAAATCTACAAAGCATGATTTGTCCATGCCTTTTTCAGTAGCTATAGTTTTGAAATGCTGTCAAAATTACATTAAAATTGATTGATTCTTGGAATGTAATGGATTGTGGTGGGGTCAGAAAGCTATGTTGTGTTTGTGAACTTCAGAATGAGATAAAACAAATACATTATGTACTCTGGAAAAGTGGATCATTTTATTATTCCTTTTTCTCTAGTTTAATAAAATTGTACTACTAAAGGCTGTTGCTCTAAGATGAATAAATGAACCTGTTGAATCTGACTAGTGCCTAGTTAAATAACTTGATATAAAGAGAAGGGAAGATACGTAACTTGTGGTAATATTTACTCTTCATTATCTATCCAATGCCACCAGTGGGCCAGTGTTAACTTTTTACTTCAAATGTTTTTAATTCTATTGCATTTTGCTTTCATCTTCAGGAACATCATCCTACTCTCATCAAGGTTATGGCTGTGAATCAAAACTGTATAGCCTTGACCACGGCCATGAGAAACCTCAAGACAAGAAAAAGAAAAGCTCTGGCTTGGCCACCCTCAAAAAGAAATTTATTAAGCGTCGGAAATCTAGCCGTTCTGCAGATCATGCTAAGCAGATGCGAGAGCTCCTCTCAGGCTGGGATGTTAGAGATGTCAATGCTTTAGTAGAAGAATATGAGGGAACTTCAGCCTTAAAGGAACTTTCTCTGCAAGCAAGTTTGGCAAGACCAGAAGCCAGGACGTTACAGAAAGACATGGCTGATCTGTATGAGTACAAATACTGCACTGATGTAGACTTAATATTTCAAGAAACTTGCTTCCCTGTGCATCGTGCGATATTAGCAGCAAGGTGTCCATTTTTTAAGACACTGCTTTCTTCTTCACCAGAATATGGAGCAGAGATAATAATGGATATCAACACAGCTGGTATAGACATGCCTATGTTTTCTGCTTTGTTACACTACCTTTATACAGGAGACTTTGGAATGGAGGATTCGAGATTCCAAAATGTTGATATCCTTCTGCAGCTTAGTGAAGAATTTGGAACACCAAATTCCTTAGATGTTGATATGCGTGGGCTATTTGATTATATGTGTTACTATGATGTGGTTCTTAGTTTTTCATCCAACTCTGAACTGGTAGAATCATTTGGTGGAAGTCCAAACTGTTTAGATGAAGAGCTCAGAGCTCACAAAGCTATTATTTCATCTCGGTCACCCTTTTTTCGACATCTGCTGCAAAGGAGGATACGAACTGGTGAAGAAATTACAGACCGAACACTACGGACTCCAACTAGAATTATACTGGATGAATCTATCATACCAAAAAAATATGCTAAGGTCATTTTAAACTGTATGTATACAGATGTGGTGGACCTCTCAATTTTGCACTGCAGCCACTCAGTGGGAAGTCTTAGTGAAGTTCAGGCTCTTGTAGCAGGAAAACTAAACATGACTAGGGCTGAAGAAGCTATGGAGCTCTATCATATAGCACTGTTCTTAGAGTTTAACATGCTTGCACAAGGTATGTAATACTGTTTATTTTTGCTCTTCAAATTGAATGAAACATTAAATTGCTTCTTTAAATTTTTGAAAACGTTTTTTCTGCCGCACTTGGGCTTTATTATACCTTTAGATACCAGCTTTTATTTAGCACGTTTTGTCAATGGATTTCAAAGTTTTTGCAAAGTAAGTCTCATTTTACATATAGAGAAAACAAGGCGCACGAATTTGAATGTCTTTTTTTTCCTGAAGGCTCGTCTACGTGTTACCCATCAGTGACAGAACTGGGAATAGAACTCCTGTCTCCCAAATCCTGTCCGGTGCTCTAGCTACTAGACTATACTGTCTCCCATAATATAGCTACCTTTTTTATCTGAGTATAAGTTCTAATCTGTTTGAGTGGGTGTTTGGGAAACACTGTGTTCAAAGTGACACTTGAAAACCAGCACCTTCTACTGTATCTCAAGTAGGACACCTAAAATCACTAGTTACTTTTGAAAGTCACGAATGAAACTCTGCTTACTGTTTTCACATCAAGGGATGAGAGGAAATGGTCCCATGGATGGTACGCTTGAGCTCTGGGTGATCTTGGGCGAACAGTGTCATTTTCTTGTGCCTGTTTAGTTACTCATATGTAAATTTGGGATATTTTTCACTTATTTCTTTTCAAAAATATTTAAACTGTGGTTGAAAAGTATAATTTTAAGTTTCACTGCTAGCATAGGCTTATTTGTTTTAATAGAATACATTTTGGCATGTTTGGAAAAAAAGAATGCAGATATCCATTTGTGGTTGTAAATGACATGGGATAGGGAAATTGAGGTTTTTTAGGATTTCTCTTAAGACAAAAGGAAATATTCCATAATGGGATATAAGTTTTTGAGGCATATAAACTTAAATGATTGGCTGTGAAGATGATGGAAAGTAGATTACATTACTTCTGTGGATTACTGGGGAGATTCATGGCAGTAGAAGGCTTTTAAATTGACAAAGCTATAATAATCCTTGAAAGATATTTAAACAAATTTTCAACTTTTAAATAAGTTTTCAAATAAAAATAAGAAGGAAAAAAGTCTAGAAGCCTTCAAAGTTAGATTAATGATAAATATCACTGAATAATAACACAAAGCAAAATGTATGGAAACCAGTGTTGGCACTGTTGGATGACAGGAATAAAAAAGTGGTTTTAGCAGGATAAATATTTCCGGTTTTGAAAAATCCAGTGACAAATAAGACACTTCCTAGCAAATGGAATGTTGGATAACAAGTAACCAATTTATAATTAAGGCTTTTATTTTATTTATTAATTGTCTCTGATGCCTCTGAAGATAATGATTCAAACTTGAGCCAGTGCAGAGCTGTCTTCCTGAGTATGCTGACAGCTTCAGTGTACCTGCAGACTCTGAGGTTAGGTATTGGCCCTCGCCGTCTGTTGTTATGTTTCGAGTTGATGATCATTGCTATATGTTTGAAGTTGATGTTCTGCCACATCCTGCATTCTGGGACTTCTTTGAAATATGGGGTACCTGGCCGCTGTCGAAGGCAGGTTTCTTGACCAGTGGACCATTTATCTGATCATGTCGCAATTTCTTCGTTTTTACCTGACACACCTTCTAATGTTAGTATGAATTTGAACAGAAGATGCGTTATATGGCAGGCCAAGCATTTAAACAGTTTGGCTTCAGTGGAGAATCACAGCATGTAGCAACAACATCAGTGCTTCTAATGGACCTGTCTGTGGGAGAAAATATGATCTCTGTCCTTTCAGGGCATCAGTGCTCAGATCTTCTTCTCAGACCTTTTTCCTTTCCTTTTCCTGATGGCCATTTTCTACCCAGCATGACACCAGAAAGGCATTGTGTAGGTAGATAGGCAAACTGAGGGCATAATTTACTTGTGGTATCTTTATTACAGATAACGATTCATAAAGTAGAAAACATAGCATGACAATCAGATCTCAGTTTGTCATCAGGTGTTCATAGTTGTAGGAGAAAATAGTTTCACTTGTACACTGGTAGAATTGTCATAGAATGTATTGAGAGACTACATACTAACATACCGTTAACCCATTTTTTAAACAATTGCTTTTAAAGTATAGCTCAAATTTGAAATAATTTCTAATTGGAACAGCAAACTTGATTAGGAAACTTACAGAATATAGATTATATAGCATGCGTTACCAGAAACCTTTTATTCTGGTGGGTACTGGTGAATAGATAATAGAGGTTGAACCTCTCTTGTCCAAGACCCTCACGACCTGAGTGGTGCCAGATGAGAGAATTTGCCAGACGATGGGAGGTCAATATTCGCTAGCAGGTCACTAACACAGTCACTGTTTATTGGGCTCTTAGACAATTAGTGATAAATTATGGCTAAATAACAGCACAGAACACTGAGAGTCAGGACAGATGGCTGTAAACAAATTTTATTGGACCACAGGAAACTTGGCCATACCCATGGCAAGTGGTCATCCAGCTAACTAAAATCATGCTGTACTCTGGAGTTTGCTGGACAAGAGAGTTCCGGATTAGAGAGGTTCAGCCTGTGTTGGAAGAAGATCGCGTTTCTTATGGACTACTGTAAGAGTCATATTAAATGATGGAAGATAGAAATGTGGGATGTTGACTTATTATTTAACTAGTTATTGTATCCTTTCCTTGAGGACTAGATCAGTAAACCATTTTGTAGGTAATAGTTTTGAAAGCTGTGAAGCAGACTTCAGTGCTGATGTAAGAACTGCTGAAAGATGAAGGATGCATAATTCTTGAAGGATGCTACTGCAGAGTTTTCTTTCCTGTAATTTTCTTAGAAATGTTTCTGAAATGTGAAATGTAGAATGAACTAGACAGTAATGAACCATTTATCTGGAACCTCTACAGTGGGGGAATGTGAAATGTGTGTTTGGCACTAAGAAATGTCATTGCTTGTACTCTGAATATTACTGAGTATGTGGAAAATCTTCTGGATTGTTTTATGACTTGCCAGTTGAGCAGTTGCATGGAAAGATAGTCTATTGTTTTTTTATAAGAATTTGGTCAGCACCCGAATCAGAATTTCTATGATCATATATGAAGGAAGTTATCAGAGCAATATATGCCTGTATTGTAAGCAAAGCATGTGCATGCACACACACACAAATGGTGGGGGGAGGACTACAGAGAGAGGTTCTAAGTCATGAGAAGAGAACTTATAGGGGCTCTTTTGCATACTTGGCTTAATCTAATTCTTCACTCCCCCCCCACCCTCTTCTGCCCCTCTACTCTCTGATTTGCTCACCTTGATGATTTTTTTTTGTGATTTGTCAACCTTCATTATTATTTTTGGTTCTCTGTGCCTTAAATATTGAGTCTGTTCTGGTATGGGTGTGGTCTGAAGAAGTGGGTCTGTCCCAAGGAAGCTCATCACCTAATAAATTATTTTATTAGTCTTTTAAAGTGCTAATTGACTGCTTTTTTGTTTTGATAGTCAGATACAGTTTTGCAAATACAACATATTATTTTACACACTTTTCCCATAATCTAAGATACACTTGTAGCATCTTGTACTATATGCTACTCTGAGCCAAAGGATGGATAATTCCTTAATGAATAGAACACAAATTATTAGATATTTTAACAGCCAGATTCTGCATTTACACTGGCCTTCAATGAGTTGTAGGCTCCTAAGTCATTTTTGAAAATGTGACTTAGGCTTCTAGGATACCTTTTCTTCAGAAATGTGTTCTTTAGCTGAGTTCACTAACTTCAGTTAACTAAAATGAGATCAAGTCATCCTGCAAACAAGACAGTTTAGGATTATACTTGTGTGAAAAGTAAAGTGTCCCCTATTGTTTTTATCTTCACTTGCCAACTAGTATGAAAATTACAAACTGCCTTATCTCACTTGGATTTTACCTCATTACTTAACTCAAGTTAGCTGACAAAACAAAACAGCAGTCATGTAACACTTTAAAGACTAACAAAATGATTTTTTAGATGATGAGCTGTTGTGGGACGGAAGTGGTCTGTCCCATGAAAGCTCATCACCTAATAAAGTGCTACATACTGCTTTTTTTTTCAGAATACAGACTAACATGGCTACCTCTCTGTTACTATTCAAGTTAGCTAACTTAAGTAAAGAACATGTCTGTTTTCTTAATGAAGAAAGAGCCTCTGGCATTCTTAAACTTTAGCTGAAGTCAGAAACACTGAACCATATGAATCTAATGTAGTCATGTAAAAATGAAAAAATATAACTTGCTACAGAAATAGTGTATGCTCATGTAATAAATTGACTATTGTTTTTAAAAAAAAAAAAAAAAAAAGGGGGGGGGGGGAATTCTGAATACTGCAACTTTAACACTGGTATTTCCTGGCCTCTTTGTTCTTAGTTGTGCAGTCCTAATGTTACATTATTTCATCTTCTGTGGCATAAATATGTACAATAAATGTAAAATTCTTAAGATGCCTTTGGATGTACAGACTCGCATTTTAAACATAGTCCATATATAGTGCAAGTATAGTTTCCCCAGTAACATCTTAAATTTACAAAGGAGACTGCCTGAAACTTGCAAAATAACCTTCCAGCGTGGAGTTCCTTTTTTCCATTTAGACCAACTTTCCATGGATTGATGTAAGATTCTGAACAATAGTTACTCCGGTTAGCGCACTGAATGTGTGATTGTATACTTAGTAAGGAAAAGTACAGGAGGCATTCGCAATTGGTGTGATTTTGCATATTTACAGATGTCTCACCCTCAAGCCCTTTTCTAATCTGCTTTGTCCCAGCCTGGGCTGGATGTTTTGAACATGGCTTCAAAATTGTTGCAGACACTTATAGTTTGATTCAAGTGATTTCTTCCCACCCCCACACATTTCTTTTGATACCAGTGTCCAACGTAGCCAGTATTTGTGGCCGTACAGACTGGCTTCCCAAGGGAGAAATAGTAACACAGACGCTGGGGTGTAACTAGGTGTAACTGGTTTTATTTACATACACTGGTTCTGCATCAAAAGTAGTCACAGTATGCAAACAATCACATCTTTAGCAATCTGATCCCAGTTCCTGAGAGCTGCTTTGCCTCAAGCATTGACTCGTATTAGAGACTGAGACAGACAGAACAAGAACCTCTGCCCCTACGCATTATCTTGCTTAATCAAAAAGAACAGTACAATATAACCATTTGCTTGCACAGTGTTTGAAAAAGAATTTTAGATAGTTTGGAAGTTTGTGTATCTCTGCCACCTGGTGATACCTGCAATGTATTTCTCACAACTCTAAAAGTCATGCAGAGTAGCCAGCTGCTGAGTCACGTATGAAGATCTAGACAAGGCACCATGTCAGTGTTTTTAATATTTCATTTATGGGGATGTTAATATTTTAAATTCTTTTACTGGCCTTTATGAATGGTTTTTACTAAATCATCAAGCCAAATTGCTAAATGTTAGATAGCTGCCAGACATCTGCTATGAATTATATATTATGTTTGAGATTGAATATTCAATTAAGAATGAAACCATTGATTTATTTCATGGCTAAAGATTAAATTTGTTCTTGAAGGACTCTCTACTGTTCAAATGAAAATGTTTTGCTTTATTTGGAGTCTGGTAACTTCCATTAAAGTTAATTGGAGTCTGCAACTTAAGTTAAAATCATAAAGTGTAATGGAAATCAGACTGAGCCTTGTGGGTTATAAACTGAACTGCTCAGGGAACATGTCTGCTCTATAAACCAATCAAGTCAATGACACTGGACCTAATATTTACATGACTTCCTGAATTTCCGGTGTAGGGGGTGGGGAAAGCTATCTGTAGATAGTAACAGAGAGATAGCCATGTTAGTCTATATTCTATCAAAACAAAAAAGCAGTCCAGTAGCACTTTAAAGACTAACAAAATAATTTAATAGGTAAGAGATAGCAGTGTTAGTCTGTATTCTAACAAAACAAACAGCCATCTTGTAACACTTCAAAGACTAACAAAATAATTTATTAGGTGAAGAACTTTCATGGGGCAGACCCACTTCCTCATCAGCTAATGAGTTATTTTGTTAGTCTTTGAAGTGCTACATGATGGCTGGTTTGTTTTATGTGGAGATAATGTGCTATAGTATCAATGTTTACTATGTAAATATCAGTTGTATTAGAATTTTGCCTACCTGCAGTTTTTCCTTCTCTAAGATTGAAGTTGGTGGGAAAAACACTTGTAAATTGCCTGAAAAATTACCTTTTGATTCCAGGTCTGATGCTGATCTGATTACCCAACAGCAGTTAAAAAACAAGGCACTTAATTTCTTTCAAAGCCTTATGCTGTTTTTGATCTGGAGGCAAACTCCATGTAACATCAAAGGTATTCTTGATCTCAGTAGGACAGAAATATCCAAGCACCAGGAAACCCACACTAGCAACATTAAATGTTCAAAAATGTGTTGTAGGAAAGTCAAAGTAAACATGTCATTTATAGATCAGTGCAGCATGAATAATCAAATATTCAAAATAACTTGCTTACTTTGTAGAAACAAGTAGATTGTCTGTCTAAAAATACCCAGTCTAAAGTAATCTGTGATCTTTATAGCCTTAACCTACTTGTACTAAACCACTACATCAGTTTATGGGTATTATGCTGAGAAAATTAGAAAGGATACACTTTTGAGGTGGAATGGTGAGTGTAGTATACATAACTCTGGAAAGTTCCTAGAATGGAGGATTTGATCTGTTATGAGTAATTACGCATTTGAAAGAAGTTGAACTCCAGCAGGGAAACTGATTGATTAAAAGCACTGACCTATTTTTTATTTCTGCAGCCTTTGTTTTCAAGAAGTACATGGCTTCACACAAATACTAAACAATGTTGGCTGACTGCATTTTCATGTTCCTTCCCCCCCCCCCCCCCCCCCCCCCCCCCCCCCCGCACACATTGTTCCCATGTTACTCTGTTTTAGTTTGGTTGAATTGGCAGCTCTTTCACTTATGTCCTATGATGATTTCCTCTTCAGCAGTCTACTCATACAGTTTGAAGCTGCTTCTTAAAGAATGTTGAAGCCAAGTTGTGGGCCACTAATAATTACAAACAGAGCTGAAGAGGTAAATACAGACTTCAAGCTTGCTAAAGCCATATGACTTATGTATCTGTTGTGTGACAAACTAAATGAACTATGAAGCTGTGCTTGTGTTTTTCCTAGTGTGATAGAATTAGGCCAGAGGGCTACAGAAGAGTGATACAGGGGAAATACATTAGCCCAAGATTGAATAAGCCCCTGTTCCCAGAATAAATTAGTGAGGGCTGATCCAGAACCAGCAGGAACCTGCTAGAACACTGGTTCACAGCCTGGATCCACAAGGATATTGCAGGGGGTCTGAGGGGAAAAAAAAGATACATAAAAATGACCATAGCAAATAACTTTATAATTTATGTGAAGCTTATCTATTAATATTTTTCAATAATGCTAACTGCTGTCCAGAAGTATATGTTGTGGTTTCCTTTTTCATTTAATGAAATGTACATAACAGCTAGAATTGGCTTTAGGGGTCCACATATAGTTTTGGGGTGGGGAATTGGGGAGGGTGCATGAGTGGTTTGGTGGGGTGATTGAGGGTCTGCACTAGTGAAAAATGAACAGGGCGATTGCTAATGGGAAGGAGTTTTGAGAGGGGTGCTGTCCAGGTGAAGGAGGAACAATTCACAGGGCCTTGGGGTAAGTGGCTGTCCAGAGTGTGTGTGTGTGTGTGTTTATGGGTTACTTGCTGCTGTGTATTGGGCTTGTGTTTGTCTGTTGTGTGTTTGGAGATCCATGTGCTGAGCTGTTTGTTTGAAAGACTGTGTGCTGAGGCTGATAGTTAGTTAGGATTTGAAATCTAGAATTTCCATTGTTCAAGCTGTAGTCAGGGGTAGGGCTACCAGTCAGGAGGTTCAGAGCTTTATAAAGCCTGCTATTAAGCAACCAGGGCAATTGGTAACAGGAGAGAGTTTTGAGGGGGCCCTTGAGAAGGAAGCTGGTTACTTCTGACTCTGTTTAAAAATTTTATATTAAACTATAGCTCAAACTACCACATTGAAGTAATAATCCAATATATAATCTAATTATCCATAGAAAATTCGGGCAGAAGCCCGTCAGGAAATTGGGGGGCTGTCTTCTTTATTGCATTCAGTGTAACCTGTATAACTACCCCATGGTCAGGTGTGCATTCAGTGGAAGGAGCTCCTGGCCCTCAGAGACCAAGTACAGGCTTTGGAGGACAGGGTGAGTGAACTGGAGGAGCTAAGAGAGGCAGGGAGGTATGTTGGTGAGGCTTTCTGGGACATGGTAGAATTGTCCCACCTCAGTCAGACAGACCCTGCACTGTTAAGGAGGATGAAAGGCTCAGGGAAGGAGAGCAGTCAAGGAAAGAAGAGGAAAACCATCCCATAGTTGGGAGCCTCCTTCCAGATGATTTTGTGGTATCCTCTCACACTGAGGATGCCTCTCCTAGGGAGGGAACTCCAGTCACTAGGAAAAGGGAGGTGTTAGTAGTGAGAGAGTCGATCATTAGAACCATAGGTAGCTGGGTTTGCAATGATTGGGAAAACTGCACGGTGACTTGCCTATCTTGTGCGAAGGTTGCAGATCTCTTGAGGCATCTAGATTTGTGTAGTGCTGGGGAGGAGCTGGTGGGTTGTGGTACATGTAGGTACCAATGATATAGGGAAACATAGGAAAGACATCCTGGAGACCAAATTTAGGTTGCTAGAAAAGAGCCTGAAATGCAGGACCTCTATGGTGGCATTCTTAGCGATACTTCCAGTTCCACACACCGGGTCAGGTAGGCAGGCAGATATTCAGAGTCTCAGTGTGTGGATGAGATGATGGTGTGGGGAAGAGTGGGGTTTAGATTTGCCAGGAACTGAGGAAACTTTTGGGATGGGGGAGCCTATACAGAAAGGATAGGCTCCACCTAAACCAAAGTGGAGCCAGATTGCTGGATTTACCATTAAAAAGGTCATAGAGCAGTTTTTAAACTAAGATGGAGAAAGATGATTGGTGTAGAGGAGCATATGGATTGGACAGAGACTTCTCTTAGAGGAGAGTCTATTGATAGAGGTTTTCTAGGTTTTAGTCAGGAGGAGAGGATGGAAGAGGATAAAGTATGGGCCCAATCAGAAAAGAAACAATCACATGAAAAAGAATAAGGCATCAGGGAAGGGCAGGCAAATAAATAGTGACAAGTTTTTATATTGTGCTTATACACAAATACTAGAAGTCTACATAATAAGATGAGTGAAATAAAGTGCCTTGTGTTAGAGGAGGATATTGATATAATAGGCATCACAGAAATCTGGTGGAATGAGGACAATCAATGGGAAGCAATCATACTGGGGCACAAAAAAAATCGGAAGGACAGAACAGACCATGCAGGTGGGGGAGTCGGACTGTATATGAAAGAAAAAGTTGGACTGTATATGAAAGAAAATGTAGAATCAAATGAAGTAAAAATAGTAAATGAATTAAAATGTTCCATAGAATCTCTATGGATAGAAATTCCATGCACTAATAAGAATATAGCAGTGGGGATATATTATCGACCATCTGCCCAGGACAGTGATAGTGACTGTGAAATGCTAAGAAAGATTAGAGAGGCAATCAAAATTAAAAAAAACCTCAATAGTAGTAGGAGATTTCAATGATCCCCATATTAACTGGGTACATGTCACCTCAGGATGAGATGTGGAGATGAAATTTCTCTACTTTAAATGACGACTGCTTCTTGGAGCAGCTGGTACAGGAACCCACAAGGGAAGAGGCAATTCTTGGTTTAGTTCTGAGTGGATTGCAGGATCTGATGCAAGAGGGCCTCTTGGATATAGTGACCATAATATATTTAACATTCCTGTGGTGGAAAGAACATCTCCACAAGCCAACACTGTCTAATTTAATTTGAGAGAGAGGAATTTTGCAAAAATTAGGTTAAACAGAAATTAAAAGTTACATTGATTAAAGTGAAATCCCTGCAAGCTACATGGAAACTTTTCAAAGACACCATAATAGAGATTCAACTTAAAATAACACCCCATATTTAAAAAAAAAAAAAAAAGCCACCTGTGCTTAACAACCATGTAAAAGAAGCAGCGATAGGTAAAAAGACCTTTTTTTGGAATTAATTGATAAACTTAACAGTAACAAGTCACTGGGACTTGATGGCTTTCACCCAAGAGTTCTGAAACAGGGAATGGTGTCCGTAGCCTCTGTTTGTCAGAGGCTGGAGATGGATGACCTCATTTGAAATTGTGGTTTGTAACCTATCCTTTAAATCAGCTTCTGTACCCTATCACTGGAAGAAAGCTAACGTAATGCCAGTATTTAAAAAGGGCTCTAGAGGCAATCATGGCAGTTACAGACCAATAAGTCTAATGTGTACCAGGCAAATCAGTTGAAACCACAGTAAAAAATAAAATTGTCAGACACATAGAAGGACATAGTTTGTTGGGCAAAAGTCAATATGGTTGCTGTAAAGGGAAATCATGTCTTACTGGGGCACCTGGCATTGGCCGTTGTCGACAGACAAGATAGTGGGCTGGATGGATCTTTGGTCTGACCCAGTATGACCCTTATGTTCTTATGAAAAGGTTGGAAACCACTGTGCTATAAGTAATCCGTCAATTTAAACACCTGGGGCTGATTAAGAGGCTTGTAGACTAAAAGCCAGGTTAGGCAGGACAGCTGGAGCCAATCAAGAGCCACCTGCGACTGGCTATAAAAAGGCTTCTCTTCTAGTAATTCAGCGCTATGTAAGAAGTAGAGGAAATAAAGAGCCATGGAGACAGTCTGAGAATAGTAAGCATTACCAAATAATGGAGGGAAGAGTCTGTGGTAAGGAGGGTGCTGGGGAGCGCTGTGGGGAAATGGCCCAGAGAATCATTGTTATGAAGCAGCTGAAACTTGAGATGATGTTGGAGGTTTTGTCTTGCCTGAATTACTTAGGGGCAGCAGAGGTTAAGGAGTTTGGTCTTCTCTCTGTTTCCCTATGCTGGGCGGTGATGAGTACCTCACCAAAACAGCTAGCTGGTGTCTCAGATGAGGGCTGCTGTGAGCCTCTGAGGCAAATAATCCACCAAAAAAAATGCAGGACCCACCAAGCCAGAAGAGGAGCTTTGTCACACTAGTTATTCAGTTATCTTGTAATTTCTTCATGCAAATCTCTGAAACATTCTTGTCACAAATTTTAGTCACAAGCTGCAGTTAATTTTTCGAAATAGGAAAAATTCAGCTAATTCTCTGTGTTAAGTAAAAAGGTCATCTTTTGTTTTTACCTAGAAACGTTTAATATGCTAAATATGTGACTATTGGATGTGCGTAACCACTTGGGGGATGCAGTATTGCGGAAATTCAGCTGTTGATGATTTTTGTGAAGAGTAGATAAGCAATATACCTGTCTTGTCACAATTTAAATATTTTACTTGAAAAATCTTAACTTCATCTGGATTATCTATAATTGTTCTTTAATGTTTTCCTCATAGCTGTTTGCAACTGTGAACTGTTTGAAAATGTATTTCCATGGAAAATGGAAAACTGTGATTAACATAAACCAGTATGTGGACTAAATTTCAGATTCATATGAAAGAAAAAAATGAATATAATATAAGGTGCATAAAATAAAGCCAGATATTAAAAATGGGTAAAGAATCATACTTTTTTGTACTAATTAATAAAACACTTTAGATTCGGCTTTCCAAGAATGCTAACTTAGGAGAGTGAGACAGTAGAAGTGAAGAGCAAAGTCTGGCTCCATTGGAATCTCCTAAAATCATGTTAATGACTACCAAATCTTGGCATTAGAATATTCTCTAGTCTGGCAAACAGATTTTTCTGAAAAGGTTGCCCCCATCTGAATATCGGAGACTGAAATATGTAACAGCTGTGTAGGGTCAGAGTGATGGTTCATCCAGCCCATTGTCCTGCCCCTGACAGTGGCTAGTGCCAGGTGCTTCTGAGGGAATGAAAAGAACATGGCAATCTCATGTGATCATTCTCCCATCTTCCAATCCTAATTTGTGGCAGTGGAATTCTTAGGAATATTTGGAGAAGAGCATGACTGTCCCTGACTGGACAAACTGGACATATTTTTCCTCCATGAATTTACCTGGTTTTTGTTTTAACACAGTAATAGTTTTGACCTTTACTGCATCCCCTGGCAGTGAGTTTCCAGGTTAACTGTGTGAGGTGTGGTGAAGAATTTCCTTATGTTTGTTTTAAACCTGATGTCTGTTAGTTTCATCTGGTGACTCCTTGTATTATGTGAAAAGGTAAATAACACTTCACTATTTACTTTCTCCATATCATTCAAGATTTAAAAAATCATAGGTCTCTGTCATTCATTACTTTGCACTTACCAGTGATGATTCTCTTCCACTTTGTCACTTGGTCATTTGCAGATCTTCACAGTCACAATCTTGAATGATTTTGTGTTATCTGCAAATTTTGATACCTTGTCCCCCCTTTTTTTTTTTCTGGCTCACTTAACAAATATTTTGAACAGCGTTGGTTCTAGATTCTTTGGGAGCCCTGCTATTTACATCTTTCCGCTATGGTGACTGGCCATTTATTTCTGGTTTTCACTGTTGTTTCAATCAGCTTCCCTTGTAATGAAGTTAAGCCTATAATTGCTCTGGAGTGTTTTTTTTATTTATTTAAAAGTAATTACGTAGATCAGTTGGATTGATTGCTTTTCCAGATAATTGGACCAACAGCTGTTGGTCACGTGTGCTGTGTTCACAAGCAAGTGAACTGTAAGCACGCCCCAGTCAGGGCTGACTATGTTTATTAGAATAAGGTTCCAATGAAACCACGTTAACACGTGACCAGTTTAGTTTTATTGGAACTTGTCAGAAGTGTGTAACCTGCTGCCTATAGCGTGATTTGAATCCAGGACGCCTTTGTCATAGTCAAGGATGATACCATATCTCCACAGGTTCACGGCATCAGTTGTGGGAAAGGGAATATAAGTAGATCAGTTGGATTGATCGCTTTCCCAGATAATTGGACTGATTATGTTTATGCAGTTTATGCACATCTGACGAGTTCCAGTAAGAACAAAACTGGTCACATGCTAACGTGGTTTCATCGGAACCTCATTCTAATAAATGTAGTCTACGCTGATTGGGGCATGCTTACAGTTCACTAGCTTGTGAACATAGCACACGTGGCCAACAGTTGTTGGTCTACTTATCTGGGAAAGCAGTCAATCCAACTGATCTACATATACTCTTTTCCCACAACCTGTGCCATGAACCCGTGGAGATATGGTATCATCCTTGACTATGACTAAGGCATCCTGGGTTTGAATCACACTATAGACAGCAGTTTATGCACATCTGACGAGTTCCAATAAGTGTGAAACTGGTCACATGCTAATGTGGTTTCATCGGAACCTTATTCTAATAAAAGTAATTACATTAGCTATCCTCCAGTCATCTGTACAGGGGTCATCTAAGTTGTACGTTAGCGTCACATGGCTGGCATTTATAGCCGCTGGGAAAAAGACTAAATTGGACTGTTTCCAAAGCTTAATTTTTAGGTTGTACCAAATTTTTTAGGTAGAATACTCTACATTATTAGTGCCTAACACTTCCCTGCCTACCAAGGAATTCTTTAATGTGCCCTGTAGTCTGTAACATTGTCTTGTAGAAAGGACCATTTTCCTTATTCTGTACTCTAAATGAACGTTGTATCCAATCAGTGAGAAATGTGGTCACCATATATCTATCAAGATTAGAAGAATATTTAAGACAGTTAATCAGTTCTCTTCCCTTTCTGTTTTTGTTTGTTTTTATTAATGGTCAGCTTCTGAGATCTAGACAAGTGTATTGTGTGAGTCTCATTGGAATGCAGATTTGGAGGCTTGCAGAGTATACCTGTAGACCTATATTTCCAAAAAGACAGGTGTAGAATATGTGGACAGCATTTACTTTGAAATAAATCTCTTTGACTGTGAGATGTGACTTTCGTTTTGAATGTCATCAGTGAATGTTAGCTGTACTTATTTCCTGTTACATTAAAAGTCTTTCATATAATTTTGAGACTACAGGACATCTTGGAATCCTTTGGTAGTCTTGTGGCCTGGAAATATGACTTTTCATAATCAGATTTCATGGAAACCTGTGCTGGAATTTGTCTGGGACAGAATGAATGCAACAGTCAAACAAAACAAAACTCCTCCAGACTCTTCGGTTTTAAATCCTCCTTTTAAACATATAATCATAAACGTCACCCTGTGGCTGATTCGCTTTCATTGCTAAGTTTGTTGTTCTGCTAAAATTTTCCATTTACAATGAAAATGGGAAAGGTTTTAAAACAGCAGTTGACTAGAATGTAAACTGTTACATCTTCATGTTAGTTAAAATTGCTTCTGAACCGCACAAACTAAGATCCAAGATCTAGTTTGACCTTTTGCAACAAGCCATGAAGTATTTTAAGAGCTAAATTTCTCAAATGATGTCAGCTTACTTCCTCCTTTTTAAATAGTCTTTTAAATATTACTTTACAAAGATCAAAAATGGGGATTTTTGAAGGCTCTAAACATGAATTAAGTACCCAATTCCATTATTTTCCTTTGAAAATCCCAGTTCAACATGTTTAGAAAAGACAACTCTTTCTCAAATTATAAGGACTTGTGGGGTGGGGGGGTGTCTCTCAATCATTACTTTTATTTAACGCATTTTGTTTTTGGAGAACACGTTTTTCCCCCTCTGCTCCTGTGTGTCAGGAAGACAGAGGCCAGCCAATTTGGACAGAGGACATTTTAATTTGGCACTCCCCCTCCACTAGAGGGCCAGTCTACCCATTATAAAATTGGGTATAAAGTAGCTATGAATAAATTCGAGATGGAAATAAGTGTTTTAACTATCAGGAGTTAGGTTCTGGAGTACTTTTCAATAGAAGTTGTGAAGACAAATAGTTTTTGGTTTTTTTTTTCTTTTTCTGAGAGTGCTAGATAAAATCAGGGGCGGCCCCAATGGAGATAAGCATCCATCCACCCCATCCAGTGACCCAAGGTAATATCAAGTATTCTCACTCAAGTGCTTGGCTAACTGGTTCTTGCTTTTATGCTTCGGGTCTGCTCGATTTGCCATGTGTGGGATCAGATAGAAACTTCTTCCGAGGGGTCTTTAAACCTTCCTGTGTAGTGTGGAGGGTGTGCGTGTCACTTGTTGAAATGTATAGGAGGGGCATACTGGATGCTCTGGTGGTCTCTTCTGGGCATAAAATCAGACTAGTAGATGGAAAACCCCACTGTGCTAGATGCTTAACAGATAGAACAAAAAATGCTTTATACACTATAAAAGATTACATTCAGTGAATAAGGGGCAACAGTTGATGCAGATGGAAAATGAAGCGACTATGAGACATTATGGTCAGCATGATGGACGCTAGTGGCCTTAACACTCTGAAGTTATTTTTTTGCATCACTGGCAAGGAGCATTTAAGGAGGGCTCTGTTGCAAGGGGCAGCATGAGAGAAAGAATCAAGGCAGTTTTAAATTTAAGGCATTTAGTGTGTTAAATTTTCAGATGTATAGAAATCTCTTCATCACTAATGCCACTAAATGTGTTTGTCATTTTTGGTTTGTTGGCGTAGTTCAGAATGTCAGAAACACAGAGGCTCAAATTTTCAGATAGGCTTAGTTCCTTTAGTTGCCCAACTTCCAGAGACTTTTGGAGGAAGTTTGAATGCCTGACTCCTTTTTAGGTGTTTTTGAAAATTTCAGCCCTAGTCAACCAGAGTCTTACAGACACCGTAGCCCTCTGAAACACCAACTGTTAGCCTAACTGGCCTTCCATGAAGTAATACCTGAGAAGAACAGATGGACCTTGAACTAAGCCTCAGAAATCAATGGATTTGGGCCTTACAGTACCAGTCTGGGGAAATGAAAAGTAATAGGTCATTCCAAGAGCACTTCACTCTGTTCAGTTGCTTTTCAGATACACTTGTCTCTCTGGAGCCAACATGGGAAGCCTTAAAAAATGGTTATACTGTGATTGACAGTGCTTGTCATGAAGTGCTTGGAGTCTGGAGGTCTTTGCCTGTTGCTGACTCCCTCCTGCCAGAACTAGGAGAGAAGTTTGCTTTGCTATATTTGGATCATGGCATAAGGCTTATGTGCCTGCACGTTTCTTGTCACATAACATCAGCTATGTAATCTGAGACCTTTACACCCCTTGAGGATTCTGGGGAATCAGTGAAGTGACAGCGTACTGTCTTTTCAAATGAAAGTATTACAAGCTGTCTTAATAACAAATTTATAAATAAAAATAATGAAACCAGGATCTATGCAGCCTAGTCTTGATGATAGGGACTTCCTCTAATTTGCCTGTAAATCACTGTGTTCACCTAAGTGCTGTATAAATCTCAGTCTCTAATGTATTTGATGCCTATCTACTACTACGTTGAATGCAACAGAAATGGAGAAAATATTTAAGTACCATATATGGACTCTATTTTCTCCTTTGTTCATACCTGTTTGTATCTTTTTGATCTCAGTATACTCATTATACTCTTTGGCATTCTTATTGTCAACATACAGGCTCTTTGTGTTTGTACAGTTCCTAGCTTAATGGGGCCCTGATTATGAACTCCAGATGCTACCCTATTATACATTTTTAATATATAGTAGAACAGAATACAGTCCACTAGTGAGATTCAGTAATAGAAAATAATTGTTATGCAACTTAACTTTTTTTTTACTACATGTCTTTAAAGGAGATAATACAAAAGATTATTCAAAATAGCAATAATATAAATAGCAAAGTGTAAAACTGCATAAGATTACAGTATTAATTGGATGCCCTAGAAGCTTTACATATTCTTTAACCACTTCTGTTTAACAACTTTGAGGCCACTTGTATTTCAGATATTTTTTAAAAGTGTCATAAATGTTGTTACTATGACAGTGGTTCCAGCTTATTCAGTTTGGACACAAAATTACTACTATTAGTAATTCTGGGGCTCCTTGTGGTATTGAGTACTGTGCCTGGCAGTAAGTATTTGCAGGTTTGCGCGTGGGATTGATTGTTAACGGAAAAAATATGATTCGTATATGTGCAGACTAAATGGAAAGTACTTAGTAAAAACAGGGCACAGTTTAAGAGTAGAGGCGCATAATCATTGTAAACAGTCGTGATCTAGAACGCAAACATTTTGTGAATAATTTTAATGTTTCTGATAAAACTTCAGTTATAAACCGAGGGGCGCTATAGTATACTATTTGAATTCATTAACTATAGTTTATTTTTCAAATGGCCATACATATTGTATTCCACTAAGGCCTATACGTATGCAAGTGAACACAGAGCTGTTTAAAAGTAGTAGTGTACCTTGATCTGCGTTTGCACCCTTGTTTTCCTTCATGGTATTAACAAAGGTGATAAAGGGTGAGGCAAAAGTGTCTTCAGTTCCTTCTCACCATCACGTCTGAGTCAGAGCTTTTTGGTTCTCTAATGTCTTGAAATGCACTTCCCAAACTTAGCAAAAAAGGCTGTTTTATTCTTGCATATAGTTTTTATTGTTTTTATAGTAGGTTTTTGCGCTACTAGTAGTTTTCTTCATATTAGGAACTTTGGAATGCTGCTTCAGTGGTTTCCTTTGTTGAAGCACATGACTTCTCTGTGTTTAGGCAGCTAACATTCAGCTTTATTGAATTCAGTAAGGCAACAGGTGAGCCAAACTGGACACTAGTAAAACCAGGTCCAGCAAGGCTACTTGATGCAACTAACTCTAGTGTTTCATACCCTTATACAAACAAGCCCAGTGTCAGAGGCAATTACTTAGAGAATCATAAATCACTTTCCACAGAGAAACCATTATCAGCAAGGAAAAACCGGGTACAAGGGAGCTGGATCCCCAACTCCAAACAGTTCATTAACGCATTCCATAGAGCTCATCTTCCCAGCCGTTCTCAAACAGGTCAAGAAAAGGACAGGCTTTTGAGTGCGTGCAGAAGTAAGGGATGTGAAATGGCTTCTATGCAAGATGGCTTCCACACTTCCATGCCCACCCTCCCAGTGCATCCAAGCCTGCATACATGATTATGCTGAAGATGAGGGTTAAGATTTGTGCTGCTTGTCTTTTATCATTTTTTAATCTGAAGCAGTCACCTATAGTGTTTGGGGTAAACCCATGTTGTGTCCAGGTGTAGTATCTGCCGATCCTTCCTGGATATGGGCAGGGAAGTCTGAGGTCTTTGCCTCAGGAAACACCTTGTGCAGGTTGCTGTGAGGATCTAGTTATATCCAGGCTGGAGAGAGAGACTCATTCCCTCCCCCTTAGGTATGTCAGCCTGAGCAGCCAACCAGTGTACCTCCTACCATGGAGCTCCAATCTGGTTCCACTGATACCAGTGCTACAGAGCTTGTCTTGAGTCCTGACTGAGGCAAGGAAGCATGCATTTAAGCATGGTAGTAAATCTTCCTCAAGGCCTAAAAGATGCTTTCGTCCACAAGTTCACTCAGAAGCAGCACAGTCTTAGGCCACAAAGTCAAAACTCGCCTCATGCCCCGTCCTAGTTCCTGAGCAGCATATCCCATCTACATCAGTTCCATTGAATTCCTGTGAGTTGGAAGTTCCAAGGTGGTCTTCCACTCCCATTCTAGCTCTGGTTCTGTCTGTGAAATGTATGCCATTTACACCAGGAAGGCTTGAGTCCAGCCCCAGCGCTCATGAACTGATTGCCCTGGTGTGGTGATCTGTGTCTTCTGGTGCACTTGCTGCCTAGGAGGGCCCGTTCCCCTGCATTAGATTTGCTGCCTTCAGGTTGTGTTCTTGCATGCTTGCTTGTGACTCCTGCCACTCTGTGGGCTCTGATGGCAATAAAAAAAGATTCAGTAGATATGGTCTGGTGTTTCTTTGCTATCAACACAACTACTTCAGGGTTTCACTGAGCCTGTGTGGCTCAATCCTCTCTTGCCCCAGCAGAGAAGCCACTGGTACACAACTCCACTGAGACCACCACATCGGTCACAGTATTCATATAGTTGGCCATACTAGAGTTTTCGGCTATATCTTCCTTCATAACCATCCTAATCCACCATATCATAACTTCTCAATCTCCTGCAGGGGTCACAGCCTCCAGTTTGAGAGCCTAACCTAGGCTATTTTTTGCTACCACAGACAGGATTAAGGGGCAGGACATTTCCACCTGAAGGATTTCTTATTGGGTTTTAGGGTGCATCACGCTCAGCTGCTGAATGTCAGGTGTACCTACAGCCCATGGTGCATGAGCCCACTACATGAGAGCACAAACACACATTTTGACTAAAACAAAAAAAGCAGTCAAGTAGCACTTTAAAGACTAACAAAATATTTATTACGTGGTGAGCTTTTGTGGGACAGACCCACTTCTTCTACCATAGCCATACCAGAACAGACTCAATATTTAAGGCACACAGAGCCAAAAACAGCAATCAAGGTGGACAAATCAGGAAAAAAATATCAAGGTGAGCAAATCAGAGTAGATGAGCAGAAGGTGGGGGTGTGTGTGTCCAGAATTAGATTAAGCCACATATGCAAACAAGCCCCATAGTGACTCAGAAAATTCCCATCCCGGTTCAAACCATGTGTTAATGTGTTGAATTTGAATATAAAAGGGAGCTCGGCAGCCTCTCTTTCGAGAGTGTTGTGAAAATTCATCTTCAGTAACACACAGACTCTTAAGTCACTAATGGAATGGTCCACTCCATTAAAATGCTCGCTAACAGATTTGTGGATCAGGAATGTTTTTATGTCTGTTTTGTGCCCATTAACTCTTTGTCTAAGGGAGTTTGAAGTCTGTCCAATATACAAAGCATCTGGGCATTGTTGGCACATGATGGCATATGTGATGTTAGTTGAGGAACATGAGAATGTGCCTGTGATTCTGTGAATAACCTGGTTAGCTCCAGTGGTGGTATCTCCAGAAAAGATATGTGGACAAAGCTGGCAGTGGCCTTTGTTGCAAGGAAAAGTTCCAGGACTGGTGTTCCTGCGATATAGTCTGTGGCTGTTGGTGAGAATGCTCATAAGGTTGGGAGGCTGTCTCTAGGAGAGAACAGGCCTGTCGCCTAGGGCCTTCTGGAGTGTGGCATCCTGATTAAAGATAGGTTGTAGGTTTTTAATAATTCATTGCAGTGGTTTGAGTTGGGGGCTGTAGGTGATGACTGACTGTGGTGTTTTTGACTGTGCTTCATGGCAGCCACATGGAGTACATGGCGCACCTTTTTCTCCCATTATGCATAGTGTAATATTGTGATGGATGCCTCATTTGGTGTGATTATCCGTTGTTCTGTAGTTCCATCATCTTCCTTGCATATTCCTCCTGACTTGGAACTGCTTGTCAGCCATGCACAGTGGAATACAGTAGAGATTATCAGTCAGAAATGAAGAGGAGGTTAACTTATCTGTAACAGGAGGTTCTTCTAGATGTGTGGTCCCTATCTGTGTTCCAAACCCACTTTTCTTTCCCTCTGCTGTGGATCTGGTGAATTTGCCAAGGGGAAGAAACTGAGAGTATGGTTGATGCGCCCTGTCCTTTATCAGCTCATTCAATACCATGAGGCAAAACAAGAGCCAATGCCCAGACCAATGGACAATACTGGTTCTAAAAAGTTATGTATCTGGGAATATGGCACATATGTATAAGCCTCAGGGAAGTAGAGACCAAATGTCTGAAAGAACATCCAGTTACACCTAACATTTGTCTGAGAGGAGATAAGCAGATGATCAAAATTCTCATTCGGTTTGTCTTTAAGATGATTACATTTAAATAATTGGATGCATGAAAATGTTGAAATACAGTTATTAAATGTTTTAAGTGTTCTCAGAACTAAATAGTTTGTCCCCCTCTAATGTTCATCTACAAAGCTCTTCTAGTTTTATTTAGACTTTGTTCAGCCATATAAGACTTTAAATACAGATTTAGATGCCTATTCTCTCAAAATATGAAAGTTCCTCTAGTAGTGTTGTTGTCACTCTGTTTTTGTAGGCTGTGAAGATATTATTGCTGAGAGCATCTCGTTAGACACTTTAATTGCCATTCTCAAGTGGAGTTCTCAGCCATATGGCTCCAAGTGGGTACATCGCCAAGCATTGCATTTCCTCTGTGAGGAGTTTACCCAAGTCATGACATCAGATGTCTTTTATGAACTGAGCAAGGAGCACCTGCTGACTGCTATCCAGTCTGACTACTTACAGGTAAATGTTTACTCTCCTATCATTCAAAATGCAGCTGATTATGTTTTGAAGCTGTATTAAACATTTACCAAAGGCATTCAAAGTGAATAAAATTCCAAAATGAAAAACTTAGATATTGTTCATTTTGTGCTTAATATAAAGCTTTTTCTCTTTCGCTCACATGTACATAACCACAGTAGAGGAAGTGATGAAGGAAAGTACTGGCTGTATAAAATACTGCTGGAAAGCCTAGCAGTAATCTATAAGCAGCTGCTAATTATTCTAAGTGAAACAGTTCCAGGTTTAACTTTTGCCTTGCCTGTTTAGGATTTTATGGAAATTGTATTGTCTCATTTTTGCTGCTCTAATGTATAAAGTGTGTGAAAGCATTATTTTGGTTTGTTAAAATTAGAAATATTAATAACGATTGTATCAGTCTTCCACAAAGATGTATGCTGTTTGTTCCTACTCCTTACTTGAAGGGGCAGAAGTGTTGAAACTTAAACCTATGGCCTTTCTCAAAAGTGTTCATTAGTCATTTAAATTAAATGCTAACAAAATTGATTTGAGGAAGTTTAGACTGCTTCTACACTGTTGCTCTCCCGTTGGTGATGGCCTGGTAATGAGGCCATTCAAAGCAGGTTAATGAGGCGCAGACTTCAAATTGCAGATTGATAGTGAAGATGGGGGCAGCTTCGAATTAGGTGCCCCACTTCAATATTCTTGTACTTCAGTCTAGTTCTGTGGGAGTGAGGGAATGTCAAAGTGGAACACTTATTTCGAAGCTGCCCACATCTGTACTGTGAATCTGCAATTTGAAGTCTGTGCTTTGAAATTCACACACCTGCCATTGTGCTAATGAGGTGCTGAATATGCACATTAGCACCTCATTAGCCTGCTTCTGTTGCCTCATTACCATGCCACCTCCGAGGGGAGAGTGACAGTGTAGAAGCAGCCTTAGTCTTTTCACTCTTCCATTCCTGTCATGTGGCTCTTTCACTGGTTTTTCACTTACCGGGTTCTGTGTCAAGTGGAAAGTTATGAACTTGTAATGACCTATGGACTTCTTTCAACAAGTGAAAAAAATTGTGGTGAGTGGCATAAGCCTATATTGCTTCCATTTCCAGATCACCTTTTTAAACAACTAAGATTAGACGCTCAGACTAACCTTTATATTTATACTTGTACACCTATTTTCTGTTTCCTCTCAAAATAGATCTGTTTGCAGTGTAGCTGAATGTATGAGCTAAAGCTAGAATCCAAAAGATGTAAATGCCATTCTGTGGCAGTGACACTCAAACAGCAGTGCATTCAGCTTCTCTATTCTTTGTTTTCTTACTTGCAGATTCTGCTAATTCAAGCCAAGCCCCTCACATGCTCTAGATGCATGGAATAACTTCTATGACTTGATAAAAGTTAATTCTTGATCATGGTTGATTGGTATTTTCTCAGGGCTCCAGATTGCCAGTTCTAGGCCTTTTGACACCCTCGAAATAGACAATAGGCAAAGAGTAATGGCTGTGCTACAGCACTCACGTGATCCATGAGTAAGAGCTCGGTTGATGTCTTTTGACTGTTTTTCATCAGAAAATGCCAGTTTGTCAAAGCTTCAAAACTAAGACTTTTTGCAGAAACATATTGGTTTCAATTAGAAGATGTCTCATGTCTACAATGGAATTTTTGGACAAAACTGGAAAGAGGGAAACTGATTCACTGCACAGTTGACTTTTTAGGGCAGCATTTCCCAAACTGTGTTCCATGGAACCATTGGTATTCCACATGATGTGAATAGGTGTTCTGTGAAAAAATGTTGATGCTAACAATAGTTTTCCTTCTAAAATATGGAATACGAAATTGTGTGTCAAAAATACTAAGGCCTTTGAATATAATTTAGATTATAGGTATAAATATTTATAACATGTTCATAATAGTTTAGTTATTATGTGACTTGTGCTGAATCAGTTGATTTGGACTGTTTTGGCATGAGTTGCGTTCAGAGAAGTCACGTGATGCTGCACCTGATACAAGGATCCAATTCTCCAGCATCATTCCTTAATATTAAGCTGATTTTCAATCCAAAGATGCAAAAACACTTTTACCATTAAAAAGCTGTCAAATGTTACTCACTTTTATTTTCTAGTAGTTTGCTATAAAAATAACAAATTTATAAAAACACAAATATTTTTCCATACCTAATTTGTTTTGCATTTCTTTTTCATAACACTTAAAACATTTTTAAATAAGGAAAGTCTTTTCTTTTAAACAATATTGTCCTTTCTATTTTTGTACAAAAGAATGACTCTAACCATCCTTCTTTTGGCTGTTATATTGATATTTTGTTTTGGGTTTATACTTAATTTTTAATTTTTATACTTAATTGTAGGGTTGCTAACTGTCCTATCAGAAGGACATTATTTGTTCACTCAGATGATTTTTTTTCTTGTTTTTTGTTCTGTGAAAAATAAGACAGCTGACAAAACTAACTCTTTAAAATCAACTTTTGAGTATTGTGTGGCAATTTTTGCAGTATGAAACCCTCCATTTCTTCTCCCCACCCACCCAGCTAGCATTTGTGTGTCCTGTCATTATATTCCATGGCCAAATTAGTTTGGGAAATACTGGTCTCGGGAATTTTCCTTGGATATTTTAAAACCACGTTCATATCTGTCTATGAATTAGGTAGAGTCGAGTCTTAAGTGTGAATCTCCCGCATGAGAGATTAATGTCCTAATCACCAGGCTACTAGCTGTTCTGAAGAGTTTCGTGTTTGTTTTTAAATGTTGAAATGTATTCTGATGTGGAACAAAAACTTTAAAATCTTTTTCCGTTAATTAGAAATTTTATTTGCTGACCAGCCCTAGTTAATAAGCTTCTGAGACTTGGGAGGTATGGTCAAGCAGTTGTATTAATAGCCTTCCTCTCTAACAAGTTTGTCTTCCTGGAAAGGTTGTAGCTGTGGGGCAGGATTTAAGAACTTAGAGGTGCAACCATCCAGGTCAGATCCCAGAAATATCAGTTCTGCAGCACAAATCTGTCATGTCATGCAGTCTTTTTACTGGGTGCTCCCAAACTCCAAGGCAACGAGGGGCAAATCATATCTTTTCTCTGGGCTTAAAATTACACTTTAGAAGAACTCTCCAGAATTCTTCGCTTTCATGTGGCAAACAGAGGAGTCTCCCTGTGCAGCAAAACTTTCACAAGACATTTAACCAATGTCTGTTTCTTCAATGGCTTCAGGCTAGTCCTCAAAACTAGAGAACAAAACAAAAACCAAAAAAGAAGTGTTCTGGCTTTTTGAGGGTGCTTTGAAGGCTTAAATGGTTTGGTGTTCTTTCCATTCACCACCTTCTGGAATAACGGGTGGAGACAACTGGCCAAAGAAGTCCAGCTCCCAGTATGGGCTGGAGTACGGGCAAAATTCACACCCTGGGACTCAGAACAGGCCACAGTGAAACCAGCTCCCAGTAAGCATGCAGCCAGGGCTTTGAGGGGTGCTTGAAGTTTGGCCTTACTTGGGAGGAGATCACCTCAGGAAAGGGGGCTTGAGATAATCCAAGAACTGTATGCAGCAGAACTCGCTCATTTTTTCTAGAGAAGTTGATTTTTTTTCCCCCAAAGTAAATTAAAATAAAACATGATTAAATTCTTTGTTAGCATCAAAAGTACACCTCCTGTGCATTTATTTGAATGGTAGTACCCCTTCCATGGAATGATAAATATTTTGGTAAGATCACACAATTCTGTGGTACAAAATAAAACAATGGCAGGCAGCCCATTTAAGATCTCCCGTCTTAGCTCTACAAGGAAATATGTATTCCAAATGAAAATACTGAAATTTGGCATTGCAGAATTGTCGTCCTAGAATTTCAGAAAATGAAAACAAACCTCCTGGAGTCTTGTGAATATATGATTGGGGAGAGTCAGCCAAAAATGCTTTGACTTCTGCTCCAACAATTGTTTTCAATACTGTGTACTCCCCTTTTGGAGGTGTAACTTTTGCATGATTATTTACAAATGCCCTTCTATCCCTTCCTTTGAGTGAAAAGGGAGCTTTGTGAGGGCTGAGCTTTGCCCTGTTTTCCTGTCTACAACATGGGCCAGCTGGGAATTAGCTTCCTGCTGCCACTGGCTTGGTACCCTGCATTGCTGTCCTCAAGCTTACACTGGCACTCACAGCCCTTCCTAGTGCCCCCTGTGAGACCAGCTGCTGTACACTTGCAGAATCCAGCCCCTTTTGGGTCCAAGAGGCTAGCCTTGTTACCCAATTTTACCTTAACCTGCCATGCTGGTGGCCACACAGCACCAGCGTTCTGTGAGAGACCCTGGAGACCAGTGAGGCTGGAGATGCCAATGGGCAAAGACAGGGAAACACAGCTGCCGGGCAACCAGAAGATATCCCACGGGGGATACACAACTCTCAGGGTTTGCCACGGAGAGGCAAGCATGCTCTGGGCAGCTCTTGGGGCTGGCAGCCCCACTCCTTCAGCCTGAAGGCAGGGTCTCTCTTGGGGGCTCCAGCCCCTCATGTGCCTGTGGCGGGGGGCCTGTGGCAGGGGCTTGGGCTCAAGTTTCTGAGCTCCTGCTGCGTGCTGGAGTAAATTGGCTCGTGTGCCAGGTGTGGCACATGTGCTGGGGGTTGCCAGTGTCTGGTATAGCAGAACTTAAAACTAGGCTTTCCTGTGCTATCTTTTCCTTAGTTCAGATATTAATTTTGCTATGAAGAAGTTGAAACACCAGTTATACAGTGGAATGAAGGCTAATCTGAATGTGCTTCTTTTGAGAGGTGACTGAATTCTTTAGGTCTTTTCAGCTGAGGAATACACTTTTTAGTGATTTACATACAACATATTGTTAATAAACTAAGTATACGTTATATTCCCTTTCTATATTATAGGCAAGCGAACAAGATATTCTTAAGTACCTTGTTAAATGGGGAGAACATCAGTTGATGAAAAGAATAGCAGACAGAGGTAAGATCTTTATTTTTAAAAAATAGACATGGCAGAGGAACCGAGAACATATTTTGAACAGTTCAAGAAAACATGTAATCTGATTTATACCGTGAAGGAAGGAGAGCTATAAACACAAGCACTGAACTGGAAATTTGTCTTCATTAAAACATCAGCTGTAGCAAATAAACATGGTTCTAGAGAACAGCTAAAAACGTAAGCATGCTTGATGTTAAAGACAAGACAGGTGAGGTAGTATCTTCTATTATACAATTTGTATCAACTTCTGGTGGTGAAAGAGACAAGCTTTTGAGTTACGCAGAGCTTTTCAGGTCTAGGAAAGCTTTTGTCATTCATAGGTGGCTAATCTCCATGTTGTCGGCCGCTCCCCCCCCACTCCCTAATGACAAAAGCTTTGCTGCTGCTGTATTAGTGTAGACATTGCTTTGTCCTGCTGACAAAGCAAATTTGCTGCTCCTAGGAGGTGGGAGTTTTTTGTCAGCAAAATGGCAACAAACAGTGTTTATACTGCCTGATTCCTAAGGATGCAGCTGTATGACACAGCCTTGTCACTAAAAGCTGTAGTGTAGACACAACCAGAGTGGTTCAGTTCAATACATGACCGTACCAGATAAGGTGTAAGTACATAGGGTTGCAAGAGACTCATTCAAGGTGAAATGGCCGGTTAACATATCTACAGTCATAAGACAAAGGGAGACAGAATTTATTCTCATAAATGTCTTTAAATCCATGACTTTCGGTGTTTAGCAGAATTTCGGATTTAAGAGTCCAGGTTCATCATCTGTACATACATGAAATTATAGTTTTGTGAGAAGTATTTCCCAGAGGCGGTACAATGTTTTAGTCTTTTATTTTTCTGACTTCATTCAGGGGAATAGTAATTGTCTCATTTCTGCCACCAAATTATTGGGACATTTACTATGCTGGGTATGATATACCATATTACAATAGTAACATGTAGGACCTATGGATGTTGAAGGGTATATAGTTGGGAGATGTTAAATGTCATAACAGCAGAGATATGTCTCAAGGTTTTTTGCATGTTATAGTGAGGTCTGGTGCCATTTTGATTTGATGTGTCCTGGTTTGTGGAAATCTTGCTTCTGATGGCGAGTTTAGTGTAGCTGGGTGGCTCTTTGAAGTCCGTAAGAGGGAATGTGAGAATGAATTTTTAGGATATGACTTTTATCAAATATGGGTTGTACCTGTTTGATACCTTGTGCATTCCAGTGTGGGATGGTAGGTGACAGGTGTGCAGTTGGTAGATTTCCCCCCCCCGGACATTGAGGCAGGCTCTCTGAGGTTATTTGGGTGGTCCATTCCACAATGAAGTCTAGTTCTCGGTGGAGTATACTTGTTTGGTGAAGGCAGTTTTACGTGTGTTAAGGTATATGTCCTGTACCTTCTCTTTGGAGCAGATGCTGTGGTGTCTCAGTGCCTGCCTGTACATAGCAGATTTCTTGATGTGGTTTAGGTGTTTACTGGATCTATGAAGGTAAGTGTGGTGATCTGTGGTTTTCTTGTATATTGTCTGTAGCTGATCATGGTGTCCTAGAAGTTGGTGCTAGTGAGGGAGTTTTCTGGAGAAAGGTTGAATAGCTGGTGGTTAGTGAAGCTGTAGAAAAAAGCTGAGAGAGTTCGGGCGCTCCATCCAGAGGAAGAAATATCAATAAAATATGAGTGTATTGGCTTTTTTTGATGCATTTGTTCAGAAGCTCTTCCTTGAGGTGACCTTTGACGAACCGTCCCAGTACTCCTGGCTGCTCCCCTAGTTTGGGTAAAGTTTGCTATTGAACGTAAAATTGATAAGTGAAGATGAAAAGGATGATTTTGGCAGTGTCCGTGAGACGGATAGTTCATTGTTGTCCATTGTCTTCTAGATATTTGAGACAGGCAGCAATTCTGTTGTTTTGAGGGACATTGGTATATTAGGAAGTGCAGAAATGGTGTTGTGTGGGAGGTTATTAATGTTGTGGCATTCCTGAAGAAAGTCAGGTGTGCCCTGGAGAAAACTGGTCCTTCCTGTGGGGAGTGATTTGAGGATAGTTTCTAAGAGCTCATGTGAGGTGGGCAGGGAATTTGGGTCTGCCAGAGGTTTAAGGGCAGGGGAGGCAGTTTGGGGTTGAGGGGGTTTAAGCTGGGAGGGTGGGGGGTTTGGAGTTGAGGGGTTTAAGCTGGGAGAGGCAGTTTGGAGCTAAGAGAACACCCCCCCCCACACACACACAGTTTTTAATTGTCTAGGGTCACAAAGTTTTACAGAATTATCAAACTGGGTCACAGTCTCAAAAAGATTGGGAAATGCTCTTCTAGAGTAAGAGAGCTACAGTTAGATATAACAGACCTGTCTGGGGTCCCTTATTTACACATCTTGGGAAGATAAGGGGTGAGGTGGTATAATTTCTCAGATGTCTGGGAAAGGGTTTGATGATATTCCTGATCAGCTGGTTGAACAAGTGTGGGATCTTCAATTCCTTCATGATATTTTATTTTGACTTATTTTAGATGATCCCTTCTGAAATACGTAAGGTACAAGAGATGGTTCTGTAGTTTTTCTCTGCTGAGCTGTTTAGCATATTTGTAGCTTTATATAGTAAAATGTGTTGTGGTTCAAGCAGAAGTAATGGGCTTGGTGCAGAAATTACATGATGGGTTACATGACCAGTGTTCTATAGCAGACTAGATTATTATAGAGTTCCCTTTTGTCCTTAAAAATCTGTGAAAATACTGTGGTCTATCATGAAAACACTGTGGGAAGGGAAAGAATTTGCTGAAGAGTCTTGAGCTACCAGCAGTGGGGATGGAAAGAGTTTTTTGTTGCTGCAGGGGTGTTTGTAAAGGGCCTGAGAAATATTTACACATCTCTTGGTGATCTTAAACCAGATGATGAATACGTTTTTGGGCAGGTGACTCGCATCCATAGGAGCCAGACTGAATTGTGCTGGTGGCAAGCAGGTTAGTTTTGGAAAAATAGTACCAGGCACTGTCAGTGATTTTTCTAGGCAGATTCTCTTTTCCTTCTTGCAACAAAAAGGTAATCTCCTGTTTTTCTGTTAAAAATGTTCATACAAATAGAGACGGTATATTATTCATTTCCACAGAGCCCAATTTACTGAGTGGTACTGCACACAGCATAAACAAACGAGGTGTTAAGAGGCGAGATCTTGACATTGAAGAGCTAAGGGAGATCCTGTCTTCTCTTTTGCCTGTTGTCCGCATTGAACACATTTTACCTATGAACAGTGAAATACTGAGTGATGCCGTAAGTCTTTTCCCATTCCTCGCAATCTACTTTTCAGAAACACAGATCTAACTTATGAGATTTTGTACTTCAAACAGTGCAAAAAATTTTTGCTTAAATTCCTCAGGGAGTTTGGTTATAACTATTCAGTGTTTTCTTGTTGTTTGGTTATTGAAATATTAATAATGTAAATTGTAATATGTTCTGTTTTTAAAAATTGTCTCTTACAGATGAAGAGAGGCCTCATTAGCACCCCTCCTTCAGACATGTTACCAACAGCGGAAGGTGGAAAGTCAAATGCTTGGCTAAGGCAAAAAAACGCTGGGATATATGTTAGGCCACGACTGTTCTCACCATATGTAGAGGAGGCAAAGGTAATTATTGATAAGATGTGGTCATTACTAAACTGATGTCAACATGGAATTCTGCAGAGGGAAGATTTCATTGTATCTTGTATAGTTTGCATATGATGGTCTAAAATACTAACACTTTCAGTTTAAGAGGTCTTAGAAGTGTGGTCTTCAGACCCAAGTCTACAGCTTGCCAGGAGAATTTTGACAACTTTTTTTTTTGACAATTTCCTGATTCTCCAACACATTCTGATTTCAGGAAGTCTTTTATTTTCATGAAATTCTGAGGGACAACCTGCCTGGCCTAGCAAGCCTGTGGGTTCTGACTTCTATTAAGTGGAGAAAGGAGGTTCCAGCTTGTAAAGAATTTTGAATCACTAAATCCTCTGTGAAACAGAGTGACTGTCCTTGTCCAGCTTAACTGAAGGCCCTCCCCCTGCCCCTCTGAGTAGTGCCTCTCCAGCAGCAACCTCTCCATAACTCACCTGAATGTAGCAACTGAGGTGTAAGTGCATTTAGGATAGGGTTAGGAAAGTGCCAGACATGTCTGTCTTTCACTCTTCATGAAAATGCATCACCAATAGTCTTAAGGAAAAACAGGATAATACATTTAGTATATGTATTTATTGCCTTGAATCTTGATGTCAAAATGTTTGTTTTTCTTGGTTTCACTGTTTTTATATCAATCTTTAAGTATTTAACTTTGTGGAAAAATTGATTCAAGTGGCAGAGAGCTGGGAAACTGACCGGCCCTGCTGTGCCTGGCTTCCAGCTGCCCAATGCGCCTGGGAGTCAGGAAACTGTGCTGGGCAGTTTCCTGGCTCCTGCAAGCAGAGGGTTGCTGGGAGCCAGGCTGCTGCCTGGTTCCCAACTCTCTGCCACTCCTGGGAGCCAGGAAACTAACCACACTGCTGCTGCACCTGGCTCTTGGCTCCTCACCACTCATGGGAGAAGGGAGCCAGGTGCAGCCAGGACTGGGGTCCTGAGGGCGGCAGGACCTCTCCCAAACTGAGTCCCAGTTTACGCAAACTTTTACTTACACGTGATTGCCCAGAACTACAACCTACGTGTAAGTCAGGAGTCTACTGTAGTGTGTTTGTCTTAAGGAAGGATTGTCTTTAAGAGTTATAGCATTAGGTGTTAGGAAATATGGGTAATATTTTTGTCTCTTGGACTAATTGTGTGATCTTGGGATAAGGTAGGGGGAGTTGGATTGTATGTTCTTACTCTGTAAAATGAAGGGATTATATTTTTAACATCATCTGAGGGCTGCTGAAGCTTGACTTAATAATTGTAAAGTGCTGTGAGATTTTCTGAGTGGAAAATACTCTCTAGAAAAGCCAAGTGTTATAAATTGTGAGCAGAAGCAATGTTTACCCCCTTCAACCCATGTGCTTCCTACATACTCATGGTAACTCGTAGAAGGGTAGATCTACATATTTTAGGGAGAAGTAATTGGTTATGTTATGGCTTACTGTACAGGGAAAATGATTTTAGAGAATTAGTAGAATTTTTTTTTAAATAGTTCTGATTATTTGACTGCTGTTTTAGTCGGTGCTAGATGAGATGATGGTGGAACAAACAGACCTAGTTCGTTTGCGGATGGTTAGAATGTCCAATGTGCCCGACACTCTCTACATGGTAAACAATGCGGTGCCACAGTGCTGTCACATGATTAGTCACCAGCAAATCAGCAGTAACCAGTCCAGTCCTCCTTCAGTTGTCGCCAATGAAATCCCAGGTAGGAATGCTAGCTGATCTGCAGCAAACTATTTACTGTCCTCTGTGGGAGGTTTGTTGGTGGGGATTATTAAATTTATATGGTTTCCCAGAGTTTTTTTTCTTCTGGGAGTGATAGATGGAGTGCTTATTTTAAAAGACTCTCTCCAAATATTTCAGGTTTGAAATGTGTGGGAATTATTGAAGGTGGTCAAATTCTAACTGTGAGGAAAAGGAGCTCTGGTAGAAAATATGCTCATATTCACTTAGGGTAGAAGCAATTGTAACCATAGCATCTCATCAGTATGATACTAGAACCAAGTATGTACTCCACTAAGCTATCCATAACTGATAGCATCCAGACATGACCTCAGCAGAAGGCAGAAGCACTACTATCCGGTAGATAGTACTCAACATAATTAACTAAATGTCAAATTATATGGTTTGTTGCATTGTTCTAAATTTAAACATTAGTGAACTGTTGGTGGGAAACATTTGCCCAAATTCAGTTGTCTTTGACTAAAAATGTTTTGCTGCAACTCCTGAAAAATTCAGCTGCAAGGACATGTAATGAAAACATCTCAGATAAGCTTAAATGCCGCCATATTTGGGTTCTGGGCAGTTCAAGACTTAAAGCAGGATTGGGGAATCTCTCTTCAGTCATTGACCACTGACCCACCAAAAAATTAGTCTGGGATCACACAAGTGAGAAGCAAAAAAAAAATATCACTGGCATGGCCCCCAAGTGAGAAGCAAAAAACCCCAAACCCTCAAAACCTCACTTTGCTCACAGGGGCGCTGAGTCTCACGTTGTGTTCAGTCCTGTGGTGGGTGTCCAGGCTCAGGCTTCCCCATCCTGATGCTTGTGCTCTAGCTCCAGAGGGGTGGAAATGGGGGATCTGGGAAGGGAGAGAAGTGCTGAGATTCGGAGATTTGCTGTGGGGCGGGAGCACAAGCACTGACTAACCCTGTGGCAAGAGAGAGATGCCCCAGCCCTGACCCTTTCCATGAGCAGGATCCAAGTAAGTCGGAGGCTGGATCTGGCCCATAGGCTGTGTAAGTTCCTGATCACAGCTTAGAGATAGTCGCTAGTGTTTTGACTCAAACCCAAAACCAAACAGTGAGACACTGTGTAGTGCTGGTATGGCCTACTTTAGTGCTCCACTGACAAGAAAAAGGAAGTGTTTTGCCACGCTCATGAGTCCATAGTGTTGTCATGATACATGCAGTGTTTTACTGTGGTGAAATAGGGTAGGGAGGAAGCTTGTTTGAGACTCTTGGAGATGTAGATCTGCTCCCTTTTACTAGGTTAATTCATATGCCAGAAATAAAAAAGAAAACGTTTTAGAAAACTTAGCAAACCTGATACTGCAAACACATTGGTGATCTGTATGAAACCAGAAGCAGTTGATGTTTGATTGTATTTACATGAAGCCTTGTTTATTCCACATCTAAAAATGCAAATACCCCACATACATTGTTCTTACTGTCTAATCCATTTAAACTTTGTGGGCCCTTTTAATAACACAAAGTAATATCTTGTCGTTGGATAACTGGTGATGTGCATGATGCCAACACCACGTTTATGGAACCTTGAATTTTAACTTTTCTCATGCTTCTGTTACTAGAGACAGAAAATCCACAAAGAAATAATCACCCGTAACTAGACAGCAACAAAGTGTTACCATGATAGTTGTTCAGTAGGAAAACCAAATGCCCAAAATTGCATATGATTTCCTTTTAGAAAGATTTTTAATGATTTTAAGGCAGCTGCATAGAACCGTAATTTTCACAGGCTTATGTTGGCTTAGAACATGTAATTTCTTTAAAATGTATTTTCTATAGTTATTACTGGTATTACGGCCTTGTGATCCCAGAATTCCATCAAAAACCTAAATTTGTGCCAAGAATATCAACATATTGTTGGCATGTAGTAATCCAGAGGGAATGTGCAATTGAGATTTTAAAATATCCTGTCCTCCAAGTTGTAAAATTCCTACCTCTTGTAAAAGGTTTACAAAGAAGTGTATTTGTGATTCACTTTAGTAGGTCAGAAAAATGGCGCACACACTTGACACACGTGTACCTTTACATTTTATCCCACAAACATGCTCTAAGGCAGGGGTTAGCAACCTTTTTGAGGTGGAGTGTGGAAATTTTTAAAGTCACTAATAGTCCTACTTACAACATCTTCATTAATACATAAATTAAGATGCGGTGATTTACTGTTGTAGTGGTTGGTAGCATTAGCTAGTCTTGCGTTAATCCATGGGCAGAATGCCTTTGAGCAAGCTCATGGCTGCATGGTGCAGGAGGGGCAGGGCTGAGCTTCTTCACATACCAGTGAAAATGAGTTTGCGTGCCACTCTTGGCACGTGTACTGGGTGGTTGCTGAGCCCTGCTCTAAGGCATTAAGCAAAAATACTTAATTCATTGGATTCTTAGCTGAGTGCCACTTTTCTTAAGCCAACATAGTCATCCAAATATTTATTTTGAATGAAAATCTAAAGTTAATCATGGCAACGAATTGCATAGTCTCATTAATAGTTTAAGAAATACATTAACTTGTAACTTTTTATTGTCTCTCTCTCACCCCTTCAAGTTCCCCATCTCCTTGTTGTTAAAGAGATGGTCAAACGGCTCCAGGAGCTCCGTCATACTGAGCAGGTACAAAGAGCATATGCTCTTAATTGTGGAGAAGGAGCCACAGTCAGTTATGAGATTCAGATTCGTGTATTGCGAGAGTTTGGACTTTCTGATGCTGCTGCTGAGCTTTTGCAGGTATGGAAAACTGTCTGGGTAAGTTTAATTCCTCCTCCAGGATGATTTGATATAAATCTTTTGAAAACTGAATGTTTGACTAGGAGTGCACCAAAAACAAGCGTGGTGTAGGTGTACACAAAAAAAAAAAAAAACTGCAGTAATGATCTGCTTGCTGGAAGAGTTTAAAAAAAAAAAAAGATGTTTGGAAAAGGGCGGTCTTTATACATTAGAATGATCTTGGAAGTTAAGAATTTTTACCAGAGAGAAGTACTGTATTTTTATTACGCTAAGCAAATAAATAAAGCTTATTTTTTAGCATCAGCCAACAGTGACATTGGTTGAAAGAAGTGGAGGAGACGCAGAGAGGATGTTAATGCTGCTTTTTTGAAAAGATGCCATAATGTAGAGTAAGAATGTCCAGTGCCTGATTACTGGTCTTCTCAAAATCTGAGAAACTGTTGTCATTGTCACAATGCAAAGCACTATTCAGACTCTCTCTGACCTTTAACAAGTCTCATTGGGGGAAGGGCAGATAATTACACAGATTCAAAGCAGATGGGATGGTGAGAAGGTCTTTGTAATAATGTAGTATGGTGGTTGTAAAACACACCCCTCTGGGGAACTCCAGTAGATTTTTAAATTGATTCCACAAGAAAATTCTTACATTTCTGCCACTTTAAAAACAAAAACACTTGCTAGAAAAGAGTTTAATCTTTTCTTCCAGGTGAACTGATATAAAATGTTGCAAAAATAATATTTTTGAGCTTGTGGTTCTTATTTGAATTCTGAGGTGTTTATTGGTTCAGTAATGTTTGTACTTTTTGCTATGCACAAACATAGGAGAATAGGTATACTTTTGCAATACTTATATTCTTCTGGGGACACGCATTCAAGCATGAATAAGAGGAGTCTGTGAACATTTATTATTTGCTATTTGTAATTTAGTATTGGTTTGTTTTCTGTTTGACAAGCTTCCCTCTAGACAGAAGCAGAAATTACACTTTGATTTTGAGAGCGTTCATGAAAGTAGTGAAAATGAGCAATTTTTGAACAACTTGGAGGCAGAAAATTGTTCATCTATGTAACTCTAAACACTTAAAAACAAATTGGCTCAAGAATGATTCCCAAAGAAGGAGGAAAAACTAAATATTTAGATAATAAATTCTTGCCCCCAAAGAACTGTACAGTGTGCCTGTGTAGCAAATACTGGGATTGGTAGGAAGAGAAAGGGAGCAATTTTGATTAGGGCCTCTGTTGCTGCTGGACTGCAAATAATACCTTTGGATATCTGAAACCCAGGGAGTAATTTGACCAGCTGATAGAAGAATCTCACCTCTGACTTGTCTCCCTTATGGCAATGCACTGCTCTTTCGTGATCAGCTCCTTGTCATCTTTTACAAGTTTAATAGTGTAGTATTTTAAACGGTGAGACTAACTTATCATTTTACAAAGCCTAGATTACAAGTCACAATCTTTGCTTAGTTTTATAGGAAATCTGCTCCAAAAAGACACAACTTTTAAAAATCTCTTCTATTTTGCTGTTTTCATTTGCAGAATCCTCACAAGTTCTTCCCTGATGAGCGGTTTGGGGATGAAAGCCCACTCTTAACTATGAGACAGTCTGGACGATGTCGTGTTAACAGCACTCCTACTGCAGAAACCATGTTTACAGAACTTGACTCTTTTGTGGCCTTCCATCCACCACTGCCACCTCCTCCACCTCCTTACCATCCTCCTGCTACTCCTATTCACAGCCAGTTCAAAGTGGGCTGGAAACAAAGGGTGCCGAGTCAGCATCCCTCACGTTCCTTTTCTTACCCATGTAACCATTCACTGTTCCACTCCAGGACAGCTCCTAAAGCTGCTCCACCCGTCTACTTACCTGGTGTCAAAGCAGTAGCACCTCCTGATTGCACTAACACTACAGGACTGGGGAGGCAAACTGTAGCTGCTGCAGCAGCAGTAATGGCAGCTGAAAAGCAAGCAGTAAGTGCATCTTTTTTCCCCCCCATCAAAGTAATTTGTTGAAAAGGAATATAAAGGTGAAATATAATGAAATTACTGGGCTTGAAGGAAGGTGCAGATGATGATAAATTAACCTTTTCCACTGCTTCCCTTCTGTAAAATACCATCAGAAGAGGGAGCCAAAACAGAAGGAGCAGGACTAGTGGAGTAGACGGGGGAATAGGTGAATATACATGTTACTTTTGCAGTATGAATTCATTTTAGAAATAATATTGACACGCAGGCATGTGGCAGAAATCCATGGAGAGTTCTGAATACCTGTGGGCAATTTTGAATTGGATTCTAAAATGAAAAAAGTCAGTGGAAGGTGACAGAGAATCGAATATATACATGTACAGAAGTCATTCATGGGTTAACATTAAAGGTAAAGAGAAAACTATATGTACATAGTTGCAAGAAGTACTGGTTTTCTTGAGTTAACCTGACCTCATGTGATTGGTTATATGTCTGGTTAGAAATGTAATTGCTCAAACCACATAACAAAACTTACACCACTTACACAGTTAGACTGAGTCTGCTCAACAGCCTTAGCTGAGGCTATGTCTATACTACAGCATAAAGTCGATTTTAAGACAGTTAGCTCAATTTTACAATGTGACTGTCTTTATTGCGCATACCATTAGGTACATTTTTAAGGAGTGATAAGGTTGACATTCTTGCATTGCCTTTCTGATGCGGCATAATTCCAAGTTCGAATTTAAAAGGTCGAATTAATGCCAGCGTGGAAAAAGTTTCTTTAAATTGATTTTTATTGGTTTCCAGAGGTGTCCAACAGGTATCCCACAGTGCCCCACAAGTGTCTGTTCTCGGTGCTTTCACCTCCGCTGCTCTTCAGGTGCACGGGAAGCCATGGAATTTGAATTAAGAGGTATTTTCTTTCTGACCAATGTGGATAGCACACTTCAGGATCTCGCCATCTTACCATCATTAGTACTCAGGGTTCTTCTGATCTGAGTTCTCAAGGTCACAAGAGAGCTCCAGCATGGAGCCATAATGAGATCCTGGATCTCATTTCTATCTGGGGAAAGGAATCAGTGCTGAGCATACTGAGAGTCAGCAAGTGAAAAATTTCATGGGGTGTGGTCGCAAAAGGTTACTCCCAGAACGCTCAGAAATGCCGTGTAAAAGTAAAGGTTCTCCAGTAGAACTGTCATAAAGTCGAAGAAGCCAACAGGCAATCTGGGTCATCTCCCAAGATGTGTCAGTACTACTAGCAGCTGGACTACATTTTTGGGAGGAGCTCAACCATGGTCCCCTATCTTAACTGAGACTCTTCAGGAGGCTGTACTCAGGACTCCAGTGGGAGCTGAGAGGGGAAGCAAGCAGCAGAGGCTGATGAAGAGGATGACGCCAACAGTCATCAGCAGGCACCCCATGAATCTGATCATGGCAGCCCAGAGCTCTTCACCAACCTTGACCTCAAGCTAGTCCTCCCCTCCCCATTGATACCTGAAGCTCTGGGGTCCAGCAATGGTGCAGAGCACTCTTCTGGTGAGTATTTTTTCAAACTGCTACATGTGAGTTGCAGCTCAGGCATGGTGGACCTATGCCCCTCAGAATAGCTTGTTAATATTTCTAGGGATGGTGTGCTTATCCTTTTTGGAGACCTCCATAAAGGTCTCCAGCCAGGTACTTTTATTTTCCGCACAAGGTTTATGGGGAGGCCTGACTTTTTGTGGCGTCCGTGATAGCACACCTTGCCACGCCAGGCAGCCAGTAAGTAATCTGGTATCATGGCACCACACAGCATTCCGGCAAATTTTTCAGGACTGCACTCACACAGTATGATCATATTTTCTCTTTCACTCAGTTATTCTTAGGAGGCTGATGGACCTCTCCCACCACCATATGGTACATTTAAAGCATGTCCAGTGTGGGCTTTCCCTGCTTTAAATGTACAGTTTACAGGGCTTTGTTTCAAACTTCACCCTAACCCCACATTTTATAAGCCACCAAGATCTTACCATGTCCACAGTGAGATGGACTGAATAAGAAATAGCTTCTGTTCTGCAAAGGTTGATTTGTTGTCATCCTTAAGAAGCCAAAAATGGCCTTGGAAAGCAAAAGTTGCAGTGACTGTCAAACAGAGACCCATTCATTCTATGAGTAAGTGCTTTGTTTCAAATTTAAAAATTAAATCTAAATGTTGACCTTCACTCTTTTCAGCAGACAGCATCAATGGCAGAGACAAGGTTGCCACAATGAGAAGAAAAAGATCTAAACAGGACCTTACCCTTCAGCAGCTAGAGAAGGCTGACAGGGAAAGGTCCAGAATCACTGATAACCAAAAGTAGACAGTGCAATGGTGATAGAGCACTCTGCAGTGTCTCCAAAGCGTGCTCCACTCCAGGAAAGAGGACTCAGCAGATCTCCTGACAGCTGTCAGGGAGCAAACCGAGATTCTGTGTTCCATATTGGAGTTGCAGAGGGACACCCACTGCAGGACACATTATGTGGATGCCGCACCCTGTTGCCTCGCCTCACCTTGCTATGGCTTGAACCCCCCTCATCGGGGTCCCCCCAACACTGGGGCGGGGGCAGGGAAGGACAGTCTCATACCGCACCCGGGACCTCTCCATGCTGCAGAAGGTTCACATTCCACTACATATGATGTCAGGGTTCCCTTCTTTTTCCTTCCAATTAACCCCAACCCCCTCCCCCCCCAAAAAAATAAAAAGAATATTTTTGTGAAAACCACAGTGTCATTTATTGGTTCACGTGTGGTGGGCTGCACTTGGAGGTGCTTTCATAAAAGTCAAGCACACCATTGTGTGGGGGTGTGGTTGGCGGTGGTATCACAGTAGTTGAATGCAGCATAATCATGTGTCTGTCTGCTAATTCATCAAGCTATTTTTCAAAGCCTCCCTGACTACCCTTGCCAATCCACGCTGGCATGAAATTATCCCCCTTTGATTCGCATATGTTCTGACAAATACAGCACGCTGCAACCATGGTGGGGACATTAGTTTGGGAAGGGTCCAAGTGGGTCAAAAGGCACTTGACTCTGACTTTTAAATGGTCAAAGGCACGCTCCACTGCCATTCTGCACTTGCTCAGCCTGTACTTTAAGTGCTCCTGGGTGCACTCCAGGCTGCCTGTGTATGACTACATGAGCCAAGCAAGCTGAGGGTAAGCAGGGTCATGAGCCTCGATGTTTCTGGTCTAGGAAGAAGGTCCCATCCAGTAGTTTTCTGTATACGCCTGAAGTTCTAAGGATGTACACGTCATGTTCCTTTCCTGACCATCCCATGTAGATGTTGATGAAATGACCTTTCTGATCCATCAACGTCTGCAACACCATGGAAAAGTATGCCTTGCAGTTTAGGTGGTGGTCTTCAAGTGGTCCCCGTGGGTGCTCCACAGTAGGTGTCGGGCTCACCCGGCGCCGCAGATCGGAATTCTTCTAGCAGTTTCCACTGGATCGCGCATGCGCCGATGCGTGCCGCTCCCTTGCGTGCCCTCGGTCATGTGCACGATCCGGTCCCCGCCAGTTCCTTCTCAACCGCCAATGGCTGCAGACTGAATCCGCTCCGGCTCTAAAGCCTGAGACAGATAAGATAGTTGTTTTACTTGTTAGTTCATTCTTTTCACTATTATACAAAAACAAAAAACAAAAAAGAAGAGCATACAAAATAGTAGAGAGAAGAGGAACGGAGGAGAGCGGGGCATACGAAGAAGGCTGTTAAGCTGTCCGCTACCCTGAAGGCCGTGAATGTTATTTGGGTTGTAGAATGCACTGATTAGCGGCTAAGTACCCTATTAACAGTAAACACTCACCGCGATGGCTTCCTCTGGGTTTAAGAAGTGTGAGTCATGCCGCGAGGCTATGCAGGCCTCTGATGGGCATAGTGAGTGCATTCGTTGCCTGGGGGAGTCCCATGTTACCCAGAAGCATTTGCACTGTGCTAAGCTTACAGCCAGGGCCAGGAAGGACAGAGAGATGAAGCTCAAAATAATCTTGTTTGATAAGGCCCTCCAGCCTGAGCTGCTGGAGAAGCCTCACACAGAGGGGCCCTCTGGGTCACATAAAAGGAAGGTGGCGTCTTTGACCCCCTCTGTGCAAAAGAAAAAGAAACTCTCTCCGGCTCGATCCTTGCCGGCGGTTCCAGCAAGCAGGACAAGCGGAACACAGAGCCCTCAGCTGCGGGCTGATGAAAGCGGCAGCGCGGTTGCGCATGTGGCCGGGGCCGGGCCTCCAACTTTGCAGCAGTCAGCACGGAGGGCGCAGCAAGCACCGGAATCGGTAGCGCCGCGTCACGCGGCACCGGCTATCATGGCGCTGACAGCACAGGGGCACCCAGCACCGTCGCCGGGCAGCAACTCCACTGGCTTATTTAGGACCTCCCTCTCCATTCCTCCAACCACCTTCGCCTTGGCTCAGGCTTCCTTCACCCTTTTTGGGCATGGATCCCTATGAGTACTATCACAAACCAGCTTCACCATTATCAGTGTTGTCACGGAGATCCTGCTCTCCTAGACATCACAGGTACACTCTCCGATCGTGGTCCAGGTCTCCATCACCGGGCTCTTGTCCATGTTGTTATGGCCATCCTCATCATACTGAACACCGACATTGGAGGTCTAGATCCAGGGGTAGATCACCTCCCACTCCTCGCCAATACTTCCGCATCCACTCTCGCTCTGGGAGAGGAACGCAGCTGTCCCAGAGAGAGTTAGGTCCAGAGTCCCGAGACTTTCCTTCACAGCCCACGAAGGAGCAAGCATACCAGCGAACTCGGGAGCCAGAGGACTTGGGGGAGGGTTATCCCAGCGGTTCCTCCTCATCCTCCCCAGATAAGGCAATTGTCCCCAGGGATGTCTCCCCTCCGGTTGCCCTTAAACAATTCCAAGAGCTGTTCAAAAGAGTAGCATACACACAGGATATTCAAATAGCAGAGGTACAGGAGAAGCATCATAAACTCCTGAAAAATTTGAGACCCCCGGCTTCATCTAAAATCGATATCCCACTGGACGAAGCCATTATGGAGTCCAGCCACTAACATATGGTAGACTCTGGCCTCTATTCCGTCTACGAATAAAAGGGCAGATAAGAAATACTTCGTCCCAGCCAAGGGCATGGAATTCCTGTTTAGCCACCCACTGCCCAATTCTTTGGTGGTCGAATTGTCCCAGCAGAGGTGGAAGACGCCTCAGTACAAATCAGGGGGGTCAGATAAAGATGCTAAGAAATTAGAGCTGTTCAGCAGGAAGGTCTACTCCTCCTCTACCTTATTATTGAGAATGGCAAACTACGCGGCACATTTATCAAACCATAACTTTGACAATTACTCTAGACTCACTTCTCTCCTGGATTCCCTCCCGGAGGACAAGAAGCCAGTGTTAAAGGCAATTGTCCAGGAGGGCTACGCGGCCTCGCAAACGGGAGTTCAGATTGCCCTGGACATGGCGGACACAGTGGCACGCTCAACAGCCGCAGCAGTGGTAATGCGTAGGGAATCCTGGCTCCAGACGTCTGGTATCACCAGAGATCTACAGGCAAAGATCGTGGATCTTCCCTTCGACAAGCAAAAGCTGTTTGCAGAATCATCCGACTCGGTCCTCCATTCTAGCAAAGGTTCGAGGGCCACACTTAAGACCTTGGGTATATACGCTCCTCCATACAGGAAAAAGGAATTCTATCCTCAGCAAAGGCGCTATGCTTACCGACCACAACGCGCACAATATCAGCGAGGCTATGACCAAGGGCGCCATCAACAGCAGCAACAGTACAGGGCCCCCAGGCGACATTCTCAACAAAGTCGTACAACCTCGGGGCAAGCCCAGAGGCAGCAGGTTTGACGGGTATGTCGAGGACTGCGATATCAACGCCATCGCTCAATGCCACTCACCTCATGTTCCATCATCACCTCAAACCATTCCACTCCCAATGGCAAAAGATCACAACAGACAAATGGGTGCTGGAAATTATAGCCACGAGTTACACGATCCCCTTCCAGTCGCTCCCACCGATGAAACCTCCCACCCGGCCTATTCTCAGGAACCCCTCTCACGAGGCGCAGCTGAAGCAGGAGGTAGATCACCTCATGTTCATAGGGGCGGGAGAAAGAGTGCCAGAACAATTCCAAGGGAAAGGTTTCTACTCACGCGACTTCCTAACAGAGAAGAAAACAGGAGGCTGGAGGCCGATTTTGGACCTACGGGGCCTCAACCAATACTTGAACAAGCAGCGCTTCCGGATGATTACAGTTGCCTCCATAGTTACGGCACTGCACGATGGAGAATGGTTTGCAGCCCTTGACTTACCAGACGCTTACTTTGATATAACAATCCACGCGGCACACAGACACTTTCTCTGCTTCATGGTCAGCGGGGAACTCTTCCAATACAGGATTCTTCTGTTCGGCCTATCCTCGGCACCCAGAGTCTTTACCAAAACCCTGGCAGTGGTATCAGCTTACCTGCGCAGGCAGGGTGTTTATTTTTCCATATCTGGACAACTGCCTACTGAAAGGGGCCTCAAAGGCAGAGGTCCTACGCATGATACACGTCACCGCGAACACGTTTACTTCGCTGGGCCTAGTTATCAACCTTGCAAGGTCAAAGACCGAACCCACGCAAGATATAGAGTTCATAGGGGCGCGCATAAACTCTATCGCATCAAGAGTATACCTGCCCGACGCCCGCTTCCGCACCATCAAATCCTTGGTGCAAGTCATGATGTACAGCCCCGTGGTGCTGATCCTAACATGCCTGCAACTGTTGGGACACATGGCGGCCACTATGTTTGTGGTACAGAATGCCAGGTTACACATGCGAAGCCTGCAGCATTGGCTGGCGAGTGTTTACAGACGGGCAGCCCGTACCGTCCACAGGGCAGTATCGCTCACGACAGAGGTACAGAAGTCACTAGCGTGGTGGGCAGATCCCAAGAACTTGCTAGTGGGAGTGCCCTTCCACCAACCACAAATTTCCATTTTCTTACAACCGACACCTCCCACATAGGATGGGGAGCGCACATTGGCAGCAAGGTGATGCAAGGGCTATGGTCCCCCGCGGAACAGACACTGCACATAAACATACTGGAGCTCAGAGCAGTGTTCAATGCGTGCAGACATTTTTGAAAATACCTGCCCGGCAAAGTAGTCGGGATCAATACCGACAATACCTCCATGTTCTACATCAATCGACAAGGAGGGGCATGGTCCTGTGCGCTACGTGCAGAAGCAGTCCGATTGTGGAACTGGTGCATTGCCAACAACATAACGTTGAAAGCCTCGTACTTGCTGGGCGCTCACAACGTGAAGGCAGATCAACTGAGCAGGCACTTTGCACTCATGCACGAATGGCAGATCCGCTCCGGCCTGCTCCGATGCATATTTTGCACCTGGGGGTTTCCCCAAGTCAATTTGTTTCCCACCCAGAGCAACAAGAAGTGCCCCCAGTACTGCTCCAGAGCAGGAGTAGGGCGGGGGTGCCTGGGGGATGCCTTCATGATCTCATGGAAGGGCCCTCTGCTCTACGCGTTTCCCCCCACAACACTTATCCACAAGGTTCTGCAGAAAGCCAGAAGGGAGAGAGCTCGCATGATACTCATAGTTCCAACTTGGGACCGACAACAGTGGTTTCCCCTGCTTCTGCGCATGTTGGATCCTCCACCACTCCCCCTACCGGTAGCGCCGGACTTACTCACACAGGCTCAGGGGTCCATAGTGCACCTGCACCCCTAGGGACTCCGCCTACATGCATGGTTAATCCATGGCTCAGCACCTTAGAGAGCATGTGTACGGAGGGAGTAAGACAAGTCCTAGAGTGTAGCCAAAGGACCTCCACCAGCAGGACTTATGAACAGAAATGGAAACGCTTTACCGCCTGGTGCTCTGCCAAACAGCTCCTCTTGACGTTCCTATAACTGTAATTCTAGAATACCTGCTGGACCTCAAATGAGACTGGCTCTCTCTATCCTTGCTAAAGGTCCACCTTGCAGCTATATCAGCTTTTCGGCACAAAGAGGAAGGGCCTACCGTATTTGCCCATCCTGTCATTACAAGGTTCTTGCAGGGGCTGGTAAGCCTGTACCCTCCTCGAAAACCACTACCACCGTCATGGAGTTTGGACTTGGTACTCCACACGCTATCGGGACCACCCTTCGAACCATTAGCCACGGTACCCCTCCGACTACTTACCATGAAAACGACCTTCCTTCTTGCGATTAGGTGAGCCCGCAGGGTGAGCGAGCTCGCAGCAGTGATGGCAATGCCGCCCTGCACAGTATTCTCAAAGGAGGCGGTAATCTTATGGTTACACCCAGCCTTCGTTCCGAAAGCTTCCTCGGAGTTTCGCATTCTTCTTCGAGTGTCCCCGTGGGTGCTCCACAATAGGTGACGGGCTTGCCCGGCGCCGCAGATCGGATCTTCCAAGCAGTTTCTGCCGGACCGCGCATGCGCCGGCGCGCGCCGCTCCCTTGCGCGCTCCTGGCCATGTGCGCGATCCGGTCCCCGCCAGTTCCTCTTAACCGCTGTCGGCTGCAGACGGAATCCGACTAGGCTAAGGCCAAATAGCGTATTCAACGACTTTATCTGTTTTTCTTTCAAAGTTTTTCAGATACTTAGGCTACTATGAGTTAGCCGGTTGTTATTTTGCCAAAAAAAAAAAAAAAAAAAAAGAACAAACAACAACAAACAAACTACGAGCGGGACAGCTTCAGCCAGTCCCAGTAACAAGCGCCGGAGGCCAGGAGCTACGGCCATCAGCCCTCCTGCTGAGGCAGGCCATCGGACGGGGAAAACAGCACAAAGAAGGTGCTAAGTACCCACTTAAAAAAAACTCAAAGACTCACCAACAATGTCCTCTTCAGGCTTTAAAAAATGTGAGTCCTGCCGAGAGGCGATGCCAGTGTCCGATGGGCACAGTCTATGCATAAGGTGCCTGGGGGAGTCCCATGTGGCACAGAAATGCGCCTTCTGTGCTAAATTAACAACCAGAGCACGGAGAGACAGGGAGATGCGCATTAAAATGCTGCTTCTTGATAAGGCCCTCCAGCCAGACTTGCCGGAGCGGCCGCAGCAGGAGGGACCCTCCGGGGCCCTTAAAAGGAAAGCTGCCTCCCTCACTCCATCAGCGCAGAAACGGAGGAAAGTCTCTCCAGCCCGATCCCTGCCGGCAGCAACAGTGAGCGGGACGAGAGGAGCACGCAGCCCCCAGCCGCAGCAACAGCTGATCGGCGGTGGCACAGAGAGCCACGTGCAAACAGCTCAGCCTCCGATGATCAGCCAGCCACCCCGCACCGCAGGCAGGGCGGCGGCTAAACAAGCGCCGGTACCGGCGGCACCGCAGACAGCGGCACCGACCCCGACGGAACCGGCGGTGCAGAGCACGCAGGCACGTAGCCTGCAGGCGCAGAAGGACACCGCACGTGCGGCACCGCCTTCGAGCCTGCCTAGCACGGTGCCGACGGGGTCGGGATCCCCCGCGCGTCAGGGGGCGGAGTTACCTCCTCCAGGGAGGGGGAAGGCTGCACACAAGAGGAGGCATTGCAGCCCCTCTCCGGACAGGGCTGTGGAGCTGCTTTCTCACAGCCCTCCGCTTACGTTGCAGACTCCAACCAGAAGGCAGGGGTCCCCCCTAGCCTACCCGGAGCCCCCTTCTCCATTTTTACAACCAGCCTCGCCATGGCTGGCACCACCTTCACCCTTCCTGGGGTTTGAACCACTGGACTATTATGCGAAGTCGCTCTCTCCAGTGTCTCGACGATCTCCCTCCCCCAGACGCAGAGGGTACGCACCAAGGGAGTGGTCTAGGTCACCCTCCCAAGAACAGTGCCTATACTGCCATGGTCGCCCCTACCACACGGGGCATACACACCATCGGCAATCTACTGGGGAAAGATCCCCACAACCTATCTCGTACCCCCGAGGGCAATCGCGACCGGGGACAGAGACTCAAGCATCTCAAGGGGGACTGGTCATGGAACCCCGAGATTTTCCCTCGCAAACCTCCAGCGAGAGGGTGTACCATCACCAGCAGGAACCGGAAGGGTCCAGAGAGATGTACCCCAGCGGTTCCTCACTCTCTTCCCCAGACGAGGCTACGGCCCTGGGGGACGTCCATCCTACGGACGATCTCAAACAGTTTCAGGAGCTGTTTAAGAGGGTGGCCTTCACGCAAGGCATCCAGACAGCAGAGGTGCAAGAGAAACACCATAAGCTCCTCAAAATTTTGAGACCTCCGGCCTCTTCCAGAGTAGCAATACCGCTTGATGAAGCAATCTTAGAGTCCGCCACTACGATATGGCAGACCCCTGCAACTATTCCGCCTGTCCAAAAGAGAGCGGATAAGAAATACTTCGTGCCGGCGAAGGGCATGGAGTTCCTGTTTAGCCACCCACAGCCAAACTCCCTGGTGGTAGAGTCCTCGCAACAAAGATCAAAAACATCTCAATTTAAAACAGGGGGAATAGACAAAGATGCCAAGAAGCTAGAGCTGTTCGGCAGAAAGGTCTACTCCTCCTCCACTTTAACGTTGCGAATGGCAAATTACGCAGCGCACTTAGCGAACCATAATTTTGACAACTATTCCAGGTCAACTTCCCTCATGGACTCGCTTCCAGAGGACAAAAAGCCGGTCCTCAAGGCCATAGTGCAAGAAGGCTACGCGGCTGCGAGGATGGGAGTTCAGATTGCTTTGGACGTTGCGGACACGGCAGCACGTTCCACAGCAACCGCAGTGGTGATGCGAAGGGAGTCCTGGCTCCAGACCTCGGGTATACCGAGGGATCTGCAGGCAAAGATAGTTGACCTTCCCTTCGACTCGCAGAAGCTGTTTGCTGAATCAGCTGACTCGGTCCTTCATTCCAGTAAAGATTCAAGAGCCACACTCAGGACCCTGGGGATTTACACCCCTCCATACACAAAGAAAAGGTACTACCCTCAGCAAAGGCGGTACCAGTACCAGCAGCAGCGCCCCCAGTATCACAGGGGTTACGAGCAAGGGCGACATCAACAGCACCAGCAGTACAGAACTCCCAGGCGATGCTCACAACAGAGCCGTGCGTCCTCGGGGCGGGGCCAAAGACCACAAGTTTGACGTACAGATCCAGGGCTGCGCCATCACTACCATCGTACAAGGTCATCCGAAGCGGCTATTTCACCATTGCCTCCGACCATTCTACGACCAGTGGCAAAGGATCACCACAGACAAATGGGTGCTGGAGATCATAGCCACGGGGTACGCCATCCCCTTCCAGTCGCTCCCACCGTCACGACCTCCACCCAAGCCCCACCTCCAGGAGGCCTCCCAGGTAGCGAGGCTCAGGCAGGAGGTGGACCATCTCATGCTCATAGGGGCGGTGGAAAGAGTGCCGGAGTGACTGCACGGGAAAGGGTTCTACTCCAGGTACTTCCTCACGGAGAAAAAGACAGGAGGCTGGAGGCCCATCTTAGACCTTCGCGGCCTCAACAGGTACCTGCGCAAGCAACGTTTTCGGATGACCACGATCGCCTCCATCCTTACAGCTCTGGACGATGGAGACTGGTTCGCAGCCCTCGATTTACAAGACGCGTACTTCCACATAACCATCCATCCGGCTCACCGGCGATTCCTCCGGTTCATGGTAGGCAACGAACACTTCCAATACAAGGTCCTACCGTTTGGCCTTTCCTCGGCCCCCAGAGTCTTCACCAAGACCTTGGCAGTGGTGTCAGCCTACCTGCACAGACAGGGGGTATTTATTTTCCCGTATCTGGACGACTGCCTGCTCAAAGGGGCCTCGAAAGGGGAGGTTCTGCGCATGATACGCGTCACAGCAAACACGTTCTCCTCACTTGGCCTCGTTATCAATCTGGCAAAATCACAAATAGACCCCACACAGGACGTAGAGTTCATAGGGGCTCGCATAAACTCGGTTGCAGCTAGAGTATACCTACCAGAGGCTCGCTTTCGAGTCATCGGTTCCCTCGTGCAAGTCATCACCTTCAGCCCTACGGTGCCGGTGTTGACGTGCCTGCAGCTGCTGGGCCACATGGCAGCGGCGACGTTTGTAGTGCAGAACACCAGGTTACACATGCGCAGCATGCAGCACTGGCTGGTGAGTGTATACAAACCGGCAGTACACACCGTTCACAGGGTGGTGTCGCCCACAGCCGGGGTGCGCCAATCCCTGCAATGGTGGGTAAACTCCAGGAACTTGCTAACAGGGGTACCCTTCCACCAGCCGCAAATATCGGTTTTTCTCACTACAGATGCCTCCCTCATAGGGTGGGGAGCGCACATGGGCGAAGAGGTGACTCAAGGACTTTGGTCACCCACGGAACAGTCACTACACATCAACGTACTGGAGCTCAGAGCAGTGTTCAACGCCTGCAAACACTTTTGAGACCACATACAAGGCAAAGTCGTCGGGATCAGTACAGACAATACCTCCACCATGTTTTATATAAACAGGCAAGGAGGAGCTCGATCCCGTGCCTTATGCGCGGAAGCAATCCGCTTATGGAACTGGTGCATCGCCCACGTTATAATCTTGAAAGCCTCATACTTGCCGGGTGTGCACAACGTGAAGGCAGACCAGCTGAGCAGGCGTTTTGCGCTCACACACGAGTGGCATATCTATCCCGATCTGCTATGGTCGATTTTCCACGCATGGAGTTTTCCCCAAATAGATCTGTTTGCCACTCAGCACAACAAGCAGTGCCCACGATTCTGCTCCAGGGCAGGACTGGGATGGGGGTCCCTGGGGGACGCGTTCGCGATCCCGTGGGGGGGCCCCCTGCTTTATGCATTTCCTCCCACAGTGCTGATCCACAAAGTTTTGCAAAAAGCCAGGAGGGAAAGGGCCCGGATGATCCTGATAGTCCCAACGTGGGATCGCCAACAACGGTTCCCCCTATTCCTGCGCATGTCGGACCGTCCACCGATGCCTCTTCCGGTGGCGCCGGATCTGCTCACGCAAGCCCAGGGGTCCATAGTGCATCCGCACCCCCACAGCCTGCGACTGCAAGCGTGGTTAATCCATGGCTCAGCTCCCTAGAGAGCACATGCACAGTGGCAGTACAACATGTCCTAGAAAGTAGCAAGAGGACTTCCACTAGGAAGACCTACAAACAAAAATGGACTCGCTTCACGGCGTGGTGTTCTACCAAGCAGCTGGCCCCCCTTTCGGTGCCTATACCTACAATTCTAGAGTATTTACTGGACCTCAAGAGAGGAGGACTCTCGCTATCCTCGTTAAAGGTCCACCTTGCCGCCATCTTGGCGTTCAGACATGAGGAGGAAGGGCACACGGTGTTCGCCCACCCTATGGTTACCAGGTTCCTGAAAGGGTTGATAAACCTCTACCCCCCTCGGAAACCGATTCCACCTTCGTGGAACTTGGACCTGGTGCTTACCACACTGATGGGACCACCGTTCGAGCACTTGGCCACGGTTCCCCTCCGCCTCCTTACAATTAAGACAACCTTTCTTCTCGCAATTACGTCAGCTCGTAGGGTGAGCGAGCTCGCGGCAGTCATGGCAACGCCACCCTGCACTGTTTTTTCCAAGGAGGCGGTAACCATACGGCTGCATCCAGCCTTTGTCCCCAAAGTTTCTTCCGAGTTTCACATCAACGAACCTGTTGTTCTACCCTCGTTTTATCCAAAACCTCATAACTCCAACGAAGAGGCGCGCCTACACCTCCTGGACGTGAGGAGGGCGCTAGCCTTCTACGTAGACAGGACCAAGTCGTTCCGGAAAACGGATAGACTCCTAGTCTCCCTCGCTCCCAAATCGAAAGGAGAAGGTCTCTCCTCGCAGAGAATCTCAAAGCACATTGTATCCTGCATAAAAATGTGCTACGAGCTCAGAAAGACTCCTTTATCGGCCACTCCCAGGGCTCATTCCACCAGGGCGGTGGCGGCATCAACAGCCTTTTTCAAGGGCGTTGCATTAAAAGACATTTGCAGAGCGGCGACCTGGTCATCCTACGACACCTTCGCCAAACATTACGCCCTTCACAGGGTATTCCAAGAGGATACCCGTCTCTCTGCAGCGGTCCTCTCGGGGACAAGCTGCACATAATCCGATTACCCACCTCCTATATTGGGTTACTGCTGGGTAGTCACCTATTGTGGAGCACCCACGGGGACACTCGAAGAAGAAAGAGAAGTTACTCACTGTAGTAACGGTGGCTCTTCGATATGTGTCCCCGTGGGTGCTCCACTACCCGCCCATCCTCCCCGCTTCGGATCTCTGTTAGTGTTTTGCAGGGGCACCCGAGGCGGTTGGTCGAGGAACTGGCGGGGACCGGATCGCGCACATGGCCAGGAGCGCGCAAGGGAGCGGCGCGCGCCGGCGCATGCGCGGTCCGGCAGAAACTGCTTGGAAGATCCGATCGGCGCCGGGCAAGCCCGTCACCTATTGTGGAGCACCCACGGGGACACATCTCGAAGAACCACCGTTACTACGGTGAGTAACTTCTCTTTATGGAACCAATAGTATTACCCTCGTTTTACCCGAAGCCTCACAGCTCCAACAAAGAGACACCTGCATCTCCTAGATATGAGGAGGCCGTTGGCCTTTTACATAGACAAAACTAAGCCCTTCCGGAAGACTGACAGGCTTCTGGTGTCTCTCGCTCCCAGGTCGAAAGGGGAAGGCCTCTCTTCCCAGAGAATTTCGAAGCACATTGTGTCCTGTATAAAACTGTGCTGCGAGCTTCAAGAGACCCCCTTGCTAGACCCGCCCAGGGCTCACTCCGCTAGAGCGGTGGCGGCATCAACGGCCTTCTTCAAGGGCATCGCGCTGAAAGACATTTGCAGAGTGGCAACTTGGTCATCCTACGACACTTTCGCCAAGCATAATGCCCTGCATTGGGTGTTCGATGAGGATACCCGTCTGTTGACAGCAGTCCTCTCGGGGGCAAGCTGCACATGAATCGAGTACCCACCTCCTTACTTGGGGTTACTGCTGGGTAGTCACCTACTGTGGAGCACCCACGGGGACCAGTCGAAGAAGAAAGAAGTTACTGACTTGTAGTAACGATGGTTCTTCGAGATGTGTCCCTGTCGGTGCTCCACTACCCGCCCATCCTCCCGGCTTCGGATCTCTGTCCGGTGTTTTTCAGGAGCATCTGGGGCGGTTGGTCAAGGAACTGGCAGGGACCGGATTGCGCACATGGCCGAGGGCACGCAAGGGAGCGGTGCACATCGGCGCATGCGCGATCCAGTGGAAACTGCTAGAAGAATTCCAATCTGCGGCACCGGGCGAGCCCGACACCTACTTTGGAGCACCCTTGGGGACACATCTCGAAGAACCATCGTTACTACAAGTGAGTAACTTCTCCTTCTGAGGCCAGGTGGTCCAGGGCCATGATGGGGATGTGCATTCTGTCTCTTGTCCCACACCATAATTAGGAAAAACTGTGGCAGCAAAGCCAGCCACTACGTGTTGGATGTTTCCCAGACTCACTGTCTTCTGCATCATATGGTGACAGATTGCACTGGTTACCTACATCACTGCGGTTGACTGTAGATCTGCCCATCCCAAATTGATTTCCCACTGACCAGTAGCTGTTGGGCATTGCAGACTTCCACAGAGCAATTGCCACTCGTGTGAACTGTCAAAGCAGGTCTCATTCTGGTATTTCTGTGCTTCAGGGCAGGGGACAGAAAATCACAAAGCTCCATGAAGGTGGCTTTGCGCAGTTGGAATTTCTGCAGCCACTACTGGTTGTCCCAGACCTCCAAAGATATGTGGTCCCATATCTCCAGAAATGGCACTCTACTGTAAGCTATGCGTCCAGAGCAGCCAGCAGCTCTGCATTCCTGGTCTCCAGTTCTTCAGTTTCATCATCAAATTATCCTTTTCCTCCTCAGCCAACTCACCCTCCCACTTACTTTGTCTAAATAAATACTCCATGGCACTTGGAAAATGGCCAGAACACACTGTGCAATGGCCATAAGCTGTTGAGGATCCATGCTAGCACCATGAAGCGGCATGAGCTGGGGCAGGCTTTGGGAAAATGGCACAAAATCACCGTTTTGTTTTTCAACAGCGATGGGGTGGGTGCTTTGCGCTCTTGGGTGATATCAAAGATCCATAAGTACTTGTGGCTCATTTTTCCCATGAGCCACTGGCACAAAAAAAACAGAATATATCATGCACTGTCAGATGGGTACTCCCAGAATGCATTGCTCATGTAGTCAAACATAGGTAAGACAATGGAGGCATGAGAAGTTGACTTTCTGAACATTTATGGAAAGTCAAATTTGACTTTATAAAATCTAGCATTAAAAAGTTTACTTTATTAAATTTGACTTTATTTCATGGTGTAGATGTAGCCTGAGAGCCAGCTCACCTTTAGCTCAAACTATAGAGGCTCTTGCACTAAGCTCCAGAGGTGCCAGGTTCAAGTCTACGTGGTGATGGTTACACATGTACATGTCTTCTAAACATACTATATTTCAGTTTCTGAAGATCTGCTTATGATCATTCAGATCTTCCAAAACAATTTGTTTACTTGAATCTGAAATGGTGTATGCTTTTGCACCCGAAGATGATTCTTATTTCATAGGCGGTAAAATTTGGTTCAAGTGCTTCTAAAATATCTGAGCTTGGTAAAAGTTGTTTTCATATTTTAAGAAAAACATTCCAGTGCTGCTTATGCTCCCATTACAAAATATTCCATTTTTAAGTGTCTGTAAATTTTTCATACACATGTTCCTCATATTAAGAAATACCTTTGACATATGTTAATGTTTGAAAATCGTGCATAAACAATGCATGCTTTTGGGAACTCCACAGGTCTGAGGGAGTGCAACTGCTTTTGCAGAAGGAACTGATTTAAAACAGCTCTATGTGCGCATCTTTTAATTTTTAAACATTAATTTGAAGACACTTCCCCCTTAAATGCAATGTATTGATGGTTAACAGTTTGGCTTAGGAATTGCTGTATTGGTTAAGGCTAATACTCCAGCATTTCTCTGAACAATGACCCATACCAGATATTACAGAGGAAGACACAGGAAATCCTCAGGGCTGTTTAACTTTTGCATGATGCAAATTGACTATTTATCCCTATTTATCTTTATTTTTCATCAATTAAAATGTTCTCGATCCATGAATATGTAGCTGCTTCAGTAGCCTTATGTAAGGGTTCAGATTTATTTCAGCTTTTTCTCCTTTACCCCTTCTTCAGCCAGTGTCGTCAAATAATTCTAGTAAATTACAAATACAGTTTTCCTTCACTGCTTTTGAACTAGTTTGTCCCTGTCAAGTCATGTTCATCTAGTGGTTTGCTGGAGATGATAAAAGTAGCAATTATAATTTTCCTTGGATATTTTGTGATTTATAATTGTCAAGTACCTCCAAACTTAACAAGGAGAATCAGTGTTGTTACTACAGCAGTTTTAACTCAGCCATGTTGCACATATAAAAATGTAATTATTCTGTATTTACAGAATACAGAGTATGTGCAGAGAGAATGAAACCAGGTGTTTCCTGACTTTTTATACATTTACTAAAACATTTTTGATGAGAATTTAATGTTGTGTTTTGCACAGACTGTATGCTTTTTGAAAAACTAATATGGCAGGTGGTTGAAAGAAGGCATACTTTAAAATTTTGACTGGTAGTTTCAACATACGTTTTACTTTGTATCATCTATTGAACATAGGACTACAATAATCTTGTCTGTCAACTGAAAGCATCTACCATCTCATAAGGAAGTGGAGAAAAGAGATTGTACATGTTTTGTTTTTGCAGTGGTGGATCATTCTCTTGCAATTAGCTACATATTCCTACATAGAAATAAGATTACCATACAAAAGACACCCTGAGGAATGTATCTGTATCCGTATCTTCCAGCTCACATTGTATTAATGTGTAGTTACAGTATAGATGGTAGATATGGATACAGATACACTCCCTCTCAGGGGTGTCTCATTTTTAAAAGGTCAGTATGGTAACCAGAGTAGAAATAACATGCACAGTCTTTTTGCCTTTTAATTTATTCTTTCCAAGGAAAATGTAGAGATTTGGGTGTTCTCAAAGTGTCGGTTTTCAGTGCTAATTCTGGGTAGTTACCTGCTTTTAAAGTTGATTACTGTGGATCAGCCACCTGAAATATGATTACGTCCCTCCTATAGGTTACTGAAAAATAAACTGATTGGTATGAGCCTCTCCAGCCCTAGTTACTCTATTTGGTGGTTAAAATCTTAAATATTTTATTATTGACCTATTAACTATGCATATTAATATAGTTGGAGTAGCACATGTTCTTAAACAAGTTTTAAAACAATGTTGAATTTACTGGCTCGGATTGTTCTAGAACAGTGGTTGTCAACCAGGGATACCTATACCCCATGGGGTATTAAGAGGTTTTTCCAGGGGATAAATCAACTGACATAGCTATTTGCCTAGTTTCACTATAGGCTTAAATAAAAACCAATATCAAAGTCTGTGCAAACTGATTTCATACAATGATTTGTTTATACAGCTCTGTTTTACACACCCAGATTTAAAAACAGTATTTATATTCAAATTCATTTTTTATAATTTTATGCCAAACATGAAAAGGTAAGCAATTTGTCAGTAATAGTGTGTTGCGACACTTTGCTTTTTCAAGATCTGATTTTGGAAGCAAGTAGGTTTTAAGAGAGGTGGTACTTTGGACTTGCATGCTCCCATCAGACTCCTGAAAGGCTACGCTTAACCTGGAAAGGTTGAGAACCACTGCTCTGTAATATTCAGGCAGTTATTCACAAAACATTTTCAGAAGTTCTAGAACACTAAACATGCAGGTAACACTCCACTGCAGTACAACTTGCTCTGATACGGTAGAACAAATGTGTTGCAATGGTAGAAGAAAAATTGTGTCTGAAAATTGTAGTACTGGGGGTACTTTTTTTTTTAAGGGAGTACTTTAGTAATTGACTTTAGTAATAAAAAAAAAAAAAGTTGAAACACTGTTCTAGAAGACTGAAGTGGGTCAGAAGGAAAAGCATCACCAAATACTTTAGAAAGTGATGTTATAAATTTAGTTCAAATATTGAAGTAAAGCAAAATCCAAGAAGACTTAATTTCTTCTTTCTTTTCCAGTGTACTCAGCCCATGTTAAATGAGTTGATGCCAGATATTGCTATGGGTGTGTCAACAATGTCACTGAAGGATAGAAGATTGCCAGAGCTCACAGCTGACACAGAATTAAGCCAGCCAATGACAGAGGTCGGACCTGGACCACCCCAGCATATTTCATGTATTCAGACTAGGCATATGCACAGTTCTCGAAAGAAACATGCAATAGAGCAAAAAATAGATACTCGAGAAAATCAACAGGAATATCCAGATTTCTATGACTTCTCTAATGCTGCATGCAGACCTTCCACTCCAGCACCTAGCAGACATACTCCTTCACCTTCCCAAGGCATGTATTTTGGTCCAGATTTGTATAGCCACAGTAAGGCATCACCAAGTGGCTTAAAGTCATCCTATCTACCTAACCAGGTATCTCCTAAAAAGCAAGAGGATTCTAGGAGAGAATATGTGCTTTCCCAAGATGGGCATCAGCACAGACAAAAGAATGAGCCAATACACCTCGATGTCTTAGAACAACCTCCCCAGCGGTTGGACTTGGCATTGGTTGCCCAGGAAAATGCTGGTAATGGCCCAGTTCATATCAGGGGAAGAACAAAAGTGGAAACTGATTTAACTTATGGGCTGACCTCTAACAGACCTTCACACTCTACGTTTAGTCCTGAGATACAAGAAGAGCGATCCAGCAGGAGACTGGCAAATGAGGAGCCTCTGGAACATGAAGCACAGAGAAATACAGATTTGGAAAGGGAAGATGCAGTAAGCAGGGGAAGGAGGTCTCCAAGCAAACCAGACTTTTTGTACAAAAAATCTGCCCTCTGAAAACAACCACCACTACTTCTCTGTGCCTGAGAGTTGTAACACACCCCATTCCTTGCAGCTTTTTGGCCTGACATTTGTCAGACAAATTTGTTAATGCCAGCAGAAAACTGTTTGCCCACATTTTTGTATATACATTGCTTTATTAGAGACAGCATGCTATCAGTTTATTTTGACTGCTGCTTCTGGGTTTATTTTTGTGGTATGAAAATATTAAGCCTTTAAAAATAGCTGGCACTTTTTTTAACAAATTGGTAGCCTTTTGCACCTGTACATTTATTTTACCCATATTAGTTTTGTACTAATATGTTAAACTTTAATGTTACATTTAAAGGACTGTATTTTCATACTTTTCACCTACCAATTCTCCATGTGCATTGGGTTGCACTCTATGAAATGTATTTTCTTACAAGATAGTACCAATGTGTTTATTTTTTAATTATTATAGGAATTCCAAAGAACAGCACATCAATTTTTTAGTAACATTGTTTAGGTCTGAAATCTTCTTGTTCTATCGTGGTTGCAATTCCAGTCTAATACCATTTTGTTTAATGAGTCATTGCAGCTGGTCTACATTAATTGATTCAGCAAATCTACTCTGAATGGCTGGGTTTTCAAAAGAAGCTAAAGGATTTAGATTTCCAGGTCCTAATTTGAAGTTTGGTATTGCTGCATTAGGCTCCTTTGTAAATTTCAGCCTAAAGTTTGTTCCATGATTTTGGAGAACTTCATGGGCACGGAGAAGCACTTATCAGACTCAAATGATTGATTTGCCCATAAGGAAAGAAAACTTGATACTGCAGATTAATAGTAATATTACTGTGCTCATCAGGATACCCTGGATTTGGGCTATGTGGAGGTTAGAGTTCAGAAGATTCATGCCGAAATCTAAAGCTTTAGGAAGATTAGGCTTAGTGTCTGTTATTGTCTAAATTATAACACTGTCAGCTGAGAGATTTGCCCCTCTAATGGAGGTGCTGAGGTGACAGCTTGTTGCCTTGTTTTGTCCTGCCTATATGGGGGCGGGGGAAAGGGCTGTAGTATACATGGTGTCGTTCAGTGTTTTAACATTTTAAATGTCTGGTTATCATTTCTGTCATTCTCTCTTGTGAAGTGAGAAGTAACTGCGGTAGCTTCATTGGCTGCATATGGCTCAGTACTTTTTAATTATACCTCCAGCCCCTTGATTTTTTTCCCCAAAAAAAAGGGGGGCTAGGGGAGGCATCTCTTCCACTGATAAGAATCCAGATAGAGAGTGGACACTGGTGGGGCATGCTGAGGTTACACAATGTAAAGGGTTTAGTGATAGTCATGCAAAGTCAACAGTTAACAATAATTATCACATATTTCCCATTCTGAATGTTGTGAAGACTCTGGTATACGTTATCATAGTGTAGCAGCTGCTGGTAAATGCTTTTTTGTTTGGCATTGGTAACTATAATGAAAGATCTTCCAGCAATTGAAGATCTCAGTCAGTGTGAGCTGAAGACTATTTTCAACTTTAAAATGCTATTTAAATGTAAATCTTTCAGTTAAATTTTCATGTAAAAGATGTATTCTTTCCTATCCCTCTGCTCCCTTCCCCCTCCACACCCTCTCATCAATCATACGAGGCTTAGGAGCCATAAAATCTTCTGGGGCAATTATATACTGAATTTTCAAAATTAAAGCATTTGTTGGGGTAAATTCTATCATGGATTTGTGATCTAGTAAATTATAATCTTTCCTGCAGCACTTCATAGGGCATTAAGATCTCTGTAAGGCACGGTCATGCTAGTCTAATGATATTGGTTGAGGATAATTGACTAAATCTTAGTTGATAATTAGTCTTTCATCTTAGGAGGCTTAGTTTGAAACCTGGCTGGGTCACAAGTTCAAAATGCATATGGTGATTCCAACCTCTCATGTCAATGTGCGTTTTCATGGGGTCGTAACAGTGTGAATGTTCTCCCCTCAAGAAACTTTTTTGGGGGAGGATAACGGGGTTAACACTAGCATCACTGGCTTGGGACTGACTTACATTGGCTTTGCTCTGAAGTCTGTCACATTTTCTAACACTACTTACAAGCCATCTGTATTGCCCTCCACACATACTCTACAGTCATGAGCACTAAAATCTATGTAATCCTCTTCCAAAAAATAAATTACAGAACGTGACTACTTGCATCAAAGTCTGTGTTCAAGTATTAGTAACTTGATCACTTTATAAATGCTAGCTTCCAACAGAAGACTTACTATTCTGTGGAATACGATAGTTCTGCTTACAGGAAACTATTTTAGCTATTGATGTCATTTGATGTGATGCTGTATGATAAATTGTGGCTCATATCTCTTAGAACTAGTATGAGTAGTTATGCGAAGGAGCTTGTATATGGATGGTAGAAAAGACAGACGTTTTGGATGCGTCTACACAAGCAAGTTCTTTTGAAAGGTTTTTTGAGAAGGGACTCTTTTGAACAATCCTGTGGAGCGTCTGCACGCAAAGCATTCTTTCGAAAGCACTCTTCCACTCCTATCTCAGGAAGAGCGCCGCCTTTTGAAAGCTGCTTTTGAAAGAAGGCGTGTATAAACACTTCACCGGCCCTTCTTTCGAAAGAGTCCTCATGATGACAGATTTTTTTTCAGTCCCTGGTCTGCTCTTTTGAAAGAGCAAGGGCTGCATGGAAGCTCTCTATTGAAAGAGTGGCTGGATCTTTCAATGCACTTTTTTTGCATGTGGATGCACTCTTTCAAAAGGAGTTTTTTCGGAAGAGATCTTCCAGAAGAACTTTTTCTAAGTTTGTCTCTGTAGCATAGACATAGCCTTCATGAATCTATATTTTGAAGGCATCCATGAAATGTCTTTGCAGTGGAATATGGTCATGAGAAGCTATTTATGGAAAGTCTGCTCTTAGAAAACACAGTTGCCACTTTCAAAAGCTTAGAATCTGGGATTTCACACCAGGGAGCAATACTTTAGGAAGAACCATCACTCAAAAGTAGGAAGTCTTTGACAGGCCAGGCCACAAGACAATCAGGCCACTTAGACAATCTATGTTCACTTACTTACATTGATCTGGAAAGAAGATAGGGAATTGCTGCTGAACCCAAAATATTTTCAGGAGGTGGGTAACTATAATCTTTTGTGTGGGGTGTTTTGTTTTTGTTTTTTTTAAAGAATTTTAAGATTGCGTATGTTCTGAATCGTTGGTAAAGCATAATTATTTGAAGCCTAAACCTGCATGATACAGTATCATAGCAATTGTCCTCTAATCCCAGAGGTGCTTAATAAATATACAGCATCTCCCAGCCTCAAACAGTGTAGAAACCTCATCTTAGTGGGATTTTTGGGGTGTACGGCTCTTTGGCAGAACCTCCAGGTAACAGTGGAGTGTTGCTTACAGATATATATATGAAGTGTTGTCTAGTTTCCTGTGTTATCACTGGAGCCTCTTTCACAAGAGAGCTCTGACTTGGCTTGTGATGCCAAGTTTTTTTTCTTTTTAAGTAGAGGCAAAGTAGGCCACATTATGCCCTGGTTTAAGTTAATACAACCCATTCTAGTGGATGGAGTTGCTATTCATCCCAAGGTTATATTCGGCCCCAGGCTTGCATAACTGGATGTGTGAAATATATAATAGAACATTAATCTTTGTTCCTATCACCCTGAAAAACAAGGTGATAGGCTGGGGTAGTGAATTGTTTTAGCTGTTCAATACCCTACCCTATACTCAATCTTTTCAGTTTATTGGCTGCAGCAGAAGCCCCTTGTTTACATTACAGAGTGGGAAGTCTAAGATCTGTATCCTTCTGCATAATTTTGAATCAGAACAGCTTACTCATTTAATGCTATTTGATAAAAGGTGCATCATGTTTACTTTATCCATCATAGGACTGTTTAATCATCAGTGCAAAATCTTACTCAAAAACAAGACAAATTCCTCTGCCCACTCTTGCTAACACTGTATGATGAAATAACTTTCTGAAGAGTGCTTCCTCTGAATTGTTTTGTTGCCTCTTAAGCTTGCAGTAGTTTGTTACTGCTTTGTGCGTTGGCAGTTTCTTCAGTGTTTTCCTGTCCTGAAGTTGTAAGTTCTGTAAAGGCTGAAAACTTAAGATTATGGCCCTTTCTACTGATAAATTTTTGTGGGTTTTTTTTTTTGGGGGGGGGGGGGTGGCAGAGATAAGGGGGCCAGGGGAGGGGAATGAGTGTAAAACTCATTATTTCTGCTACTCTTAATGACCGCTCTGTCTGTGGTAGATATGGTGCTGAACTCTGCTGAAAGCCAGAAGCATCTGAAAAAGTTTAACTCACAGTTGGGATGTCCTAGCACTACTTCAGGAAGGTGGCCTTGCCTTCTGCAATGTTACATTTTGTTTATTGTCCTTGTGCTGTTAACTGGTAGTCAAGTGCCTTCAATGTTAAAGGCTCAGAAAATTTTCTTAAACTGACTTCATGTCCTATGCAAGTGTTTTTTCTACAACCTGCATAACCAGTACTTTGTAAAACTTGTTTACGCTTCAATTGTACATAGGGTTTTTTTAAAAATAGTATTTTATTTAGATACCTCCAAACTTGAATTCTAGTCTTGTGTGATGCATTGTAAAACAATACATTTCTCTTTTGAGTATCATTACAGTTGTAAAAAAGGTTTTCACTGGTTCTATTTTTCTATTGTTGCTAAGAAGCATGCAACATGACTTTATCCTACATATAGTTGGCATTTCAAATAAATGGCTTGTATAGAAAGTTCTTGTGTAAAGTCTTTTCAGTTTAGCCACCGAGGACAATGGTTTCATATCCATCTGCGTGCTGTTGACTTATTGGAAGAATAGAGCACATCTCCATCATCATCATCATCGCTGTCTTGATTTATAGTCAAGGGTCTCAAGTACAAGGGTCTTCCTGGAGGAAAGTAGATGATAGTTTCTTAGGATGTTTTAAACTTCAAAGCTGTGATGCAGCCTAATGAGTGCATCAGAATTCAAAAGTAGTGATTTTACTCATTAATTAGTATTTTTACAAGGTTTTATTTGGGTAAGTGAACTTCCATATCTATGCTGGAAGGGCTGATCTTCCTTTTATGTAGGTGACTAGTTCTAGTGAAGGCAAAGGACTTGACCCTTGACCTAAACGACATTTAATCCTGAAGAGAACAAAATAGTTTGAAGACATTCACCCAACAGAACATTAATTTCATGGAGAATTTGCAGTTGTTCCTTAAACATTTAAAAAGACTTCCACGACACAAAGTTCTTGGTTGAAAAGTAATTTTTATTTGAGGATATGAGTCTTCCATAGTTCTTAGATGCACTTGCTTGATATGATCTTTTGGGAAAAAACTGAAGTTGTTTAAAAACCAAGTATACTTACTTGATGATGTTAACTTCTGGTTGGAGTGACTGCTTGAAGAGGATTGGAGGAGGTACCTAGTTACTTTCTGAATCAGTTGTCCTTGTCTCTGATTTCTCTGTACAGCAGCAGTCTCATGATCATGTACAGGAACTTGGCTAAAGACATACACCCCCCCACACACACTTATTCCTAGGTTGAAAGATACTCCATTTGAATTGGATGCACAAAAACTGTGCAACAGTAACTCTAAAAGCAACAATGCATTCAGATTGTCTGAACAGTAATTTTATTAAATTTTACAGAATCATTGAGTTAGATATGCAGTTCAACTCCAGTAACAAATTCTGCAAAAGCATACAGTACCCAGAAATATAGTTTTAAAAGCAACTTGTCATATCTACATAAAACTAATTAAACTAGGCTTTACAAAGGAGGCAGTCAAGCAAAATACACAGGAGAAGAGCAGTAAAGGACAAATTTAAAAACAAAGCAATATGGTTGATGTAAAAGTAGCCTCCTGGGAAAATATGTACCCCTTTCAAGCACTGTACGTATTAAGTGGGAGTTTAACATTAACCAATGTGAAGATTGCCTCAAGAATCTCACTTGTGGTTTTTAAACTAACATAACTCCTGATAGTTAAATTTTGTATTCAGGACTTCAGCTGTAGATAGTCTTAAATCCAATCAGTACAGTGCTTCCAAAAAGATCAGAAGTTACTTAGTATTTTAAAACCTAGTTGCAGCAGTGTAAATTCAGGTGATGAATTCCTTTCTCTAACATTTAGAAACTAGAGCAACTTATGGTAGGTCAGTTTTTAAACCTCCCAAAAGCTTAGTTTGCAACCTGTTAGTGTCATCCCACATTTAGCAGTCTATTTACATTCTAGTGAGAGGATAAAATTGACTGCCATTCTATTAATGTAAGATGTTAACATACAATGAAATGAACCAATTTTTCCTAAAAAATGTAATAAAAATATTAATGCCATAGGCTGTTGCTTGAAGACAAATCCATGATTCCTTTATCTCCTCCTACCCAGAAAACCCACTTCCACAGTAACAAATCTGTGCACATACAATCCAATTTAAGTTCATGTTAAACACAGGGACTATTAGTTGTGATCTCTCCCCTAAGGTTTAAACATATCTTTAACAGTTAGAGAACTATGCCAATCATATACTCTGGTTAAATATTCCAGGTCAATAGGAACTCTTTGCCTTTGTATTAGAAACTTACAATAATACCACTGCACCCAGAAGAGTTAGAACGGAAGTATTCAGACCAACAAAGCAACACTATACCACACTAATGTAAATTTCTTCCTGACACACAAGCTTCTGTGCTCTCATTTTTAGTATGGTATAGCTGAAAATGTCAAAAGCTAAAAAGGACAAAGTGCTTTAAAGACCTATTCACTCAAACAAAACCAGCTTATGAACTGTTAAGTATACTGACACCGTAGGAAATCAGCATGATAATCTGTGATGCAATACACCTGTATCTAAGTTAAATATATGTATACACTACAAAAGTAAGAAGTTTTATGGAACAGAGTGAATGAGCAAAGCTGGAGGAGGCTTCCTGGAAAGCAGGATTTATGGAAAATGGTCATATTAGCAAAGGTGCTGCTTCTGTTAACTGAAGGATATTTTTTCCATTTGTCCTTATGAAAGTCAAAGCTTTTTCTAACTGCAATAGTACTGCATCCTATTTGTCCGCCTTCTCTTGCGTGACTGAAATTCTTCAAAGAATTGCTGAATGTCCTCTCTTTTAACAACCTGAAAATAAAATGAAACCAACAATGTGACAAACATACAATAAAACAGATTGGAAAAGGCCAAAATATCAGCGAACTATTACATGACAGCAAAAAAGCAGTCACGTAGCACTTTAAAGACAAACTAATTTAAACAGGTGAGCTTTCGTGGGACAGACCCCCTTCTTCAGACCATAGCCAGACCAGAACAGACTCAATTACATGAGAAGTTTCTGAGAACCATATTTGCAACACACAACACAATGCAGCACAAACAATTTAAGAACAATGGTCCTGTTCCATCCATTAAATACTTCACAATAAAAGCATATGAACATCAATATTTCCTGGCAAAAAGAGCGGCCTGAAAGGAAAAGTAGTAAAATGTATATAATGCTTGTCCTAGCTATTACAATCTATCAGGAACTCTAATTACAATAGTGAAACAGGCTGAGTAAAGTAACCTGTTTATTGCAAAAACCTCCACTAGTGAAACAGACAAGTTATGAGTTTACACAGAGTTTGTCTCTAAAGTTTTTCACTAACATAGGTTCAATAAAAAAAAGTTACCTCCCCCCTTTTCCTCTCAAATAACAAGAGACCAAGATTGTTACAAGACTGCAAACAAAAATGAAAGATGTCAGTAGGACTGTAGTGAGATGAAGACTATATAATTGAATACATAGTGCCCACAATTCAGCCAAATTAGGGGGAAAAAAAAAAAAAAAAAAAAGAATGGTACCAAAATGTCTCAGCTGAGATAGTTGGGGGGGGGGGGGGGAGAGAAAGAAAAGCCTAAACATGGCCTTAAAAGTACAAAGGAAGTTTAAGGTGTAAGTCCTACTGCTTACTGACAATGGGCTCTAGAGACCTATATAAAGTATGATTGAACAGATCAAATAAAAAAAAGCAGCCATGTAGCACTTTAATGACTAACAATTTATTAGGTGATGGGTTTTCGTGGGACAGACCCACTTCTTCAGATCATAGCCTTACCAGAAAAAGTGGGTCTTTCCCACAAAAGCTCACCTAATAAATTATTTAGTCTTAAGTGCTACATGACTGCTTTTTTGTTCTGATAGAATACAGACTAATACAGCTCTCTCGTGCTAGTAACATCTGTTCTGGGCTGATACAGAACAAACAAGACTTGATATTTATGCAGAAAAGTCAGATTAAAAAGGGTTGTTACAAAACAGAAATATGTGAAGATAAGCAGACCTTATGTTCACAATTACTAAAGAGCCCAAGCAGTCTCTCAAACCCTTCCTTTACAGCACATGCATTTTTTCAACTTACTGAAAAACAGATGACATCTACTTCCATTCTCCTGTTCTCTCCCCCTACCCCCCAAAATATGGTAATTTACCTATGTCACTAAATGTATTTTTTAAAAACTTTGATTTTATAGCTTACTGTTCCTTCATCTGCAAATCTCCTGAGGTAGTCGCTCAGTTCTGTCTTTAAATCGTTGTATTCTGGAAGGAAAAGTAGAAAAAAATTCAACTGTCTGCTTCAATGACTGCTTGCTATTATCCCCTCTCAATAACTAGTACCTGACTAGACTTGCCCTCAGTAAAGGGATTTCAATTTAGATTATACATTAACAAAACTATGGGAAGAGTTTATCCTAACGTGGTTCTTAAATCTCAATAACTCCACTTTAGACAGAAGCTGCTGTTAGAGCTGTGAGCAACGATGGCAAGTGACTTTGACAGAAGAGGCACAAATCAAGTTATTACCCATCCCTAGCAATGACTCAATGGCTACAGTATCATGAACTAAACAGAAAACTTCATTTTAAATTAATTGGTTTACAGAGTAATTCCAAACAAACAGTTGAGATATTTTCATACTAATTTGAAAGCTGAGCTTATGTTTAGAATAACAAATTGACGTTCTGTTAATTTTATATACCTTTAACAAAAGCACACACTCAGTCAGGAGTCACTATATGGTATAATCCCACTAGCTAAGATAAAGAGTAGAAGATCACTTTAAACACCACAGCTCAAAAAACTGCTTCAAAAACAAAGGTTTTATAATCAACTGGTAAATCAGAATTTATACATTATTCAGTGGTATATTTGCTTTAAAAACAAGACTCATTTCCCAACATTTCATGTCACAGCAAGAAACAGTTATGTATCCATTAAACGAAATAAGATTACTAAAGATGTAAAAGCCCGTTTCATTAGTTAACCAGTTAAACATTAAATTTAAACTGCCTAAACATGTGGGGGGTGTGGCCCCTCCCATTCCCCCCTCACCATAGATAGGGACTGCTGTGGGACCAGGGCTGCTGTGGCCCAGTGTGCACATTTGTGACCACGGTGTGGCACTGCCCTAGGGGTTGGGGGCGAAGACAGCACAGCCAGAGCAGCCCTTGTCCGCAGCAGCCTGGCCCAGGAGCACTGTAGGCTGAAGTGCCCCTGCCCACAGCAGGGTGGCCACTCTAGCCGAACCAGTTCTCCAAGCCGTATCCCTTCTCTCCGCAGCCACTGTGAACACTGATTACTCTAGCCTGACCAGAGCACCCTCTCCAGCCCCTACCAGTTAAGTGTAACAGGTAAGTCTCCTCCATTTAGAGTAAGGTTAACAGGTTAAATGTTAACATCCATAAAGCTGACCACATAGTGACGATATTTCTTCTTTTGAAGTGAAGTGTGCAATATCATGCCAGGTAGACAGCAGTTGTTTTTCAATGGATGTTGTGGTCAGTGCATTAAGACAACCCTGATCCATTGTATTCCATAAGCCTGTCAATGTGTTTAGAGCAAGAAAAGGTGCTTTTCACACACTGTTATTGTTGGTGTAGTAGCAACTAAGCAAACAAAGAAGTGGTACATTTCCTTAGGCACCTCCCAGAGCCCTGTTTCAGTAGATGCAGCATGTCAGTAGCAGAACGTTTCTGAAACTGCTCATCTTTGAAAATGACACCAAACTCATTTTTGAGACTGTCAATCAAGGTAGCTGCCATAAAAATCCGTAGGGCACTGTTTGCTGAAATCCGAATATGTTCAATAGTGCAGTAAAGCAGAGAACCTTTGTGTTTTACAAACCTGAGACACAGCAGCAGAATGATAAGTGATTTCATTATACAGTTGTAAATATGTTGTCTGACCATCTTCAGAGGATCTATCTTCCAAATCCAGCCCAAGCTTTTGTGGAGGTGAAGGTAAGTCCATGAGGCTAATGGCTACCACATTACACACTTCTTTGAACTCCTCTATGCAGATCACCAATACTTGTGACAGCTGAGTGCAGTCGCAAATTTCAGTAATCTAGATCAACAGCCTTTTTCTGAAGAACATCACTGAGAAGGTCAGTGATGGTAAAGATGTTATGATCGGAATATACTAAGAAAAGAACCTGTAAGTTTTTTTAGTTTTGTAAGGCATCCTATTGCTTGTCGCTATGCTCCTCTGTCCCAACCACTGCCATCAACAATCTCCAGGAATAGTCTGCACAGAAATACTTTACTTTCTGAAACAATGCATACAGAACTCTACTGTTTTGATGTCCATCCAACTACAGAAATGGAAGATATTCTTTGGCCCACAGTTTGATCCTGCAGTTCACTTTGGTTTGACTGAACATGTAAAAAACCATGGAGATGTCTTCCAAGGTTGCAAAAAAGCCATGGGTTTCTTGAATACACTGGAATATATTCCTTGCTGAAGAATTAGATCTAATTAGTGGGTAAAACTATGCACAAATAGAGCATGTGGAGCCTCTTTTTTAATTAGGGTTTGCAGATCTCCCTGCTCCCCAGCAAACACTACAGCATCACCAAATGAATCAGACGAGTTCTCTTTGGTAGTTGTATTTTAACACTGAATACGCAACTTGTTTCAAAGCAACTGTGTTTAAATGTGCACTGACATTTTTAAAACCCATGAGGTACTCCTGTGTCTGTCCTTCCATGTCCACACAGCACAAGTGAAAACTGACAAGTGAGAAATAAGATATAACAACTGATATCAGTTGCTTCAAAATCTGACTTTTTCTTGTTGTGTTCTAAGATGGCAAGGTGCCTTTGCTTACGAAACGTAGCCATAAGGGGCACTTGCCCGTTCTACGCATTTCAAGAAAACTTCATTTATGTGCTCTTGTGATGAGCTATACACAGAGGTGCTTTGTGACATTTTCTTCCAGTCACAGTAATGTTCATTAGCCCTTTTTTTCCTTAGCTGAAAGAAGCAAAAACATGGCCAACGGTATAATCTGCTGTGCATAGTGCTGCTTGTTAGCCATTTATGGATATTGTACTAGGATGTTTGAAATTGCCATATTCTTTTCCCATCTTCCTTCAAGACCTCCAGTGCTGGTGTTATTCTGCTTTCCTTAATGATTAAGCATCTCCCTTCTTGGGCTCTTAGTGAAAATCCCCCCTCCCAGGTCTTGTCATCATTTTCTACAGAAGCCATTAGGGAAAATTTTAAAATCTCAAATTCCAAACATATCACCAAGTTCTGAACTGACGTTAACTGCTACAATCCTATCATGGCTTTGAACAGTGGTTACCACAGCAACACTTTTATAAACTGACTGCATGATGTGGTAAATTGCCATGGTTACAAGACAGCATCTTGAGCCACTATTAGCTTTAGTGAGATTCGAGCCTCATGCAGCACTCCATTTGGTATTGTGTTTTGCTACCGGACAGGGAGTTGTGACAGATTTAAATAAGCTCACAAGCACTTTTTCTGGACTTACATTAGCTTAATATATATGCTTAATTGTCTGAATCTACATTAATTTGATAACAAACAACATGCAAAAAGTATCTTGTAGGTTTTGGGAATTCTTGCATAGGCTGAGCTTCACTAGCCTGGGCAGCTAAGTGCTACCAACACAATGAGATGGACTGGAAAAGATGGGACACTGATTACATTGCCAGGACTTGAAAAGTCTTCATCTCAGTACACCAATTCCTTACCAGAATCACAAGGAACCTGTCCACAGCAAGTTACATAGAGCAATGTGTATCTTTCTGAATGAGAGTTAACTGAGGAAGAATCAAGGAATCAGACCTATTCTTGTAAATTTTAAAACCTGAACGCCAATTTGTAGGAGCAACCAAGCATGGAAACACACACTGACAACACCCTTATGCCTGGCTTCACCTACAGATGTTTCCTACATAAGAGAATTCCCCCGTGCTGAGAAAAACAAGATTAGGGAGACATTTTAAGGACACAGCAAACCTAAGAATCAAATCTTAGGAGTAAAGTAATACATCTGTATTAGCTGCTCTGTATATGTAAAGTGAACTTCATTTGTTCAAACCCTTAAGGATTTATTAGCTGAAGTTCACAGGATCAGAACACATTCTGCTCTGAAGTACAATACATTCACACTGGTACCTTGTGTTCTTCAGAAAAGAAGTAAGAACATGAGCTGATGCAACTGACAAAGTCTTCTGCGTAGGAGCCCTAATTTATGACCCAGGACACTGGCTTGTTGGCCCAGATATGCTCAAACATGTCAGATATAGTACAGCCTATTGCTGAGGAATTGTTGCCCCATTTTTCATCTTCACTGTCCATAGACACTGAACCAGTGTGTGTGTCTACTCCACAGACATAAAACACCAGTAGGAAATTCCATCTTCCCCAAAGCTGACAGCCACCTCATAAAATAACGTGTATAAAAAGCAAAAAACAGTAAAATTAAGCGACTGCTTGACTGCCTCATTTATTCCCATTGCTTTTCACTCTTACCCTTCCCTGCCTATTATCTACTTATACTGACTGCTGCAAAGGGCAAAGAAATTATATTCCACTGCTGAGGATATGTACATCTAATATATGAACACAGAAAACAAAGCTAACTAATATTAACATGTCACCTTTAAAGAAGGAATTACCATTGCCAGAACACTGCCAACTTCCTGAATTAGGAAACAAACACAAGCTTCTATACCATCTGCTTCCTTAATGAAAACAGCAACAACTAAGAATAGGCTCAAGACAAAAACATTCAAAGGTTTTCTACAGAAATATTTCTGAAGGTTGGTTAAACAGTCACTTTAAAAAGATACCTTAAAGTACAGTTGCTGTTTAAGTAAGAGGTCCCTTAAATATCATCTTTACGTAAGATACATATTTAAAATGCTGTGTTGAATTTCCAAAATGAAATTATATTTACCGCAGATGAGTTCTACTTGCTGGACTCTGTTCATGCTATTAAGTGTGTCCATTAAAGGATCTCTCCTGTCTGTTTCCTGGTCACTTGTACCTTTATTCTCATAGGCCAAGACAGTGTCACATTCGTCAATCAGGAACTGGACATCCAGTTCTGAATACATTTTCTGAAGGATAAAGTAAAATGTTATTTTCCAGTTTACAAACTTTAGACCATATACCATCCTCTCCCAAAGAAATAATATTTATCACATTGTTTTATATTAGTAAGTATTTCAGCCCCTTCTTCTGAAAGCTTCCAGGAATTTGCTTATTTTAGACAGTAGGTAAATAAATACAAAATGCTCACGGGCTATTTTATACTATTAATTGTAAAGGCAAGACAGTTATCAGATAAGGTCCACGCTTGTCTTCTTACGTTTGTGTAATGTTTTCTGGTAGATAATTAAACTCAGAGCAAGCAAGTTTTATAACAGAAAATATGATTTTACTTCTCTCAGTAAAGTCCCCAAGGAGCTGATGTAAATGTTAGCCCAGAAAACAAATGTATACATACTAAACAGTCTTTGCATGTGCACAGTTTACTCCGCCAGTTAGATGGCCAAAAGGTAGCAGCATCCTTCTTCAGAAACTGCTTGGTCTGGAGTTCTCGCAGCTTACAGACCGGTTCATCACTCTTTGAACCTGTCTGAATTAAAATGAAACAAGTCAGTGTTTATCATGACTATTTTATTTCAAATGGATTTAATTCAGTCAAAACAAAAAGACAGTCCAGTAGCACTTTAAAGACTAACAAAATAGAATATAGACTAACACGGCTCTCTCTCTGTTAGGATTTAATTCAGGTTTATCTAGCGTGTCCTTTTCTAAGGCTTGGTCTATACTAGGAAAATAAATCAATTTCAGATATGCAATTCTAGCTACGGCAATTGCGTAGCTGGAATCAATGTATTGGAAATAGACTTACTTGACTATCTTCACTGAGGAGGGTTGACAGCAGTGTTTTTCCAGTTGACCTCCCTTACTCATTGTGACAGCAAAGTATACAGGGGTCACTTGCCAACCCCAAAAGAGATCAACTTTGCACACCTTTACCTGATGCGTGAAATCCAACTCCAGAAGATCAACCCTGACTGGGTTGATCTTCACGGCAGTGAAGACAAGCCCTTTAGGTAGCTACAATACTGTCCTGCTTTTATCTTTTTTTTTTTTTTTTTTTGTTTAAAAGGTCCCTAATGTGATGTTCGAAGTAAAGTTCATATTAGGATACTGCTGTATACTCGGGAGAATCAGCTAAAACTGCTAATGGTGTTCACATTCTAAATTAATGGGTGATGAGCTTTTGTGGGAATACATCTGAAGAAGTGGGTCTGTCCCACAAAAGTGCATCGCCTAATAAATCATTTTGTTCATCTTTAAAGTGCTACATGACTGTTTTTGTTTTGTTAGAATACAGACGAACACAGCTACTACTCTGTTACATTCTAAATTAAATTATTCTTCTTACAAATCAGCATCAGATTGAACGCAAATGCAGTACAGGGCTTTAGAAATTAAATCTGTGCTAGCCTGATGCACTCTTGCATTGGGGTGGTACTTCCACATTAGAAAACAAATTTAGAAGTGATTTCAGGCTGATCAAGCAACAAAAGGGAAGATGTAAGAGGAATGGAAGGTATTTGCTGAGACTACTACATTCTTGTATGCCCTAGACTATTTGGCTAATTAACTGACTATTAAATCTTTCACATTTGGTATTTACTGCCATGTCTACTGTAGCAGAGGCAGCAAAAATTACTACCAGTGCCTTTTTTGTAAAAGGCCTTCCCCACCCCCAGCAACTCCCATGGCTGGGGCTGCCAAGGTGCCACTATACTCATCCCTTGCCGTATGCGCACAACTGGTTCCCAACTTTCTGCTCGTAGGTGAAAACTTGTAAGAGGACACTAAATTACCATTAAAATACATGTAAAAGTCTCCGATTGGTTCCTAGTGCTCCTAACTTGGGGAAGGAGTGGCAGCACGTGTTGCTGCTTCTGAAAGGTAAGTGAACTTTGGTGGGGAGTGGGGGTTTCAGAGGGTTAAAGTCTGGGGACAGTTTGGGGCCATGAACGGGAGGGAAGGTTAAAACCTGGTGGCAGCGCCAGTGGAGTAGATGGCAGCTTGTTCCTCCAGGCTGCAGCAGCAGTACCCAAGGGGTGGTGCGATGGGCTGGGGGTTCAGGGACCAGGCCAGAGTGGGTATTGGGAGTGGGCTGGATGGGGGGAGCTGCAGACTGGGGGAGTGTTGGGACCGGGCTGGGCGGGGGGGGGGGCGGTGCAGGGAGTTGCCGCACGGGGAGTGTTGGGAGCAGGCTGGGCAGAGGCTGCTGGTCTCCCCACCCCCAGCTCAGCTAGGGAAGTTCACTCGCATAGTGAACAAAGGTAAGTGTGTGTCCCCCTTGTTTCACTGAGTACGCGTACGTAAAATACTCGTTAAATGAGGGAAGTGTGTACTCATTAGCAGCACAAAAAAGCACTGACTTACTACTCAACATTTGTGTATTAAATGAAATATTGAAAGAGCACAAAATGTGTTTCCCTTCAGAGAATCCAAAAAGAAGAGTTTTGTCCACACTAAGTAGAGAGGGAACAAAAGACAAGAAGAAAAACGTGTGCTTTACCTCTGGACATTTAGAACCAGAACTAGTAGACGGTTCATTAAATTGCTCTATTTGCTCTTCCTCCTTGATCTTCCCTGGGTGATCTCCTCCACTTTCCTTTTTGATTTCTCTGTTCTGCTCTTCAGTTTCCTGGACATTCAGCACAATCCTTTCATCTTCAAGAGATGTTACTTTGGTCACAGTAGGAACTAGAAAATGTGTATCCATAAGAACATAATCTTGCCAGACAAATCAGTTCCAGAATCTCTTTCAAGTGAAACTAATGTCACAGAAGTGCTCAAATTGCCCTATACACTTTAATAAAAAAGAGGATGTCTTCTAGAGCGATCTGGGGACCTTAACTTACAAAACAATGATAAAATTGCTTAATACTGTAATCAACCTCCTAATACCCCAAAAATAATGTTACACAACAAATCGGTTTATTTTTTAACTGAAAGACTGACTTAAACTGCCTAAGTTCTTTGTGTCTTCTCACTTCCAAAGCAGAAAACGTTCATTGTGCCTTCATCCTGAAAGTCGAACTCAGCCACACCAACAAGCCTGTTCCACCAACTTTAAGGGCTACGGTCAATTTCAGTACTCCCACTTTTCACGAGGAGTAATGCTAAACTTGAGCTTACATGATCGACTTCAGGTAGGGCAGATGCAATGCTGTGAAACTCAACACTCTTGGCCTCCAGGAGCTGTCCCATAGTGCCCCAGTGTAACCATCATGGCCAGCACTTTCAGCTCTGCTACTCTCCAGGTGCTTAGAAAAAGGCCTAGAAAAGTTTGAATTTCATTTCCTGTTGGCCAGAGTGGGGATAGGAGCAGTCAGCAGACCTCAGCTGCACATCTGACCATGAGTGCCACAGGTCACAGACAAACTCCGGCATGGATCATGCAGGAGATCCTGGCCCTGGTAAGTAGGTTGGGGGAGCATGGGGGAGGATGAATCTGGGCTGACAGAACTACTAAGCAGCAAAAGAAACATTGGTATCTATGCCAAGATCACAGCATGGTGGATAAAGAATACACCAGGGACAGCCAGCAGCGTCTTGTGAAAATAAAGAAGTTCAGGCAGACATACTAGAAGAGAAAGGAGGCAAACAAAATGGCCTGCATCATCACCACAAACACGTCATTTCCATGAGCAGCTGCATGGGATTCTGGTGAGGGGAAACCCCAACCATCATCCCTAGATACCTCCCAAGACATTCTCAGGCAGCCTCAGACAACAGCAGGAAAAACACAGTTGGGCTACGTCTACACGTGCCCCAAACTTCGAAATGGCCACACAAATGGCCATTTTGAAGTTTACTAATGAAACGCTGAAATGCATATTCAGCGCTTCATTAGCATGCGGGCAGCAGCGGCACTTCGAAATTGACGCAGCTTGCTGCCGCGCATCTCGTCCCGCTGGGGCTCCTTTTCGAAAGGACCCCGCCTACTTCCCATGAGCTCATGGGAATAAGGGGACTTTGAAGTAGGCGGGGTCCTTTCGAAAAGGAGCCCCGTCGGGATGAGACGCGCAGAAGCGAGCTGCATCAATTTCGAAGCGCCGCTGCCGCCCGCATGCTAATGAAGCGCTGAATATGCATTTCAGCACTTCATTAGTAAACTTCGAAATGGCCATTTGCGTGGCCATTTCGAAGTTTGGGGCACGTGTAGACACGGCCTTGATGATGATGATAATGGCTGTTCCATTCACCTGTTGACCTTTTTTTTTTTAAACTTTGGAGCTGATCCTCTCCTCCCAGGGCATGTTGCTGCCACACTACAGTGGTAAGGAGGACTCTTCTGGTGAGTTCATATTTTTAATCATGATACAAGTGGATTAAAGCAATTGGGTGTGATCTAACGTGTGACGCTAGAAGTGTGTTAGGGGAATTGGGGACTAATTTAGCTATAACTACTCTAGAGTTCTTGGAGTCATTGTGGACAATTCTCTGAAAACATCCACTCAGTGTAGCAGCAGTCTAAAAGCAAACAACATGTAAAGAATCAATAAAAAGGGGATAGTCTCTGTGTTATTCTCTATCTTATTGCCTCTATGTAAATCCACTGCATGCCCATATCTTGAATACCACACACAGATGTCACCTCACCTCAAGAAAGAGCTATTGACATTGAAAAAGGTACAGAAAAGGGCAACAAAGATGGGGACTTTTCAGTTTAGAAAAGAGGAGACTAAGCGGGGGGATATGATAGAGGTCTATAAGATCGTGAAAGGTACGGAAAACGTGAACAAGAAGTTATTTTTAACATAAGAACTGGGGGTCACCAAATGAAATTAATGGGTAGCAGGTTTAAAACTAACATGGAAATTTTTCTTCCATGGGCCTGCAGTGCACTGCTTGAACTCCTTGCCAGAGGATGTTGTGAAAACCAGGACGTTCACGTGCTTCAAAGAAGAGCTCAAGAAATCCATGGAGGTTAGGTCCATCAATGGCTATTAGCCAGGAATGGTGTCCCTATCCTCTGTTTGTCAAAGGCTAGAAATGGAGGACAGGAGAGAGATCACCCAGGAACAGTTTGAAACCCTCCCTGCACATCTCACAAAGCTCCCATAGAGATACTCTTTCATCCTTCTCAGAAGGTTTCTGGGGAGGCCTGCCCTATTCCATTCTCCATGATAGGACACCCTTCCGCGCCCATCCAGCAGTAAGTGATCTGTCGTCACTGCAGCATAAGGTCCAGGTTTCTGGCCACATTCAGTCAGCATCTGCTCCTTATTCTCTTAGGTTCAGAGAAGACTGACATTGTGCATGGCTATTTGGATGAAGCAGGGGGAAGTCACCTCTGTTTGCTTATCCCCAGAGAGGCACAGTGTGAGCCCTTGCCCTGCAGTCACACCTGGCCCCCCCTTCCTGCCTGTCTCATCTACAGGCTCATGTGAGAAGGAGGGAAAGTTGCACTCCACTGGCAAAGAAGTGGGGTGCCAAACACATGGCAACAGAGAGCCTCACCTCTGCTGCTGTGGCCAGCCCAGGACCTGCATCCCCTCCCCTCCATAGGTTCCTGTGGGAAGGAAAAGTTACACTCTCCTGGCAAAGTGGGGTGGGAAACACCAAACAGATAATCACAAAAGCCCCAGCCCTGCTGCCATGCATAGCCTGGCCCCTCTGTTCTCCCCTCTGCCTGTTCCTGAGGGAAAGGAAAGTTTCACTCTTCCAGTAAAAGCCAGGGAAGTGCTAACACAACAACTGTGAGACACCCAGTCCTGCCTTGCCACCACATCACTATGGCCTCCCCCTTGCAAACAGAAAGCTTGCACAGCTTCAGGATTTCATAGTTTCAAAGCAGAAACAGTACAATGACCCCCGATCTGTTCCTCATGCATGCAAGAAAATAGAATCTAAGCCGCTTCCTTCAGACCACTGTGCTGCACCTGCCACATCATGGCTGCTTAAAAGCGTAACTTTGGCCTCATACATAAACCATACATTGTCTATTGTTCTGGACAGATGTTCTTTCATGAGTTTACTTTGCATATTCTGCAATTTAACGTGGCAAACAACACAGTCAACAATATCCAGACGTTCATTAATAATTGCCTCTGTAAAATCCTCCGGATCCACTGGCCATATATCATTAACAACCAAGACCTGTGGCAACTTACCCACCAATTTACTGCTCAAAAAAATCAGGAAAAGAGGGAGGATTGGAACACCCTCAGAAAAACAACTAGCAACATCACAAGGCAAGTCTTGAGTTGGAATCCAGAAGGAAAAGAGGGCATACAAGAAACATCTGGCATAGAGACCTGAAGGCAGACACTAGAAAGATGGCCTATGCCTGGTCAGAACTGGCAAAGATAGCCCAGGACAGGGGATGCTGGCAAATGGTCATCAATGGCCTATGCTCCAAGATGTAGGAGCGGAAAGGCTTCAGTTCAGTTCATTCTACAACATATCTTGCAGAAAGTCTGCCCTTCAGTTTTTTTGTCACGGTGGGTGCACCCTTTGTATACATCCCCCACAGCTCCTGCAGCTGTTCATCTATCACAGAGCTAGAGACAAAAATGGACTCAGGATGAAATGTTCTTCAAACAAATGCAATCCTCTTGTAAGACCAGGGTGCCATTACATGCATGGAGGAGAACAACACTGCAGGAGAGAATGAGGGGAGCATGAGGAAAGGCAAATGGAAGGTGATGAGAAAAGAACATTCAGAGAATGTGAAGCCCGGAGTCAGGAAGATACCTTGAGGCTCATGGGACAGCAAGCAAAGCTCCTGAGGTGCCTGGTAGAGGCCCAGAAGATGCAGGTGGAACACAGAGCCCTTCTCCACGACATGCTGAACTACATGTCCTCCTCACCATGTTCCATAGCCTCCTCCAGGCTCCACCTCCGGATGACTATGCACCTAACAGCAGATGCAGCTTGAGGCAGGCTGCAGAGGAAGAGGTACGTGCTGAGGCAGTCCCAGCTGTCGGAAGCCCTGAAACCACCAGTAGGATGCATGCACATGAAGATGTGGCAAAACTGAGCGGGGTGGGTGGGAGGTAAATCCCAGTTAAATTTTTTTCAGTTACAGTGACAGATACAGTAAATGCTTTATTTATGCAAGAAAATTCCATGTACAAAATCCTTGTACATCTCTTTAGACACATCCCAAGATGACCAATTTTTAATGGCCTAAGCAGGTCATAATCACCCTTTTAGACATTAGCGTGTTCAGCTAGCCATCTATTGTGGAGCAAAGTAATCTAATTTGTATGAAAAAGAGAAGATAATTCCCTTTCTTTCTAGCTCCTACATTATTTCTAAACCCCAAAAAACATACACAAAGAGCATTAGAACTATTGTATTTGTTTTGATTAGACAATTGCTCGGCTAATATCCCTAGAAGAGACCATGTCCCAAACAGAGCAAAAAAGAGAACTCTTCATTTCCATTCAATACAAGGTCCAAGCCTTGGCAAAGTCACCCTTCAGGTCCATCCAGTGCAACTCAAACCTCACTGCTCCCCAAACTTCTGTTTCCCTATACACCATCCCTGCTCGACTACAATAAAGTCTTTTCAGTTTTGATTTAGCTTAGAACACAAACTCCTTGGGGACAAGCATCAAGTCTTTATGAGGTATTTACCATAGACACTCAATGACAATATACATTTGTTATAAACTTTTTTCAAATTAAGGATTACACCTAATAAATATTAAGAATAAGGCCTTCCTTGTTTTTATAAAGCACAAAACCTAAAGCTGTTGCATAAGCAACTATATTACATGAGGTTTTTATGCAATTAGTTAATACAGTTTCTTCAGCCTTATCAGAAATATCTGCATTCCTCTTGGATAGGATTATGAGATTTAAATCAGCTGCATTTGTGCAATTTATACAATAAAAATATTCGTACAGCTCTCCTAATTTTACCTGCGAACTGTGAAGCATACGCCCAAAGAAAAGCACAGCAATTCATGCAGGCCTGGCACACCATCTCATGAAAGTCCCCACTGTCAGGGGGAACTGCACCAAGGTGCTGCCAAGAAGAAACACGTGACAGAGATATATTAGCTGCAATTTAATAAATTCTACAGAGTATTTTTAACCTAGTGTTAGTGATAGAAAAAACAAGCACCATGACCACCTTTTCCCTCATCTTATAAGTATTTCCATTTTCAGTGTATTGTCCCCCAAACCCAGAATCTATACTGCTAGAAGATAAGAGAGCACCAATCAAATTTAAGGAATGTCTCCCTATTATTAACCTCTTTTCACATCTCAAACCCCACAAAATCTGGACTCCAGCAGTCAAGACAGCAGGAATTCTTATGGATGCTACCACACCTTGCCTAGCCTAATACAACAGCTCCCTAACACTGCAGTTTTAAGTAGCCCACTTATTTAGTAATCTGAGATTCTTTCCTTGTTTAACAAGTTTTATAAAAACATAATATCCTTCAGCTTCAGTATGGGAGCAATGTAAAAAATACAAAATCTGAACAGTCTTCAAACTGGTGAGAATCATCAAGGTGTTTACAATAAATAACCAATCTTCTTTTAGCATATTTTAATTATTTTTATAGTTAAAGCTAGAATATCAACCAATAATACTTAATATCTAATACAAACATTATTTAGAAAAAAATCCTGTAATTATAGACTTTCAGTCAGCTTAATTGAGGTACATTACACCAACAATATTCCTATTTCGCATCTTTATTCCAGGACTTGCAATCAGTCTACAGATTGAAACTCTCTAGTCCACCAACACTTCTAATCTGGCATCATTTTAGTTAGCTAGATGACCACTTATCTTTGGTGTGGCCAAGCTTCCCATGGTCCCATAAACTTTTTTTTTTTTAAAACTGCCAGTCCTGGCTCTGTGTTCTGTGCTGTTAGTTAGCTCCAATTTACTCCTAAATATATTCTAAGAGTCCAGTAAGCAGTGGAAGTGTTGCTAATGCTGCTAGACAATACTGAGTTCCCACAGTCCAGCAAATTCTCTCATTCAGCACCAGTCAGGTGCCAAGGGTGCTGGACTTCAGAGGTTCAACCTGTACATACTTCTGTCTGGCTTGGAATTTCACTATCTATCCTTACTGACATAAAACCCCCTATCCTGCATTAAAAAGGGAGTTTTCAAAGGCAAAAATATCACGTAAACCCCAAACTCCCATTTACTTTCATTGGTAATTGTGTGCCTTGATGTACATTTGCCTTGAAAAAAAAAATTTGTCTAATGTTCCTAATTGGACACTGACCATGCACCTTGTTCCCTCTTACCCACATAAACGTGGCTGTAAATCCATGACCCATCAAAGGAGTCTCCATTCACCACAGATCATAATCAGAATTGATAATGGTGTGCTCAATAACCTTTTCCAATTCCAATTCAATGCTATCTTTCACAAGTTTCCCATAAAACATGTAAGTTTTAGATGTCTATAGCCACTTTATAGGACTAGTTTATACATTAAAAGCAACTTTGAATAAAGTAGAGGTCCTCTCCGTTCTGGACATTAGTTCATCATCATCAGGATTGCAGACATGCCTGAAAAAAAACTAATCTGATTGTTCTTGCCTAATTCTCAAGAGAGCCGTACCTACCTTTCAAAGTAATATTTACCATGAGAAAAAAACTGATTTTAGCTTATTTCCATGCAAGATGACAGTTTTGTTAAATGCATATCCTTACCCTTCCATGGAACCAGTCTTCACAAACTATGCACTGGATCATTTCATCTGGGATCTAGAAGAATGGTTACATATTATAAGAAATATCATCAACCTTTGAAGTTTCTCACAGACCTTTATTTAAGTGTGAGTATTCTGAAGAACATATAAATGAGTCACTTTCCACACTGAGCTACTTACATTGCATGGCCATTATAAATACTTACTACCACACCAGCCAGTTTTGAAGCACTATGTAACTTTTACATTCTGATGACTAGAGATTCTAAATTATCCAGCAAAATTTTTCTGTTAAACAAATAGGCTCTGTGACATTCTGCACCACAAGACATCCTGTACTTATCACAGTAATGTAATCATATGTTATATACAAAGTACGCCTCGTGAAGTCCCATTCTGAAAGTCTTGATCTGCTAAACATTAGTATCAAATGGGATTGCAGATGCTGTTGTACGTAGTTATGAAATTTTGCTAAGTATGTGATATTGAAAGACGTAGTGAAGTTGAAAACACCCACAACTAGCCTTTCAGGTACAAAATGAAGAAACTAGACCAGTGGTAGGCAACCTGTGGCCCAACAAGGTTCTGTGTGTGACCCGACATACAATTGGGTTACCGATGCCCGAGTGAGGGGTTGCCAGATTTTGCTCATTTCCATAGTTTTTTTTTTTTCTCCCTTCCAGTGTTACTAAAGTGACATGCACATGAAGCAGGGACATGAACAGAGGTACGCAGGGATTGCACAGAACACTGAGTGTGAGAGCTGTGTGCTCCCTCTGCATCCAATCAATGTGATGCTGTAGTTCAAACTGCCACAGCCTGCAAATTCTAAGCATGCAAGCAGTTATCAGAAATACCCAATTCTGGAGACCAATAATCCTCTAATCTTGCTTAATAGCTCTATTTTTTATCATTCAGTTCTTAGAGACACTACTCTGTAGTTTAATAATCTCAGGAATTTTTATTATTTTAAATTTTCAGGTGAACAAAATATATAATTAAGGCATGGTAATAACAATATAATTCGAAATCCAAGTTTAACACACAAGAATTATTTGATCAGGATGTGGGAGGAAAAAGTTATATCATTTTATTTGTAGCTGGGGATGGGCCCTTTGTTTAAGTTATGAATGAAGAAACAGCATTAATTTATTGCCCATCTGCTTTGTATACCTTCAAGGCTTAACACTTTACTCTTTAAAACACTATACAAATACAGGCTATATTAAATGATTGACACAAATAATACGACAGATAAGGTAACTGTCTTTTGATGGAAATCCATTCTGTAGAAGAGTAATAGAGAGAAAGCCTTGCTAGTCTATTTACCATCAAAACAAAAAAGCAATAAAGTAGCACTTTAAAGATTAACAAAATAATTTATTAGATGAGCTTTCGTGGGACAGACCCACTTCTTTAGACCACACCCATACCAGAACAGGCTAATAGTAATCAAGGTTGACAAATCAGGAAAAAAAAATTGTCAAGGTGAATCAACACATTAAACACGTGGTTTGAACCAGAATGCGAATTTTCTGGGTCATTATAGAGGCTCTTTTGCATACTTGGCTTAATCTAATTCTTGACACACACCCCTCTGATTTGCTCACCTTGATAATTTTTTTTCTGATTTGTCAACCTTGATTACTATTTTTGGTTCTCTATGCCTTAAATATTAAGTCTGTTCTGGTATGGCTATGGTCTGAAGAAGTGGGTCTGTCCCACGAAAGCTCACCCAATAAATTATTTTGTTAGCCTTTAAAGTGCTACTTGACTGCTTTTTCATTCTGTGGAAGAATATGATGACCACAGCTGTAGATGAAAGAGTCTTTGCATTTAAGCATAGCATTTATTATTGGTCGTACATTTCTTACCTCATCTTCAGGATCAGGATAAGGTCTTTTACAAACACAGTACAATCCATAGAAGTTGTGATTATACTTATTGCCTGAATTCACTTTTCCCTTTTCCTAGAAGGAAAACAGGATAACTGCTTTAATGTACAGCTTGGTGAAAAAATATAAACATTCTTGACCGGTTGTATAACAAACAAAAGACAATTCCTGTTCCATTCTAACTTCCTAAGACATAACCCACATGCTGCTCTGCTACAAAGGAAACACATATCTTAAGTGTCTTTTAGGATTCTACATTTCAGCTCTGAAAACTTCAGATTTTTTTTTAAGATATCCCCATCTGTGATTTATATTGTTAAGATAGCAATGTCTAAACTTACTGGAAATAACTTGCACTGCAAATTTTTGAATTTGCTGTTTCCACAGTCACAGCGGAAGTTTCTGGAAAGAAGAGATAGAGTAGTTCAGACTGCTCATGCTGTCTTAAATAATGCCTTATTCTTAGAAGTGCTCCTTATTTAGAACTTTGAAATGGTCTAACAAGTTATTTAAACAAAAACATTTGTGAGAATTGGCTAGACTGTCCTGGAACCCTTACCAAACTCCTGCTGTGATCCCATTAGGTCTCAACTTCACATTGTTGAGTTGCATCAATATTTGTTTGGGAAACATCAATGGAAAATCTAATTTGTTGCTGCTGTAACTACTCACATGCATAAAGGTGAGCACGTGTTAGTGTTTGCAAGACTGGGACCTAAGTCACCAAGATATCACAGGAACCTGTTTTACTGGAGATACTTTCTTTTGGATGAGGCATCCAGCTGAATTCCCTCCCACTTATGATCATTCAAGATCACACTGACATGCCTGTATTAAGTGCATGGGGAGGAAGAGGGAGAAGAGGATTAGTTGAGATGCTCTGGGAAAATTCTCCTTTTTGCCATTGGTCTGCCTATCAGAGATGCAGTTTAAATATATTCTGATAATTTTGACCTAATATATTCAAACATTCGTCTTCATTTAACCTACACTGTTGGACAGTAGTATTGTGCTTTGCTGAACAGCCACTATATTCTACCTCAGATGTATTTGTATGCCAATGATTAACTGTGAACACTACATTTTTTCTTAATTCAGGTGGTCCTGGTGGGCCGTAATATTTAGAAAGTCCTCTACAATAAATAAAACTACATATAAAGCATGTAAGAGCAAACATTTTAGAATGTAACAGACAAAAACACAATCTGTACTTTCAAAATAACTTTTTGAGATCAAAGCTACTGTTTTAGTTCCTGAAACCCACTCCCCCCAAACCCACATAGCAATTTCTTTAATGAAAAGACTCAAATGTGGCAAGCACCTCTTCAGTGCCATTTCTGCCTCTGCAACCAGTGAATGTATACCACAACACAGAACAGCACTTTTTAAATACGACAGGCACTTAGCATAATGGCATAAACTACTTCTTGGTGTAATGCTTTATTTATTCAAAACGTGGCAAAAAGAGAAGTGAGTCAGAAAAAAAATCTGAAATCTCCCTTCTCTGAAAAAGCTTTACCTTTTTGTATATAGTTCAAATAACTTGTGTGTGCCATGGCATTCATAACTGCAGGCTAAACAGATCCCTGCTGGTTCTTCTCCTGGTGGAGTGCAAGTACTGCAGGCATACAAGGCTTGTCTTTTTACAGCGCCCTACAAAGACAAAATAAATGATAGAAATAGAGAGCTGCACCAATAATTTGCAATTGAAGTGAAGGAGTAAATGCTGTTTGTGCCAGAAGAACTAGAGATAGGGGTAAGTTAGTGTTTGGTTGGCAAACTGGCGTTAGGTGCAAAACACAGACATGGCATTTAATCAGGTCATTCACAAAGCTGCTGAGTGCCCTCTTGTAGTCCAAAGTGCTGACCTCTGAATAGCTCTTTAAAAGAAGACAGATTAAATGTAGTGAAGATGTGGAGATATGTATCCTGTTGCTGGAAATACAGTATTTTTTCAAGACAAAGAGCTTGCAATACATGACAAATGCTGACTCTCACCAACATTTGCCCCTCATGAACCACACTCCACGTTTGTAGAAACTGTAAGTGGAATAATTTGTTAGATAGGGAGGAAAGTATAGTTTAAGTGAGTTCAGAGCCAGAAATAGTACTCTGGACAGAGTCCTTTACTTACCTAAGCTGCGTCTACACGTGGCCCTCCCTTTGGAAAGCTTATGCTAATGAGGCACTTTGGAACAGGTTAATGAAGTATTTATATGCATATTCAGCATCTCATTAGCACAACAGCAGCCAGTTGTGCTTTGCAAGTGTTGCTTTTGAAATGCTGACTGGCTGTATAGATGTGAGCACTTGGAAATAAGCACCAAACTTCAAAATTCACTTATTCCAAAACAAATTTGGAATAAGGGAATTTCAAAATGTGGGGTTTATTTCAAAGCAATCTCACCTATACAGCCAGTCTGCATTTCCAAAGCAGCACTTTCAAAGCATCACTGGTTGCTATTATGTTAATGATATGCTGAATATACACGTCAGCACCTCATTAACCTGCTTCAAAGTGCCTCATTAACATGCCCCTTCCAAAGGGAGGGGCATATGTAGACACACCCCTAAAGAACAGTTAAGAGGCCAGCACCTTGATGTTCCCCAAGTTTTGTCTGGCTGAGTGGACTCTTCAGCTGGGGTGATATGAGGCCTCACTATTGACCTGATAACCCTGCGTTGGGAGGGAAAAAGAGCACACAGGGCACCCTCTCAGAGGCAAAAACGTTGGATCTCTTCCTCTGCCCCATCTCCTTTGTTCCGCCTTCGCACTGAGCTTGCTACAAACGGGCACTGAGTAAAGGAAAGGGGCACCAAATACCCCCGTTGGCACTTACTGAGATCTGGTCCAACAGCCCCCCCCCTTTCACAGGAAATGGAAGAAGCCTCCCCACTTTGCCTCGCCACACCCACCCCGTTCGGCCTGCGTGCGCCTCAGGCCCCCTCTCTCCCCCCTCTGCCTCCCAGACTCCTCGCGCAGCTGCCTCCGCCCCGTCCCAGCCGCCGCCGCTTCCTCCCCGCGTGCCACAGGCTCCAGTCCCTCCGCTGGCCCAACCCACCCCCGCCCCCTCACCTGGGAGTAGCTGCAACGCTCGTGGTCGCTCCCCCCCAGCACCGCCCGCGCCTCCTTCTCGAGCTCCTCGTTCTCAGCCAGCACGTCGGCCAGGGAGACCACAGGCTCCTCCGGGCCCCCCGCGCAGCCGCCAGCTGGCTCAGTATCTCCGGTCACAGCCTCCATCGCCCGATGGCACAAGGCGGGAAACGCGAGCCAGCACGAGAGGGCGCCCCAACGGAAGCGGAACTGCCAGCACACCATGTGATGCAGGGGCCCGCGAAACAAGGGTTCAGCGCGTGACATGGGTACATGGCAACCGAGTCACAAAGGGCGGGGCGAAACCAGTCAGTACCACGCGACGGGGGAGGAGGCGGTTGGACACTTTACGTGTGACCTCCCACCAGAATCTGTTGGCGCGCGGATAGTCTGAGGTTCCCGGGCGGACCGTTTCCTCGTGTGCGTGCGTAGGACTTCCGGGTTAGGGCGGGTGCGACGCATTCTGGTTGGTCGCCTCCGCGGCCGCTGTTTGCCCCTCAGGCTGGGCTGCGGGAATGGAGCTGCGGGCGGAGCTGACCGGGCGCGACGGGCAGAAGCATCCGCTTCGCGTGCGCTGCCAGCCTGAGGCCGGTGCCGGCGGAGAGCTCCGGGGGCTGCTGCGCGGGCTGTCCCAGCTGCAGGAGCAGGTCACGGCGCTGCTCGCGCCCCTGGTGGAACAGGAGAGCAGGGGGCCCGTCGGGGCGGGAGCCGGCGCGGGGCCGCGGGGTGAGTGATGCACGCGGGGCTGTGCCCGCGCGGAGGGGAGGGGTTTGCGGGGACCCAAAGCACAAGCCGGATCAATCGGCCCCCTTGCTCCTCGTGTGTGCGCGAGGTGCGCGGGGGAAGAGCCGGGGTTCGCAGCCGGCGGGGAGGGCGGGGGTTGTAGCTGTTCTGCGTCTCTCCGACCTGGCCTCCCAGCCCAGACGTCAGCGGCTTGCACCTGCTTTCCGTCACTTGCTCACTGGGCGCGACCCTGCCTTGTGTGAGAGAACCTCCAACACCTTGACACTCCTAATTGAATACTGGGGACTGACCCTTACAGTCAATTGGGGCTGCCTCTACTCCCCTTTCTAGAATATGAGGGAGCTGGATATGTCAATCCCATGCCTGAGCACTAGTCGGCTTACCAGGTAGAAACCATATCATTCTGCCCAGGTAGGGATGCTTTCAAGGGGTAGGGAAAGTAGCTGGAGGATCAGTTGAGATGACACAGACACCTGGGTGATCCCAGGGCAGTATGACAGTCCCATGCCTGGCACATTACAGCTGCTGAAGCCAACCTCTTTGGTTTTCCTTCACCAGGGATTTCCTACTTTTCCTCCTCTCACTCTGAAAAAATGGCAATTTGCTTTCCATGGGAGGGGAATAAGGGCAATGCAATGTGGCAGGATAACATCACATACCTACGACCACTTACCGGGCATTTTTTTCCCATACTCCACCAGCAAAAGTACCCAGAATGCTATGGGGCTGAGGGAACTGTGCGATCAGTTCTCACAATGGACTGCTGCAACAGTTGATATTTAGGGATTTAGTGTGGCAGCAGTAAGTACACTTTTTGGGGAGGTGAGGATAGTCAAATTTGAATTGATAAAACCCAGGGTTTATAAAATAGATTTAGTAAAATCAAATTTACATCATAGTGTAGATGTAGCCTCAGATGCTGCTGCTCTGGAAGGGCAGAGAATTGCTTATGTAAATCATTCAGTTCCACTCATAGAAACTCTCCCAGTTAACCTACTGAACCTTTTATACAAGAGACACTTGTAGAGAGTTGGAGCTATGACAGTCCTTCTGCCTTAGGGACTAGAAACATAATATTGAGATTTGCAGTACTCTTTTCCAGTAACAAAAGCAGTATTTTCTTCTGTCTGTACCCCACTCATGGTGTCTGTGCAGAATCTCACATCAGAATGATATGGGCTAGCAGATTAAAAAAAAAAAGATTCATAAACAACTTTTTTTTCTTAGGAAATCATAAGTCATTCATATTTCAGCCATAACTTGAGTTCTAACTAGGAACCTGCAAAAAAGTTTTCTCTCTGTCTTCTCACCCATCTGGTTTTGTTTCCTCTGAGGAAATAGCTTCCTAAGCATTTATGTACTTCTGGTATTAATCTGTGTTGTCATTTTTAAAAAGGTGATGTTGGGGAGGAAGAGGAAGAGGAGGAGGAAGATGAAGAAGAAAACAGTGTTGATGCTAAAACACGTGTGGATGAACCGCCTTTAAAACGGACAAAAACTCAGCAATCATGATCGTTGCCTTAAAAACTGTTTTCAATTTTTAAAAAAGACTTATTTGCTATAGCAAATGTTAATGTGTATATTTGCACATTTGTGCCTCTAGGGGAAAAAAAACTATGTTAAGAAACTAGACAGCTACATTTATGTTCATCTTGGTTGTATTTTAGAAGGCAAAGGCCTTTTAGTTTTTCTGCTATTTAATATTGCTAATAAAATATGTGACAGAAAGAGAATGAGCTGTGATGTAATACTTTTTCTTACATGGAGAAATTCTTAAAATGTCTGGAAGGAAAAAAATATGCATTGCCGCTGTCAAGGAGAACCTTTGTTTACAGATGACTCTTCACTAATGTGGCCACTAAGGTTTCTTGTTTTGAATTTTTTTAAAGCTATGAACAATTTAGATCTGTTATTTTATACTGCCTCTGGGCTTCCTGTATTTTCTTCCTACTCTTAAAATGGAGTAAGTTACAGTATACGATGGAAAAAAATGCAAGTTGCTGCTGCTGAAATATTAAACTGCAAGAAATGAACTAAAATTTTTAAAAGGGTGCTATTGATAGACGACTGTATAAAGTAACTGGAGTAGTCCAGACTTGCTTAAATATATTGGCTAAGAAGTAGCTGTTTTTTTAAAAGAATTGATTAGCTTTACAAGAAATCTAAAAGATATGTTTATGGTGTTGGGTCTTCAGTATATTTTGTTCAACGCTTAACTTTGCAAAATATATGCATACATATTTGGAATTGAGCCCTGGGGCTTTCGGTGCTACCATAAATAAAATAATTAATTATAAAACGTGCCATAATGTTAAATGGACACCAAAATACAGTGTCCATACCAATGCATGCAAGAAATTGTCAAGAGCATGGTGTCGGTTTTGTAATACCAACACATTTTTCTCTGTCTTAAAAAAATCCTTACAATATAGTTGTAAAGCTTGTTTGGGTTAAAAATACCTTTGGAAGTGCTAAGTAGTGTTGTATAAAAGTGTGGCTTTTTTAGATATGGGCATTAAGTACTGTAAACATTTTCAGATTTGTGGTTCACTCAGTTGATAATGTGTCTCTGATTGAACTAGCTTTGTGTTTTAGCCGTTATATCAGATATGAATAAAGGAAAGAAAGAAACTTCATTCATAAGATCATCATTCTAAATGATTCATTATTTCACTGTGGCTAGAAAGGAGCACATTAATTAGTGACAAATCTTATCTGTCTGATGGGTTTGCTTTGCCACCCATCGTTACAGGGTTGTAAGTCCTTTCCAGGAAAACCAAATTAGGACTACCAAAGTCCCTCGTGAATTTCACATCTCTGTCTCATTCCCCTTTTTGGGTTATAGAGTTTGTGCATAATTAGGGTTTTCTTTGTTAATTTTTGATTTTTTGGTGAGGGTTATGATGGAAAAGCTTTAATCTGTTAATATCTATACACACTGTGGTGCAGGAATGGCTAGTGCTAACTGCGACCAGTGCTGTTGATGGGCTTATTAAGAATGTGAAGAATGCCTGCAGTCAGTCTGTTCTAAAGCAACCTGTCACTGTTACCGCATCTGGATCTTCTTCCTTCCTTCCACCAGCTTGGTGTTTTGTTTTTGATTTTCCCTGCCAACCTGCTAAATCTTCATTTAGTGTGCAACTCTTTGCAAGTACAGCTCTGCCCATGCAACCCCTTTTTCATGTAAAAAGGTCACTTTGTAATCTGCCTATGCAGAGTATTCTCAGTCTTTTTGGAACAGGGACTGTCTCTTGTATGTGTTTGTGCTGGGCCTAGCACAGTGGGGTACTAACCTGGGTGATTGTATCGCTATTATACACAAGTGAAATAGTAAGCTTCCTACACTAATTTTACAGGAGCTAAGTTTACACTGATTGCATCTGCAGTTCTTATTTTCGTACATACATAGCCTGTTGCTCAATTTAAATTGCACTGAGCAAGTAATGAAAGAAGTTTGCATTGCATCACAAAAGAACAATTTACCTCTATAAGCCTGAAATTTTACTAGTACACAATTAAAATGATCTTTTTGCATATACAGTAGTCTGTTTCTGATTGTAAAGGGGATGGGAGTGTGATAAATGCTGCTTGAGTGACAGTAGGAAGTAAGAAATGGGTCTTATCCATGGAAGCTCATTACCTAATAATAAGTAAATCTGTTAGTCTTTAAGGTGCTACATGACTGCTTGTTTTTTGTGCAGCTACATACTAACACAGCTACCCCCTCTGAGACTAGATTACCTAAATGTGTTCAAGTTCTACGGAAAATATATTTGGATATCTTTACATCTAAATCCAAATATCCTACTGTGTCATAGCTGAGGAGAAGTAGAAGCACTGGAGGGTAGAAATAGGGTGCAGAGTGATCTAGACAGATTGGAGGATTGGGCCAAAAGAAATCTGGTGACTTTCAAGGAGGACAAGACTGGCATCCTGTACTTAGGATGCAAGAATCTCATTCATTGCTACAGTCAGTATGGGGACCAACTAAGTGGCAGTTCTGCAGAGAAGGACTTGGGAATTACAGTAGATGAGAAGCTGTATGTGAGTCAACAGTGTGCCCTTGTTGCCAAGAAGGCTAACAGCATATTGGGCTGCACTGGTGGGGGCATTGCCAGCAGATACAGGTAAGTGATTAGTCTCCCTCCATTCAGCTATGGTGAGTCCACATCTGGAGTATTCTGTCCAGTGTCCCTGTCCTGCTTCCTAGAGAAATTATATGGACAAAGTGGAATCCAGGAGAGGACACTAAAAATTATTAGAGGGGCTGTGGCACATGACTGATGAAGTGAAAGTGAGGGAACTGGGCTTATTTATTTTTTCAGAACAAAACAGGGGATTTGATAGCAGCCTTCAACTGCCTGAAGGGGGGTTCCAAGGAGAATGAAGCTAAGTTTTTCTCAGTGGTGACGGATGACATAAGCAGCAGCAATGGTCTTAGTGCACTGGGGGAAGCCTAGGTTAGATACTCCCTTCCCCCCTCCAAAATATTTCATGGAGTACTGTAATGGGTTGCTTAGGTAGTGGGTGGAATCTCCATCTTCAGAGGGTTTTAAGGCCAGGCTTGATAAAGCCCTAGCTGGAATTATTTACTTGAAGTTGATCTTGCATTGAGCAGGGCTTTGGCCTAGATGACCTCCTGAGGTCCCTTACAACTCAGTTTTCTTTGATAGGGTTGCACAGTGGTGACTGGGATGAGATCAGTGCAGCAATGAACTCTTCTCATGCTGATGTTTAGCACTAGGCAAGACAAACTATATATTGAAATTCATTCTAAATAGCTTTAGGATAGTAATGAATTCAAGAGAACGTTTCCACTGGTTAAAGTCTGTGTAGATTTGAATTGCTTGCGTGTTGCTTTAGGTGTTCTAATCCAATGATAGGACACATCAGCCCCAAACCTTGGGCTGCCAGGGCTAGTAGATTTAGTGGGAGCCCCCTTAGACTCTGGGGCAAGGCCAAAATTAGAGGTTCAGTGTGGGAGGAGGCTGCCAGGAAGCTTGGTGTATGAGATTTCAGTGGGAGGCAGGGTACGAGAGCAGACTGGCATGGGTACAGGAGCAAAATGTGGGTCTTGGCAGGAGGTGGAGCAGGATGGAGATAGGGGTCTGGGTTATGGGGAGCGCTTACCTGCACAGCTTCCAAAGGGCACATGGGGCTTCATGTTGCCCACCATTCCCAGGCACTACCCTCTTGCTGCTTCTATTGGCCGCAATTCTGGCCAGAGTGGTGGGGAGATAGCTTTCATGCAGCACTTCACTGTGCTGCTGTTCCCCAACCAGGGGGATAGGGAGCAGCAGTGTATAGAGCCCCTTCTTCCCCCTGCTAGGCAGAGGCCCTGGGCTGGAGCCAGCCCCGGCTTGCCTGGTTCTGTTCCACAAGACTGAGGGCTCCACACCACCGTGCAGCAGGCCAGATGCTGGATGCAAGGAAACCTGAGCACCGGATCCAGGCAAGCCACAGCTTGTGTAGAAAGCTGCCTAAGGTACATCACTTGATAGTGCCTTTACTTGCCTAAGTGCTTTACTGTCTAAACACCTGCTTTTTCCTGTGTTGGTGTGAGTGCATTGTGTGTATTCTGTGTGCTGAAGTAAGGCGCTTGCAGTAGAGGTGAACTCTGTATACAGGACATCCTGTTGGAACACCTGAGTTCTGGGCATGTTAATTTTTTTTTAAAAATGCTTCAAAATATTTGTTATTCTTTGAAACTAAATGCTCTATCTCTAGGTGCCAGCCACTGATTGAGTTCAGCCCAGCCAAGGGTGCAGAAGACCAGCACCTAAGGACAAATAAAACTGCTCCCAATTCACTGCTTCTGATAGCTTTGTGGGCTTGTTCTGCGTCTGTGCCCTGCTTTTATGCTGAGTACTTCTCCTGCCATCACCTATGCTCTGGATCTCCTTTATAGAACCACTGGGCAGCTCTTAGTCTTTTTCTCTCACTTTTGCAGGCTTCTTCAGTTCCTCTTAACCCAGCTGTGTCACTTCTCAATTCCTATGTAGCTGTCTTAACCACTCTTTCTCCTAATCCCCTGCCCCAGCATCTGTCCAATATGACTGCTCTCCACGATCTTTACTCCCTCAGGATTGCTGGTGCCTGAGCCTACTGCCCTAATAGGCCTCACTTCTTACCCAGAGTGAATAATGGAGAAGGGAAGTGTTGATCCACAATGAAAAATATTCCACTGCAATGTCCTGAATTCACTCAAGAGGGAGTGCTGAGTAGCCCACAATTGAGGACTAATGGGTAAGTGCCGTATTGAGACCAAAATTAAAAAGTGAGCATCAGCAAAATAGGTAACATTGCACCATAGAATGGAGAACACAGACTTATTTGGGTTAGTGTTAAATGCATCTATTCTCTAAGTACTAACCCACTTCTTGAAAGGCAAGTACAAGAACATTCGGGGGAAAAAGAACTCATGCACTAATTTGATCTGTTGAGAACTTCAAATTTTGGTGAGAATTACATCTATTTCTTCCCCTAGCTAACAAAAACCCAAACCAGAAAAATTTTAAAGGTTTTATTGTTTAAAAAAGTTATTCATTCACAATGCATTTAGTCCCCAAAGACACAAAATAATTTCCAGAAATGCATTCTTAAAAAATAGTAGCAATAAGATGCTCAAGTTGCTAGTTTACACAATAACTCAGTCACTTGCAAGATCTGAGCTTGCATTCTAGGACCATAGCTGATGCAAACTTTTTAAAATGAAATGTGGTGAGAGTTAAAACCATTTTTTCCCATGCATTAGTTTATACCATGCATGTATGGTGAGGTCAGACTCTAGAGTTGTAGTTAGTATACATTAAGGCTAAGACAATGGCAAACTCCACTATTGTAAAATTGTCAAATTGGAGATGATCAAAAAGGATGTAACATTGGACAAGAGACCCAAAAATAGCTACAATATATATGTCAGAAATAGCTATGGAAAAACCTTGCAGTGACAGGCATCTCAAACATTTTTCTTTAAAACTTCAGGTGTTACATTAGAACATAAGTTATGAGAACATCACACAGGGATTTGCAATTCTGAACAAAACTTTTATGATTGTTCTTTCAAAAGTTTATATCTGAACTATGACTCAAAACAACTTTGAAACTAGACTAAGCAGAAGAAAAATGCATTCGCTTTATGTTTTAATAGAGGTTGAACATTCCTAATATGACCCACTGGTTCAACAACATCCACAGTCCAGCAGGGAGTGGAGGCCATCCTGGAGTGTAGGAGTCAGGCCAGGAGGGCATGGGAGCCGGTGCTGACTTCCCTCATTCCAGCAAACTCCCTCATTTAGAACCAGTCAAGTCCCAAAGGTGCCAGACCAGGGAGATTCAGCCTGAGATTTACATTTTACTATACTGTATTTGCTTTTTTTCCATCCCCATCACTGCTGCTACCTGATTGTGTACATCCAGTTCCAAGTAAGGTGTGTGGTTGACTAGTCAATTTGCAATACTGGTGTTCATAACTCTGAGGTTCTACTGTACTTATTGCCAAAGATCAGCTATAGGACTTAATGAATCTCTTATCTGCTCTACTACAGCAGTTCCCATTTTCCAGTGTAAGTTAAGACCTGCATGCTTATTCCCATTATTTTAAATTATATTCATAGGAGCTGTCCTCTGATGAACAGTGGGACCCAAAAGAAGCTTTTGCTCCATAATTACGGATGTGGAAACTTAAAATAATTCATTTCTTTTCCACCTCATAAAATTTTCAGAATTTAAAGCCAACTGATGACATTCCCTAATACAAGCTAAGATTATTTAAAAGTCTAAAGTTATGCAATTTCTAGAGGAAAGAATATATGCTAAAAGCTACTAGATTCTACATTAATGTGTGCACATCCTTGTGTCTCATTAGGAAGTATCTAGTTGCCTTTAGGATAAACTTTAAGATGATTTAAATAGCAGTTTAGACAATTTGATATTTGATTTCTTACCCTCTCTGAAATTTAAGGAAATCTCTGACACAGCCCCCTTAGCGCTAGAAGTCTTAGTGACTATTTCCCTGCTTTTCTATCATCCTGTTGTCTAACCCTGTTCAGAGCAGGTCTAGATAGGAGAATGTAAGAATGTTGGTGATCAGTCTAGGAACTAGCCCTCTTAGGGCCAAATAGTCAGAAAACTTAAATTATGTTCCAGTTCATGAATTTCTGCGCATAGCTATTTCCAAAGCAGATGCTCTTTGGATCCACTAGATAAACAGAAAGTGATTCTGCTTTCTTCCATGAATATAAACTTCTGAAATTAATGTACCCTGCTCCATTAAAAAAGGCTCAGCCAATTACATAGAGCTGATTAATCTGTGACCCTGAATCAGACTACTCTTGTTACTTTCTTTTTGAAACTTCCTCCTTCAGAAGTCATTTTTCTGCAAAGGATCTTATCCACAGAGGCCAGCGTTTCCTCTTTGTATCTGTCAACTTAAATATACATTGTTTTGAAATTACAGCATTGTAGCCAGACTTTACTGGCACAGTGGATCAAACTCTCCCTTTACTCTATAGAATGTCATATAAAAGCATGAACGCTTACTGAACCAGTCAGTTTTCAGAGTTGAAGGCAGAGGTGGCAGGAGCCACATACACTTTTGAATATTAACAAGCAGTCCTGTAGCACCTTAAAGACTAACGCATTTATTAGGTCATCACCTCAGCTTCTTGACACTGCTTACGTTGCCCAGAAATGAAGGCAAAGAAACATTCTAGGAAGTATTGTGGAAATATAACCAGACATAGCTAGCTATTGGGATTGCTACTGGCTAGTGTTTAGTAAACTAAGTATTAGATTAGACACATCTGCTACCATTTCAGAGACTGTAACTATTGTCTTGGTGGTGGCTGCATGGTTTCTATGTAATGATAGAAAGTAGGGTATATTTTAAAATGAACAAAAAAAATGTTTGAGTTTAAACTGATTAAAAAAGTAAGGAATTTAGCTCACTATTGAAGCTCTGCTTTTGAGAGCTCATTCTTCCATTCCAAAATAATATTTTTAAGACTCCTTTAAGCTATTATATTTTGCAATTCAAACTTAAATTTGCTTTCTTTTAAAGGGTCAATTTATGTTCAGTTCTTAGCATCACTGTTAGCATTTAAAAACCCCACAAATGGAATTTCTCCAGCTGTAGATGAAAGATTAGGAACATTTTAGCTGCTGTTCTTAAACAAGGTAACGCTGAAAGCAGAACTAAAGGGAGAAATGATTGTAGTCTCTAAGAGCTATGCAGTCCTCAAATCCAGGGGTGTTTCTGCTACAGCAGTACAGTAGAATGTTAATTATAGGGGAGATCTTGCATAACACCAAAAGGGGTGTAAGCTTCCTGTCTTGGGCCTCCTGCTTCTGCCTTGTGGAAGACTCAGTCCTGCAGTGGTTTCACAGTCAGAAGGTTATCTCCCCAAGGGCTAGAAACCGTATTTAGCATTTGTATTGCAAAGCCAAGCAAGGGTGTTCTCAGAGACTAAGTGGAGCTCTTTCAGCCTGCTGTTGAGTTTGGCTACAAGGCATTCCTCAACAACGTGCAGCAATGATAGAGACTCAGTGAGTTCCATTAAAACCAGAGGAGCTACCTGTATGGCATACTGAAATAGGATGGTTCAGTTTTGATAGGGAATCAAATGGGGTCCTTTCCCTATTGTATTTAACAATGTCATTGACCTGGAAGAAAAATCATCACTGAAATTTTGCACAGAACAAATTGGAGTGTGCAAATAATTAAGAGGACCGGTCTCCGATTCACAGCTGACGACGACTTCTTGGCAAACTGGGCACAAGCAATGTTTAAGTCATTGAACATGACTAAATGTGTATATCTAGAAACAATGAATGTAGGCCATACTTAGATGATAGCAGATGCTGTCCTAAGAAGCAATGATTTGAGCAAATCTTACTAAAGAGCAGATTAAGAAGGGATCTGATTACAGTCTAGAAGTACCTGTATGTGGTGAAAATATTTAACAATGGACTCATGATTTAGCACAAAGTATAATGTGATCCAGTGGCTGGGAAATGAAGCTAGACAAATTCAAATTGAAATAAGGTGTACATTTTTAAACAGTAATTAACCACTGGAACAATTTACCAAAGGTCATGATGGATTCTCCATTACTATTTTTAACTCAAGACTGGATGTTTAAAAGATATGCTTTAAGAATAATTTTTGGGAGGTTGGGACCAGTTTTATACAGGAGGTCAAACTAGATGATCATCTATGCTTCTGAATTAACAGTGTTGTAACCCAACTGTCAGAATTACTTATGCCAAAAATTCACAAAAACTATAGAGTGAAACTAAGATACAGAACAGCCACCAATAACACTACTACACGTTATTGGAAAATAAAAATAGTATTTATTGTTTGAGTAGGATTATTTAGCTCACTTTGCAGGAGCTGCAAGATTTGATATCCTTGCAGCCTTTTGTTTGCAGCTTGCTGGTTTTCCAGCAAGAGCTGGACATTTTATTCTCCTATTTTCATATTTCCCCAATGCACAGTTGATGCACCAAAAGTTGTATTAGTTCCATTTGAATAATAATGTACAGCAGTAGTGAACACAGTTAACCATGCCAAATAAAGTATGAATAAAAATTGATTTTTATGGAATCCCTAGTCCACTGCCAGTGACCACCCTTTTTTGGCATTAGTGAAAAGATGTTAAAGGTATCACACCTCAGAGCCTTTATCACTCCCCAACTTCTGCCTAATAAAATAAAGGACTGTGTGCCCTCTAGCTCAGTGGCTGTGACAGAGGAAAGGACTGTTGCCGTTAAAGCAGGTTTTCCCCATATTTCATCTCTTTAAAAAGATCAATTCAGAATTAACTAAGTGTGCAATATTAAAAAAAAGGAGAAAGCAAAGTAATGTGTTAAAATGCAGCTTTTATCAGCATGGTCTAATCTTTCACATTTACCACAGAAATGTCCATTTTCATTGATTCAATGGGAAAGCTTGCCAGGTAACCTTTTTTTGCACAGTGGAGTATGATTGCAGAAGTATACTTCCCCACAGGAGACTTCCAAGGGAGGGTGGCAATTTTGCATCATAAGGCAGAATGAGGATTGTTCCCATCAGGTCTCTCACAGGGCCCTGCTACTTGGGTGGGTCCATACTTTAAAAATGCATTTGTAATAGAAAGTAGCTACTCTTCAGTATTTTGTCATTTGAAAGGAAAGGCTCTTTCCACCTTCCATTCAAAAGCTGTGTCTTAGCATTAGGTCAGACATAGATGTTGTTCCTGAAACAGCTATTGAAATCAGAGATTGAATTAAGTGTCAATCAACTGTAATCTACTGATCTGATTAGAGGCCTTCACAAATGTTTGGTGTCGATTGCACACAACAGCCAAGCAAATTGGAATGATGCAATACCCCACCGTTTTCGGATCAGCTCTTGTACAGGAATAGAGGAACAAAAACATCTGTAAATATGGTATTAAAAATATAATAGTCCAGAGCCAAAAAGGCAAAGACAACAATCGTGCTTTTAAGGAGTGTGTCCATGTGGTTCCTTCTCGTGGCTCCTCAGGGTGTTGTTGAATGTGCTCCAGTGCTAGTTTGTTGTAAGTCTCATTGATTTCAAAGACATAGTAAAAAGCCGCAGCACTTGCTAACAGATACAACCCCACACCAATCCATCCCATCCTCTGGCGGAAGTTCATCATTCTCCATGCTCTGCACCTTTAACAAAAAACAACCACCATTCAGTACAGATATAATTCAGTCTCTGTAATACAAATTAGTTGGTATGACTGCATAACTACTAGATACAATGGCACAAGCGCATCTGTTGGGGCTTTGTTTTTGATTCTTTACAGATTAGCAAAGTGTCATGTTTTATCATAACCCTATGCTAATGGTACTCAATTACATAACATCTTTACAAGATTCTGCTGGTAAAATTAAGTGGATGATCCTGTCTCTCTTGGGATTTGGACAGAGGAATAGATGACTAAGGCTCAGGCAGCATCAGGCTCAGGCACACTAGATCTTGCAGTCAATTCCAGATACACAATTCTAGCTGCTGCAATTGTATTGACAGTAAGGTGTATTTGAATGACTAATGACTAATTGGTAGCCATTTTAAAGATATGTAATATAATTGATTCTTTATTGGGAGTTAAAGACTGCACAAGCTCAATGCCTAATAGAAGCACTTGTAGTACATACGTTTTCAGACTCAAAATAAACTATTATAAAATTGAAAACAGATTTTAACATTAATAGTTAACTACTTTATAAACAGCTGTCTTGATCCAAGTGCCCACATCAAACAGCCCTCCTGAGTGGTTGTTTTGGTGACAGATATGCAAGTTTTATGTCAGCCTTGAAATAGAGCAAAACTGGGCCATGTTGTACTTATTATGGCTAGATAATTTATATACTCAAACAAAACCAAGTTTTTTCCAGAAATTCCTATCAAGTTGATAACATGTATTTACATCTTTTTAAAATTACAAGTTAAACAAGTGAACAGAATGCCTCATTCTAATATACTAGATGTGTCTGTCAGATGCTTCCGTATCACCACGTAGCCCAAACAATATAAAAGCTGCTGCTGAATTATTGGGAATGCAGTGCCTTAAACAACAGTTTAGTGAAGTCTAGTTTTTCTAGTAATTAGACATTATATAGTTGGTTATTGGTGATTTTGTTTTAAAACAAGCAAAGGAATTTGAATAAATTCACAGATAAAACTGCAACACAAAAACATGAGAAATTCAGAGTTAGTTTTGTTAACTCATAACTTTACTTTCTTCCCCTAACGCAAATCACAAACAGATCAGCAGCTTTAGTTCTGAATTAGTTTAGAAAAGACAATAGAGGCCATTGCTTGGAAAGACCTAACATTAGATTTCTTGGCTACCTGCATGGAATTGTCTGATTCTCTCAATTAACAGCTACTACAGGTTTCCAGAGCTGGTATTAAAAATAATTCTGCACATTTGTTCCAGTTCCTCTACTCCCACACCAAATAAGATTCAGTTAGACTTAAGTCACCGCTGACTAAAAAACATGTGCTCTTAAAGACCAATCATTTCTAAAAATGACCATGAGACTTCAAACTGCACTTGGCTTTGAAAGCACTACAGAGAGCTAAAATCTGGTAACCTCCCACAAAGCTCAAGCAGTTAGAGATGGTCACCTGCAACTTAAATGATACCCAGTTTCAGCCATGGGAACACAGGGCTTCCCAAATAATTAAGAATTCTTTACCTTTTACTATATTTACGTAACCAAAAGGGAAGTTTGAGCTCACGAATATTTTCACCACGTTCTTACAAGTAACAAGCCAAGGCTTATAAGTATCGGGGGTAGCCATGTTAGTCTGCATTCACAAAAACAGCAAGGACTCCTGTGGCATCTTAAAAATTAACAGACTTATGTGGGCATAACCTCCTTTGTCAGAAGCATTTGTTTTGCCCATGAAAGCTTACGTCCAAATAAATCTGTAAAAGCAGCAAAGGACTCCTCAATTAAACCAAGGCTTATAGATTTGTAATTGACAATTTTCATTTTATCGCAAATCCCTTGATGGAAAAACCTATGGCATCAGTTACCATCTTTAGAGAGTTTATCTATGTACAGTTTTACACCAAAGAACTAGTTTTAGACGCTGCTCCTATTTGTATTAGGTTGGAAGATGCTCTAGGATTTTCAGTGAAAGATGCCATAAAACTCAGCAGTACTTCCATTGCCTAGTTCTCTAGAAAACCTCTCTAACGAAACCTTACTGTCACCACTCCCCTCTTGATGAAGCACTGAAGGATGAGGTGGCTTACCAAGGTCACATAACAGGCACGTGGCAGAGAGAGGCACGCGGGAGTTCCTGACTCAGACTACTGAATCGTTCTGCCGCCATAAAACTGAGTCAAAAGCAAGTTTTACTAAGTCGTGCTTACAGTATTATCCTAGCCACAACCTGTGTTCGACAGGCGTGAGAAGCAAACGCGGGAGAGTAGCCGTTTGCGAATGGCGTGGACCCAGCACGACTGACACTGAAGAAACGAAGAAAATGCCGTGCTGCCCCACACCGATACCTACCCCAGGTCACGTCTCCTCCCCGGGTTGGCTGATCCCTCCCCAGATCCCAGGAACACACTCCGGAACAGGCCTGAGCTAGGAACCCCCACGAACCTGATTCTCCTCCTAGACCGGGCTCCTCGCCTCCGCGCCCGCTTCACTCCCACCAGTCCCTCCCCACTGCGCACCTGGGGCAGCCACACGAGCCGACCGGGTGATTTCCGCCCACCGGCAGCGACGCTCCCTTCCCCGCCCCGCAGAGAAGCGACGTCCCCTACCTTCCTCAACCGGAAAGGCGGCGGGCAAGCGGCCCGCTCCCATCACCCCGCTGCCCCGCGCCGGGAGGGAGCCGGAGCCGCCGCCCAGCTCGGCCGCTGCCTCCCGCGCCGGGCAGCTGCCATCTCTCTGCACCCGCAGACTGCTCGAACAGGAACCCCTGCGCTTCCGGGAATGAAAGCTATGCACTTCCGCTGTGCTGTGCTTTACTTCCGGGGCACCGGCGCGGAAGATTGGGAGCACATGACCGGGGGGGTAAAGGAAAGAATTCTAGCCCGCTGCCATCTTGGATTGACCCTGGAGCCGCACTTGGCTAGGGCGCACCAAAGATGGCTGCAGCGCTGAGACTCGTGGCTCCAGTGGGCTTAGTGTAGACTCAGGGCTACAGGTCCCCCTGGATTGTGATCATCTCCCTGGTCCTATCAGACCTCCTGTTGCTTCCCATTGCTCCCAGGACCCCCCCAACTCAGTTCCCCCAACGTCAGCTGTGCTGTGTTGGCCCTCGCTGTCCTGGGGAGCTGTGGGTAGGCATGTAAGCAGGACAAACACATTGGAGGTGGTTGAAAAGAGTCAATATGCAGGGTGTGTTTGAAGGGGTTCAGCTGTGATCGGGGTGCTAAAACCTTTGCACAAGGGGTGCCCTGGCAACAAAGAGGCCATCCCCACTCCCTTGATAACATGGCTTATAAGTTTGGGGGACAGGAATGGCATTACCACCCCACCCTGAAGTGCAAACCTCAGGTGCAGTGATGAATTACTGCACAGGGCCTGTGCCCAAACACCTCAGCCAATTTGGTGGCCCCTATGTCCTTCTTTTCCCTCTGAGTTCCCACCCCTAGCCAAGCCAGAATATGAAGTCCATGTTGAATGAGTATATTTTCCCTTTTTGCCCTTGGAACTGGCAGAACCCCTGCTCCTCCTCCCAATCCCCCCAGGCTCCTGAGTGGAGACGGCCTGTGACTTTTTTTTCCATTTCCTCCCAGTGCTACATACTGAGCTGGCCTATGCTCTGTCTACCTTCCCTCACCTCCCTACATGGAGCTGCCCCAAGACCACCCCCTCTCCCACACAAAACTGACCCAAGTCCTGCCTCTTGCTCCCTGATCCCTGCTGCTCACCCCTCTCCCAAACTAGTGACCTGTTGGCATTTGCCCAATTTATTCTTACTCAGTTTTGCCACAAAAGTTGAAATATTCAGAGTCAAACTAGGATGCGTGGTTATCCTGGGTGAGGTGTCCCAAACATTTTGGGTTGTTATCCCTCATCAGGTCTGTATTCCTCTGGAAGAGGGACCCTGGGGCTGCATTTAGGGACTGGGAGGTGGGAGTGTAGCTAAGATGTGGTGAGGAGCAGATCCATTGCTGGGGCTGTGGCCATGGCTGGTTTCAATTTCACTTTGAGTCCCATTCTACAATCTGTACTCAGACCATGGGCACTCTTAAGTATCTCTTCTAACTCTGTTTCACAAAACAAACTAGCAGTCATGCAGATCTTTAAAGACTAACATAATGATTTATTAGACGATGAGCTTTTATGGGACAGACCCACTTCTTCAAATCAGTAGAATTTCAAATACAGGCTGACAACTATATAGTAGGGAGGTCCAAAAAAATTGCAATAAAGACTGACAGTTCCTCTGATGCCCACCAGATGGTGGCCTACACCACAACGAGCAGTAGGTGTTATGTAAAGAAACTGAACTAGAAAACCTGGGTCCACTTAAGTCAAATGGCATTTTGCTATTGATTCTGATGTGGAAAGGATGCCACCCTCTTTCTTTAGATGTGAGTAACCCACAGGACCCTGATCCTCAGCGATATTTCGCTAGGGTGATCATAGTTCCCTTGGCCAAATATGGGACAGCTTGCCAACCTTAAATAAATTCTCACCAGCAACTATAGGCCACAACACAGTAACTCTAAACCTGGAACCAATTCCCACAACAAACGTCGCTGTCAACTCTGCTCACATACCTACACCAGCAATATCATCACAGGCCCTAACATCAACCATACCATCAGGAGCTCCTTTACCTGCACAGCTACTAATGTAATATATACCATCATGTGCCAGCAATGCCCCACTGCAATTTACATTGGCCAAACTGAACAATCTCTACGTAATGGCAACATACACAAACCTGTAGGAGACCATTTGAATCTCCCTGGACACTCAGTAACAGATTTAAAAGCAGCCATCCTGCAACAAAAAATTTCAAAAATAAAATGGAGAGAAAAATCTCTGAGTTGCAGTTTATTTGCAAATTTGACTCCATCAACCAGGGATCAAATAGAGACTGGGAGTGGCTGGCCCCTTACAAAAGCAGTTTTTCTGGGATGGAAGTTCACACCTCCACATTAGAATAGGACAACGGGCCACATCCCCATGACTGATCTGACTTGTTTTTTCTCCTCTCTTGATGAATACTGTCGATAATGGGGCATTTCCACCCTGACTGAATAGACCTTGTCAGCTCTGTCCCTCCCTTTTACTGGGACACCACACTCTTTAAATACTCCTCTGAACCCCACCCTCACCCCATGCATCTGATGAAGTGCGTCTTTGCCCACAAAGCTTATGCTCCAAAATATCTGTTAGTCTATAAGGTGCCACAGGACTTTTTGTTGTTCTTAAAGATAAAAATTAACACAGCTACCTCTCTAATACTTAAATACCTTGAGGACTTTAGATACCTGGGTACCTGATCCTCCTATTCTGCAGTAAATGGCAAAAGTTTCAGTGGGAGCAGGATTAGGTCTTTCATATTTTATAAAACTCTATGAAGTTTCTCTGTGAAAAACTCCTTTACCTACAGATGTCTATTTGAGGAGATTGGCTTTTTCTGTAATGATGTCAGTATCATAGTACCTTTTATTTTTAAAATGAATGAAGATCCAATAGAATGCATTAGCTATTCAAGGTTAACAAACAGATAGGGTGTGTCTACACTTGCATTTCTCTTTCAAAAGAGATATGCAAATAAGGTATAACTTTGCATATTGAGCACCTCATTTGCATATTCTAATTTCAAAAGCGCTTCTTTCGAAAGAAGAAAGCCAGTGTAGATGCTGCTCTTTCAAAAGTAAACCCATTTTCAAAAGAATCCTTCTTTCCTTTATTTAATGGGAAGAAGGATTCTTTTGAAGATGCGGTTTACCTTCGAAAGAGTAGCATCTACACTGGCTTTCTTCTTTTGAAAGAAGCTCTTTCAAAATTAGAATATGCAAATGAGGTGTTGCATATGCAAATTTATATGTCATTTGCATTTTCAGTTTACCTTAGTTGCGTGCCTCTTTCGAAAGAGGAATGCAAGTGCAGACACACCCATGCAGACTCAGAAAAAGACCATTTAAACGGAAGATTGAGAACACTTCTTAGAGCAAGTAAACTCACAAGTGAAATAATGGAAGCCCTGTTGCTTGACACATGAAAAATTAGAGAGGACAAAGCACTAGGAAACACTGCAGAGAACAAGACTACACAGGAACTGTACAAATATGTCTCTTCCTCCTGTAACTTGTATGGGTGAAGGAAGCTTCCAAAGAGATGTATAAGTGGATTAAGATAAATTCTTCATCACCTTATTTGCAGGGACCAACAAAGGCCTACTCCGTAATCTAGGAAAGGTGTAAATAAGTGGTACAAAAGCCCATCAAGTTGTTACATAAATGCTGAGAATGTTCTGGGACTGGATTGTGGAATGATAAGATCATTTTAAAAGGATGGACTGACTTAGCTTTGGGTAAATTGTTACTGAATGACCCATACAAGGCTCCAGAACCAACCAGTAGTCTTCTCCCATTTTTACTGAAAATAAAGAGCTGTGAAAGGCAGGATGGCCAGTGTCTCCTAGATTTCCTATCTTTTACTAGATCTCTCACACAGATGATTTACCTATGTCAGCCCAGAACTGATCACCTCCCATTAAAATAGATTTAAAATTAATGTTGGAGGGCTAGTTAAATTCCACATGTTCATGAAATTTAAAAGCACCTAAAGCCTTTGGAGTAAAGTGCTTCGTTATGTCACCGCATAGTTTTGCATCATATTATATTGCTTATAGATAGCAATGGACTACAAAGCTAAACCATGATTCTGCAATGGCAGCTGTCCAGTGGGAGCCTGCATGGTCTCTGGTGCCTATCTGTATACAGCTCATTAACAGTTCAAGCCCTGAAGTATTTTTATTTGGCAAATAAAAAAACAGCTACTTTAAAACAATGTGCTGAGAATTGTTAACACTCAAAATATTTACTCCATTTCATTATCAGAGGGCTTTACTGTTTCAAACCTGAGACTTAGACCATTAAGCCTCCCGTTCAGCAAGATTATTTCCTGGAACTTCCAGTGGAAGGATGAACTTGTTTTGAATACTTTGAACTGTGGTGTTGTGTCAGGGTTTAGAGCTACCACATTGTACAGTCAGATAACAAAAAGCCAGGCTAGGCATAACATGAGAGACTATAGGTGTACACAACAAATAAGAAAGCACATGAAGCTGAAGTATGAAGATCAAAATAAGTAGCCTTCACAGCATGCCAAGTGGGTAATCTTCATCAAGTTTCTTGTGGTCATCCTGTCAGAACTGAGTTTTAAGGAGTGAGATGAAGGTGGACAATAAGGTAACATTGCAGATTTTGGTGCATAGTGTATTTTAGAGTATATGTATCTGTTTTCATACTCTTACTGAAGAACTATTTCTACAGACGGATATGATGAGTGATACTTCTGTATACCTCACATCTCCAGTGCCTAACTACTAACCCTCAGAAATACTACTTAAACACAAACTGCTCAGGTTTTATTTTATTATACTTTTGTAAACTCACTCAATGTGCTTTTTATGTTGTTGATGTTACTAATTCATAAAAGGATGGAACATGGGTCCAATGAAATGGGGATGAAGAAATGACAGCTTGCATGTCACACCAGTCCTTATGTTACTCAAAGAGCAGTTTGTATATTAGTTGTACAACATATGCTTCAAGACTGAACTTTGAAAGCAGTGAAAAGGCACAATCAAGTCCTGAAGGGAAGTGTGGAAGAATGAATGAATGACTTGACTCAGTCAAGGTCAAAGGCTTAGTTTCCATACTTTAACTTAGCAATTCAGTTTCAGTTTCTGGAGAGAAAGATTTCTTCTTTGGATTGAATGTCAGTGCTGCAATTAAAACTATTGTTTTTCACTTTTTTTGAGAGAGAATGGAAGAGAAAACAAAAAGGAAGCATGCACGTCGCTGTTGGCCTAGAAGAAAAATATAGGAAAAGACACTGAATTCCAAGGAAGTACAAATGAAAGATTGAAAATGATGGCTAGCTGAGCCAGAGTAGCATATAAAGTAGGTTATAGCCCTCTTGTTTTCCCCATAGACTGGCAGTCTCTCCAAGACAGAATTGTGTTTTCATTGATCAGATACACTATCCAGTCTCCTGCTCAAATATTTAGAAGAGGCTGTGCGTGCACTGAATAAGCTGGGCAACATCTGTCTTGATATCATATTAAACTGGGTTGTTTGTATCTGCTAATATCCACAGTAAGCCACTGTACACATTATAGTACATCAGTGTCTGGGTGACGGCAGAAGAGAGTCAGACAACACTTTGCTTTTATTTCCTTTTTCTTATGTTTTTTTATCACTTGGTAATACAATTAATTTAAAGGTTTGCAATAAAGAAGTAATAATTTTGGTAATTCAGTAGGGATCTGTAATAAGGCAGTGTGTGACCTCCTAGAGAGCCAGAGGACAAAGGACGAGCATCTGTGCCCAAGTGGGTGAAGCCAGGCCTGCCTTGCTCCTCACGCTGGAAGTATATAACCAAGATAGGAAGTATTAAGGTTGGGGCTCCCTGTTTAGTTGCTGCAAAGAAGCAAGATGGATCCTGCTCACTTCTAGCCACTGACTCTGTTGCCAAGGTCAGTAGTGCCCTGCACACCAGGAAACTTGTTTCCACCATAGACTTGCCAGAACTGCAATAGGCCACCTATACAAAAGAGACAGAGGATGCCCTGCTGATCTAGGTACACTCTGAGGAAAGGGAGGAAGTGGCCCAAGGACAGGTGACTTCAGTCTGGCAGTAGTTCTGCCTGAGGCAGAGGCGGAATGTTGCAGCTGGATTTCCTGCTGACCATGGCGGATCACTCCAAGACTTCACTTTATTGTAATCCTTCTCTTGCTTGGAGTCCAGACTATGGTAGGCTGCCTTAGCCAGACCTGTTAGGAATAGGGCGAGAATAAGTATTCTTTTGCAGGAACCTGGACTGCAAGTGCCACCTTCTCAAACATGACTAAAAAGGATCACCCTCTAGTCCTACCTTGGTGAACTTCACTGGCACTGCTGGCATGCTTCAGTGGCAGCATAGCACCCACGTGCCCCTGCAGACATAGGAGCTGCTGTTGTGTTTCCTTTCAAAATGCCTGCTGCTGGGTCATTTTCCTCAACTGCAGTTTTTGCTGGGTGGCCTGGACTTGCTGCTGCAGCAATTGCTGTTGTAATTATTTCAAATTCCTTGTAGCAGGCATAGAGCGTCCACATTCTCTAACACTTGTAGGAGGGTCTGGGAATCCCTAGACCCACACCCAGCTCTCACTGTCCTTTATTTACCCTCTTTACTCCCCATCCTGGCTGCACATGGAGGAGTTATTTGGGACACTCAGTCCTGGGCTCCTGTTAGCCGGTGGCCAGGTAATGTGCGGTGAGGTACTCCCCTGGGTCCTAAGCAACCCAGTTTTTTACTGTTAGAGCAGGCAGCTCCTAGCACACTCACCCATGGCCAGGCTGTAGTAACCAAACGGTTAAAGTTCTTTTGTTGTGCTGGCTGTGTTGCAGTGACAAAAGGGTTAACAAAATAGTTAGGCTTGGATCTTAACTAGTTACAAGTTTATTTAAGCTACAGTTATAAGCCTGCGGTTACAAAAGGCTATTGTTTACTTCTTATATGCTAGCAAAGTACAGGTGTTAACAAGTTACGTTACAATCCAATACAAAGATATCTGTTACCATCTAACACAATGATATCTTGATACTAGTTACAGAGCTCTAATTCTTTAGCTGTGCACAAAAAAAAGTCAGAGACCTAGCATGGGTGTATCTTACCCTCTCTGCGTCTCTCGATACCAGCGTAGCCAAGCCGGATCGGTCACTCAATTCCACGGAAAGACGAATACGAGGTTGGGCGTCCCCAGTTGTGGACCTCGGGAGGCAATCACCTGACCCGACCAGCAGGTAGTTGGTTGAAATGCACTCAAAGTTAGAGTTCTGCTGGACCCATCTTTTATAGCCCTTTTGGGTTACGTATTCTCTTTCTTATCTATGGTGCCAGATCATACTGGTCTGTCTTTGTGACTCCAGTTTGTTGCAAGGGCATTTCTACTTAGTTTGCACTTGTAAGACAAGAGATAAACAATTTAGGAGTACAGGACATTCTTTTGTGCGGGCGGGGCTCGTCCCCTTCTGAGTGATTGTGTGTGTGCATCATATTGATCAATGCCAGCTGGGGTGATTTCTGAGGGTCCACCCCCCCCTCTCATGTTGACAGTCTGGCCTGTTAGCCTTCTAGCTGTACTTTCTGCTTCTCAGGGTCACGATAAGCCAGCATATCTGGGCCTCAATGAGGGCATCAAAGACTGTGCTGTCAGCAGCCGTTTCCGTGCCCTGTGTGCTCCTTAGTGAGGAGGGGGGCAACGAGCAAGCTGGCTTGTAAGGGGGAGACTGTCTGGCTACAGCTCCCCCAGCTGGGGGAAGCCAGTGGGACACCACTGCTGGGAGGAGGAAGGAGGGAGGGATGCTCCTCAGTCCTGGGGTGCTGGGAGCCAGGTGCAGCAGCACCTGGTCAGTTTCCCATCTCCCTGCTGCTTCCCCACAACCTCCCTCCTCCTCCCAGTCCCCGGGGAGCTGGGAGCCAGGGGCAGTAGTGTCTGGTCAGTTTCCCAGGTCCCTGCTACTTGTGGGAGCTGGGAAAGTGACCAGGCATGGTTGAGCCTGGCTCCAGGCTCCCAGGGGCTCAGAGGAGGAAAGAGAGGTCCCCCACCCCCAACTTATGTGAAATTTGAGTTACAGGGGGTTGTGAGGACCGCAACCCCTGCGTAACTCGGGGTTTTACTGTGATAACAAAGAGAAAGCAGTGAAAGAAAACTGTAATTTTGGCTATTTGACTGTTTGGTAACAGTGTCTTTAACTGTAGCAGAACATTGCTAATTTGTATTAATGGCCTGGAGAAGTGTTGCAAATGACTAAATGTTGCAAATTAGCAAGCAAATGAACAAACAAATAAGCAACGGTAACATACCATAAAAGGTATTCTATTTGTTTATTTAACCAGTGGAACTAGTTTTTAATTATGATACTTCATCAAATACCATGTATGTGTTCAGTCTGATATTTTGTAAAAAAATGGAGTATCAGTGCTATAAGATCTCACTAGAGGGTACCAAGTATCGGAGGGGTAGCCGTGTTAGTCTGGATCTGTAACAGCAACGAAGGGTCCTGTGGCACCTTATAGACTAACAGAAAAGTTTTGAGCATGAGCTTTCGTGAGCACAGACTCACTTCATCAGATGCATCTTTTACATCTCCCTCACATCTCTCCTTACAATTGATGGGCTATTTTATTCTAGAGAAGAGATGGAGGACTTGCGTTGGCTAAATTTAGTATTCAAATCCCAAATATGCTAATGCAGCAGTGAAGAAGGCAGCTAGTTTCACAAGTTGATTGAGTAAATGTATCGTATATATAGGCAGGGCAAAATGTAGTTGATAAGATTATATATGTGTAGTGCGGTTACCCCAAACTTGAAAAAGTAGAGGGAGGTGGAATTCAAAAGGTGGTGCACCTTAAGATACCAAGGAATTGGGATTAAGTATTTTAAAAACGACCCAATTATTAATTCTTTTTGATTAGATCATATATGCCTAAATTCTTTTCCTTTACTGCTGTACTATGATTAAGAGCTAATGTTTTCCCTAACGGAGAGACACTGGCTAGAGGGAGAAGTAAAATGCAGGGTTATGTGTGGGTGAGGGATGCCTAGAGAAATAATCCCTCATGTATCCAGGCTATGTTTTAAAATTAAAGATGCTCAAATAAAAAGACATACTAAGGTAGTAGCTGTGGTTATTTGTAAAATAGGCAAGTTAAGATGTAAAGCAATAGTGGAACCATGTTTAAGGAATAAAGATGGCTGTTTGCTTAAGCCCAATATTGTTTTTGTTAGAGGGGAAACTGCAGTTGTCGTGAACATTGCCATTTAATGGGAAGATAATTCTGACAGTGTGGAGAAGGCCCACAGGAAAAGGGCAACCTATTACTTCAGTTTGGAGGAGGATATTAAAAACCTAACTGGACTAGAGATGTCCACTTTTTTGCCTCGTTACTGGGGCTTGAGGCAAATGGAGCCAAGGTAATGATGAATTATTAAGGCTTCTTGGAACTGAGAGAGAAAAGAATTTTAAGAAAAATTAAAGTAGGCTCCTGTTATACCCCTACCAACATGATAGCCATGTTCAGTGACAAATAGTAATCCCGCAGGTCTGTTTGGAGTATCCTATTATATATTATACATATTTCTCCATATTTTAACTTTGTTTTTCTTTTTTATCATGGATTATTGGTTTTCACTATATCCATGGCCATGTTTTCACCTGTCCTTTTATACATGAAGGTTTTAATTGATTTAATGTATACTTAATTTGGATTATTATATTTTAATTAAATTATACCTTTTTTCTTTTACTGGCCATGACTCTTGACTGGCCACAAGGAGTAACCAGGAAAGGGCAGGTAGTCATGCTTGTACATAAGGATGAAGATAATATTTTGACTTAGAGTTCCTCACTGAAAGAGTTTTAACTAAATGTAAATTATTACGTATTATAAGGTTGGATGGATTTTAAATGATGGCGTTTGAAGCAAATTAAGTGCATCCTCAGGATGCTGACAAATTGTCAAGAAGAGCCTTCATGTGAGGCAAACCCAGAGAGACTGGAACTGCTCAGTCCTGTGCATGACTTCACCCCTCCCACACAACCTGCAGTGACTCAGCCCTCAGGCATGCTGCAGCAGCCTAGTCCTTGGCGTTGCTGGGTCAGAGGACCTCCAAACACAGGTATTTTACTGACCTTGACAGAGCTGCAATTTAGTCTGTACAACAGCACTCCTTGGCCAGGAACAGTCCTTCTGCCTTCCCATGCTACAGACTCGCTAGGCTTCCAGTATGCACTTGCTCTGTTCCTGTTCCTGTCCCAGACCCTTCACTCTTGTCCATCTCTTACTCTGACCTTGCTCCAGCATTGTTATAGACCTGCTCCAATACTGTATCTGTCATCAGACCCTCAGACTGACTCCAGCCTACCTTCAATCTTTAGCCTGTGTCTGGCCTCCGACTCTGATCTTGATTTGGTTTGTCTGTAGACCCTTATCTGAGTTCTGACCCATGGCCTGTCCTCAGACCCTGGTTTTAGTGCAGCTGTTTGCCTACTCCCAATCCTACAGCTAGAGTATAGGAATCACTGAATCTCCCTTTAGACCCCTGTCTTGTCTCTGACAGTTGCCAGAACCAAATGTTTCATAGGTTCAAGAAACCTGCAGCAGGAACATAATTTGCCCTTCATTAAGTTAAAAATTGTTTTTAACCCTGAAGTATGCAGTTTCCTATTCCTTCCAAATTTTATTAACTGTTAATATTCATGTTATCCATATAAATGTCCAATCTCTTTCTGAATTTACTAAATTCTTGGTCTCAGTGACATCTGGCAATGAGCTCCACAGTTCAATTACGTTGTGTGAAAAAGAATATTTTTTGGCAGAATTGAGTTTGCTGTGTTATGGAATAGGAACTTTTGATTTAACTTCCATTCATTATTTTGTGTATTTTTTCACATCTCCTTTCCTTTTTTAAGGTCAATGATCCCAGATTACTTTTTCAGTCTCTCTTTGCATATTATTTTTTTCATGCTCTTAATTGTTTTTCTCTTTGCCCTTCTCTAACTCCTGAGTTCTGCGCTGTCATTTTGAGATCACAGTATTCCAGAAGAGATTGCACCATTGTTTCATATAATGTCAATTATCCATATAGGTCCATATCCATCCTAACATCTTTGCTGTTTTTGACCACAGGTCTGTGCACAAAGCAGAGGTCTTCATTGGTTGTCTGTACTACTGACAAGATCCCTTTCCTGAGATGAGGAAAGAAAATTTTGGGTGCTTGAAAAATATTTCCCCCATAAGAGCCTTCAGATTTGACCTTTAGTTCTATGTCACTGAAGCTCTGAACTAGATTTCTTCTCTTGATATCAGCCACTTCTCAGTGGAGCCCTTGAAAATCCCATTATAAATGTTCTATGGATAGCCACCAACACTTTCTTCCTGGTTTGTCTAAGTTACTGTATGAAGATTTGTCTTCTTTCCAACAGATTGTAAATAACCATTTGATTCTCACATAGATGTTTGCTAAATCAGTCTCTTAACTTTCCATAGTTTTCATCAGCTGAAGGGAGAATTACACTCTGTTACCATCCTTTGTCAAGGTCTCTTTTTAAATAATTTAGTCCTTTATAAATCCTACCCAGGCTTTTGAACATCATGTTATGATAATGTTTCATATTTCACTGGTTACCACCAAATATGAACTGATGGTTTATTTCATATTAAATCACAATAATCTTGCCAGGGGACAGTGAAAATGTTCCCTTCAAAGAGGCATTGACCCTGCATTTGCAGACAATGACTAGGTAGCTTCAAAGGTTGGGAGGAATTGACTAAGCAGATTGAATAAACATCAGTACAGAAGGCTGGTAACTAAACACTTCCAATTTCAAAGGAGAGTGTACATTCAATGGTCAATGCCCCAAGCAGCTGTCTGTTGTATAATTGATTGCGTATACAGGTTGAATCTCTCTAGTCTAGCACTCTCTGGTCCGGCAACATCCACAGTCTGGCATGATTTTATTTAGTCAGATATCCACTTATCATGGATGTGGCCAGGTTTCCTGTGGTCCCAGGAAGTTTGTTTACAGCCACCAGTCCTGGATCTCAGTGTTTTGTGCTGTTATTTAGCATTAATTTACCCCTAAATATCTTCTAAGAGCCCAGTAAGCAGTGGGTATGTTGGTAATGCTTCTGGACAATACTGACCTCCCGTGGTTCAGCAAATTCTGTGGTTCGGAACCGGTCAGGTCCCGAGGGTGCCAGATGAGGGAGTTTCAACTTGTATTTCAGACAAACTGTAGTTTTGATCAAAGAATGGGTGGACAAACTAGTTATCTAATTAAATAATACACTCATCCCTTGTCAAAGGAGTACTTTACTAACGAGTACTCGCTTAAACGAGGGACACATTTACTTACCTTAGTTCACTCTACTAGTGAAATCCCACTGCTAATACAAGGCTAATCCCCTCCCTGCGGCTCCAACCTGCCCTAGTTGGACTCCCCCCCTAACCCCGCAGCCCCATCCTGCGGCAACCTGACCCTGCCCTCCAACCGCCGGCCCCGCAGCAGCTTGACCCCTGCCGCTGGCCCCATGGCAGCCTGACCCTTGCCTCCCCTCCCCACCTGCCTGTAGACCTTACCCGCCACAGCCTGACCCCCGCCCCCGGCCACCAGACCACACACCCAACCTTCAGCAACCTGAACCCTCCACCCGCCCTGCACACCCAACCAGCTGCCAGGTTTTAACCCTGCCTCCCACTCTTGGCCCCAAACTGCTCCCAGCCTTTAACCTTTTCCAACCCCCAAAGCCAAGGTTCATTTACCCTTCAAAAGCAGCGCCACCTGCTGCTGCTGCTTGGCCCACCTCTAGGAATCAATCAGAGACTTTTATGTGTATTTTAATGAGAATTTAGTGTCCCTCTTACAAGTTTTCACCTACAAGCACAAAATTGGAAACGAGTTGTGCTCATAGAGCGAGGGATGAGTGTACTTGGCTGGTGCTGTGAGGTCCTCAGCAGACAGGTGTTATATAAGTGCTGTTGGCTTTAATTGGAACATTTGGTCACTTGATGTCTCAATATTCAAAGACAAAGGAGCTACCAGAATTGATCGGTCAGAAGCCAGGGAACTAAGCTGGGGATGGAGAGGAACAGTGAGAGGAGATGCTGTTTATGAGTGGGTCTGATCTATTTTTAGTTTCCTCTAGTGAATTTAGTTTCATCTAGAGCACATTTTTCTGGTTTGCTTATCAGCATGTCATGTGGGACTGTGCCAAATCCTTACTAATATAAATACATATCATGTCTACTGCTTCTTCCCTACCCATTGGGCCAATACTCCTGTCACAGAAGGAAATTAAGTTTATTTGTTTGTGAGATGTCCATGCAGGTGTTCCTTAAAACTCTAGTATTTGCTGGGTGCTTACACATTGTTGATTAATAATTTGTACCAGTACCTTTCCAGATATTGAAGTAAGGCTGAGTTGTCTATAGTTCCCAGGCTCCTCTTTGTTCCCCTTTTTAAAAATAGATACAATATTTAGTCTTTTCCTGTTCTCTGGGACCTCCTGGAATTCCTCTTGGAATTCTTAAAGATAATGGCTAATAATTCCAAGATTGCTTCAGCTATTTCCTTTGAATACCCTAGGATGAATAATAACAGAATTTGATGCTTTCTCTGTCCCCAGCTAGAAGTAGAAAATTAACATTATTCCATACCTGAGTGCACATTGGTGAGTGTAAGAAAGCATTCGCCTTGTCTTCAGTCCACCACTTGTTTCTCTCTCACACAGTTTACTCTCGCTTCTCTGGCCCTGCCCTCCCGCTCCTTGACATTTCTGTTACTTAACAGATGCTGGCATAAAAAGTTTTCCTCAGGCCTTTCCTGCATATACCACTTTGACCCCACCACTTTGCACAGAGTCAGCTGGAAGATTTGTGGGATGATCAGTGGGGCAGTCCTTCCAAATTTAGCTAATTAATCTTACAAAGAGGGGTCCTTAGGAGCCTTCTCCCCTGCCACCTCCTGCAGAAGGGAATCCCAGTAGTAAGCACATTGCAGCCAACTTTTAAAAAGCTTTGCATGGGACAACTTTCCAAGTAAGCTGGCAGCTGCTAGAACTCCAATCACAGATCTGTTTTCCTGTTTTATAACTCAGTACACTCCACACACTCCTCGCACCACACACATTTTAATATTTGTATTACCATCTTCCTTAGTTTTCAGGAGGAGAAACTAATATGGAAGAGACTCAAAAAAACTACAGGAGGACTCAGTGTCAGAGCTTAATTTGAATGCCAGAAGTGCCTTGTGCTTAGTTCACTAGAGAACACTGCCTCTTATCCTGTTGAGCTCTGTGGATATGCCTACACTGCAGTGTAACCCCTAGGTTAGTGGAACTCAAATAGCAGATCTTGGGTTTGCACATCTACACCCAGATGTAACCCCAGGTAAGGGTTGTTCACTGCAGGATCCTGAGCTGGGACTTCAGGGTACACACTGCATTATGTGGATCTGAATCCAACCATTCCTGCCCCAGACTTCCTAGAACCCATGGTTCAGTGTTTCTCAACCAGGGGCACATGTACCTTTGGGGGTACACTGAGGTCTTCCAGGGGGTGCATCAACTCATCTAGATATTTGCGTAGTTTTACAACAGGCTGAATAAAAACTAGGAAAATCGGGACAAGCTAAAAATTCATTGAGATAATGACTTGTTTCTACAGCTCTAAAGGCCTTATGGCGGAAACGTAAGAACAATATTTCTATTTCAATTCATTTTTTTGATAATACATTGGTAGAAAGTCAGCAAGTTTTCAGAAGTCATCTTCTGTGATATTTTTGCATGTTTTTGTAAGTAGTGTTTAAGTAAGATGTAACTTGGTGGTATGCAAAACCTGCCTCGTGAAAAAGGTATAGCAATCTGGAAAGGTTGAAAGCACTTGTTTCAAGACCTCAGATTACCTTAGGACCATATTTCTCAACCAGTGGTACACATACCCTTACAGGTAAACAAGAGATGTCTGGGGGGTACTTATAATTTTTTAAAAGGGGTACTTCATAAAAAAAAGTTTGAGAAATGCTGTTTTAGTGACAAGTATCAGAGACTTGAATGGTGACAAGTATCAGAGAGGTAGCTATGTTAGTCTGTATCTTCAGAAACAACAAGAAGTCCTGTGGCACCTTATAGACTAACAGATAATTTGGAGCATAAGCTTTCGTGGGCAAAGACCTGCTTCATCAGATGCACGAGTCATGCGTCTGACAAAGCGGGTCTTTGCCCACAAAAGCTTATGCTCCAAAATATCTGTTAGTATATAAGGTGCCACAGGACTACTGTTTTAGTGACCCACAAAGGACAGCTATACTTTAGAAAGGGCAGATTTTGTAAAACTGCTATTGCATGCTTCTCTGTCTACACTTCATTTTTTGGTGAAGCACAGGCCAGAGTTCTTTCTTTTCAGAAATCATGACACTGAGTCAAATCCATGGTTACTGAATTCAAAGTCTCTGAATGGAGGTGTTAATATCAGCTTTCTGTCACCTTCACAGAGAATACCGCACAATTTCTTAGGGCTTGTCTACATGGGAACAGTCAGGAAAGTTATTATGAATTAAATTTTAAAACTGATTAATTAAACTGTATGCAACAGATTAAATTTACATCTTTAATTAGTTTAGGATAAATTTTTCTGAGGGTCCCAATGTAAACAAGCCAGTAATACATAAATATTCACATTGAATGCAAAAACAAACAAACAGCATTGGAAATACTTCTAAATAACCTTTTTTTTTTTTATAAGAAGAAGCTACTAATTCCTAAATCTTTCCCTGAACTCTTTCTGTTGTCATTAACGTATAAATTAATGAAAGGAAACTTTGAAGTGTAACACCCTCAATATAGTTAAGAGCTGGTCAGAAATTTTTTTAATGAAATGTCGTAAGATATTTTATACTACCAGGGTTACCTGGCATTGCGTGAGTCCTTAAGTCAAGTAAGTTTTGGTTTTCTTAATTTAAATAATTGTTCTGGGGTGGGGCTGGTGATAGAGTGACCATATCTCCCCCACTCCAATATGGGACAACGGGAATGATGCTGTCCTGGACAAAACAGGACAGAGGGTTACCCTATTTGGGAGTCAGGAGGTGGCTGCCCTGTGGGGGCTGCCACCCTCCCAGTGAAGCTCCCTGCTTCCTCCAGCTGGGGGGACACCATGTTGCTATCTAGCTCCCTGCTCTCCCAGCTTGGGCAAGCTGGCGGGGGGAAGCTGCTGGTTCCCCCAGCTGAGGGAAGCTGGGGGGGCAGCTGTGCTGCTGTGAGGGTCCAACTCCAGCTCCACCCACTGAGAGAAGCTGGGCATGGCAGCAATATCGTGGGTCCTGCTCCTGGCTCCCCCAGCAGGGGAAAGTTGGGGGGCAGCCACGGTGCTGCAGGGGAGCCGGGGGAAGCTGGGGAGTAGCCACGCTGCTGTGCAGGTCCAGCTCCCAGCTCCCCCAGTTGTGGGGTGGTGTAGCCGCCACCCAACTGTCCTGCCGAACCCAGGATGGATGGTCACCTTAGCTGGGGATTTGTGATTCGGTGTCCAGGCTGCCCTGGGGAGAGAGGCCAACCCCAGCTCCCTGTCACTGCAGCAGCTTGGGGCCAGGAGAGAAGTGCCTGTCCTTGGCCACTGCCATTGCAGTTGCAGCAGTCACAGCTGGGGGAGACACACAAACACAAAAACAAACTCTTTGAAATACACTAGATAACTGTCTCTTTCTCCATCCATACCCTGGCAGGCCCAATGGGATTATAGCTGTGCTGTCCCCATCTCTGGTCCCTTGCTGCCCCCATGTGAACATTCTAAAGAATAATCCCCTCCTACCAAATCCCACCCTTTTCCATTTTATGAGACACAATTGTATTCCAGGCACATCCCATTGTTTTGGCACACCCAAATCCTCATCTTGTTTTCAGTTGTGATAAGAGGAAGCTGCATCGGTATTGTAGGTCACTGGGAGGATGGGAGGTTAGTGTAACTAAGGCCTCAATGTATTAATTAAAGGAGCAGCTATCTTCAACAGACTTGCCTTAGCTTGGAATGACTTGGTATTAGTAAATTAACTAACTGGGGCAGTTGTCATGGGTGTGTGCACTGCTACTGTGAGGGTACTACTGCTTCCAGTCATAAAGATTGGCAATGGGCAGGAAGTTATTAATGGCTTTGAATGTTTGGAATTCCCACATCACATCAGGGCCTTTGATGGGAACCACATGACTATCATTTGTTCTCATCTCTTCTGGGGAGTACGCTGTTGGAACTTAACAACAGGAATGAGTATTTCTCCAGAGACATGCAAGGCCTGGTTGATCATCAGGGTAGATTTATTAACACTGATGTGGGCTAGTTTGAAAAGGTCTGTGATGCCGTGGTTTTTAGAATCTCACCACTGTTGTATGCAATGAAAAATGGAACTTTTTTTTCTCCCCTGGGATGTTAACAATGTTGTAATTCCAGTTGTTATTCGGGGAGACCCAGGTTATTTTCTGCATACAGCATGTGGCTTATAAAGCCTTTTATCAGACAGGAGAAAGGAGCTGCTTAACTCTGTCATGAATAGTTGCAGAATAAATGTGGAGTGTGCATCTGGAAGACTGAAAGGCAGGTGAAGGTGTAAACATCTGAGTAAGAAAGAGAATCTTATGGATGGCTGGGAGGCACAGAGAATTTCAGAATATTATGAAAGCCAGACAAGTGTCTTATCAAATATCCCCCACAGGCCAGGAACCAGGGTCATGGAAATGTTGAGATCAACTCTCTGAGAACAGGGTATAGGCAAGGAAAAGGAATGTAGTTTAGTAGATTCAGTGGACATAAATGAATACAATTTAACAGTACTTTTTTTGTTAAAAAAAAAAAAAGAGGAGCCATTTGGCTCCCTGCCCTGCTCCCAGCCAATCCCAGTGCTGGGGCTTAGTAATGGCAAGGACCAGCAGAGGAGAGTGTAACAGAAAGATAGAAAAAAAAATTAAATTAAAACTGACGAATCAGCTACATAGGACAGAAGAGGGGTGAAGGGTAGGGAGAGGGGGAAGAAAATTACTTACTGCAAGTGTCTATTAATGGGTTGCCTGAGATCACTATATCAAAGATGGGGAAACTGTCTTTGTAATGTGTAAGGTAATTGATATCTTTGTTGAAACCAAGGTGTACACTTTTTTTCTACTTTTCTCTTAAATTCTTCTCATGTCAGTTTACTTTTATCAGAATTTTCCAGATCTGAAGAAGTGAGTCTGTCCCACGAAAGCTCATCACCTAATAAATTATTTTGTTGGACTTTATAGTGCTATGTGACTGCTTTTTTGTTATGTCTAGGAACAAATATAATGTTAGCCATACTAACAGTATGGAGGATTCTTATCTTAGGAAGTACTGACTAAAAAAGATTTGGGTGGACCATGGTGAATAGTCAAATGAGCATGAGACCCAAGTGGCCATAATGGCTAATGCACAGGGAAATCTCTGGTAGGAGTAGAGAAGTTGTTTTACCTCTGTATGTGGCGCTGGTCCAAACATTGCTGGAATAGTGTTTCTTGTTGTGATGTCCATAGTTCAAAAAGTATGTAGATAAATTGTAAAATGTTCAGAGAAGAGCCACAAGAATAATCAAATGTTTACAGAGAATGTCTTTTACTGGTAGATTCAAGGAGCTCAATCTACATAGTTCGTCAAAGTGTAGGCTAAGGGGTACTTTGATTACAGTCTAGAACTACCGATGGGGAAAATATTTAAAAATAGGCTTCTCAGTCTAGCAGACAAATGTATAATACAATTCAATGGCTGGAAGTTGAAGCTAGATAAAGTCAGACTGGAAATACAGTGTACATCCTTTATAATGAGAATAATTAACAGAGTCATGGTGCATTCTTTGTCACTGACCATTTTAAAACCAAGATTGGATGTTTTTCTGAAAGTTATGCTCTAGAAATTATTCAGGCTAAGTCTCGTGGCCTGTGTTATACAAGAGATCAGATTAGATGACCACAGTGGGCCCTCCGGGCCTTGGAATCAGGATGATACTGATCAGCAATTTAGGAGTTTTCAAATGCTACATTACAAAGCTCATTTTACACAAAGATTATTACAATGTTCTGTAGGTTGTGATTGCAGGGGTACATTTTATCACAATGTGTTTGTCTTGTCAAATATTTGTCTCTCCCATGTGTCTAACATACTGTATAGCATGTTAGACTGCATAATGATTTGTAGGAGTGGGAGGAAAAGATGGTTGAGGGACAGGGAACAAGACACAGCATAGGACTGGGGAGAGGGGACAGCATATTTTGCTCTATGGATGTGAGAATAGGTTTTTTTGGGCGGGGAGTCCTGCCTTTAACCATTTAAATTTCCTGCTTGGATGCCATTTGGAGTATATTGTGGGATCTAGGAAAAAAACACATATACAGAGGACTAGGATTATTGCACAGGGATTGACATGTGCACCCTCCAGAGAGCACCTGGTACCTGGGAAAAAAACTTCTAAACCCCCTGAAACAGGCACCAGTGGGACAGTATTTAATATGTACAGAACGAGGTTCTTGCTACAGCATTGTCACTCTGGGTCTGTGGCTTCATCTTAGGCAGGGTCTCCAGAAGCACCTTCAGATGGGTCTGAGGCTGGCTATAAGGTCTGAAGAGATCTCAGCTGTCCAGAAGTTGCTCCTGGTGAGGGGAAGTGGTTACCTATGTGGTTTTCAAAGACTATTTGCCTCACTGTGGACACTAGGCAAACAAATCCTGGGGTTTTATGGTGGCGTCTCCGGCAACAGTCCAGACCAGATCCTCATAGTCTGCTCACGTATCGAGAGCATTACCAGCGGTGTTGTCTTTGCCACATGAACCTTCGAGGGATATTGCTCATTCTGTAGTTGCTATGCCTCTTCCAAAATGGATTATTATAGCATGATAAGAGAGCAAATCAGATCATTTGTAAGTGGAAGCAAGGGAGTTTATGCTAAAAAACCTAATTATACCAAAAATAAATGAGCAAAATACAACCCACTTTCTCTCTGTGGATGAGGTCTATGAATTTTACCAATTTAAATATTTCGTGGCAAAAAACCACCCAAAATAATTAAATCAGGACAAGAACTTTTGTAGATTTCTTTGAACTTAAACATCTTCAATATAAAGCTGTCATCCCTCAAAGACTTTTTGAAGAAACCTGAGACCACTGTATGCCCCTAAGAACTGGTTGCCATCCATTTATTTTTTCAAGACTGTCTTACAAGATAATGGGCATAGAAACTAACCTTTTGTTTTTCAGCACAGACTAAGATTCTCCAGATTTCTTAGTTTCACACATTAGGAAGAGTAGGGGCTTCCAGAGGCCAGCTATCAGTTGAGGAATCCCTAAATCCCAGTCCCATTTCACCAGAGCTAGACCCCTGTGGCTTGAAAATAAATCAAACTTAATTGTTTATTTTAATCTCTTTTAAATAAAATAAGACGAAAAAGCCAGACTACTAGCAACAAAGATCGTTACATCATTTTCTTTCCATTTATTACAAAAGAACCTTTGCCTTTTGGTCAGGGATAATGGAGTTAAAAATAATCTTAATTCAATGAGCCAAACTCCACCCTTGTGCATTTGAATACAAACCTATTAAGGTGGATTGAAATGTATCTGCTTATTCATGGTTTAATTTCAGTGGCATTTCACCTACTTGCACCATGCATGGATCTGAGGCAAATTTCCACAACTGGCATGTGTACCTGTATTTGTTAGGAAGAGTGACAATAGTAAATGTCCACCACTAGCTTGCTTAGTTAATCCCCAGGCAGTCTAACTAGTGCAGAGGGGACCAACTTGGTTGGCCAAACTGCCCAGTTGGCAGACCTGCTCTTGAGACCAGCAGCAAGTGCTGGTTGTTCAAAGTGTTCCCCTACCGCTGTGATAGCTTCTGTCCTGCCTTGTTCCAGCTTGGATCCAACCTTGTTTATGCCTTTCTTTACTCCAGGTAACTTGACTTGGACCCAATTCTTGACTCTGATTTGGCTTTTGGATTCTGGTTCTGAACTTGGTTTGATTTCCCCATGCCTGACTCCTGCTTTGGCCAGTAACAAAGAGAGTGGTTGGAAGATTCCAGTGGAACAAAATAAATTTAACTGAACTATAGCCAGAGTCAAGATGAAAGGGAAGATTGTTGTGATTTCCTCAAGAGGCCATAATTTCTATTGTCCCCAATCCCAAACTATTATTCAGCATGAAGCACCTCATAATCCACACCTTACAGCTTTGTCCCATGAGCAAATCAACTTGATATTTTTATTTTTTTATTTTTTTCATTTTTTAATTTTATTTATATATATATATATATATATATATATACGTAATAGACTGATTCTAATAGTTTTATCAACTCCTGGTGGTTTTTATAGTTTCTTCAGGTGCAGGGCTTAGTGATCAGTGTTTAAATACAAACAAAGTTACACAATCAACAACAAAAAAATCAACGTGATATTAAAATGTATTCCCACTCAGGATACTCATTATCTGGGGGCTCCATCTGGCCTCAGGTGTGGCAATGTTGCCTTAACTGGCTCTGCAAGGTAAACAGAGTATTGTAATGTATTTAGCAACTGATAATACATCAATGTACAGAGGAGGAAACAAATTCCTGGGCTATAAAGTTATTGAATGATTAGATCCAGGGAATAGGCAATTGACAAACAATTTACAAGGAAGGAATTTCCCAGGTTTTTTTTCCCCATGGTTAAATCACTTGAAGTGACTTAAGTTGCACAATTTATCTCCTGTTATTAAGAATGGTCCTCCTACGCACTTGTTAAGTAATCTCCAAACTGAAAAAAAGCAAGTATACTAAGAGTAAAGTGTAAATCGTAACAAGAAATTGTAATTTTTATTATTTTGCCAAATGGAGTTCGTATTATAAGTACTGACTACTTCCAATAGTAAGCACTAGATCAGACCCTAAAATTGTCTGAGCAACATAGGTAAAGTTTGATTACTTTGGGTCATCTTTTCTTTTTGCTGACAACGTGTTTTAAAAATTACAAGACAGTGACTATTATTAATCTAAACTGAACTACACCTTATTTAACAACCAGTTAAGCAATAATAGTTAGCACTGGTTCCACCTCTCTTGTCTGGCAACCTTCGGACCTGACTGGTCCCAGATGAGGGAATTTGCTGGATGAAGGAAGGTTCCTGTTCTTGCCACCTAGTCTGCTTCTGGCTCCTCTTGTCTCCTCCCGCACCTCCCACTCCAGCCCCAGGGTCCAGCTACCTCCTGCCTGGACCTCAGTTCCTGCTGGGCCAACACCAACTTGGCCACACGGGCTACTGAATGTGGAGATTGCTTCAGCCCCAGCCAGCCTGCCAGACATGGCCCAGGCCCCACAGGCACTAGCTCCTTATGCGGCCACAGCCAAGATCACATGGCACTGTCTCAGCCCCAACTGGGCTGCTGGTACAGCCCTTGAGGCTGGCTGCTGGCTTTTGCGTGAGCCACTGGTGGCTTTGGGCTGCTGCTGGCTTTGTGCCCAGCTCCACGGAGGTCAGCACAGCCCCAGCCCTGCAGGAGTCTGGTCAACCCCAGCCAGCTTGTTAGCACAGTCCCAGCTTTGCAGGCCCCAGGTGCCACCTGGGTCCTGTGGAGAGTAGCTTTGGCTGGCTGTGTCTCAGGCCAGGGACACAACCCCCCTGGGCTCCCCTGCCCAAAGGCAGCCAGGCTCTCCATACTAAATTCCCACCCCAGTGTCTCTGGTCCAGTAACATCTGTGGTCCTTCTGGACAACAGATGTTGCTGGACAAGAGAACACTGATTTTCAGAGGTTCACCCTGTACTATGAAACCATTTTCATTGTTTTCTCTCATGCACATTCTGACTAGGAATCTTAAACATGCACAGGCCAAATGCTTCTCCAGAGATCTCCCCTGGGCTTCAAACCTTTTGTCTTTACCTTTTATGCTTGTTCAGCATTAGATTCTTCTTTTATTCTTCATGCAATCTTGCCCACTGGTGATGAAGTGCCTGTGCTTCTATTGTATAGGGACTGCTAATGCTCAATACCTCCAAAACTTGGGCCTCTGAGGTCTGCCACAAAGTTCTTGTACTTTTCTGCCTCATCAATTCACCTGTTTTCCAAATGAGAATGAAAAGTCTCTATTTCTCATGGGAAGGAAATTCCCCCAAAATCTTTTGATTTCTGTCCAACTGCATTTTCAAAAACTAAACTGTTCTGCTGAAAAGATTTTGACCAACTCGATTTATAACTATTAATTAACTTTGCCAAATGTTAAGGGATATCTTTGACTGTAAGACATTCTTACAAAATAGAAATTGTAGTATACTGAAGGAGTGGAAGAACACTTCAAATTGCTGAGTTGTTGCTGAGTGTAAGGGATTCACATTCATTCTCCTTTCATGGTATTTGAAGTAGAAATATTATTATGATACACATTTTTACAAAATGCAAACAGAGACTATTTCCAAGATGCCCTGGATATTCCACACCCTGCATAAGATCAAACATCTCCTTTGTTTATGGTTTGTTGGAATTTGACTTTATCATTAACAAAAGCAGATAATAAAGCAGACAGTGCTTACAATTCAATACAGGTTTCAGTTTTCTAAGACATTTTTATTTCTAGCCCTTTTTTCATTCTGAAGAGAGGCTCATATCTACCCCTTTTCTAGGCTGATACAGTTAATAAACCACACTCCTGGCGACAGTGACTCAGCAGAATTTACTGAACAACTTTCTATATGAAGAGTTCTCTAATCCTGGTTTTACAGAACGTGTCACCAGAAAAGGGTTGTAGATCCTACTAACTTGTTAAGAAAGATACAGAACAATTATTATAAAAGCTATGCTACGCAAACATCCTTAGTGTCATATTTGCCATCCTCAAAGAAAAAAAACGTGTTTCTTGATTTAGGTGATGTTTGTTTCAGATTAAGAGACACAGTGAAGGAAATTTTGTACTTGCTCTGTGAGAGCTCACTGTAATTCCATCAGAAATTTTCTGCATCTGAAATAAATACAAAACAAACTGAAATAAAATACAAAACAAGTGTCCCTACATTTAAGGGTTCAGAACACAAGAAAAAAATGACAGCTAGAACTGGTTGACAAAATATTATTCCCTCTGCCAACAATTTTAAATTACAAAACTTCTTTTCAAACACTCTTGTCTAATTTTCAGTCTTTTTGTTCACAGTTGAAAAATCTGAGGCCTTTGATTTTCAATAAAATCTTTTTCAAAGATTTTTCTTTTCAAAACGGAGTTTTTTTGTTTCTTTAAAAAAAAAGTAATTTTGTTTCCAAAGGGCAGTTTTTCTAAACAACTCAACTGGCAACTTCTTTTCCAGTCTGCTGTGGACTTAACTATCTGGAGCAGTTTTGCATCATCTGAATATTTTGCCACTTTAACTGATTACCCCTTTGTCCAGATTATTTATGAATATGATGAATATGACTGGTCCCAGTACAGTATGCCTGGCAGGGGAGGGGCATCACTATTAATTACCTCTCTCAATTCTGAAAACTGGAGTACTATGATCCTGAGCCAGCAGCTATGGGTCTGCAGCGGAATTTTAATTGAAGGTAAATGTGCCCATCATAAGATAGCTACACACATCATACATCCAGTGATGGAGACTCTGGGGGATCCTGGTTGCACCTCCTTGACTTCAATGGGTAGTAAGGCAGGACCCCACACAGAGCTAAACTGCAGCTTTGAAGCCTTAGCTACTAAAAGAGCACTGGTATAGATTGAACCTCTTTAACTTGGAACTCTCACATATGGCAACATCCATAATCTGGCATGATTTTAGTTAGCTGGACAACCACTTACCATGGTGTGGTCAAGTTTCTCTTGGTCCCATAAAGTTTATTTACAGCCACCAGTCCTGGCTGTCAGTGTTCAGTGCTGTTAATTAGCTGTAAATTGCCCCAGCTGTCTTATAAGAGCCCAATAGGCAGTGGAAGTGTTGGTAATGTGCAAGACAATATTGACCTCTCCTGGTCCAGCAAATTCTCTCATTTGGTACTGGTTATGTCCCCAGGATGCTGGATGAGAGAGGTTCAATCTGTACAAGTGATAACATTCAAACAGAAGGGCTGTGGCCACACTTGGCCAAAATTTTAGCATACTGTTGGCTGCAGCACTTCACAAGTGCCGTGTTTGGCTGGCGTGCAGCTCAGTTACACGGGGGTTCCCCATAGATTTCAAAATTCCCTTATTCCTATCAGTTGATAGGAATAAGGGGATTTTGATGTTTGCAGGGTCCTTTCGAAAAGGACCCCAGTGTAAGCGAGCTGAGTGTGAGCAGCATACTAATGAGGCGCTGAATATTCATTTCAGCTCCTCATTGGTATTCTTCGATTTGGCCATTAGCATGGCCGTTTTGAAATTTTGGCCAAGTGTGGCCACAGCCAAAATGTGATAGGAGAGTGTTACCTGCCTTCCTTTACTGAGACTTGTTCCTGTATGTGTCTAACTTCAGTCTGCCCTCAGGCTCCCAAGAGCAGTTCCAAAATGAATCAGGGATCTCCTAAAAATCTCATTTGAGGCTGCCTCTGGGGATGGTTCTTCTATAATAACACTGAATACAACAAAAGGAGGGAGGAGACTTGAATTGCTCTTGAGCTCGAGACTTCCCTGAAATCGCTTTACCTAAAGTGGGGAATATTATGTTCCTGGCTGAAATGGAAATCTGTGTGATGATGTCCACGTTTTCTTCCGTCAGTGGAGATTCTTGGGAACAGGAACAAGGTGAGCCAAGGGATGGACTGAGAGGAGCAGCTCAAGTTTTTCACTGCCAGTCCAAGGCAGGTGTTGGTGGGGCTCATGCCTCTCCCCTACGGCTGGTTAGTAGCTCACCAGGACTGTAGAACTGTGCTCTATACCTCCCTTGTACTGAACGGCAGGTGGGGGCGGGCGGGGAAAAGAGGCGCTCTTGGGTGGAGGGATAGCTCAGTGGTCTGAGTACGGGGATACTAAACCCTAGGGTTGTGACCTCCATCGGGGACCATTTAGGGATGGGGATCGCGGGGGAGGGGGGTGAATGGTGCTTGGCTTTGCCAAGAGGACTGGACTTCATAATCTCCTGCGGTGTCTCCCAGCCCTACGGGGTGTGTGTGAGATGAACCCACCTTTTCTGGAGTGTGTGAGAATGGGGACCCCCTCCCTGCAGCCGCCCCGCCCCCTGCAATGACTCATCGTTTTACACGGGAACACCGCACTTTGAAACCCCCCACCCACCAGGCCACAGAAGCGGGCAGCCGGCCGGGCAAGACCAGCTCTGCCCGGCGCAGGGACGTGCTGTGTCTTTAAGGAGCTGCAGCCCAGGGCTGCCCCCTGCAGGCCCAGCCGCGGCAGTTCTCTCCGGCCCGACTCAGCCTGCGCTGGGTGGGGGTGGGGGTGGGGGAGGCGGCAGCGGCGCAGGCGGGGCAGCTGGGCAGCCGGTTGCCGGCCGGGGCTGCTGCTTGCGAGCAGGCGGCGCGGGAGCGGGGCGCGGCCCCGGGGAGGGTGTGTCCTGGCTCGCCCACCCGCCTGCTCTGGGGGAGGAGGAGGAACCAGCAGCGGCAGGAGGAAGTGGAGGCGGCTCGGAATAGCGGGCGAATGGAGACGTGAGAGGCGGCGGCGGCGGGGGAAGGAAGCGAGCTAGTCTCCGGATCCCCGGGCGTGCAGCCCCGCGCCCACTGGGGCGCGCCTCTCCCGCCGGGGGCTGCTCGGCCAGCCGCGGCGTGGGGCTCGCCCGGCCGGCTGCTTCGCGGGCGCACGGGGCAGGCGATCGGGAGGTAGACGCTTCCCCTCCGCCAGCGGCACCTTCCCTCCCAGCCTGCCGCGCTCCCCTTCCTGGGAGGGCCTGCGGGGGCGCCACTCGCAGCTGCGCCCAGCCTGGCCCCCGCCCGCGCCATCCGTGCCTGGCTGGGGGCTCTTGCTGGCGGCTTCCGAGACAGCATCGGATTTGTTGTCGTTGCCGTTGCTTGGACTCCCCAGGGGGCCTGAAATATTCAAGTGCCCCCTTCCACCCCCCCCCCCCCCCCGGCTTTTCCCGCGTTGTCTCGCGCCGAGTTTCCTCCGCATGATTTCCCTCTAGAGACTTCTTGTGCGGGGGTGGGGGTGGCGCCTCGGCCCCCAGCCGCTGCGTCTCGGGCACAAGGACTTTCTCTTCCCCCGCCCCACCGCACCAACCCGGCGCCCCGCTCCGCCGGAGGCGAGGGAAGATGCAGACCTTCCTGAAAGGGAAGAGAGTGGGCTACTGGCTCAGCGAAAAGAAGATGAAGAAGCTGAATTTTCAGGCCTTTGCAGAGCTCTGCAGGTAAGGAGCGAACCCCGGCGAGCTCCTATTGGTGTTACTGGGGGGGGGGGTGGGGGAATCAACCTCCTCCTCGCTTGAACTTGACAGTCTATTCCCCCTCCCCCCCCCCCCCCCCAACTGCCTTTGACGTTGTGGGCCTTCAGCCCTATCTCGTTATCAGGCTCCCTTGCGGTGATGGTGTTGCTTAAGACCGAGGTGACTGGTGCTTCGAAATTGAGTCAGAAATGATAACAGCCCCGGTCTGGGGTTGCCAAGGGAGCGGTGCCTGGCATGGTGCTGATGCGAAAGCGTGCTGTTTACTGGGGGTTCCATTGTGCGCAGCGGCTAAAAGCAGCTTGGGAGCCAGGAAGACTTTTCCTCGGACCTGTGTAAGAGGTTTCCTCTGACGTTGCTCATTATTTCCCCTAAATTGCATGCAGGCGTTAAGAAATCTTAAATTCTCTACACTCGGCTTCCCCCAGACTGGAAGGGCGGGCAAATAGCCTGGCAGAGTGGAAGTGATACTCAGGCAACCATGTACCATTCTTTGGGCTCTGTGGAGAAGCTGTGCACGTTGATTGTCTTCCTGGCAGACTTGCTGCATGGTTTCTACCTACCCACTCAGAATCCCCTGACCCTAAACCTAGTTTTCTGGATCTTGCTCTGAAGTACCTCTGCTTCCTTTTTTTTTTTTCATGTTGACAGTACTGAGAATATGGCTTTAACTGGTCTCTGTTGCAAACTTCTGAGAAACTGGAGTTTGCGCTATGGTTTTGAGTGTGTGAGTGCAGATGAGAAATAGTCATGCTCTGCGACTTTTCGATTTGCGCATTCCTTCTTGGGTGCTTTTGTTTTCAGTATAAAATAATCCAGTTCAGAATCTTTTAAGAATTTGGTGAGATTTAAAGAGAAGCATGATGGCTTCTGTTAATAAATTCCAAGTTTGTGGATGGTTAATTTTCTCAGTATCATACCATACTATTGGGGTTTAGGATATTTTTGGTCCCTGTGTGAGGTTTTATTCTTCCAGGTGTGGTTAGGACATTTGTGAATGAGTATTAATGCATGTATCCACCTCCATTGGTAGGATGTTAGACGTTTTAGTGTGGGTTACTCTTTTTTATTCATATAAGTAGTATAAGATGTAGTTACAAGGACATGTGCTATATTGCTAAATAGATTTTTGATTCCATGAACGAACTAAAGGTAATATCAGATAAGAGTTTTCAATTAAATGGGAAATGTCATCAGATGTCATTATTAACTTCCTAATTTAAAACAATTTATTTAACGACTGTTCCTAAACCCACTTCTTAACGCACAGACTTTTAAAATGTGGTGTCATCTAATGTGACATGCATATTATTAACATCCTTCTGTTTTCTTAAAAGTTGTTCAGCCATTGTCACGTATGATCAAGGAATTTTCACAACAGGTTCCTTCTGTAAAGACGAAGGGGCAAATGGGAAAGTAATTTAACAAAAATGACAGCAAAGTGGCACCTCAGTTTGTGTTCCAATCACTGTGTCCTATTAAAATTCACATAAATGAGATCTGAGGCAAATTTAGTGTGTATATATAGATCACAGGTTCCAGTTCAACAGGTAATTTTTCCCATTTTCCCATTTCCCACAAACAAACTGCTTTATTAATGTGATACTGGGGCTTACACCTGCCTAAATGATTTTCTGGTTTGGTATGGTGGTGTTCCATGTTATCTGAATATTAAAAAGACATTTTTTCCTATGCTCAGGAAAAGGGTCTTACGATTTCATAACCTAAAACTAATAGGTCTGTCATGTTAGACTTTAAACAAATAGATCCTAGTGTTCTGTTTTGTTTATGCTTGGCATCCAACGTTCTGAGTCCTCTGTGTAGAAATTAAAATTTCTCTGACCTAAACCTCCCCCCAAAACCTTTTTGTTTCTGTTTCTATCTAACTTGTGATTGTTCCATTTTTCCAGATAACAATGTTGATTTGCTGTATTATGTAACACTGGTCTATAATTTCCACAGTTACTGCACAATTATGTTAATGGATGGTACAGGCACTAACGTGAAAATAGGCCCTGAGTGTGTGTATCTACAGCTGCTGAAAGGTAGTTTTAGCTAAACTGGTTTTAAAAATTAGTCTGTTTATTTTTGCTTTGTTTGAATTTGTGTTCCAACTCATTTTGAAACCAGTTAGTATTTCTGAATGGATTTCTTCCACTTAGCTAAGGCCTGGGAGTGGAAGGATGCCTCAGTGAATAAGATGCTGGGCTGTGAATTGGGAAGACGTACATTCTATTCCCTGATCTGCCAATGACTTCCTTCTGCGATTGTTGGCAATGTCTGTGCCTCCATTCACCATCTGTAAAATGGGGATCTCACTTGTGCTGTACATCATGGGGTGCTGAGGACATACACAATAAAATATTGTGATTTACTTCAATACCGTGGCAGTGGGTGCCATATCAATAGTACAGATAGGTATGGGCCTGATTCTGAGATGTGTTACAGGTGCTCGGCACCCATTAATGTTAATGGGCAGTTGCAGGGATCTGCAAAGGCATTTGTCCCAAGGAAGATGAGGGCTTTGTAAAGAACTGGTCTATCTGGTATCAGGAAGTGAGGTATGAAGTGAGGGCAGTATTGCAGCACCAGGAGCCCCAGAACTTCCACCCAGAGCATGCGAAGTAACAGCGAACTCTTTGTTCATCTCTCCTGAGGGTTTGCTCAGTGTAATGGCAAATCTTTTGTATTACTCTGCATGCCACCTTACATTTGTACATTTCAGTGGCCAGGAGATGAGCATAAGAGTGCGTGGTGCTGTTCTTATTCTATAAAACAGGAAAGCAGGCAAGAGAAGTTGTGTCCCATAGAGCAGTTTAGAATCAGTTTCTGCCTATTTCCACCAACATGAGAAAATGGAAATGAAGGATTCCACTGAAACTCCTCTTGCTGAAGTCCAGTTGTGACAACCTCTTGTGTGTACAAACCAAGCTGCTTTCCTGCTAAGAAGTCTGTGCAACAAGTCGGCCACTGGCTGACAAATGTGGAAAAGTGAGGGCACTAGATCCTGTCTGGAGTCTCTAGGAGTGCTACTGTAATACAAATAATTACAATCTCCAGGCTGTGGATTTTCAGTTAGTATAGCCATTGTCTGGATTGGTTCAGTGGAGAATCCCTTTTTTTCCTATAGAAAAGCAGATGGATAAAATTTCATTTCATTATTAGGATTCCACACAAAGAGGACCTTATTTTCATTATCTTGAGTGTTTGAGTAAGTCTGACCATGCATGTGTCTGTCGCTCATACATGGAAACTGGTTTCACAGGTCATCAAACCTTGTTGCTTCAGGATAAGAATATTTTTAGTGACTAGGAGATAACAGAGATGAATTAGAGCACTGCACAGATACAGAGGTGGGGCTGAGAGAGAATGTGTGTGGTTCCCCCCCCTTCTAGATCGCTGGTCTGTGTGGGGCCACCTGAATTGTTGGGGTTTTTTTAAGCCACAGTTATGCTTTCTCTCCAGTTCTTACATCCTGGTTTCTGTGATCTGTGGAATTTCTGGATCTGTGGAACTGCCTTCTGTGCAGTTAAACATTCCTAGGAGCATTTTATAAGCTACCAGTCTTAGTAAATCAGCTTCATAAAGCAAAGGTAAACACTATTGTCAGAGTTATAGACTGGGAAATGTTTTTTTTTCTGTTTTGTTCATATTTCCTGTTTTTACTGGATTAGGCACAAAAGGCCAAATAGGAATAACTTTGATCAGAAGATATGAAATTAAGCATATTCTTTAAGTAGCAAACCATTAAGTGTATTGCATGTTTTCCAGGAAGAACTCGAGGGATTTTCTTTAACCTCAGCTCTCCACAAAAAACTAAAATTACTTTTGTTAAATGCATGGCTTGTGCCTGTTGGCTTTAAAGACCGTATCAGCTAGAAAAATTAAACATGGGCATTCTGATCAATAGATCCCATTGTTGCCTTCACTGGTGTGCAATATTATATCATGAAACAGCAATGGGTGGGGAGTAAAGCTGCTTTGTTTGCAACTCTCACTAATAGCTGCAAGCCATCAGGTGTTTGAAATTATCCGGAAGATAGGCATGACCTTTTGGGGGCACAGGGGTTCAGTGCTTTTTCCAGCATCTTGGCTCTTTCTTCCCAATAGGTTGCACAGCAGGAGTGACCTTTCTTCCAGCTATAGAGAAATGGAGGTGCACTACCCATAGAATTCACTGAGAACACTGGCCACAGGGCAGATGCGGGGGTCATCTTCTTCCAGCCCCCAAAAAGTTTTCTACATTCTAGGTGCCTGCTCTGTGATCCCAAGGAGTAATCAGTCATGGAGCTGTAAGAATGGCTCAAATAACCCTAGTGTGTTTTTTCCATTTCATGCCTGTGTTTAATGGACTAACAGTAATTTACCTCAGATGAAGGAGCCAAGAATCTTTTTGCTGGTACATCTTCTTGCTGGTACATCTTCTTTCACAAAGCAGTTTGATTGGGATGCAGTGTAACGGAACAAGAACAAATCATGCCTTTTTGTATTGCAAAAGCTGCCTGAAGAAAAAGTTCCTAGCAGGTGCATATGTTAATTCCTCTTTCTCTCTCTGATGCTGCTGTTGTTGGCTCCTCACTAATTCAGAAACAACCACTCTTGATTTTGGAGCTCAGAGGTTCTATCAGAGATGGAGTTCTAGGGTTGGTGTAGTTACATGAACTCCCCTGTGTAACCTCACATTTTTGTGCAAGTTGGCAGGGTGGAGGGAGATGGGAACCAGATTGCCACTTGGTTTCCAGCTCCCCTCTGCTTGCGGACCCGGGAAACTGAACAGCCCACTAGGGCTGTTCAGTTTCCTGGCTGCTTCTCCCTGCCTGACCTCAGGTTGACATCTAACTTAAAACCATGTATGTCAAGGGTTTACTGTAGTGCCTGGTAGTTTCAAATTACTATACAAACATTAGCTAGTTTTCATGGCACTCAAAGTAGTAGTATTCTCAGAGCTGTCCATCTATAGGATGAGTTGGGGCAGCCTCCGCCCATACTCCTAATGGATGGAAGGTGGGATGACCTGGGGCCTGGTGTGGACAGTGGCAGGGGCATGTGGTTGTGGTGGTAGCAGCCGCAGGAAGTTGCCTTCCCTCGCCCCCCGCCTGCAGCATGAGCTGCAGCCTGTTCAATACTACTGTGCTGCATGCTCCCAGCCTGCTCAGTCCCACTTCTCCACGAGCTCCTGGGAGGCCTCTGCTCCAATCCACCTGCGGAGAAGCATAGCTCAGTGGACTGGGAGAGCATGGTATGGTGACTGTGTGTGTGGGGGAGAAGCCAAGGAGAGGTGAGCTCCTGCTGTTGCCTGTGCCTGCCCCAGGTAATCCCTGGCTAGGCTGGTTGGGGAGGGGGCCAAGGCACAGGGTGGAGGAAGAGTGGGTGAGGGGGAAGGTCTTGCAGTGGGCAGGGTAGCAAGGGCAGGGTTGCCTGGGGCCTCTGCGCCTGGGACACTGGTGGAGTGTTGACCCAGGCCCTGCGCTCCTCTCTCCCACGAGGACAGCCACAAGTATCCCCATTTTACAGCAGAGTAAAATTTATGAAAGTGTGTGGTGTTTTTCTTGAGTGTCTCTCAAACTGGAGTGTTTTAAGGTTCCATTTCTGAGGTGGTTGTAATTTCAGATTGCACATCTTGCAGGTTAAAAGGTGTTTATTCCTCCTCTGGCGTATGGAAGTCAAGCTGCGTTCTAATCTGGTCTGGCAGCACCAGTAGTAACAGTTTTGTGTTTGGAACTGAATGAAGGATTCCTGTTAAGTGATCTAAAAATAGAATGCAGGTTGCTTTCCCATAGCTACGTTGGCCTTGCGCAGGTAACAGGTAGTCAGTTTATTGAGAACTGTAAAATTGGCAGTGGTGACTTTGAAGGCCCTTGGGGCCCGATCTATAAAGTGACAAGGTGTCATTTTTCTGGCAATAGCTGGACGTTGAACTAAATCATTGGCAGAGCCAGATCTAGAGTTTGGAAGCAGGGTCAACTTGCACACACATGCTGAATTTAACCCCAGGAGGAGTAGGTTGAAATGATGGTTTGCTCTTTCTTGACGTGATGCTGGACTAAGAGCTCTGAACTGGCAAACTGAAATCCCTCAGGGAACTGGGATGTTTCTCCCTTTTTATTACAGCCCTTTTAGATTCCTGTTCCTCCTATTCAACTTGGAAAGCTGCTTCAAATATTTTCCCAACACCAGTTCTGCACACTCGCTCTGGTCTTGTTTCCCATGTATTCCCTTGTGGCATTGAACCTCTCTGATCCAGCTGGCACACAAAAAGAGTTTGGAGGTGGAGGGTAGGGGAACGCTTTGCTTTGCAGCTGGTATGTTCCAGTGGAATATGTCCCAGAACTCTAGGGCCCACACCTTTGCTCAGTCTATTAGACTGTGCTGAGTCTATGTCTGGAGAGGAGAGTTGGGAGAGAAGTTCTAATGCTGGCAGGTTAAAAATCAGTAAGAGTATTTCTCTTAAAATGTGTAAGACTGAGTGTTTCTTTCTCCAGTCTAGAATAACTATATTAAAGTGTCATTTCCTTGTGAAAGTCTCCTTACTAATTATTTCCAGAGCATCTTGAAGAGGTATTTTTAAATAAACAGGGACCATACTGAAGAACAGCGAAGACCAGAAGCCATTTCTCTGGGGTTCAATTTCATACCATATGGAGCCCTTTGCATTTTGATGAGAAAAATTATGATGATGATTTAGAACCTGTTATGTTACAATTAATTAATGAGCTAAAGTTTAAGGCTTATCTATACTACACAGTCTCGCCTCTTAAAAACATGTTAGAGTGGGGAGGCTAATGCGGCTATAGCATCAAGGTTTTTAATATCAGTGGAGTGCTCCTGTACCTTTAGTGGAAATTGTATTCAATAACAGATCCTGTTTCATATTTCATTTGATTTTATATTGGCTCATAATTCCACTGACAGTTATAAAAATACCTTTGAAATTAAGGAGATTGGGAGGGGAAGAGTGGAAACTGAATGTCAACCTTGATTCTGAGGCCTGATTGCACATAGTCCTTTCTGTCTTCACATACTTTTTTGCGGGGGATTTGTATGTGCTATTCCTCTTAATTTTCAAGGGAAATGGGGGTTTCCAGTCCCTGGAGATGGCTTTGAAAATTCTGTGTTGAATCAACAAATGTTGATCCCAAAATAAACTAATTTAATTAGTTTTTATATTGAAGATGAGGTTATTTTTCCTCAAGTTGTAAACAATTTTAGATGAGGATTGGGAAAACAATAACAGCTTTTCTTCTCATGAAAAACATCTGGAATTCTGAGCAAGTCAGAACTCTGACTAAGATTAAGTTATTCAACTCCAATGTCAAATCAGTCCTACTGTATGGAGCAGAAACTTGGAGAACGACAAAGAGGACAGTAAACAAACAAAAAAAAATCCAGATATTCATTGATAACTGCCTCTGTAAAATCCTCCAGATACACAGGCCATACACCATCAACAAACGAGACCTGTGGCAACTGACTCACCAACTCCCTGCTAAAGATGAAATCAGAAAGGCTTTGTCTACACTTGCATTCTTCTTTCAAAAGAGGAATGCAAATAAGGGAAATTGAAAATGCAAATGAGGCACTGATTTACATATCTTATGCTTCATTTGCATAATCTCTTTCTGGAGGAGAGTCTTTCCAAAGAAGAAAAGGAGTGTAGATGGGGCTCTTTCAAAAATAAACCCCATCTTCAAAAGAACCTTACTTTGTTTCAAGAAGGGTTATTTTGAAGATGGGGTTTATTTTTGAAAGAGTCCCGTCTACACTGCTTCTCTTCTTTCAAAAGACTCTCCTCCAAAAGGATTGTGCAAATGAAGCATAAATATGTAAATCAGTATCTCCTTTGCATTCCTCTTTCAAAAGAGGAATGCAAGTGTAGACACGGCCAAAGAGATACCCTTAGAAAACCAACCACCACCATCATAAGGCAAGCCTTCAGTTAGAACCCACAAGGAAGAAGGAAGAAAGCATGCCTAAGAAACACCTGGCATAGAGACTGAAATCAGACACTAAAAAGATGGCATATACCTGGTCAGAACTGGAAAATGTACAATGATGCCTCTATTCCAAGATGTAGGAGTGGAAGAGGCTTACTACTAGTAGGGCTTGTCTATGCTACCACCTTCTTTCGAAGTAAGGATGGTAATTAGAGTGTTGGGAGTTTACTAATGAAGTGCTGCCATGCATAGGCAGTGCTTCATTAAGCAAATTCCCCCACCACGGCAGCTGCGAAGTACCGGCACGCGTCTACCCGCAGCGAACCCGTGGGTATTTCGAAGTTGCCACTTCAAAGTGCTGGTGGGTGCGCCGCGGCTAGACACGTGCTGGTACTATGTATGGCAGCACTTCATTAGTAAACTCCCAGCACCCTAATTACCATCCTTCCTTTGAAGGAAGGTGGTAGTATAGACACAGCCCTATTGTCTAAGGTTTCTGACTCACTTTGCCTATTTCACAAGCACTAAAATGGTAGAGAATATAGAGAATTGAATGGTAGTGAGTTATCTTTGGCAATGGTCAGTCAGAAAGCTGTTGAGATTGTGGCACACGGGGATCAGCTATGTATGGATAGTATGGTGGGTTCTTTTTAGTCTGAAAATGAATTCATAATGGCTATGTCTACACTAGCCAAAAACCTGGAAATGGCCATGCAAATGGCCATTTTGAAGTTTACTCATGAAGCGCTGAAATACATATTCAGCGCCTCATTAGCATGTGGGCGGCTGCAGCACTTCGAAATTGATGTGGCTCGTCCAGACGGGGCTCCTTTTCGAAAGGACCCCGCCTACTTCGAAGTCCCCTTATTCCCATCTACTCATAGTAATAAGGGGACTTCGAAGTAGGCGGGGTCCTTTCGAAAAGGAGCCCCGTCTGGACGAGCCGTATCAATTTCGAAGTGCCGTGGCCCCCCGCATGCTAATGAGGTGCTGAATATGTGTTTCAGCGCTTCATGAGTAAACTTTGAAATGGCCATTTTCATGGCCATTTCGAAGTTCCTGTCTAGTGTAGACATAGCCAATGATTCGTAAAAATACACTGTCAGCCAGTTCAGCTACAGCTAAATGCTACTGCCTTTCTTTCACTCAAGGATTTTAGAATGCTTTACACGTACTGGCGTAAGCGTCACAGAAAAGTATGCCTGGCTGTTGGGGCAAATATATGGTTGAGACACAGAAGTTGAGTCCAGAACACAGTGTAATTTCAGGCTTATCTACAAGGAGCAGCAATGTGCAGTAATAGGGAGGGTTTAATTTCTAAACTTCATGTGTTGTACACTAATTGGCCCATGTGGACCCTGCTGGTGCATGTTAAAAGTGCTCTAGAGTGCTTAAAGTGAAATAACATTTCTACATTAAATAGGTCAGAAGCTTTTTAGAGCTCAGCCTATTAACCAAAGCTGTTAACGTTTAGTAATGACTACTCCCTACCTCACCTTGCTAAAAGTATCTGTAAATTGAGATTATCAGTTACTGGCTAACAGAACAAATTGTGTGTGCCTGATGATTATGAACGTTGGACAGAAATGACGGTATTGTAAAGGCTTGTTTGTAATCGTCCACCACCTTCTTACCCGGGATAAAATGGTTTTTGTCTCATTGTGCCACTCCTAAATGACTTCTACAGTTACAAGAACTGATATCGTAGTTCATCTTATTCTTTATCCTGTCAGCATGGTTTCATTACAAGGTCGTAAAGGGACAAGGGTTCCAATGAGAAGGCCATGGTACATAATGAGCTTCAGCAATGTATAATGAATATATTATTAACCAATATATTAAGTCCAGCAATTAGTACAATGATGACACTTCAGAAATATCCTAACTGTACTATTTTTAATGTTTCAGTGAGACTCTAGTATTTTCCTTTAATCTTTTTAGATGAAAATACATGAGATGTATGCAAATAATAATGTATCTTTTTCCTTTGCCATGTGTTTGTACTGTATTGCAGTAACTCCTGGATGCCTCAGTTAGGGCCCCACTGTACACATACACAACAAAAAGACAGTCACTGTTCCAAAGGCTTTACAATTTTAAAAGGATGTGAACAAATTGTAGAGAACAAAAAAGCAGTCCTGTAGCACTCTGAAGACTGACAAAATCATTTATTAAGTGACGAGCTTTTGTGTGACTGACACTCTTCTTCAGAGCTGGAAAATTCTGATAAATGAAAACTGAGATAAACTGAGAGAAATTCATTTATCAAAACTTTCCAGCTCTGAAGAAGTGGGTCTGTCCCACAAAAGCTCATCACTTAATAAATTATTTTGTTAGTCTTTAAAGTGCTAGAGGACTGTTTGTTTTGTTTTGTGAATATATAGACTAATATAGTTACCTCTCTGAAGTTGGAGAGAGTCCAGCAGAGGGCAACACAAATGATTAGGGTGTGAGGGCATGTGATTTACACGGAGGGGCTGAGGGAATTGGGCTTGTTTAGTTTGCAGAAGAGAAGGAGGCTTCTATCAAATCTCATCTCATTCAACTACCTGAAGCAGGGTTCCAAAGAGGAGGGCACTAGCCCAGTCTCAGTGGTGACACGTGAAAGAACAAGAAACAGTGGTCTCAAGTTGCAGTGGGGGAAATCTAGGTTGGATATTAGGAAAAATTATTTCACTGGGAGGATGGCAAAACACTGGAATAAGTTACCTAGGTGGGTGGTAGAAACTCCATCTTTAGAGGTTTCTAAGGCCAGGCAAGACTTAAGTCCTGACTGGGATGATTTAGTTGGGGTTCATCCTGCTTTGAGCTGGTGTTTAGCCTAGACGACCTCCTGAGGTCTCTTCCAACCCTTCTCTGAAAATCAGTCCTGCAGTTGTTGGGAGTCCCGTTCAAGTTTGTGCAGCTCTGGTGCAGCAGTCTGTCTTTCTGCCTGGGGGTATCTGCAGGATCAGAGCCTAAGAAACAAGAGAACACGCGGCCACAACAAATAGATGGAGTGACAGAGAGCACAATGTGCTAGTTATATTAGTTATGGGTGTCCTAAGCAGAGGTCATTGCACATCAGAAGCCTAGCTGGTTTTTGGTGTTCTGTAGGCATCATGGAGAGGTGACAGATTTGAAGGATATCCGGATGTGTTCCTTTTTCAGTATTGGTCCTTGGCCTTGCTGTGATCTATTTCTTTTGTTTGTCCTTTTTTCTAAAAAAGGGAGATTTTTTTTTACAAAGAATTCTGAATTTGCTTCCATTTTGCGCGGTTCAAAATGTAACCAGTTTTTTAGTAATTTACAAGCATTTAAAAATTATCTAAAAACATTTTTGGTAAATGAAAAATGTTAAACTTTACAATTAAAAGGATTACAAAATAATTAAGTCCATCAGTTGCTCAAACACTCTTGGTTTTAGGAAAAGGTTCCCCCTCCCACCCACCCCCACCAACAAGTGGCCTGTTTAAAATAAAAGTCATCCAGTCTGTCTTTATCATTGTACTAAACAGCCATCAAATTTGCATGTTTCAGAATGCCAGTAGGGGCTCTTGTGTAAAACGCACACGTGTGCACACGATTTTTAGTAAAGGACGGAAGGGCTGCTGAGAGACACTTATTTGGCTAGGTCTAGGTGATTATGGTAACTAATAGTGGTTTTCACAGATCAAAGTACAATATAATGTAAGAGCAACGTGTGCCTTTCTGTAGTCCAGGAAGTGCAACTCTGTTACTACTCCAAACAGAATCTTTGTCCTTTGTCTGATAAGGAGAATGAGCTGTATCTGTTGTTTTCTGTTAGTTCTTAGTGCTGGTTTGATGCAGTAGTTAGTCATGAGAGCTTCTGGGTCCTTGTATTGTCACTCAAATGAACTTGGTTACTAAAGAAAGCCACAGACTGTAATGTGTTTGGCTCTGGCTGAAAGAGGAGAATTTTATTTTGTGAAAAATTTCAAGGTTTTGGCATTTGGTCTCATTTGGCACTGAGAGCTTTTAAAAGTTGTTTTAGTAGAAAAAGTATTCCTTTTCCAACCCCTCCTTGAACTATAGCTAATCCTCTATTTGGTTAAGGTGCTCATCTGGGACGAGTAAAACCCAGGTTCGAGTCTCTCAGCACTGACTGATTCAGACCAAGGACTTAACTTTGTCTCCCCCAGTTGTGTGTCCTGAGCACTTGCTTATTGGCCATTCTGGTTCCCTTCATGCTGGAAGGGATAGCTCAGTGGTTAGAGCATTATCCTCATAAACCCCGGGATTGTGAGCTCAATTCTTAAGGTGGCCATGTATGGGTATGAGGCAAATAGGTTTTAAAAAAAAGCTGTCAGGGATAGTGAGAGGTCCTTATGTAAGGGCAGGGGCTTGTTGTGAGGTCCTCTCAAGGGCCCTTCTGGTTCTGTGAGAGCTGGACTAGATGACTGCCTCAGGTCCCTTCCAGTCCTAGGATTCTGTGATTCTTCCCCAATGGAAGCTTTAGAAAAGAGAGGGAGTTTTGTAAAAAGTTTTGATTTTTGTCACATTGGAATTTTCTGATGGTAACAATTGCCTCAATTTCAGATGGGTTGTAGTTTGCACAATGAATGTACTGCTGAAAATGTTTTAAGGCTGTACTTTGACAGAGGGAAAACACAAACATGCTGGTCTCAAATTGCTGTTTCAGCTTGACACTGCGTGCAGCCTTGTGTGTACAGCAAACCCTCGATTTTTATGGACTCCAGTTTAGCAGACTTTGGGAACAGTGGACCCTGTTGCTGCTGAAGTCTCCTTAAAGGGGGCCTGTAAAATCCTAACTCACTCCCCTCCCCTTCCCCTAAAGTATGTTAGTGACTTACTGCTTCCAGCCACTGTGGCCTGGAGGAGCGGCTGCTGCCTCTGCCAGAGCTGCCACATGCTCTTCCCACTAGGAAAGGCACATACGTGGGCAGACTGCACTCATGTATGCGTCCACCTCTGGTGGGAGGAGTGTGTGGTGGCTCTGGTGGTGGCAGTGGCTCTTCCAGGCCATGGCGGGGCTATTGCTGGTATGTGCCCAGCTGTTTCTGCAGTCTCCAGTGGCAGAGATTCCAGCAGTGAGTAGTGGGATTGGGGCCGGGGGGAGCCTGGCTGGGGGAAGTGGTCAGTAAACCCTCTGATTTAACGGACACCCCTTCCCTCATTAGTCCATTAAATCGAGGGTTTACTGTACTGATAATCTAGTTCGGTGCTCTCATACTCTTTTCTCTTCCTTTTTCTAGGGGTGTGGTGATGCATCTTTGTTTCGGGGTTTGTGTCCAGTGTAGAATAGAGAGCATATTGAACCTCTCTAGTTTGGCACATTCTGGTTCAGCACCATCTGTGGTCCGGCATGAAATTAGTTAGCCAGGTGTCCACTTATCATGGGCGTGACCAAGTTTCCTGTGGCCCCGTAGAGTTTATTTACAGCCATCAGTCCTGGCTCTGTTTTCTGTGGTGTTATTTAGCTGTAATTTACCCCTAAAATGTCTTCTAAGAGCCCAGTGAGCAGTGGAAGTGTTTGGTAATGTGCTGGACAACATTGACCTCTTGTGGTCTGGAACATTGTCTGATTTGGCACTGGTAAAGTCCCAAGGGTGCAGGACTAGAGAGGTTCAACCTGTACTGGTAATCGTGGTCTGAGGAATTCTCTGAGCCCCATGCAGTGTTTGTTTCAACATGTGTTTACACTACAGGAGTTAAACATTTAGCCCGCACGCCAGAATCCAGCCATCAGAGCCTTTTAATCTGGCCTGTGGAGCTGGCAGTGGTGCCATTTTTAAAAGGCAGCTGCGCGGCTCTCAGAGCTGGGTGGGACGCTTAGGCACACTGTGGCTCAGGGCAGCGTGTTGCAGCACTCGGGGCTAGAGTGGCATGCTTGAGGCTTGGTGGCATGGCTCCGGCAAGTCACCAGGGGTGGGGTGTATGGTTCCTGGCTGTGGCTAGCGGATATGTGTGTGTGGGGGGGGGGGGCGTGTTTAAACTTTGGGGCAGCTTGGGGCTGCTGGAGGTGGAGGTTTGGGGCTGCAAGGGGTTAAGCCTGGATATGGGGTTGGGGGGGTGGGGTTGGGTCTATTTTGTGTTTGGCCCTGGAACATGTGAAAATTTGCCATGTGGCTCCCGATGGAAAAAGGTTGGACACCCTCAGTTTACACTGTCACCACCTTGAAAATAATTTTTGCGTTGTTTAAAAAATGCTCTATAGCTTGGGTCCCTTGTGCTGCCTCTGCTGGAGGAGCTGTATTGTAGCTCCAGGATTTGCACAGCACGCATAGCAGCAGTGGGACTGCCCTTGGAAGTAGGGGTGCTCCTGTGTTTGAGGACAAGCTGAAAACTTTGGAAGTCACTTATGCAGGCAACTCACTGCTTTCTACTCCAAATGTAAAACAGGCACCTTTTTCTCCCTGGGTGTCCCTCAAAGCCACTCATAAGAAACCAGTTTGTATGGATAGCTAATCAGAACCAAACTGTTCCTATCATGCAACTTTGTACATCAGTCTCAGGAGAAAGGGCACTGGAGTGAAGAGGAAACCTTACTTCACTGATGATTATCAGCTTGTATTAACTAGAGCACTTGTACCGCATGGTGTAAATACTGAGGTAGAACAGAACCTGAGTCTCCCATGTGGCAGTGTGGAGCCCTGCTTCTGGCATGACCTAGCAATGTGTGTGAGAGAGAGGAATAGGATCATCTTGGTGGCTCTTTTTTTTTTTTTTTTTTACATCTTAAGAGGGGAAATTGAGCCAAAGTTTGTGGTGTGGAGTATTAGGTTTGCACACGATGCTTTCATTTTCATGTGCATGACATGCTGACACAAATTAGTTATTTTAAAATTAAATACTTATATAATACCTCACTACGTGCTGTGGCTACCCACGAGGTCTCTGAGCATAAGTTTTCTTCACCACTGCATGCTCTTTTGTGCTGTTGTGGACAGCAGTTTCCTGAGCAGCCTGGCACCCTGTGTTTTCTCACAACAAGTATTGTTTGGGAGGAGGCTGGCACAGTATATGTTTCTGCTGTGATTTGATCTCTCTTTTGTACCGTGCATTAACATGGCATTTAACTTAATCCAAATCCTTGCTGGCAATTTTCACCTGCCACTAAAATAGTAATGAGCTATCATGACTTTAACTACAAAACATTAGACACAACATTTTTTCCCCATGTTTGCTTTGTGCTTGGAGTATTTTGTTTTATAGCCATATGTTGCTTTCCTTCTACTTATGGTTTCTCTTTTTATGGGCTTTAAAAAAAATAAGGAAGGTAATTAAAATACTTAAACATAGGTACTGTAGTTATGAAATCATAAAATTTGGCAGGGGTCTCAAGGGTAGGTGTAACTATTTCAAATTCATTTTTAGACAAACTACTTTTAACTACATTTGAAAAGTTTTTAAACTGACTAAACTACAACATTGTTCTCTTGAGTGAGACGCACTCTGTGTTAGCAAGTTTCGTGATGAAACTCGTCTAATGTCTTTAAAAAGCTATTGCAGTTACCATAATTCAGTGGTTTTCAACCACCGTGCCATGACACAGTGGTGTGCTGTGAGAACTATCCAAGTGTGTCATGAAATTTTGTCATTCTCCCCTCACTGCAGCTCTTTGCAGAGCCACTGCAGGGGGGGATGACAACCCCTCAGGACCCCATTCATGGCGGGATACAGGTAAAATGCTGCTTTTGGGGGTTTTAACGGAAGATATGAGCTGACAGGGTGTCTGCCCCCACTCCCTACTGTGGCAAGGGGGAAGGAGGGAGGGTGGGAGCCTTTTGGATCCGGAATGCAGTTTAAATGCTGTGTCCCAGCTCAAATGGACTGGTGGGGAGGGGAGCCTGCTTTCTGGAGCCCCCTCCCACAGGTAATCAAGTAGTTGCTGAAATTTTCTCATTTACTCAACATCCCTAGTATGGCATTGAGCAGATTGCGAGCATGTGTCTGTGCTTGCTGTCTAAAATAGTGTATTCTGTGGTGGATTTTAAATAATGCATTTGATCCTTACTTAGTTTGTTGTATACGCTAGTGTGTTGCAATCCTCTCTGGTAAGTCCATAACCAGAGTAAATGTAAGTAAGTGTGACCTTCATGAGCAATCGATTCAGCTGAAAAAAGTGGGTGTGTCATCGACTTGTGTGTCTCATTGAAGTGTGCCCTGTTACTGAAAAGGTTGGGAACCCCTGCCAAAATTAATAATCTCCATTGTTTTATATGATGCTGTGCATCTTAATAGGAGGGTGTGGTCCAGTTGTTTTGAGTGGAGGATTAAGATGAAGTATTGAGTTCTAAATCTAGCCCAGCAGTTGACTTCTCTTGGGCAAGTCACTTAGCTTTCTGTCCATTTCTCCGTATAGAAAGTGAGGATCCTGGAGGGTGATTGGATGTTTGTAAAGCAGCTTGAACTTGAAGAGGTTTTCCTCTTATCAAAGCACAGTATAAATGTTAATCCACTGTTAATGTTTTGGGATTTAGAGCCCAGTCCTGCATCCACTGATGTCAGTAGAAGACTTTATGTTTACTGCACTGGGAATTCTGTATGGCTATCTCTCACACGCACACCGGACACCACCTGTTTTGTTAATGAAGTATGTGAGACACAAAGTAAGTGGTTGGAAGTTTTGTTTTTTTTTTTTTTAAATGTGTGACAGGGACATGGCTGGGATTAGAATTGAGAATGTTTCCCTTCCATGCTAATTATATAAAGTCCTTGCTCCCTCCATAAAGTTATAAATCACTCAAACAGGAATTTGGGCCTGTTTCAAATTAGTATTACTACTGTGTCAGGTGGTGGTTGAGCTGTACTACTAAGGATCCCTTTTTAAGCAGGTTCTGAGTGCATATTTAGCCCAGGAAAATACTCTGTATAGTGTTCTCAAATGTTTTTGTAGCAGCAAGTACAGTACTCCCATTTCCTGTCTCAGTGCACTGCTTGCCTCCTTTTATGCTGAGTGACTTGTATGTCTGTGTGTGATATGCACAACTGTTCTTACAGTCTATTGTCTGCTTTGTCTGCTTCTTTTAGTGGGGGTTTTAGTGGAGGATATGCATGACCAGAAGTGCAAAAGGTGCTTTTAAACTTTTTCTGTCTCTTAAATTGAAGTAAATTGCCATTTGTGGGCAGTGTTTTCCTTTTTATGGCACAGCCTAATAGTGCTATTAACATATTGTAGTGAGAGAGGGGAGCTAGGTGAAGTGTTTTCAGCAAAAGCATATATTCAGTCTCTAAACTGTGACGCTCTCTCTCTCTGTGTGGGTGTCTTTAGCTGGCAGTAGGACTGCAGGAGATAATTATTGAAGACTTTTATGAAGGCAGAGTGATGAGGTGTTGTCATAAGTTAGCCTGACCTCCTTTGCTGAAGCAAAAGCTTGTTAGAGTAAACTCTGTTTTAGCCGATATTCAGACAGCCAGAATTCTCATTAATCAGCATTCCGTCTCATCCCAGCCCTTGATGCCACTTCCCCTTCTTACTCTGACAGCTTTTCATGCATCGTCCTGCCCCTCACAGGCTAGCCTGCCCTGCCTCCCTCCATGGTGTGTGTGTGTGTGTGTGTGAGGGACGGACGGACAGATGGATGGATGGATGGACGGACCGACTCACCAGGCTCCTCCACTCTCCTGCCCGGTGCCTGCTACCCACAATGGCTCCCCATGTAGAGTGGCGATGTATGAGCCCTGCAAATGGTGCCATGTGCAAGGCCCTACAAGCAGCTCCACACTGTCCCCACCAACAAGGTAATGGGGCAGTGGATGAGCTGGGGATGGGGAGAACTAAACTTTGTTATCCAGCACATTTGAACATCTGGCAACCTCCCAGTCCCAGGGCTGCCGGATATGAAAGTTTTACTGCAATAGGTCCTTTTCTTTTTCCTTCCATGTACGACAGCCAACTGCCTCCAGAGCACCCCCTGGTGGCCAGGGGTACCTCTGCAGTGCTCTGCTTCTCTTTTTGCCCTCTTTGTGTATGTAATGAAGATGCAGTTCCCAGCCTGCCTTCCTCTAAAGCAGCAATGGGCAACCTAGGCTAGTGAGTGGACTGCAGGAGGGACCCTTCTTCACCTCAGTGGGCCGCAAGATTGTTGTAGCCAAGTCAGTCACCCAAAATAGCAGTTTTGCTAACTGTGCTTGCGTACCTAGAATTTCTGGGATGTGCGACTGAACCGTACCAGCTTTTGTTTGGATGCAGAGAGAGTGTACCGCTCTCACAGTCTACACTGCGTGCAGTTGGCATGCACCTCATTTTGCTTGCCCTTGTTTATTGCATATATCACATTAGTGATACAGGTAGGACAAAAACCCCCATATGGATGGAAACCTACAGAATGTGGCAACTCTGCACATGAGCAACAGTAAACGAAATGTCTCATGGGCCACATATTGCTAAAGGAAGAACAAAACTTTTAACTGGGCTGTCTTATCCAGTCCCAGCTCCCTTTCTTGGGCGTGCCAGGAGACCTCTTCTTCCTGCAGCTTCACTCAGCAGTTACTTGGATGGTTCTTCCGTCACTGAAATGCTCTCTGACCGCTTACAGCTCAGGTGCAGCCCTGCCTCCTTAATTGACTCAGCTTGGACAACTACTCTGGCACAGGGAAGTAAGTTGGACTTATTATTTTAATCACAGGGGCATGCCGCTCTGTGACATTTGCCCCCCCCATATGTTTCATCTGCACATAAAAATCGTTCGCCTCAAATGTCAGGAAATTAAATTGTTTACTCAAAATGTCTGATGTCTGTCGTGAACGCCTACACTAGCCCAGAAGAGCTTTGAGACATTCTTTCAGGCAAGCCCAGCAGAGTAGGAGCTGTAACTCTTCATCTGAACTGTAAATGTAAAGTTCATGCACAGAGTGTGCTAGGCACTCTTCCCAGACAGCTTTAAAATTAGCCTAAAAATCTTACATTTTTATAGCCGTGTTGGTTCTGGGTTATGAGAGAGGCAAGATAGCTAAGTAATGTATATTGTCGTATCCCCTTGTTTCAGGAAAACTACATGTGTATATAAATGTGCCATGAGCCATTTAAGTCTTTTGGGAGTACATGGAATGTCCTCCCCATGTTCATAAATATTTTAAGCATTGTTTAACCTGAAATACATGGACCTCACTGTGATGGGTTGGGGGTCACAGAAATCCCGTTGGAGTTGGCTCCTGGAATGCTGAACATGCCAATGACGCCTGCCTTCCTGCTTTCTGGGGCTCCCCACCATCTTGTACTTCTGGGCCAGAAGTTCTGGCCTCCCTCGGCCAAAGCGCACAGTTGGGATTACTGCACCCCTGCAGAACAACACAGAGGCTGAGCTAGTTCAGTTCCAGGAGAGCTCGGCTATACAGGTTCAGCATCCAGGAAGCCAACACACCCCAGAAGGTACCCAACCCCCAAATAAATCTGTTTTACTGCCTGTAAAAGTTACACAGAGAAAGCTCATAAGGTCAGCTCTCTTTATCCATAAAAGGGAGAGATGCACATGTTTCCCCCCCAACCCCTCACCCCATAACAGTTATTTACACTGGGCTTGGGAAGAAACAAAAGTGTTTGTATTAAGTATAAAGAGTAGGATTTAAGTGATTGCAAGTGAAAAGAGATGGCTCATAGGAAGTTAAAATTAACCAAAACAAATGTCAGTTAATTCTAAATGTACTAAGAAACTTGTTACATGCAAATTCTTACCATAAACAGTTGATTTTATTTCAGGTAATATGCTTCAAGACAAAGTTGATTTTTACTCTGGTCCAGGTCTGCAGCTTTTTTTAGAGTTCCTTTTGCCAGGTTTCTTCCTGTTTATTCTCCTTGGGTGGGTGAGGCAGTTTCAAAGGTCAACTGAAGACAAAGACCTGATGGCTTTCCATTCCTTAAATAGATTTCCCCCAGAGCAGGAACCGTTTGTTTAATACTCCCTATCCCCATGGAAAAATAACAGGTTCAAGATGGATTCCAGTACCAGGTGGAATGGTCACATGTATTTCTAGGACTCACTACAGTCTGGGTTTACGGAACAAACAAGACTATTCTCAGGTTGGTTGATTGAATACTGAGTCATTATGTTCTTAAAGTATCCCTAATGGCCCTCCTTAGCACATAAAAACTTTCCATTTCTAACTTCACATACAAGAATGATACATGCTCCCAAAGAGGATGTAAAGTCTCTTTGAGTTATGCATGTTCATATAAGTCAGTTTTTATAAAGCATTGTGAGGAGGGAACCATGACACTCACATTGAGATAGGTGGCAGAGGAAAGGCTTGTGATGGCTGCAGAGACGTTGGGGTCAGAATTGGGGTCTATATAAAAACCAGTGTGTGCTGGTTTTTAAATTGCTGTCAACGAACCCAGATCCGACAATTCTCCCAGCTGCTGTGGTGATGAGAGTGAATATACAACAGGCTGCTTGGGCTGCATGACAGCACTTAGAGCTGGATGGACTTTGGTGCAAAAGGCAAACAGATAATACAGAAGTAGAACACTATTCTGTGGCTGCAACAGGCGAGTACTCCGTCATAGGCTTTATTGTCATTTAGACAAGTTTGTTAATCTTTGTACCATTGGATATCTCTCCACAGGGGATTGAATCTGAAGCTCCTGAATGCATGTCAGGTAACTAGCAGTGTGCGATTCACATCAATAATGAGCACAGGCAGTAGCTGTTCTGTTGTCAGTTTGCATGGCATAAACACAGTGTCTGCTGTGCACTGAGGGGTAGAGTTTTCCTTTCCAGTGCCATCTCAGGCTTCTTTGCTTCCCGTCTCAGCAGCGTGTATTCTGGGATAATTTTGGCTGTGAATTGTGGGAAGCCAAGTAGATTTAAAAATATTTTTTTTTTAAAAAAACTTGTTTGCACAGTCTGTGTATCAGACTGCTTTTCTGGACGGGTGTGTGCTGGTTTTTAAATTGCTGTCAATGAGCCCAGATCTGACAATTCTCCCAGCTGCTGTGGTGATGAGAGTGAATACACAACAGGCTGCTTGGGCTGCATTACAGCACTTAGAGCTGGATGGACTTTGGTGCAAAAGGCAAACAGATAATATAGAAGCAGAAGACTATTCTGTGGCTGCAACAGGCGAGTACTCTGCAGCTGGTGGTAGCCGGGTGAGACAGACCTGTTCCTGTACTACCCACACAAAGAACCTGCTGGATCACCTATGGAGTGCCGTTTGAGGGCCTGGGAAACCAGTGTTGCTTGGCAGAAGTGTGAATTGTTCTACAGAGCTAGGGTAACCAGCAGTGGCGAGAAACCATCAGCATGGGGACAGCTACTTTTTTTTCTTTTTTTAAGTTGGAGGCAGAACTGACCAGGAGCTGTCGGAGAATGCAGTGTTATCCATACCATGGAAAAAACAAGTCACCATTACGATCCAGAAGCTGGCCAACCCAGAATGTTACCAGTCAGGTGTAGGGATAACTGCTGGGATTATTCTCATGCAGGTCTGCTATACTGCTGATCTGCTGCTGTCTATGAGTAGTGATGGGAGACTATTGATGGCTTTGCGTGCATGGAGTGCCCAAGATGCATTTGGGCCAATTGATGGACCCATGTGCCTCTTATTTTTTCCTCCCACCCAGGATGCAGAATCTACAAGCAGAAAGTCTTCCTTTGTGTTCCAGGGACTGGTTGGTCTCTGCCACAGGTCGACAGACAGAAATGTACCAGGGTCTGGTAGGGTCCATAATGCTGGGATCTTTTGAAGATCAGTATTGTTTAAGTGGGTGGAGAAAGGACTGTTTGCCCCAAGGAATGCTGTGGACATCAGTATTGTTCATTTGTTTGAAAGACCTAGCTTATTCGCTGATGCCTGTAATGAAGCTGTAGGCTGGCCACATGGACAGAAGGAAGGAGGATGTTAACTATCACCTGAGTGGTTGTAAAATGATAGTCACGTGTGCATGTGCCATTTGAAAGGCAGATGTTGCTTGTTATAGCATAGGTTGGCAGCGGCAGCATTTTTTTCCCTCAGTCATAATTGCATGCTGTGTTTTGCAGTGTTAGAGAGCAAGGGGCAGAGGCTCACTAAGGGGAATGCTGTTAAGGATGCCTGTTGTTTGTATTTTGAGTCACGTGCCTGAAAGTGTTAGCCTGTTGTGGGGGTGCTGACATGCAGGCATTGTGAGCGCTGAGATAGTGTGGGTGGGTGGTGGAAGTTTGATGTTCCCTGTGTGCTTTTGTCAAAACCTCACAAATGTTTTCAGCCTTATTTAAAGGATTTTCTGTGCAAAATGTAATGACTTTTGTTAGATGCATTGTAAATCCTTTTATTATGAAAGAAAAATAAAAAGCCAATAATGAAAATTTAAGTCAGCTAAAAGGAATATCTCTGGTTGGTTAAATAGGTTTTTAAATATCTTCTTAAAGGACAGCAAGAATGCTTCAAATACACAACAGGTGTTTTTGTTTTTGTTTTTTTTTTTTGCATGGGGGCAGGGTTAAGGAGGAATTGTGTAAAGTTACAGGTGCCTTTTCTCTGCGTCGTCTTGTTGGCATAGACTATGGGATCGAGTGTCTCAGCTCCTACTTCTCAGGGGCGTTGCAGGCATCAAGAGAGCTGGTCTCCTCGGTGCAAGTGTCTTCACAGGTCCAGCCTCGGGGCACCAAGTGAATGGGTGCTACTGGGAGGACTGATATGGGGACTTGAAAGGTAGGAGTGGCTTCTGGTCCCATAACCAGTATTGTTGAGGGGTCAAAAGGATGTGACTAAATTCCAGATTATGGATCTCCTTGCTTAGCATTAGGGCATTGTAGCTTAGGGTGGTGTCCCTGACTTGCCTCTGTCTTTTTCCATGCTCTCGTTAACAATGCCAGTGCTGTTCTGTGTCACATCCACATTTTCCCTGGCCCTGCAGTATTTTCTGGCAAGTGCAAAAATCTGCTGGAAGAGCTGCATTTCTTCCTTAATGTACAGCCTGTTTCTCCTCTGTGATCCTGCCATGAGTTCTGCAGACCGTGTGTCACGAGCCCTCCTTTTCTCCTCTTCAGGTTGTCCAGCCTGTCAGCGGTGTTTATAGGCCTGTCCTTGGCAGTCTGGTCTGAGTGTTGCAGGTGCTATGAGAATAGTGATTTGGAGGGAGCAGTTGCTTGTTCGTATTTCAGACAGGTTTTTTAGTGCCTACGTGATGTTTCCTTCCTGAGACTCTTTGTGTGCTTGGGGCAACATAAGAGCTGGTAGGTGGCCTGAATATGTGTGGGGAGCTGGGTGCATTTTCACTTTCAATCTATTAGATCTGCTTTCATCATACAGGGGGGCAGAGAGAACCGTATTCAAGGTTTGTTTGTGTGCTGGAAGCCCTGTTAAGGTGTCGTGTAAAGAAATATTATGGGGTAATGAAAACTGAGCTGGACAGCAATCCTCTCTAGGCTGTCTTCGCTCTTGATAATGTTTACACTGAGGCAGTGACTTGGAAGCAGAGAATATTCATATTTGGAAAGGCAAAGGACAGACCAGTGAGATCTGCCACAAAGTTATTCACAGCAACCTTGCAGGAGTGCAAGCGGTGGGCACAGTTTGCTGGGGGATGTGACTGTGTTGTGTTCTCTTATAACTGGTTTTTAAACATTTTTTCTGGAGACCCAGTTGAAGAAAATTGTTGATGTCCACCACCCAGTGGAGCTGGGGATGAAGAGTTGGGGGAGGGGGTGAGGGAGTTCTGGGTTAGAGGTCAGGGCTGTGAGGCAGTGCTCAAGGATAAGGTGGTTTGGGGATCAGAGGGGGCTGAGGGCTGGGGAAGGGGATTGTGACAATGGCTTACCTCCAGTCAGTGGAGCGGCAAGAGTGCTAAAGTAGGCTTCCTGCTTGGCCTGGCACTGTGGGCTATGCTGTGCCTCAGAAACATTGAGTGGCAGGTCTGGCCCCTAGGCAGAGGCATGCAAAGAGCTTTTGATGTCTCTTACCTGCAGGCACCATCCCCTGCTCCTATTCACCTGTTCCCAGCCAATGATAGCATGAAGTCAGTGCTTGGGGTGGGAGCAATGCACAGAAGCTTAGAAGCTAGACCTGCTGCTGTCCGCTTCTGGGGTACAGTGCGGTCTCAGAACAGGTAGGGACTAGCCTAGTGGTTTTCAAAATGCAGGTTGCAACCCAGTCTTAGTTGGGCAGCCTTGTCAGTGGGAATTTTAACGGCCTGGTTGCTGGTGCTGACCAACCCACTGTGGTCCCTGGGTCCTGAGCCAGGCACCCCAGCACTGGATTACAACTCAAACTTTGAAAATCACTGCTCTGTAACATCCAACTCAAAATAGAGCTGTCCCAGTCTTTAAGTTCAGCAGTTATACCCCTTCCCATTGCAGACATGGAGAAAGTGCAGGGAAGAGTAGGATCCCACATTTTTGTTACTCCATTGAGAGTTACAGGGCATCTGTAACTCACCAGGAAGCAGTATGGACATGCAGTGTGCTCTTAAACATCTTCTGACTTCCAAAACGCAGCCAGATTTCTTTGCCCATAAGCCCCATTTCAGTAAACTATGGAATTTTGCACAAATGGGTAGCTTTGGTGCAAGGGGGTGGTACAGACTGCAGCTGGGCCATTCTGAAACAGCACAACCATAATAATACATTGTAAAGATAGGTACCTACATGCCAAAAATTCCGTTCAGGGGATCTCTCTTCAGCCACAGCTGATGCAGGAGAGGAATCTGGGTTCATTGTAGGAGGGCAGTACTGGGGTTGGCTTTTCAGGTGTCTGTCAGTGCTGAGTCAAAAGAGACCCTGCCTCTTGGGATGGCTCCTTTTGGCATCCTCCTGCTTATCCTCTGAGGGGTCTAGCTTGTTGTCTTTGGTGATGGGGAGAGTGAGGGTGGCAGCTTCTGTATGGAGCCTGGGATAGAATGTGCTATAGTTGTGTAGAATCTTGTCCACATCATCCAAAGAATGGACAGGTCACATATCCCTTGCTAACTTGTCTTCTTGTATCTGATGTTTCACTGTGCTTTCTCTTACTCTTTGTCTGGCCTGTGATTGGCATCCTGGCTGTGACCCCTTGTGGACATCTGTTTTGCAAGGCTCACAAAAAGGTCCTCATTCTTGTGGCTGGCCATAAGAGCTTTCTTAACCGGCATGTCTCCTTGCAGATGACAGTGAGGTCCAGGGTCTCAGCACAGGTCCAGGCAGCTGCCTGAGGTATGTAGTTTGGCTTCTGGAGCCCTGTTCAGCTGTATGGACAGAATAATGATATACCCTGGAATTCAGGAGCAAATCAACAAAATACGGCTCTTCATCCTGGAAATTAGACACTGAGGCGGGGAGGGCATGTAAGTAAATGGACTTTTATTGGACCAGTTTCTGTTGAAGTGTTCCAGCTTATGGTGAGCTCTTCTTCCACTATCATGGCAGGTCTACAGCAATATTGCAGGTAAGTGATGTCAACCTGAACAGCACATGGGACAGCTGTTGGAAACATGCAAAAAGTGGTGTGCAGCAACTGTGTGTGCAAGAACAAAAGGTCGAACTAGTTCAGTTGGGGCAAATGTGGCTCACTTTGCAACAGGACTTCAGAATTCCTGATAAACACAGAGCTAGTGCATAGTAATGGGAGTCATCGTGTACACAAGTGCTTTCAAACCAGATTAACTTGATTTGATCCAGTTTAAAACCCGCAGGTGGACAAACCCTTCATTTCAACCCACCTATCAAATGGAATAGTAACAGTTTCCTCCCTCAGCTCTGTTGTGTGGCTGAGGTAATTGAGAATGATTTCGAGTCTGTAGGACGCAAGCTATTATGAAATTGATAGGGTATTCATTATTATTAATTTGTCTATATACACATTTGATCTTGAGAGTTACCCCCAGTTCTCCCTTAAAATGATTTTCAGTCTCTTATTCACAATTTAAAATCCAGGTTGTTATGATTTGACTGTCCCTCATTTGTGATGTCTATACAGGGGGTATTGTGATGAAACTGTAATTTGGTACTTTAGGAATATAACTTGTATATAATGTGTGTGTAAATAAAAACATTTGACTCAATTGTCTCTAATAGGTAATGACATAAAAACATATGTAACAAAGTATTTACTTTATATAAAACATAAGACTGTAATTAACTTTTGTTTACAGTTATGCAGAGGGGGGTTGTTCTTGGTGTGTGAATTATCTTATCATTTTGGTAAGGACTTCTCCTCCTGTAATTAGTCAGTTGAGTTCACAACCACCTGTTGTTTTCAAACAGGAGCGAAACAAGCCTTCAGCTTTAAATACCGTGGAAGCAACTTTGTGCTGCTGAAGAGCTTGTTTCCTTCTCTTCTTCATTCTGGGGTGTTAGTAATGAGCAAATCTAGTTTCCTTCCCTGTAGTTTTGCTTGCTCTTTTGATGGATCTTCTGTCCTGAAAAGACCGTACAGTAGTCCCTTTGAGTTATGCAAGGGTTGTGTTCCCACGCACCCTTGCATAACTCAAATTTTGTGTAAGTCGGGGGCGGGGGTGTGGGGGACAGCTTTTACTCCTGGCAGAACTCACGTTCTGCAGCCAGGGAAGCAGCAGGAGTACATGGAGCTACTTTTGAAAGGTAAGTCTTGAGGTTGTGGGGGGCAGGTGGGGAGGGTTAAACCTGGCAGTGGGTTGGGGCCATAGGAGGCGGATGGGGGTTAAACCTGGGGTGGGTTAGGGCTGCACATTGGGTGGGGAGGTGGAGTTGAACTGAGGCTGTGCAGGGGTGGGCTGTGATCCGGGGCTGCTCAGCCAGGGCTCGGTGGAGCAGAATTTTGAGTTGTGTTTAACTTGCATTAATGCTAGTTAAGTGCAATTTGAAATTGCACATTTTGCAGGATCGTTGTACTAATTCATGGGGTGTAGCAAGTACTGTTGCTACCATTCACCAGTCACATAGGCTATGTCTGTGTCTATGTGTTGTGCTGCTGCCAGCAGGGTCATGCAAATGAGGGAACTTGACAATGCAAATGAAGTGCTAATTTACAAATTGTGTTCCTCACTTGCATACTCTTGTGTGATCGCTGTCCTGGCGGAGGCTTCTTTCATCACAAAACAAGCCGTGTTGATGGGGTTCTGTTGGCCAAATCCCCCTTGTCAACAGTTCCTTATCCCTCATTTTTGTCAGGGATAAGGGGATGTCGACAATGGGTGTTTTGATCAGCAGAACCCCGTCTACACGGCTTGTTTTGTGGCAACCGAAGCCTCTCCCAGGACAGCAATCACATGAGTATGCAAATGGGCATGCAATTTGTAAATTAGCACCTTATTTGCATTGTTGAATGTCCTCATTTGCATGACCCTACCAGCTGCAGCACGCCATGTAGAGGTAGCCACAGTGTTTGTAATGAAATGGTGCAAAATGCTTCCCCGCAAGTAAATGAGATGGGGCCTGCTCTGAATCCCACTGAAGTCAGTCTTTCCTTTGACTTCAGTGAGCTTTGGGTCATGGCCGTAGAGATGTGACTGTGTTTAAACAAGAAGCCACTGAAAAACTCTCTCATAAAAATAGAATTAGCTTGAGATTTTAAAAGATTCTGTAAAGTTGATTTGTTAGCTTTGAACTAAAAGATTACCACTTACCCGAAAGACTGATTCGTTTACTTTCTCTTTCTAACATATTCTGGGTTTGTCTATTCTGAAAGTTATTCTGTCATAATGGAGGATATGGCTTTAACAGGAAATAGCTATTCTTGAATAACTCCATGTGTGAATGCTTTTAGTCAAGTATAAGCCTGTGCTCGCATGAAGCTATTCCAGAGTAGCTCCGTATGCAGACAGTCCCTCAACTGTCTATTTATTGCTAGAAAAATAATTTATTTTAAATGATATTCATCCTGAAATGTAAAGAAGAGATGTGACTATGTGATCTACTGACTGAAAATTGTATCGGAAGAGAATAGCAACTCAATTTTCTAATACTTATCTTGTAGCATTTTGTTGACCATGTAGCATCCTTGGAAGTTTTCTCATGAGAAGGACAATGTTTCAACAGAGTTACCCAGAACATCAAAGGCGGTTCCAAGAGTGCTTATTTCTCTGCTGGAAAATGGGATCTTTTGACAAAATAATGCATGAAGCATAACAGCTCTTTCAAGTGACTAACAAGTAGCACAAAACAGTCACTAAGCTTCCCACGCCAATTAAAATGGGCTACATAGAAACCGTTTGTCAGATCACATTCTGACAATGAAAATGGAAGCAAGTAATCTAATAGATTATGACTGAAAAAGGAGAAGGGAACTAGCTGTTTTTGGCAGAGCTCAGTGTTCTAAATTGGGTAGCCTGTGTAAACTGGGTAGTGATCTGTGGGTTGTCTTGTAGATTCCCTTTTTTGGTTATATGGTAAGATTCCTTGCTCACTTACCTTTGCCACCTAAGGAGAAGTTTTGAGATGACTTCAGGAGTTAGAAAAGGGAGAAACACAACAGTACATCTAATAAGGAGTTTAAAAACCATGTTACACCACTCTGGGACCACAGGGCTCCTACCAGATGAGTGTGAACCTTAACTACAGAGAAGTAAGAAATTGGAATATGCCGAAAGAGCTCAGCATACACTCTTAGACTTGTGAAAATATCTGCTATAGGGAACACCAGGGGGCACAGGACAGCTGATGAAAGGCATACCTATGTCTGTTTTGCTGTGCTGGAGCCAGGAAACATGAATTCTGTTCAGTGAAATGGAGCTGTTATGTTTTGTCATAATTGTCTTATCTGCCAAAATCATTTTCAAACAAACAAATTCCATCTACCTTGGAGAACAGTCTCAGAGAGAGAGCCATATTTAAGTCTATAGTTTCACAAAAACAAGTGGTCTTGTAGCACCTTGAAGACTAACAATTTTATTTCTTAGGTAATGAGCTTTCATGGGTAAGGCCCCTAGAGAATGGAGATCATGAAAGTGGATCACAAAGAACATAGCTATTCTATTGACAGACAGTTTAGGAAGGCAGAGATTGGGCTTGTGTTAAACTCTAGTTGAGAAACCTTGTGAGAATCTAGTGGAGATTTTGTTCAACATGCCTTGTAAGGGAGCATACACCAGTTTTGAGGTCACCTTTCTCATACAGAACATGCAGAGCTTAAAGAATCAAGACACATAGCTTTAGTCTACCAAAGGCACCTTTTGCCTGGTCTTGTAATGTATTTCTGAGCTGGACTTCCCAAAGGAGGGTAGGTAGTATGGGAAGGGGCAGGAAAGCTCAGTGGAGTGCTATATGACAATCACTGGTTGATTCCAGTACTTGAAAAATAACTGGTTAATTTAGTTACTGAGTTTGCCCATGGGCAACACCCAACTTTCTATAATTTAGTTGCAGAGAAGAGACTGCCTTCTGTTGCGTGCTTTATGTAATAGACTCTGTACCGTATCTTGGAATTTACTGAGTTAAAGACCATGTTTAATATGATTCTAACCTGTGCTCCTGGGGCAGAATTGTTTGTATAATCTTTTTTTTTTTTTTTTCAGATGAGTCTAGTTAATCTCTCTGTGTAAGCAAGTACAGCAATTTTGCTTTTAGTGCCACAGCAACAAAAGATTGCTGTTATCCAAAGCAATCCTATGCTTTAATTACATTGGTTGGTTGATTATTTTGATAAGGGCCTGCAAAAGCAGATAATAAAAATCAGAAAATGTACTGTTTAGTTCTTTCTTACAAGAGTAAATTAAGCAAAAGTTGTTTACTTATAGAGGTTTTACCTAGAATAGAACTGTAGGATGCTAGTCTTAGGGCTCTTCCCAATGCAACAACAGTCTGTTGAAAAGGAAAAATCTAGAGCCTCACTAACATCGTTACAACGGGTATAACGGTCTCAAGAAAAGAAGTTATTGAACTGACAGAATCTTCCGAGACACTGAATTTTCACTAGTTAAGAAATCTGAACTGTTTCACTAGGCTGTACTCCTACCGCTCATGCTTTGAAGTTAGTGGGATTTGTGCTTCAAAGTCATTTAGGAGCTGTTGACAATTTCATTCTTAGATGCTTTTATCTGGATTTAGGTCCAATTTTGGCCTTCGTATGAAAAAGTTCACCATAACTTTCATGAACTGCAAGTGTAAATAACTTCATTGTTAACACAGAGGAAGTTTTGTTTTGAGATGGCGATAGAAGTGTGTTTTCTTTTCAAACCTACAGAATCATAGCATGACACTTTCTGTTCTGATACTGTTAAGCCCTCAGTTAAAAGAGAGACAGATGAAAGTGGAATGGTGGCAACACATGGCACCTCAGCTGGAAGTTATGCTAGCAGGATGTACCGTTTTCCTGGGTTGATTGGTATCCTATAGCTCTAACAACCCCCTGCTTTTAGTGAGCATTAGACAAGATGATTATCTTGTGAGATGTGTTCATTACAATTGTATTCACACCAGTGTGGAGAAACAAATAAGTTTTAATTATGTCAAAGTGTGTAGTGTTTGATTTCTAGAACCAGCAAAGGGAGAAAAAAAACCTCTTCGTTTTGATTAGTACGATTGGCTGTCCAACTTTCTCTAGAAACTAAGTTTGAAAATAATCAGAAGAAATGACAATATGATTCATTAAAATGTGTGGAGGGTATGGTCCTCATAAACTAATAAAATCTAATGCCATTTAAAGAGAGGAATTGTACCTCTCCCAAGACTTGCTTATCACTTAACAAATGAACTAAATAGCTCTCTTTGCTTCTGAGGAGCTATTACATCTGAATAGCTACTTCCCTGAAGGTTATGTCCGTGTATCTCACAGCTTAATATGGTATCTTGGAATGTTCATGGACAAAGCAAGAATGCATGCAAATCTTTGGATCCAGCTAATATACATTTTGAAGAAAGTGTATGAACCTCAAAATAATATTGGGGATCTGTAAGTGATATACTTAAATAATTTTGGTGGTGGCAGAATTAATTTAATTAAGGACCAGGAATGGTTGTGTGCATCTGAGTGCAGGCCTACAGTATAGGAGAATGTTGACCTAAGAGATGCAACTCCAGCTACAAGAATATTCAAATCCCTGCATAGGATTTAGTAAGAGACTCTGAATCTTATAGAAATTAAAATCAGAGGTGCAAAATTCATTTTGTAATTGCTTCTATAGAAGTTACTTAATTCCTTGTTTAAGGTTGTCTTTTCATTTACTTGCAGCCAGTTGGTAGCTGCAGAGAATGAGGATGAGGGTTGTAGTGATGCAGAACCCAGTACAAAAATAATCTGAAGTGAAGAAATCAGCTTGTATCTATGCTCTTTCTCTTTCCTGTGTATCTCCTAAACAAAAGTGCTGTTGGGTAGTTCAAATAGCTACCTCCTGTGCAGAGGTATAGACTGTTGTAACTTGGTTGCTTTAACCCTGTGTCCCAAATCTGTTCTAAAATCGTTTAAATTAGCTGCTGGCTGCTAACGGTTTGTCTGGGAAAAATGCCTATTGTCCATAAAAGTGAGCAAGTGTGCACACTGTCATATGATTCTTTTGTAATGAAAAATGTCCATTTTTTTTGTCAACAAACTCCTAACTCGACAAAGGACTTCTGTCTTTCCCCTCCCTGTATTATTGCCAAACATGCAGTGTGGACACCTTGAAGTGTTTTGTTGCTGACTCTGGACCCCAGGAAGTGTCCCACAATTCCCAATCAGCAGTTTGAACTCAGCTGTCCTGCAGTCAGGTATCTAGCCGACTCCCACTGCACCCCACCCCCCCGGCACAACCCCACTTGCAAACCCTGAGAAATTTAAATCTCTTTTCATGCTGCCTGAGCAGCTAGAATGCTTTCCCCACCTGCATGATGGCTCAGTGTACAGTGATCTCATGGTATCTTCCCAGGTGCCCATGCCTGGCCACTGCACCCAAACACTCCCCTGTGGGATTGCCACGGAGTGTTGGATCTGGTCAGTGTATGGGGAGAGGAGTCTGTCCAGTCCCAGTTGTCAGTGACCTGTAGGAACTCTTACAGGTGTGGACACATTTGATGACACGTGTGAAAAGGTGTATAAGTGGGACATGCTGCAGTGCAGAGCGAAGGTTAAAGAACTCCAGCAGCTTATCATAAGGCTCGTCAGGTGAATTGATGCTCTGGTGCTTCACTTAAGACCTGCCGTTTCTATAAAGAGCTGGACACAATCCTTGGCAGAGACCCTATTTGTACTGCAAAGGGCGCTGTGGATGCCTTGGTGGGCACAGCAGCAGTACTACCCCAGAGAATGAAATTGTAGTTGAGGAAGAGGAAGAGGTAGAGGTAGTTGAGGGCTAGCAAGACACCTTGTCTCTGGCAGCCAGTCTGAGCGTTGGCTGTGATCTCAGTGGAATCCTGAAGAGAGAGGCTATTGCAACTTTTGGAGAGGTGTTTTGTAAACTTGCTGCTTGAGATTCCATGGCAGAGCTGCTTTGTCTCCTCCCCTGTTGTAGGAGACTTGTGCATTCTATTCATTAATCACTTGTGCAGGAACCAAAGCAGAGCACATGTGGACTGCATAAGGAGCAGGGCGAAAGCCGCAAGCTTGGAGAGGTTGTGCCCTAGTTCCCGTGCTTACTCTGAACAGGAAGATATCTGCCATGATGTTACCTGCCTGTGGACAAGTGTGTCATACGTAGGACTGTGTTTGTAACTGCAAAGGGAATTGAAACTCTGTTAACAATTGCTTCTATGCCACCTCTCCCCCTTTGCCAGCATCACAGTGAGCAAAGCAGGGGAGTTAACCAGGTGAGGAGGCCTTGAGCTATATCAATCTAGATTTCAAAGTTTGAAAATTCCTAGCAGCTTGATTCCCATCTGTTAATTCCTGCTAATGTCCCCAAAGAACCAGGTATCCTGTCATTTTTCCATGCTTAGTTATGAATCTGTACAATTTACAGTCTTGAATATAGCAAAGTTGGGGCCAAATTTGCTGTGAGGTACAGCAGTGGAAACTCTAATGGTTGAAATAGGATGAATTATGCTGGATTGGCAGTTAAGCAGAATTTGTTCCTTTTTCTCAGGCAAGTGGTGGTTTCTGGTCTGCAGCCAAGACAAGTGACCATGAATATTTTCAAAACAAATAAGACCCTGTTCTTCTGACTTGTCATATGTTCAAAACAAAACAATCTCACAGGACTGCTCTCTTATGATTAAGGTTATGTTTTAGTCATGGGCAGTAAACAAAAAATCATGGCCTGTGACCTGTCCATGACACACACACGCTGGCCAAATCTTGGTGGGAGAAAGATGGCTTGGGGGTGCTCTGCGGGGGTTGGGGGAGGCCTGGGAGGGCACTGTGGGTGCTCAGAAGGGGCAGTCCAGTGAGTTCTACAGGGCTGGCAGGCTCCCCACCGAGCTCCTTGCTGCTTCCCAGAAATGGTGACATGTGCCTTTTCCAGATCCTCTTCCTGCGCACTGTTCCTGAATCAGCAACTCCACAGATCCCATTAGTTGAGAGCTGTGGGGGCAGTGCCTGTGGGCAAAGGCAGCACGGGGAGCTAGGAGCTGAAGGTGGGGGACCTGTCATTGCTTCTGTGGCGCCTCTTGAGGTAAGTGCTGCCTGGAGCCTGCACTCCCATTTGTGCCTAGCCTGGAGCCCTCTCCCACACTCAGGTTCCTGGGGGAGGGGGTGTGGTGTCATGAGATTGCTCCAGCAGGCTCACGTGGCTGGCCCAGGGTCTGCCAGAGCTGCTCAGGTGCACCCCGGGCCAGCTGTTGCAGAAGGAGGTCCTGGAAAATCATGGAATTTGTGACCTCTGTGACAAACTCACAATCTTCCTTATGATTGATAGGAATATAGGGGTTTTATTAGGAAAAGAAGGGAAATTGTCCGAGATTTGGACATGCACTTTTCCTAAATATACCTTGTACCAACAAATTCACATGGGGTTGTTTGGGTATTGAAGTGAAATAAAGGCTTTTTCTGTTTGGAAAATAAAAGGAAAAAGGATGTGGTTTATGCAAATGATTGGGCCTAATTGTGTGGGGGAGTTGCAGGGAGGCAGCAGGGACACCCCCTCCCCGCATGGCACTGTGACAGAGCAACGGGGGCAGGGTTATTGAGATATAGGGGAACTTACCTTAACTGGCAGTGTGGAGAGCCCTGTCTCCCTGTCACCTCTGTTTTCCTGCTGTGGCTGCCTCTGGTGGTCGCTCTGCTGCATTGCTGTTCCCTGTGCTAACTGCCCTCAGTGATGAGTCTGGTGTATGTCATCGCTCCTGTTGGTGCCCCTCCCTTTCCATGTTCTGGGAGATCTTGGGATTTCAGGCATTTCCTGTTTTCCAGGAACAACTAAATCCTGACCTTGGTTTAAGATAGGGTAAGAGGAAGCTACATACCAAATTTCATGAGCATAGCACTTACCTTTGTTCAAGAATGTCTCTTAAACAGTAGCACCAACAGACAGGCGCACTCTAAAATTTATAGTAAATTAGTTTTTTACAACTGAGCATATATCTACATTACACAGAACATCGACAACCTTCTGGGGTTTGATTTTTGCACACCTGGTAGAGATGCATGAAATTCAACTGTCTCGGGTAGGCAGTTGACCCCTGTACTCATCCATATCATGAGGATTAAGGAAGGTGAGTGGGCTCTCTGTGAGGACAGCCAGGTAAGTTGATTTTTATCTGCTACCTTAATTTTACACTGGAGACCGCCCCAGGGTTACACGCATATGTTCTATTAAATGCCACAGTTGGATGAAATGGAAAGGGGAACTAGCTTTCAAACACACACCCGCACACACTTATACTCTTGTGCACTCGTACACTTACACAGGTGAAGAGTTGCACCGGGAGAGCAGAGGAAGCCAAGGCATAGTAGGTCCAGTGTGTCTGACTACAGTCATAAATCCAGGGCGGTGAGCTGATTGCATGAGTCCACGTCAGCTTGCTCTGTTGTCAGCTGTAGTACTCAGGAGCAGTCAGTACCATCTGTCTTGGGGGGAGGGGCCCTGGGCCTTCCCACCCCAGCCAAGACTAACTCTTTTATATATTTCAGTGCAATAGCAATTGACCTGTCCCACTGCCCCTGAGTCATCGCTGCAGTCCCAGGATTTTGTATGACCATGAATCATCAACTCATAACAGATGGGACTTTGATCTTCTCTTGATGGGACCTCTTCCTTTTTCCTGGGCATATTATTTGGTTGGGCTTCGCTGCTGTCATTCTCTGGCCGTCAAGATGCTGGTGGCATTTGGTTGTCCGGACAGGCTGGCTTCAGGGATGGATTCCATTGTGCTCACACCCAGATTCACACTTTCCTCACTCACACAAAGGAAAGCTCACCTCAGAAAGAGCAATTTCTTTTACAGAGAGGAACAGTCAGGATATCTTAGACTTATGGTATCTATAAACAGTTTCTTGCAAACTTATAATACTTAATATAGACCCAGCAGTGCCACAAAAAACAAAGCTCATGAAACAAAATACAACCATATAGAACAAAGCTACATGTACAAAACAAAGCCACCATTACAAAGCTTGTGGAAAGTTACAGGCCCTAAAACCAGCAGTGACTGAAAGTTACAGAAACATCCACATTGTACTGAGAAGGCTGAGTGGGGGCTTTATACAACCTTTTCTGCCCCTTGGTCACCCAAATCACAGTGACCACTCACAAGTGGATGGCATGCCTTTGCTCATTCATGTCAATATTTTAATTGCCTTGACCATTTCCAGACCTTCCAATGCATAAAATGTATCCATCAAGACAGAACACATAGCAATGATTAAACATTGAATGTAAGCAAGTCCACAGTTTCAAAAAAAATCAGACAAAGCAATGAATGTAAGTCCATAATAATAATAATAATAATAATTAAAAATAAACAACAAAACAATGCAAAAACAATAATTGCAAGCAAGGCCACAATAACAATGTGTATCCAAATGCAAAATAATGATAGAATCACAGAAAACTGGAACTGGAAAGGATCTCGAGAGTTGAATCCAGTCCCCCTGCCCTCATGGCAGGACCAAGCATCATCTAGACCATCCCTGATAGATATCTATCTAACCTGCTCTTAAATATATGCAGTGATGGAGATTCTACAACCTCCCTAAGTAGTTTATTCCAGTATTTAACCACCCTGACAGTTAGGATGGACATTCAGAAAAATTTCCTAAACCTCCCTTGCTGCAGTTTAAGCCCATTGCTCCTTGTCCTATCCTCAGAGGTCAAGGAGAACAATTTTTCTTCCTCGAGTGTCCCTGTGGGTGCTCCACGATAGGTGTCGGGCTCGCCCTGGCGCCACAGATTGGAAACTTTCCAGCAGTTGCTGCCGGACCGCGCATGTGCCGGCGCGCACCGCTCCCTTGAGCACCCCCGGCCACGTGCGCGATCCGGTCCCCGCCAGTTCCTCCTTAACCGCCATCGGCTGCAGACGGAATCCGCTCAGGCTGCGGCCAGAGTCAGCGTAGTTAGAGTTTTTAGTTAGATTGTTGGTTTCTTTTCTTGCGAAAAAAACAATAATATATGTAGAAAGCTTTAGTAAAAGAGAGGGAGGAGCAGAGACAACGCGGGGATGTGAAGGCCAGTAGGCCTCCTGCCGCGGCAGGCTGGGGTCCGTGAGAGGAGAACAGGCACAGAGACAGTGCTAAGTACCCTATTAACAGCTCAAAAGACTCACCGCGATGTCCTCTTCAGGATTCAAAAAGTGAGAGTCCTGCCGCGAAGCTATGCCAGCCTCCGATGGGCATGGTCAATGCATTAGGTGCCTCGGGGAATCACACGTTACCCAGAAGTGTTCCTTCTGTACAAAGCTCACAGCCAGAGCCAGAAAGGACAGAGCAATGTGGCTGAAAATGCTGTTGTTTGATAAGGCCCTCCAGCCAGATGTGCCAGAGAGGCCTCAATCGGAGGGACCCATAGGGCTCCATAAAAGGAAATCAGCGTCCCTCACCCCCTCGGTGCAGAAACGGAGGAAGCTCTCTCCAGTCCAATCCCTGCCGGCGGCCACAGCGAGCGGGACGGGTGTAGCACACAGCCCCCAGCCACAGTCACAAACAAGCGGCAGCGCGGCAGCGCACGTGGCAGAGGCTGAGCCTCCGATTACTAAACAGCCAGCACGCACAGCCTTCAGAGCGGCGGCCAGGCAAGCGCCGGAACCGGCGGCACCGCCACAAGCGGCACAGATCCCCGCGGTGCCAACGGTGCAGGGCCAACAGGCACGCAGCCCGCAGGCACCGGAGGAGGCTATCCGCGTGGCACCGCAGCTAAGAGTGCCGAGCGCGGCGCCGACAGCGGGGCCAAGATCCCTGGCACGGGAGGGGGTGGTGCCAGCCCCGCAGGGGAGGGGAAAGGCAGCAGCAAAAACCTGGCACCGCAGCCCTTCCCCGGACAGGGCTGCAGGGCTGCTTTCAACAAGCCCTCCCGTTATGCTGCGCACACCAACCAGAAGACATGGGTCTCCCCCAGCCCTACCCAGAGCCTCCTTCTCCGTTCCTCCAACCAGCGTCACCATGGCTCGGGCTACCTTCGCCTTTTCTGGGATTTGACCCCCTGGAGTACTATCACAAACCAGTTTCACCATTGTCTCAGTCATCGAGAAGATCTCGCTCTCCCAGACATAGGGGGTATGCACCTCGAGAGTGGTCCAGGTCTCCATCCCAGGAACCGTGCCCGTGCTGCCATGGTTGCCCTTACCACGCTGGGCATAGACACCACAGGCATACACCCAGGGGCAGGTCCCCCCTGACTGTCCAGTATCCCCGTGGGCACTCGCGGACGGGGACGGAAACACAGTTGTCTCAGGGGGAGTTGATTTTGGAACCCCGAGATTTTCCCTTGCAAGCCTCTAGGGAGAGGGTGTACCACCGACAGCAGGAACCTGAGAGGTCAAAGGAGGCTTACCCTAGTGGTTCCTCCTTGTTCTCCCCTGACGAGGCTACGGCCCCTGGGGATGTTGCTCCCCCAGATGACCTCAAACAGTTTCAGGAGCTGTTTAAAAGGGTGGCTTTCAGGCAAGGCATCCAAACAGCAGAGGTGTAGGAGAAGCACCACAAGCTCCTCAAAAACCTGAGGCCTCCGGCCTTGTCCAAAATCGCTATCCTGCTCGACGAAGCAATCATGGGAGTCGGCCACCACCATATAGCAGACCCCGGCTTCCGCTCCACCTATAAACAAGAGAGCAGATAAGAAATACTTCGTCCTGGCGAAGGGCATGGAGTTCCTGTTTAGTCACCCACAACCAAATTCACTGGTGGTAGAATCATCTCAGCAGAGATCAAAGACTTCCCAGTACAAAGTGGGGGGCACAGACAGAGATGCCAAGGCGCTAGAGCTGTTTGGCAGAAAGGTATATTCCTCCTCCACCCTGCTATTGAGAGTGGCAAATTATGCAGCACATCTAGCGAACCATAATTTTGACAATTACTCCAGGCTTATTTCTCTCATGGATTCGCTTCTGGAAGATAAGAAGCCGGTGCTAAAGGCGATTGTGCAAGAGGGCTACGCGGCTTCGAGGATGGGAGTCCAGATTGCCCTGGGTATGGCAGACACGGCGGCACGCTCAATGGCTACAGCAGTGGTCATGTCTAGAGCCAGGATTCTCTACGCATCAGGTATCCCGAGGGATCTGCAGGCGAAGATTGTTGATCTTCCCTTTGACACGCAGAAGTTGTTTGCAGACTCAACCGACTCGGTCCTCCACTCCAGTAAGGACTCTAGAGCTACACTTAGAACCCTGGGTATTTATACCCCTCCATATAGGAAGAAAAAGTATTACCCTCAGCAAAGACGATACCCGTACCAACCACAGCGTGCTCAGTACCAACGGGGTTACGACCAAGGGTGACATCAACAGCAGCAACAGTATAGAACTCCCAGGCGACGTTCTCAACAAAGCTGCACATCCTCTGGGCAGGCCCAAAGGCAACAAGTTTGACGGGCAGATCGAGGACTGCACTATCACTACCATCGCGCAATGCCATTCCCAGCTAATGTTCCATCATCGCCTCTGACCGTTCCACCCCCAATGGCAAAAGATCACCGCAGACAAATGGGTACTGGAGATCATAGCCACGGGTTATGCGATCCCCTTCCAGTCGCTCCCACCGCCGAAACCTCCGCCCAGGCCCCACCTCAGGGACGCTTCCCACGAGGCGAGACTCAAACAGGAGGTGGACCATCTTATGTTCATGGGGCGGTGGAAAGAGTGCCGGAGCGATTCCAGGGGAAAGGTTTTTATTCACGCTACTTCCTTACAGAGAAGAAAACAGGAGGCTGGAGGCCCCTCTTAGATCTTTGGGGCCTCAACCGGTACTTGCGCAAACAGTGTTTTCGGATGATCACAGTCGCCTCTATACTCACGGCACTGGACGATGGAGATTGGTTTACAGCCTTCGACTTACAAGATGCATATTTTCATATAACGATCCACCCGGCACACAGACGCCTTCTCCGTTTTATGGTTGGCAAAGAACATTTCCAATACAAGGTCCTGCTGTTCGGCCTCTCCTTGGCCCCCAGAGTCTTTACCAAAACCCTGGCAGTGGTGTCAGCCTACCTGCACAGACAAGGGGTATTTATATTCCCATATCTGGACGACTGCCTACTGAAAGTGGCCTCGAAGGCAGAGGTCCTACGCATGATACACGTAACAGCAGACACGTTTTCTTCGCTGGGCCTGGTCATCAACCTCGCGAAGTCAAAGACTGACCCCACACATGACATAGAGTTCATAGGGGCACGTATAAACTCTATTATAGCAAGGGTCTATCTGCCCGACGCCCGCTTTCGCGCCATCGGTTCCCTGGTGCAAGTCATTACATACAGCCCCACGGTGCCGGTCTTAACGTGCTTGCAGCTGCTAGGCCACATGGCAGCAGCAACGTTTGTGGTACAGAACGCCAGATTGCATATGCGCAGCCTGCAACATTGGCTGGCGAGCGTCTACAAGCTGGCGTCCCACGCTGTCCACAGGGTGGTGTCGCCCACGATAGAGGTGCGCAGATCCCGGCAATGGTGGGTAAACCCCAAGAACATGCTAACGGGTACCCTTTCACCAACCACAAATCTCTATTTTTCTTACTACTGATGCTTCCCACATAGGGTGGGGAGCACACATCAGCGACAAGGTAACGCAAGGACTGTGATCCCCTACGGAACAGTCACTGCATATAAGTATACTGGAGCTCAGAGCAGTGTTCAACGCCTGCAAACACTTTCAAGACCACATACAAGGCAAAGTAGTCGGGATCAATACAGACAATACTTCCACTATGTTTTATATAAATCGACAAGGAGGAGCTCGATCCCGTGCCCTATGTGCGGAAGCAGTCCGGCTGTGGAACTGGTGCATTGCCAACAATATAATGTTGAAGGTCTCGTACTTACCAGGAGCTCACAACATGAAGGCAGACCAGCTGAGCAGGCGCTTTGCACTCACGCACGAATGGCAGATCCGCTCCGATCTGCTACGACCGATCTTTCATACATGGGGGTTTCCCCAGATAGACCTGTTTGCCACCTAGCACAATAAGAAGTGCCCCCAGTACTGCTCCAGGGCAGGACTCGGGCGGGGGTCCTTGGGAGACGCATTTGCGATTTCGTTGAAGGGCCCCTTGCTTTATGCGTTTCCCCCCCCCAGTGCTCATCCACAAGGTCTTGCAGAAAGCCAGGAGGGAGAGAGCCCGCATGATCCTAGTAGTCCCAACGTGGGATCGACAGCAATGGTTCTCCTTGCTTCTGTGCATGTCGGACCGCCCACCGCTTCCCATTGCGGCGGCGCCGGACCTGCTCACGCAGGCCCAGGGGTCCATAGCACATCCACACCCTCAAGGCCTGTGCCTACAAGCATGGTTAATCCATGGCTCAGCTCCATAGAGAGTACATGTACGGAGGGAGTACAACAAGTCCTGGAGAGTAGCCGAAGGACCTCCACCAGGAAGACTTACAAGCAGAAATGGACTCAATTCACTGCATGGTATTCTGCCAAGCAATTAGCTCCCCTTGATGTGCCTATGCCCGTAATACTAGAATACTTACTGGACCTCAAAAGAGGCGGGCTCTCCCTATCCTCGCTGAAGGTCCACCTCGCCGCTATATCGGCTTTTCAGCATGAAGAGGAAGGGCCCACGGTGTTTGCCCATCCTATTGTTACCAGGTTCCTGAAGGGGCTGGTAAACCTGTACCCCCCTCGGAAACCGCTTCCACCGTCGTGGAACTTGGACCTAGTGCTCAGCGCGCTAACGGGCCCACCCTTTGAACCCTTAGCCACAGTTCCCCTACGTCTCCTTACGATAAAAACAACCTTCCTCCTTGCAATCACGTCAGCTCTCAGGGTGAGCAAGCTCGCAGCAGTCATGGCAACGCCGCCGTGCACAGTCTTCTCAAAGGAGGCGGTAACCTTATGGCTGCACCCAGCCTTTGTTCTGAAAGTTTCTTCAGAGTTCCACCTTAACGAACCTATAGTTTTACCCTCGTTTTACCCGAAGCCTCACAGCTCCAGCAAGGAGGCACGCCTACATCTCCTGGACGTGAGGAGGGCGTTGGCCTTCTACATAGACAGAACTAAGTCCTTCCGGAAAACGGACAGACTCCTAGTCTCTCTCGCTCCCAGGTCAAAAGGAGAGGGTCTCTCCTCACAGAGAATCTCGAAGCACATTGTGTCGTGTATAAAAATGTGCTACGAACTTCGAAAGACTCCTTTACTGGCCCCGCCTAGGGCTCACTCCACCAGGGCGGTGGCGGCATCAACAGCCTTTTTCAAGGGCATCGCGTTAAAAGACATCTGTAGAGCAGCGACCTGGTTGTCCTATGACACCTTCGCCAAGCATTATGCCCTGCACCGGGTATTCCAAGAGGATACCCACCTCTCGACAGCGGTCCTTTCGGGGGCAAGCTGCACATAAACCGATTACCCACCTCCTTACTTAGGTGACTACCCAGCAGTAATCCATCATGGAGCACCCACGGGGACACTCGAAGAAGAAAGAGAAGTTACTCACCATAGTAACGATGGCTCTTCGAGATGTGTCCCCGTGGGTGCTCCACCACCCACCCATCCTCCCCGCTTTGGATCTCTGTTTAGTGTTTTTCAGGAGCATCCGAGGCGGTTGGTCAAGGAACTGGCGGGGACCGGATCGCACATGTGGCCGGGGGCGCGCAAGGGAGCGGCACGCGCCGGCGCACGCATGGTCTGGCAGAAACTGCTGGAAAGTTTCCAATCTGCGGCACCGGGGCGAGCCCGACACCTATCGTGGAGCACCCATGGGGGGACATCTCGAAGAACCATCATTACTACAGTGAGTAACTTCTCTTTCTTTCTCCTTCTTGTAACCCTCTTTTAGGTACTTGAAAACTGCTATCATGTTCCCTCTAACTCTTCTCTTTTCTAAACTAAACAAGCCCAGTTTTTTCAGTCTTCCTTCATAGCTCATGTTCTCTAGACCTTTAATCATTCTTGTTGCTCTTCTCTGGACCTTCTTCAATTTGTCCACATCTCTCCTGACGTGATGTCCAGAACTGGACATAGCATTCTAATTGAGGCCTAAAGAGTGTTGACTAGAGTGGAAGAATGACTTCTCCTGTCTTGCTCCTGTTCGTGCATCCCAGAATCATGTTTGCTTTTTTTGCAACAGCATCACACTGTTGGCTCATTTAGTTTGTGGTCCACTATGACCCCGAAATCCCTTTCTGCGGTAGTCCTTCCCATTTTGTTTGTATGAAGCTGACTGTTTCTTCATAAGTGGAGTACTTTGTATTTGCCCTTCTTTAACTTCATCCTGTGTACCTCAGACCATTTCTCCAGTTTGTCTAGATCATTTTGAATTCTGACCCTATCCTCGAAAGCAGTTGGAACCCCTCCCAGCTTGATATCATCTGCAGACTTTAATAAGCTTACTCTCTATGCCAATATCTAAATCGTTGATGAAGGTATTGAATAGAACCAGTCTTAAAACAGACCCCTGCAGAACCCCACTTCTTTTGCTCTTCTAGCATGACTGCAAACCATAATAACTACTCTCCAGCCAGTTATGTCCCCATCTAAGTTGTATTTGCCTAGTTTATTGGTAAGATGATCATGTGAGACAGTATCAAATGTCTTACTAAAGTCTAGGTATACCACATCCACCACTTCTCCCTTATCCAGAAGACTTGTTATCTTGTCAAAGAAAGCTATCGGAATGGTCTGGCATGATTTGTTCTTCACAAATCCATGCTTTTGAATGTTACGTATCACCTTATTTTCTTCCAAGTGTTTGTAAATGAATTCCTTAGTTACTTGCTCCATTACCTTTATTGGCACAGAAATTAAACTGACTGGCCTGTAGTTTCCTTGGTTGTTCTTTTTCCCCTTTTTGTAGATGGGCACTATATTTGCCCTTTTCCAGTCTTCTGGAATCTTTCCTGACTTCCAGGACTTTTCAAAGATGATAGCTAAAGGTTATGATGCCTCCTCTATGAGCTCCTTGAGAATTCTAGGATGCATTTCGTCAAGCCCTGGTGACTAGAATACATCTAATTTTTCTAAGTAAATTTTAACTTTTTTTTTTTTTTTTTGCTATCCTCTAAACCTACCCTTCCCATTAGGCAAGACTACAGTGAGAAAAACCATAAATCCTGGTGCGTTGTGACTCACAGGACTTTGGATGGAGGTGGTTGTGTAATTGACAATTTGGCAGATGGTGGAGAGGTAGGAAGGGGTGAAGGTTTGATTATGGCCCACTTTTTCCTGTGTAATGTACTGTCCCCTCTTTTCTCAAACATAACACACAACAATGCTAACAATGAGGCACACATTACAAGACAGACATGGAACACAAGACTTGTCCACGACAACAGAGCCATGGTATTTTCAGCAATGAAGGGTCCTGTGGCACCTTACAGACTAACAGAAAAGTTTTGAGCATGAGCTTTCATGAGCACAGACTCACTTCATCAGATGCTGGAGATGGTATTTTCAGTTACTCTTCGGCTGGTATTTGCCCTTTCTGATATTTTGGAAAACAAAAAACTTCAGAGGAAACTTAAACATTGTAAGCAGTGGGTCATCACAGGGAAGAACATGGAACTGAGATGGTTCCTCCTATATGCTTCATGGTGTCTCCTGAATAAACTGCACCTGGGGCCCATGGGTCATCACCCTCGGTCTGTGCCTAGAGGAGTAGGAGGGGGAGCTTTTCCATGTTCCCTTCCACTGTGGATATGAAGGGATCTTTTCCCCTTTTCTTTCTCAAATACTGCCATTATACCCAGAATCTGGAAGGGGGAGCAGGCTCATTAGGATTCCTTATGCTTTCTAATCCATGGCACCCCTTTCCTCTAATGTACCTGGAAAGGGGAGAACAGGCATTCTGGGGTTTCTACATGCTCCCTACTCCTTATTACCACTTTCCTCTAAGGTAACTAGAAGCGGAGCAGGCATTTGCACACACTCCCTAGTCTTTATCATCTCTTTCCTGTAATGTGGTATACCCTATTGGTGGTCTGCACAGTTCTCCACTGCTAAATGTTACCTGTCCTTGGGGCCAGCCAAGGAATGAGCCAGGACAAAGAGTAAACTAGACCAGTACTGAGGTTTGTTTATTGGTGCTGATTCTTAATGGAACCCTTTCATTTTTCCCCTTAAACAATGGCATGGTGTCTACTCTGCATTCCTGAACCCAACCTGGGGCCAGATAGCCTACCCACACATGGCCACCAGGAATCTGTGTTGGGGAGCCACCTGCTAACCTTCTACCTCAGCTACCCCTGAACTCAGACCCAGCATGGAGCCAGCTAGCCTTACTTACAAATGGCCAGCAGAACCCTGAGCTGGGAGACCACCCAACAATTCTCTTCCTTCACTACCTTGGAACCTGGACCATACCTGTGGTTAGCTAGCCTACCCACAAATGGCCACCAAGAATGAAGATCAAATTAACCCATCAATCTCCCTTTGTGAGAACGGCTGGGTAAGCTGATTCCAGCTATACAATTACCATAGCTAGAATTGTGTATCTACAATTGACTTTAATGTCTAGTGTAAGTGTGGCCTGAATTTGTTTCAGTATGTTTCAGTGAAAGCTTTTGTCTTAGATATCTGGCTTACTGAGAACAAGAAGTCCCATGGCACCTTATAGACTGACTGACAGATATTTTGGAGCAAAAGCTTTTGTAGGCAAAGACGTGCTTCATCATCTGATGAAGCAGGTCTTTGCCCATGAAAGGTTATGCTCCAACATATGTCAGTCTGTAAGGTGCCACAGGACTACTTGTTGTTTTCGAAGGTACAGACTAACACAGCTCTCTCTCTGATACTTGTCTTACTGAGCTCATTGACAGCAAAGCTCAGCTTATATTGGAGATGACATAGGAATGGGTGGAGCCACAGTGAACAAGATATACGGGGGTCTCAAAATTCTCTCTTGACGTGCTTTTTTCCCTAATAAAGTAAGGTTGCAACCAGGGTTACGTTTCTAACTGTATTTTTTAATTCCTGCCCGCTTGCCCAATGCCAGCTTTGTCTAAGAACAAAAACCCAGTCAAACCCCAAATACAGGTATGTCTTATGGAAGTGAAACGATCGTTTTTTTCTGAAGGGCTGGATAACAAATTTAATGCCTTTAAAAGTTCCCTTTTTGTGGCATGAATGCTGAAAAGTCTGAGTTTGACAAATTTTTTATGTTTTTTCTCAACTTTTAATTTCTCAACCAGTGCCTAGGACAATACTGAATATTGTCTGTCAACAACTAAAGTTGTTCATGGTTTGGTCTTAACTAAAGTGGCAGCGTGGGTAAAATGTTTTGTTGATGTTTGGATCATTAGCTGTTTGTTGCAGTGCAGGCATACCCTAAAGGCTGGCCTGTGTCAACTGACTTGAGCTCATGGGACTTGATTTAAGAGGCTGTTTGTTCAACTGCAGGATAGATATTTGGGCTTGTGCTGGATCCTGGGCTCTGAGACCCTCCTAGGTGGGAAGGTTGTATAGCTCAGATGGCAGCACAAGCTTGAATATGTACAAGGTAATTAAATAGCCCCTTATCCCAAGCCTAAGTCAACTGGCCTGGCCCGGCCCAGCTGTGGGTGTCTAATTGCTGTCTAGACCTACCCTTTTTAGATGTCATTGCCAAGTCAAGCTTTCAGTTACGAAAGCCTCTTTCAAACTCTTCACCCTGCCTTTATTTCCAGGACTTTTGAGAACTATGGACCCATTCCATATAATCTGGGGCTCTAGTGGATCATGAGTTGAATGAGTCAACAATATGATGCAGTTGTGAAAAAAAGAGTAATGTCATTCTGGGGTGTATTAACAGGAGTGTTGTCTGTCAGACACAGGAGATAACTGTACTACTCTACTCAGCACTGGTGGGGCCTCAACTGGAGCACTGTGTCCAAATCTGAGCACCATGCTTAAGGAGAGGTATGGATAAATGGAAGAGAGCCCAGAGAAGAGCAACAAAAATGATGAAAGGTTTAGAAATGAGGAAATGTTGAAAAAACTGGATCTGTTTGGGCTTGAGGAAAAAGGTGGGGAGGGGGCTGTACCTGATAAGTTTTCAACTATTTTAGGGGCTATGAATGAGGATTGATTGATCTCTGTGTCTGCTGAGATAGTGCAAGAAGTAGTAGGCCTAGATTGTGTGTCCAGTATCCCTTTCTAACAATAAGGGTGAGTATGCTCTGGAGTAGGCCTCTAAGGGAGGTGGTGGAAGCCCCATTGTTGGAGGTTTTTAAGAACACATTGGACAAACACCCTTGAGGGATGTTTTAAGGTACTTGGTCTTGCCTTTGCAGAGGAGGCTGGACTAGAAGACCTCCCAAGGTCCCTTCCAAACTTACATTTCTCTGATTCTCTAACCGTTTATGGGACTTACCTTTGAAAGGAATTCTTTGTCTAGTATGGTGAGTAAAAGCAGGTCAGATGCAGCCTGGTCCTCAATGTCCCTCATTTTTAACAGGAGTGTGCTTGACTTGTGGTCTTTATAGAACACACATCGGTGTTAAAATGAGGGCCCAGCCTCTTAGGAAAATCTGGCTCCCTTAAGGTGTCTCAAGTTTCGAACTCACTGTCAGTTAATTTTGAGAAACTTGGTCAGTATTTTTGGCTGGACTGCAATTGTGCAATTTCTCTTTGTTTTTTGTGGCTCGCAGATGTTGACCCCTTTCTTTAAACAGGGTGCAAGTGTTGAGGAAAACAGAACAACAACTGTTAATTTCAACAGCTAGATGAAAGGAAGTTATTAGATGGGTTCTTGGACAAGAAATGAACCGTCATGTGCCAAGGAGGCTTACATTGTACTACAGAAAGTCCTTTTCTTCCTGGCTGGGAGAATCTCAATTCATCATCTTAGGGACTTTATGATACACAGTGAAAGCATCTTATTAATGGGACCTATTTGCTGTTTCAGCTATTCATCCATCAGTGAAAGTGATGGTTAATGGTTGCAGCTGACCTTCCTGGGCTGAGGAAGCTAGTTGAAAACAGGGAAAATGTTTATGCTAGGCAGGAATCGGTTTCCTGTTCTGAGCATACACCCTTCTTCAGGACTTGCTCATCTGTTCTGAACTGGTGCCTCCCACCCCACTTTTTATTCTTGAATTCTAAGCCTGCCTCCTCAGAATTGGATTCATTTGGTTTTTGTTGAATTGTGTAGAATTCCACATCCAGAGGAATAACTAGACAAATTTCAGTCCTAGACTTTGGGAATTGTGTGAGAGGGAGGTGTGCTGGGGAAACAAAATGGTGAAGCTATTGTGATGAGTTTGTTCCTCTAGAATCAAGTGAGTCAGCAAGATGCTTAATTATCTGTTCCCAGTCCAGCAAAATGCTTACTTGTTTGCTTAATTTTAAGCCCATGAGTAAGTCTCGTAAACAAATTTTCTGCACAGTTGGTATTCCCTGTTCTAATGGGCAAATGGGCTTCTGTTGTGTTCTGCATGTATACAGTTTATCCAGTCAGGGGGTAAAAACCTCACATTTAATCTTGATTCAACCTTTGAAAGAAAAACTAAGGCTTTAAAATCACTAAGTGTGTCTAACTCAAAACAAAAAGCAGTCAAATAGCACTTTAAAGACTAGCAAAATGGTTTATTAGGTGAGCTTTTGTGGGACAGACCCACTTCTTCAGACCATAGCCAGACCAGAACAGACTCAATATTTAAGACCCAGAGAACCAAAAACAGTAAGCAAGGAGGACAAATCAGAAAAAGATAACCAAGGTGAGCAAATCAGAGAGTGGAGGGGTGGGGGGGGAAGGTCAAGAATTAGATTGAGCCAAGTATGCAGACAAGCCTCTGTAGTGACTCAGAAAGTTCCCATCACGATTTAAACCATGTGTTAATGTGCCGAATTTGAATATAAAAGCCAGCTCAGATGTTTCTCTTTCCAAAACAGTGCGATAATTCCTTTTCTGTAACACACATACCTTTATCGCACCGTTTTGGAAAGAGAAACATCTGAGCTGGCTTTTATATTCAAATTCGGCACATTAACACATGGTTTAAATCGTGATGGAAACTTTCTGAGTCACTATAGGGGCTTGTCTGCATACTTGGCTCAATCTAATTCTTGACCTTCCCCCCCCACCCCTCCACTCTCTGATTTGCTCACCTTGGTTATCTTTTTCTGATTTGTCCTCCTTGCTTACTGTTTTTGGTTCTCTGGGTCTTAAATATTGAGTCTGTTCTGGTCTGGCTATGGTCTGAAGAAGTGGGTCTGTCCCACGAAAGCTCACCTAATAAACCATTTTGCTAGTCTTTTTAAAGTGCTATTTGACTGCTTTTTGTTTTGATAGTGTATAGACTGGCACGGCTTCCTCTTTGTGTCTAGCTCAGTGTTTCTTAAACATTTTAGACCATGGAGCACCAAACAATAATATTTATTATGCAGAACACCTATGAAAATTTTCTTAAAGATTATCTGACCAAAAAAACCAAACAGCAACATATACAGCAAAATAAAATGAAGTAAATTAATCAGGTATCATAGCAATGAAGAGGTAACATTATATCTGGTTTTAATAATAAAATATATATAGCACCCCCGCATTGTTGCTAGTTGCTATGCCACTGTATAGATAGAAGATTAGAGAAGGGAATCTTGTGCAATATTAGTTAACATTGCTGTGTTGCCAGACTGCTACTGTTTTCATGAGAGGTAGGAATGAAATTGCTTTAGCATGTTCCATTACTGTTGTTATAGTAAAATGGTTATTTATTGTAAAACTTTGAATTATTTTTTTCCAGACACTCATGGCACACCTGCGAGTTGTTCATGGAACACCAGTGTTCCGCGGAACATAGCTTAAGAAACACTGGTCTAGTTTATAGTAAAGCAGATCTCTGTATTAAAAAATTATCTTGCTAAGCTGGAGCTACATATGTTTGCCCTCTGTATCAACACTGGTGAACTGATACTGACTAGTCAGGGAGAAGAGTATTTTATTCTTAAGTCTAAATGATGGTGCCTAAGTCCAAAACCTCTAGAAAAGCAGTCTCTGCATGTCTCAGTGTGCTGAGAATTGTAATTCTATAGGTGTCCAAAGCAGAACACACACTGTCTTTATGCGAACCATGTCTTGCATTGTTAAAGCCCCAGTAACCTGAAATGTTTGATTAAACACACAATGTATGGAGAGCAGCTGTTTGTCTCCCCACACCCTACATTAATGATTTATTATGGCCACAGCAGAAAACTGTGTAACATATGTATGTGGGTCTCGCATGCCTTGGTGTGCATTTGTTAAAGATTAAAAGCTGTAGTGAACAATGAAGCAATTGTATGTTGGTTCACATTTTAACAATGAGGCAGGAACCTTAGACCCGTCTGGTTTAAATGTTCAGTTAATGAATGCTGATCTCCTTACGTCTGCTGGCAGTCTGAGTAAAACATTTCATAGCTCTTAGGAGAGGAAGGGTTCTGTGGGGTTTCCTTTTCTGCCATAGCTCTGTCATGTAGGAACAAATCTCCCTTCTTGCTCCTTCTGGCTTTTGGTCTGTCTTTTTCCCCTTGGGTTTCTTGAAGCATTGCTCACTCGTGGCTTTGCCTTATCCACAGCTAGCATTTGTTGATTCATAGATTTGTCTTTTATTAAAAGCCAGTAGAGACCTTTGACCCAATTTTTTATAGTAAAGTGAGGTAAGCAGAGTTCAGAAGCTTAGCTGGCTGCCTGACACAGGCCATGGAATTTTATTCAGTAATTTCTGCACCCAGCAGTCAGTATTGGTCATAGACAGGGCAGAGGGACAGATGAAAAGTTGCCAAATAGCTATCTTAAGAGTGCCAACATGCCTGGTTTTTCTGGGAGTCTCCTAGAATTAGGAGTCTATCTCCTGGACGCTACTGAAGTCCAAACCAAGAGATTTTAGGCTGCTAAAACTCTGATGCTGCAGCAGGGCTAAGGCTGGCTTTCTCTGCAAAGCAGCAGAGCAAGGGTGTTTTGGGTTTGTGTGATTAAACAGTTGGCAAATCCAAGCCATGTGCTCATCAGTGAATACGTGTCAGTATATCTTCAGAAGTAGCTGGTAATGCTAGGTGGTCAGGAGCTATTCATTAAAGGTAGTTAGGAAATCTCTGTTTAGCTGAAGGCCGCTTTAGTATCCAGGGCATCAAAATATGTTCTGCTAATGTTGTAAAGGTAGAATTGTTCCAGTTATCACAGGAACGGTGTACTGGCAGCTCACCCTGCTGCTCGTGTGGAACTCCTGTGGTATCAACACTACATTGCATCTGCTGAAGAGGGTCTGTGCCCACGAATGCTTATGCTCCAAAATATTTGTTAGTCTGTAAGGTGCTGCAGGACTTCTCGTTATTTTTGGTATCAACACTGAGGCTGATAACAGTAATAAGCTATATACAGTAAACTTTCATATTTGGCATTCTGTTACCCAGAACTCTCAGATAACTGGCATTTTCACTTTAAGTAAATTTTAGTTATGTTTTCCATTAGTACAGTATAGTGAAAGTAAATACAAATAAATACAGCAAATACAGTATAAGTTTACAGTGTACAATGCTACTGTTGTTGGTAAATAAAATACTCTGCATACATTGTTTCTTAATATCTAATATTGTTTTTCTTTAGTGCTATGCATTTCTAGGTATAGAGCTCTGTTATCCAGAATATTTGACTGTCTGGCAACCTTCCAATCCTGGGGCTGCCAGATATGAAAGAGTGTTCCATACAAGCAAGAACTGGGTCACAGCCCTTCCCTCTCCCCCCGCCCCCCCTGCCAATTCCGTGTCAGCTGAGTGCCTGGGCAGCCATTCAGGAGATATACAAATGCCGCCCAGCTGATTAGCAGAGCGCCCGGAGCTGGCTCATATAACAAATGTTATTCTGCACATGGGTGATCGCAGTTGCATTGTGGTAACCCATGTTTCTAGAACCACTGCCCACTTGTGGCTTTGCCTTGTACACAAATAGCATTTGTTGATTCATAGATTTGTCTTTTATTAAAAGTCAGCAGAGACCTTTATGACCTATTTTTTTGTATTGTGTATGTAATGCCATGTAATAGGGTAACAGTGGGTCTTGATAGCAGCTGCAATGTGGCAATCTGTTACCCTGAAACTCCTGTGCCTACAAAGAAACAATAAATGTGTGTCGTTTGTTGGGGACATGCTCGCTTTCTTTCCTTTAAAAATCTTACTTTTAATTTCACGTGGGCTCCTTTAGTCTTGTATGTGGTGTTGTGATTTTCATTATTCTCTTTATATATCCCTTATGATGCAATATGAAAAAAGGGCTCATGAAGCAGGTGATTAATTCAGTGGGAATTTTGCCACTGATTTCAGTGGTGCCAGGATTTCACAGCAAGTCTTTACAGGTGGCCTTTTTTATATTGTTCCACTAGAGGACTCTAAGGCTATGTCTACACGTCAGCGTTATTTTGAAATAAGCCATTACAGAATGGCTATTATACATGATGTTGAGCATTCTCTTCCTGAATTTCAGAGCTGGTAGCACTTACCACTGAATGGAATTGAGTTTTTAGTAGAGGAACTGTTGAAGAGCCTGTGTATCCCAAAGGAGGGCAGTAGCCCATGAACATTTTGGATTGGAGTAGTCCATCTGCAAGGGCTCTCCTTTTCAAATGGTTTTGGCTGCGATTAGCTACTGTACTTGAAAAATGGGAAGGCATAAAAATATTTGATCAATGCTGCAGAGTCATGATGTAAATTAAGTATCAAAGGGATAGCCATGTTTGTGTCTTCAAAAACAACAAGAAGTCCTGTGGCACCTTTATAGACTAACAGATTTTTTTGGAGCATAATCTTTTGTTGGCAAAGACCAGCTTTCTCAGATGCATGCGATGTGCGTCTGACAAAGTGGGTCTTTGTCCACAAAAACTCATGCTTCAATAAATCTGTTAGTCTATAAGGTAGCCCAGGGCTTTTCATTGTTGTAAATTTATAAAAATGAAGACGACTCACATAGGCTGTGTCTAGACTAGCCCCCAGCTTCGAAGTGGGCATGGTAATTAGGGTGTAGGGAGATTACTAATGAAGTGCTGCAGTGCATATACAGCACTTCATGAGGCTAAATCTCTCCCCCACCCCCCAGGCAACTTTGAAGTGCTGGCTTGCATGTAGCCGTGGACTTTGAAGTCCCTTTACTCCTCAAAATTTTGAGGAGCAGAGGGACTTGGAAGTGGCGCAGGGACTTGGAAGTGGCGCAGGGACTTAGAAGTACCTGTGGCTGACCCGTGGCTACACGCAAGCTGGCACTTCAAAGCTTGACACTTCGAAGTTACTGCGGGGGGGGTGGGATTTAGCCTCATGAAATGCTGCATATGCACCACAGCACTTGATTAGTAATCTCCTAACACCCTAATTACCATGCCCCCTTCAATTTTGGGGGCTAGTCTAGACACAGACGTAGTGAAATATAGATACAGTAAACCTTCAGCTTACGTGGAGGTTGTGTTCCTGGACAACCACGTGTAAGTCAAATGTCATGCAAGTCAGGACTGGGCTGGGGAGGGGACACTGGTCCTGGTTGCACCTGGTTCTTGGCTCTCCTCCACTTGCAGGAGCCAGGAAACTGAGTGCACCTCTCAGTTTCATGGTTCCCAGGAGTGGTGGGGATCCAGGAACCAGGTGGTAGCCTGATTCACGGCTACTGCAAGATTCCTGACTGCTGCCTGGTTCCCAGCTCCCCATCACTTGCTGGAGCCAGGAAACTGATCAGTCCAGCAGTGCTCGTCAGTTTTCTGGCTCTCACAAGCAGAGGGATCCTGGAGCCAGGCTGCCACATGGTTCCCGGCTCCCACAAGCAGAGCAGAGCCGAGCCGGCTCCCCAACACTCATGATTTTGGCTTGCATTATTGTAAGTTATGTGTAAGCCGAAATCATGTAAGTTGGGGGTCTGCTGCACAGTCTAGCTGGGTAAACAAACCTTTGTGCCAAGAGGAAGGTGGCTGAGCAGAATGACTTCAAGGTGTCGATCAAGTGAAGGTGAGGACATGTGGATCCTGTTGACCTCCTGAAGTTTTCTTCATCTTCCTGCGCATGATGAGCATCATTCTAGACCAAGACCATGACCATAAAATTGTAGGACTGGAAGGGATCTTGAGAGGTCATCTAGTCCAGTCCCTTTCACTCATGACAGGACTAAGCAGCATCAGGACCATTCCTAACAGGTGCTTTTCTAATGTGCTCTTTATGGAATCTCCATCACTTGAGATTTTAATCTCCTTTAGGTAATTTATTCCAGCGCTTAACCACCCTGATGGGAAGTTTTTCCTAATGTCCAACCTAAGTCTCCCTTGCTATAAATTAAGCCCATTCCTACTTGTTCTAGCCTCAGGAGTGAAGAACAAGTTCTCTCCCTCATCACAACATTTTTATATATTTGAAAACAGTTGTCATGTTCCTTTTCATGCTTCTCTTTTCCACACTAAAGAGAACGAGTTTTTTCAATCTTCCCTCATAGGAAATATTTTTTCTAGACCTTCTATTATTTTTGTTCTTGTCTCTGGACTGTCTCCAGTTTGTCCCCATATTTTTCTGAAATGTGCCCAGAACTGCACACGGTGCTTCAGTTGAGGTCTAATTGGCATAGAGTAAAGCAGGAAAATGACTTCTTGTGTCTTGTGTTTGACATTTCTGTTCATACATCCCAGAATGAGATTTTTTTAAAATTTTTGCAGTAGTGTTACATTGTTGATGTATATTAACTTGTGGTCCACCATGATCCCCAGAACCCTTTGTGCGGTACTGCTTCCTGGGAAGTCCACGTCCCATTTTATATGTATGAAACTGATTATTCCTTCCTAAATGGAGTACTTTGCATTTGTCCTTATTGACTTTCATCCTGTTTACTCAAGACCATTTCTCCAGTTTGTCCAGATCATTTTGAATTGCACTTGCAACCCCTCCCTGCTTCGTATCATCCACGAACTTTAAGCATACTCTCTGTGCCATTATCGAAATCATTAATGAAGGTATTGAACAAACCCAGACCAGATCTCTGTATCCCACTGGTTATAACCTTCCAGCACGACCGCAAACTATAACTACTCTTTGGGAAAGGTTTTCCACCAGGTTTGCACCCATCTTATCAGAGTTCCATCTAGGTTGTATTTCCCTGGTCACAAGAGACCATATGAAAAGGTTTAATGAAGTCAACATTTATACCGCGTCTGCTGTTTTACCCCCCTACCCAAAAGGCTTGCTACTTTGTTGAAGAAATCTATCAGGTTTCGGGTGACCATCCATCCTATTTTTGTTGGGACGGTCCCGTATTTGGGACACCAAAAAGGCAATCTTACTCATTTTAGAAAAGGGACCAATTGTCCCATATTTTCTGCCAGCAGCTGTGGCTGCCCCATGCCTGCAGCTGTGTCTTGGGGAAAGCAGGGGGGCTGCCGTGGCTCAGGGAGGGTGGGTGACTGCTGCCTCCTTCTTGGCTCCCCAGGGCTTGGAGGAGCCAGGAGGAGCCACCTCTTCCCTCTATCTTCCTGTTCTCTATTTGGGACAGGGAGATACGGTCACCTAATTAGGTTGGTTTGATGTGATTTGTTCTTGACAAATTAGTATAACCTATTTATTTTCCATGTGTTTTGCAAATTGCTTAATTATTTGGTTCATTATATTTCAGGATACAGAAGTTGAGATGACTGGTCTGTAATTCCCTGGGTTGTCCTTTTATCCCTTTTTGTAGATTGGCACAATATTTGCCCCTTTTGAGTCTTTTGGAATCTGACCTGTCTTCCATGAGTTTTCAAAGGTAATTGCTGATGGCTCAGAGATCTCCTCAGACAGCTCTTTAAGTACTGTAGGATGTATTCCATCAGGCCTTAGTAATGTGAAGACATCAGAGTTGTCTAAATAATTTTTAACAGTTGTTTCCCTGTTTTAGCCTCTCTTCCTTAGATGTTTAATCTATGATGGTAAGGTGAATAACCTGGTTAGGTCCAGTGATGGTACCTCCAGAATAGATATGTGGACAAAGTTGGCAATAGGCCTTGTTGCAAAGAGAAGTTCCAGGACTGGTGTTCCTGCGGTATAGACTGTGGTTGTTTGTGAGAATCCTAATAAGGTTGGGAGGTTGTCTGTAGGAGAGAACAGGCCTGTCACCTAGAGCCTTCTGGAGTGTGGCATCCTGATTAAGGATAGGTTGTAGGTCTATAATAATGAATTGGAGTGGTCTGAGTTGGGGGCTGTAGGTAATGACCAGGTTATTCACAGAATCACGGGCACATTCTCATGTTCCTCAGCTAACATCGTATATGCCATCATGTGCCAACAATGCCCAGATGCTTTGTATATTGGACAGACTTCAAACTCTCTTACACAAAGAATTAATGGGCATAAAACAGATATAAAAACACTCCTGATTCACAAACCTGTCCACCAGCACTTTAATGGAGTGGGCCACTCTGTTAATGACCTGAAAGTCTGTGTCTTACTGAAGAGGAATTTTCACAACAGTTTGGAAAAAGAGGCTGCTGACATCTCTTTTATATTCAAATTCGACACATTAACATGTGGTTTGAACAAGGATGGGAATTTTCTAGGCCATTATCGGGGCTCTTATGCAAACTTGGCGTAATATAATTCTTGTCTCCCCACTCCCCTTCTGCCTCTCTGCTCTCTGATTTGCTCACATTGGTAATATTTTTCTGATTTGTCAACCTTGATTACTATTTTTGGTTCTCTGTGCCTTAAATATTGAGTCTGTTCTGGTCTGGCTGTGATCTGAAGAAGTGAGTCTGTCCCACGAATGCTCATCACCTAATAAATTATTTTGTTAGTCTTTAAAGTGCTACTTGACTGCTTTTTGGTTTGATAGTATGTAGACTAGCACGGCTATCTCTCTGCTACTATTCTGAGTGATAGGTTGTGTAAAATCTTCCGAAGAATCAGTTATGGGCCTAAATTAACTTTTTAAATTCTTATATGTAACTAGTTTAAAAATATCGGAGATAGTGAATCCAATGAAGTTACATTTTTAAGGATTTTAATTGTGTGTGATAGTTTCCTTCACAGTTTAAGAACTGTTCAGAAATTGCAAGCACTGAAACAAGCCAGAACAAGCTTCTGTTTTTGTTTTTTTTTTCCTACCTAGAGTTAAAATTGTGGCAGTAACGTGATTAGGTAACATTTGTTTTATTACATGCAGCAATACCTGATTCTTCTGAGAAGAGTGATTTAATACAAAGCCCTGTGCCAACAGGGAAATAAACCAGAGATCCTAGTCCGTAATCTGTGTTGCAGCCAAATAGGTTTCTGAAGCTTCAGGCATACTATGGCTGCTTGTGGTATGGCAGCTTTACTGAAGAGGATTTACTTGTATTTTTTTCATTGTAAACCAGTTCTTTCACAGGTTTGACTGTGGGATAAATATTTCTTCTGAAAATCAGAAATAAACACCCTGCCTAGATATGGGAGCTTTGTGCTTTTGAGTGAAATGCAATTTTCCTAAATGGCCTCTTGGGACCTAGTTTAGTTTTTACCCTTTTTGGCAATTTCATAGTTTCTAATACATACAGATTAGTTATCCTGAGCCCCAGTTATGTTTCCAGCTTTGAGGGAAGAGGGGAAAACTTTAAAATGAATGTGAGGTTTTTGTTCTCAGAAATGACTTGCTCTCTGTGGGATTGGTTGTTGGGAATGTTTGTGTGCAGCTGATGTGTTTAAATTAAGCTGCTCCATGCAGGTGAGGGGGGCAGGAAGGCCTTTTGTTGGGCATCTGAAGGAGGCAGTCAAATCGCAGATGCTTGTGGTTCCTGAGCAGAAGTAGAAGACTGGCTACATTGCTGTCTCCAAAGGAGAGGGTATGTGTGAGTCAGATGGATCCTGGTTCTTTTGTCCACTAGGAAGAATATAATAGCACCCAGAAGGGCATCAGCAACCCTGTGGTAAAACTATCTTTTGTTTTGTAGTTTTTGGCGAGCAGTAGTTCTGAGTATCTTTGATCCAAACTAGCCATGCCCACAGGCACTTATATCCATGTTCCTTGCCCAACATCTCTCTCTCTCTCTCTCTCTCTCCCCCCCGCCAAGAATCTCACGTGGCCAAAAGTATTCATAGTGGTCTTTTCATTCTCTGTTCTCAGGGTAATTGTTTGTTAGATCAGGACTGACTGTTGCTAGAAGTGGTTGTAGTTTTGCATCAGTAGGGAGTGGAGGGTGGGTGAAAGGGAATTTTGGTCATGTTTGATTACATCTATGGTGGACTCAGTACAGGTTAGTCTATGGGTAACGTGGAGTTGTCTTGTCAAAGCAATTTGCCCAATGGAAGCTCTGTTGGGTGTCCGTGTCCATTTTAAGCATCAAGTAAGGAACTGACAGGGCCCAAGAATAGTTTTTCTGGACACAGTACAAACTTGTAACAAAGGCCTCTCCTCCCCAGCATACCACAATTTTTCGCCTGAGGCAGGATCTCTGGGCCCTGATACAGTGTACTCTCCCCCGTTCAAGTGGGGGCCCTGGTAACTGACTCCAGAACCAATGACAATGACTTGGTGGCCTGTCTTCATAGGCTTTTCCTTCAGGATTAAGTCTTCCTGGCTGTTGAGCATTGTTCTGTTTGAAGAACTTTAAACAAAGCACTTTCAGTAAAGTTTTCATCCAAATTAGTGACTTTTCAGATTTAACTTTACTGGTTCCTCCTTTTTTTTTCCCAAGGGTGAAATACAGAGAAGTTCAATCAACTAAAGGGAACATAGTTCCATAGAGAGGCTGAGGACAGCCCAGGAGCTTAAAGCAAACCCACAACCATTTCCAACTTTCCCCTCAATCCTTTGAGCTTGTGTTTAACTTTCTATCCAACACAACATACCACTTGTACCATTTTTGCACTAAATTGAATAGTGAGCAGCTAGTCTAATTTGTTCTTTGTTCTTTGGACATGTTGTTGCATTTTTGGTACAGTCGGTGCTAGTAAATCCTAATCAATTTGTAAAGCCCATTTTTACTGGGATTATAAAAAGCTTTCAGACTGAAAGTCCTGGAGTAGGTTTGGCAACCACCACAGAGCCTCTTGCTCATTGAAAACAGAACAAGATTTATTTCTGTGCACTAGCAGAGATAAAATCCTAGCTGTTGCACAGGTGGAATTCGTAAGCTCGTGTAAAGTTTTTGTAAAGCCAAAAAAAAAAGGAAGAGAAAGAAATTAAAAAATACATGGTGACAGACCACAAATCCCCATGGTGTTTGAACCTGGTTATGGTCTAAACACAAAGAGCTTTCAGCCATGCATATTGCAGTTTTCATCTCTTCACACAGACTGCAGACAGAGTAGGCTTCATTGTGATGGTTTCTGGAATCTCATATATACAAATGCAAAAAATGTATTCTTTCACTATCTGGGTTTGCTTCTCTCCATATTTCTGTGGCATCTCAGTCTTTCTGCTTACTACAAGGCAATGAAGGCAAAACTATAATCATTTGCTTGCTGGAAGTTTAATCATTGGGTAGTCTCAGATGCTTGAAATGTTTCTGATTGGGCTACGACCATTGTTTACTAAAAAGCTCTCCCTGGCCCTCATATTCCTTTTTGGTTTCCTTTCTCGCAGAAGGAAGCAGTTCGTGTGTCGTCTCTTCTTCTCTTTACTGTTATTTTCCAGAAGAACCAGACTGTGGGTTGGGAGTACAAGTGAATCAAGCATTTATTTAGTTAGCAGCTGTTCCCTCCACATACAGCCATGAACAATATTATCAAGCCTCCTTTACGGGGAAGAAGGGGAATGTTGGCCAGAGTTACTCCTCTTTTCCTTTTCCTCATTTTGCCAAAGGGTCTTTCACTTTTACCTGGGGAGACAGCGGAAGTGAGTAAGAGGAATCCTTATTTAATGCCTCTTCTGAAGAACTGTCTCACTAAATCAAATTCTCTCTTTGAGGGGAAGGTTTTTCTCCATTTGAATAGCCTGCACATGGAAGGGATGGGGTCATGGAGGGGGCATGGATTTCAATTCAAGACAAGGGAGAGTAGTTTAGCATGGTACCAGTTCGTTTGCAATGTTCCCTCTCATTTTTTCCATCTGTGTGCAGAATAAATTTTATAGGTGCACTGAGGCATATTCAGTGGTGCACCATCAAAAGAAACACCTGCTGCATGCTGTGGGCACACTGCTAGTCAGCTGAGGGGCACCTGAATTTCTTCTGGGAGGCTGCCCAAGTGCTCAGCTTACAGGGAACACTGGTTGGTTGGAATCAAGGAAGCATGTCTGCCTGTGTGTACGGGCTGCTTTGGCAGTGCTATCAGAGATAAAGGCAATGTTTATGGTGAGCCTAACTTGCAACTTCTAGCCACACCGGTATATCCCTAAAGGTGCAATCTCTGGCATGTTGACTACTTGGTCAGATTCTTTTTAGGCATCGTGCAGCTATTATTCTTAAAGTTGGAGCTGTATTCATGTGGTTTTCTAATGAATCCAAGACTTGTTGTTCACTCCAGCAAGAGTTAGGGATGGCCTCAGGTCTGGCCTCCTTTTGGGTCACAACATTGACGTGCTCTCTGCTTTAACATGAACATTCTTATACTTCCTTTGGTTAGTAGTTTATAAATTATATTGGTATAACTTCCCTTGTGGCCATTCACTGATGTGTAGTTTACATAATCTTCCTCTCCTCCATTGCCTGGTCCAGGATGATGCAGAAGTTGGTCCCTCGTTAGGACAGTACTTGTGTATGCTTTTCTGAATTGAGGCCTGAAATTGGCTCAGGTATTTTATTGTAATTAGCTCCTTAATGTTCTAATATCAGTCTTTGAGTATTTGAATTCTTTTATTATCCAACACTTACTAAAATAACCCTTTGTCCTTTCTTTTTCAGGAAAAGAGGGATAGAAGTCATACAGGTGAGTAAAGATTATTTTAACTTTTCTGTATAAAAATCAAAATGCTTCTCTCACTTAACAAGGGACAACTCCTATATCTCTGGCAGATATCACCGATAAAAGGAAATAGTGAGGGAGGCATCGGACACCAATGGGCACTGAGCCCATTGATGATGATGATGAGAGATCACCAACAATTTTTTTTTCCTTTTCACCTTCAGTTCATCAGTTTTTTTTTTTGTCTTATCTGACTAATAAGGGAATGAAACATTTTTTCTGAGAAAAGTGAGTCTGAGGCCGCTAAGCATATAAGATAGAACCAATCTGATTTTGTGGCCAGTGGCTAGACTTTTCTGTGTGAACTTGTAAGAGTCAATAACATTGGTTAGGATTAGTAAGTGTCATTTTTGTTTACTGAATTTGAATACAATAAGGCCTAAGAGAAAGAAGGGTTGCCTGCGTGTAAGATACTTGTGAAGAAGTTGGTCCATTATGCAAAGGATATTCAGTAGTGATTGTCCAACATAACTTGACAAAACAACTTCTTAAGTCCTTCCGAAAGGGATGAGAAGACTTTAAGTGCACCCCTCAGAAACCCAGCATAATTTTAAAAAATTGTTGACTATGTCTGGAATACCACCCAATTTAAACACTGATTAAGGGGAACACTAAGCTTGAGGAATCTTTTCCCTCACCAAGAGAAGTTGGTCCAGGAGAGGAAGGACATTGTCACTCACCTTGTCTCTTAAATTTCCATCTGATGCTTTTATTGTTCGAAGAAAGCCCTAAGAGCAAGGTAACTGAAGAGAGAATACTGGCTTTTTTTCCTGTTTACCTTGTGCATTCTACAGCACTTGGTATCATTGTCATTCTTTTCTTGCTGGTTGGTTGCACTCTTGCCCTGCACTGAAGTGATGACCCAGCTCCAGTGCTACGCAAGTGCTGGAGAAGGGATTTCTCCTGTAACAGCAGACTGGGAACACTTGGGAAAGGAGAGAGGTGTGAGTTGAGGTGGTTTGATGGTGTCCTGGTTCTTGCCTGAAAGATCTTTCTGAACATCAGTGGGGTATAAAAAACCTGTAATGGACATTAATAAAGTATTTAAAAATAAAATCAGGTCATGCTATTTAAAGAATTCTCTGTCAGAAAGAAATATACATTAAAAAAGTCAGTTTGATATTAAATTTTGGAGTGTCCCTTGGAGGTGTATGGAAACTGTCCTCATGAAGATCATAACATAGGGAGATATACCTATCTCACACAGCTAGAGGGAACCTTCAGAGGTCATTGAGTCCAGTACCCTGCCCCCTCAGCAGAACCTATCACCACCCCGACGGAAGTGTGTGTTTGGTTTTTTTTAAATCTATTTGCCCAGACCCCTAAATGGCCTCCTCAAGGATTGAGCTCACAACACTGGGTTTAGCAGGCCAGTTGTTAAGCCACTGAGCTGTCCTTTTCACCTGTTGTTAGTGCAAGAAAAGAAATAATCAGCCCTAATGTCCATCTGTATTTAAACATACTCCCAGGAGCTCCTGTCACAAGAGCGTCTCCTTCCCTTTGCCAGCTGCTGCCAAGAGCAAAACAACATATTCATTGTTCATTGTTTGCTGTTTGTTTAGACTCTCCAGATCTATGCCTAAGAGATGCTGGCAATGTTTAGGAATTTCATGTGCTAGAGAAGATGAGCATTAGCCTACATTTTATTATAATGACTATCATCATTAAAACATTATTAATAATCACTGAAACAGCCCCCACTGGCTGCAAAGACAGGAAGATTCTTTTTATTTCTCTGGGTACTTATATTAGGATGACTGAGTTTCCATTACAGCAAGGTGTTAATAAACAGATCTCAGGATAAACCACCTCATACTCTTGGCAATAAACAAATATCTTGGTGCACATAAATACTCAGATCCTTGCATCTGTGGTCCTGCTCGCGCAAGGTAAGAAGTTTTGCCACTGATTTCTGAATACATTTAGCGTGCTGTGTGCATTCACAATCTATCAGGATAGCCGAGGAGTCAGTAACGAGTTTGCTGCTAACAGGTTGGACTCTAAAGGATGGTTCATTATGCAGTAGTGGACTAAAGAAGTATGGTGGTAATTTGTGTGAATAGACACAAAGTGCTTGTCTCATTTTCTAAAATGTTGCCCAGTATGGAGAAGATCTGTGGATCTTCCCAGTAGAAGAAAGGAAACTTATAACTGCACTTATCTGAAAATTTCCTGTTTCTCTTCTTTTTGAGGTAAGGTGCCCGATGTTTCTGCTAACTTTTTCTATCCACACACAGAGTAAATTTTATTACCTGCACCAAGATGTGCAAATGTACACCACCAGTAGAAACACATGCTGTTGGCTGCAGGCACTGTGCCAGTCAAGTGCAGAACCTAAAACTGGACGCCATACTCCAGATGTGGCCTCTCCAGTGTTGAATAGAGGGAAATAATCATTTCCCTTGGTCTGTTGGCAGTGTGCCTACTAATGCAGCCCAGTGTGCTATTTGCCTTCTTGGCAACAAGGACACACTGATGAGTTATATCTAGCTTCTCATCTACTGTAATACCCAGGTCGTTTTCTGCAGAGCTGCTGCTTAGCCAGTTGGCTCCCAGTTTGTAGAAGTACAAGGGATTGTTCCATCCTAAGTGTAAGACTCTACACTTGTCTTTGTTGAACCTTACCAGATTTCTTTTGGTCCAGTCCTCTAAACTGTGTAGGTCACTCTGGCTTGTCCCTACCCTCCATCATATCTACCTCACCCTCCAGCTGTTTGTCATCCGCAAACATGCTGAGTGTGGAAACCAACCCATCATCCAGGTCAATAACAATGATGTTGAACAAAACCAGCTCCAGGATCCACCTCTGGGGCGCTCCGCTTGATATTGTCTGCCAAGCAGACGTTGAACCACTGATCACTCCACATTGAGCCCAATGATCTAGCCAGCTTTCTGTCCACCTGATAGTCCATTCATCCAGACCATACTGATTTAACTTGCTGGCAACAAAGCTTTGCTGAAGTCAAGGTATATCACATGTGCCATTTTCCCCATTATCCACGCAGCCACATGACAGCTGCAGTTGAAGCAGTATGAACCGGCACACTGGAAGCACCAGTGACATAGTGCCTTGCACTTGTTCCTGGGAGCAGGAACCTGTGGATGCTGTGTGGTGGGATGAGCATAAGAAGGCCAGCAGAACTAGGGCAGCTACAGTGCTTTTAGCTTTTTTATTAAGTAGGGATATTGCCCAGGTGGAGCTGAACTTCAGCTAAAGGCTTCATTTAATGTATTCATCCACTGCTCATAAACTGTCTGGAATAGCAGTTGCCTGTCTATTTAAGGTGATGCAAATGTGATACAGGTGAAAGGGATTCCAGCCAAAGACTTCAAAAATCATAAGTAGGGGAACTTTTCCTTTACTTTTTTCCCATTGTATTTTAAGGGATAAAACTTCTTTCTACATTTATAAAATATTCAGCATGTAAAACAATGAATTGCTGTCTGGGGGTTTGGCAGTGGACTTAGGTGCAATTGTTTTAATTGGAATCTTTTAAATGTAACGTTTATTTGGGGCTTGGGTTTTTAAACAAAAAGTTACATTTTTGGTCCAGTTTAGATTGGCCTTGTTACCTTAGCTAGTAACATGGCCTGTTGGTCCTATCAGTTTGCTCTCTCTCTCATTGCTGTATGGCCTGAGGTTTCGGGAGTGAGCAGGGTTAACAATACCTTGCTTTGGTATTGGTATTGCTAAGGTTAAAGATATGCACATTTTTTTATAAAGCGGAAACCCTCAGAAAGACATCTGAGGGTGGCTTACAGTTATTTTTGTTTCAAGTTATGCAAATCATTATTAATTAGCTTCAGCTCTTAAGACCTTGACAAATTGCTTGATTTAGATTTTGTTTCAAAGTTTTGAGCATTTACATTCCAAGGGACTTCAGAGCCCACTTAACTACCTCATCCAACCTTTCTTGGACACGCAATTCATATTTTTCTATTTTTAAACTGAGGATTTGTAAGTGTGGGTTTTTTGGTGCCTAATGAACATTAGCATGCTGTGTCTTGGAAAGGCATTGAAGTTGCTTGGCTACGAAACTGGGATTAGTCATTGAGTTCCTAGCTCTGATTTAAAGAAATGCAACAATCGGAGCTGAAAATTAAAATATTTTTAATGTGGAGTAGCTGATTGTAGTAGTTACAAAATTCTTGGTTTTTTTCCCCCCCAAACTCTTTGGGGGTGCACGTATTTCAAATCCTTTATTTTTGAGTGGAATGCTAGCCTTTCAACAGTTGGCTTTTCTAAAATCTGGGAAAGAGAAAGGTAGTTTTATCTTGAATTAAAGTAGAATACTGGTGACAACAGTTTCCACTAGTTGTTGCCAAGGAACAGTTGTGTTCTTAAAATATTGAGAGGTTTATTTTCGCATGAAGTATTAAATGGAATAAGCTAGGAACAGCAAAATATATAACCAAAAGGAGGGTGCTCATAAAATACATATCCAATAACATATACAGAAAGATGGGACTGGAAAGCTTCCAAAGCAAGCAGAGTTGCTAAGATGTTGGAGAGTTGGCTCACTAGAAGAATAGCATTTATTTTCATTTGCGTGCCAGCTTCTCAGTAAAGTACACATTCTACGGGGTAGAGCATTCAATACTGACCTCTATGTGCCTTTTTGAAAAACTAGTACGTGACTGACTTGACTTAAACCTTTGTACCCCGAGTGGAGCATAGGTCATCTACAAGTCTCCTCCACTTCACCCTGTCTTGGGACAAAACTTCTAGCTGACTCCAGGAGTATCCCAGTTGTTGTCCTTCAGTCTCACTAGATCTTCACATTGTCCGAGGTCTTCCTCTCTTCCATTTTCCTTGCAGGTTCCATTTGAGACCATGATGGACTACGCCAGACGATAGTTTTCTGAAAGTGTGGCCTAGCCATCCCCACTTTCTCCTCTTGATTTGATCTTTAAGTGGTTCTTGTCCTGCTGTGTTCCAAAACTCCTCATTTGTGACAAAGTCTTGCCATTGGATGTGAAGGGTGTACCTCCAGGCATCTGTTTATGAATGTCTGTAGCTTGTGATTTGAAAACTTTTTACTGTGCCACATCTCGCATCCATATAAGAGCACACTCTTCCTAGTTGTGTTGAAGATCAGCAGTTTTGTCTTTGTAGATATTATCTGTGAGCTCGATATGGGATGAAGAGTCCTGAATGCCGCAGTTGCTTTCCCTATTCTGGCACTGATACCCTTGTCTGTTCCTCCATCTCTGCCCATAATACTCCCCAACTAGTTAAACTGCTCCACATCTTCCAGGTCATCGCCTCCCAGTGTGATGGTGGTGGTGTTGGACTGGTTGATCCTCATCGTTTTTTGTCTTTCCCTTGTTAATACTTGGTCTGGTCATGAAGGCACTTTTTTATCTAGCATTGCAAACTTTTCTTCCATGCATTCGTGTTGGTGTGAAAGAAGGGCGAGATTGTCAGCAAAATTAATAACCTCTAGCTGTTTGAGAAATGTCCATTGAATGCCCCATTGATGGCTGTCTGTTGTCATGCTCATAATCCAATCCATTCTGATCAAGAACAGGAAAGGTGACAATAGACATCCTTGCCCCACTCCTGAGAGTAAGCTGAAGAATTCTGTCAAGATACTGCTGTGAACAACTTGGCATGTCAAGGGCTCATACACTGAATGGATCAAGTTAATAATTTTGTATGGGATGCCAGTGTGTTGCAGCAGTTTCCACTAGGTGTCTGTATCAACACCATCAGAGGCTTTTTTCAAAGTCTCTGAAGTTATGTACAGGGGGTAGTTCCACTTGAGTGAAAGTTCTGTGATCACTCAGAGTTGCTATTTGGTCAGTACAAGATCTCTTGCTTTGGAAGTCAGCCTGTTCTTTCCTGAGCTGTCTATTAATATCTGTCTTCTTTCTAAGAGACTCTTATTGAAAACTTTTCTTGGCATAGACAGTAATGTGATGCCCCTCTACTTCTCGCACTCCTTCAGGTTGCTGTTCTTTGGAAGCTTGAAAAGGTAGCCATGTTTCCAGTCTTGTGGGATCTCCTCAGTGTCCCAAGTTTTCCTACATAGATTATACATCATGTTGACTAATGTCTCACTACCTGCCTTGATTGCTTCTGTGGGGATGTTGTCTGGACCAGGTGCTTTTTTCAATTTTCAGATGGGCAGTGGCTTTTCTGATTTCTTCTTTTACAGGTCTGTTGCTGTAAATATGTGGAGGTATATTTGCAGGTGGTAACTTTGTATGTTGCACGTGTGGCACAGCAGTGCAGTAGCTCTTCAAAGTTCCTTCCATCTACTGAACTGTTTGCTTGGGGTTTTTCAGCACTTTTTAGGGTTTGTTGTCCTCTTTCCAAATGTATTGTTGCTGGTTTCTTTCCAGACTGCTTTGGTGTGTTCCCAAATTTGTTCCACAGTCGCATCTTTTGGGATGAGGTTTGTCAAAAGTGCATATCTGTTGGACAACTCCACATGGAAACCAGTTCTCGTGTCTCTATCCTTCAGCTGCTCCATGTTGAATCACTGTCCCGGTTTGGTTGCTTCTCTGATGTAGAGCTTGAACTTGAGTTTCATTGTGAACAAATGGTGGTCTGAACCTACATCTGCTTCTAGTGCGGATGTCCGGCATCGATATTCTGAAAGAACTGCTGATGCAGATGTGATGAGTCTGGTTTTCTGACTGGTGGGCCACGAAACCCGAGTGATCTTATGGATCCTTTTGTGTAGAAAAACTCTACCACCTATCATCAGTCCATTGAAGGAACAAAAGACATGGAAGTGCTCTTCATTTTCATTATGTTGTCTAGGCCGCCTTTTCCAATGGTCTGTTCTCTGCCTGTATATATGCTTCCAATTTTTGTGTTGAAGTCACCCATCAAAATCAAGATACCCTTCTTTGCTTTTTGGCTCACAATGCTTTGTAGTTTCTCTTAGAAATCTGTTTTTACATTCTTCAATTGCTCTGTTGGTTGGCACATAACATTGCAAAATCAGTACCTTTCGAACTTTGTTGTAGAAACGGGCTGTGGTGATGTGTGGTGATACTCCGGTCTACTCCATTAAAGCACCAGACGCTTCTCTTGATAACATCTAGCCCACATCTTCTGAGTGTGCTGTGCCCTCTTCTTCATATCCTGAATATCCTGAATAGATGAGGGTTTCACCTGTTGCTAGGCGTAGCTGCCCAGGTTGTGTTCATCTTGTCTCTCACAAGCCCAAAACTGCAAGCTTGTACTGTTTAATCTCTGCTGCAATCCCCACTTGATACATTGTCCAAAGGTTCCACATACCAAACTGCGTGGTAGTCCTTTTGCCTTTCCCTATCACGCTTCATACTTAGTCCATATGGATTTCCTACCCCTCCAAGACTTGTGTAGTTCTAGGTTTCTTTGTAGATATTTCTGCAACATTAATTTTTTTACAAATAGGGTTGTTAACCCTAAGCCAACCGTTTTTTACCTTGGGGAGAGGTTATCTGAATGTGTCTGGTCTCTACCCTTTGACCTGTCCAGTTTGGGTGGCCCTTCCAGGAGCTGTAGCTTGCACTGGCTTAACTCTCCACCCCATGGTTCATTCCTTGTTGTGTTGAGGTGTCTTGTGTGTCTCAACGATCCGGAGAGCTAAAAACTAGTACCCGCCCCTCAAACTCCCTCTGCCTTTTGCCGATAACTTGCAGATGTTTTGACATGTGGGACTAGATATTAGAGGTTCATTTTAATATTAGAAAGGATGCTGGTATCTTCCTAGAGTTACATTTTGACTTCCTGTATAAAATAGTTGTGGCTCAGGAGTGTCTTCTGAAATTAAAACAGATTTTTTTCTTTTAAAAAATCCACAACTTTATCCCCAAGAAATCAGAATTAAAAAAATCTTAAACTAAATTCCAGCTCTTGTTTCTAGAAGTGAGGTAATGTGAGGGTCTTTTTTTAAACTGGTAAATCAATGTTGCTAACAGCAAAGCACTTTTTGCTGAGGTGATTGGAATTGCAGATTCCAGTGCACACAGGGATAGAGAAAGAGACTGAGGTTTTGACATGATGGCACATTGTATTCTGCAAATTGGAGTTGAAAGGAAAATCAAACACATTTGTTTCTGCTCTATTCAGAACAGCTGCATAAATAAATATATGTAGAAAAAAATAAATAAAAAATATGCAAGTTAAATATGCATTTAAAATCAATCATTCTAAGATATTGACCTGTTAAAAATTGTATCTGCATCTGCTGCAATTTATCTTAAGGGTATGAATTACTGTTTAAGTGCTTTTTGAAAATTTTACCCATCTTCTTCAAGCCTACAAAATCTATCTAAGCATACCTGCCATGAATTTTCTTCCAAAAATTTTTTTGTTTTCCTCAGGGCCCTAATATAAGGTATCAGTGTAGAGCAAATGAAGGGAGTCTGGGGACTTGCAACTCAAATACTTTCTTTAAACTTTGTAATCTGTTTACAGTCATTTTGCACCTCTTCAGTAGCACGGAAGGTAATCTGGCATGGGAATTGCTGAGCATGGGTCCCAAACCTGGATAGTGCAGAGATCCAGGGGTGGTGGTGGGGGATGTGGAGGGGAAGGGAAGGGATTGAGAGAGAGCAAGAAGTCAGTTGCTTATAGTCTGACTAGACGGTGGTTTTAAAACTTTTGTAATGTGGGTGCACAGTGTAGAGAAAACAGAACTTCTGATTCACAGGATTTAATCTGACATTAGAGAGGTAGGAAGAGTTGGGATGAGATTGTCAAGTTCAGGTTGTATTGTCCGCTTGTAGGATCAAAGACTTTGAGTAGTGTTCCTCCCACGTGGACATCTGCAGCTTTTTGTCTGTGATCACCTGCCCATTTAAATGCCTCAGTAGGGTGACTTCGGTAACGTTTGGTCTGAGCGTTTTCTTCAGTCATCATACATAGTTTTCAAGTCTCCCAAATCAGATGCCTTTTGAAGATTAGAACATAGATCGGCCCTTGTTCGCACACCTCCTGGATTCTCTCTGAAGAACAGATCTTGCATTTACTCAAGGTATACCTCAGTGACCCAATGCCATTCTGGATAACAGCCCAGTAGATGTGGTTCAACAGTTCTGTTACCTTGGATGTACTGTCGCCACAGACCTATTCATGGATGAAGAGCTGACCATCAGAATTGGGAAGGCAGCTGCTATTTTTGGCAGACTTACGAAATGATCATGGGACAGTCTGAAGCTGACAGTGAAAACAAAGATGCTAATCTACCAGGCATGTGTGTTGAGTATCCTGCTATATGGTTCTGAGGCTTGGACCACATACTTGAACCAGGAGAAAAAATTGAACAGCTTCCATCTTTGCTGCCTCTGCAGAATTATGATTCTTCTTCGAGTGGTCCCCGTGGGTGCTCCACAGTAGGTGTCGGGCTCGCCCGGCGCCGCAGATCGGAATTCTTCTAGCAGTTTCCACTGGATCATGCATGCACCGATGCACGCCGCTCTCTTGCGTGCCCTCGGTCATGTGCGCGATCCGGTCCCCTCCAGTTCCTTCTCAATAGCCAACAGCTGCAGATGGAATCCGCTCCGGCTCTAAAGCCTGAGACAGATAAGATAGTTGTTTTACTTGTTAGCTCGTTGTTTTTACTATTATACAAAAAAAAAAAAATTGGAAAAAAAAAAAAAACATAGAAAATAGTAGAGAGAAGAGGAATGGAGGGAAGAGGAGCAGACAAAGAAGGCTGTTTAAGCCGTCCGCTACCCTGAAGGCCGTGAATGTTGTTTGAGTTGTGGAATGCACTGATCGGCGGATAAGTACCCTATTAACAGTAAAGACTCACCACGATGGCTTCCTCGGGGTTTAAGAAATGTGAGTCATGCCGCGAGGCTATGCCGGCCTCTGATGGGCATAGTGAGTGCATTCGTTGCCTGGGTGAGTCCCGTGTTACCCAGAAGCGTTCGTAATGCGCTAAGCTTACAGCCAGGGCCAGGAAGGACAGGGAGATGAGGCTCAAAATGATCTTGTTTGATAAGGCCCTCCAGCCTGAGCCGCCGGAGAAGCCTCGCGCAGAAGGGCCCTCCGGGTCACAGAAAAGGAAGGCGGCGTCTTTGACCCCCTCTGTGCAAAAGAAGAAGAAATTCTCCCTGGCTTGATCCTTGGCAGCGGTTCCAGCGAGCAGGACGAGCGGAATGCAGAGCTCTCAGCCGCGGGCTGATGAAAGCGGCAGCATGGTTGCGCACGTGGCTGGGGCCGGGCCTCTGACTATGCAGCAGTCGGCACGGAGGGCGCTGCGGGTGGCAGCGTGGCAAGCGCCGGAACCGGCAGCGCCGCCTCATGTGGCACTGGCTATCACGGTGCTGACAGCGCAGGGGCACCCAGCACGCGGCCCAGCGGCGCCGGAGGAAGCTACCTGCATGGCACTGCTTATGACGGTACTGAGCGCGGCACCAACAGCGGGGCCGAGATCCCTGGCGCGGGAGGGGGCGGCACCCACCCTGCAGGGGTGGGGGAAAGCTAGAGCCAAAACCCGGCGCTTCAGTCCATCTCCAGACAGGGCTGCGATGCCCTTATCATCCAGCCCCCACCCCCGAGATACACACTCCGCCTCGCTGGGCGGCAGCTCCACCGCCTTATTTCAGACCTCCCTCTCCGTTCCTCCAACCACCTTCGCCTTGGCTCAGGCCACCTTCACCCTTTTTGGGCATGGATCCCTATGAGTACTATCACAAACCAGCTTCACCATTATCAGTGTCATCGCGGAGATCCCGCTCTCCCAGACATCATGGGTACACTCTCCGATCGTGGTCCAGGTCTCCATCACCGGGCCCTTGTCCATGTTGTTATGGCCGTCCTCATCATACTGAACACCGACATCGGAGGTCTAGATCCAGGGGCAGATCCCCTCCCACTCCTTGCCAATACTCCTGTGTACACTCTTGCTCTGGGAGAGGACCGCAGCTGTCCCAGGGGGAATTAGGTCCAGAGTCCTGAGACTTTCCTTCACAGCCCACGAAGGAGCAAGCATACTAGCGAACTCAGGAGCCAGAGGACTGGGGGGAGGGTTATCCCAGCGGTTCCTCCTCATCCTCCCCAGATAAGGCAATTGTCCCCGGGGATGTCTCCCCTCCGGATGGCCTTAAACAATTCCAAGAGCTGTTCAAAAGAGTAGCATACACACAGGATATTCAAATAGCAGAGGTACAGGAGAAGCATCATAAACTCCTGAAAAATTTGAGACCCCCGGCTTCATCTAAAATCACTATCCCACTGGACGAAGCCATTATGGAGTCAGCCACTAACATATGGCAGACTCCGGCCTCTATTCCGCCTACGAATAAAAGGGCAGATAAGAAATACTTCGTCCCAGCCAAGGGCATGGAATTCCTGTTTAGCCACCCACTGCCCAATTCTTTGGTGGTCGAATTGTCCCAGCAGAGGTGGAAGACGCCTCACTACAAATCAGGGGGGTCAGATAAAGATGCTGAGAAATTAGAGCTGTTCGGCAGGAAGGTCTACTCCTCGTCCTACCTTATTATTGAGAATGGCAGACTACGCGGCACATTTATCAAACCATAGCTTTGACAATTACTCTAGACTTACCTCTCTCATGGATTCCCTCCCGGAGGACAAGAAGCCAGTGTTAAAGGCGATCGTCCAGGAGGGCTACGTGGCCTCGCGAATGGGAGTTCAGGTTGCCCTGGACGTGGCGGACACAGCGGTACGCTCAACGGCCACATCAGTGGTAATGCGTAGGGAATCCTGGCTCCAGACGTCTGGTATCACCAGAGATCTACAGGCGAAGATCGTGGATCTTCCCTTCGACAAGCAAAAGCTGTTTGCAGAATCATCCGACTTGGTCCTCCACTCTAGCAAAGATTCGAGGGCCACACTTAAGACCTTGGACATCTACACTCCTCCATACAAGAAAAAGAAATTCTGTCCTCAGCAAAGGCGCTACGCTTACCAACCACAACGCGCACAATTATCAGCGAGGCTATGACCAAGGATGCCATCAACAGCAGCAACAGTACAGGGCCCCCAGGCGACGTTCCCAACAAAGTCGTACAACCTCGGGGCAAGCCCAGAGGCAGCAGGTTTGATGGGTATGTCGAGGACTGTACTATCAACACCATCACTCAATGCCACTCTCACCTCATGTTCCATCATCGCCTCAAACCGTTCCACTCCCAATGGCAAAACATCACAACAGACAAATGGGTGCTGGAAATTATAGCCACGGGTTACACGATCCCCTTCCAGTCACTACCACTGACGAAACCTCCCACTTGGCCTCTTCTCAGGGATTCTTCTCACGGGGCGAGTCTGAAGCAGGAGGTAGATCACCTCATGTTCATAGGGGCAGTGGAAGGAGTGCCGGAACAATTTCAAGGTAAAGGTTTTTACTCGCGCTACTTCCTAACAGAGAAGAAAACAGGAGGCTGGAGGCCGATTTTGGATGTATGGGGCCTCAACCGATACTTGCGCAAGCAGCGCTTCCGGATGATTACAGTTGTCTCCATACTTACGGCACTGGACGATGGAGACTGGTTTGCAACCCTTGACTTACAAGACGCTTACTTTCATATAACAATCCACGCGGCACACAGACGCTTCCTCCGCTTCACGGTCGGCGGGGAACACTTCCAATACAGGGTTCTTCCGTTCGGCCTATTCTCGGCACCGAGAGTCTTTACCAAAACCCTGGCAGTGGTATCAGCTTACCTGAACAGGCAGGGCGTGTTTATTTTTCCATATCTGGACGACTGCCTACTGAAAGAGGCCTCAAAGGCAGAGGTCCTACGCATGATACGCGTCACTGCGAACACGTTTACGTCAGTGGGCCTAGTTACCAACCTTGCAAGGTCAAAGACTGAACCCACGCAAGATATAGAGTTCATAGGGGCACGCATAAACTCTATCGCATCAAGAGTATACCTGCCCGACGCCCACTTCCGCACCATCAAATCCTTGGTGCAAGTCATGATGTACAGCCCCGCGGTGCCGATCCTAACATGCCTGCAACTGTTGGGGTGCATGGCGGCCGCCATGTTTGTGGTACAGAATGCCAGGTTACACATGCGAAGCCTGCAGCATTGGCTGGCGAGTGTTTACAGACCGGCAGCCCATACCGTTCACAGGGTAGTATCGCCCACGATGGAGGTATGGAAGTCGCTAGCGTGGTGGGCAGATCCCAAGAACCTGCTAGTGGGAGTGCCCTTCCACCAACCACAAATTTCCATTTTTCTTACAACCGACAGCTCCCACATAGGATGGGGAGCGCACATTGGCAGCAGGGTGACGCAAGGGCTGTGGTTCCCTGTGGAACAGACACTGCACATAAACATACTGGAGCTCAGAGCAGTGTTCAATGCGTGCAGACATTTTTGGAAATACCTGCACGGCAAAGTAGTCAGGATCAATACCGACAATACCTCCACCATGTTCTACATCAATCGACAAGGAGGGGCATGGTCCTATGCGCAGAAGCAGTCCGATTGTGGAATTGGTACATTACCAACAACATAACGTTGAAAGCCTCGTACTTGCCGGGTGCCCACAACGTGAAGGCAGATCAACTGAGCAGGCGCTTTGCACTCACGCACGAATGGCAGATCCGCTCCGGCCTGCTACGACGCATATTTTGCACCTGGGGGTTTCCCCAAGTCAATTTGTTTGCCACCCAGTGCAACAAGAAGTGCCCTCAGTACTGCTCCAGAGCAGTAATAGGGCGGGGGTCCGTGGAGGACGCCTTCATGATCTCATTGAAGGGCCCTCTGCTCTACGCGTTTCCCCCCTCAACACTTATCCACAAGGTTCTGCAGAAAGCCAGAAGGGAGAGAGCTCACATGATACTCATAGTTCCAATTTGGGACCGACAACAATGGTTTCCCCTGCTTCTGCGCATGTCGGATTGTCCACCACTCCCCCTACCGGTCGCGCTGGACTTACTCACGCAGGCTCAGGGGTCCATAGTGCACCCACACCCTCAGGGACTCCGCCTACAAGCATGGTTAATCCATGGCTCAGCACCTTAGAGAGCATGTGTATGGAGGTAGTAAGACAAGTCTTAGAGTGTAGCCGAAGGACCTCCACCAGGAGGACTTACGAACAGAAATGGACACGCTTTACCGCCTGGTGCTCTGCCAATCAGTTAGCTCCTCTTGACGTTCCTATAACTGTAATTCTAGAATACCTGCTGGACCTCAAACGAGACGGGCTCTCTCTATCCTCGCTAAAGGTCCACCTTGCAGCTATATCAGCTTTTCGGCACAAAGAGGAAGGGTCCACTGTATTCGCCCATCCTGTCGTCACAAGGTTCTTGAAGGGGCTGGTAAACCTGTACCCTCCTCGAAAACCGCTACCACCATCATGGAGTTTGGACTAGGTACTCCACACGCTATCGGGACCACCCTTCGAACCATTAGCCACGGTACCCCCCGACTGCTTACCATGAAAACGACCTTCCTTGCAATTAGGTGAGCCCGCAGGGTGAGTGAGCTCACAGCAGTGATGGCAACGCCACCCTGCACAGTATTCTCAAAGGAGACGGTGATCTTATGGTTACACCTAGCCTTCGTTCCGAAAGTTTCCTCAGAGTTCCACATTAATGAACCAATAGTATTACCCTCATTTTACCCGAAGCCTCACAGCTCCAGCAAGGAGGCGTGCCTGCATCTCCTAGATGTGAGGGGGGCGTTAGCCTTTTACGTAGACAGAACTAAACTCTTCCGGAAAATGGACAGGCTTCTGGTGTGTCTCGCTCCCAGGTCAAAAGGGGAAGGCCTCTCTTCCCAGAGAATTTCACTGCACATTGTGTCCTGTATAAAACTGTGCTACGAGCTTCGAAAGACCCCTTTGTTAGCCCCGCCCAGGGCTCACTCCGCCAGAGTGGTGGCGGCATCAATGGCCTTCTTCAAGGGAATCGCGTTGAAAGACATTTGCAGAGTGGCGACTTGGTTATCCTACGACACCTTCGCCAAGCATTATGCCCTGCATCGGTTGTTCGATGAGGATAGCCATCTGTCGACAGCAGTCCTCTTGGGGGGCAAGCTGCACATGAATCAAGTACCCACCTCCTTACTTGGAGTTACTGCTGGGTAGTCACCTACTGTGGAGCACCCACGGGGACCACTCAAAGAAGAAGGAGAAGTTACTGACTTGTAGTAACGATGGTTCTTCGAGATGTGTCCCCATGGGTGCTCCACTACCCGCCCATCCTCCCCCCTTTGGATCTCTGTCCGGTGTTCTTCAGGAGTATCCGGGGCGGTTGGTCAAGGAACTGGCGGGGACCGGATCGCGCACATAACCAAGGGCGTGCAAGGGAGCGGCGCGCATCAATGCATGCGCAATCCAGTGGAAACTGCTAGAAGAATTGCGATCTGCGGCGCTGGGTGAGCCCGACACCTACTGTGGAGCACTCACGGGGACACATCTCGAAGAACCATCATTACTAGAAGTGAGTAACTTCTCCATATCAACTGCAAGATAAAGTTTCAAATGCAGATGTCCTGTCAAGTTCTGGCATACCCGTTCTCATAGCGATCCTCAACAGCAGAAGACTAGAATGGCTTTGTCACATGAGAAGAATGGGTGATGAATGTCTTCCCAAAGAACTCCTCTTCGGCGAACTGTCATGTGGGTTGAGAACAAGAGGAAGACCAAAGCTGAGATTCAAGGATACATATAAAAATGTCATGAAAAAATTCAACATCGATCCAAAATCCTGGGATTCTACATCATCAGATCAAAATACCTGGCGATGATTGATTGCTATGACAGGGCACATCATCCTTTGGTATTATATGTGCAAGCTCCACAAAAGAACTTCGGCTGTCAGACTCAAGAATTCGGGAATAGACTGACGTGGTTATTGCAGTCAACTGTGCAGATCCAATGTCAGGTGAATGAGCCATGAGAAGCTGCAGACTCAAACACTGCCCATAGATCCTGATTTACGTGTTAGTCCAGATACTTTCCTTTTGTTTTTACCAGTCTTTCCTGCCAAAGTGGAAACAAGTTATTTACATGAGTTTGACAGAATGAACTAAAGAGTAGATGGAAAAGATGCCATTTAGTCTGAGCTAATACAGGAAAAAAATATAAGGGAAACAACTACAGAAGAATTTTGGCTCACTTTGCAGATAAAAGAAACCTTTCTAATTTTTTTTCTTTGTAAATTGTTGACCATGGCCTAGAGTCTCCTGAAATGCTAGGCTCTAAATACGTCTAAATATATTTATTTCTACCAAACCTTTACAAATACCCTTCCCCCAAACTCTCTTATCTTAGCAGCGTAGAATTCCTGTGTTATAATAGTGTATTGACTCACTGATTGGAAAGATTCCTGTACAGGATACACGCAATGGCCGGCTATTTTATGTTGATTGTGCATGGTTTATTCTTGTACTTAGAGTTATCTTAATAATAAATGTTCTTTCCTTGTGACCTAGATAATTTGTCTTGTTACTGCCCTTTTTCTTACGTTAACATCATAAAATGGCTGAAAAACAGAACTGGGCTATAAAAGAGAAAAATATGCATCTTTTTTTAATCTTAGGTGAAGTGCATGGAATGTACAATGTGTCTGCTGATGCCCTTAAGAACTGGGCTATCGGTACATTGGCCTATCTAGCTCTTTCTCCTTTGTGGATAGAAGAAGGAAAGACACTATTAATCCTCTGCCTCCTCCTCCCACCCACCTCATTTTTCATCACTCGCCATGTCTGCAGTTAGACTGGAGTTCCTTTGCAAAACCTGACTGTGCTGCTCTTGCAAGGGTCAGAGAAGGTCTGTTGCAAGGTGCTTCCCCTTCACTTCTTTCCCCAGTGGTTGTGTGCTATCTCTCAGCATTTTCGGTTCCTGCAGGACTGGAAAAAGGAACTTCTTAGTCCACCAGTCAAATGTAGTTGTTATATTGTAGCAGTTTGTATGTTTCTGATATTCTTGCATGGCCTAGTGAGTGATGTGCTCTTCCTCTTCTTTCCTCTCTTTCAAAGTACCACACCCCACCCATATACTATTAATATAACTAAAGAAAACAAATGCAGGTCTTTGACAGTCTTCTCTATCCCTGCAAAACTTTGGGTCCCTTAGGTAGTAGCTCTAACTGCCTGATTCCTGGACTAGGCAGGCCAACCTGAATCTTTTTATTTATTTAGGACTCTCTGGCATCTCAGACAGTGGATTAATGGCTTTAAATTATTTCCAGTGAACTCTGCCAGTATAAAGTGGCTCCATCTTTCATTTTATTAGAGAAGGTGTATGGATGAAGTAGCCTGATGTTACTTGGGTGTGTGTGTTTCTGCTGTGCAGTCTTAAAGAAAAATACCTCTGTGATATCTTAGATGTTTAGTGATCTTTTCCTCTTGGATTTGTGCTGACTCTTACTGCTATGGCTTTATTGTTTTGACTGAGTCACAAGTGCAGTTCACCTAGATCTATATGGGTTGGAGAAGGTCTGGATTATGGCGTTTTAGAGCTACTTCTCTCAAGTCCCTAGTAGCTGGTGTGCATGTCTTGTCTGGCCTCCTGCATGCCTCCTGTTACCTTATGCACAGGGAAAGACTTTTCCTGCCAATGAATAGCAAAGGGTGAGAGACTCGTCCACAAGTGGCTGCCCTTGCTGAGTCCTGAAAAGCTTAAGAGCCCTGTCTTTCAGTCAGAGATTGATCTAGTTTGCTTAAAAAAAGAGAAGGGAAAGAGTTGAGTTGGTCATAGTTTACAAGTACTTACATGGGGAAAAGATTTCTGATGAGGTGGTGGGGGAGAGTAAATGTGTCAGTCAAAGACCTAATGAAATTCAGTGACAAGAAGTGGAAGTTGGACAAATTCAAACTTGTAATAAGGCACCATTTTTTGGTAATTGGACACAGGTACAACTTCCAAGTATCAGGATGGATTCTTGATGGCTTGATAGATTTTAAATCAAGATTGCTGTGGTGGTTTTTTGAAAGGTCTGTTGAACAACTAAAAATTATTGGTGTGGTGCCTACCACACACAATTCTTCTAATATTTGCCCAGGTTTGATTGAAGAATGTATTCTGCAGCACCTTTGTATTGTGTGCAGGTAGGAACTTAAATGTTTTCTGAGAACCTTTTGATATGTGTGTAGTTTGGGATGGGCCTGTTTAGAGTATTACTAATTTGCAAGTAAAGTGCAGTGGGCTGTTTACTTGGTATAAGGAATTGCAATGTAAATACTACCTAATCATCACGGAAAAATTTTCTCTCTTCAAGGAAACATTGCCACAAAGACTTCCTGTTTTAGTGCCTACATAACTCTCTACACAGTAGCTCAGTGGTGGGCAACCTGTGGCCTGCAGGCCACATGCGGCCCACTGCGGTTCCACCTGCAGCCTGAAGATCCCCTGTCTGTTCCCCCCGCCCACTACTGCCCATGTGCCTCACATGCACTGGGGCACTTGAGCCACGCACTTCCTACAGGGTGCCACAGATCTGCTGATTTGCACTCCATCCATGCTCCTCTTCCTTCTTTCCAGAGCTGGAATACCAGAAACCATCTCTTCGTAGCTGTTCAAGCTCTGGGAGGAAGCAGGAAGATTAGGGACAGTGTGTGAATCAGTGGCTTCCTGGTGCTCCGAAAGCCCTGGGAGGGAGTGGTGAGGATCAGGTAAGTGCATAAGAGGCATGTGAGGAAAGGAGGCAGAGAGAGGGTGTGCGGGCTACATGTGGCCCACTGAGATGGACGGCCACTGCTGTGGCCCCATTGCTCTTCTTGGTTGCCTGTTGCTGACCTAGATTCAGTGCAGTCGTTCCATTAAGCAGAGTGTTAAGGACTAATATAGAGTTTACTTAATTATCGTAGACAGAAATACAGGAAGTAGTTTGTGGTGATTGTGATTTTTAATTTCTTTTAAATTCTCTGCAGGTGGATGCATTCAGTCTTTACTGAATCTATTGGGGAAGTTTATACCTTTGCTCAGAGAACTTTGCCTGTTTGCAGATGGTGACATGGCAACAGCCTGCAGTATATTTGAATACAAGCAACATATAATGGACCATAAAACAAGAAGAATCACATCCAGTTATGGAAAATAAATAGAAATTTAAAACAAAAACAAAGTAGCTTACTCAGCAGAGCTTCATTCACTTAGTATTTTACTTTTTAAATTCTTGAATGTTAGACTCCACTTAAGTGTTGCCCCCCCCCTTTAAATAATGATCATGACGATACTTTCACATTCTTAGTGCTTTCTCTCCATCTGTCTATTAAAATGGGTCTGTCTAAGACGTGCTCCTGTTATTTCTGTCACTAAAATGTCTCGGCACTACCCAAGTATTTTTAAAAATAGCAATCTGAAAGCACTGCACACATATTAATAAATTAATCCTTAGAATGAATCTTTGTTTCCCTCGTCAGGGATTTATCTCCCTCATACAGACTGATCACAGAGAATTACATGACTGAACAAGTAACAATTGAAGTCTGTTCCTAGTTCCTCTTCTATTCCTTCAGACTATATATCCTGTTTCCCAGTTCTGTATTCAAGGCATTAGACGTGCTCCCTCGTGTATGCAGTGTTTCTTTTCTATAGAGTCATTGTTTAAGGTCAGAAAGGACCACTTTATAATTCAAACATCATGGCAGAAGATGTTCCCATTGAGTTATTACAGATGGGACCCAATTATAAAGTTTGGATCTGGAACGAAACTTTATTACCATTCATAGTTTTTGTCTTTGAGCACAGTTTTAATTTTTTAGCAAGTGGATCAGTTTAGGCAGGATTTGATATGCCTATATTAGTTAGACTGTTGATGTCATGAAGTTCTCAATTCCACATGTGTACAACTTTTAAAATCCACATTTCTCAGCAAGAGGAAAAATTAGGTAAATTACTGTTTTCCTGGAAAAGCATGTGGTTAACAAAACATGTCTCGTTCAGTAAGAGGATATGAAGATGATGGGTTTTTTCACCACAGTAGGGAAGATGGTGTATGGTGAAATACTGAACATTACTGTTCTAGCAGTTTCCAGCTTGCATGTTCATATCTATAGCTGTTAAATATAAAAAAGACCCATCCCATTCTCACCCCTTTGGCAAAGCAGTACAGTGGTATGTTCAAAAAGTGATTACCTTGGGAGATTTTCCTGTATGTGCTTGCAGCATATTAAATAGTTTAAAAGTTATCTGGAAGCCTCATTTGAGCAACATGGTTTGTAACACTAAAGATGTTGAAGCCTACAGTTCATTTTGTTAAGATCATGGGTTTGTTTTCTGAGATGAGCAATAGGTAGGGATATAGGGCAGGTTGACTGACACCTGACACCTGCCATCTGCTAGAGGAGAATTATCATGGAGAAGGCAAACTGAAATAATGTGGTAAATTAGTCAAGGTTGATGCCTCTTGCTGTGTGTGGTATATAGAGATTAATGAATGTGGGATTGTTCTCCAGTCTGGCCTATAACCTGTGGCTGGGGTTGGAATGAGGAGGTGTTTGTAGCCATTGCCTTTTTTTAGATTTTTTTTTCCTTATCTGTCCTTGGTGCAAATTTCATTCTGATTTGTTTTTGGAGCAATACATGAGGCAGTGCTCTTTCCCACAAAAATGAATAGGGGATGGAAGGAATCCTCATTAGTTCAGAAAATATGACCCTTTTATATCGTCTTCTTCATTCTCTCCCTGTCCTCCATTACCGCCATATTTTTGGCAAATGTCACATTTTCCTGGGCACTCTGGCTATGTCCACACTGGCCCCCGTCTTTCAAAAGGGGGATGCTAATGAGACACTTTGAGATATGCTAGTGAGGCATTGCCATCCATATGCAGTGCCTTATTAGCATAATGGTGGCTGCAGTGTTTCGAAAGTGCCACTTTTGAATTGCGCACTGCCCGCATAGACGATAGCCTATTTCCTTTTAGGAATAAGGGGCTTTTGAAGACTGGGGGGGGGGGTGTCCTTTCAGAAGGTCCCCATCTACATAGGTGCCACGCAATTTGAAAGTGGCACTTTTGAATCACCATTGCTGCCGTTATGCTAATGAGGCACTGCATATTCATGAGTGCCTCATTAGCATACCACAGTGTCTCATTAGCATCCCCCTTTCAAAAGGCAGGGGCTAGTGTAGACATAGCCTTTGTGTATATGAAAGTTTCTGATGCGTATACCAGCTTGCATTCAGCCTTCACTCATCTTGAAATAAAACAGCTCGTAAATATAAAATCTCTGCACATAGCAATCCCTCAGACCAAAAGGCTTTATATGATCAGCGTAGTGTTGAGGGTGCTTTATTCAAACCATATTGGAAAACACTAAAATAGGGGGCTGATAGGAGTTAAGTGCCTTAATACCTTTAAAAATCTCCCGTGTGTTAAAATTGCATCATGGAATATTAAGATTTGGGAATTATATGGCTATTACAGGAAAAACAAGTCACTTTTTGCCTATGTGCTCCAAGTCTGCAGGTATCTTATGGATATATAAAACTGATTACTGTAAGATGAAGAACAATATCTGCTTTTCTGTAGCTGTTACAGGAGGAGCAGCACTCACTTCTGTAGTTATGGGTGCATAATGGCTTCCATTCTACCTGCTGTTTTCAATCATCTTGTACATTTAATTCAGGTTGAAGTTTTACTTGAATGACTCACATTGTCAAGAGGTTATTTTGCTACTGTAGGTGCACCTGAAATGCAATACTCAAACAATTCTCCACTCTGTGTCAATACTGCTGCTTTCAAAACGTGTAAACATTGTTGACAACATTTTCCAAATTGAGTGCTTTAAAGCTAGACTCCTAAATCCCATTAATTCTCAGATCATATGACTGGAATCTAGCATCACTGTTTACTACCTCCAATTTAGAGGGACAAAGTGTGTGAAAATAGGAGAACTGGCACACTTTACAAAACATGCTAGTATCTACTACAGAATTATTGAAAAGTTGGAAGAACAAACTCTTGAGGGCTTATGGATCAATGTTTCTAACAGCACAAGATGGGTGCTGACAACATTACCAAACCTGACACAAAATAAAGACTGGAGACCTGATAAACATTTATCGGTAATGCATAGAAAGAAATTTTATCATCTTGTGGGACACACATAAGGAATTCTGCCAGTGTGCTGCCAGTAGTAAAGCTTCCATGGATTTCGTGCAAATGACAGATGATTTTGTGAAAATTATTATAGAATATGAAGTTTGGAAAGTCACCCTAGAAATAAAGTTTACCTTTGTAGCAGTTAATTAACTGTTGGAATTGATTACCCAAGAATGAAGTAGGTTCTCCACTGTTTGACACCAGTTAGAAAACAAGATTTCATGTCTTTCGTAAAGAGGTGCTTTAGTTTAAGCACAGAAAGTTGCTCTCAATGAAGGACATATTAGAATAAATTCTGTGGCCTGTGTACTGCAGGAGATCAGAGTAGATGTTCATACTGGTTCCTTTCGGCCTTAAAAAAATCAATGAAATCTCTGTTTAAGCTGTTAAATAAGTGGCAGGAATTTTTTTCAGAGGTGGGAGTATGTCCAGCTCTGCTTGAGGTGAGTGAAAAATCCTCAGTGCTCAGCACTTTTAAATACCTAACGTTTGTTTAGGTGCATAAATATGAAATTAGGAATCCAACTACAAGCACCCATTTTTTGAGATTTTGGCTGATCCATGTTCTTTAAGTGAGTTCCGTTTTTTTTAAGTGAGTTCCATTCTTTCACAGAGACAAAAATGTCTCACTGACGTCCGTTCAGTTGCCTCATTTCCATCAGAACATATATGATCCTTCATGGTCAAGCACATCCAATGAAGTATACAGACATAGGAACTTACACGTTACAAAGCCTGGGAAAACTTCTTTTTATTTGTGGTTGCAGGGTGGGTTGTGGGTAGTCTGGCTTCTCTTTTTCTTTCTCAGAAGACTTTTTACCACTGGAAAGAGCAACTTCAGCCTGTTATGGTCACTGTTTGCTTTTTAAACAGAATCCTAAGACGTGCTGGCTCGATTCCTTTCACAGCGAAGGCAGAACACATTCCTTGCTGTATAATCCTTGCACTTTTTCAAATATAACGATGCATGAAGGTAACAAATCCTATAGGGTAAGAAGCAAAGTAGGACAAGTGAGGTGAGGAAAACACTCTGTTATTCAGTGTGCATCTTGATGGTGCTATTAAATGTACCATTTGTTTTATTTATGTTTACTTACGTCTTCAGGAGTGGAAGAAGGGAATCTAGATTCTGATTCTTTTACCAGTTTACATTGTTTATTGCTTAGCATTTTAGCAGAATTTACTTGTTAGTCAATAGAAGGTGAAACCTGTTTAAGTTAATGAGAGCCACTTTCTAGTTTAGTCCTTCATCGATTAACAAGCTATGCTGGCAGTGCACAATGTAAGCACAGTGCTTGTTAAAATGTGGATAAAAGTTTGAGCTGAACATTTCTTGGGCTGAATAAAAGGTTTCCCCTCCTCCCCCCACCCGCCACATGAAGGAAATTATTTAAGGAGGGACTTTGATTCTGTGGGAAATGTTCAAACATAGCAGACTTAAATATAGAATCTGCATAATGCAGTGACCTAAGACAACCTTGTCCCTATAAAGCCAAAAATATGTGTGGTGTTTCTTCCACTAACTACTTGTTTAGGTTGCATAAGGAAGGTCTGTAAAGTTTGTCCACTCCCTACCCCCAAGTTTTTTTTTTCTTTAATATGATCCCTCTTTGTAAGGGGAATTTCTTCATTGTAATAAATGATAGGAGACTGAAAACCCAGTCACAGCTCACTGCTCCTACTTTAATTGAAGGGATCTGAGTGTTGTCAAGAGTTTAACAGTAACTTTTCAACTTGCTTGTGATTGACCTTGGGTACAAGAGGGTTTGGTTTTTTTGACATCTTGGAGAGGGTCCAGGCATGGAATAGGCTTATTGAAAAATGCCGCTGTTTCAGCAGGTTGACCTGAACTGTATTACAGCCTGGTTCTTTACAGGAGAGTTTAACCACCATCAAAAGAGTTGCTGACGTTAGCTGTGTATATAGGTTCTAAGATGCTGTGTTTCTGGGGTGGGTTGCAGCTTCACTGCCGGTCCCCTTTCTTGAGGGAACTGTCAAGGTCTTCCAAACACCTAGACCAAGTTTTTCCGCACTGATATATTGGTCTGACTTGATGGGCTTGTTTGTGACATGAAACAAAAAAACTGCAGATAAGGGAAGAGGAGGTGATATCTTTATGTAAAGGTCATCTGTGTCCCTCTTAAAGGGATATTGAAGGGGATAAAGAAAAAGTGTCACTTTTTTTGAATTTTGTTTAATCCCTGTCTTTGAGACACACCTTGCTATAACCTGCCCCCAGTACAAAAATCAGAGTAGCTTGCATTTATTCGAAAGCTTGTATAAGGACCATAGTTAATTTGTGTTCATATGTTTGCAGTAAATTTTAGATGTAGATTAAAAAATAGTATTTTTTTTTCAGCGGTTGCTGGTGGGTGCAAATTAGTTCTCATGGCACACTCTAGCTGCATGTGACTTTAGAGGTGATGCTTTTTATATAACTGGCATTTCTTATTTTTTTAAAATTCAACAATTTTTCTTTTTTTTAAGAAAAAGCCTTCATTTGCCAAATACACTTCTCAGATCAGGAAAACCTCTAAGCTCCAAAATCCTGCATATAGACTGAATACATGAAGGGTGATATTTGTAATTTTCTGTCCCTCTGGAAGGCTGCCTAGCAACTCCTGACTTTCCCCTATCCTGCTGCTCATCTGAAAAGTTAGCAAACTCCTTGATCTGTTCAACATGTTTTAGAATTTGCTTTGAAATTAATCAAAACCCTGAGTTTTTAAAAAATAAGTGTGGTGGCTCTGGTGCTCTCTTACCCTTATCTGCCTGTGGACTCCAAATTTATCACTTCTCATTATGGCTTAAATTAAGCAAGAGGAGTCTAGGCCAAGCAGTGGATGAATAATTTTCTCTAAGCATTAGTTTTATTAGTCTGCAAACTCAAAGGTCGGAACGGAAATGCCCCAATGCAGTGACCTATGTCCTTCTGGCATGGAAGAAAAAGCTGACAGGAAGACAGATTGAGATGGTGGCTGGTTTATCCTGCACTTGACATGATGCAAGAATGTTGTAGGGGGGTCTGTGTCTGGCTTATGCATGGATTTGATTGTTCTCCTGGGAAATGGCTGACCAAAATTAAAAATAAAAAAAAAAAAGGAACCTTAGAACAGAACTCCAGCTTACAGGTGTTGTAAGGCAGCATGGTAATGTTTCAAGCAGAAATAATTGGAATTGATACCTGTTTCTTTTCACATATGGGCAACTTTTGGACAAGTGACTTAACCTTTCTGTGCCTTGGTTATGCCCATTTGCAAAATGGATGAAAGACATTACCAGGGATTTCTGAGGCTTTAACTAATCTTTGTAAGGCATTTGGAGAACTTCTGCTACAAAGGCACTATAGTCTCTTTGTGTTGGTCTTCAAGGTGGAGGAAGTGAGGGAGAGTCCCATATCTGAGCTGTTATTTTTAGGTGACAGAGCTGAGGAACTATCCCAGATTGTGGTGTCATTACAGGAGATTTTGGACCAAATTGGTAAACTAAACAACCATGAGTTGCCAGGATCAGATGACATGCACCAAAGAGTTTTATGTAAGAACTCAAATGTGAAATTACGGAACTATTAACCATGGTTTAAATCATCTTTAACTATCCCTTAACTTGGATTACTAACCATCCTTTAAATCAATCTTTGTACCAAATGATGATTAATGTGAAGTAATTTTTTTAAAAAAAGGGCTCTTGATATAATCCTGGCAATTACAGACCAGTACATCAAACTTAATTACCAAACAAATTTTTTTAAAGAATTGTCGGACATATAGATGAACATAATTTGTTTGGTAGAAGTCAACATTGTTTTTGTAAAAGTCACTTGTGTCCCGTTATTCTACTAGAATTCTTTGAGGGGGCCAACAATCATGTGGACATAAAGGATCCAGTGGCTGTAGTGGGCTTAGATTTCCAGAAAGCCTTTGACAAGGTCCCTCTCCAAAGGTTATTAAGCAAAATAAGCTATCATAGAGTTATCATAGGTGAAGAAGGAAGGCCCTCTCATAGACTGATAACTAGTTAAAAGAAAACAAAGGGTAAAAATAAATGGTCAGTTTTCCGAATGGAGAGGCAACTGGTAGTGTTCCCCAAAGGGCCCAAATTGGGAACAATCCTATTCAACATATTCATAAATGATCTGGAGAAAGGGGTAAACAGCGAGGTGGCAAAATTTGCAGATGATACAAAACTGCTCAGGATGGTTAAGGCGAAAGAAGATTGCAAAGAGCTTCAAAAGGATACCACAAAGCTAGGTGTTTTTGGCAGCAAAATGGTAGATGATTGTTGATAAATGCAAAGTAATGTATATTGGAAAACATATTCCCAGCTATACGTATAAAATGATGGAGGGTAATTTAGTTGTTACCACTAGAGAGAGAGATCTTGGAGCCATTGGGAATAGTTCTCTTAAAACATCCACTCAGTGTGCAGCCGCAGTTAAAAAAGTAACTGGAATATTGGGAATCATTTAAAAAAAAAAAAAAAAAGAAAAGAAAAAGGATAGAAAGTAAGACAATATCTTATGGTATCTATATTAATCCATGGCATGCCAACATCTTGAATACTATGTACAGATATGGTCACCTCATCTCAGAAAAGATGCCTTGACCTTGGAAAAAGTTTTTTTTTTAAGGCAATGAAAATTATTAGGGCATGCAACAGCTGCCATATGAGGAGAGATTAATAAAACTGGCACTTTTCAGATTGGAAAAGAGATGACTAAGGGGAGATATGATAGAGGTCTATAAAATCATAAGTGGTGTGGAAAAAGTAATTTAAAGAAAAGTTATGTACTCCTCCCCATAACATAAGAACTAGGGGAGTCCCCAGATCAAATCAATAGGTAGCAAGTTTAAAACAAACAAAAGGAAGTACTTTACAACCTGTGCAACTCCTTGCCAGGGGATGTTGTGAAGTCCAAGACTATAGCAGGCTTCAAAAAAGAGCTAGATAAGTTCATGAAGGATAGGTCCATCAATGGCTATTAGCCAGGGTCGACAAGGATGGTGTCCCTAGCTTTTGTTTGTCAGAAGTTGGAAATGGGCAACAAGAGGATGAATCACTTAGGCTACGTCTACACTAGCCCAAAACTTCGAAATGGCTGTGTAAATGGCCATTTCGAAGTTTACTAATGAAGTGCTGAAATACATATTCAGCACCTTGTTAGAATGCCGCCAGCTGCAGCACTTTGAAATTGACGTGGCTTGCTGCCACGCGGCTCGTCCAGATGGGGCTCCCTTTTGAAAGGACCCCAGCAACTTCGAAATCCCCTTATTCCTAACAGCAGATAAGAATAAGGGGATTTCGAAGTTTCTGGGCTCCTTTCAAAAAGGAGCCCCATCTGGACGAGCCGTGTGGCAGCAAGATGCGTCAATTTCGAAGTGCTGCAGCTGGCAGGATTCTAACAAGGCGCTGAATATGTATTTTAGCACTTATGAGTAAACTTCGAAGTGGCCATTTGCACAGCCATTTCAAAATTTTGGGCTAGTGTAGACGTAGCCTAAGTGATTCATCCTCTTGTTGCTCATTTCCAACTTCTGACAAACAGAAGCTAGGGACACCATCCTTGTCGACCCTGGCTAATAGCCATTGATGGACCTATCCTTCATGAACTTATTTAGCTCTTTTTTGAAGCCTGGTATAGTCTTGGACTTCACAACATCCCCTGGCAAGGAGTTGCACAGGTTGTGAAGTACTTCCTTTTGTTTGTTTTAAACTTGCTACCTGTTAATTTGATTTGGGGACTCCCCTAGTTCTTATGTTGCGGGGAGGCGTACATAACTTTTCTTTAAATCACTTTTTCCATACCACTTATGATTTTAAAGACCTCTATCATTTGCATGGCCATTTCGAAGTTTTGTGCTGGTGTAGACACGGCCCTAATGATTACCTGTTCTGTTCATTCCCTCTGTGACACCAGACATTGAGCACTGTGGGAAGACAGGATATAGGACTTTTGATGTGACCTGGTATGGCTGTTCTTATGTCAGGTGGAGAAGCACTATAGAATTCTGAAACAACTGAATTGGGATGTGCCATACAAGTAGAAGTTCCTTAATCTTAGATGTTTGTTTAAGGGTGAGCCTGAGGCGCCTCTGAAAGATCTTATCAGCCAGCAAGTAAAATCTGTTGTGTTTGCACAGGGTGTTTCTCACACGCATTGTGAATTTGCCGATGGTTTTGGGACAAAGGGCACACTCTGAGAGGCATTAACTTGCTGAATATGAAAATCTGTCCCTTTTTTTTCTGCCTTTAACAAGTTTGTCTGCTGGGCTTTTGCATTTATGGCCAGGTCATGTGATGCTGAAACCTATTTGGATCTAGTAATTTTTCACTCATGGTGAGAAAAGTTCAAAGTAAACAGAATTCCCGCCTTGGGCAAAAGAGATGCAGTGGGGTGGGAAAGGGAGGAAACAAGTAAGAAGTTGCCAGACATCGGGATTGTGCCCCCCCCACCCCCCGCCCTTAACACCTACGATGCTTTCTGAAAACATCTAAGACTGAACAGAGAGAAGGATTGGGCCCAAGCTAGGAGGCTGCTTAGCTTAAGGAGATGTTCAGAACATCTGTTTAGGGTAGCAGTTAGAGAGGTAGCTGTGTTAGTCTGTCTTCACAAAACAAAAAAGCAGTCCTGTAGCACTTAAAATGATTTCCAGCTCTGTATTTATTCTGTTAGTCTTCCAGGACTGCTAGTTTGTTTTGGTTAGGGTAAGAATTTGCAAGTAGCAGGTTAGTAAATTAGAACTAGTGAAGTGGTTTTGTTCATTTTAATTTAGTAACTAACTTTGTCTTTTGCTTGTAACCACATAAATCCTACTTTTTATACCTAATAAAACACTTTTATTATCAAACCCCATGTGCAGTAATTCTCTTGGAGGGAAGGGGTGCATATCCCTCTTTAATTGATGAAGAGAGCAGGCATTCTTAAGTTTTCCTTGTGCAAAAATTTTACACAGAGTAAAATGGATTTATTTGGGGTTTTCATCCCTTATGGGGTTAGTTCCCTGGATGCTGAGCCCTTAGATTTAGTCCTCCCCAAGCTGAGCTGGTTCTGCCTATGTGTTGCTTGGCAAGGGGAGTTTTAACTCCAACTCTGTGCCTTGTCTGGGGCGAGAGCAGAGCTTCTGGCCCAGCAGGAAACGATGATGGGGAGCCTTAGGAAGTAGGAAAGTGGATGTTGCACGATTAGCAAACCAGGGGACAACCCAAGCAGACTTCTGTGATTGTACCCCATCACAGTATTTATAATGTATAGTAAATGCTTTCATATCCAGCAGCCCCAGGACTGGGAGGGTATTCAAATAATCTGTACAATAAAGGTATACCTAGCAGTGCATAACACTAAAGAAAAACAAGATTAGATATTAAGAAACAAACAAAAATGTACGCGGAGTACTTTATTTACCACCAACAGTGCTATTGTACACAATAAACTTATACTGTATTTGTTTTTTCTTTCATTTCTTGTACTTATGGAAAACATAACTAAAATTTACTTAGGGTTAAAAAGCCAGTCATATGAGAGTTGTGAATGATGGAATGCCGGATATGAAAGAGTTTACTGTACTGTGTACTGCTACATTGTGAATGCGTCAGCCTGGTTGGGGGGAAAAAATTTTTGTCAGAAAACTTGTTGTAAAAATATCAAAACAGATTTATTAAACATGATTTGGGTACATTAAGGATGAAAAACATTTACACCAAGCAGCAAAATTAATATGTTGATTTAATTGAGAACATTGGGATCACAAGTTGGACTAATTTAAATATAGGGCAAATGTCACCAGCTACAAAACAGGGCTTAAAATTATTTTTCAAATGTAGGAATTATTCTTCAGGATCAATTCCTCTTTCCTTGGAGGCTTTTTTTACCTTCTTTTGTTGCAATTATGCAAGATACAGATCGGTGCTTGGCAGACTTTGCACTCTGATCACCCAGTTCAAGAATTGCATTTCTGTTTGACCCATAATATGAAGAGAACTCCTCGTTTTGACAGAGTCTAGAGTTTGTGAGAAATGAAAGTAGTGTGGATTTAAGTCCAAAGGACTTGAACTGTCTTGAAATGTGCTGAGTTTTGGAAAGAATCCATAGCGATTCTATTAGGTAGGCTGGTCTGTTTCTCTGCTGGTCCAGGATTGTTCCCTAAGCTGTTTTTCTATTGTTTGGTCTAATTTTAAAGGTTCCAAATATGAGGAGGCTTTCACCACTTCCTTTGGGAGATGATTCCATAACCTAGTATATCTTACTGCCATAAAGCTTTTCCTGCCAGTCAGCCTGAACATTTCCCTTCTTAATTTCATCCTGCTACTCTCGGAGTTCACATTTTTCCTACTCTACCAGCCTATACCATTTTTATCCTCCAGTGTGGCTGTATCACTTTTAGATATTTGTATTCTGTTACATCATCTAGTACCACACTGTCCTTTTGTTACCACTTGATGTAACGGTGCACATTGAGGCTGAGAGATTTAAAGCTAGCTGCCCACAGATTTCAGATGTCCAGTTCACATTTAAAATTAATTAGGTAATTGGGCGTCTGAATTCCCTCGGCAGTTTTGCAAGTCTGACTCTGCTTCTTCTAGGATTCCCTTGTGTATTGATCTCTCTGGCCCCCTGCTCATTTTTGTTGTTGTTTTGCCAGTTTGCCAATATTTTTCTGTCAGTCAGGTAGCCATAGTCAAATGCGAGAAAGAAGTAGATCTCATTCTGTGTCAAGCTGTGATCCAAACTGTATATGAAGTCTACTGTCTTTTTGTGCTCACTGGATTTGATTTACTTTCTGTTTTAATACCATACAATAAAATTACTTTCTCCTTTTTTTTTCCCATTAGTCCTTTGGGGAGGCTTTCCTGGTTTAGTTCTTACACCACAGAGTAAAAAAGCTTTCTGTTGAGCCTGTCTCTCTTTTTGTATGTTTATCTTCCAACAGATCTGTACTCGTGATGTGCACTTTCACATTCATAGTCTTTATTCTTAATATTCCTGTGATTTGACCTCTTATAGCAAACTTGAGTGTCATTTAGCTTGGAATGCTTGTACTTTGCAATGGTGTTTGTTGTGGTGTTTACAATTTTGATGCCAGCATATAATTGTTAAATACCTTTCTCAGGAAAGTGTCTTCACCCAACAAAAAAGCATTTAGATTTTTTAGGTCCCGCCATCCCCTGCTGTGCTACATAAAGTCAGAAAAAAATTCTCTGAAATCTTCACAAAGGTGCTCTGTGTGTTTATGAGGTAATCCGTTAACTAGGAATGGTATCAGTGTAGCGGTGGAAAGGTGCTTAATATCTATGATCCCCAGTCCTTTCAGGAGTTCCATGTATTTGTCCTCTCTTGTCCTGGGATCTACTCCTGAAGAGCTCTTTGGAGGGGCTGGGGCCTAGTCAGTTTGAGCTTGCATGCCTCCTGCGCACAGGGTTGTGTTGACTTAGTGGGAGTTCTGTGCATAGAGAGTTTTCAGGATTGGGCCCTTAATTTTCCAAGTTGTGACTCACATGCTGCTCACAACTTTACAAAAGGGGTTCTTAAAAAGCTTGGTTGGCCCCATCTACTCACTTTTGATACCACATGTGTTGAGGTGTTTTTCAGAGTAATGTTCCACTTCCCTCTTCCTTCATGTTCTTCTCGGGGATGTTAAGTGCCTTGCCTGAGACAGCCCTCACCCCACTTTGTCCGTTCACATATTTGATCTGTGAGTTTTTATTGCAATTTTTTTGGGACCTCTGTAGTGTATATCTGGGTCTGCACTGGAAATTCTGTAGATATGAAGAAGTGGGTCTGTCCCATGAAAGCTCATCACCTAATAAATCACGTTGTTAGTCTTTAAAGTGCTACATGACTGCTCTTTTGTTAGAATACAGACTAACACAGTTATCCCTGTAATTTTTCTGCTGTACTGTGATTGTAGCCTAAGTATGTCCTTTAACCACTTAGAGTGGATTCCTTCCAAAACAAGTATTTTGTATAGGAAAGGGAATAAAATTTAAAGTACTGCAAATCTACAAAATCATATAATACAACAATTACTCAACGTTAGAAAGAGGAATAACTTAAATGAAAACAGTAATCCCAAAGGCCACAAAATAAAAATGTAGATAGTTTAAACTCCTTTGACTTGGAATGGGGGACATCCAGAGCACATTGTGCATCCCAGGAGGTATGACTCTCCTGAACAGGACAGAAAGCAGGAAGGCTAGAAAATTAAAAACAAACAATTCAAAGGCTATTTGAGCCAAAAAGGCATCCTACCAAGGCAGGAAATCTCACCATGGCAAATCCAATAGAAAGGAGCATCAGTTATGGCTGTTGACATCAAAGATGGAAACTGGGTGCGAGCTTGACTCTTTTGATGTAAAAGCTTGTCTCTCTGGCTGTTTGTCTTAGGTATTTATGTGGTCCTCGCTACCACTGTTTTGCGTACTTGACAATCTGTAATGTATTCATCCTTGGATAACTCCTGTGAAATCAGGTTATGTTGTTCATTTCCATTTTACAGATTAAACACAGACACTAAGTGCCTTGTCCAAGGTTGTGTAGGAAGTCTGTGGCAGAGCAGAAGTGTCTTTTTTTTTTTTTTTTTTTTTTTTTTGTGATAACATTATGGGAGCAATCAGCGGGGGTAAGACATGCTCTTTTGGTGTGAAAATAGTTACACAGGAATGCTGAGATTCATTGAAACTCAAGAACAAATTGATTCTTAGTAGAGAATATATTCAGATGGGTTGTTTGTTTTTGAGATTAGTGGGAAGGGAAGAGGGGAGTCTATGACTATGTCTATACTTACCAGGAATGTTGATGGCTGCTATGCAATTTTAGGTACACTATTTGCATACCTAAAATTGATTTTGCATCCATGGACGTTTGTCCCTGTCTTATCTGCGAATGTCAACAGGAGCACTCCTGTGCCTTGGAAGCTCAAACCTAAGCGTTCAATCTTCCATGACTAGTGTAGACCTAGCCTTTGATTAAATAAATCCCAGTGTAACTTCACAGCCTGATGCCATACAGGGGAGGTAAAGAAAAGGAATGCTTGTAGACAAAACTAACATATGTACCATGTAACTTCTTGAACTGGGCAGTTATTTACAAAGGGTGATACTGTGCGTATCGAATCAGCAGACTGGTAGTTTAGGGCAGATAATGAGTAGAGGAGACGGGGTACAATCTGCATCTGTGGGACTGCTGTGTTTCCTTAACTGTCTGGCTGGGGTTGTCTCTCACAAAGTTAGATCAGTGACAAGCATCAAAACGCATCCAGGCACTTTGATCCTCAGCTTTCAATGTGTGGAGCCACACACCCAGCTAAATTGCGTGAATATTCTGAGCCTCTCGTGAATCATACTGTGAGAGGCACCAGCAGATCACTACAGCTCCTAGTTTTGCACCCCAGAAATATACCATCTTACATTGCTCAAAATTCCCTTGCATACTGCAAAGTCACTAATAAGTTTGCCACTTCTTTAAAGGAAAGTAGACATGCACCAGCCTTTGTAATCTGAGCTGAGATTCCCCAGCACTTCAACTTTCAGTGATACTTCATAAGTTCACACACAATGATAGTGTGCACGATCCAACAGGATATTAATGTTTATGAAATCTAGACTTAAATGAAACCTCACAAGCCATACGTAGTACAAAATATATAGTCATATGACACTGATGAAGATGGGTGCTCCAGGATGCTATTTTGAGGGACAGCGTGCCACAGATGGGTTTAAAATATAATATAGCATTGTGCAATTTTCTAGAGAAATCAGTGTGATAAAGCAGGGTCATGCAAGGACAATGTTAAGGCAACGTTGACCGCCTTTGGCAACAAAACAGCGCGTACACACTGCGATGTGATGTTCGTTTGTCAGCGAAAATGTCCAATTTTGGCAAAAAAACAAACAAACTTCCACCTCTCTGAGAGACACTTTTTTCTTTACCCCTCCCTTTATTATCCAAAGAGAGCCATTGTACACATTGCTCCTCATTGTGTTGACAGAACTGGCTTCCTCCTGTAAACCACAATGCCTGCCCTGATCTTTCTGCTCAGTATTTTAATCAGTGCTGCCCTGCAAACTTGCACACTCCTCTTTCAAAGCTCTGGGAGATATCTGACAGCTGTGTGCTGCTTCATTTGGGGAACAGCTGGCAACCCATCAGAATGCTGCTGCTCTGGCCAGCACTGGGAACACATTGGCAGGCAGACTGCTGCTGCTGCTGCTGGGGGAGGGGGCAAACAGCTGTTGTTGTGAGCAGTACCTGAGTTACCTTGGAAAAGGGTTCTTGAAAAGCTTGGTTGGTGCCATCTACTGACTTTTGGTACCACGTGTGTTGAGGGGTCTTTCAGAGCAATGCTTCACTTCTCTCTTCCTTCATGTTCTTCTGGGGGATGTTTAAGTGTCTTGCCTGAGACATCCACCACCCTCACTTACGGTGCTGTTCCCAGCAGCTGAGGAGACCACAGAAGAACTCAGAGGGAATTCCAAAGCTCTGCCCTCCCACGATGCTGCACTGTGGGAAACATACCCACAGCACATTGCTCATGCTGTCGATTGATGGGGTCCCAGTATGGACATAACCTATCGACAGAAGAAGCAAGTGTGAATTGCGTATGGCAACTTTTGTTTTGTTGACTGTAGGGTGTTGACTTAAATTGTGTTGACACAACTTGCCAGTGTAGATCTAACCCTATAAGAATGTAAAAACTATAATCTCGCCTAACTTTATTACAGTGTGACTGGAACAACAAATGTGTGAAAGTGACGGTTGTGAGAGTTTGAGGTTTCTTTTTAATACAGTTCATACCTCAATTTCTTCTCTGGATCAAATCCTAGGAAGTAAGCCAAGTAAGATAAAGAAAAGCCAAGAGAGAAGGCCCCTAACAATCATTTTATGATTAGAATGGAAATACAGCAAGGAGTGGGAGTGAGAGCGCTAGCATCATTCTGTCTTGAGCATGGCTGATGATGTAGTTGGAAATGCCCTAAGGCAGAGAGATTTACTCCTGTGCTCTTTCCTTGTCTGCCTGGATGATAATTTAGCCTTCTGTATGGAAAGGTACAAAAGGGAGAACTGAAAAATTCTTTGCCAGAGGGATGTTTCATTTTCATCCTTTTGGTTTTAGTTTGTGCTTCTGACTTTTCTGCTGAATGTTGAATAGCTGCCTTGTTTGATGCGGAGTTCCTGTCATGGTTTTATGCTGGTAGGAAGAGTGGTGAACAAACTGTACTTTTCATGCACCCTGTTAGAGGTGACAGCATTTTGCTGATGAATGAGAAGCTTCCAGCCTCATTTCCCAAGAGTTCAGACAGAAGCCAAGTTTTGTCATCAGAAGGACAGAGCATAAGTATTTCCTTTAATAAGAAACTTGAAATCTTGATGTCTCTGAGCACAGCCCATCACGGTTAGACCAGTTATAACTCAAGGACTTTGCCATTCAAATGTCCTGTGGAATGAAGGAGTGAGGAGGTCAGTGCTGAAGAGCACTCTCTGTATGTGTGACCAAACAGGAACCTGACCCCTTGGTGTGTTACGCTATCGGACACTGTGTGATAGGAAATTCAGTTGGAGACAGCCTCCATTGTTTTTCCCTTCCCTTTTTCTCCCTCCCCAGCAGATGGCTCAGAGTTTAGCAATTTAGCGCAGGCATGTAGATCCTGTAATGCTTCCTGTTTTGTAGCAGATAAGTTTTCATTGGAACATGCAGGTACTGCATCTGCACCAGACCCTGGTGACAGCTGAAGCTGATTTCCAGATCTCTGCATGACATGAACTATCTTGCCTCTGTTCTTGCATCCACCTCCTGATTTTTTTCCTCTTCTGGTGCCCTATAACTGGGAAGTAATAACTGTACTTTGGAGCTCATTACAATGACACAAAAAGTCCTATAAATGGTTGAGACTTTATACCCACAAATCCATATTCTCCAACATTGCCTATTCCTGCCCAGACAAGTGGATTATTTCCTCCTAACAAAGACATGGACAAGAACAATTGGAACTGTGCTAGTATCTTTAATAGAGGCCAGCCAGATCACATAACTGTTGATTTCTGTCTCTAGACAGCTAGCAGGGATGGCCTACAGGTCAGGAAGATTGGGACTGCTTGCCTAAACTGACTGAAGGAGAAGAGGAAGATGATGGTTTTGACTGAACAGGAGTGTTGAAGGGGTCGGCTGGAGATGAAGGACAGCGATAAAAGGGACAGGAAGCACATGAGGGAAGAGCAGTAGAAACAGCCCAATCTCTAGCCAGCCCCGTGTGATCTAATGGTTGGAAAGTGAAGTTACACAAGTACGGACTGGGAAGAAGGTGGAAATTTTTGCAGTGAATATCTAACCATTGGAACAATTTAGCAAGTGGCATGGTGGATTCTCTATCACTGTCAATTTTTAAGTCAACATTGCCTGTTTTTCTGAAAGATAAATGCTAGGAATTGTTTTGTGGATGTTTATATGTCCAGTGTTATACAAGGAAGTCAGACTAACTGATCACAGTGGTCCTTTCTGACCTGAGAATCTATTACTGTCCTCCCTGCAGTATCAGAAGAATCAGAAATTTGATACCTGTGCATCAAGTATAAATTTAAATTAGGTTCTTGTGTAAAGGATTGCTTAAGTTAGCATACTTTTTTAATTTCCTTGCCAGCATTGGTGAGAGTTACTCAATCTCAGACACTCTTAAAAACTCTCACTAGGAAGCAGTCAGTGTGCTGTTAAGCAGAAACCTGCTGTGTACAATATTAACTTGTTTCATAGAAACTCTCACTTTTAAATTCCAATATTTCTACAGTAACAATATGAATAGGTATGAAATGCTAGGCAGGTGGGGGGGGGGGGGGCGAGAGGAGAGGATTTGGGTTTCCTCACCTTTCTGTTTCTTCAGCTCAGATAGTTAATGATCTTTATTAAATGTAACAATTCTCTAAGTTTTCCTGCTTACCAACAGCCCATAAGAATCTGGCTGTAAATCAAGGTGGAAGCGGTTTCACCTCTTCTGATTTTTAATAAGAAAAGAGCTGTGTGTTTGTAAATTGCAAATTGGAGTTTGACTTGAAAGTTACAAGTGTATGTGTGTGTGCCCACCAAAGAGTTTAGTATGTTTTCTTTAGCAGTTAAGTGTGGGCTGCCAATTAGAGAGCAAGCTGAATGGAGATTTGTCACAAAACAGGGTCTCTCTTTATGATTTATGAACATTAAGTGGTAGTATCTAGACATGCGATTGGCAGCCCTGAGGTCACAAGCACTTTATCCATTGACTGGATACAGTGCTGGGAGGTACCATGTGATCTTTTTCCTGCACTATCCCACCAACGTATCTTAAACTTGTTTAAAAGAGATAATTGTTTGTGGTGAGGCAGAGTGAGGTTTGCAATGGAGCACATACCCACTGCTTTTAGAACAACTATTTTCATGATATCTCTTAAATGGTAACAGATTAGTGTGTTCACCTCTTAACTGCAGAATTGGTAGTTTCAGCCCCTGACCCGCCAGGAACACAGCTGACTTTTCCAGCATGTTTGGATACTGCAGTGGTGGAGGCAGTGGAAGAAATTAAGTGGAAGATGGCACAGAGAGAATGATTTTCAGTTGACAGGAGAGGACCAGATTTGGACTAGCCATAGTAGTTCAGATTAGAGAGAATATGGTTTTCTAGTGAATAACCCACACTGAGGTTAGGGTATACCCTCCTGCCCCCCCCCCCAAAAAAAAAAAAAAAAAAGTCCTCCTTAACTTGGGTTAGCTAAAATGCATTAGTTAACTTTCAGGTTAAAACAGCAGTGAAACATGGTAATTCTTGAGGTCCGTTAGTTTGGAGGCAATAGGAGACTCTCAAACTTCTGGGTATGGTCCAGCCACTAGAGCAGTGATTTTCTGCTTATTGTCCTTTTAAGCTCCTTAAATGTGGTGTGCAAAGGTCGCACACACTGTATATGTACTATTTGTATGGCTCTGAGGATGTCTTATGGGCTGCAGCAGTGTGCAGATTGGGCTATAAGTATCTCTTCACTACAGGAAGACAAAGCCACATTGTGGTGGACCATTTGTACACCATGCTACCAGTAACTTACCAAAGGTCTTCTGTCAAGAAGCTAAGAAGCTAGCCAGCTGTGCTCTTGTCAGGCTAGCTGTGTTCATTTTGTTTGGATTTTCTTCTTTCTGTCCTATCAGTTAAACTTATAATTTAGAATAAATAGAATTGGATCTGATGTCTGCTAAAGGGGCACCATCAAAGATACTGTTTCTCTTTGGAAGATATTTTACGTGTTGGTGTAATAGATATCCCAGGACTATGTTAAAGGAATTTATGGGGGAGGAAGGCACCTCTTTTTTTCCCTCCATTCTTTATTTCTTGCTATTCTTCTTTGTTTATTTGAATGTGCTATATCCTGTTCTCCCATGTACAGCGAGTTAGTTTCTGCAGTTTGTGTGGGCCTGTCACTCAGCAAGAGAGAGAGAGAAAAAAGATTAGTTAGTGAGGGAAGACTAGGAAAATGTGACTGTAAACACAGCAATGAGAAGGGGTATTTGGGCAGTACTTGAAACTGTTAACTAATCTTCCACTTAAAAAAAAAAGCAGACTGCATTTCAGGATTTTGAACCTGGAATTTGGTGCATCTGTCTAAGGAGGCATGAACATAGGAAACATTGAAGCAAGTGTGAAGAAACAACATGGACACATAGCCAAAGGAGTAGTTGCAACTTCCCACTCCAAATAGCAGCATAAAGAATGTGGGTGTAGGGAAAGGCAAATTTTGGGGGGGGGGGGGGGGGGGCGTTTCAAGAGTTGGTTATACCTAAGCTTCCAAGTACAGTAATCCCTTGATTTATGCAGAGTTTTTGTCCTGGGCAAGCTCCACATAAATTAAATTTCACATAATTTGGGGGGAAGGGGTTGGGGAGATCCCCAGCATTTCCCTGGCTGGGGGATCAGGCAGCTGGGGGAAGTGTGGGGTGGTGCGGGGCAGCCATGCAGTCCTCGGCTTGTCCCAGCTGTGGGGGACACGTAGCTGCTTGCACTGCAGTTGGGAGAAACTGTGCCAAAGCAGCTGTCTGTGCGCAGGGCTTCCCATCTGGGGGAGGTGGGAGGGGTTCGATTTGCACTTAACTCGCGTTAATGTGAGTTAGGCACGAATCAAAATTGTGCTTCTCAAGGGTTTACTGTAAGCTCATTATTCAGACCTATATTGGTTTGTGCCTCTGGTGATCTTTTCCTCTTGGCACTCCTTTATTAATGGAAGGGAGGAATGCAAGCTCAAGAACATGAAATTTGGAACACGAGAATGTGCAACTTTGATCTTTTCACCCACCCCCTCTAGCCTTTCCTTTTAGGAAACAGTTCTCAAATGGATGCTTGATCACATGCGTTCTTGAGTATATTTCTCTGTTACATAGTACAGCCATAATATGTGGCATAAATTATACTGGTGCTTAAGAACCATGTGTGCTGCCTCAAAAAATGAGGGAGAAGGAGAAGACTAAATTAATGGCATATATTTGTGAGTGCCTATTTTACTTTATCGGGGGGTAGCCATGTTAGTCTGTATCTGCAAAAACAGCAAGAAGTCCTGTGGTACCTTCTAGATTAACAGATATTTTGGAGCATACATTTTCATGGGCAAAGACCTGCTTTATCAGAAGCCATGTGTTACCTTATTACTTCTGTGAAACCCTTTCCTGACAGAAGGAGATCAAAATATATTGAATTCCAACAGGTCAAATTCTTCTCTATTATTCTTGTAAGGTCTGTGCAGATCAAGGCTGAAATCCTGGCCCATTGAAGTTAGTGCAAATCTGCCATTGACTTTTATAGGATTTCTTTCCCAATGTCTCTTGTTTACTGAATGTCCAAGTCCAGTTAAGTTCATGGTTTAATTTATGTGTATGCATGTATCTGAAGGAAGGATTTGACCTTCATGATGTATATCAATAATCACATGCCAAGAAAAACATGAAATCCTAATTAAAAAGCTCTGAGCTTGGCTGATTTGTGGTAATATATTCTGTCATGCCTATCAGTACACATACATACAGGGCAAAATCATGAAATTGTTGTAAATTCCAGTGGTGGTCATAAGTAATCAGCTAATTGAAGTAATGAAAAACCCAAAAGTTAGGTGGATCAAATTGTATATTAACGTTCCTGAAGCAAGAACTCCAGCAGAATTGTACATACTGTTTATACATAAACATTCTGACAGGTAAGTACCTTTGAATTCATCCTTTGAAGGTAAGAACTCATCATTTAGCTCCTGGGAAATAAAGTTTCAGACTGAGCAATTTTTTTATAATTGGAAGACAGATAATTTCATCCTTCTATAAGTAGCACTTATTTTTGCAAGATAGAACACTGAGTGCTCCACTTTGTATCAGTTCAGATTTCACTACATGGAATCTACAAGATGTTGGACACAAGGTTGTTAAGAATCTTCTATATTTTTTAAAATGGAGAGTGTTGGGATTTATATGTACAAAATTTTATTAATTTTTTCTCCTAAATCCAGGTGATGGTTTTTGTCTCCTCACCCGCATCTGCTCCAGCCAAGTATTTTGATGCTTTGCACCACTTCTCTCTGAGTCGTCCTTTTTTCTTTTTTTAAAGCATTGCCAGCCACCCAGCATTCATGAGCCACTCTAACTCATGAGGGTGGAATTTTGATCAGCTGAAACAGAAATGCATTTCCTTATCATTACAAAGGATCCTAATGAGTTTGAGAGAAATTAAAAGGAATGTGAAATACATTTGCACTTGCTCTCCTTTCAGCCATCTCTCACTTCACCCAATTACAATTTTTATCATGTAATAAAGAATTGTACAGATTGCCTGCTGATGATCAGGCTTTGTTTAAATGTATAGTGGATGCTCTCTGGATTTGCTTACAGCTTTGTCTCATCAGTGTGTCTTTTTGTTGAATGGGAAGTGCATGTGGAAACCAGACACTCTTTGCTGTCAGCTGCGAAAAGAGAGGTGATTAGAATGATGAAAGCATGTCTCTGACTATGTGTTCACCAGCTGGAACCCCCATTTTGAGAATTATTGCCGAGACATTAGGAATCCATCACAGAGTGCAGGAGCACATTCCCAAGCATCTACCCTGGTTGGTATCTGAAAACATTACTGAGACTCTCATCTTTAGGAATCTGAAAGATCTAATTGTGGTTCAGATATAAACTTCCTTAAGGGTCAGGGTCAGGGTCAGGGGCTGGAGCCAGAGATCAGCCCACCTCAAATAAATGAATAAATTTCGTTTGATGGCTCTACCACTGAATGTGGAAGTCAGTACAGTATGGTTATTCCACCTCTTCACATCTCTTGTTAATATCTCAGGTTTCCTTGGTGTATGTGTTTTTTTTTTTTTTTTTTTTTTGAAGCTGTTACTATAGTTTGAGCAGCCCTCTTCCAAATGATTTTACTGAATAATTTTAGCTGTAGTCTCCTCCTCCTCCTCCTTCAAACTGCACTGACTCCTGTGTATTGCAGAATTTTTGAGGACCAAACAACTTTCTGTATTCTGCCCAATCCATTTCTTGCCTGACTTGGCAACAAAACTGCCAGTTCTTTCAGCATTTTTGACATAGCTACTACCAGTAGAAGTATCAGAAAACTTAGAAACCTTTTCCTCTGCTCGTTCTAAACCAAATTTGGATATAAACTCTGACTTAAAGCAACCAAGGTTTAGATTGTTTTTCTGACCTCAGATCCCTAATTTGCTGATCCTTTCTGGTGTTATGATTTTAAGGAATATGAATAAATGCTCTTTTATGTCAGAAATTGAAGCCAGTGAATTGAGAATCTCAGCATCATGTTATGTTTACTAAGAATTTTCTCCACGAAATTATATTTCCCTATAACTTGCTGTGCTTCCTCAGAGCTGTAATCCTCCTGTGTTACACATTTTCAGTTCAACTTTTCTTCTCTGCTAATCTCAGGATTTGTTCTGCTGCCGTTCCTAATCCACAAGAGTATTTGTGACCTCAGAAGAAACCTTTGGCAAGAAGCTTTTTTGGATTTGGGTGACACAGATTACTCTGGCTAGAGTGCTCAGATTCAGCACTGAGTCTGAACAAGTCTGAAGCACTTATCCGCTTGCCCACCAGAAACAGCTTGCTGCATTCATCCCAGGTTTCTAATGGCAAATTAAGCTCTCAATTTGATATGGTGACAGGAGCAGTTGTATCTACATACCTACGGGAAAGACTCTATAAAATACTTCCTGCCAGCACCAAAGCCTTGTATATAAAAACACAAGACAAATTAAGTGTTACATAATTTTTTTGGTAAAGGATTTAGCTAGGCTTTATCTTGGAGCAATAGTTTAGCAGCATGACTCCTAGCAGATAGTGAATTCACTGAAAGGAGACCTGTGGTCGGAAACGCACTGTGTGGAAAGCTTTTAAATGGTGACCTAAACGGTTTTTTAAAAAGCTTACTAAGGGTATGCTTATGGCGTATACCTGGCCCTTTGAGGCCTCCGCTAAGGCCATGCAGTCCAACCACACTCCACACCAGGAAAAAGTGTGGGAGGAGGGCCCTCCAATCTTGCGTAGTTCTTATGATATGGGAACAAAAAATAACTTTTCCTTATTCACTTATTCCATACGTATCATGTTTTTATAGATCTCTATCATCTCCCCCCTTAGTCTCCTCTTTTCTAAGATGAAGTCTTTTTAATCTCTGTTTAACCCCAGTCTTCATAATCTCTTTTCATATGGCACCCCTAATCATTTTTGTTGCCCTTTTCTGAACCTTTTCCAATGCCAGTGTATCTTTTTTTGAGATGAGATGACCGTATCTGAATACAGTATTCAAGATGTGGGCATATCCTGGGCTTACATAGTCAATAAGATATTTTTTCTGTTGGTCTCTATCCCTTTGTGGTGATTCCTATCATTCTGTTTGCTTTTTTGACTGCCGATGCCCACTAAATGAATGTTTTCAGAGAACTATCCACAATGTCTCCAGGATTTCTCTCTTGATAGGTTATGGCTAAATTAGTCCTCATCATTTTGTGCATATAGTTGGGATTACTTTTTCCAATGTGCATTACTTTGCATTTCATTAAAAAAAATCATTTGCCATTTTGGTGCCTAATCACCTAGTTTTGTGAGATCCTTTTGAAGCTCTTCATGGTCTACTTTGTTCTTAACTATCTTGAGCAGTGTAGTATCATCGTCATGTTTACCCTTTTCTCCAGGTCATTTCTAAATATGTTGAATAGGATTGGTCCCAGTACAGCACCTGGGGGGCTGCCACTACTTACCAGTGTCCATTCTGAAAACTGACCATTTATTCCTACTCTTAATTTCCTGTCTTTTAACTGGTTATCAGTCCATTAGAAGACCTTCCCTCTTATCCCATGACAACTTTCTTTAGAGTATTTGCTGAAGCACCTTGTCAAAGGCTTCCTGGAAATCTAAGTACAGTATGTGAAATGGATCCCCTTTGGTCACATGCTATTTGACCCCCTCTCAAAAAAACTCTAGTAAGGCAGGACTACCCTTTACAGAAACCATGTTGACTTTTTCCCCCAACAAATTATGTTCATCTATGTGTTTGACAGTTCTATTCCTTGATGTAGTTTCAATTTATTTGTCCATTATGATATTATACTTTACCACTTTGTAATTGCCAGGATCTCCTCTAGAGACATTTTAAATATTGTCATCACATTAGCTTTCTTCCAGTCATTAGGTAAGACATGAAAGAACTGTCTGATAGCCCACTGAAGGGGGCAGTAGGAATGCTTTTGGTAGACAAAACCATGGAAACATGGACAAGGCATCCTCTACTGGTATGAATTAGTAGAAGCTGTGTCCTATGATTAATGTGTATTTTGCGGCAGGTCTTCCTAACAGTGCTCTTTCATCTGCAAAATTCCAGTGATGTCAGGTTCTATATTTTAGTTATTTGTACAGGACTTTGAAATGTGTGTTACAGCACAGATGGGGGCTGCATGTACTGTCCTTCCTAACTGTTATAAGGGTGCTACTGGAAACTAGACTGGGTAAAGCCCTAATAGAAAGGATAGGCTTGTCGTCCCAATAAGTCATCACTGTCTTGAATTTCCTTCAGGCTATTAAGAATGAAACAGTGGTATTTTCAAGCTGCATTTCTTTCCCATGGGGGAAGGTTTCGTTTGATGGCTGGTGTCACTGTTTTGGTCGATGCAGAGATGCTCATTCCTCTAGTTAGGTGGTCTGGAATGGGAGAGGGTGTGAAGAGGAGGGGGAAGTCTCTGCACCATAGCAGATTTCCTTTCTCAGACCTCTGCTAATGCAGCAGAACTTTAATGGAGAATGGCACAAATTAATTCAGCACCATGGAAGGGGGCGGGGGGAATGACAGGAATAAAAAGAATCCTATTTGTGAACTCTTCACTCCTTTTCCTTACCCTCTGCTGTGGTTTGGTTTGTGTTTGCCCTTTGCAATGGGATTAGGCTGGTGCTCCTATCACAAAGAGAGGCTTATATTCAGCCAGTTTTCACTCCCTGCCCTTTGGCTCCATCATCAGTGGGAACAAGTGCAGAATAGTTGAGTTAGCTTTGCATGAGGACGACAGAGCATTTTGGCAGGGTTAGAGGGACCATGAGAGTTAGTTGTTTAACTGCTTTAAAGAAACATGACGGAGTGTGCGTGTGGTATTAATTTTGATGGAATAAATGGGCCCAAAGCTGTTAATATGAGCCAGTCAAGGTTCTGTCCAGCATCAGACATATTTATATAAGGTTTGGGGCTTGGCAAAGAGGGACCTCATCCTGCTTAATACCATGGTAAGCTCAATTAGAGTTTAACCTTTCATTAAAGGTATAGAAAAAGAAGAGAAATACAGTAAAATCCCAGTTATCTGAGTCTTGGTTATCCAACATTTTGTTTTATTGGGGCACCCAGGGCACTGTCGGATAAGATGGAATGTTGGATTACTGGGGTTGGATAATCTTCTCCCAGCCCTGCAGCAACCAGGAAATGGCTCCTGGCAGCCCACTCCACCCCCCGTATCCTTCCTCCAACTATCTGACACTTTTGGTTATCCAGCGATTGGTCGGTCCTGATTGTGTGTGGTTACCGTGGTTTTATTGTAGTTAAAACAGTTGAAATGTTAAGTATGAAGCTGGGTTTAATTTTGACTCCCCTTGTTCACTTTCTCTGTATCCGGGAGAATGTTTAGAAAGAACCCACCCTCCACCTGACCCCCGGGTGTCTTGGACTGGACTAAAGATAGTAAATAGTTGTCCTGCTGGTGGAAAGAAAAAAGGCTAGTTGAGATGGGCTGGAGCTGCTGCTGCTGCTGTTCAAGCCCCATCTCGTCTAGAAAGAAAAATAAGACAAACACAGACAAGAAGGGAAAGAAACGAACAGCAAAGATATTAAATACCGCTTTTGTCTTTGATGCTGACTGCTACTTGTAGCCCTGCTGCCTGGGAAAACTATAGCATTGCACATGCTGAGATTGTGCAACTTGGATTAGCCTAGAGCTATTTAGGGCATTTGCTCTTAGCCTCTTTTCCCTGATCCCAAACCAAGTGCAGTGTTGCAGAGAACAAAGTCTTCGCTGGCTAGGCCAGACTCTTAGGCAGAAGGCAAGTGGAGGAGGAGAGAAAAGAGGAGAAATAACCTGGAGAAGGAAAAGAAATATGTGGTGTGTAGGTGCATATCATGAAGTGTGACACTTAGTGGTATTTGGGATTTAGCTGAAGCAGGTGAAGGTGCCCACATCACTGGAGTGTCTCTCTCTCTTGTGGTCTGGTTAAGCGATGTCCCAGGATCAGGGCAATAAAGGCCAAACAGTGTCATGGGAGATCCTGGGGTCCCTGCAGATGATGATGTGTCCGCCATGAGACGCTTGCTCCTTTTAGTTCTGTTTTTGCACTCTGCCAGCATCTAATTCCTGCTTCCTGAAGTCACCTTCTCAGCACTCCAAAAAGGAGTGCTGGGTATAATAGTTCATTATTTTGTCCAAGTAGGCATAATTACTCGCATACTGGTTTTGGTCCATCAGTTTACAGCCCTACACTTCTCTTCTATGCCATGTGGAATCTGAACACCTTCCCTGAATTATGTCAGTAGGATTTTTTGTTTGGCTTAATTTAATCTTTGTCTCCCTTTTGCACCCTTTCCAATTAATATATGTTGTAGCAAATTGTGATGCTTTATGAATTTGCACTTTCTTCTTCTGATCATTAATGTAAAATTGCAGGCCCAGTTATTACACCTGTGTGTATGCATGCATTCCCTATTCCCCACCCCCAGACAATTAAAAATGACCAGTCTGTGGTCAACCACATGAGCTAATATCTTCCTCGTGTTTCCTCTAGGATATCTTTCTCTACCGTTGCCCTCCCATGCAGTGACTGTTATTAGTAATGTCACTTGGTGGCAACTGAAACTCACTTTGTGGCTTGTGGGTGATACCACTTGTCCCAGCTAATGAAGGCTTATGGATTGTTGCTGTCACATCCGTGCATAACTGAAAGGGGAATACACTGGAAGAGGGTTCTGCAACCTGCAGTGTGGCTCTTTAAGGACTTCTTTGTGGCTCACAACACTATAATTGCAAAGTGAAAATAAACCCTCCTGATTTATTTTTTGAAAATGGTGAACGTCTAAAAGCCCAAAAAAGGAACCGCTCATTTCTAAGTAACAAACAATATAAGATCTCAACCTGTTGGAGAAGAGGCATAAATCAATGGTTTGAGTGTTGGCCTGCTAAACCCAAGGTTGTGAGCTCAGTCCTTGAGGGGACCATTTAGGGATCTGGGGCAAATAATTAGAAAAAGGGAGGTGGGGATGGCTCTTGGCCCTGCCAAGAGGACAGAGGACTGGACTCAATGACCTTCCAAGGTCCCTTCCGGCTCTATGAGATGTGTATCTCCATATTGAATAACTCCTCCCCAGCTGCCTCCAGAGAGAGAAGGTTCAGGAATGAAAGTCAGGAAGACACTGGCACAAACACACGTAAAGTATCAAAACAAAAAGCAGTCAAGTAGCACTTCAAAGACTAGCAAAATAGTTTATTAGGTGAGCTTTCGTGAGACAGACCCACTTCTTCAGACCATAGCCAGACCCGAAGAGACTCAATGTTTAAGACACAGAGAACCAAAAACAGTAAGCAAGGAGGACAAATCAGAAAAAGATAATCAAGGTGAGCAAATCAGAGAGTGGAGGGGTGGGGGGGAAGATCAAGAATTAGATTGAGCTAAGTATGCTGATTTGTCCTCCTTGCTTACAGTCTTTTTGGTTCTCTGTGTCTTAAATATTAAGTCTCTGTTCTGGTCTGGGTATGGTCTGAAGAAGTGGGTCTGTCCCACGAAAGCTCACCTAATAAACTATTTTGCTAGTCTTTAAAGGGCTACTTGACTGCTTTTTGTTTTGATAGTGTATAGACTAGCACGGCTTTACTCTGTTACTATCCACACATGTAAAGTGTGAGGAAATAGAATGTGAAAAGGTTTGTGAACATTCTGCAGTAGACACACCACCATTGCTGAGCTGGTCTGTTTACTGTGCTTCCATCTCTCTGAAATGCCTGTTATACTAAAGAAGTAGGAGGAACACAAGGACTTTCCCACTCTGCTCAGATAGCTTAAACTAGAGTCACTCCCAAACAGTCTTGTCAGGAGCCTTTTGTTCTGGTTGAGTTTTCTTTGCAAATAAAATCACTAAGCATCTCCTTCACAGATGTGTTAGCTATAGTGGGTCTTTTGTATTTTTCTTTTACTTCTGGCAGTGGGTCTTATAGCACTTTCAGCTTAGGGGAGACATCAAGGCTAACTTTCATGAGTGACTTCTGCCTGTTCCTCTCCCACTCCGACCTGTCTAAAGAAGGTTTTCCAAGCTCTCTTCTCCAGAGCTGGTGGTCTCTCCAGTGCACACCTACATGCTAGCTCTCAGCTCCTCGAGGTTTTAGAATGTACAAATGAAACAGCTCATTACTGTGTCTGATGACTCACATCACTGGTACACTCAAGGCTAAACACTGTGAAGTAAGAGGATATGCTCATTTCAAAGAGGTCATAAAACAAAGGGCAATGAAAGACACAGAGTAGAAAGTTGCCCAGGAGAGGAGAAAGGAGGCTAACACTCTGAAAGCCTGGAGTTTGTGGACTGTGATTGGCTGACTTCTCAAACCTGAACTGAATTCCAAACATTTCTGGATCCTAATTAACCAATTAGTAGATGGTAGATGTACAGTAGATGTGCTTTGGGAAAGCCATATACATACATACATACATACAGCCTGTGGAATTGGTAAACAAAGGGCCAACTCAGTCTGGTGCTGTACTTTATATTCAGTGGAAGGAGCATTCATCTACAGTACCAGCACAAATTTGAATTCTGCTCTTCTGGAAATCTGAGTGGGTATATCTTATCCCCCAGTCCCTCACCACTGGAGTGGAGAGTAAAATGGACAAACCCTTCTTTGCCTTTGAACACATTTAGCATATGTCTGTTTCACTAGCATTCAGGAGAGCATCAAAAGTGCCACAGAGCTTGTCATGGAGGAACATCCTCATATCCCCTTAATCAAAGAGGCCAGAGTGACACTGTTTTCATCTCCACTACATTTCTTTGAAGAATGGAAGATTCACCCATTACTCACAGGCTTTCCCTGCTCATGATAGACTGTCCTTGGGTAAAGGTCACAAGATCAGATTGTCACCACTAAATGTGAGGTCAAGTTCAAAAACTCAGTCCAGCATTCTAGCTAGAAGAGTGTTTCCATCTCAAGATTGGTAACCAGATGTTTCCGCAATGGGCGTATTAAGCTGTGTATAGAGAGAATCACTTGAGGAGGAAGATGAGGGTAAATGGAATAGATGAAGGTAGGGAGTAAGGACCAAAAAGGATACAGGGACAGAAGTGCAGACATGATCTGTCCATTGTTAAGAGAATGGGATGGTATTAAGACTTCATTTGATACAAATGATAATCCATAGTATTTCCAAAGAAGAGCTTTAAGCGACAAATCCAACAGAGCCTCACTGTGAAAAATTGTGTATTGTTGTGTGTATCAGGAGCGTTAAAAAAAGTGAAACGATTAGATTTTTAACTATTTAGAAAAGTAGCATTTCTGCTTTTGTGGAATCTTTCATTTTCAGCAGATGTGTCTTTTGAGTAACCAGGTACAGATTTTCACTTGAGGGTATGACTTTATTTTTGAACATAGTGTGTGTGGTTCCAGGTGGGGCCAGTAGAAATTCATGGACTTTCACCAGCTCTTTGTATTGTCCGCAGAATACAGAAAAATCAAAGTTCTGCAGGAAAAGATAATTTCCAATAAATAAAATGTATCTCCCTTTTCCCTTGCCCCTTTCATTTCTCCAGTAGCTTGACCGCATATGACGGGATATACTGCCATTGTGCGCTAAGTGGGCTCTCTAGTTTGAGGCCTAGCTTGTGTTGAAGGAGCGAGGTTGTATGCAGATTTTAGTGGGGAAGTATGGTTTATCTCTAGTAGTTATTGCTTTCTTCAGTACATGGATTTGTAACGCCTTGGAAACAAGGCTTTGGTATTTGGCATTTACTACACTTCAGAGACAGCTCTCTCTCTCTCTCTCTCTCTCTCTCTCTGCATGTCTCTCATTCACTTACCTAATTTTGCTGGTTGGTTGAAGCAATCAGGTGAAATTAACATATTCAAATAAAATTCCCCACCCTCAAATAGAGGGCCCAGCAAACAGGTAAATGGGCTGTAGTTGCAACCTAAAAATTTTCATGGTGATGATGGTAAATCTTTCCTCTTACTTTTGTTACCATGGCATTGACTCTACTTGAAAACAGACCTTTGGATGATCATGTCAAATGCAAGCAGTAGTTGGAGAAGAATGCTGAAAAGAACAGGAAGTAAGGGGGGGTTTCAGACTCCAGCTGACAAGCATTAACTCATTATTTATCTCAGTAGAGACCACCAGAAATTTCATGACTACCTTTTGTCTGATTTGTGACTGCAGCTGATAGTCCTCTTGCAAAGGCTTTGTTTTTTCAAGGACTTTTTTATTCCAGTTTACACAGGAAGGTGGAATTATTCCAAGTCCTGAACAGTTCAGAAATGTTTACCTTCCACAGATTTCACTAGAAGACAGAGTTTACTTTTTCAGATCGTTGATCCTCTGGTTCACATAATCTTGGATGAAACTACAGATTGTGGTTCATATGTACTTCTTACGCTTCACCCTTAAAGAGCCAGTTAAAGTAACCTAGTACGCACTGAATGTCTGGACTATTAGGATGCTGAATTTGGTATTTTTGGTGTGATTTCTGAGAGCACTTCCTTTGTACAGGAATACATTCAGGGTGTGTCTACCCGGGCACAAATCTTTTGAAATAGCCATACTAATGGCCATTTCAAAGATTACTAATGAGGCGCTGAATAGTCAGTTCAGTGCCACATTAGTAATCTTCGAAATATGGCTATTTCGAGGATTTGTGCCCATGCAGACACAGCCTCAGATTGCTCATTTATGGGTATGTGTCCTAATGCCATCTTTCTGACTTGTGTCCTTTGTTTTAGTTCTGAAAACATGCCCATCCTTACTTGATGGCACAAATTACTCTCATAGGGTGCATCTACACTTGCATTCCTCTTTCAAAAGAGGTATGCAAATGAGGGAAGTAAAAAATGCAGATGAGCTTCTTTTGAAAGAAGAAAACCAGTGTAGAGTCTGCTCTTTCGAAAGTGAGCTCCATCTTCGAAAGAATCCTGCTTCCTGTTAAATAAAGGGAAGAAGGATTCTTTTGAAGGTGACGTTTACTTTCAAAATAACAGCATCTACACTGGTTTTCTTCTTTCGAAAGAAGCTTTTGAAATAAGAACATGCAAATGAGGTGTAAATATGCACCTCATTTGCATTTTGATTACCCTTATTTGCATATCCCTTTCAAAAGAGGAATGAAAGTGTAGACACACCCCTAGTGAAAGTGCTCAAAATGCATGTCTGACCCTTAAAGGCTCATTTCTGTTCTTTGGTCACGGCTGGTACTGAGGGGTGGAGAATATGTTTTTGTTTTCTGATTGTCCTCACAGCTCCAGCCAGCCTGGCCCACCTGTTTGCTTCTCTCTTATTGTTTTCCTGTCTAGATCATCTGAAGATGCATTGGTTTAGATTTTTGCACCTCTGTAGAGAGTAGAGGTTTCAGACTTAATTGAAGAGACCCTTTTATCATTTTTGACATAAAAAAGGAAACATAGACCTCTATGGAAAAAGTCAGTCTGGAACAGTATGATGTCATTGTCTCCTTTGTCACCTTAGTCCTTATTTTTAATAGTAATTGTTGTTGTTCTAGCTCCAAAGTGTCTACTGCTTTTGGAGAAAATTATAGCTGATCATTGAACATGGATCCTGGACTAAGTAGAATTTCATGTAATTTTGGCCCACAGCCTGCAAACAGTTACAGTTGTGCTTAACTGTACAACTCTAACTGGTGTTGCTGTTCTTTTTGCAGTTTCACAAGCTACAGTTGTTACATGTGCTTAAAGACAATAGCGATTGGTAGAAACAGGTTGCACAGGCCATGTCTTTGGACATGTGACTAACCTGTGATGATGACAGCCTGACGTATATCTCCTATATGATTTATACACTATAGTCACATAGACATTTCTGAAAATTCTGTTCCATAGGCATCCAGCGAGGACCATAACTTGAGTGCTGCTGCTGCTTGTGGTTGTTCAGCAAAGACCAAAGCACAACATGGTGAACATGTTTCTTTTAAAAGTATCAATAAATGTCATCACTTTGTTTTATATATCGATAGTGGTACGTGTGTGTGTATGTACAATGATTTGAGGAAGGGATGTGAATGAGGAGAGGACATGTGCTCGTTCCCTAGCTCAGAAAGGACTAGGTGAATGGCTTCATGATCTTTGGATAAAAGGTGTCACATGTTGGCTTGTCTGCTGATGCAATATATAGATATAGGATTTAACCTGTTACTACAGAAACTTCTGTGCAAAGTGCAGCTTTCTACAAAATAGATACTTTCCATGCATGGATTTTAATTTCATCCATGGATGAAATTAGAGTAATGACCTGTTCAATACCAAGAGCAATATCCAGAGTAACACACCACACTTTGGGGAAATACTTTTGATACTGAGAACTGACAAGGGGAAGCTGGGGGCAGACTTCGATTTTGGGTGTATTAATATAAGTTTCTTTTTTGTTTGACTTCCTCCAGCTCGACCTTACCAAACCAATTGAAGATCAGGGCCCGTTGGACGTGATCATACACAAACTGACAGATGTCATCCTTGAAGCAGACCAAAATGATAGTCAGTCGTTGGAGCTGGTTTACAGGTTCCAGGTGAGAGTCATTTTTCCTAGACCTTTAGTATTTAAGGTGGAGGCAAAAGCAGAGAAGGAGGCTCTGCTCTTAGTGTTGCCAATTCAGTCCTTTTCTGTAGAGTAGAGACACTTCACTGAAACATCTTCCTGTGTGCTGCTGCCGACCCACTGAAAGCTCTGGGAAAGAAGGCTTTATGGAGCTGGACTGGCTGCTGTAGTTCTGGGTATATTTTACACTGTGGAGATAAACAGTGCAATGACGAGTTCCCCCCAGCATTTTCTTTTCATCATCCTAGAAACGTTGCTACAATCTCCAAAGAGGAGAGTGTTCCTGTTTGGGTTTTCCCCAGATCCCTGAAGACAGCCTTGTCACAAGAAACACCATTAAACAATTTATAATACTTGTGTTCTGCGTGTCAGTTTTCACCCACTTCAGGAGGGTTCACACATATCCTTAGTTGGCTTGTCCCCAGATTTTCTCTCCTCAGAAAACGCTTGCACACTCTATCTGCCTAGATTTATGATCCACACAATAGCAGAGTTGTTGCAAATTTTTTTGTAGTGATCCATCTCTCGTTGAGGAGACTTTTATTTATTTCTCCCCTGGAAGTTTACAGTATAGTTCAGATATGCAGCAAGGCCATGCAGATACATTAGTGATGAAAATAGTATCCAGAGGGCAGGTTTTTCCAAAAAACTCCTCCCATCAGTAATGTGAACATGGTTGAGTTCACAGCTTTAAAAGGAATTATTTCTAGCTGGTGACTTTGAGCAGTGAAACATCTTTTTGCTTCAAAAAGAGAAGCAATGTTCTCCGTGGCATCACAAGAAACTGTTGTGTATGCTGTTGACATCAGCTTTAAAACCACACAACTTTGGTAGCTTTGCACTCCTAGGAAAGGATATTCTGCTCTGCTCAATGAGTTACAATATCTTTCCCCTTCTCTTGACTTGGTCAGACTCTTATGCGAAATAACTATTTAGATTTACAAGGGACAGACCCCGAGTTCTGATTTGTTGGGGGGAGAAGATTAAATATTTATCACAGAGGAGGAGGGATGTCCATAACCTGTAGCATTTGGAAATTAGGGAAGTTACTGAGAGGAGATTTGGAGGTGGGGGAGATGTCGGATATCTCTGTGGCACCCATGCAGCACTGGACTTTCTCAGATATCAGCTCATTCAGTTCTCACATCTGTGTGAGGGAATATTATCCCTACTTTACAGAGGGGGAAACGGACGTCTAGACTGTTTGAAATGTGTAAAAGGCCACTCACTGAATTGGTTGGACCTGGGCTTGGAATTCACAAAATCCTGTTTCTCAGTCCCATGCTTATATGTCATGCTGCTTCTCAATACACTAAATATTACACATTGTAAAACAGGCTGGCTCATCCGTTAGTCTCAAGAGAATATCTTCTGGCTGAACTCTGCAGGAGACTCAACAGAGTGATGTATGGATTCAGCAATCTGCGATTAAGGAGTTGCAAAATAGTGGTTGGGTTTCTCTTCCTCTTCAGCATATACACAGGCCACCTCAAACTGCAGAGCCAGAAGTTCAACCAAAAGACAATTATTTAAAGATAACTAATTGTTGAGGACTCTCTAGTTGTTAGAAAAGATAGCGCATGCATGCCTTTTGTAATTCGTAAGGCAGAGGGAAGGTTTCCAGTGTGTTAGGTACCAGCAGAGATCTTCATTGGCTAAAGTATATGAAACTAAGCAGGTTTTATGTAAACATCCACAGACATATACATATATATAAAAGATGGAGAGATTTTGATGCATTATTTTCTTCACTGATTTATTTAAAAATAGATATAAATACTGCAGTTTAGTTTTATACCTTATTTCCTTTGGAGGAAAGTAGTGGTTGACCACGATATTAAATTGAGATACTGTCTTGCACCTCCTGGTTCCCTTATTTCTGCTGCTGAAAGTGTGTCTCTAACACAGACTATTCTTTTTCGAGACCACCAATATGAAAGTCCGTTAAATAAGGGAAACCCATTCCAAATAATATCTGAAATCCAGTTTTTTATCTTATTCAACCAGAAACAAGAGTAATGATCTTGTACACAAGGTTGATTTTTTTTTTGTTTATGTATTTTGTGTGTTTATTTTACAGCTTAGGTCTTAAATAAGACAGATACTAATTGTTGGGTTTTGGAAAGCAGGTCACCATGAATATTAATATGGATAATCTTTTCTTAATGCTGGTGCCCAAATGCCAACATTAACGATCCGGTTTCAAATAAACAAAGGACTATGCATGCTGTTCATAATGTGAATACTGAGAAGTTAACAAGGTGTTATCTTCTATATGTGGCTTACATGATGCAGTGATGGTGTTGGGATGAAGTGACAACTTCAAGTTGAAGCCGTTGCACTAGTTGATTTGTTACACGCTTTGTGGTGCTTTTAACATTGTTCTGTTGTAACTTGTTACGTCATTTTTGCCATTGGAATAATTTTTTTTAAAATCCCTCTCTTGCCCCTTCTGCTGTTGACCATGTAAATGTTTTTCTGGGAGAATGGCACTGGAAGTAATATCACTCATCTACTCAGAATACAGCTAATTTTTTATCATTTTCAGAATGTAAACTGTGGGTTCAGACTTCAGCTCCATAACCAGTTCCTTGCTACCTCTTGATCTCATTGCTTGACCCCATGTTTTAAAATACCACTGCTCACTTACCCTGCTTCCATCACTTTTTTACCTCCTTGTTTGGCTTGGTGACAGACTTACATGTTGTTCAGACTACACTACAGCTTTTACTGTGCTGGCGACTGGCTTGTATATACAAGCTAGATTACTTTGTGGATAGCTTAATAAATTAGGGCTGTGTGCTGTTTTAAATTAATGTTTATTCATAATACAGCTAAGTACCAATAGGTATATTGCTCTTGTCATAGTACAGTAACTGGGGATACATACATACGTACATTTTGTATGTATGTATGTATGTATATTATATATATAAAGAGAGCTGCCTGACTTCACTTTTGTAGTAGTTAAGAGATGGTTGCATTCAGAGCCTGTTTTCTGCTGTTGTGTGCTGCTGGGACCTTCTATTTATATATCAGCAATCAGCTGCCTGTTATTCATGGGAGCACTTTATGATCTCCTTATTTCATTCCTAAATGACTAAACTGTTAAATTACAACCTTGAGCAAAGTTCTCAACTCAGAACTGTGTGTCTGCATGAGGGAGCTTTCTTTCTTTTTCTTCTCCTTTAACTTTTCTTTCCTGATACACATTTGGACCATTAATTATACAGGGCCTGTCATCAGTGTTCTCGCTAATTGTTCCCACCTTGAGTGGAATGATTTTTCTTATGTGTACCAGTGTGAAGATGATGTGCAATACATCACTTCCATATTGGTGCATGTTGCACAATTTATGTGGCAGGAGTGGAGCCAAGAGATGCTGAATATGGAAGGGGGCACAGGGCTGCAGCAGAGGTTTGCATTGCAAGAGTGTGGGGGCTCTGGCTGGTGGTACAGGTTCTAGGGTGGGCCTGGGGAGGAGGGTTTTGGATGCAGGAGTGGGACTCCAGGTTTGCAGAGGAGTTCTGGGCTGTGGTTTAGGGTGGAGGAAGGGGTACAGGCTCTGGACTGGGGGCTTTGGGGTACAGGAGGGAGCTCAGGGCTGCTAAGGGCTCAAGATGGGGCAGGGCATTGAGGCTTAGGCTTACCCAAGTGCCTCCTTGTTGGAGATGGTGAGAAGGTTGGTGGTGACATCTCAATGCTGTGACTGGCATGGAGGGACTCCTCCCTGTGGACCCCAGCAGCTTCTGGGCTCTCCCTGCTGCCACCCTAGGCCCCTACACAGGAAGCTTAGGGGGAAATTTACCCTATGATTACTGCAAAGTGCTCAGTATTAAATATCTTATAGCCTAGTTAAGTCCTTTGTAAAACGTGAGAGCAACTCACCATGAAACATTCAAAAGAAACCCACGAACAAGGTATACTGTTCCCCCAGGTTATTCTGCAGCACTTGCTATCTGTACATTTGGAATGCTACTTACCCACCATTTTACCTCTCTTCCGTGGTCCACATGATCTCAGACATTTCTCTAGAGGTTAGGGCAAAGAGGAGCCCTTACTGCTCTCTGTAGTGTTTGTTGGTTGACATATCCCCCAGCTTCCCCTCACCCCCATATGTGCTCTCAAGGGCTTCTTTGCAGTGCCCCTTACTGACTTGGCTGTAACATCATGCAGAATATAAAGTAATGCGTAACCAAATCACTGACTGTAACTGAAGATACATTTGAGTCATGATTACCAGTGTGTAGATGTGAGGACACCATCAGTGATCATAAGAAGACACATGCGAAGTACCAATGAAGCACTGGCTGAGTGCTGTAGAACTTAACCTCAGGTTCTTATTTGTGGGACTTGCATCATGATGAACCGTTCCTGTGCTGCACGGACTCCTGGTGCTCTTCCTTTTCATTAGTTGTTTTCACTGCCTGTCTACAACAACACTGCAGTGTTCTGATGGGCCAGAGAGCAAAATGACAGTCTAACCTTAGTGTTCTTACTTAATTTCAATTTATATCTGGGGACCAGAACAAACATAACCCAGAGATTACATAACATAACTGGAAATTAGGGCTTCTGGGTTCTACTGCTAGATCTGCCTCTGTATTGCTGTGTGGTGTTGCTGTTGCTGCCTCTCTATGCCTCCATTTACTCATCTGTAAAATGTGTTTAATATTTACATCACTGCTACTGAGGTTTAGTTGATTGTAAAGTGCTTTGAAATCTTATAAGCAGCACCATGGAATGGCAAAGCACTATTGTGATCATTATTAAATTAGTCTAAAATAGTCTGATGATAAATCTGATGTAATTTACCATAATCTGAATTAGGATTGTCAAATGTTATTGAAAGAAATTTTGTACTCCCTTATCTGAGGAATATGCCAGCACCACAGTCAGTTACGCCCTTTACTCACCAGCTGACACAACCACAAATGGGACTTGTTAACTCAGGCTACATATAGTTAGAAAATGCTCTCATTTTCCAGACCAGATGTTAGAGACTGAGGGACATATCAGTCAGCACCTTGTTCGGTCAGATGAAGTATAAATCCACAAACTGCTAGCTTCCTGTGTCGGGATTTAATGTACAAAATTAGTAGAAAGAGTTAATTGCCAAAACTGAATGAAAAGTACGGTATAAATATTGAATATCTTTGTACTGTGCAGAACCAGACTGACAAGAGTGAGCAGCCAAGGCATGCAGTCAGTTTGTTTGCTGGACTAGCATCTCTACAGTTTAAACCCTAGTTTAAGTCCTTGGTGGTGTCCTGGTCCCCTTGTGCACCTCACCTAACTACCAAAGAGGTTTGCTCTGTTCACAATGATTAACTGACTCTGAAAGTGTTCCAGGAGACTTTTTTCCAGGCCAGGACAGAGGTGCACTGACCCAGCTACGAGTGGAAACTTGTGAAATGTTTGGCTTTACTTACTGCCTTTGAGGCCTTCATTTTTAAGAGTATTAAATTTAACCACAAATAACAACAATGGTGAAAAATTCCAAAAATGTCTGACAGGAACTCATGCGCTCTCCTTTTCCCCTGTCATTATTTCTTGATCATTTAGGAAAGTTAGTGTCACCTAATAAAGTTTCTCTTTTTGATTACATGTGCCTCCTGCAAAGCAGTGTGACCTAGTCAGTATGGTCCTGGACTGAAACTCCAGTTTTTGAGGCTTGGCTACTACTTTGCTGGGTGACCTTGGGCAAGTCAACTTTTCATAGATCGTAAGGCCAGATGTAACCTCTGTGATCATCTAGTCTGACCTGGGTCATAGGGCCGCCCTGAATTAATCCCTGTTTGAATTGTAACTTGTCCTTCAGAAAAAAAATCCAATCTTGAAAAACTAACAGTGATGGGGAATCCACTACAATCCTTGTTATGGTGTTCCAGTGGTTAATTACCTCCACTAGTAAAAGCTGCACCTTGTTTTTAGTCTGACTTTGTTTCACTTCAGCTTGGATCCTCATATCTTTTTTTCTGGTCAGTTGACAGCCTGTTTTGTATCAAATTTCTGTTCACCATGTAGGTAACTGTATAGACTGATCAAGTCACTCTTTAACCTTCTCTGTGTTAAACTAAACAGATTGTGCTCCTTGGGTCTATCATTATAAGGCATGTTTCCTAGTCCTCTAATCACTTCCCTTCCCATAGTAACAGAGAGTAAGCCGTGCTAGTCTATACACTATCAAAAGAAAAAGAAGTCAAGTAGCACTTTAAAGACTAGCAAAATAGTTTATTAGGTGAGCTTTCGTGGGACAGACCCACTTCTTCAGACCATAGCCAGACCAGAACAGACTCAATATTTAAGACCCAGAGAACCAAAAACAGTAAGCAAGGAGGACAAATCAGAAAAAGATAATCAAGGTGAGCAAATCAGAGAGTGGAGGGGTGGGGGGGGAGATCAAGAATTAGATTGTGTGTAGACGAGCCCCTATAGTGACTCAGAAAGTTCACATCCCAATTTAAATCTAAATTTAAATTGGGATGTGAACTTTCTGAGTCACTATAGGGGCTCGTCTGCATACTTAATCTAATTCTTGATCTCCCCCCCCCCACCCCTCCACTCTCTGATTTGTTCACCTTGATTATCTTTTTCTGATTTGTCCTAAATATAGAGTCTGTTCTGGTCTGGCTGTGGTCTGAAGAAGTGGGTCTGTCCCACGAAAGCTCACCTGATAAACTATTTTGCTAGTCTTTAAAGTGCTACTTGACTGCTTTCCCTTCCCATGCGTTTTTTCCCCACCTGTAAAATGAGAGTAAGGATACAGAGACCTCTTTGAGATCTGTAATGAATGGCAGGGTAAGGCTTCATGTTCAAAGCCAACTCTGTTTCCATTGGCTCTACTGGCAGGCCGACTCACCCTACTTCCCTTGCTTTCCTGGGGCCTCTCTAGGACTCACTGTCTGTGGTTTTACCTTACAGGTAAGACAATTAGGGTTAGGTCTTAGGAGTTAACTACTGAGAAGATTTTAGTTATCTGAGTTTCTGGAATGCCCAGAAAAGTGTTACCCCTCTCCTGCACCCGTTCAGCACAAGATCTATGGGTGGTTTATGTAAAACTGGAAGACGTACCCTGTGTTGCTCAGGTTCTTAGCTGTAGATTTTTTTTTAATAAAAGAAAAATGTACTTTCTATATTTAAATGATAGCATCGGGTAAAGGTTTGGTGTGGGAGGGCTGTGGCCAGGGAGATGGGGGTTTAGAAGTTAGGACACGGGTTAGGTGTGGGGGGGCTGTGACAAGGGAGATGGGGGGTGCAGCAGTTAGGGCAGGGTTTGGGATGGTTGGGGTGGCTCAGGACAAGGGTTGGAAGGCCCTAAAGTGAGGGCAGAGGGGGGAAGTCTCAGACCTGGAGGATGAATGGCATGGGAGGACTCAGGGCAGGGTTTGAGGGTGGAGGAGTGAGGGCAGGGGTTGTCTCACAGTAGGATTTGGGGAATGCAAGGTAGAGGATTGGAAATGTAGTGGGATTTAGGGCGGGGGGGATGCAGAAATCCTGACAAGGGGTTGGGGGTCTGTAGGGCAGGGAGTTCAGTGCAGGGGGCTGGGAGGTCCAGGGGTGCTTCCCAGGGCTGGCTGTGGCAATGAAGGTAGCACTGATCTGGGCGAAGGACAGCAGGGCTGTGTTGTTTGCCTCTGCTGTCTAGTCTGGAGGGTGGGGGCAGGACAATAATTTCCAGCCCCCGTGTCTACTTGGGAGGGGCAGGCTCAGCTGCAGGTCCCGGTGTCTCTTCTGTGGGGTTATCCTGTAGGCCCAGCCTCTGTGCGAGACGCTTGTCCCAGGGGGGCCCAGGGCAGAGGGTTTGGTGGTGGTAGTGGGGGTAGGGGCACTTACCCTGTTCTGGTAGCCAGGAGGATAGAGCCCCAGGTGGCCACTGTGTTCCTACTGTGGCTGCCGCCAGTGGTGAGTCAGAAGTATGTTGTCTCTCCTGTTTGTGCCCCTCCTTTTCCACACTCCTGAAATTCATCAGGTTCAAGCACTCCTCATTTTTCTGATGCAGCCAAACCCCAAACTTGATTTAAGTCTGGATAAGAGGAAGATGCATAACAAATTTGGTGGTCCTAGCTCATATAGTTTAGGAGGAGTTCTTGAACAGACAGGCTCACAGGCACATATAATCTAAAATATAGATATGTGTTAAGTGGAATTTTTTTATTATAAGGGGATGCATTTGTTTCTCTCCCCATCTCTGATAACTACGACTGTGTGCAGTAGCTGTGATGGAAGTGGGCTCTCTGTGGCAAGTTACAATAATAATACTAAAATGCTTTTGATTGATAGAACTCAAAGCACTTCTCAGATGTAGAAACTGGAGCACGGGGAGGTGATGTGACTCACCTGTGAACACGCAACAGATCATTAACCAACCTATAATCAGCTTGTGTTTCCCAACTCCTTGTCTCGTGTTACGTTCACTGGACTGTGCAGCTGCTTGGTTGTGGGTCTATTAAAACAAACAAATTCCAAGTCATGGTGGTTGGTTGATTTGCTTCTGGTGAATGAGATACAGAGGGTGCAAAGGTGTCCCCTCTGGAATGTGTATGCTGCTGATTTTGGCACACCCTCTTATCACTTGTGTGTAAAATGATCCCCCCTGTGGCTCATTGGGCCATTTGTACGCCTCTCACTATGAGAAAACACATATGCAGTGCTGAACAGGGCAGAGGAGAGTGCTGCCAGTGCAGAATAGCATGCCAGAGAGTCTGCTTAGAGAAAGTGCTCTCATGTCCTCACAGAGACAGAGGAAAGTTTAGGGAAGACGCGTAGGAGGGAGGTGGAGTGACAAATGTCTCTAAGTTGGTTGTAAGCCATTGAAAATTGACAGAGAAGTATTTTCCCAGGCAGTAATAACTCTTAAATTCAGTTTATATGGAGCATCAATTGAAAATAAAAAGAAGAACATATTTAGCTATGTAGCAGAGGTGTTTGTGTGCATAGGACTAAGCATACATGATCATGGTACTTGTGACCTCCTAACTGTTGCGTTCAAAATGGGAACTAGTTTAATTCTGTTTGTGTTTAGTAAAGTGGGGGAAGAATGTCTGATGACCCTGAGCAGAGCAGGCCCGTGTTTTCAGTGCTTGATAGAGCCTTTCCAGCTAGCCAATTGTCCTGCTATCGAATATAATTTCCAGGGTAGAAACTATTACTTGTGTTACTGCTGTTCAACAAACTGGGTATTATGAATTGGAGAGCAGTGCATCATTTATGGAGTTATGAGAAGAAATTGGGTAGTTTAGATTTGTTACAGCTGTTCAAAAGCCTTTGCCACCAACAACCTTAGCTCTGAAAAGGGAAAGGACAACATTTGGTGTATCATGGTAGGTGTGATCCTAACGACAAACTGCTGTGGTGCAGAATGCTCATGCATTTGGAAACTTCTGTCTCTTTTCCCCTGTTTCTTTCTGAGGTGTGTGTTCATTCCCCCTCTTAAAATGTAACCATAAACTATCTGAAAATAGTGAGGGCAATTCACTTGTCTGTGAGGGGCTTGTAGGTGAAGAAACTAACACCACAAGCTGACTTTCCTTGTCTGCTAGATGTGTCCTATAGAGCAGCTGAGAGATGGTATGACCTGTGTCCTGGGTGGGAGGAGAAGGGGAACATTGCAATTGCTTAATTAGGGCAAACCCCAAAGAAGGGGGCAGACAGTCCTCAAAACTGGGGCTTATTTTAATAATTAGATTTACCGTGCCAGCAAGAAATCAGCTTATGCAATACCTTCCCTGTTACCCAGAAACCAGAGGTGTAGCCGTATTAGTCTGTAGATTCACAAATAAGCTGTCCTGTAGCACTTTAAAGACTAACAAAATTATTAGCTCATGAGCTTTTGTGGGTAAGAGCCCCATCTTCAGATTATGCCAGAAATACAGTTCCCTTAGGCTGCAAGACAGCTAAATCGAATATGATGAAGATTACAGAAAATCTTGTTTATCATATAAAAATTCTGCCAAGTCAAAAGGTTGAACATGCTGCCTCCCAGGTTAATGAATATTTTAGATCTTATTCAAATACACACTTACACCAGTTTCTGTAAACCAAACTAAAATTTATTTGAAAAGAAAAGGGAGTATTGGTGAAAAGATCATTATACACGCAGACATAAATAGCATTCTTAGTTTCTTTATCATGAAGACTGAACTTACAAATGTACAATTATGTATAAAAAAATTTTAGAGATTACAAGTCTACTCAGTCCTATTTCTTGTTCTGCCAGTCACTCAAACAAGCTTGATTACAATTTGCAGGAGGTAGGCTGTCTACTTCTTGCTTTCAGTGTCACCTAAAAGGGAGAGCAGGCATTTACATGGCGCACTTGTAGCTGGCACTGCAAAATATTTACATTCCAAATGCATTAAAAATTTGTATGTGCCTTCATGCTTTAACCACCATTCCAAAGGACATGTGTCTACGCTGATGATGGGTTGTTCTTGATAACAGTGCAAGACATTGTGGACTTATGCATATTCATATTTGTCATCTGAGTTAGATGCCACCAACAGAAGGTTGGTTGATTTTATTTATTTTTTGGTTTTTTGGTTTCTGAGTTTCTGCATGGGAGTGTTACTCCTGTAAGACTTCTGAAAGCATGCTGTATGCCTCATTCCTCTAAGATTTTTGGATAGTACTTAAGATTCTTAAACCTTGGTCAAGTGCTGTAGTTTGCTTAAGTAATCTTAAAGTAATCCTTGGAAGACCCGCTGGGGTCCAGTGCAGGTGGGAAAGCATGGGTGTGTTAGCAGTGCCTGTGAGGCGGGGCGGTGGGGAGAGGAGGAGCAGATGGAAGCCAGGAGGCTGTCATTACAGAGTGCCTGGTTAGCTCAGTTGGTTAGAGCATGGTGCTAATAACGCTAAGGTTGTGGGTTCAATCCCTGTATGGGCTACAGGGTTTGTCGGGGGGAGGGATAGCTCAGTGGTTTGAGCATTGGCCTGCTAAATCCAGGGTTGTGAGGTTGATCCGTGAGGAGGCCATTTAGGGATTGGGGCAAATAGATGTCAGGAATGGTGCTTGGTCCTGCTGAGAGGTCAGGGGATTGGATTAGATGACTTCCCAAGGTCCCTTCCAGTTCTAGATGTGAATCTGAATCTCACATTGGTAACTTCTTTTGTATTTTGTCAAATCCTCCATTTTTATAATGAACATTTCGGGTCATCATCCAAGAATACTATAACATGAAATATGTGGCAGAATGTGGGTAAAACAGAGCAAGAGACATACAACTCTCTCAAGGAGCTCAGTGTCAAATTAAATACATTTTTTGATGAAAATTATCAGCATGGAAATATGCTGTGGTATACAAATGTTTAGTATATCTGGCAATAAATACTGGCTACAAAAGTGCCCCGTGAACACTGGTTCTCACTTTTCGATGTAAACGAGAAGCAGGCAGCAGTATCTCCCATCATTGTAAACAAACCTGTTTGTCTTACTGATTGGCAGATGAAGTAGTAGGACTGAGTAGACGTGTGGGCTCTGAAGTTTTGCTTTGTTTTATTTTTGAGTGCAGTTGTGGACCCCCCCCCCCAAAAAAAGTTTGTACTTGCAGTTTGCGCTTTCATGGCAAAGAGATTTCACTTTATTAATTTTATGAAGTGAATCGAAAAATACCATTTCTTTTCTTATTTTTACAGTGCACATATTTGTAATTAGAGTAACATACAGTGAGCACTGTACACTTGGTATTCTGTGTTGTAACTGAAATCAGTATTGAATATGTAGGAAAACATTCATAAATAATAAATTTCAGTTAATACTCTATTGCTTAAGTGTGACTAATCTCAATTTTTTATCTTGATTAATCTTTTTCAGTTAATCATGCTTAATTGACAGCCTTAGTGTGAATGTAAACCTCTCCTTTTGATCTCTGAATTAACAGAAAATAGCAATAGACAGGAACTGTTGGTTACGTTATCAGCCTCTATGAATGTATGTGTAAACACCCAAAAACACCTCAAACATTATCTATTTGTATTTCTCTATTGGTTGAATCTGGGTCAGGAAACTTGCTAGTTGTATAATCCTTTCTGGCCCTGTGTCACAGCTGGACTTGCCTGCCTTGTTTAAATCTGTAAAAGTGTGCTGCTGCAAATGGGGTTCCTGCAGTTTCTCAGGAGGAGTATGGTCAGATTTCAGTTGCAAATTGTCCCCTGCTCTGTTAATCATAAAATTGTAGGACTGTAAGAGACTCTGTGAGGGTGGACTACCTAATGATGAGGGTTAATTACCTAATGATTTCTATCCCTCCTGAAATAAGGACCTGATCCAGGGTACAGTGAAGTCCATGGAAGTGAACACCTTGGGCAAGCAAGTCTTTCCTTTGGCTGGGTTTTGTATCAGTTCTTTTATTCTGGGAGGGCAGAGCTTACTGGGGAGTGATCACTCCTGATTAACATTGCATTCATGCTTTAGAGCAAAGATGTGAGTGAACGCTAAAAATTGTTCAGCAGGCCCTGGAGACTCTGTGTTGTGGTGGTTTACCAATTATTTGTTGGAGAGAGAAGCTCCAGTATGTTATCACAAGTGTCTCATCAAAGATGCTAAAAGAGGAAGACAGTGTACATGGAGCGGTATTTGGTCCTAGAATTTTTCCTGGACAAGGGAGGACTGATTTGGGTCTGTGGTGGAGATGGATCTAATGTGGAGGCAGTGTTGTCTGATCAGAATTGTCCACACTCCTTTGTGGCTCCCACCTGACTAATGGAAGCCTGGAGCAAAAGAGAGAACCCGCCTCCACAAGGTCAGGCTGAGGATATGTGTATCTCTGACTGCTACACCAATTTAGGTGCCAAAGTTGCAGTGACTGTTTTTTTGGTAGGAAAAAATCCTCATGTTGTCTTAGTAAGATGGCCACCGCTGTTCCTACATTCCAAGCAAAGTTTACAACACTGATAAGCCAGCTTGTCTGTTTTGTCTTGTGTAAAATGCTGTGACTAGACAAACCTCATTATATTCTAATTAGAACAGAATACTAACCAGATATCTGTTCTGGCTTTTCAGGGATTTAGATACAGTTATCCACTGGAACTCAATTATAGTTTGTTACAGTGAAGATGATAGTGCATGTTTTGGAAGAGCCACAGGCCTGTTTAATTTGTCCTCCAAAGCTGCTTTTTGTTAAGATTCTTTTACAGCAGTCTTGTGAAAAGCACCACCACCGTCATCAGCTCTCCACACGGGCTGCTACCATCAGTGGACATTTTAAGTGTGTAACATTTATTTCTGCTTTGTTTTTTATCATTTCTGCTGTCTCTATTTCTGAGCCCTCTCACCCAAGCTTTGCCAGGAGCAACTATATGCCTAGCCCATGGTCCCTAGCTAGAAAATTTTCCTTTGTTTTCTGGACTTCTGTTGCTGCTGGAGCAGTTGCTGTCATCAGAGGTCTTCCCTTACAGTGGAACAGCAGTTTTGGGACTTTTTGGGTGATAACGCCAATGGCTTTCTCTGTTAATGGATGGGCACAATGAAATTTATCCCGTCTTTACATACTAGACCATCACTATTCTGCACACTCCCCATCTCCAGACAGTGCCATGAAAGTTACAATGCAGCCACGCTCTTTAAAAGGCAAAAGTGATATTTTGTCTTTGCTTTTGGGTAATACAGGACAGTAGGCGTTTCTGAGAAATTAGAGAGAAACAGCCAATTTGTAGTCCAGTAACTTAAAAAAATTGATCTAAAAATAGTTTAAAATACCACATCTATTTCTGAGTTCACCTTCAACATTTGTGGTTTTATAGACACCTTTTCCCATCTTCTCCATGACTTCATAGTATGTAAGATCCCCTCCCCACCAAAGGCGAAATTAATTAAGGGCTCAGTCTTGCAGACATGTATGGGAGCATCTCACATGCATGAGTATTTGCAGGATTAGACACTGAGCACCAGATTTTTGAAGGTATTCAGGTGCCGAAAGATTCCGGTCCAATGACAATTAGGTGCCTACATTTTTAAAAATCTCAACAGGTGCTTAACTTCAACTTCAGGAGGGCACCTATATCTCTTTTACAAATCTTGTCTTGACTAGATATTCTGGGGAAAAGCCTGAAATTAACTAATATATTCACAAGGTTGCTGTCCAATGCACAGTGAACCAGAAAATCACAGAGAATTTTTTTTGTAATTGCTAGTTATTTCAGATATTCCTTATAAACCCAATAAGTTTTGCAAAGTCAGAATTCTAAGGTTGATTGTGTCCTTAAAAAGCAAAAACAATATGTCTGTGCAAATGTGAAGACTGAAGGAAGTACATCAGACAAGGAGAGATTGAGCACAAGGCAGGCAAAAATTCCTGTATTTTTGTCCCGAATCCTGCGTGAAAATTTTCGATTGCATTAGACATGTTCCAAAGTGCATCTACATCTGTTCCCCATCTTGTAAAATTAATATATACTTCACATTTAATGAAGACTAAAGCTTGTGAAAATGGGATGACGCTAAGTATCATTGCTGCCAGGGTTGACGTACATGCTATATAGGAGGATTTTGTAAAAACAAAGAGTTACCCAGATGAAATAAATGGTTCAGCTGCCATCTTTCAGTATTTAACAGCTGATGTTTACAGGTGTGGGTGTGTCAATTCTTGGCACCCGAGACTTTTTAAAACAGAAGCGTAGTGGCTAATCCTCCCCTTGTTTTTTCAGATGACATTTTAAGTAACCCTGGCCTGCGTCTTCTCCCGCTCCCACCTGCACACATGAATCTGAATAAGTATTTTTTCCAGAGCCCTCTGATACAAACCTAAAAAGAGTGGGTCTCTCTTTGCATTCCATTTTCCTTCGTGGTCTCCTGCCAGTGGTAAGTTCTGGTACAGAGGGTAACTAAATGTAAGGCCTGAAATCTAAACAAAGGGGGATCTGCTCAGAAGTTCTTGTTGTTTCTTGTTTGTTTTTTGTTTTGTCAAAGATTGGATAGAGGAAAGCTTGCACGTTGTCTGGGTCAGGCTGAATTCCAGCCCAGGGGGATGGCGTCCTTTCAAAATATTGAGAAACCCAACTCTCTTCCAGCTTGTTGTTTGCCCGCTGCTCTGCATTTGGCAATAAGCTTTTTGGCAAAGCACAGGGAAGGAAAGTGCAAGGTCATTATGTAGAGATGAATGTAGATGAGCTTAAGTTGGACTCCCTGAGCTTTTGATTTATTGGGAGCTGTGATCTGTCTTTGATAGTTCCTGTCTCCTGTGAGTGGCAGGCAGCCAAGAGCCTGGCTCTCAGGAGAGGGGAAACCACTTCTGTTAGGGATGGTGAGAGTCAGGCAGCCGCTCCTGACAGGAGCGGTTTCCCTGCACCTGTCAGTGGCGGCAGCCACTCCTGTCAGGGTGGCAGCCTGACTCTTGTCTCCCCTGACAGGAGTGGGAAGTCGCTGCCCTGACAGGACTGGTTTCCCCTGCTGCATGGTCAGTTTCCCGGCTCCCCTGAGTAGTGGGCAGCCGCAGCCAGGTGTCAGAACCGCCCCCCCGCCCCCGCCACTCAGAGTTACATTAACCTGAGATTCGCACGACTTGAATGTACATATCTTAGGGTTCTACTGTACATGGGAATATCCATGGTACTTTTTTTTAAAAATTTTCTGTGGTGGTCTTGGTGTGTTCCATTACCAGCATTTGTATATTAACCATATAATCCTGGATTCACAAAAGTTCTGGAGCATGTGCTTAATTCTTGTTTATTACGGTAGGACATAAACACAGGTGTTCATGATTCTGTGAGTAAGGATGATTCCTCGAACTGTGACCGTGATGATTCTTGTCAAGTAGCCTAAGTCTATATTTTTATTTTATTTTATTTTATTTTTAATTTTTTCCTCATAAGCTCAGGAGCATCAACTCATCTAAAGGCTTGTGTACACACACAATTAGACTATTGCGAGTTGGGATGTCAAACTATGCCACATTGGCCTTGTAATATGATGAGGGATTCTGGGCCAACCCGAGAGAACCAGTCCTGGGCCACTTACAGCCCAGGCTGGGATTTCCTTCTCAATAAGGCAAACCAAGCCAACCACACACACATTTCTGCCAGCCTCATCACTGGTCAGCCAGAAGCTACACAAGCAAACCCACAGATTCTCCAGCTGCTCCTAATGCCCAAACCAGCAACCTTCCTTACTCAGGGGGTAGGTTATGAAAACTCATTTCACCAAATTCACACAGATTCTTCCAGGCCCCAAAGGGACGAGCCACATCCCCAGGTCAATATATACTTTGCTCTTATCTGAAACAGCACACTATGCCAGTCCTTTAGAATCTAAAATCTAAAGGTTTATTCACAAAGGGAAAAAAAAATAGGGTGAGAGAGAAAAATTGTTAGTGATACATTACATACATCAGTTAAAGCTATTGATGCAGGCCTGTGATGTTATAAGCTGCTATCCTTGAAAATTTCTGAAAATACACCCCACTAGGGATTGGTGCTTAGTTCATGCAGACTTAGTTCAAGATGACTGAAGAACAAGAACAAAATGGTCACTGCCAGGGTCATACATATAGAGTTGTCCTGTGGAGGGAAAAATCCTGTCGTCGTCGTCTTCACCTGATCAGGTGGCTCATTGTGGCATTCTGCCATTGGCTGCATCTCAGGTAGCAAATCCCAAATTCCTTAGAAGTGTATTTGATGTCTGAGCCTTTGTTTTAGTCTATCATCCTGTCTGGGAGGAGACCACAGCTCCAGTTGTGAGTCCCCAGCTCTAAAACATTTGCAGTTCAGATGTATAGCCAAAATCTATTACTTTACAAACATGGCACAGAGATACAGGTAGCATGAACAGATTCAGTGCACTGTCAGCTTTCATTAGGCACCTCACTTGGTCGTCTTGGCACAAGATTTAGTGCAAGCTTAAAAATCCAGTAACATCACAGGCCTGCTGAGAGCTAACTGTCCATGGGTATGTTAGAGCGCTTTCATCAGACTTGCTCATAGCACCTTAAGGAGCTGTTAATGTGCATCAGCAGGGAGTAAACGGTAGAGCTGGTAACTTGAGTAAAAGTACAGCTGTTTTTGGGTGGAATGTACTTAAGTACAAGTTATCAGTGTCCCTCTGGAAAACTGTTTAAGGAAAAAGTGCACATGCATGCACAAACACACACACTTGTCATATCTAAATTGTATTCAAGTATCCAGAAATAAAAGCAGCTGCACTTTTATTCGTGTAACTTTTTGGGTACTTTCTCCACCTCTGGTAAATGGATAGCTGGATTGCAGCAAGCAACCAAGTGCAGGGTAGAGTCACACCCCAGTTTACAATTGCATTTGCTCTGATCCAACTGACAGAGACCAAAAACTACAAGAACTTTACCAAATATTCATAAACCTGAATTACCCACCAGGAGAAGTAAAAAAACAAATCGACAGGGCCAGACGCGTACCCAGAGACCAGCTACTCCAAGATCGGCCCAAAAAAGCCAAGAACAGAACACCACTGGTCATCACCTACAGCCCCCGACTCAGACCACTGCAACAAATTATTAAAGACCTACAACCTATTCTTAATCAGGATGCTACACTCCAGAAGGCCCTGGGTGACATGCCTGTTCTCTCCTACAGACAACTTCCCAACCTCATGAGGATCCTTACTAACAGCCACAGCCTATACCCCAGGAACACCAGTCCTGGAACCTTTCCCTGCAACAAAGCCCGCTGCCAGCTTTGTCCACATATCTTCTCTGGAAATACCATCACTGGACCTAACCAGGTTACTCACAGAATCACGGGCACTTTCTCATGCTCGTCTACTAACATCATATATGCCATCATGTGCCAACAATGCCCAGATGCTTTGTATATTGGACAGACTTCTAACTCCCTCAGACAAAGGGTCAACGGGCACAAAACAGACATCAAAACACTCCAGATCCACAAACCAGTTAGTCAACATTTTAATGGAATGGGGCATTCTGTCAATGACCTAAAGCTATGTGTGTTACTGAAGAGAAATTATCGCACCGTTTTAGAAAGAGAAGTGGACGAGCTGACTCTTATATTCAAATTTGGCACATTAACACACGGTTTAAATCGTGATGGGAACTTTCTGAGTCACTATAGGGGCTCGTCTGCATACTTGGCTCATTCTAATTCTTGATCTTCCCCCCCACCCCTCCACTCTCTGATTTGCTCACCTTGGTTATCTTTTTCTGATTTGTCCTCCTTGCTTACTGTTTTGGGTTCTCCGTGTCTTAAATATTGAGTCTGTTCTGGTCTGGCTATGGTCTGAAGAAGTGGGTCTGTCCCACGAAAGCTCCCTGATATGCTATTTTGCTTGTCTTTAAAGTGCTACTTGACTGCTTTTTGTTTTGATAGTGTTTAGACTAGCACGGCTTACTCTCTCTTACTACCCAGTTTGCTGCTGTCTAATGGGGTATATAGACAAACCCTGGGTTAAATGAACATTCCCACCCTATCCCTGCGGCAATCTGTGATCAGAGATCTGTGCCTTCATGTCTTAGAGCTTCTTGTGGTGCCCCTGCTGAACATTATCATGTGGGAAATTATTAGTTGCATTAGAAAACTGCCCCTTGTCTCCCTCTTGGTCAGTGTTGCTGTGGAATTCAGGAGAGAGAAGATTTTTTTAATAAAGGATATATAGTTTGAGTTTTCTTAAAATGTTTCTCACCATTTTTCAAATAAATCCATATACTTGTGTGTGAACGTAGTGGCACATACAGACAGCCAAAAGACATTTAGAGAGGAAGGATGGTCTGGTGCTTAGAGGCTTGAGTCTCGGGTAGAGACAGGGAGATGACTGAGAAAAACGGCCCTTTACATGTGTTACGTTTGTCAGCTCTAAACAAAAGCATGGACCCAGGCTTCCATTTGGGGAAGCAGAGAGAAGCGTAACAGCCAGGGCTAGTGTTTGCAGGAGAGTGCAGCTGACTAAATGAGAACATGTGTGCTGTGCTAGGATGATAGCTCATCTCCTTTCTCTTTCCAGGTGGTAAAACATAGTACAATGCCCTGCACATGTCTCAGGGTGATTTGTATGGGAATTCAGAGATAAATGTGTAAGAAGTTTGTGGTGCCACTTAGTGTGTGCCAAAGACTGAGAAGAAAATTCATTTCTGTGATCCGAGCAATACAACGGGGCCACAACCAACACCGGCTCCTCTTAATAACTAAATAATAGTCCTCTGCAGCAAGCAGTGAATTATGTACATTCATTCAATAGTAAGCAAAGACCTGTTGGCGTCAAACAAACAGCTCAGTTTCACCCAGTTAAAACTGGAAGTAAAGTCATGCGAGGGGGTCAGGTGTCTCCATTCCTTTTGCTCTGTCTCAGCACCTACTGCAGCATGTGTTCCAGTGCTTCCTGGTGCTATTCTTCAGCATAACTTGAAGGGGGTGGTTTTTTTTTTTCTTTGAAGAATATCCTGTTTGCCTGAGGTGCTTAATTAAACCTGTTATTAATGGAAATATTGAGCATGCATCCCCATAAATGGAAGTGAAGAAATGAACGGAGGTTAATGGAGACTGATTAGGAAATCTTATTAAAGAATAAAGACAGATTTTAGCCTTGGAATTACGTGTCCTACTCTGAATGGGATGAGGGAGGGAGATACTCTTGTTAACGATTTAGACGTTATGGAGCCATCGTTGGCAGGCATATGGCCCCTTTTATACCTGCACATGTGTGGGCATGAAGAGACAGACCTCGAACATCTCAGATCACAGTAGACATTGGCAAGAGCTAGTGGGATAGATCTAAAATTTCCCTCTGACTAAAGAAGCAGCAGTCATGATGTCAGCAATGGGAAGGTGGTACTTGATGTTTTTCCACTGCAAAAACCAGCCTGTGGCAGGGAGCCTGTCAGAGTGTCTCAGACGCAAGCTTATGCTGCTAGGCTGACAATAGCAGTATGGGTAGTCCAGCTTGGGCTGGGAGCCTAGGCTCTGAGACCTGGTGAGGAGGGAGGATCTCAGAACAGAGGCTCCATCCTCTAGCCCAAGCCCAAATCCTGCAGTGCCATGTTTAGCCCTGGGGTGCAAATCTTGTGAGCTTGTCAGTCAGTTCCAGATCAGAGACTCCCTGTTGCAGATCGTCTTTTGCAGTTTAGATGAACCCTAGAGGAGGTTCACTGGAGAGTCGCTGTGTTTGCAAGCAGGGGAGTGTTTGCTTAGGGAGGTGGATGTATGGAGCTGTCGCTTTGAAAACTCCATCGTGGTTCAATTAAATAGAAATACCACTGGCCCTTCCACCTTTTTTCAGTCCTTATCAGCTAGCTCCTCACTGTCAGTCAGTACAGGTAGGGGATAGTAGTCATAATGTGGTTCTGATCTGCATTCCAGAGTGGACTGATGTCCACATGCTGTTTAAGTTCATTCAGTGCTGTTACAAACCTGGACCCCAATACCATCATGTCCTTTTACTCCTAATGGTTCCTGCCAATATTGCTCTCTGCTGCTGTGTGAATCTTCGTCCCGGTTCTGCTCTGAACAGATGTGGCTGCAGAGTAGGTTGCAGCACTGATAAGCCTGCAGGTGGCTGCCACTGCCTGGCATGGTATTTGTAGTCAGCTGGATTTAATTTTACAGTGCCAGCAGCCAAAAAACTAGACATACCCTGCAATGACACTTACAAAGTCTGTCAGCCTCATCTAGAGGAGAAGTTGGAGGTTGATTGGCTTCTTTAACTCCTCTTATTTATGTCCCCATGCTTTGGTGCTTTTATGCTCTCCAGCAAATCTAATAGTAAATCTCCATGTTTGTTCTGCAGGAGTATATTGATGCTCATCCTGAAACCATCATCTTGGACCCTCTTCCTGCTATCCGGACACTGCTGGACCGATCCAAGTCTTACGAGCTTATTCGGCGAATAGAAGCCTACATGCAAGGTAGGCCAGTGACATTTCATTTCAGAAAAGCCTGTTCATTGCATTGCAGGTTTGTAGCAGAAGGAATAGGGGGTTCCTGGTGTTGGATATGCGAGTGTGTGTAATGTGCAGAGGCTGCAGACACATTGCTTCATAGCAGAATTGTACCCAAGAATCTAGGCCTCTGTTTTTGAAGGGATGAAATTAGGGGTCGATCTAAGTACAACAAGGTGTGTGTGTATGTATGTGAGATGGGGAGTGTATCATAGTATTATTCTGAGTAGCAGCAGATATACTGTCTCTTCCTGCTCATTGGCAAATTGAAATTCTACAACCGCTAACAGCTTGTCATGGGAGTACTAAAGCCTGCATTTTAGGAAAAGTTTATTAAAGGGAGAACTATTAGAAATGGGCTAAAAGAATCCAAACTGGGAATTGAACAAGATGATTTGAGGAGCATTAGAATTGAGTGGCACAATTTACTGAATTGCTAGAGATGGAAAAAAAATATACAGGAACAAATTTGTAGTGTTGGTTAGTTACATGCTATAGTTTATTCCTTCCTGTTATTGTCACGTGGGCTGCATTTCCCTTTTTAGTGGCGATACCTTCTGGGACGGAATAATGACCTTTTTTGATTCCATTTTTGATGTTCCAACCTGATATGAAGGCAGCTTCCATGCTGCTTTCTTGGATTTTGATATATTAACCCTTTGTTTTTAGGAAGGATTAGCAAGTAAACTAGAAAGAACCTAACATTAGTATTATAGTGCTACCTTTTAGCACAGTCCATTCACAGATGATGATGAACTTTAGTTATATTATGGTCACTGTTACACTAAACTCTTCTACATCCAGCAGCCTCGGGACTTGGCTGTTGCCAGATATTCAAGTATTACAGATAACCAAGAGGATCCCTTTGCCGTCTGGGGTCTGCATGATAACAGCATTCGTCTCCCCGAAGTCCTTAGCATCCTGGCCCCTGGAATACTACCTCCACCTGCACAGCCTGCTCCATGTTCCCAGCAGCTCAGGCCCCAGCCCATGCTGCCTCCTTGTGCTCCAGCCACCTGTCCTGCCACACGTCCTGCTGGAGATAAGCAGCTCTCAGCAGCTCAGGGTAGGGGTGTGGAGGATGAGGTCCGGCTCCTTGTGCTCCGGCCACCTGTCTTGCCGCCCTCTCACGGGGTTCAGCAGCCCCCCCCCAGCAGCTCAGGGCCCAGGCTGTGCTGCCATGCAGGGGGCGGGGGGGAGCTGGTGCATGGCAGGGAGGTGCTCTTCCCTTCCCTCCTCTCCCCTGCTCCCTGGCAGTTGTTGCTGGGCAGCCCTGGAGCCTCCACAGTCCAGGCCCAGGGAGGGATGGTGTCTTGGCACTGTCCCTGCTTAAGAAGGGGAAGTGGCATTGTTGGCTTGGGCAGGACAGGATCCCTTCGCCTCCTGTGAGCAGCACAGCTTCCCTGGAAGAGAGAAGCCAGGCACTGGGAATAGTGCCTAGTGGCAGTGCCACGTATCTGAGAGTACCGATTAATTGAATGCTGGTTAAAAGATAGTTTACTGTATTTAGTAAATCAACTAATATAGCTGTTCAGCCAGCTCCTGTGAGTTAGGATTAAGTCAGCAATAGCCTCTCTTTTTGAGTGCTGTAGAAGTAGCTCCTCTTAGAGCCATTTGTTTATTGTTTGGAGAAGTTGCTTCTGTGAAGTATGTTCCGATGTGATCTTTGACTGGTTAATGTTTGTGTCATTCCATTGCTATCCCATTTCTCAGCTCAGACACTTGCCCTGTTGCTGTCTCTTGTAATTTTATTATTTGGGATATATATCCATACAGTTTGAATCTACGTTGTCTGGCTATCATCAGCATCCCAAGTATGTAAAAATAGACATGAATTGCTGTCTCTAACACACACTACAGTTACAGTTGGAGAAATGGCTTAATTAGTTTTCAGCTGTGTGTGTGCAGGGACGAGAGAGAAAAGGAAAAGCCACACTGAACCTATTGAGTTGTGTTATATTCTTAAAGTGGACAGATGTCATATTTTTATCTCTTGAGAGAATGAACAGGCAGAAAAAAATGGAAGCCATTGTTCAGAAAGGCACTGACCCATTTTTCAGTCTTGTGCCTTCTCATGTCTCCATGCCAGATAATGGCCACTTGATAAATGATGGTCCATCAGCTAATGCCTGGCTAGGGGCCATGCACTTGTCCTATGAGAAGCAGGTTGACCCACCGCCCATACTGGTCCAAATTATGATGAGGAGCTTCACCATTTGGACAGCGGGGAACCTTATGCTTTAACAGGTCAAAATGGATTGTGGAGACATCAATACAAATTCATTGTTAGGATAGTCATGAGTTTTTTGAATGCTTGGCAGTGACCTTGTTGTTATATTTGTATCGGAGCAGCACGTGAAGCCTTAATAAATGCTCTGGTTGGGGATAAGAGACGTACAATGGGCCAAATTGGAAAATTATTCCAAAAACAAAGTGTTTAAGGGACAGTTTAACTCTTTGTGAAATGACAAAGTAAATGACCAGTCTTGTTGCTATCGTGGGCAGTTACAGTGCCTTTCCCCCAGCTCTCCAAGTGCTTCTCAAACATTTGTTCATTCATTACAAAGCATGCAGGACTCTCTCCCAGCTTCACAGCGTGCTGGGCGAAGCAAGGCACAGAAAGCATAAGTACCTTAAAGAGGCGTGTGGTAGGAGCGTGTGGCAGGTGTTCTGGTGGGGGCTCTAGTCCTAGCCCCATGCTTCGGCATGGAGTCTTGTTGGGGCTCCAGTCCCAGCCCTGTGCTGCAGCTGGAGCTCTGCGGCAGGGGCTCTGGCTCCAGCCCCGTGCTCTGGTGGGGGCTCCCACTCTGTGCTGCACAGGGGCTGGTGGAGGTTGTGTTTCTGGCACCAGTTCCTGCCTTTCAGGTGCGGATCTGGCCCAAGCGCAAGCGCCTGGCTGCATGGGGGAAAGAGAGGCAGGGCTGAGCTCCTGCCTCCCGTGCCATTGAAAATCAGCTTATGTGCCAAAAGGCTTTTGCGAGCCAGCAGCTTTAATATCACTGCTATTATCCTGATCTATAGACGCTGAAATCAACTGCAATATATATGATTCGTTTTAACCATTAAATAACACCCTTCTTTTTTATTAGTAAATCTTTAGTTAGCTTACTAAAGATTGGCTGGAGCATGACATTTTGATCTGGGATGTGTCCCCTTTGGATCTGGAGGACCCTAATTTACGATTTTTAGGGTTTATAATAATTTCTCGTAGGAATCTGGGTGGTGCGTGAAGGGCTGGAGGGCCTGAATGGGACTCCGTGGCTTCTTAATAACGATTATAGCATTTTGAAAGCACATGTTCGATTAGACCATATACCAGTTGGGGTACATGATTCTATTTTGGCAGTCTTACCTGAGATTGGTACTGTTAGGTGTGTTCCATACCAGGCAGCGTGACAGTGACTTCTGTGATTTATTCTTGCTTTGAGCAGAGTGAAAGCAGGTGGGCTGATTTGATTCAAATCCTTCCAGGCCAACATTTAGTCACCAAAAGTTTAATGAAAAATTTTAGTACCACAGACAATCACAGTCTCTGGCATGTTCCCGAGACGCAGTCACTTGGGTTTAAAGTGCTTGGCACAGATATGTGAAAAGAAAAATAATCATCTAAAAGGGTGATTCCCTCTATGGGTTCAAGGTTGTGGCATTCACAGAGAGAAGGGATGGTGATCAGGGAGTTGTTACTGACACGTTGCAAAGGTTCTTGTATCTGAATGCAAGTCATGCTCGGGCTCAGTTTGATCTGCTCTGGCAAGAATTTTCACAGCTGGTATTCAGCTAGTGAGAATGATCTTCTCCAAACATCTGGGCTCTAGAGCTAATTGGATCATGAAGGAAGGATATTGGGGGTAGAAGGGAGAAGAAGACAAAATCTGGTTAGAATGTGAATGGGATGAGTAATTGAAAACTAACAATTTTGATGTGTTCTATTGAGTGCCTTATCCTGACTATATTTCCCTTCTTGTAGAGTGCAGCTGTCTAAGGTCAGGGTAATGAGGCAGTCTCTGACATCACTAGGCTTTCCCTTGTTAAGGGCCTTTGAAATTCAGATCAGACCTTTAAATTAAATATTAATTAAATACATTATATATTAATAATAAGCAGCACATGTTTGCTGGCAAGTTTTAAAGAAAGTTGTAAAATTAAAGCTAGTGGAAGTCAACTGCATTGATGGGAACTAGTTTCTTGCAATACAGGTTGAACCTCTCTAATCCAGGACTCTCATCCAGCAAACTCTGTAATCCGGCATGATTTTAATTAGTTGGAAGACCACTTATTGTGGATGTGGCCAAGATTCCCATGGTCCCAAAAAGTTTGTTTGCAGCCACCTGTCCTGGCTCTCACTGTTCTGTGCTGTTATTTACCTCTAACTTACTCCTAATATATATTCTGAGAATGCAGCAAGCAGTGGAAGTGTTGGTAATGTTGCTAGACAATATTGATCTCCCATTGTCTGCAAAGTCTCTTGTCTGTTACTGTTCTGGTTCCAAGGGTGATGGATGAGAGAGGTTCAACCTGTACTAAAACTACTTTTGCCAGCAGCAGCCCCTTCAGCAAGTGCCAAGAGAATATTTTTGCATTTGTTTAACTGGTTCAGCTTGAATGAACCAGTCATTGAAATTAAGAATGAAGTTTGGGTTTTAAAAACAAGAAAGCTGATTTTCTTCTTCCCACCTATAAGAGGAAGGTGGGGAGAAATCTAGGCATGAAAGGATGAAATATATTAATTGTTAAGTCTTGAAGGATAAGGTAATTGGAACCTATTAGATCAATTCACTACCTACAGATAATACATCCTTTGCTTAATAAATCAAATTAGTTTTAATACAAGGCCTACTCTCAGGGTAGGGGAGAGCTACAAATGCCATGAATACCCTTTGTAGCAGTGACAGAAATGCTGATTTTTTTTTTTTTAAGAAAAGGGTGACCACTGTATATGAAAACAGCGAAATTGTATGTATACATCTCGGATCCTGCCAATTTCTCATGGTCCATTTTAGTGAAATTCACAGGCACAAGATTTTTAAAATTAAATCTGAAATTCCATGGTGTCATTGTTGTAGAGGTCTTGACCAAAAAGGAAGTATGTCACAAGGTTATTGTAGGGGGGTTGCGGTATAGCTACCCCTACTTCTGCACAGCAGCTGGCATCGGTGTTGCTCCAGAGCTGGGCAGCTGGAGACCAGTAGCTTCTGACCAGGAATCGAACTCTGAAGGCAACTATCTTGAAGATGTCAGCAGCAGAGCAGTAAGGATGGCGTGGTATGGTATTGCCACCCTTACTTCTGCGCTATCACCTGCAGATCTGGGCCTTCAGTCAGCAGCTGCCGCATGACTGCCCAGCTCTGAAAGCAGCAGTACAGAAATAAGAATGACATGGCTATGGTATTACCACCTGTTACTTCTGCACTGCTGCAGGTTGGGTGCTGCTTTCGAGCTGGGCGCCCGGTCAGCATTACAACCCTCACTGTCTACTTGCCCAGCTCCAAAGGCAGTGCAGAAATAAGGGTGGCAATACCATGACCCTCCTACAATAAGCCTGCGTTCCCTCGCAGCTCTTTTGGGTCAAGATCCCCAGTTGGAGAAACACTGATTTCCCCCCTGAAATCTGTATAGTATAGGGTAAAAGCACACACAAAGCCAGGTTTAACAGGAGGATACCAGGTTTCATGGTCTGTGAGGTATTTTGCATGGCTGTGAATTTGGTAGGGCATGCGTATACTCACACACCGCTTTGCAGAGATTGCTCTTCCCTGCACTTCTGTCCTTCCACAGCTCAGGCCAGCTTCCTGTCTTTGTGTGATGGAAACAGAACATAGCCCATGCAGGATGTGGTTTAGCTACATGAAAGTGGCAAGGTGGTGCCTGAGGTACAGAGTGTGACAGTACCCAATGTGCAAAAAGTACTTTCTTCGCGCAGTCTCAGGGTGTATGGATTCACTGGTAAAAGGCCCACAGCTTTTGTGTAAATCACTGTGTGTTAACAAACAAGGAAGTTTTACCACTAACAAGACAAATGCTAAGTATCAGTCACATTGTTCTGGTGGTGCCCATCTACTAGAAGTTTCTGCACATATAAAAATAGCTAGAGGAGAACTGGTTGGCAATTTTCATTTGGACTTTTTTTTTTTTAAAGCTTATGAAAAATCCCTTGAAGAGGCTGTTAATTAAAATGAAGAGTCAGAGAGCGAGATGCTCCTTCCTCTGCTATATCTGGTACTGGCTGCTGCTGAAGGCAGAATATGGGGCTAGATAGTCTCATTTGGTATGATTCCTGTGTTCTCACCCCTCTTCCCATAAAATAATAATACTAACGCTGTAAGTAAGATTTAGGCAGCCAGAAAACTCTCTTATGTCAGATTTGAAGGATCCCCGGGATGCCAAAACTGACACATCTATATCTTCAAAAGTGCCATGGGATTTGTTTTTAATTTTATTAGTTGGTTATTAACAAGCTGTAAGTGAAAGTGAAAGGCCAAGTACAGCCTACAGCATTAAAGCTAGAAAAGGTGTAAGCCATTTTCTCTTTCATAATGCACCTGTTTGTCTGTGCCTTATATATTGAGTGTGTTCTGGTCTGGCTATGGTCTGAAGAAGTGGGTCCGTCCCACAAAAGCTCACCTAATAAACTATTTTGCTAGTCTTTAAAGTGCTACTTGACTGCTTTTTGTTTTGATAGTGTATAGACTAGCACGGCTTCCTCTCTGTTACTGTTTGATTGTGTGTTCATAACTGTTGTTTTTTTACTTTTTAACCACCTTACCTGGAGCTAATGAGATGAATAAAACACGAAATATATGAAAGAGAGGAAAGCTTTGTGCAGGGCCAGGGCTGTCACAATTTGGATGGGTATTAGTAGTGTGGGGCAGGGTCCTACAATTGTTGACACTCTTGAGTGAGCTCGAGTTTCAGTTTTAGCTCTGTTAGAGGGGTCAGATGCAGTCATGCTACTTCACTGTTTTAGACGGGTGGTGGTTGGAAATTCTAGACATGCTTGTGGCTTTTTCAACTATGCCATTAATTTCCTCCATCACAGCCTGGTAGTTTCATGGTGAAGGTGTACTAGTCTCACCACTAATTCTCTTCTCCCCTAGGAGATATTTTACATGCCCCATGCAAATTACTGCTCTGCAAGTCTGGTCCACAGAGAAGACTGGGTTTTGTTTTTTCAGCAGCTCTGCGTAGACAGCTGGAAGGTTCTCTTGTGTCTCACAGGAAAGGGAGGTTGAAGATCAGAAATCAGCTGTTACTCAGGACAGTTAACCTTAGCCAGGGCAGCGGCATTCCTGCAGAAGGGAATGTTGCTATTCCCACTCCTTTCATTTGCAGCTTGAGGATGCCATCTAAGCATTTGTTCCAGCTGGCCCTCTCACTGCCAGTCGATAGCGGTCAGTGAAATCCCTACTACATAGTGAGGAAAAAGTCAGTATCAGTGTGGGCCATGACCCAGATGTCAGTGTACACTAGGCTGCCTTTAGTGATAAGCCTGGCCCCACACTAAAGGGTCCTGGGATATTTTAACTCCTCAAAGTTTTGAAGCCAGCAAAAGGCCTTACTCAGCACCAGATGAGATACTGTCTACGCTGATGTCAGAGGTGTGACTAGCTAGGTCCTTGTGAACCTGCATCAGCACCAGGTAGCCACTTGAGTAATCATCCAGGGCTCTGGACAGGTCTTACAGTGAGAGGCAGAAGTAAGCCAGTGTGCCACTCTGGGAAGAAGGAGCTGGGCGCTGGGGCACACAGCTAAAGGCAAAGGAGTGGGACACTACCAGTAGGGCTCCCAGGGCTTCCTGCAGGCTGATGCACTAAGCAGCAGGCAGGCAGGTTAAAGGGGCCCAGCTGGGGACATGCCTCCCACTTCCCCCTGGGGTGCCAAGATTTGTATGCGGATGCCGCTTGCTGTTCCCCTTCCCGTCAGGCAGTGAGAGGAAAGCCCACAGCGCACACGCATTCCTCTCGGGAGGGAGAGGAGTGAGTGATCCAAGCTGTGAGCTTCCCTTTCACTCTGGGAGTGACAAAGGGGAACAGTGAGCAGCCTGCTGGTATGATTCTTTGGGTGGGTGCCTTCACCCTCCCTAAATCGTGCTCTTCTCCTCCTGTACCCCTTCCTATCCACACATACTCCAGCCCCTTGTCCTGAGCCCCTCCTCACACCCCAGCCCTGACTCCTGCACCCCCCTACACACCCAGATCCCTGCACTACCTCCTGCACACACCACCACTTCCCAACTATCTGCTCTGAGCCCCCCACTCTTACATTTCATATAGGTATTTTCCTGTTGCAGCCCTCCCAACTCCCTGCCCTAAGACATCCCCCCACCCCCACAACCAGAAGCTGCCAAACACGGAAAGAAATTTAATTTACTTTCACTTCCTCTGTCAGCCCATCCTGTCACAGCTTTACTGCATTGTTGGTTGAACTCTCTGGGTCAGAGCTAACTCAGGTATGTCTACTGGCACTGCAGTCACACCCTCAGTCAGAAGGAAGGCCTTAAAGTTACCACACGCACAGAGTTGGCTCCATTCATCCAGTAAAATTAGTAGTAGTACTCTGTATTATGGTACTATCTAGAGGCCGATTGAGATCTGCACCCCATGGTATTTAGGACTGGGTAAAGGCAGGTTAGGACAGTCCCTGCTCCTAACAGCTGACAAGCTAAATAAGTATTACACCTCTTAAAGAAAGCTGCTGCCCCCATCCCTCTTTGAACAGTCACCAGTACACAGAGTAGAGACAGTTCTCATTACAGGTGAACTAGAGCCCAGTATCAGAGCAAGGACTCTGTATCCAAACCACCTAGTGCTTTAGATATGCATTTAGCATGAAAAGTGAGAGATTTCAAAATACACCCTGGGAATTTGTGAGCCCATGGCATTCTCCCTGAGCTGAAACATGGCACCAGTTTTGTGAAGGCTCCAGTGTCAGACTGTGAAGCAGGTGCCATCTTGCCTAATTTTCAGAAACAGCTATATTATTTAGTGCCTGACAGTCGAGCTGGACTTGCCTGGATGCTTTGAAGTAGTGTCATGGATGGAGCAGGGAGCCATCCACTTCTGAGTTCTAATCTGGATATTGTGTCTGGAAGTGAGACTCTTCATTCCCCTGTCTCATTTTTCTTATCTGTAAAATGAAGATGCCGACCTCCTAAGGGTAATTATGAAGATTAACTAATATTTGCACAAGCCTTTGAAATTGCTAAGTATGATGATTGCTATCTTGGCTGACATATGGGGATTGTACTGGAGATCTTCAGAGCTTATTTTCTATATCTTGCACTAGAGCTCCCTTGCTGGGGCTGTAACAAACTCCTATCCTCTGTGAATCAGCCACAGAGAGAAGCTTGTAACGCATGCTCACCAGTGGGTAACATATCCTTTCTGAACAAGCCACAGAGGGGGATCTGTAACACATGCTCACCAGTGGGTGACTTAAGTGCTAAGTGTTATTGCCACCATCTGCTTCAGATGGCGGAAAAACAAGTGCCTTTCTCCTGAGGGAAAGTTACTGAACGAGTACTGCAGGAGAGTGAGGCAGTTGAAGCATGCTTTGGTGAAGTAACAGATGTATGCCACCCCACGGCATGGCTTAGGTGATTACGGATTGAGACTAAACTATAAATAATGTGTATAACACATTAGATAGAGAAGTGGGATGCACCAAACATTAATTGCTGATTTAGGGCTGGTATCAGAAGCAAGCTTGGACATAATTGCTACAATCCTGAAATAACTTCAGTTTAGCATTGGTTTTCTAGAAGACTTATGAGAAGTCTGACTTCTCAACTGATCTCAGCAGCGTGTACTTTGCTGACAGTTACTTCGGGAGGAGTGTATTTTTTCCCTTTTGTCTGGTTATTGAACATGTTAGGAAAAGCAGCACATTTTTGGCAAGGAGTGAATGCAGCTCAGGAAGGGCACTTTCACTAAGTGTAGGTCAACAGCAGTGTTTCCCAATTTTATTCACCCCCAGAACCCTTGTAAACTTGAAGGAATTTTGCAGAACCCTATTCCCATGCTCTACCCTCCTTTGCCCCCCAAACCCGCCTCATCTCCAGGCTTTACATGCCCTAGCCCCAAATCTGCCGCTCTGTTCCCAACCTTAACCTCTCAGCCCACAAATCCATCTTTCCAACCCCAAGCGTAATCTCTCTGAGCCCCAAAACTGGCCCCCAAGACTAACCCATCTGTGGCACTGGCTGGGGAGCCTATGCCAGGCGGCCATGTGTCTGGTAAACAAATTAAATTTAGTTCTACTGTTTCAGCAGCAGCAGGGCAGGGAGCCACAGAGGAGTCAGCTATTATAATGGAATTTTCTCATGGAATCCTTATTTTCACTTTGCGGAACCCTGGGGTTCCACGTAACACCATTTGGGAAATATTGGTCTACGCCGGGTTGAAGGGTTTATCTCCTGAAGTTTGGTTTTGTGAGTGTGGTAAAGACGCACAAAATCGATCTCTCTGGGGGCCGAAGTTAAACCCGTGTACTCTTTCACTTGTGCTATGGCACTATCACAGAATCATAGGGCTGGAAGGGACCTCAGGAGGTCATCTAGTCCAGCCCCCTGCTTCAAGCAGGATCAACCCCTACTAAGTCATCCCAGCCAGGACCTTGTCCACCTGGGACTTAAAAACCTCAAGGGATGGAGAATCCACCACCTCTCTAGGCAATGCATTCCAATGCTTCACCACCTGCCTGGTGAAGAAGTTTTTCCTAATATCTAACCTACACCTTTCCCTCTTCAACTTCTGACCATTATTCCTTGTTCTGTCATCTGACACCACTGAGAACAATTTCTCACCCTCCTCTTTAGAGCTCCTCTTCAGGAAGTTGACGGCTGCAATTAAATCACCTCTAAGTCTTCTCTTCTGTAAACTAAACAAGCCCAAATCCCTCAGCCTATCCTCATAGGTCTTGTGCTCCAGACCCTTAATCATTTTTGTTGCCCTTTGCTGAACCTGCTCTAGCAAATCCTCATCCTTTTTATACTGGGGGGCCCAAAACTGGACACAGTATTCCAGATGTGGCCTCACCAGTGCTGAATAAAGAAGAATAACTACTTCCCTAGATCTGCTCGAAATGCTCCTCCTAATGCACCCCAGTATGCTGTTAGCTTTCTTGGCTACAAGGGCACACTGTTTACTCATCTCCATCCATTCATCCACCATAACCCCTAGGTCCCTTTCCATCGTACTGCTGCTGAGCCAGTCGGTCCCCAGCCTGTAACAATGTTTGGGATTCTTCCACCCCATGTGTAGGACTCTACACTTGCCCTTATTGAACCGCATCAGATTTCTTTTGGCCCAGTCCTCCAATCTATCCAGGTCCCTCTGGATTCTCTCTCTACCCTCCAACGTATCTACCTCTTGCCCTAGTTTTGTGTCATCCGCAAACTTGCTGAGGGTGCAACCCAGTCCCTCATCCAGGTCATTAATAAAGATGTTGCATAACACCAGCCCCAGAACCGAGCCTTGCGGCACTTTGCTTGAAACAGACCACCATCCAGATATTGAGCCATTGACTGCTACCCGTTGGGCCCGACCATCAAGCCAGCTTTCTATCCATCTTATAGTCCAAGGAGCCAATCCATATTTCCTTAACTTATGGACAAGAATGTTGTGGGAGACCGTATCAAAAGCCTTGCTGAAGTCAAGGTATATCACATCCACTGATTTCCCCATGTCCACAGAGCTTATGTTATGTCATCCTAGAAGCTGATCAGATCGGTGAGGCAGGACTTGCCCCTGGTGAATCCATGTTGGCTACTTGTGATCACTTTCCCCTCTTCCAAGTGCTTCAAAATGGATTCCTTGAGGATCCCCTCCATTATTTTTCCAGGGATTGAGGTAAGGCTGATGGGTCTATAGTTCCCTGGATTGTCCTTCTTTCCTTTTTTAAAGATGGGCACTACGTTTGCTGCCTTCCAGTCATCCAGTATCTCCCCCGATCTCCAAGAGTCTTCAAGGATAATGGCCAAAGATTCAGCAATAACTTCTGCCAATTCCATCAGTACCCTGGGGTGCATTAAATCCAGACCCATGGACTTGTGCACATCTAGTTTTTCTAGATAGCTCAGAACTTGTTCCTTCCCCACAGATGGCTGCCCTCCACCTTCCCATACTGCATCATCTAGGACCATCATTGGGAAGTTGACTTTGTCTGTGAAGACTGAGGCAAAAAAAGCTTTGAGTACTTCAGCTTTTCCTACATCATCTGTCACTAGGTTACCTCCCTCATCCAGCAATGGCCCCATACCTTCTCTGATAACCACTAGAGCTATGCCTGGATAACCTGATAGTACAGATGCTGCCTACCGTGATAGAACAGGCTTGTGTGTCACTGTAGAAACTCCGCATCTGCTATTGACCTCCCTTACTCCTCACAAGAGCAGGAGTACAGGGTGTCAACTGCAGTCCCCAGAGAGATCATGTCCCCAAATGCGGGGAGGGAGGGCAAGGAGAGCCTGCTGCTCTAGCCCCATGGACCACTGCAAAAGGCTGTTCCAACACCCTTGAACACTTCTTTTCTCTGCTGCTTAAAGCTCTCCTTCCCCCAAAATAAACTTATTATTTTGAGCTCAGTGTGATAGAATACACAAATAGTTGCAGAGAACTGGGCAGGGTGGAGAGGGCCAATAGCACAGCTGCCTGCCGCTACACCAAAGTCTGCAGAGGACTCGTGGCAGACAACCCGGTTGAGCGGGGGCATGAGCAGGTTTAAAGCACAGCTGCCTGCCACTATGCCAAGGTCCACAGAGGACTTGCTGCAAACAGAAACAGGTGGGGGGTGGGGAGAGGGCTGAAAGCACAGGTGCCTGTTTTTAGGAAAATAACCCTACCTTGACATCCATTCTACTTCCTTCAACTTAACCCCCTCCCACCAAGTAAAAGCATTCTTTCAGTAAGACACAATCTGATTTATTGGTTCACACTTGGTGGGAAACACAAATTGGTTAGGGGAGTGGGGCTTGACTGGTATTACAACAGAGAAATACGTCACTATTGTGTGTGAGATCATTCATGAAGGTATTTTTTAAAATGTCCCTGATAGCTACTGCGTCTTCATGGTAATTGGTGAATGGCCATGTAGATGGCTGTGAGTAAGTCCTGCTCATGGCCTCAGTTTCGGAATTCCAGTTGGATGGGAAATTCTCCTGCCTGAATTCCCAAATGTTATGCAAAATAATGCACGCTTTAATCATGGTGGGAACATTAGTTTTAGAAAGGTTCAAATAGATCAGTAGGCATCTTTGCCTCGCTTTTAAACATCCAAAGGCGCATTCCACCATCATTCTGCACTTGCTGAGCCTGTGACTGAAGTTTTCCTTGCTGCGGTCCATGGCTCCTTTGTAGGGCTTTATAACAGAGGGTAAGCAGGGTCATCCAGTATTACAATAGGCATCTCCACATCACCCATCTCGATATTCTGATACGTTAAAAAAGTTGCACCCCGGAGCTTTCAGTACAGACCAGAATCTCTGAAGATGCGCATGTCATGAATTGTCCCTGACTATCTCACGTTGATGTTGGTTAAACGACATTTATGATCTTACCAACACCTACAAAACCATTCAGAAGTATCCTTTTCTGTTTACGTACTCAGACTGGGTGGCGTGGTGCCATGATGGGGGTGTGCGTGCTATCTGTTTCCCCACCACAGTTAGGAAACTTCATGGCACCAAAGTCATCTACTACATCCTGTACATCTCACAGGGTCATGGTCGTCTTCTTGAGAAGACACCGACAGATTGCATGGAACACCTGCATCATCACGGGCCCCACCGTAGATCTCTCCACCCTGAATTGATTTGCCACTGACCAGTAACTGTCGGGTGTTGCAAACTTCCACAGACGGATTGCCACTTGCTTCTGAACCATTACAGCCAGCTTCATTCTACTGTTGCTGTGCTTCATGGTGAGCCCCAGCACATCACAAAGTTCCATAAAAGTGCACTTGCACATATGAAAGTTCTGCACCCACTGCTGGTTGTCCCAGGACTCCAAAATGATGTGTGTGCTGGTCTCACGAGTACAAAACCGCTGCCCCACTGTCATCAGTGAATTCAGCGCAGCCAGCATTTGAGAACAAGGTTAAAAATTGAATTTATTAAATGCAGAATTTGTATCGTAGTGTGGATTCAGCCTTTATTTGTACTGTCTATTTAGATGCTGAGCTCTTTGAGGCAGGGACTGTGTCTTTCTGTCAGTGTAAATTGCTGAAGTCAATTGACACCTAATCTAGGTTGGAGACTATTAGTGCTACTGTAAAACAAATAATAACAGTGTAGAATCAATGAAAGACAGTCAACCTGAAGAAAAATCCAGGGAACAGACTAATCACGGTGATACACAGAGAAATACATTATATTTAGAAATCATATAGCTAATAGAAACAGGAACATTCTGAGTTATGTCTGTGATTTGTTTACATGTGCAGCTTTATCCCTTCATATTGAATCCTACAGTGTCTGTCTTGCAGTGCTTTTGGGTTTTCAAGCACTTATATAAACCTTACCATAGTAATACTTCTTTAATAGGTGCTTTAGAAATCACTAGCTCTGGAAAGGTTAAATCATTTGCCGACATTGACGCAAAGTTGGGCAGCAGAGCATGGAGTATAACACAAGGATCCATGGCTCCCTCTCCTGTTTTCACTGCACTCAGATCCTGCAGCCTTTCTAACATCACCTTTCCCACTCTAAGGCTGTGTCTACACTATGAGATAAATTCGAATTTGTTAAAATCAATTTTATAATGCCAGTTTTTGAGTATCCTCACTTCCCAAAATTTTGACGTGTTGCTTCCACACTGAAATCACCAAACATGGACTGTTGCAGCAGTACGTTGTGGGAACCTGTCCCACAGTTCCCTCAGCCCTTCATTCTAAGCCAGGAGCAGGTGCAGCAGCCCTGGTCAGTTTTCCAGCACCTGCTAGTACACTAAACCCTCCATTTAATGTACTAATGAGGGAAAGGGCTGTCCCTTCTTCCCAGTAGTCTGGTCAATGCGAGGGTTTACTCCCCCAGCCCCAGTCCAACCCAAACTTCCTAATAAAACAACCTCCCCAACACCCCCCCTCAAAAAAAATACTCAAAATCACTCCACACCCGAAAATACCCTCCCCCCCCCCAAAAAAAAAAAAAAACCAACAAAACCTGCTACTCATCGGCTCTGCTGGAAGATCTGCTGGCGCCCGCTGACTGGGCATGCCTGCTCGCAGGTGGCCAAAGGCGCCTGTCGGGTGGCCGCTTGCCCATGTGCATCTGGCCCCGCGCAGCTGGAGCTGCCTGGCCCCCTGCGGCAGGAGTGCAGCAGCCCTGGTCAGTTTTTTGGCTCCCGCTAGTAGCAGAGACCTGGGAGCCAGGTGCAGCTTGTAGCTTTGTGGGGTACATAAGGGACACTTGTGGAGGCTAATAAATTTGAATGAAAGACATGGAGCTTCCACACTAGCCTTTATCTGACATTTTAAACTCGAGGTTGAGGCTATACCCATCCGTTAATATTGACATTTTGTTATCGATATTAGGGCAGACTAAATCGATCTAACGACATTTATAGTGAATACAGTGATGTTTTCATGTCAGGCTAGCTCCTTTAAATTCAATTTTATCTCGTAGTGTAGGCACAGCCTGAGTCTGACTTTGAGATCCCTGTAACACTTGAGCAAATCAGGAGAATACTGAGGAAAGTCTCACTTAATTCCTGAACAATGAAATGCTGAGATTAGATATCATGCTCTGAAATTTGAATGTGTGGAAAAAAGTTTAGCTTTAAATGTCATATTTGGTTTTGTGTCATAAGGTAAACACTGCATAAACTTGTAAGCTTTTTTATTTAAGGTGTTAAAAATTCCTTCTGTAGAAGTGCTTGAAGGTTGACATCTGAGGAATGAATGCTTGTAGTAGGGTCTGTTATGTAAAAGCACTGATGGGGTGAATTGCGTAATTGGGCTTAGAAGTATTTAGTGTGCAAGTTGGCATGTGAAGCAGAATTCCTGTGGTATTATAATGTCATTAGCATGCATGTGCAATAGCCACTTCCTAAAGCTTAGGTACTGTAACTATTTAGAAAAGAAATCATCCCCCCCGACCAGCAAAAGAAATCTGGCCTGGCCTTTCGTGTGCTTTTACCCTATACAAAAGAAACCAAATTGAAATCAGCAAGATACATATATAGCAAAAGTGTATCTTGGAAGCTTTTAATGGGGCCCAGGTCCCTTTCTCTCCTTAGTCTAATTTATGGCCCTGCCCTGCAAGGTACCATGTGCCCCCTTTTAAGGAATTAAACAGCCCCAGCTCTCACTGATTGAGAGCTGTAGGCTCTCACAGCTTACTGGACGTCCTCAGCCTTCAGGCCCTGATCCAGCAACTTCCTGTCCACAAGTGGATTCCTCCATGTACAGTTGCAAGGTCAGTTCCTGAGATCATAAACTACTTCTGTCAGGGACCTGTGTGGTTTTTATTTTTATGAAGAGCTTTGTGCAGCTGTAATGCTGGAGTGCTACAATGGGCTGCTTCTGCTATTGAGTGGGGTTCCATCCTCAGCAGTATGACATGTGGCCAAGGTCTGAGGCTTTCTAAGCCAGCCACATTCAAATCTAGAATACGTGTTTCTAGTGGAGAGAGCAATAGCACACACTGTAGCTTGGCTGAGGTATTCAGAGGAGTTTGGATGATGAGAACTGGATGTTTAACTCTAGTATGCTAAGTATATACTAGGGAAATAAGTCCATTTCAGATAGGCAATTCTAGCTATGGCATTTCCATAGTTAGAATTGGATGTGTCTGTTGGAATTGACTTATTTCCCTGGTGAAGACCTAGCCTCTATACTCTCCTGTTGACTTCTCTTGCTCCATATAATAGTGTGGAATACAGGGATCGACTGCTGATTCTAGAGAGAGAGATATTGCTGCATCTTCACCAGATGCACAAAATTGAACTCTGGAAGATCCACCCTGACCAGGTCGACCTTCCACTTAGTATAGGGAAGCACATAGTCTATTTTTATAATGTCAGCCTGTATTCTAATGTGAACTCTTACAAAGCTTTGTTCACAGTAGGGGGCTGAGTGGTCCTGCATGAGGAACAAAATATATGGATCGCTACAGGCAGGAAGACTATGGGCTCCCACTTCAATACAGCCCTTTTATTCATATGAGGTTCTAATGCCGAGTCTAGGTTGTGGATCAGATAAGAACTATGCAGTATGTATGCTGATAAGCCAGTCACTGCTCGACACTGTCACAGTACCAGGAGTGTGTCATGAGACTCAAATGAAAGCATTGTCTATTTTACCTGTAGCTATTCTCCTCCAGTTGATTACATTCAAGGTAACATTTGTGGGCTGTACCCAAGAATTCACGGCCTTATTGTGCAGAATAATGTTGTTGCAGTACAGTGCCCTTTTGTTCCCTCCTGGTTTTTTTTCCTCCTTCCTAGGTTGATACCTTACGAAGATTAAGTTGAGAAGAGGTGGTTGTTGCTTTTTTCTTGTATTTATTTTCCCTCCACCTCTTTCCCTTCCACCATCCAAAAAAGGAAGGGGAAGGAAAGGAGAAAGGGAAGCATCCGGAACTGCTAAAGTTAAATGACAGTGGAAAACAAGGCTAGTGATCCAGTTTGTATTCATAGTAATGTTTCTAGAATGTTAATCAGAAATGTACTAAAGAGACCCTGGTAAGTAAATTTAAAGACTTAGTTTTTGCATTTGTGATGTGCTATAAAACCAAGTAGAATACAAATATTTGAATGAAACTTTTTTTACATAGTTAATTGATCACATGGAAAGGAAGGGTGGGTACTTAAGTCTGAGCATCCTCCTGCAGTGCTGTGAATCCATGACCAAAATATTTGACCTGTAAAAACAAAAATGTGAAAAAGATGGAATAAAGGTGAAACTGAGTCATTTAATGCCACTGTCCAAATCCAGGGAAGTGAAAAATGTAAACAGAAAGCAAAAATTAAAAAGTATAGTAGATACTTCAAAATGTTTTAAGTCTCAGGTCACAGGTAATCAGGTAATTTTTTTCTTTCTTTTTTTTTAACTGTGTTTTTGCAAGACTGAAACAGATTGTTAAACTTTAATAGAAGTTACTTGTTCAGTCATCAGTTACTTGGCACATACATTTGCAAGAGAACCTGGGCTCTCCTGCACCTAATTATAGTTTGTATATGTTTATAAAGCCTAAATTGAATGCTGTAAGAGCTTCTTATTTTTAAAGCAGTAACAGATGCGTTATTTTAAAATGTTAATACACATACTTTACCTACATTATAAATCTAGCCTGGGAGCGGACACAGTTCAACAAACTTCTAGTATGGGTCTTGAAATGTTTGTGCAGGGCTTTTTTCTTGAGATTTCCCATATGTTCATCTTTCACTGATCTTTCAGAGTTTAGTTTGATGGGCTTGTGTCAGCACTGGCATTTGTTGACTAATGATAGAAGAGAGGCTGTGTAAATTCAGTGAATATAATAGTTCAAGCACATTAGCGCTTATTTAGTTAGAAGAGCTGTGGTGTTCAATGAGGAGCAAATTTGTTCAGTGAAATGCTGCTTCCACATGCACACCCCCGCCCCCATGCCCCATTCTTTGCTTTTTCTGTTTTATCAACTAATCTTTGGACATTGGTGTTGGCTTTCAAGTTTGATCAGATCAGACAGAGCAGTCTCTTGGAAGGGGGAGCAGGAGAAGATTAGCACAGTTGGAAACTTGATGTCTAAATTGTCAGTACTATGATTTGGCTTTTCTCTTCAGAATGACTCTCCACAGGAGTAAATTGGCTAAACTAGGTATGCTGTGGTTTTAAAAAATAACCCAGGGAGATACTATCCTAAAACAAACAAAAAAAAATCGCTTGAGTGCTGGTTAATATCATATTGGATTCAGACTTTTGTATAATGTTACAATCTTGTTCCTGTAGGAGAACTGTTTGTTGAGAGAATGAAATGGTACATCTGGCAAAGTCAAATTTCCGGGTTTGGGTGGGGATGGATGGGAGGGGAAGTGCAAGGGAATGCAAATAGCCTGTGTTTTTTTCAGTCTAGAGTCTATGATCTGTTAAGGTTTAACTTTTTTTACATGTGAAAATTTTGATAGAGCAAGAGATTGAACACAATGGTAGCTGACATGATCGCAGAGCTGCCTGTCCGTTTCCAAAACAGGGCTTGCTTGTTCTCATAATTGTAATTCTTCTGATATATTTTCCAAATTGTAAAGTCTCTAGTTGATGTCTGTAGCTGATGGCTGGGTAAGATAACACTGTGACAGTTACATTTTGTGTCATTTGGTTTCCTATAATCTCCTCCCTTAGCGTGGGTGCTTCTATCACAGAATAACAATGCCGTTTAAAGCAAGGCTTTCCTGTTTGGAAAATACTCTATGTTCCAAGTCGTTGCCATCGTCCAGTAATCAAATAAAGGTAATATTCAGGTATTCAGACGTAGATGGAAGATTTCAGTTTTATTCCACTGTGACTCTGGTGCCTTTCTCTAGCATTGTGTGGTAGATAAGATTGGGAGAATAATCTCTTTCCAGATTGCGGGCTTGGCTGGTTGGTTTGTTTTTTGTTTTTTTCCTGAAAGAAAGCAGCTCTCATTGTCTGGCATGTGCAGACTCAAAACCATGGCTCCATCTGGGTTTACAGCTCCTGCTGTGACCTGAAAAAGCAAGATTCAAATCAGGCTTCAGCTAACAGGCTTCTTGAGCAGGGGTGGGAAATAGTTTTTGATAAGGAGCCACACCAAGAATTTGGTAGGTGGTCAAGGGCTGCGCACTTCTGTAGTAACAATGGAGGAGGTGTGCATTCTGGGATGGAGGCTGACTGCGGAAGGGAGCTTGGGGTAGGGGTTTGGCATGCAGGAGGCAGTCTGAGGACTGGGAGAGTAGGTGAAGGGGGTTTGTGACGGGGCAGAGGATTGCGGTGCAGGAGGGATGCAGAATCTGTGAGGGGTATGGGTGTGGGAGTGGGGGTATAGAGGGTTTGGTTTATGACCTGGGGCAGGGAGTTGGGGTGTAGGAGGGGGTGAGGCGACCAGGTGCTGGCTCTCTCTGGCAGTTGTTTACCTTAGCTGATTCCTGGCCAGCAGCCCAGCAGGAGCCTCAGGTAGGCTCCCTGACTGCCAACCCCCCTTATGATGCTCAAAGCAGCCAGCTGTGGGGGCCATTTGCATCTCTGTGCACAGTGTGCCCCTAGTGGAGGGCACTTCCTTGTGCTGTCTGTTCCACAAGCCTGGCCAAGGCAGCTCTCATTGGTTGGTTCCCAGCCAGTGAGAGCTGTGAGGTTGTGCTGGAGGCAGGGGGCAGCTGGTCACGTTGAGCAGTGTATGGGGTGTGGCAAGGAGAGAGTGGTTTGGAGGGCCAAATCCAGCCCACAGACCATATTTTGCTTGACCCTGATTTGAGTGCCGCATGTTTTTTTCTCTTCTGCCATCTCAACTACTTCAGAGCCACCAGTTACAAAGCAAAAGATGGTAGAACATGAATCTTTGAAGCTCAGCTTTCAAGTGACCTTGAAATTTGTGCACTATGTTCAAATCTACTTACATATGAAGCTACAGGCACTTGTATGTGCCAGGGAGATGAGACTCAGCACAGACAGAGTCAAGTTGTATCTATGCTAACAGGTGCCTGTGCAGTCTGGCAAGGGTAAAATTAGAGGCCACTTCTGGAACTGAGTAGGAGCGGCAATGGGGATTGATGACAGAGCTTTAACATATGTTGTGCCGTCGGAGGAAGCACCTTTGTAATTTTGTTAGACAAGTGATTTTTCTTTTTAAGCAGCCTGCATCCTGGCAGGAGTTGCACTGCACTGTCACTCCTTCCCTACTTCTGTAAATCTCACTGAAAATTCAGGGATAAAAAGAGTCGCTAGTCACAGCCAAAGCTTGAAAGAGCAGCTGGAGTGCTGATTTGGCCCGGATATATATATATATATATATCGACATCTTTGAACATGAGGAATTTTTTCTTTCCTAAAGCCAGTTTGGATGGATTCACAGCAACCTCCAAGTAAGCCTGAAGTAAGAACACTTCCAACAACAGGCTGCTCCTGTCTCTGCTTACTTTTCTAAACCACAGGAAAGAAATGTGGCATCTTATTTAACTCAGTGGATTTGGGCAGATATAAACTAGCTTTTAATTTTAGCTATAAATATGATATATTTTTGGCTCTATAAATTTAAGTGAATATCTGCAAGGAGTGGTTTGTAACGAGTTATTGACCATTGTTTTGGTCTTTTGTATTTCCAGTAACTTAATCTGAGTGATAAACTTTTGCTTTCTTCTTTGAGAAGTATGCACACGGATGCTGTCAAAATGTGATTTGCTTTTAATAATGAAATAATTACTTTTGCATTCCTTTAGCATCTTCCATTTGAGCATTTTGGAGTATTTCAGACGGTGATCACTTTAGTTTTACAACCTCCCTGAAAGGTAAATAATACTCTGATTTTACAGGCGAGAAAACAGGCACAGTGTGGAATCAGTAACAGAGAAAGCTGTGCTAGTTTATATGCTATCAAAACAAAAAAGCAGCCCAGTAGCACTTTAAAGACTCACAAAATAATTTATTAGATGATGAGCTTTCGTGGGACAGACCCACTTCTTCAGACCATAGCCATACCAGAACAGACTCAATATTTAAGGCACAGAGAACCAAAAACAGTACTCAAGGTGGACAAATCAGAAAAAAAATTATCAAGGTGAGCAAATCAGAGAATAGAGGGGCAGAAGGGGGTGGGGGGAAATCAAGAATTAGATTAAGCCAAGTATGCCAACGAGCCCCTATAGTGACCCAGAAAATTCCCATCCTGGTTCGAAGCACATGTTAAATGTGTTGAATATGAATTTGCAAATCTGGACTGTCTAACGTTTTAAACAACTTCCTGACTTCTCACGAGTTGAAGTGGGAAGCCTGTGCTGGAATTTGTGCAGATGGGAGGCCCTTCTAGGCCTAAAGACAGGGCAGGTTTGAAAGCCAAAGTGTTTGGAATTGCTCCAAGTATACTGTGGCCTCGTTGTATGATACTCCGTGAAGCCCTTACAACTCAAAATCTAGATTAAGAATTTACTGATGTTTTTGAATTCTGCTATTAAAATTGTGAACTTTCAACTGATAAATATTGTGGAAGCTCTTTGGAGGTGTGGCCCACAAAGGCATGTCTCTCTGTAATGCTTTCTGCGGAAATGGGAACTGAATGCAATGCTTTATGGTTTCAAATGGAAGTTGTGTGGCTGGCTATCCAATGTAAAAAGTGTTGCAATGCATTTCTGAACATAGAAACAAAATCTGACTCTTTCTAATGGATTTTAATTTCAGTGATGACACAATTTCCACTGACTTGTGCTTCTGACTTATTTTGCTGATATTTTTAATCAAACTGAAACATTTTTTAAATGCTTCATCGTAAGAAGCGGAAAGTACTAGGCCTGCACGAGATACTGTATCAGCAGAAGAGAAAATGAGATCTCTGAAAAACAAAGATAAAAACATACACTGTTCAGTTTACAAAAACAGCTTTTGGGAAATTTCTGGTTGAAAGGTGGTTCAGAATATCCTACTTTGCCCGAATACGCCACCCAAGGTCTTTTACCATTTGGTTTGGTTTGTTTGTGAGGTCAGATGAGAGGATCTGGGGGAGTAGCAGGAAGATCGAGGGGAAACAACGATGGAGAAATGACCCTGATACTTGGGAAGTGATGTGTCAATAGTGACTTCTATAAGAGATGCTATCTCTTTTAGTGCGTTTGAAAAAAACTCCTCCTCAGTCTAGGAAAAAGTTTAATAGTTTGCGAAATTCCATCCTCATTTTTAGGGAGAACACATTCTGTACCTCATGAACCCTAGCTGGCTGATTTTTAGATCCTTGTACTTGTTATAAGATCTCTTAGGGTAGATACTCCAATTAAGAAATTAAATTGGTGAATTTCAGTACACGTTGTATCTCTGTCAACCGTCAGGAATTACTTGCCAAGGCCTGTGAAAGCCCGTCTAGATAATTTAATGCAAAGGAATACAAAGAAACAAGTTCCAGTCACTGGAAAAGGTTATGCCAACTGGTTATGCAAGAATGAGCAATGCAATCTTGGTTTAGTGTACTTACAGGCAAAAGATTCAGTAACTGACAGCGTGTCTGTAAATGCTGTGCCTACGTTCAGATGGAAGCAAACAATATCTTTTTCTTCCTTCAAACAAATAAGATAACATTAGCAACATTTCTTGAGATTTAGTCTTTGCTAAGATGGAAAGAGTTATGGAAGAGGATAATTGCCTTAGCTTAACATAAGTAAGTGTGCAGTAAAACAACTGGCAACTAGCTCGCTGCCATCTGAAGGGTTTAGATTGGAATGCTTGTGTATATCTTCTGTGCCTCTCCTTCCCAGCCCCAAAGATTTTCATTCCAGAAATTGAAGTTCGGACCAAATCATTGTTTTTCTGTGGCAGTGGCACTTAAGGATCCCAGGTCAGAGATCAGAGCTCCATGGTAATAGAAGTTATGCAAACAAATAACAGAGACAGGTTCTGCCCTAGATATCTTACAACTTTAGGGTGTAGACAATATTCAGTAGGTGATAAAACAAGAAGGAAGGTAGGTAGGAGGACAAAGTAATGGTAAAGACATGTGCAGTAACATATATATTCGTAGCAGAATGGTCTCAGAAGACAAATACAGGTTGAACCTCTCTAGTCTGGAACACTCTTGCCCAGCAACATCCAGAATCCAACATGATGACCACTTATCATGCATGTGCCCAAGTTTCCTGTGGTCCCATAAAGTTTGTTTAAAGCCACCAGTTATGACTCTGTGTTCTGTGCTGTAATTTACCCCTACATGTCTTCTAAGAGTCCAGTAAGCAGTGAAGGTGTTTGTAATGTTGCTAGACCAGTGGTTTCCAACTTGGGGTCTGCAGGCACCTGGGAGCCCATGGAGGAAAAAAAAGATAGAAAGTAAGCTTTAAATAAATTGACAAGTTACAACCTATTGTTGTTTTTGTATTAAATATCTTCCAATAATGTTGTTCATTATTGTCCAAAAGTGTGTTGTGGTTTCCTTTTTACATTTAATGCCGTGTACGTAGCAGCTAGAATTGGCCTCGATGGGTGTCCATGAATGGCTTGGATGAGTATTTGGGGGTCCGCACTAGTGAAAAGTTTGGGAACCACTATGCTAGACAATATTAACCTCCTGTGCTTTAGCAAATTTTTTTAGCACTGGTCAGGTCCCAAGGGTGCTGGACTACAGAAGTTCAGCCTGTACCAAATGTATTTCTTTAAGAGAATCCAGAATGTACAGCCTCAAACCCTTCAGATTGTATAAATCTTTTACCTTTCTGTGCAAATTCCATCCAAGTGTGAGGATTCCTGTCCTTTGAATGCAATAGTAGCATAAGAATGGTATTTCTCTGCCACAGAGACCCAACCCGTGCAAAAAAAAACAAAAAACAAAAACATCTTGGAGCTATGGCTCAGACCCGGAAAGTTTCTGCCTTCACAGAGGCAGAACAAGGACCTCACTCTAAATGTGCACAGGCCAAGGTAAGACTGCACGGTTTCAATCCTTCTCCCCTTTTCTACTGAGCTCTTCCACATCCCTACAATATGCACTTCATTGGAAGAGCCATAAGCACTGGTATTTTCAAGGGATTCTTCCTAATGATCAGCATGGATATGGGTAACGCCATTGTAATTAGTCAACTCTTCAGCTACGTCTACACTAGAGAGATCTTTTGAAAGAAGTCCTTCCGGAAGATCTCTTCCAAAAGAACTTCTTTTGAAATAGTGTGTCCACACACAAAAAAGCAGGTCAAAAGAGTGATAGGCTCTTTTGAAAGAGTGTGTCCACACAGCCCCCCGCAGTTCCAAAAGAACGGGCCAGGGATCAAAAAAATCAGACACGCTGGGGACTGCTCTTTTGGAAGAAAGGGCCTGTAGAGCATCTACACGTCGTCTTGTGAAAGAAGGTGCGCTTCCTGAAATGGGAGTGGAACAGTGCTTGCAAAAGGAGCACCACGTTCTTCCGATTTAATTTAGAAAGAACACTTGGTGTGTGTTGACACTGTGGGATATTTCGAAAGAGCCCCCTTCTTTCAAAAAATAGTTTGAAAGAACTTGCTAGCGTAGATGCGGCCTTTGAGTCATATAAAGCATGTGGTCACAAGGTACACATGGAATGAATCTGAACAGGCAGAAAGAGGGGGCATATATGCCTCATGTTGAAGCACTGGGATACTGCCTGATATGATGGAGTCATTAAAGGCCAGTTTTTAAAAGCAAGGTCAGAAACCAGGCCTGATCTGCTTAGTAAGTGATTGTTCAGTTTAAATTTGCCTAGGAAAAGCTTTCACTTAGGACTTCTCTACCCCAACTCCCCCCAGTATAATCTTATTTCCATAATTAATTGTGTTGTGACCACACCCAAAAGGGTGGTTGTTTTTGTTTTTGTTTTTTTAAAGTTATCAAGCATTTTACCCTGATTTAATTAACGTGCTTTGGAAGCTACTTAACTCTATTCTGGGATGTGTTATGCCACTTGAAAACTAATGTGAATACACTCCTATTTTAAATTAATATTATTGCTTCAGACAGATCAGCTGCTGCTATCCCACTGTGCATTTCTTCACATCAGTATCAGCCCATCTTAAGCCATGTGCCTTCCACTTCTCCAGGGTAGTCTTAGCTAGATGCCCTCTCTCTCTCTCTCTCTCTCTCTCTCAAAAGTTTGGCACACCCACAGGTGTGCCCCTTTGCAGTCACAGCTTGAGTTAAGTTCCCATAGCTGGAGCCTATTACAACAGCTATGCTCATGGGATTTCATCTGATGCTTCTGGACTGACTTGCTGTCTGGGGAGAGGAGCATGTCCACTTCCATCTTACCAGACACAAAGCTCTACAAGAAGCTAGTGAAACTGGTGTGGGAGAAGGGGTACTTCCAGGTTAGGGTCCATTGGCATGCCAAAGCCTAAGTGCTCCTGCAAAATTATAAAAATGCTAAGGTCAAAACCAAGACTTTGAACAGTGTCTCCAGGATGTGGACAGTGGGACTGGATTTTGACCAGGAAGAGAGTTTGTGGACAGTTTGTAAGTCACCCAGCCCACCACATACCCTAGTGAAGAAAGATGCCTCAAGACCACCTGAAGCTGCGCTAAAGATCTAGTCACAGAGAGCACTGCAGATGGCTTTTGAAATCCTGCTGGAGGGCCAGCCTGACTGTTGCAGAGGGGACCTTGACCTGTGCGTAAGGCATGCTTATACTACAGTAAACTGTCCAGGTACTGGCTGTATCAGGCAAGTCACATAAATTTGTTCCTAGGACCATTTGGGAGCTGTCATATTAGCCAGTTATCACTATTTAAGAAGACAGATGTGCACCTTAGTTCTTTGCTTGCTTGTTTTTAATACAGCCTTCTCCATTATCTTCCATTGAGTGATCAAAAGGACATCTGTCCAGGAAAGGTTTAAACTCAAAAGTATTTATTTCTGTGATACACCAAATCCAAACCAGATGAATTACGGGATATCGGGAGGCATCACAGGAATTTGACCCCAAATCCCAGAATTCCTTTGGGTTCTGGTAGGCATCCCAAAATGGGATGCCAGAAAAATCCCTCAGTGCAAAGAGCCTATAGAGCTGTGTTTTTGTTCTGAGAGAATGCAGAGGTGTCTGGATGCACTAATTCACAGAGGCAGTAGCACCAACTGGCACAAACAAAGCAGAATGGGCAAATTCTCCTGGTAGACTTACACCTGTGTAGTTATAATGGAAAATCATATGCTGACAGAATTCTCATGTAGCTACGTGTGATCTGATGAGTCATCCCTGAACTAGAGCCTGATTATGCTGCATGAAGACATGATTCGTTCTTGTGTTAGGCTCTAGGCACAATCCACAAGGGGGTCTGATAATGGTCAGCAGGTATTTAAGCATCATAGGTGAAACAGAGCCCCAGTCAGCTCACATGGCCTTGTGGCTTGGAACTTTCCTCTGCCTGATAGTGATGACAAATTCCATAGGGTTCATGAGCAGTGGGAGTGGATTTTTACCAGGAGGGCTATTGTGCTTCAGCCTTGTTTTCAGCCCTCTTGTTCAAACCCTGTGTTAACTCCTGATTTCCATCACTGACCTTGACTTTGACCACTAAGCATGACAGCCGTTGCTCCAACCACTGAGTTCAGCTGTTGTTGTGACCACAAGTCCTGACCATCTTCTCCCTGGTTTCTGATTGCAATACTTCACACTGATTTTTATTTTTAATGATGATGAATGAAGTGCAGATTTTACTTGCTTGACTTGGGCAAGTCCCTCCCCTTTTCTTTAAGTGGACCACATTCCTTCTTATCAGGACTCAAGTATTCTCCAGCTTGCAGTAGTCTGTATGATCTGAGTAATGTATATGGACAGTGTCATTTTTCTCTTCACTAAAACCTACCCCTTGTATATAAGTGCAGAACAGAATCCTTGATTTATCTGAGCTTCTGTTTTGATCCATACAATCCCCTTCTCAAGAATATAATGATATATTCTGCTCTTCATTGGAAATGTCAGACATTTCACTAATAAGTGCAGTATGAATCTACACATTATTTCACCATAAAACACAAGCCTCTGTGCTAGCTCCAACTTATGTATAAAAGAGAGCCCCTATGTACATTAGAATTGGTTAGCCATACTGAGGACTGTTCCTTTTCGAAGGCAGTAAGAAGAGGGCATCTTAGCTTTCAGTGAGCTGCAGGCAATGTGTATTAGAGGGGTAGCTGTACTAGTCTGTAGCTTCACAAATAACAAGCAGTCCTGTGGCGTCTTGGAGACTAACATATTTATTAGGTCATGAGCTTTTGTGAGTAAGGCTCACTTCTTCAGATGATTGGAGTAGAAAAATAGAATCCAGGGTTTAGGTAATGGGGAGAGGGTGAAAAGATTACCTGTCACTAGTAGGACGAATAACCCCCAACCCATTTTATTTTTCTTCCCTCGGTATATTTAACCCTGGAGTCTAATGAATTGGTTAGTCTCCAAGATGCCACAGGCCTGCTTGTTGTTTGTGCAGGTAAGCTGAAAGCCACAATCATATTGCTATTTGCATTTTTAGATTTTTGCCTGAATTTCCCTCTCCCTGCTAATTATTTCCCTCTCCCCCCTAATCTTTTAAACATCTGTCTGAACGTCTCCCTCTCTCCATGGTGGTGTTCTGTTTCACTTACCGTGATGCTGTGTGAAACACATTAATATCAAAATGTGTTTCTTGGAAGCTGCTTTGCATAACAAAGACACAGCTGTGTGAAAACACTAATCACGAAGTGTGGGAAAGCCTCAGGCTGTAGCAGAGTAGAAAGAAGCATGCACCACACTAAGGTGGGTCTGGGTCTGAGATGCTGCAAAGCTCAGGGGCGTTCTGATGTGGTGTTTTGCTTCGGGGCCTTCTTGGTAATACAGTGAGAATAATTAAAATGTCATAATATTGTCTTTCATCCAAAGACTCCGACATATAGACTTCAGTGTACAGTCATTTACAGATGGGTGAATGGAGGCCTAGAGGCTAACATACTTGTCAAGTTTCCAGAGAGAATCAGTGTCAAGGCCAGGATAGTATGCCAGTCCTGACTGGAATTTCTGTGCTCTGTTTGTTTGATCACAATCCTTTTGGAAATGCTGTGGTTGTAGGCACTCAGGCGGCATAATATTGGGCACTGTCTAGGAATTAAATGGAGATAACACTGAGCTGCTTCTCTGCTTTATAAAGGCTCGAAAAATCCCATTCTTCAGCACTTCCATAGGCCACTTCCTTGCTTCTGCCATAAATATGCATTATTTGACCATGCACTGCAGAATGGAATTCGTATTTATATGGATGCTGGGCTGTGCAATCTGTAGTCTCTTGTAAGATTTAGCTTCAGAAATCTCATTAAATAGATCTAGTTAAGGGCTATCAACTGTCTTAGATTAGAGCTTTAAAGAGCTTTCTGAGAGTATCTGTTCTTTGTTGGCTACCCATTTAGCTTTTGAAAGTGACTTGTTCTGTTTATGTTCGAGAAGCGGCAGCCTATCTTTTCATGTTACCAATGCTCTTCCTTCCACCCCCTTTCCTCGTTAGACAGCATAATCCATGAGAGAAACAGACCGTCTGATTCTCTGTCCATACTGGTCTAAATGAAGCATTCACTCCACTGAAGTAAAAATGATTGAATGTAAAACAATCAAGACAGGAGAAACAGGCCTTGAGCCATCAAGATTTACCTGGATGATTAGTATTCTAATATGTAGGAAGAGCAGCTATCCTAGTGTAAATAAGCATGCACCACACTGATGTGGGGCTGGATCTGAAATACTGCAAACATCAGGGATGTTCTGTTGTGGTGTTTTTGCTTCGGGGCTCTCTTGGCAGTACGGTGAGAATAATTAAAATGTCACAATATTGTCTTTCATCCAAAGATCCCGACATACAGACTTCAGTGCACATTTGTTTACAGATGGGTGAATGGAGGCCTAGAGGCTAACATACTTGTCAAGTTTTCAGAGAGTCAGTGTTAGGGCCAGGATAGTATGCCAGTCCTGACTGGAATTTCTGTGTTCTGTTTGTTTGATCACAATCCTTTTGGAAATGCTGGTCTATGATTCTGTGCCTATCCAATACCAATCCAATATCATATTGGGTATTTATTGGTAAGCTGGAACTTATAAGCATATTAGGAACCCATCTTTATAACATTTGCTTTTAGTTCTTGGTCCACCAGCCTAGCTAACACACAATCCTTTGGCAATGGTCTGGCACTTTCTGCTGATTTTTAAATTGTTTTTGGAGTCATTTGAACCTCAAAGCTTATTGCAGGACTGGGGCTTCTCTCTCTCAAATGGGTACTGAATAGCCTGTTTTTCTAACTACTAGAATTTCTATATTAGTACAAGATGGTCTCCTTCAAGCAGTTGTAAACAAGTTTTTTTGTGAAGGATGGGACGTGCGAGTTTGTGTGTGTTTGAGCACATGCGAATCCTCTCAGCATGAGGCAAGGTATTGAGTAAGCTCTTCCATTAAGTGGCAGGCAAGAATTCTTCCTGGAGAACCATGTGCTGCTAAAGCCCTTGCAGCAAATGGGATGTCTGTCCTGCTTTTCTCCGCAGGCTGAATTTGATCTACTAATCTCCTTGCTTGGCCTTTTTTTTGTGCCAAGCAGCTCTTACACTGTTCTTGAGAGATGAGACATAAGTATAGAAACAGGCTGGATGGAAAATAGCAAATACATTATGTGAGTGAAAAACTGAAGGAAATAATCATTTGCTTGACTGCAGTTGAACTTGCGAGATATGTGCAGGCAGAAGGTACCTGTTGTGCAGCTGAATTTATTAGGTAGACGCTAATATTTTATTTACTCCCACAAAATGTTAGCAAGCAGCAGCACATGGGCTGCAATGGAGGCTTGGCATCAAAGTATTTTTATTTAAAAACTGCTTAACATGTGAATCATTTGCTTTTGTTGCAAGAAAGGTACATATAGTTTTCTGTAGGAAATTGTCCAGTTTTTAATAATGAATTAATTGGACTGTCAGTTCCTCAGGCAGAGTTTATGCCTAGCAAGCCTGGCACTGCATAAATTATAATCATATTATTAATTAGAGTGTCTGCATAGTTGATTGAGCTGAGTGGGAAACTGGAAGCCAGAAATGCCTTGTTTCCACTGTTACCAACACACTACTGTCTTTGTCCTCAGGCTGACTGTTGAACCTCATCAGACCTACTTGCATGTCTGTAGATTGGCTGTATTGACCACCTACCTCATTGGCATGGTTTAATTATTTAATTAGCCATTTTTGGCAAAGCACTTGGAAGACATGAGGGTGGAAGTATAAAAATGCCAAGTATCGCTCTCAAGTTTTTAGTACATCACAGAACACACAATGTAATAGGAGGTAGAAAGTACCAAAGCCATGTCATAAGGGGTCGAGCCTGATAGGCAGTGCATTTGTGTAATTATAACATACCTTGGGTTATGTAAAAAGCCAGTGGGCTGAAAGACTTTAATTACCTCATTTGAAGTGCAGTGCTAAGCTCTGGTTCTGTGTCTGATAAACTGTAAAAAGAAACTTGTGGAAAAGTGTGCCAAGTGGATTAGGGCTGAGTTACTGGCCAGTTTATCGAGTCAGTTAATTAGCTTTGACTAGGCAGGATAACCACTGAGTCTCATATGTTCACACAGAACCCTACAGCCGTACATCAATGCAGAAGACAACTGGAAATGTAGATTTTTGCATTGCCTCCTTTCTAGAACTCCCTCATGGACTCTCTGGATGTTAGTACTGACAATGCCTTTGTAATGGCCATGTCATTAAAGGTACAGAAATGTAGACGGAGGCTCCTTGGATCTCATCAAATAGTTCTTTTTTTTCTTTTCTGAAAATTTCCCTTCATTGAAGCTTTTTTGTTTATGGCAAACTGGAAATGTTCCGATTTGTGAGACAATCCCCTTCCCTTTCATACTGTTTCATTGCTTTATGGACATTTTAGCAATTTCCACAGAAATTGTTTTAGCCTTCTGTTTCCCAGGCTTCCTCCTTTTACTGGAAGATGGGGCATTTTATCGGAGGCCCAGGTTCTCCAGGCAGTGTCTGAAGAACACCCAAATGCACATGTTCCTCTGGAGATCTGGTTCTAGTTATTACACCGTGGCATTTTGTTCTCTGTTATGTACATAACATAACATTACATAATTCTCCTCTGTGTGACACGAATGCTTCTTTAAGCCTTTCGTGTGATCTGTCTCTTGAATGAGATGGCTCACCTCTTACCTTTTATGTTTACATGGAATTGCTATGGCAGTTACTCGTAATCAATGTGTTTGCACCATGGCACACTCTAATTCCAGATATCTCTCTGGCTACACAGTTCCAATACTTGTGACGCTGAGTCACTGTGTGCAAGCAGTAAGTTTGCTTGCAGAACTTTTATCTGTTTTAAACGGGAGTGTCACCTGCGAGATGGGCATGCTCATTTCTAATCAGAGCTAGATTCCCAAAACAGAATTGCATGAAATGTTTGATATTTTGGAATCTAATCATTCTAGCCATGGAGGAGGTGAAGGGAAAAGGTTGTCTTCAGTAAAGTGTATAAGGGTAGAGACCTGTATCTCAGCAGTGTAACCATGGAATGGGAAATGCTCTAAAAATTGCTATTTGAGCGTTGTAGGTTCCAGGGAGTTTTAAAAAAAACTGTGTTGCCAGCATGAGAACGCTATTTAGATCATAATGTGGTGTTTTTTTTAAAGAGCTGCATCTTCAGTATTGGAGAAGGAGAAGATGATGCTCACAAGGAAAGTTGTACCTTCACCTTGAGTGTCTCCTGTCCCCAACCCACTTGTTTGGCCAAGTTATCCATATTTCATCCTCTTACTCTTTATTCATAGGTCAGTTTCTGCAGCTCCCTGGTCACTTTTTGGCTTCCCTGTGAACTACCTCCAATTCTTCTATCTTTCTGAGAAAGTGACACCCAGAACTAAATGTTGGGTTCCAGGTACACCAGAGCCATACAGTGCTACACTGTCATTTAGTGCCTATTCGTATATGCAGCCTGCTTTCCTAAGAACACTTATCACCTTCATTTGGGTGAGCACAGCCTTGAGTCTGGCCTGCATTCACAGGGGGGAGAGAGTAAAGCAGTGGGTCTCAGCCATTTTAGCCTTGTGGACTGCATGTGAACCTCTCTGTGTGTTACGTGGGTCACAGCCACACAGTTTGTATGCTACCTCTATGGCCCTGACATCATGTGGGCCACAGTTGTGTGCTGATTGGGGAACAGGTTCAGAGCTACTTGTGTAGAGGAATGGAAGGAAAGGAGATGATGGAAAGACATTGGGGCAGAGAAGGGAAAAGAGAGTGAGTGAGGAGAGGGAGAGAATTCAAAATAAAACAAAATGGGGTAGTGGGTGGAAGGAGCCCTGTCTGAGCACATTTTGAAGAGAAGGAGGGGCAGAGAGAATATAGTCTGTGAGAAATTAGATGCTGCACAAAATATATCAAGACATGAAATGAAGAATAAGGACAAAGAGTGGAGGGAATAAGGAGGCACTTTGACATGTCAGCTCTGATTTAATGGTGATGCTGTTTCTAATAGCAGCAACAAAATTTCTAAAGCTATCTCCAGCAATGGATTGGATTCATGACGGACTTTCTACCCCTCTAGAATCATAGGACTGGAAGGGACCTTGAGGGTCATCTAATCCAGGCCCCAGCACTCATGGCAGGACTAAATATGATCTAGACCATGGTTTCTCAAACTGGGGGGTGTGCCCTCCTGGGAGGGGCGTGAAGAACTTTGGGGGAGAGGGCATGAGGTAACCCAGCCCACCCCATCATTTCCCCACTTGAAGAAAGAGCTGGCCTTTGATTCCTGCTCTCAGCCCCTGCCATTTTATGTGGCAACCCGGCGCAGCCACTATAAAAAGCAGGCAGCTGGCAAAGACCCACGTGGAGCTAGCTGCCTCCTGCAAAGGTGAGAGAGTGTGGTTTGGGGGTGGGGGCAGGAGGAGTGGGATGGGTGGTTTGGGTGTGCCTGGCTGGGTCCACTAGATAAGGGACTGGGTGTGCCTGGCTCGGGGGATGGGGATGGGGTATGAGTGGGGGGGGCTGGTGATGTCTGCTTTGGGGAGAGGAGAGGCTCAGGCAGGCAACTTGCGGGGCTCTCAGGGCTTGGGTAGCTGGTCCAGGCATCATGGGGCTCAGGCTGGCGGGTGGCTGGCTGGCCCTAGCAGTGTGGGGCTCAGGCGGGTGGCAGGCAGGTGGGGAGCTGGCCCCTGTGGCTGGGGGGCATGCGACTGACCCTGACAGTGCAGGGCTCTGGTGGCTGGCTGGCTGGCCCTAGCAGTGTGGGCCTCAGGCAGCTAGCCCAAAGCTTGTGGGGGTGGCTGGCTGTCAGGTGGCTGGCTTCAGCAGTGCAGGGCTCAGGTGGGCGGCTCGGGCAGCTGGCCTGTGGAGCTTGGGCGGCTGCCCCCAGCAGCATGGGGCTCAGCTGGCTGGGGCAGGTGGCTCTGGCAGCGCAGGGTTCAGGCTGGTGTGCTGCTGACATGGGCTGTTCTGGAGTCTGGCAAGGGGCTCAGGCAGCTGCACAGCTGGGGCTGCACCAGGCATCCACAAGGGGCAAGAAAAACTATTTGCGCTTATTTTTGGGTATCATTTTTATATCAAGTTTTTGTGTTTATTTTAAGTTACTAATTGAATTTTTTATTAAAAGGGGGTTGGATGATGATAAAGAAATGGTGGGGGGGGCATGGTGGTTTCTCAAAAATTAAAAGGGGGAGTGATACTGAAAAGTTTGAGAAACACTGATCTAGACTGTCTGACAGGTGTTTGTCTAACCTGCTCTTAAAAATCTCCAGTGACAGAGATTCTACTCGGAGGGGTAGCTGTGTTAGTCTGGATCTGTAACAGCAACGAAGGGTCCTGTGGCACCCTATAGACTAACAGAAAAGTTTTGAGCATGAGCTTTTGTGAGCACAGACTCACTTCATCAGATGCTGGTCATGGATTTCCAGCATGACCAGCATCTGATGAAGTGAGTCTGTGCTCACGAAAGCTCATGCTCAAAACTTTTCTGTTAGTCTATAGGGTGCCACAGGACCCTTCGTTGCTGTTAGAGATTCTGCTATCTCCCTTGGCAATTTATTCCAGTGCTTGACCACCCTGAGAGAGAGATTTTCCTAATGTCCAAACTAAACCTCACTTGCTGTAATTTAAGTCTTTTGACTCTTTTCCTATCCCTAGAGGTTAATGAGAACAATTTTTTCTCTCTCCTCCTTTGACAACCTTTTATGTACTTGAAAAATTTTTCATGTCTCCCTCAATCTTCTCGTTTATTCAGTCTTTTCTCATGGGTTATGCTTTCTAGACCATTAACTATTAATACTCTTCTCTGGACTTTTTCTGATTTGTCCACATATTTTCCAAAATGTGGTGCCCAGACCTGGACGCAATGCTCCAGTTGAGGATTAATCAGCACTGAGTGGAAGAATAACTTCTTACATCTTACTTTCAGCATTCCTGCCAGTACATCCCAGAATGATGTTTGCGCTTTTTTTTTTCCAAACAATGTAACGCTGTTGATTCATATTTAGCTTGTGATGCACTCAGACCCCCTGATTGGTTTCCCACAGTACTCGTTCCAAGGCAGTTGTTTCCCTTTATGTATGTGTGCAACTGATTGTTCCTCCATGAGCAGAATCCCTTGCATTTGTCCCACTTGCACTTGACCTTATTTACTTCAAACCATTTCTTCAGTTGGTAGCATTTCCCAATATGGTGTTGCCTGTGCACTTTTAAGTATTCTCCATATGCCATTATCTAAGTCATTGATGAATATATTGAACAGAACTGTATCCGGAACTGATCCTTGTGGGACAACACTCATTGTGTTTTTCCAGCTTGACTGTGAACCATTGATAACTGCTCTCTGGGAAAGGTTTTCCAACTATTAGTTACTTATAGTAGCTCCATCTGGGTTGTATTTGCCTAGTTTGTTCATGAGAAGCTCATGCAAGTGAATATGAAAAGACTTACTAAAATCAAGTTATACCACTTCTAGCACTTCCTCTTATCAGCAGAGCTTGTTACCCTGTCAAAGAAAGCTGTTATGTTGGTTTGACAGGATTAGTTCTTGCCTAATCCATGCTGACTGTTATCACCTTATTATCTTCTAGATGTTTGTAAATTGGTTGCTTAATTATTTGCTTCATTTTTTTTTCCAGGTGGAGAAGTTACGTTGACTGTTTTTTGTAATTCCCCAGGTTGTCCTTATTTGCCTTTTTATGGGTTGGTACTATATTTCCCCTTTTGCAGTCTTCTGGAATCTCTCCTGTCTTCCATGACTTTCCAAAGATAAAATGGCTGAGATAGCCTCAGTGAGCTCTTTGAGTGTAGTAGGATGCATTTCATCAGATCCTGGTGACTTGGTCATCTAACTTTTCTAAGTAATTTTAACTTGTTCTTCACGTGTTAGCTTCAGATCCTACCTCATTTTCACTGCAATTCCGTATGTTAGAAATCCAATCACTATCAACTTTCTTAGTGAAAACTGAAATGAAGACGTTATCAAGCACCTCTCTCACTTCCACATTTTTTGTTTCTAATTTCCTTACTCATGCAATAACATGCTACCTACCCTCTGTCCTTGGTCTTCCTCATGTTCCTAATGTGAATGTTTTCTTGTTACTCTTTATGAATCTAGCTGGTATAATCTTATTTTTGCCTTGGTCTTTTTATTTTATCCCTACGTGCTCATGGTATTTGTTATATTTATCCATTTCAATGTAATGCAGGTGAATCTCCCAGGTTCAATCAACTTTAGTGTTCTTTCTCTTGCCTTGCCTTTCTTTGTTTTAAGTCAACATATGTACACGTGGGACCTCTGATCAAGTGATACTCTGGTTGTGTTTCCACATTCAGATGTCTGCAGTTTTCCCCTAAGTGTGTGTGTGTGTGTATATACACAATCGTTTCATGAGATGTTTGGCTAGATTTATCAGATATATAATCCAATCCATTGTATATGTATAATCTCCAGCAATTATACATAAATTCTCCAGCAATGGATTGAATTATGTATGTGACAAATCTAGCCAATCACCTCATGAAACTATTTGCCTTCTCCACTTCTGAATTAGCATATTTGGGATTTGAATACTACATTTAGGGTAATGCAAGTCCCCCATCACTTCCTTTATCGTAAAATAGCCCATCAGTTGTACTCTGAGGGAGATGTAAAATCTTCTTAACAACGTTCCTCACTAAACCATCCAAATCATCTAAAACATGAAGAAGAGGCTCAATTAAAAGCAAATTATAAAACAGCCTTGGTAAAATATACATCCCGTAAAAACAAAATTTCATAGTGAGTAAAAAGAGGACTTAGTCTCTTACGTTGTGGCATTCCTTAGATTTTCAGATTGATTTCTCTCCATTGATTTCCTTGTTTTAGTAAAGGCTGGGGAAGAATATTGTTAGCAATTTGGTTTATCATGGATTGAATTTACTACCTTTTCTTTAATAATCATAAACAAAGTAGCCTTGAGGATTTCTGGGAGAAAAGAATGCTAGATAGTAGGTCCCCAGCAATCAGCAGTTAGTGCTTACAACATCCTGCAAGTATTGAAACCAGGAAATATTATTTAGATTTTGTAGTAAGAAAAATGAGCATTAAAAAATGGCTCCTTATTTAACAGTTCTGCTTCCTCTTGCTTCAATTATCCTAGATCATCTTCAACCACAGTGAGTTGTGTGGATGGAGCTGGGAAATTTGGCACACTTCTACATAGCAAATAGACACCCGTTGCTGGCCTGTGCCAGTCATCTCAGGCTCTTGGGGCTTGGGCTGTGGGGCTGTTTCAGAGCTGTGTAGACTTCCATGCTCAGGATGGAGCCTGAGTTCTGGGACCCTGCCAGGGGAAAAAAAGATTATACTGTCCTTCAAAACCCTCAACATTTCTTTTTCTCCGTTATGGGTTGATCAGAGCTAGTTGACATTTTTTAAAAAATATGTTTTGATGAAAAATACCCCTTTTCCATAAATATTGTAGGAAACTGAAAATTGTTCGTCTTTTGAAAACTGTCAAAACAAATGTAAATATAACTACTTTTTACTTCTATTAGACATGGAGGGTTAATACAGCTATAGAAGAGGTGAGGTAGATGTGTACAGTGGGAAAGGAAGGAGCATCTTCTATTAGGAGATCTCAAAGCACTTTAAAAACATAATTACTTAGTCCTCAGTAAAACACTGAGTGATGCAAATAATTCGTATCCCCTTGTTTACAGGTAAGAGCAATAAGGCCCCGGTGTTCACAGGCATAGTTCATAGCTGGACCTGGAATAGAACACCGAACTCCTGGCTCCCCTTTCTGTGCTCTAGCCTCTACACCAGTTCTTGTTATGACCATTGTTTTCCCTGTTTGTGGTGGTTTTCTATGGCAACCAGAAACCATTTTTTTTTTTTGATTGAGAAACAGTGACAACATGCAGTAATGCCTGATGTTGAGATGCATGTGCATGATGAGTTAAATTCATCTTGAGGTTCTTGTTTACACAGCGTTTGGCTTATGTGACGTAACTGGTTCTTTGAGTTTCATGCTGATGAGAACCAGGAGTGAGATCAGCCATCAAACACTAAATTTGCATACTGTCTTGTGGGTGTTCTGATGCTGAGCAGCTGTTATGAGTCTGCTTTCCCTCTGATAACAGGCTTGATGGCAAAAAGCAGGATGCTTTCACCAGAAAGCTGTGGAGCATGTGTGCAGCTCCAGAAGGGACAGTTAATTGGTGACTGGCAGCTTTTTTAAGAAACAAGCAAGCAAGAACCACTTTTAAAATCTGCGATGTGTGAAGTTAATTCTGAGAAGTCACTTTCTGTACTTGCAGCTGGGCTTGGATCTTAAGTTTGGGGGGAAAAGTGCTTTCCCACTGAGTATTAGGTCTGCCTCAGTGAATTTCGCAGGCAAAAATACTGCCCTTGATGAGGGTATGGGGAGAATGAGGGCTTACTTTCATTCAAGTCAGCAACCCAGAAACATCAGGACCGCTCTAAAGCTGCAAGGATTTACTCTTTTATTCTGTGTTGATCCAAAAGGTTCTTTTAAGCACTGAAGTGAAAGAAATTATAAGGACTTCTCAAATGTTAGTTAGCATAGGAGGAGACAATGGAAGGAAGTGAGATGCAATCCTACAGCCTCTTGAATATAGTCACTGAAAGCTAGAGGTGTTTGTGAGCTTCAAGAATATGGGGGGGGAGGGGGGGCAAAGCCAGAGTTGTTCCCATATGTCCATAAATTAAATCTGTCTTCAAATTAATCCAAGTTAAGAAACTTTGCTCTGGCAGAAGCTTATAAATATTACAGTACCTGTCACTTTTGGATGCTGTTTTCTGTTTTCATAGCAATGAGCATAAGAGCTTTGAAGTGTGGGAAGTTTTGTTTTGACTTTTAGAAATTGACCCCAAAGCATCAATCGTTTTGTACATCTGCTCCTTTCAGGGCTACATGTAAATAAACCCTTAATTTTTTTTTCAGGGAAAACTTTTTGTGATAAAAGCATGGTTTAATGGTGAGAACTATAAATCAGGAACTTCAGAGTTATAGTCCAGTTTCAGTACCCACTTCCTTGGTAGTTTTTATGTTCTAGTTTTCCTATTTGTGCGATGGGGGTAATGGTACACCTGTTCTCAAGGGAGTGGGAGGAATAATTTAGTCAATGTAAACAAATTTCCAGGTGTAAAATGCCATGTAAATACTAAGAACCATTATGCTCATCTTTTAGACTATACATTCTTGAGGCTAGACCAGGGGTCTGCAACCTGTGACCCTGGCAGCTCTTTAAGTACTTCTTTATGGCTCCTGATGCTATAATTGCAAAGTAGTGTAACAAAAAAAAAAAACCCTCCTGATTATTTTCGATAAACGGTAAATGTCTAAAAGCCCCAAAATGAACAACTCATATCTAAATAGCAGATGATATGTGATCTTGAAATGTTGGATAACTCCCCCAGTGTCCTCCAAAGAGAGAGAAGGTTCAGGAGTGAAAGTCAGGAAGACAATGGTACAAACACACATGCAAAGTGTGAGGAAATAGAATATGTAAAAAGTTGTGAACGTCCTGCGGTAAACCATATATTATATTTCAAATCATTGTGTGTGTGTGTGTGTGTGTGTGTGCTGTTCTTAAAATAGAGGTTACAAAATAGAGGTTGACGTTATTTATTATCATCTCATATTAGCTTGCATTGTGGCTCTTGAATTACTGAGTTTTTTACTGAATTGGAAAAAATGGCTCCTCTTGCTATTTTGGTTGCCGGCCCCAGGGCTAGACAATGTCCCTTTACTCTGTACAGTGCCTGTGACAGAGACCTCAACATGGGTGGCCCCTCTAAGCTGTCACCAGAGCAAAATAGTAATGATTACATCGGGGTGCACAAAGTGGTTTTTCGGAGAGGCATGAAATTGTGTAAGGAGGGCACAACACAATTGGCAGCTGGGTGTCTGGCTCATCTATATCATTAAAAATGTTGAAATATGTTACTGTTTTATGTACGTGTATTCACAGTTATATACTGATTGATAAAGTTTTTGCATTCTACATACTTATTTCCTTACACATGCTGTATTTTTTTTCATGTGACTATAACTAAAATTTCTGTCAGCTTGGATTAAGTTAGAGAGGTTGGGGGGCCCTGCTAATTGCACAGACCAAAAGTGGGGCCTGGCATAAAAAGTTTGCTCACCCCTGGATTACATGTTCGTTTCACTTACTGCCAAGCCAAATTTCTGGTTGATCCAAAATGTAGATTATTTCTGACAGATGCACTGGTAACAATTATCTTTCTACTTCTTTGTGTTGTTCTTCAGCTGTAATGAAAGGAGAAGGAAGTCCTTATTATTGTTGTTGAACTCTGTTGTTATTTTTGGGGTTCCTTTTGTAAAGCCTTTTTAATCAGCAGCACTTAACTTAGGGCTGGTGTTTATTCAAGATGTAACTTCAGTGTTGCCCCCAAGTTAACTCCTGTCCCCGCACACAACCTTTAACTCAAAGGGTAGATTTGACCCAGGTTCTTACTTGCATATGGTCCGGGGCTCCCGTCCACACACACAGCTCTCTTACCTCAGTGTGGTGGCCCTTTCAAATAGGTGACCTGAATTGGTCAGGACAGTCCTGAGATGCAGAGTCCGGGTCCTGTTCTCAGCATGAACAACTGATGTATCGTTTATCCTGGAGTCCCTACCGCAGTTCCAGTGCTGCCAAGAGCCGGCATGGTGAGAAGGGGGGCTCAGGTCCAGGCCCTGGAAGTGGCAGGGCCGGTGATGGAAGGGTGGTACCTTGGGCATTTGGCTCTCAGTGGCCCTCAGTGCTGCTTGGAACCATGGAGCTTGGTGCTTCCCACTCTCTGTTCACTTCCAGCCGTGAGCAGGTGGAGCTCTGCTGCTGTGGCAATTCGAAGGGGCCTGGAGCTCGAAAGGCTGGGGCTGCAGCGACTACCCTCTTCCCTCCTCCCCCTCCCCCACATCTGAGCAATTCACTAGGAAAGCATCCTACAGCAGCTCTGTTTATCATGATGTTAGGAACCATGGGATATGTCCACAGAAGTCCAACAGCAGCAGTGTGGGTGCAATTAACTGGACATACGAAACTCTGGCTTTGCAGTGTGGCAGCTCGTATGTGGGGGAGGTTAACCTTGGTCCTGATCACTTGGCTCAACACTCCAGTGAAGACTTACAGTCTCTTAGACTTCCAAGATTTCTTACCTTAAGGCAATAAATTGTGAGCCAAGATTTGGGCTCTATTCTGTGGTGTTTTCCTTGGGTGAGTAGTATGCACCTAAAGTTTTAAAAGTGGGCAGTGATTTTGCACAGTTACTTGTAAGCATTTTGTCTTTCATTTCTTTTTCCTTCAAAAAGGACCTATAAATTGGGGCCTTTTTCCATTCTAATGATCCCCGACTCCCAAATCCATGTTTGGTGGCAAATGATCTTTCAAGTACTTTTCTTTAATCTCTTTGTGGAATGTGTAGGATGGAAAATAGCAACCATGGGGGGAGCAAAATGGCCTGAATTGGGAGCAAAAGCCCCAGATCACCATTTAAACTTTTTCGTGTCTTACAGATGAGAGGATCTGTTCACCACCCTTTATGGAGCTGACAAGTGCCTGTGGAGAAGACACCTTGCAGCTTATAGAGAAGAATGGGCTAACATTCCCATTCAGTATGTAAACAGGCTTTTTATCACTTCTATTTATATTCTGAACATTTCCTCCTTTAAGGCCACTGAGATCAGTATAGAACTTCATGTGTTTTTATCTGGGACACTAGAACCTTTCTCTAACTAGCACTGCTAAACCAAACAGTTGGTATGTGGAATAAGTCTCCCCTTGAGCTTTTGAAGAGCTCCCCCTGGACTTTCTCTATTGCAAACACCTCTCTGCAGTAAACAAAGCCATGTTCTTGGGAAATGCTCATTCTTCTAACAGTTATACTGTTGTCTTTGAACATGCACAAGAGGCTAATCCCACCAGACATGTTCAGAATAGGTTTGCACAAGAAGACTGGAGTGGTTCAGTCTGATGTGAGCCCTGGAAAAAATCAAGTGACTTGCAAAGAATTCATAAAGGTTGGGAACACTGTCACTGCCATTCCAGGCTTTCCTAGATGGTGCTTTGTTCTACCTTCCCACCTAAAAGATGAGCTTGTGTGCTGTGCCCTAGGTGTTACCGCTGCCTGCATTCCTTGTGTTCTGTGTGCTCTAACCCAGTGCTGGAATAGCAGTTAAGAGTTGAGAGTGTGGAGCAGTCCAAACTCCACAGCAGTGCACAGCACAGAGTTCAGGTGAAGACAGTGAGCTCTAGGAAATCTTGCTGGAACCACTGAGCTCCAAGCCTGGTGAGCTGCTATGTGGATTGGGAACAGCTGTTATGGAAGGTTTTGTTTGTGGCCCTGTTTTAGTCACTCACTCTCTCTCTTTTTTACAGTTTGTAAAACTAGAGTGGCCCATGGAACCAACTCTCATGAGGTAAGTGAAAGAATTCTGGGGGTTCATTTGCTTTATCTCCTCATTTCTAATTCCCTCCTGACTGCTGATGGGTTGGTTTGGGAGCTCTACTGGGCAATAATGGAATGATTGTTCTCTCCCAAGCTACTTCCCTACCCTCTGACATGTTCTTACTTCAGATCTCTTTTGCAACGTTACTCAGCCTCAATTTGTACAGGGGTATCACCTTTGAGCAGAAATTCCCTCTCTAGCAGCAGTGTGAGACAGGAGTCGGAGGCTTCCTTCTTCAGTCTACTCTTAGTTGGGAGATGAGCCTGTTGGGTCTTCTCCCCATCCCCACACACACCCTGTTGTGTGGTGCTGATGGTAAGAATTAGCTCTGAAATGTTGAGATTTTTATCCTTTCTTTCCAGGTAGAGGGGTGCCTGGTTTCTTCTCTTCAGTGAGGAGGCTAGGGGTGGGGGTGGGAATGGGAGAGGAAGGGGAGAGAAGCAGCCCTGTAATAACTCTTCTTCATGGCAGGGGAAAGGAAAAGGGGGAAGAAGACTGGGACAGAGCCACACATAGGCTCAGTTCTTTCCCTGAGGTGGAAGGGGAAGGTAGAAAGGATTGACTGGAGACGCACCTCCTTCCCTTGCCCGTCAGAGAAGTGGCCATAACTTAAATGACTCTGTTCCTGAGGGGAGTGATTTTGGCTGGACGTAAATATAGGGAACTGAGGTGAAGTACGTCCATCATTTCTGGAATCTTGGGTGTAGAGGTGGAGAAACCCTATTCAGCCCATTCTATAGCTTCTCTACCTCCGGCCCTTCTCCAAACCCTATGTGAGAATCCAGGCCCTATTCCCTGTGAATGAAGATCTTTTTCCTTTCCTTTCCTTTCGGCCATATCCCCATTTCTCAGCGCCTTCTAAAATCTGCATCACCTTAAGAATGACTGGTCTTGGAGTGAAATGCAGAGCTAAAGGAACAGCATGAGGAGTGACCAGTGTTCACTGTTAATGAAATCATTATATTCTGATGTAGAACATGCAGCCTTTTTTAAACAAAGCTAAAAGGCATATAGGTCCCTTGGGACTTTAAATAAGGGAGTACCTAATAGCTGCTGGCCCCTCATCTTTTCAGGTGCTGCTCTGGTGGTAGTGATCAGATTTTGTGACCCTGCTTACTGGCTTGTTTGTAACTGCCACATGAAACATACAAAGCTTTCGGTGCCCAGTGAGTTAAGCTTGGACTTTCATTGCCTTATTGAGCCCCCTCCTCACACTTCTCATGAAGAGGACTGACTGACTTAAGTTTTTTTGCTAGACCCCCATCATCTGCCAGATGTGATGCTCAATAAAGTTGTACTGCTGTGGCTTTTCATGGGACCTGCTTATTACTGCAAAGGTTGGTGTCCTCAGCGAAGCCTGAATGACACTTCGGTCCCTCTGGAGCAGAACCATCCTTGAAGTTGCCACATTCCCAGGGCTAGTATTAGGACTCATTTACTGTCCCATGGCAGTCTGTTCTGTCATAGCCGTGTGTGGGAAGTGGCTGTGTGAGAAGCATGGAAGGCTGTGTTTGTTGAAGGCTCTTGATGTGAAAGCAGCATGTCCAGTGGTTTGAGCACAGGACTGGAACCAAGTAACTAGAACTCATTGTGCTCTCTGATGTCTTTTAGGCAAGATGCTTAACCTCCCTGTACAGTGTTAGGATTTTGCTTAGAGGTTCTATGCAGTTTGGTTCCAGAAGCCTCCTTGCACTGGTTATTAGCATGTGCAAATGGGATACGTACTGCCAACTAGTAGAATAATGATAGAAAAAAAAGTTAGCTGCAAATAGGCATTGGCTGCATGCACTAACTTGCACTCAAAAATGGCAGAGAATCTCCTGTTTGTGTATGCATTCAGACACTTATGAGGTTTAATATGATCTGCCAGGTACAGAAGAGAACAGAACAGTGAACAGGTAGAGACAAATATGTTTTCAGCCCTTAAGTTCTAAATGTGTATTCATTCCATTGCTTACCTTATCTAGATTTTTGTCTGTTTTAAAGTATTGCTTTTTGTTGAAATATTTGTCATCTTATTGTACAGGAACAAACTGGAAAGCTAACATGAATTCGGGTATAGCTCCACAAACTGAGTGCAATGTAAATAAAATAAACAGGTACATATAGAGGAGAGTAGAAAGTTTTCCACAGCGTGCAATTTGTAAAATCCCTTCAGTTATCATGATTTTGCTGAAATCCAATTAATTGTGGAAAACAAGAAAGGAGGCAGAGAGTTTGGACAGAAATGATGAGGCTCAGGTTTCACAGGCTGTGTTATGGACTCTGCCATTGTGACCTTGGGCAAATCGCTTAAACTCTCTGGCATTATTCTCAACTGGTTTGAAGTCAAAGGGAAAACTAGCAATCCCTCTTCAAAGTCATGGATCACTGCAACCAGGTCTTGGCCCACAAGGAGAAGTCATAGCCTTCAAGCTAATTAAAGGTCTGAATAAGCATTTCTGGCCAGTGCTGTAATTAAGGTACCCTAGTATAGACCTGAGTGTCATGTAATATGGATTCCGGGGGGGCTATGCAGATTGTGTCTTTTACCACTCAGCATCACTTCCATCTTACATGGGCTAGCTTTGAGCCAGTCCCTGTTCTGCATTGAGCCCCTAAATGGCTATCTCTGTGGCACATTTCTTCCAGTCACTTATATTGGGGCTTTACGTGTGGGGTGGTGGGACGAAACTAAGCCAAGGAAAATGTTGGCTGAGCACTTCCTAGCAGTGGGGATGGTTAGACTGCAAGGTTCTATCCATGAAATGGCAGCAACCCCAGTTACTTGTGAATTTAAAACTGGGCCAAACCAACTCATTAGCGAAACAACTCACCCTCCTTGGCAAAGAGGGTCAGGATGCCCTGACATCTATTTCTTCATATCTCTGATTCCCTGCATAATCTGGTGGGTATTTTCCAGGTTCTGTCACTCATACATTTTATAGAATTTAATTTAAAAAAGATATTGGGATTCTTAACATAACTAACAAAGATAAAATGCTAGTCTACATATTTGAAAATCTTAATTTAAAATGTGTGTGCTGCTGAAAACTACGCTGATAACACCTTTATTGCTGCAGTAAATGTAATAAAAGAGACGCTCCTTGCTGAGACAGGATTTGCAGTTGGTTGATTATCCCTGGATGGATTTTCTCCCACATCTCATATTTCAGCCAGACAACAGAAAAACATGAAATAAATGAAAGCCCAAATCCTGTGGAGACCTTTGTTTTGCTTTTTGTATTTCAGATGGCAATCATATTCAACGAGGAAGGCCTGAAGGCCATCCAGCCCCCCTGCGTGATTCAGAGCTTCATCAATCACAATGCTGTGCTGTATAAAGTGTTTGTGGTCGGGGAGTCCTACACTGTGGTAAAAAGGCCATCTTTGAAGAACTTCTCAGCAGGCATTTCAGGTAAAGAGAGAGAGAGAGTGAGTGTGTGTGTGCGCGCTCATGCGCCAGATTAAATGCTAGCATGTGCTCAGAGGTCCTTGGCTGTAGAGATCCTGAATGAAAAATGTTTTGGAATAAGCTGCTAAAATGAAAGGAATTGCTTTTACGTGCTGTATTTCCTCCTCTGTGTTATTTCAACAGAAAGGGAGATAACTCATCTGTGCTGGAGTACATGTGAATGGGGTTCTTATAATAAATGTTTGAGAAATTAACCTGAATCTTAAACCTGTTAGAAGCTGTGTTTTGTATCATTGTGGAAGTGGAGAAAGGTCCTTTATACGAGAAGCTTTCTAAACACTCAGTAAATCTATTTGTCACTTATTCTTGAGTTATAATTGCAAGATAGAGAGAAATTCCTGGATTCCATCAGTTTGGAACTTCCTGGCCTTGTCTTTGTGTGTCTTTTTTGTTTGTGTTAAAAGTAAGAACTGTGGAGTTCTCCTGTGCAGGAGCCTCTCAGTTTGTATATGTAAAGGCCAGTTCTTGAAATTCTCAGAGGAAATACAATTGATTAATTTCATTTGGTTCTAGCTGGCAGCTATTTTGGGGTAAGCAGAACAGGGCTGCTCAGCTAGTGGTCCCTCTTGTATTTACCAGTAGGTACAGTTATACATCAACACAGACCATTTGAAAGGTATTAATTGAGTCTGCTGGAATTTCCTTTTTGGAAGAACAGCTTTGTTGTGAAGACTGGGGAATCAAGGTCTGCGTTCAACTGATTGTAAGAATTAGAAAATGTTTAGTAGCAGGACTAGTGTGTAAAAAATCATGACATTAGCATTAGGGAACCATACTGAAGTATCAACTAATTTTAAGGCAATCTGTATGAAAGGCAGTGCCTTAAATGCAGCTGTTTGGCTTTGTACTCTAACTTTTTAAAGTTAATTTTGCACCCCTTTTAAAAATGAAATTGCAAACTGACTTAAAGGAATCCCTGGATTGCAAGTCTGGAGTTTTTTGGCCCAAAATCCGCTACTGGCCAGGGCTATGTTATGAGCAAGGGACCAAGCAAGTCTGACTGTTTCAAGAGTCTGCAGCAGCGGGCTGCAGAAATGTGAAGCCTTACAAAGTAGGAGCCGGGACAGGATATTTGAATGTCTGCTGCATGGCCCAGCCCCTGAGCAGCACTTGCTCCTTGAGTGATTAGCACTGGAACAGGAAGAATAAAGCTGGCTGGGCAGAATCCCCACTTAGAGAGCTTGTGTGAGGTTTGTCATTTGTGTTGTGATGATTTTTAACCTATAGGCGACTTTTCCTTCTGAGGCTGCTTTGCTTTAGCACTTTTTCACACTCTCTACATGCCTGCTTGGCATTCCTTCCTCTGTCTAGAAGGATTGCTTTGGATACAGGGGTCACATGGAATGGTAGAAGGGGATGAGTCCCCTTAAAACAGTATCTCGAGACTTATCTTGACATTCATTTTATTTAAAAATAGCCTATGTTTTAAAAGGCCTCACACATCACCTTTTCCTGAGGCCCAGGGCCTTAGCTGCTGCAGTTCATCTCTAGGTCTTTGCAGAGGAATGTTTTGCCTCTGCTAAGTCATCTTTTTATGTCACACCAACTTTTTGGCTAGCTAGGCTCACCCACGATGGTTTTAAGAGCTGCTGAGCACACCATCTCTGTGGGAGACGCCATTGCTCAGCAACTCTGAAAATCAAGCCACAGGTCATTTAAAACTCTAGGACTGGAAACCTGCTTCTGATTTGGATGGCTGCTCTCTAGCATGTCATCAGAAGCCACAGGTTGTTTTGGGTTTGCCTCCCGTGAGTCCTGCCTCTTTCCCTTAATAAACCACAGTAGCTGTGGTGGCTGTTAGCTGCAGTTTGCAGAGGGAGAAGCCTAGGAGAAGTTTGTCCTACATCACACAGCAAATGTGTGATACTCCTGCACATTCAGTGTTTTGGGACTGTCCCTGAGAAAGGTCGTCATGGTGGAAAGTTGTCACAACTTCCCCGCTCCTGGAGGGGCGCTGTAGTAGGACAGATAGGCCTGGGAGAGACCATCACCAGAGCATTTGCTAATACAGTGGCACTCAAGCTGTGGATCAGGACTCCAGAGTAGGTTGTCACCCCATTTGAATGGAATCACCAGGCTTGACTTAGACTTGCTGGACCTGGGGCTAAGGCCTGAGCCCCAGCACTCAGGTGGAAGCTGAAGCCTGAGGGCTCAAGTCCTAGGTGTTGGGGCTCAAGTTACAGGCTGCTGCCTGGTACTGAAGCCCTTTGCTTTTGGCCTTCCACCACAGGGGCAGGGATCAGGCTGACTCATGCTTCTGGCCTGGCTCCTGGGGTCATGTAGTGATTTTTGTCATCGGAAGGGGGTTGCAATGTAATGATTTTTTGAGAACCCCTGTGCTAATAGAGTTCCCTGGGTAGCCTCTGTGGCAGGGCTGCTGTGGTGTCTTCAAATTAAAGACCCTTTCAGCCTCTGAGTGGAATCCAGGAGGGAACAAGACTGCTTATCCTCCACAAAGGTGAATTTTGCTCTCTGGCTCATGGGGGTCCACCTTGGATACAGGAAGGTATAATTTACATTCCCCTGCACTTGTTTGGGTGGCTGTACTCTAACTGGGAAATAATCTCTTTTTTGCATCCGTCATGTAAGTGAACTCTTGTATGTTTCCAGCTGAATGGTTATTTTAATCTCCAACGATTTCCTAGGAATGATTTCATTATCTTACAGAAAATGTTCCTTAACAAATGAAATTTATTTGACTGCAGAAATGAAACCAGTTCTGTATAATAAACAAACACACATTTTTGTTTACCTGTTGTGCATCCTGACATCTTGAAGCTTTGTGGGTGTTGGGCTAGGTTAGGGGTCGGCAACTAGGATAGCAAGAAGAGCCATTTTTTCCAATTAGGTTTGAAAAAAAACCCAAAACACGTCAATTTAAGAGCTGCAATGTATGTGGATAAGAGGCGGTCCTTAATAAAGAACATCAAACCATGCTTTTTATAACCCCTTGTGATGGACTGGTGGGATGCGTGTGAGAGAGTCAGGCTCTGTGTGTGTGTGTGTGTGTGTGTGTGTGTGAGTGAGAGAGAGAGAGAGGCAGAGCAGCTCACAGTGGCTAAGGATGTCCCCCTGGGACTGTAACCTAAGCTGGCAGATGACAACTCTGACCTGAACAAAGAGCAGGGAGAAGCCATGCTGAGGTTTGAATCAGAGGAGGCAGTTAGTAGCTGGGCGGAGAGTTGGGAGGCAGCCAGCCTGTGCTGAGGGGGAAGCTAGACCCCTGATGGAGCACACCTTGGGCTTCTCTCCCCAGGATGGATTGGAATGACTGTCTCTGCCTGCTGTACTGACGCCTCTGTACTGAGCTGTGCCTCTGTCGACTAATAAACTTCCCATTCTACCTGCTGAGTGAGAGTCACTCCTGCCTGCAGATGGGGTGCAGTGCTTGGGGACCCTGAACCCCATTACACCCCTATTTTAAGAACAGCACACACAATGATTTGTAACATGATACATGTTCACTGCAGGACAGTCACAAACCTTTACACATTCTATTTCCTCACAATTTACGTGTGTGTTTGTACCAATGTCTTCCTGACTTTCACTCCCAGACCCCCCCCCCCGCCCCCCCGGAGGATGCTGGGGGAGTTATCCAACTTTTGAGATCACATATTGTTTTCTGTTTAGCTGTGAGTTGTTCATTTTTGGGCTTTTATATGTTCCCTGTTTATTGAAAATAACCAGGAGGGTTTTTTTTGTTAACTTTGCAATTACAGCATTGGGAGCCACAAAGAAGTCCTCAAAAGAGCCACATGTGGCTCCAGAACTGCAGGTTGCAGTCCCCTGAGCTAGGTTTTCTCTCATGGGCAGGTGCCTATGTGTAAGACAGAGTAGTCAGTGTATGTGCAATGTGCTTCAGGTGGCCCATGACTGGGACTCTGGTGGTTAGGCCATTAGCTTCCCCATCTTGGGCCACGTACTGGTAGAATGTAACATGAACGCTGATACATGCCCCACAAGACAGCATGGAGCATGTGATCAGTGATATGAGCTGGGTTGGATTCCCTGGGCTGCACTGCCACCTATTGTGCATACAGTATAAACCAGTCCTTTTAACATGCAAATGCAAATACCAAATAATTTATGACTTCCTTTTAATTGCAGATAGAGAATCAATATTTTTCAACAGCCACAATGTGTCGAAACCAGAATCCTCCTCTGTCTTAACAGCAGTAAGTACTCCAAGTTTTTTTAATGCTGACAGAAAGCTAATCTTTTTTTCTTATGAAGCAATTAATGAAGAGTGGTGACTCTTGTACATAAATTGTGCCTTCAGCTCCTAGACAGCAAATTGAGATTTGTTTGCTTCTTGGAACCAGACAATTTAAAGCTGTGTGTTTCCCTGTTCATTTGAAATCCCTGACAATGTTTTTCTCTGTTCCATTGAGGAAGCAGAGATACTGTCTGCTGCTTTGCTATGTTTTCTTCAAATGAAGGTCAGTCTAGCTGGGGACAGAAAAGGTCCCAAAGAGTAATTTCTAGTGCCTTGTCACTTCAAGAAATATTTAGAAGCCTTATTGAATCCTCGTAGCACCCCTGGGAGCTAAGGCAGTGCTCTCTACGTTTGATAAAAAGAGAAAACCAAAAGCAGAGGAGTTAGGTGAATTGCCCAAGCACCTAGAATGTAAGCATTCCTGTCCTCTGTCCAGCAGGCCGCACCTGTTTATTCATGTCCTCGGAGTACATTAACTCCAAACACACCTTTGGTGTGTTTTTTGACTAGCCCTTTTCATGTCCATGATAAGAGTGGATCCTGCAAGGTGCTGAGCACTCTCAACTCCCATTCAAATAGTCTTGCAGGATTGGGCTTGTGTCCAGATTCTTCTCTGGTTCATATGCGCTAATTGGTTTGTAGTTAGAAGTTTACTACAGTGACTAGCTGTGGAATTGCAATGTCCCACTAATTGGCCCACTAAATGTTATTGATAACAATGAACTAATCATAAATCCCTTCCCGTGGCTAAATCTTCTGATGAGTTAATGTCTGTGTTTATGTTTGGAATATATACACAGTGGTTCTGCGAACATAATTATACCTTTGTTGTTCAACTTCTTTGCTAAGAAATGAGGAACATTAAATTTCACATTCACAAGTGACCCAGACACTCTAATAATAAACTGACGTAAAATAACCCAGAGACTTCAAACTTGGACAAGAGACCTCCCTTATTACGTAACTGTCCTGAGCAGTGCCCCCAAAACACTGCACAAAGTAGTGATGTACCTTAAAACCTTCTGTTAAGTAATTCATTCTTGTTAGTCCTTTAATTGGTCCCTTAAGGCAGCTTTAAGTTTAGTAGCTTAATGAATGTACACGATGAAAGGCAGAATAGCTGTAGTGCAGGAGTAAGGGCTGCAGTTTTCTCTTTTTATATTAAAAATTGTCTAATAATTAAAATGGAATCATAGAATACTAGAATAGGAAGGGACCTCAATAAGTCATCAGTCCAGTCCCCTGCCCTCACAGCAAGACCAAGTACTGTGACTAATTTTCCATTCTGCTTTGTGTTGGTGTGTGTATTCCTAGATTCCCATGGAATCACTTCAGTGTAACAAATAAGAGAATCAGGTCCACTGAGTAAAGTAGACCCCCAATATACGTGATTTTGACTTGCACTTAACTTGTGTTAATGCAACTTAAGCACAAGTCAAAATCCTGGGGTCCCTGGGGGCTGGCGGGATCCCCCTGCTCCTCCAGCTGAGGGAAGCCAGGGAGAAGCCGCTCTGCCACAGCTGTCTGCCCAGGCAGCTCCCCCAGCTGGAGGAAGCCAGGCGGACAGACAGCAGGATCGCCTCAGCTTCTCCCCAGCTTCTCTCCAGCTGCAGAAGCCAGGGAGCAGACAGCCATGGTGGCATGGCTTCTCCCTGGCTTCCCTCACCTGGGGAGAGCGAGGGAGAAGGCACACCTGGCTCCCAGAGTGGCAGGGAGCCAAGAAACTGACCAGTGCTGGTTGTTACAATAGAAGAGCCTAACTTCTAATGTATATAGGATGCACAATCACAAGAAAAGCTCTTGGGCTTCATTCTTTCTTTCATGCAGTTGGCTTTGCTGCAGTTGGATCCTAAAGGATATAGAATGGGGAAGCTCTGTAAATCAACATGTATGCTAAAGAGAGAGTCCTGTTCAGAGCCCCTCATTGGTTTCTCTCTCTCTTTCACCGTAGCTTGATAAAATCGAAGGTGTGTTTGAACGGCCAAATGATGACGTCATCCGGGAGATATCCAAGGCACTTAGACAGGCTCTGGGGGTCTCCCTCTTTGGGATTGACATTATCATTAACAATCAGACCGGCCAGCATGCGGTCATTGATATCAATGCATTTCCAGGTAAGGAAGGCCTTTCAACTTTAACTAAACTGTGTGAATGCCATACTATGTGTGTTCAGTGAGATGTGGTATTGCTGGTCAAAGGAGGTGACTCAGGCTGTGTCTACACGGCAGGCGCTATTTTGGGATACAACTGTATCCCACATCTAAGAAATGTGCCCATTATCTCAAAACGGTTTGAGACAATGGGCGCAATATTCCAACATCCCTGTACATCTCATTGCAGGAGGAGTACAGGGATGCCTCAAAATAGCACATTATTTCAGCATGTGGTGCCATGTAGACATGCCAAAATAGCCTATTTCAATATCTAGTGCAAATTGCATCATTTATTTCAAGGTTAGGGCACCATGCAGACCTAGCCTCAGATTGCTGCCTCCCAAAGAAAGGCTGTCCTTCCATCCAGTGTCCATCTAAGCTAAGATTTCAACAGAGTAGTCAACATGGGAATGGTGCTGGTATCCTAGGACCACAGAAATTAACGTAGTGGATCACTCAGCATTCCAACTAGTTCAGTATCTTGATGATGCATTAGCTGAACCCTGAAATATAATATTAATAAACTGTTGTTTAATCTGATATTTTCCCCCTTGTCCAGTTAGTACAGGATACAGCCCAGAAACAACAACAACAAAAAGCTTTTCAACTGTTGGAAAGTGAATCAGTGTGAAAATGGAATAGTTAATATAATGAAAGGACAATAACATGCTATCTCAGTGTTTCATTGCATGGGTCAGGCCAATCAGTGCATCAGCCAAAGTTCAGGAGCTATTTCCTTGTGTTCGCATTTCATTTCACATATGTGTCTCATTAGCTGAATAATGGTGTGTTTGCTTCAAGCTACATATGCAAGACTCCTAAATCATGATGGGTGTTCCACTACAGTGGATCTCATGGTTTTTGTTGTGTAAAACACTTTTAAAATGGACCAGTGGTTCATTTTCTGAATGGGGGCTTTCAATAATGAAACAAACAACTGTGTTGCCCCCTTTGAAAGAGTAAAAAGCTCTAACTTTTTTTTGTTTCATATTTTTAAGTTCATTAAGCATTACAGACGTTATAGAAGTGCAGCAGACCATTGGTATTATACCATGTGTTTATTTTAGTTTTATAAGAAATTATATACTTGTCCCAATGTCTAGGGCCGTTTGCCAAATATTTGGTCAGTTCAGAAATAATCCACTTTCCCCCAGCTAAAGAAGATGACTAAACACCATAAAAACAGATTCCATCAATATTCTTCTCCCCATTTGTCAGCCATTAACATGTTGATTCTTCCTCAGATGGCTGGGTAGAGAGAGAGGCGCCTTCCACTGTGCCTTGAAAGTACTGTCCAGCCAAGAAAGCCTAGGTTTAAGGCTAGGTACAGAGGACCTGTTTCCCATAGCCCTTTCTGTTGGAATCTTCTCAGTACATCTCCCAAGCAGCTCTGCTGACTGCAGGAGAGTGGTGGCAGTATTACAAGGAGAGAGAGTCGTGTAGGTAGGCAGGGTCCAAGCCATTTAAGGCCTTATTTTAAAAAGAGGGGGTGGGGGAAAGGGACTCCAGCCTTAATGCTACAGACTGCCAGCGTAGATCCTGGTACACTGATGTGGTGTGCTTGTTTCTCTGTAAAACAATTGAACTGCCACATCCAGCAGCAGCTTGTTTCCAGATGGATTTAAGCTGCAGACCCATATAAAATGCACTACGGTCCTCCAAGTCTGGGAATGCCAGAGGCATAGGTAATGGTAACAAGGACGACATTCAAAATAAAGTGGCACAGTCAGCTGGCCGGATGTAGATGTGGGGGGGGAAGCCCCCATGACACTGCTATACTACAATCATTTAACCAAACTGATGATCCAGCAATACCCCAGAATTTGAGCCTGCATCACGAATGGCAGACATACGTGGCAGGGCAGATAAAATTCTCACCTACCATTTGCTTTCCCCAATCTACCAATGTCATTCTAATCATCCCAGTGCCATTTTGATCTAGCCAGCTAGCTCCCATCAATGCCACACTCCCACCTAGTCACTGGCCATTTGACTGCATTGGCGGTATGAGGGGAGATGGAGTCTTGTAGCATGGTGCTTTCAAAATACAGAGTGCCATAGCCCAGTCTCTTGACTGCCACTTATTGGCCTCTTGTACACTTTGTGCAATTGGGAGGACAAGAGCGAGCCCTGTGGAACTGCCACTGAACAATGCCCTGGGGCTGAAGAGCAACTGCCCAGCTCTAACTCTTGGAGAGTGCTCACCAAGAAACCAGCCGTGAGAATGATCTTACTCCTCCTCACTGAAGTCTGCAAATGAGCCAGCAGCACCGCATGATGAACAGCATTGAAGGAAGCTGATGAATCTCACAATACCAGGCTGGACACCCAGTCTCCATTGCATGAAGGGCATCAGCCCCTCATGCCATCTATTCAATGTCTGTTCCATACTTTTCACTTGCTGCTGGTGGGTGTAAGTTTTGTAGTGGCTTGCAGACGTGCCCGTCTGTTTGCTATATGCAATGAGGAGTGTTGAACCCACCTTAAAGTAACCCCATATACTATCTCGGTATACTCACAAATAGCAGCATGGGTTAATCCAGGCCAAAGCCTGGTCAGTCCGTCCACAGATCTGGTTTCTTCTGCTGCTGCAACCAGATTCAACATTGCTTTAAATCTGTCACTTGCCCAGGCCATTCCTGTTGGGGTGGGGATTTAACATAATCAGTTTAGAGAAGATGTATCTGTAGGAGGATATATTTGTCACCTGCTCCATTTAGTAACAGCCCCTCTCTTAACAAAGGTGAGATAAATGTTGCCTACTGTCTGTCCTATGCTGCTGAAAGCTGCCTGAATTGGACTTGGATGTGGTTACACACTGAGATCTTTAATACTAGCCAATAGTAAGGTGGCATGTGGCTTTTGTGGTCTCCTGATGTAGGACTGGTGTGAAGGTGCAAAAGGTTTTGTGAGGCTTGATTTTTCATGTCACTTTAACCTCTCTTTTGCTTACCCTGGTGGAATTTTATATATACTCTTGTGCACTGTCACCTGAAAATGCAAGGTATAGATTCCATGCAATTAGGCAGAGGTTGAGTGTGTCAGTTCTGTGTGGATACATACATTTGCTGTGTGTGAACAAGATATGGACTCTTCTCTTGTGTGCTTGGCTGATTCTGCAGAAGAAAAATGGGTACTCAGCATTGGATATGCGTGAGTGGAGTCTCCTAACATTTGCAGTATTAGCTTGGGAATATTAATTATTTCTGAGAACGGTGCAGAGGTGATCCTGAGTCTCCAAATCTAGATCTTAATCTAAATGCCCCCAGAGTTCAGGATAGGGAACTTGGATTCCTGGTTCAGCCCCATCTCTAGTTTTTCGTGGATCTCCTTCTTCCATTCAATGGGGTGATACAGCTCACTGATATTATCCACTTCAGTCCCACACAGGGCCAAATTTAGACTTTGTGTAAGCTGGTGGTACTGCATGGCTTGGAATGTTTTTCAGCGGAGTGGCACCCACTTAGAGGCTTATGAAAAGTATGTGCTGCCACTGTTCCTTGATACAGCTTAAATCCCAGCTGCTTCAGATTTCTTCAGATGTAATTAAGTCATCCTTCTGCTTGATCTCCAGCATGTAAATGTGTCGTCCCTTTCCCCAGTTGTCTTGTCAAAATAGCAGCAGCAGCAGTGTGAGTGAACAGCACCAAGGAACTGGGCTGTGACTGTGTGCAGGTTTCCTTGTGTTGACTTAGAGGCATTGTAGTCATACTGTTTAACCATGATGGAGTTTCTTCTCCTCTTCAACATAATCTTCTTTATTTACCCTGTGTGGTTAATTCATTCATTTTAATCTCTAAGTAAATGCCACAGATTGCCCTTTCAGAGGAAGTTTGCTTGAGGTGTCCAGTTGTTTGTCTCATGCTGGTGCCAGGAGTTAGTGGCTGTCTCTGCCCTATGCCATAAAAATTAAGAGCAACTTCCTTGTGAGTTTCCCTTGTGCAGTCCTAACAGGTCTGAAGTTTGCTCCACCTGAGCATGTTCAAAATGCCCCAGGGCACTGTGTATCTGTTCTCTTCAAGTTAAAGCTGTTACTATGGAGATGGCTTAGTCCCAGGGCATTTGAAGTACAGGGAGTAGATTTAAAGGCTAATCCTCTATTGGAGGTGGGGTGTTACATAAACAAGACATCTTCCACCAACTCCCTGTGACAGAGGTAGGGATTCCATGATGCCCGTAAATGTAACGGTTTTAGCTATACCCTGGCTGCTGAATAGATATTGATGATTAGTATTGGTGGCCTGACACTGTCATTGTTTAAGTGGGTTCATTTTTTTAATGGTCTCTGAGTTGCTAAGAAAAATGAATTAGAAAAGCTACCCACTTAGGCAATGCATAGCAAACTTCGTTGCCTGATCAAAAGAGCGATTTGTAGCTGTGGTAATTAATAAAACAAGTAAGCACTATATAGGTAACAGTTAATTGGTTCCCATACTCTGTTTATAAATACATCTTAAAGTCATGAGAATATTTCTGTTTTGGATTCTGCATTTTGCACACATTTTTCAGGTTGTATTATTTTTATTCTGGTTTGGTGTTTTTTAAGGGGGATGGAAATTACAAATATAAATGTTTGAGTCTTCCTTCCTTGTCCTGCTCTACCTTTCACCCACCCAATTACAGGTGTTTTAACATACATATGTAGTGGATTTTATGCTCTTTGCTCTAATTTCGTGGTGCCCAGTGGATTAGTTATTTACATAGTAGCCAGTAGTAACTCCTAGTGATGATTAGAATGTGTATTAGCCTTTTTTAAAACAGGTATTTATATGGATGAGATTGGTTGTTACATAATTCTGCACCTCTAATTGAAAAAACATTGTCTAAACCTTTGATTTTATTATTATAACAGTGTTACAGTACCACCTACTGACATTGTCCAAACATTTGTAGGCCCTTCTCCTAAGAGGTTCTATATTACAATTGAAATAAAGCTTCTGACCATCTGCAGCTGACATTCAAGATACTTAAGAGTTCAAATAAGTTGTAACAGACCAGGACCTGATTGTGTTCGGTGCTGTACAAACACAGAACAAATAAAGTCCCTTTCCTAAAGAGTTTACAATCTAAATAAAATCCCCAGATTTGGCCAGTTTCATTAACCCAAAAGACCATAATGGTCCTTATGTTAAACTAAGCAGTGTAAATCTTTTAGTCTTTTAAAACAAAGGAGTCATTCCCATATGCAGGCAATTTTTAAATTTCAATATTTTGACCCTTCCCCATCCATTAGACCAACACTGGTTTTAGTAATGGCTTGCCAGGTTACTGAAAGATTGAAAAGAAAGATTTGTTTCTAAATTATACTGCTTTGCTGGTTTGGGTTTAGTATTGCCCTAACATTGGCATACAGTATCCCAGAGGGGAGCATGATATAAATATCTTCTTGGATTAGGTTAGGCAAACATAAATGGAAAGTTGATGAGGTACATTTTCTGTAGTCTGTAAGGCCAGCCCAATTGCTGTGAAATACCTGCAATTAAGGTTCATTCAGATGATTTCTCGAGAGTGTCTTGGGCCACCTTCTCCGGGCAATAGTACTTTATCGGAAGATTTGGAAATCAGGTGACACAAGACAGTTAACATCATTCCACTTTTTCCCCTAAATTTTAGACTATTTGGAACTGAGGACAAACGTTGAGGTCTAAATCCAGCAACTTGGGGGTAGTGGAAATCAGAGCTTGAATGCAGAGAGAACACAATTCACCTCACCGAAATATTTAAACAAAAGTCAATTTAATTTCTACAGCAAAGTAAAGGGAACTTACTTCAGTCCCTTTGCTATAACTTTTCAAGCACCTGGTTGTCTTATGCCCTCATGAGATGAGATGAGATTATCTCTGGTTACTGAAAATTTCCCATAAAAACATCATAACTTGAAATGAAGTACCCAAGGGAGCCATTTTTAAGGCCATCAGCCCTGTAGATGTTTTCAGAATGTCGGAAGTGGAGCTCTCCTTAGATATTTGGCTAACTTATTTGAGGGTGCAGTCAAGTGTCTGTCTTATGTAATCATTTCTGTGCACCAAATTGTTCCCCCTGAAAAATAAAGGCCACTTTTTAACCATGGGGCCTGGTGTGTGGAGGGAAAGGGATGAGAGAAATGTGACTTGGACATAATGCCAGTGAAATGGAAAGATAGAAATGACGGCATTGCTTTTCTCCCTTTCTCAGGTTATGAGGGTGTTGCTGAGTTCTTCACAGACCTTCTGAATCACATCGCTGCTGTCCTGCAGGGTCAGACCCCAGATCCATCAAATAAACCTCAGCTAAACCTCAGCAAGCTCCTGGTTGAACAGACGGGCGGAATAGTGGGGGAGCGGACATGCTGTGCTAGTACAGGCTGCCGAAGCGTGATGGGAAAAGACTCCTGGATTGTGGAAAGTGAGACCAACAGCTCAGTAAAGCTGCAGCACCAGAGACTAGGCTGTAACTCTGCAGTGTCCCCCAGCTTTCAGCAGCACTGCGTTGCCAATTTGGCAACAAAAGCTTCTTCTCAGTAGCCAGACAATGCCATGGATGGAGGAAAAGCCGTGAGGAGTCAAATCATGAGCCTAGAATCAGAGCAGGCTGTAACAAATTTCCATCGATTTAACTGATTTGTTGCTGTAATTATCTTGAAAGGAGTGGGGAAGAGAAATGATCCAGATGCATTTCATCAGATTCCAGTTGAAAATCTGTAGTGAGCTTGCACATGCTTGTGTTTTTAACACTAGACCTTAATGCGGGGGAGGGTTGCTTCTGCATTTTGTTTTAGATTTATTCATAATCACCAGTGACCAGCATTTTATAATCAGACCTCATGGAACAGGAAAGAATTAGAGTTGACATGGCATGCATCACAGTGACAATGCTAGAGATTTTCACCTTTCCAGAGTACTTTCCACGCTCTTTCCAGTGGGACCCTTGAAAAGGAAATCTAAGAACGCTTCAGCATCAGCAAAATGTGTGTGCCTGGGGCTTCAGTGACAACTTCCTGAGGCAGTAGGGCTGCACCTTATTTGATGGATCAGAACAGGTTGCAGCTGCCCTCCTGCTTACAAATGAGTTGGAGACTGCAGCTCCAAGTCTGGAGTTCTCTTCTTTGGACCGAATTAGGACGAAGGGAGCTTCAAAATGTATTTTGCTACAACAATGCAGAAAATCTTTTCTGATCCAGCAAGGCTTGAGTTTGGAAAGCAAAGGGTGCAGACTACTGGTGGGAGATGGGTGGCTTGGTAGATAAGACACTGCCCTGTGTACTTGTGGCTGTCTGTAAGACCCTGAAGCTTATTCTTTAGTTAAGAAAATAATGGTCCTTCCATTTCACTCAGGCAAAGCCTAGGAGTGCTTTGACAGATGGCCAAAAAATCGATCCCCTTTTACTGAGTAGTACACCAGCCATGCACATCTTGTGAATACATGTGTAATTCAGATTTGTAGCTACTATTCTCCATTAATACTTGGATATGCATAAATCATTGCTCTCAACTGTGGTTGAATGTGAGCAAAATTGGATGGAGCAGGGTTTTATGTAAGTTTGTGATCAGTGACAGCTCTTGTGGTTTAGAGACTGCTAATTTCTGGAACTGCAAGAGGAGTCTATGTAGGTAAATTACAAGAGTAGAAGGAATGCTCATTTGTGAACTGAAGCATAGTTTGAACATACTTCACAGCAAAGATACCCTAACAAATATATGTTCTCTTCCACAACATGGCAGCATCTCTCAGATTTCCTGCAGCTTTTTTGTCAATCATGAACACTAAATTGGAAGTAACTGAATCAGTCATTGCTGTAAGAACAGGTTTTAAGCAAACACATTGTTTTGATGGGGTTCGTGCCCTTTCCATCTTTAGGAAATCCTTAAGATTTGTGTAAGGAGATGCTATTAAGAAAGCTTCACCTTAGTTAAGCTCTGGGATTTGACAATTATGTGTTTTTCTATGTATCTTAAGTATTTATCGAGCACTCATCACCATAATGCCTGAGTGCCAACTATTCTTGTATCTGATAGCAACCCTGGAAGGAAGGAGTGCTGGGTGATATGATTCAATTGTACTATAGTGGAGGGAACCAGAGCAGGAAGACAGGGAGAGTGAAGTGAGCCAAGCAATTTGAAAAAGCCTTATTGCCACATGGCAGTGGCCATCCCTCATGGAAAAGTCATGCTTAGATACCCCTCTGCCCATCCCTCCCCCCAAAAGTAAGAAAAACCCCATAGAAATGTTACCAGTTTCTGTTAAATTCTGTAAGACTGTTCCATGAGGAATGCCATTTGTCTTTGGGATTTCAGAGTTAGGTTTGTCTGAAACACAAATCCAGCAGTGTTCCTGGATTTGTGTACAATCAATTCTGAAATGGGCACCTCTTCCAACCCTAGTGCACGTTGAGGCTGATGAATAATTGATGAATCTGACAGTTTACTAGACCTTTCAGGTCCTAGATGGCGGAGGTTGGGTGCGAGAAGGGCAATCGTAGTTATGGGCTTATAAAAATGTTCGTGATCGATCAAACCTTTCCTAGGGCCATAACTGAAATAAAATGGGCTTCTAAAGGTTTTTCTTTAGATCTTTTCATGTATCAAGTACAACAAAGATGCCCTCAAGAAGGAGCCCACCAGTGTGTATTTTTGACGGTACTCTTGTGTAACAAGTGGATGCAGTGCTTATAGATTTGCTCCCTTTATTAAAATGGAAAACTTTTTAGTGGATGATAGTGGAAGGGAAAAAAATCAGTACTTAATATGGTTCAGTAACATTTGACCTTTCAAACTAACTGTGTTTACATGAATCATAGTGTTGAATCCATTTAAAAAATGTCTGTATGCTGTTTCCTAGTTATAACATCAAATAAGAATTTATTTTTCTGGCTGCCTTCTGAATTTTGGTTGGCCTATTTTGCACTGCTTTATTTCTCCAAAATAAACTACTGAAATACAATTGTGCATTTTACACTTGTTTACAAACAATTGTTAAAAGTTTATTTTATAATTCTCTTAAGTCTTATGAAATATTTTATCTATTTAAAAGTAATCCAGACCTTGGCACTAATTAGAAGATAAGCTTAGTTCACTAGCATGATCCCTGACAATGTCTTTACAAAATTCTGTAATTTATTTTTATTTATCTAGTGTATTGGTATTGCTTTAATGTACTGGGTAGAAATATCATGCAAATATTCTTTACTAATGTAGCATTACAAGGGGATTTACAGATAAATATCATGTAGACTCAATCATGATATGTTTCTGCAAGTGGACTCTCACAGTAGAATTTTGCTAATTCACATGAACAGCTGGGAGACCAGTGATGAACTATTGAAATTTGTATTCATGTTCTGAGTACATGAACAGATGCAGAAAAAAAAATTACATCGTTGTAAAGGCACTCAAGCATGTGTTCGTCTTTAAGCATGTACTTAAGTCCATCCCTATTCAGGAAACACTTAACCACATGCATAATTTTAAACAAGTGCTTAAGTGCTTTGCTGAATCAGTGCCTTATATGGCAAGTGTTAAGATTAGTTGTGATCATGCTGCCTAGTAAACTAGTTAAGATTCTATAGTATATTTTGCATAAGTAGTGAAGTCTTAATAATATTAGACCTCAGTATAGTTCCCTTGCTATTAAAACTTTCCTGTGAATTAGCAAGAGACCTTTGTTTTGTGTACGTGAATCCAAGAGTACATGAATTAGTAAGATTCTGCTGTGGTTTCAGCTGTTTACATACTTATTGTATGAATTGATATTATTTACATAATAATTAATCAACTATTACTCCAGATTAGCCAAATTCTGTCCTGTTAACTGTTGTAAATCCTCAGTAACACTATTAACTTCACTTGCATTTCTCCATGTTTACTCATGTTTAAATTGAGCAAAATTAACTGTGAAGGTCAAAGTCTTGGTCCTACAGAAGCCAATGATAGTTTTGCATTGAAAGATCAAGATTTGCTCTTCTGAAGAGAACACTTGCATGGTATTGTAATAGCCTGTAATAGAAAGCAGTTACCATTTATCCATCTGTTCATCTTTCCAGCTTGCTTTGCCACCTATGCTTGTGTTTGTAACGGTAAATCATTCAGAAGTCACATACTGATATATTCAATGTGCAGTTTAAAATGCAACCAAACTCTGATTATCAGTGGCTGTGGTTCTTGGAGTAGAACATACACTTGGATTGTAGCATTTTTCCTTTTGTTTTTTCCATGTCTGCGTACACAAAACCGTGTGCTTTAGATGCTGACTGACTGGGCTGGCTGATTTATAGGATGCATCTTGTGGCTTATAGATTGAGTCATAAATCCAGGCTTTTTCAAAATTGGAATGATAAAGTGGTTCAGAGATCCCAATTCTAAATGCACATGCACTTGTGTGTAGGAGAATTGTTCATTTCAGTGTTATCTTCTGCAACAGGTTGCACTAACAGAAAACCACTGAGGGGTTATTTTTGTAAGGTTTGTTTTATTTTAGGTGGGGGAAGAAGGGTGGTTTTCAGTAGGAGAATGCACACTGAGTCTGACACTAAAATTTTAGTGAGAATTGCAGTTGCTAAGGATCTCCCAAGGTAAAGCATAGAATTCTTCAGATAATTTAGGGCTATATCCAAGGATGAAAAGTTCAGTTGATGTTTTGCACAGAAATCAACTGCAGGATACAGCCAAAGGGCAGTAGAGCAAAATTGGCCAAAAGCTTCGAAGCCTCTGGAAAAAAGTCTTTGATCCTTTCCACACTTCTTGGTTTTTAGGCAAACATTTGCTTCACAAATTGTGAGTGGTAGCAGTGTCAAGTGGATCTGTTGAGCTAGCAACCCTAAGCCTGCACAGCTGTGCAAAAATCTGTTTTTTTAATGAATAAACTCTAGTACATAATTTGTCAGTTAGCCTTATGCCCAATTGCAGTAATTTATTTGCATTATCTTTGCTAATTTTCTTTTCCCCATCTTCCTTTTCAGTAACTGCTGCATTGTTTTATAGCCATTCCATGTACATCATTCCCAGTATTGCAATACTTTTTTAAAATTAGAAGTTCAAAACATTTACTGCAGGTTACGTTTCCTGTAAAGTAATCTCATTTTCCACACATGCTCTCTCTTTCCGATCAGCTTGTTGAATTTAATTGTATCTGCTGCTTAAATACCAATACCATAGGGATGTACTCATCAGAATAGATTTTTCTGTACCTTTGTTTACCCAACCACTCTATGGAGCCAGGCTATTTAAAACTGAACTCATGACTGCATGCGCCTGTTTAGGTCTTCCCTAGATTCAACAGACGCTCGTGTGCTTTACAAAGATTTAAAGTACATTTAAGTGAATCTGGCTCTAAATAGCACAGTGAAATCTATAGTCAAGTAGAGTGAAAGTTATGGAATATTCTGGTCCATGGGAATGTTTTTTGTTGCTGTTTGATGTATACTGAATATCTGCTTGCTGTGAAGCTTCTTTGGAGTGGGAAGATGACAACTTCACTATAAGAAGATTGTGCGTATGCATGCGAGAGAGACTGATAGTCCATGTGACACCATCAGACTTGGAACCATGGCTTAAGCCAACTTGTCATTTACACAGGGAGGGGCGGTGAATAACCAGAATCCAAATCCCTTTTGCTGGCTGGGGGCTCGTGATGGGCTGTTTCATTGGTGCCCTGGAAGTTGGTAAAAGTTCCAGAATCAGCCATAATTGCTAATGGATAAAGCTCATGCAAATCAGGTCTTCCTGCTACTCCTTCTAAGGAAATCCACATTGTATTTTCTGTATCTTCCATTCCTTCTATGGTAGTTTTCTGATATAAGCAAGTCTTATATGTGAAAATGCATATATATCTAACATATATAAAATTATAAAAAGTTGCATATATGTAAGTATAAAATGACGACTGTGTTTGAGATGATAGCAACCCAAAAGAACGAGAGAATGTTTATCTCTTGTAAAAAGTCAGTGCTTTTAAAAAAAAAAAAAAAAAAGGGGGAGGGTATTAGATGTATTTTTTTAAATTATTTATTTCTTTTGATCATTTCTTTGGTAATTTACATGGCTCCTGCATATCCCTGTGAGAATCACACATCCCACTGAAGTGCATTGTCCTTACAAATAATCCCTTAAAATCCTACAGCTTTTTTAAAAAAAAAAAAAAATCCCGTTGTGTGACTGGAGTTGTATACCCCATTTGTTTTCTTCTTAGGCATGTTTAAAATTTAGTGTCTTTGGTCCAAAGCCATCCATTTTGGGGACCTTTTTGTGTGTGTGTGTGCGCAGTTTCACAAGTACAGTAATGGCCACACATGAACCAGCTTTATAGTGTTAACAAGTATGGTTTTGTGATTTGCTTCAGTCCTGTTCACAAATAACGTCACACACAATAAAACCAGTTTTGTACCTAATTTACACATACATATATAAAAGAGAAAAATTCATGGCTTACTGTAAAAACCAAAAGTATTTACCCTTTGGCTTTTTACTTCTACTGCATGACTGACCATGTGATGATGACAATGAAGATGGTGCTTTGTTCTCTCTGGTACCATTTATTTTAATGGCATTGGCAACTTACCCCTTTTCCTTATTTGCCAAGCACCTGTGATGGACAGTATTTTGATTTTAACAGTAGAGTAATATGCAGTACGTATTGTATTGTTATTTCTGTAACTGTTTTGGAGACACAACTGTCCCTTTCCAACACATAATGAAATAAATGCCTTACAACATCCCTTGTTCTGCATTCTCTTAATGAATGGAGTCTGGGAGGGGAAAACTCAGCAGGAGGATTTTAGTTTTCATATCTAAAGTCTTTCTCTTCCTTTCCCAGACTTTGATAACTGCAGGCCTACTTTCACTGGCATTGCTAATGAAAGAGGTCTTCTTCCCCAGTGAGACTAGTGAGAAAGTAGGATATGCCTCAATCTTCCCTGAAGTTTGGCCCTCAATGCAGTTGGAGCCATGGTAGCTACATGGTTGGTTGTTGACTGGTAGTGCTTTAGTGTGGTTTTCCCTTGATTGTTCTGAAGATTAAATTTGTAGTCTGAGAAACTTATAAAATTCTGCTGGGCATTAAGTAATAGAATAGCACGGTTTGGTCAGCTAGGAGAGGAAAAAAATCCCTGGCCACACTGGCAGGGGTCCATATATATGTAGAGAGAGAGAGAGCTATACCTATGCCTATCTCCAAGAACTGGAAGGAACCTTTAGAGGTTATCAAGTTCAGTCCCTTCCCCCCCACAGCAGGACCTATCACCATCCCTGATGGACTTATTTGTTTTTTAAATCTAACCTACCCTCAGGTCCTCAAAAGGCCCCCTCCAGGATTGAGCTCTAAAGCCTGGATTTAGCAGGCCAATGCTCAAACCAGTGAGCTATCCCTCCCCCTTCATGCTGTTACAATGTTGCTAACTAGCTAACATTGTTTAAATACAGCTTTTGTTATGAGAATGTGTCTTATATCCTTGTGTACTTTTCAGTTTATTTTGTAAGTATGAACCCTGTATTTGGTGAAGTAATGGGACACTGGCCAGTAAACTGAACATTTACCATCATCCCTCAGTTTCTTGTTCTGCTTAATGCAGGGCATTCTTACCCCATCCGTGGCAACTGTTAGCAAATAACGATCTTTTGGGGACGTGTGGGGTTGTCTTCTATTATAGCTTAAAATAATAGTATTCAGATGGGTGAAAATTATTGAATTCCAAATACCTTTAATTACCAGGTAACAAGATCTGCACCTTTAATCTTGGAAGGATTTGATTGGTATCTTTAAATGTCAGGTTCACCATTGACTCTCAAACTGATCCAAAACAAACAAACCTACCTTTCCACTGATGATTATTAAAATTTACTAATAGGCAAAGTAGGATGAAGGTTGCTCGAGAATTTAAAGTTCGATGTAAGGGTGGTTATTTTGTATATTTTAGAATGCGATGATGACAGTTGTGTGTTTTAATGAATATACAGCTTTACCTTTTTGAGTCTCAACATGTATTGGCATTAAATAATAATTGGCATTAAATCCTAATGTCTGACACAAACCCCTAATATTCCACATCCGTGAAAATTTAAACTTACAATTGAACAAAATGTGGAAAAATAAACATGTCTGTCAAAATTGTAAAAGTCAAATTCTCCCAAGCCTATATATCTTGTAGAGTTCCCTCAGAAGAGCATTTGTTCTTCCCTCTGTTGATTTCCCAGTGACAATAAACTAATTGCTGATGCTAACATTATGGAAAGGTACGATAGAATTAATAGAACCTAACCACCTCTCGGGTGGGGGGGGATTTTTTAAGCCCTTCTACAGAAATGATTGGTAGTATTCTCATAGAACCTGTATTGTTTTAGGCTTGCCCACATAGGAACGCAGTCTTTGACACTCAAAGAATTTGCAATTGGTGCTAACAACTTCAGAGAAAGTTTAAAACAATAATTCTACATGAAAGCTGTAATTCCCTTATAGCCGTTAAGGTTTTAGAATAATTTCTATGAAACTGCACTGATTTCTCGTAAAAAATCTTTTCATGAGTGCGATGGATTGTGAGCAGAGCATTGCACTAGGGGTTAGGAGTCTTGGGCGTCTCTTTCTTGGTCAGTCACTGACTTGTGCAGGACCTTAAGCAAGTCACTTGTCGTCCCTTCTCTGTTTTGCCAATCTATAATTGAAGTGCTGCAAGTTCTCCTATGATGTGCATGTGCAGAACCTAATGCAGTGGAGCCTTGGTCTTGGATAAACACTCCAGGCATTGCTGCAACATATCAGTGATGCCCTTTATACCTCAAAGAAGCATGGAGTCTAACCAATGAAGCTGACTGCAGTACAGTTCCAGTTGTAGGCTAGAAATCCATATAAAAAAGAATAACATTTGTTGAGTATGGGACTTTATTGTTAGAGAGTCACATGTCGTGTATCACAAAAAAGCAGCACAGGTTGAACCTCTCTACTCCAGCACCCTGGGGACTTGACTGGTGCTGAATAAAGAAATTTGCCGGACCATGGGAGGTCTATATTGTCCAACACATTACCAACACTTCCACTGCTTACTGGGCTGTTAGAAGACATTTAGGGGTAAATTACAGCTAAAGAACAAAACAGAATGCTGAGAGCCAGGGCTGGTGGCTGTAAACAAACTTCTTAGGGGACCATGGGAAACGGCCACACCCATGATAAACGATCATCTGGCTAACTAAACTCATGCCAGGTTATGGAAAAGCTCTCCCTCAGGTCATCCTGGATCTGCACCCAATCCCAAGGGGCCTGATGGATCAGAGCTGCACCTGGCTGCTCATACCCATAGCTGAAGTCTGCCGCCTGCTCAGGAGGAAGGCCTTTCCCTTCCTCTCCATTATGTTGTGCAAGGCACATGTGGCTGTAACTTGGGGGACACTGTGCTTCCTACATCCAGGCATTTGAGCCAATGCTGAATGTATGCCTTGAGGCATTCAAAGGAGCCCCCGACCTGCATACAGGCCCACTTGAGGTGGGCATTAAAGACTCCCTGGCTGGGGTCCAGCTGGCTGGTGTAAGACTTCATGAGCCAGTCCATGGGGGGGTGTGCCACATTCCCCATGATGCAGCGTGGCTTCTGCATGTTCCTGACCACTGGCTCCCGGTAGGGGCTGAATATGCCTGCCTCCATGCCCTGGCATGGACCGGAGTTGCGGAACACCCAGCCATCGTGTGCTCAGCCTGACCGTCTTATCTAAATATCAGCGAACTGTCCACAGTGGTCGATCGGGGCCTGCAGCACCATGGAGAAATATCCCTGTGGTTGATATGTTTTGCCATGCTGTGCTCCGGGGCACAGATTGGGATGTGGGGATCTGTTGATAGCCCAAAGCAGTTAGGGAACCCCAGGGTGGCAAATCTGGCCACGACAGTGTCCGCATCACCCCTACAGATGACCTTCTGCAACAGGATGCTGTTGACAGCCACCACAATCTGCAGAGGATGGGAATGGAACACACATATCAGGGACTGTGGTAGGGAGTTCCTGGGGCTTATGGGAAGGGGGTCCCCAGTCTCTCACATCCCCCTTTCAGGCTCTCTGGGACCCCTCTGTGTGACACTGCCCCCAGGAAGCAGGGCTGTGGGAGCAAGATCCCCCAGGGATGGGTTTTCAGTCCCCCCACACCCCTGACCCCACTCTGAGGGTCCCCCTTTGGTGGGACAACTGTGCCCCTCCCCGCCCCCCGGAGGGACTGCAGCCTGAGTGACTTTCCTGTCAGGACTGGACTTCCCCTCAGGGGTGGACTTCCCCATGCCAAACTGGTTTCCCCCTGGAGTGGTAGCAGGTAGGGATCGCAAGCTTCCAGAGCGTGAGTGTGGCCTGCTTCTCCACAGATGGCAGGCCACAGCCAGGAGTCCTGTCTCCAGAGGGTGGGGGCAAGCCAGGCACAGAGTTCCAGGAAGGTGGCCTTCTGCATGCGAAGGGTCTGGAGCCACTGCTGATTGTCCCACTGCTCAGCTGGTCCTGCCAGTTGGACCTGGTGCAGTGCCTCCAGATCCCCCTGTGCACCGGGCTCCGGGGAGGGAAGTGCAGGTGTGACTGTTAGGCAGCTGTGACACATTCCTTTCAAGTGTTGGCCTCGCTCTCCATGAGGAAGAGGATGATGGCTGTCAGGAAGTGCAGAAGCACCTCTGTGTGGGGCCAGTGCAAGCCTGGGGGCGCTGCTCTGGCGCAATGGCTCACTGGAAAGATCTGTCTCTCCCAGGAAGTGTCGAAACCCTGCTCTAGCAGCTGTGCTGTCCCACGTGGAGGTCGGCATGCCTCCGTATAGGCTGGGAACGTGTCTTGCCAGGGTGCCTGGAAGGGGTTGCTGGCCATGTGACCCTGTCTGATGGGGTTCTAGGTGGCTGTTTTGTTGAGAGTGTGGCCAGGTAGTCTGGCCGCTCTCGATCAACAGAGCGGGCCAAATGCATGGTCCATTTTGCAATCTGGATGCAGTCTGTTGATAAAAACTTCTACTGACAGATCTCTCTAATCTAGCCATATCCTTGGTGTGGAACATGGGCAAAGACATGTTTGTCACAGACTAAAACATTGTTTTAGCCTCAGGGGGTGGGAGACAGAAGCTTTGGGGGGGCAATGTGAGGTGCAGGGGAGATGTTTTTTAAAAAAAAAAAAAAAAAAGAACTTTCCTTAAAATCTATCCACCATCTCAGATTAGTATCAGAGGGGCAGCTGTGTTAGGTGGTATCCACGAAAACAAGTAGTAGTCCTGTGGTGCCATAGACAGATTTTATTTTATTTTTATTTTATTTTATTTTTGAGCATAAGAGTTTGGTGGGCAAAGACCCATGTCGTCAGTTGCATCTGATGAAGTGGGTCTTTGCCCATGCAAGGTTATGCTCCAAAAAAAATGTGCTAAGCTCAGATTCGTTGAATGTGTCTTCTAAAATGATGATCATCAGTTACATATGTAACCCTGTTGCCATATCTGTCTAAGCATTTATGATACAGTAGTAAAGGTGGTCTTTTACTATCATTAACGTTAAGAGCTATTGAGATTAATGCAACAATTCAGTGATATAGTTTAACAGCCATGCTGCAGACCCAGTGGGACACTGCTACCTCAAGCCATGTTTGAGAGGTTGCCTTTGTGAGGGTCAGGTAAAAGTTTATTTTATTGAATCTGCTGTGGCTGTGGGGTAAGTGCTCGCATGATGTATCACCTGGTCACTAGCTCCATTTGGAAAACACACATACCCATAGCTGTAATGCAGCAGGACCCTCAGAGGACAAAAGTATGTCCTGACACCCCAGAGTGCCCTCTGAAATGTCTGAAGCTACCCCTGTGCACTGTGAGGCTAGTATTTAGCTCACAGAATGAGTTCTCCAACCTTTACAACCTCAATTCTGCTCTTAGTTATAATTAAACCAGCCAACCTCCTGGGGATTGGCGTGACAAACCGGAAATAGCCTCCTTAAGGCTGGCCTTGTGCCCTTGCTGGTAGTCTTTCAGTAGTTCAATTCTTTGCAAATACAAAGGTTACAGTCTCACATGGACTAGGTTTTAAAAACCCGCTTACAGCAGTCTCATGCTTCCAAGACTCTTTCCTTTTACTCTGAAAATGACCAAGTCCTTAACCTTCTCAGCTCTATTCCCACTGCTCAACTTAGTGTTGTAGGTCTATGGACCCCAGATCTTGCACTCTTACTCACTGAAGTTGATCAATTGCATCGAGCCCTGTGCCCTTCTTAGCATTTTATCTTCAGGGTTTGTACTGCTGCCTCGCACTGCACCTCCTGACTACTATGCACCTTGCAAGTGGTGGGGCTGAGCAAGTGGTGTGGTGTCTTATGTACTATAGCTTTCTGCTGATGGCAGCCTATGCCAAAGCTGGAGGCTACCCTGAGTGCTCTTCAGCACTTGTGCTACTCGGCTCATACAATGAGAAGCTTGTTGTTCAGTGCTGAGGATTGAGGCTAGAGCTCCAAAGGCAAAGGGGGGACCTCATCATGGTTTTATTTTTCATTAGATAAATTTTATATAGAATATATTACAGTCAGAGTTCTCAGCTTTTAATCAAAAGAGAAGTTATTGCAATTTTATCCAGTGACTCTAACAGTAGAAGTAAAACACTCTAGAAAGCTGTGTTTAAAAAAAAAAAAAAAACCCAACCCCCAAACAGAAAGTACATGAGTAAGTCACACTGCTTGGGATACAATTATCCAAAGGGTACAGGAGAGAACCATGGTGGCTAAGGGAGCACAAAATCAAAGAAGAAGCTGATGATGAGTAAACCACTACTGCAAAGAGGCCAAGCCTGTGGCTTCCTGGATGAAATGCTTCTGCTCCGTCTTTACGTTTTATTTTGTTACTTTTTGAACCTGTAATGTAAAATGCAGAGTCAAAGGGTAAGTTAATTGCTGGCTTTTGCTCACGTTACACACAAGGAGAACTTCAGCCTCGCCTCAATTCATGGAGCTTGTGAGCCACTTTCTCAAGTTCGGCTTCAATAGCTGCCAGGCTTTCCAACTCTTGATCCTAAAACATCAGATGAAAAAAACAGGCAATGTAAGTACACAGCATAAACAGCCCTTAAGGTGCTCTCTCTTCATTCACCAATCAAGGCGTTTATGGTACTTTTCTGGGCCTTGCAGGTGGGGCTGGGCAGTGACAGACATGTAGTGGATAAGGCACTGGAAGTCAGGAGATGAAGTTCTGTTCTGCATTCAGCCAGTGACCTACTGTGTGCTCTTGGTCACATCATATCACCCCTTCGTGTCTCTGTTTAGACAAAGGGTAAGAAACCCCCCGACCCACAGTCCAGATCAGGCCCATGGGTTTCCTGGATCTGGGCCCTGAGGCTCAGGGTTCCCTGCCCCAGTATCCAGATCCCAGCAGGGTAAGGGGTGGGGAGCCCTGAGCCTCGTGGGCTGGATAGGCAAGCCAGGGCCAGATCAGCCCATGGGCTTTGCTGGGAGATCAGAAAGTGGCTCCGTGCACCACCACTGCCCCTCACTGCCTTTCCTGCAGCTAGGGAGCAGCAGCACTGCCTGGAGGCTTTATCCTGCTATTCTGGCTGGAATTTTGGCCAATCAAAGCAGTGGAGGTGGGTGCCTGGGCGCAGTGAGGGGTAGTGCAGAGCCATGTGCATCCGGGGGGTGTTGCCCCGGTAAGCTGCATCCCTGTCGCCCAGCCCCGCCCATGTGCTCAGACAGCTCCTGTGCTCCCTCCCACCGAGGCCCCCATCGCTCCCTCCCTCCCAGACCCCTGCTCCCACCCTCTTCCTGCCCCATCCACCCACTGCTTCTCCAGCCTCACCCTGCTCCTGTCCCCGCTCCCTGACCCCTCCCTTCCAGATAGTGCACTCCAAAGCCTCCCTCCCAATCAGCCCCTGCACCTCCAGCCTGCTCCTGCCCCCGCTTTCCTGCCCAGACCTCACACCCAAGCTCACTTCCTAGCAGCCGCCTCACCTGAACCCCTCATATTGGACCCACCCCAGAATGGCCCAGACCATGGACTAGACTTGGCCCAATGAGGCTCTGGGGGTGATGCGTGAGAGGAGCGTGGCGGGGAAGGGAGGACTGCTCCAAAGGCCCAGCTCCCAGCCATCTCTGGTGAGCCTGCACCCCGGGTCCCGGCTGCCGGGCCTGCTCCTGGGCCTCTGCTTCCGGCTCTAGCTGCTGGCCCCTGTCAGCAGCAGCCAGCCTCAGCTGCGACTCCACTCCCACTCTGGTCCCCAGCCATGGCCCCAGCCTTGGCCCACTCTCCCGTATCTCAGTCTCCCCCTAGAGCTCCTGGCCCCAGCTCCAAGGGGACAGTGGCATGCGCGTCGGGCAGGGGTGCTGGGGCATGAGGTAAAATGGTTGGGGCCCACTGCTTTAGTAACTACTGTAATATAAATACCAATATGTGCTGGGGGGGGACTAAGGGGAGCCTCTAAATTTTCCTAGCCCTGTTCAGAATAAATTTTGTTATGTGCACCAAGGCATGCGTGAATGTGCACCACATGCTGCCGGCTGTGGGTGCTCCACTAATCAGCTGGATGGCATTCGAATCGCTCCTGGGTAGCAGCCCAAGCGCTCAGCTTCCAGGGAGCACTGGTGGGGACCTCTACTGACACCTCCCTAAAGCCATTAACTGCATCTTGCATAAGCTGCTTTGGGCTGTGGCTTCAGCCAACCAGGAGTCATCCCATCCGCTCCTTTTCTTCTAGCACTAACCTCGTTGGAGTGGGAATGAGGTGTGTTGTGCTCCTAGCACTTACATCAGTGCCGTGGGAGCACTTCCCTGCTCTAAGACAAGGCAGGTGTTTGGAATACATTGAAGTAGGCGTTCTGAGGCCTCCAGAGGAGACCAGAAGCTGTTGTTTGGGGATTTGACTCTCTTTAGAGTACAGCTGGGCTCTTCAGAGAGGCTGTAAACAAGCTGGATATTTTTAATGGTCATGGGCCAGACAACCCATCACACCGGTTCTCGCATTCTGAACCAACCCCTGTCTGGAACCAGGTATAGAGTAAGGTGGGGGTTAGTTTTGGATAATTATCATTCTGGGCACTTCTGTGCTGCTTCATATTTTCAAAGTCAGCACGCTACATGAAGTAGGCTTCATACCACTTTGAGAGGTAGGTAAGCAGGACTCCCTACTTTGAGAGGTAGAGGCTGGGATTCACCAAGGTGCCCAAGTCCCAAATGCAATCAAAGTACATAATTACCTACATAACTCCCTGCCACCACCGCCCTAAGAGGCCGTGCTGTGCTCCTTCAACATAGATCAAGAAACGTTTAGCCCTGCAGTGGCCAATACACTGTCTGTTCACTACCTGTGGTGACCTGGACAGTGCGGGGTGTGACGTGGCCTGGTGGCTTGGGGCAGCTCATGCTGCCTGGCTCCAGAGAGTCATGGGCAGTTTGTCAGGAGAGGGAGTATCTGGCTGGGGGTGGGGAGGATGCCTGGCTCGGCGGGGCAGTGCGTGTTTGCAGGGGGGGGGGGGGGCGTGCTGTGGCAATTGTTAAATTTCTTTTGGAACCCACTGGTTTAATCCAAACAGGATAATTGTATTTACAGCCCACATCACTGTGAGATCTGCAGTACCTGCCCTGTAGAAATTGAGTCTTCTAGCCTATTCTGAGTACGCAGTAGTGGTCCCTTTACATCCAAATTAGTTCTCTCTGAGTGGCTTTGGGTTAAATTCCTGCCTCTAGTGCAGCCTTCCTGAGTAAACATGGGACTCCCAAATCCCAGGCACAAATCTTAATGCCCCTACCCTTTCTTTCATCCTTACTTGCTACTGAAACAACAAGAAGTCCTGTGGCACCTTATAAACGAACAGAAATTTGGGAGCATCTGATGAAGTGGGTCTTTGCCCATGAAAGCTTATGCTCCAAAGTTTCTGTTAGTCTATAAGGTGCCACAGGACTTGTTGTTTTTGAAGATGCAGGCTAACTTGGCTACCTCTCTGCTGTTTGTTACTGAACTTCTTAGAGCACTGAAACACACTTGTACTTATTTTAAAAAATACAACCGACCAACCTGCATTACACCACAAATGTGCTTTCATTCCTGCGCAGCACAAATACATAACCAGCACCTTAGGAAACAGCAATCTGTTTCCCAAGTTTCTTTGCCCAGCTACCTGTGTTTGTACAAGTAGCGCATGTGCCATGTGCATATATGATCCGTGTAAAAGAAACTGGTAAGCGAGTACTGTGTATGCGATCAGTATACAACATGAAAATATGCTCTGAAAATTACAATTTTCTAAAGCCACTCTTGTGTGTAGAGCTGTTCTTTACCTGAGCATATGTTTGTTAACAATTTACAGAATAAGCTGCTATGATTGTAAGTTGCTGGTGTAAATTACGGTCTGTTCTCCAATCCTATTTTATTTTCCTACAAATATGTAAATCTATTTTAATAAGAGGGATTCAATCAGCAGGCTGGCTTGGTGCGTGGGTGCAGACTGGTTGCACAAGCACAGACACTGTTCTGCTGCAAAAAAGCGAATTCGACGCTAAGCAACTCGAAGCCACAATTCTGCACCGAGTAAAGCATGAGCTTCACTAAGTTGCAGCCTCTTGATCTTGCTAGAGTCGTGTGTGTGAGACAGCGCATCATCTTTACACACTATACAATGCAAGTGGCTTAGTTTTGGTTGGGTGACTTTTTATGCTTTTATTCCAGCTAAAGCAGCAGCAGGTCGCGGGCATGTCCCACCTCTGCAGCTGAAAATTCAAGCTTACCCTAGCTCTTGTTTTCAGCATTATGCAAACAGCAGTGGCACCCCCATGGGAGCTTGTGGATAACTCCCATTAGTGTTATTGACTATAAATTCATGTCACGCATCCTGCCCAAACCAAAATGGATATAGTCCTTTTCTGGACCATTCTTCCTGCTAACTGCTGGGTGGTCCTACTTCTGCAGGGGTTGTTCCCTGGACCAAGCTGTTGTGAAATCTCTTCCTCCACACTCCAGCCCACCTCTACAGCTTGATCTATGGTAAAAAAAATTACCTTCAAGAGGAAATACCATGGAGAAGGGTTTGGCCTAAACCCTACCCCTCCAGGAGATTCGGGGGCAAGCAGTTTTCCCAGTTGGGTGTGATAGCTATGAACATGCTTCCAGAGCTGTATGTATGATGGATCGGCCCTTTTTCAAGACAATAAGATGAGGAGGTAGAGGGGCCTGTACCCCTCTTTTATCAATGGTACAGGCACCATGGGAGTCCTGGGGGGAGGGGTCAGATCTCCCCTTTGCCAGCTGTAAAGCAGAGATTTGAATGTTGGTCTCTGACTCCATACTAGTGTGCCCTACTGCCTCAGCTAGGAAGGATGCATGGCTTTGCTGGTTGAAGCTGTTCATTGTGTATGGCTATGTATTTATTGGAACAGAAAGCGGGGTCTTGGGTTCCCTCTAAGCAAGGGATGGCCAACCAGTTAGATGCTAAGAGCCAAAATAGCTGTGGATAGAGTGCAAAGAACCATGCATTATATATTTCTATCTATAATATAGATATAATAGAGGTAGGTAGATAGATAGAAACATATAAAGAATGGCTCAGTGCCCTACCACCACCCCTCCCCACTCTAATTCAAACCCCCGCCCCTCCTCCAGAGCCAGGCATCCCCAGCACCCTGCTCTAACCCAGTGCTCCTCCCCAAGAGCCAGGCACCCCCCAGATCTAAACCAATCCAATGTGTAAATCAGTGCCACATTCTTATAAACTCACAGAGCTAGCAAAAAAAGTGGCTCCTGCTGGGATGCTTTTCCTCCTACCTGGGCAGCTCAGTCTCCTCAGGACATAAGCATCTTGAAGAGATTTTTATCCATCACGTTTCTTGCCAGCTTTCTGGTCTCAAAATGTCATTTACAGCTGAATATCTGTGTAGTTTAGCGCATGGCCCTAGAACAGTATGAACATGAGCTAGGAGCATAACAGGGACAGTGGGAGGACCATCTTCTGAAGTATCAGGTACTAAACTGCTGCTGGAGCCTGGATACCTAAGATCCTATGGGCTGATCCAACTATGCAGTTGTCTATTCTCTAATTGCAGGGTTGAGCTGAGTGTGGAGAGGCCAGGAGGAAAATAAAGGGAAGGGTGTTATAAATGCACCTGGCATTTGGGTGGGGAGCTATCCTGTGCTGGGGCATATTTCCAATCTCCCCCAACCGTCCACCCTCTGAATGTTCCTGGACTAATGTTACGGTGGGTGGATTGCAATGGACAATCAGGCCCCTGGTGGCTTGAAAGCTGATAAACAAATAAAAAGTAACTGAAGCAAGTTAAATTGTGTGACAAGGGGCCACCTTTGGGAGTCGGCCACTCCTGTTGAACCTTTGCAATATTGCTCAATTTAATTACAACTTCTAATTACGCCGGCAGGGTTATCATTCAGTAGGTGCTCAGAACGGTTTTCTGCCCACTGACCTTGCAGTCAGTGACACGCTAGAGTTTTGACATACTAGTCCTTATACAACTGTAAACAGTCATTTACATTTGCTGGTGTTAAGGCAACAGCATGCATCCTGATATTCACAGGCCAGTCTGACCCCAGATATTGTGAGCCTACTGGGAGGGATCTGGATACATGAAAATTAAAAACCTTAAATAGAAATGAAGGGAGGATGGACAGGACTAGATGGTGGTGAAGAGCAGCTCTGGAAAGAGTGAAAGCTTGGCTGGTTCACCAACAGAAAAGCTGGGCCAACAAAAGACAGCATTTCTTATGCCAGCTGGGTGAAGTACTAAAGGTTAGTAAATCATCCGGCTTCCAATGTGCATGTGAATGTACCTGACTCACACAAGCAACTACACTAAGTGTAGCTAGAGTTACACTTTTAGATGGGTGGTATTTGTGCACTGATCCAGGCCTCTGGGATTTTTTTTTTTGTTTGCTTTTTAAGAATGGCCCTAAAAGTCTGGAGCAGGTATTTACATCTCTCTGACAAGCTTATACCTACAAATGCTTTTTACCTCACCATCTTTGGTGTGTGCCATTTGAAAAAGTCTGAAAATATTCCAGATCTGCACTCTGTCTGATTCAGAATCTGGTGATGTCCCTGGAACTATTTCCATTGACTTGAATGGCTTTGAATCAGTCCCTATGCAGGATTACTGGAGCTAATTTGTACTGCTGTGCATACGGGGCCCACTCCAGGGCCTTATGAGAGAGTGTAAACTCTAGGGGGAAGGGATTTTTTTTTTTTTGTTACCTGTTTCTATAGCACTTAGCACAATGTGGCTGGGGCATCTAGATGCTATACCATACAAATAATAATAAACAACCCTGCACTAAGAAAGGATCACAGCCTAATAAAATACTGGGCATAATAGAGAGAGTTCCAGATATTTTAAAAACATGGCATCCTACTAAACCTCCCAGTGCACTTCTGATACCCAGGTTGGGTGGGTTGTTTTTTTTAAATGCATGTGTAGGTGTCACACCAACCTCTGTTCTTCTGTTAGCACTTCCTTCTTCATCCTTCTTTTCTTCAGGCATGCTGGCCAGAGGAAACCCTGCTTCATTGCTGTCCTCCTTTGCATGATGCTTCCATGACCTTCTCATATCCTTTTCTGGGTTACGGAAGTCATACTTGTGGGATCTAAATGACATTTTCATGGATCTATCTGGGTCTTCGTCACTGTTGTTTTCCTCTATGCGCTTCTTGGATGTCAGCTGCTTGGCCAACTCATCCATTTTGTTCCATCTCTTGGAGTCTTCCCACTCTCTGGAGGGCTCATCCTCCACTTCCTCGCTTTGGATGTCCCTTGGGTGAAAGGAGTCTTCCGCCTGCATGGGTTCGTCCTCTGACCAGTGCCTCTCGCCTTTCACTCCACGGAATTTCTCTTCCTCTGCAGAGTTCTTTGGATCTTGGCGAAAGACAAGAACATCTTTGTTATCTGAAGCATTCACTGATCACAGTGACAATGAATGGGGTTTAGATTAGTTAGACTCAGGCTTTACATCGGCCTTATTTCTAACTCTGTGTGAACTGACTGACATGATAAAAAAATGGATTTGTGGGTTTTAAGGCCTGATGGGACTGTAAGGAATGTCACGTTTGACTTCTGATATACAACACTAGTCACATGACAATACAGCTCTATGTGCAAGAGGAAAAGACACACATGCCTTGCAATACTGATGACAAAGAGCTAGTAGTAGTTGTCAAGAAGCTTTTAAAAAGCCCAAGAAGCCACAATAAATGATGTAAAAACTCTTGAAAGCTAACCAGATACATCATGACAAGTATCAGAGAGGTAGCCGTGTTAGTCTGTAGCTTTGAGAACAACAAGAAGTCTTGTGGCACCTTATAGACTAACAGATATTTTGGAGCATAAGCTTTTGTGGACAAAGGCCTGCTTCATCAGATGCATGGGTGGGGGGGTGGTTTCAGAGGGGTATTTAAAGAGTGGGGTCCCAGTAAGAGGGAGGGCTAGAGCTGACAAGGTCCAGGCCCAGCCACTTCCACCTTGCTGAATAGACCTTGTCAGCTCTGGCCCTCCCTCTTACTGGGACCCCACTCTTTAAATACCCCTCTGGTATTTAAACCACCCCCCCACTCATGCATCTGATGAAGCGGGTCTTTGCCCACAAAGCTTATGCTCCAAAATATCTGTTAGTCTATAAGGTGCCACAAGACTTCTTGTTGTTCTCAGATATATCGTAAGTCTCAGAGTGAAGAAATGGATGGGTGGATTTACAATGTATTTCAGCATCTAAAGATGCAGACAGTGGCCTAGTGGGATTTAGGTATTACAATTGATGGGTGTTATGCCCCTCGCATGCTTGGGTGCATTTGGAAATAACACTAGTCTTCTAGTTGCACTTTTAGGCCTCTGAAAACCTTTCTGAAACTGGCCCAAAGCTCTCTGATTGTTAAACAGCACAAAATGAATAGGATGGCTTGACCATCACATGGGATACATACCGCTTTCCCTGGGCATCTCCTCAGTCTCATCCCCAGCTGAGCTAAGTATCCTCTTAGCTGCTTCTGTAGGCTGCTCGTCTTTCAGAGCACTTCGCCCGGCATCCTCTTCCTCAGCATGCTCACGTAGGGTCTCCTCTTCCTCTTCTTGGCTTTCTTCTTTGCCCATTTTGGAAACATGCTTCTTCTCTCCCAGAAGCTCCTGACTTCTGCTGGGCTGTTTAGTCTGTTCCTCTTCAGGTTCTTGGAGCTTGTGCTCAGATACCTCATCTTCTTGGAGGCTGTCATTGATGTGGTTGTCTAAAGCACCTTCCCTGGTTGATTCCTCCGCCTCATTGCCCTCAGATTCTTCTTCGTTCCCCTTGTCATCTTCAGGGACAACTTCATGTGACCTTGACTCCCTCTCTTCTTCCTTTGACTCCTCCTTCTCGCTGTTCTGCTGGCTTCTCTCTGCCTCTAGCTCAGCAGGCGAGACTGTCGGCTCCTCTGTAGCGATCTCCCTTGATTCATCTGTAGTGTCAATGTGGCAAAAACAGAACCTCTCTTTAGAGGCGTATTTCACAAGTGAGAAGGTTCTTTCTAATCTATGGGCTCAACTCCAAAAAACCACTAACTACGCCCAGGTTTCACTTTAAGCACATCCCATTCACAATGCATTTAAGTGTATGTTGTGCTTTAACCATGTGAGCAGGTCCACTGATGACTATACTGAATCATGGGTGGAGTTAATAAGCACATGCTTCAGTCCACTCACTAGTCAGTGACCCTCCTTACACGCTGAAAGGTAAAACGAGTCCAATGACACCTACAAGACTAACAATTTCATAATGGCATATGCTTTTGTGAGCTGCACCTCACCTAATGAGATGCATGCACTGGTTTCCTTGTTGTTGTTGCTGAAACAGACTAACATGTCTACTTATGAAACAGTTTAAAGTTATGAGCACAAGAACTTTGCTGAAGTGGAACTTACATTAGTACCTAGTCTCAGATAACAAACTATCTGCGCATTTGAAATTAAATATAAAATAGAAACTTGCTTACAATTATAATCATCTTATACATTTCTACAGTGGTTTACATGCTCAAAATCCTATGCAAAGACTGGGTAATTCATTCTTACGACAGCCCTAAGAGAAAGGGGAGTATTATTCCCACATTATACAGATGGGATTAGTAGAACTGGGCCAAGGCTGTTCAGCCAGACAGGAGCAGCTACTGGTGGCCAAATGGGTTTTATTAATTGATTACTGTTCACAGTGGGGCCTGATCTCAGGAGAGGTGTAGGCAGTACTATAAAGCAAAAGAGTCAAACATAGTTTAAAGAGCAAACAGAAGAAGAAGTGGCAAGAAAAAAAAAACAGGAAAGACGCAAAAGTAAATGGGCCTAAAGACAATAAAAATGGAAAGAGACAGAGAAATGGAAAATGAACTAAAGGGGTGTTAAAAAAAGCTTTAAAGTGAGTAAATGTCACTAATGTATGTATTTTCCTGGCAGAAAATTGGCATTGAAATGACTGGCTGCTGTTCCAGCGGGTGAGAGGGTCAGGGCCAAGAATTTTCAGCTTGATAGCACATGCCAGTGGTTTAATTTTTTCAATTTGGTTTAAATGAAAGGCCAGTGCCTGGGTCCCACTCCCACTGAGCACAGAGGAAGCAGGAGAAAGCCTTGATGAGGGGGAGCTTGCGGTCCCCTCAATTTTGTTTGAATATATTAGACTTTGCCACAAACCTAATAAACTGAAACGGTCATTTACCATAAGCAAGTGACAGCCATGGGCACTCTGCGGCTGAATGCAAGAGCTCAGAGCACTGCACCATATGGAATAACAAAGTGTGGTAAATAAAAATTGCTCTTCCAGTAATCATAATCGCTAATTTAGACCATGATATGATTTTACTCCAGAATCCATTCTGTATTGAACTAGATTTGCAGCAAACTAATCCTATGCAGGCCTTTCCTACTTCTGATATGGAAAAGAAAAGGCACTGAGGCACAAAGAATGACCCAAAAATCTCCTTTTACTTACAATGGGACAACTCCAGTTAAACAGAATTGAACTGGGGGAAAATAATCAAAGCTGAGTTTGGTCTGTTTTAGGAACCAGTGTCTTTTGTGCATCCAAAACTCCCATGGACTTCAAGGGACACGTGATCAGGCCTTTAATGTTGTAGGTGCTCAGATACTGTTGTGATTGGTGTGGCATGAAAACATAGCCCGATAAATAGAACTAATAAGATAGACCCCCCACCTCTTTAATATTCAATCACATCTTTCATTGTGGGACTCATATGTCACTCATTTCCATACTGAAAATGGCAGTAGGGTGGCAAACCAATACCTGTCATGATTTTAACTTTCTAGTAATTATGGCTCAGAAATTAAATGTTTAAGTTATTAACTAATTCCAAAGCAAACCCAAGGGCACTAGTCTATTTAAGTGGCAATAAAAACGGGCTAAAATGTGAAGCAGATTTATGCATCAAGGTTATTAGAAAGAACATCCCTGTTTCCTGTATTACATGGATTTCCTGGGGATTAGGCTGACACTAACCTCTTTGCATGGTCTTGTCATTCTGGCTTTCAAGGACTTCTGAAAGTTCATCTTCAAAGCCACCGTTTTTCTTCTGCTGCCAGATTCTTTCATTGGCTCCTGTATCAAATGGGGAGGAATCAAAAAGCATCATTCTCCACTCTATTTTAAAAAATTGTATTTCTCTGCATTTTTAAATACTGAACTGACAATAAGAAGCAGGGATGAGAAAAATGCATTAACAAGGATTAACATGAATCAAATGCATCAACGGTTCTTCAACCAAGTACATCATATGCCAGCCAAAGCATCTGGAGACAAATAACCCTCTCTCAAACATAGACATTTAATGGGAAAGAGACACTTAGAAACCAGGACTCCTGAAGGAATCATGGAATACTAGAACTGGAAGGGAGCTCAACAGGTCATTGAGTCTAGTCGCTTGGACTCACAGGGTGAAAGTGGACAGAAAAGTAAATGTCAAATTACAACTAGGCCTCAGACTAGCAAAGCACTAAGGTGTGTGCTTATTTTAAGCATCTAAATAGTGCCACAGAAGCCTTGCACTCTGCTTCCATAAACCAGCCACTTCCAGTATCATACAAGAGCTACCTTACCTGGGCACCTGTTCCATTCTCAGAGCTTTCTGTTCCCACTCTGAAACACCGTGCCCCTCTCCCAGGCATCCTACTCTCCATTGGATGTATCAGTTGCCACCATGGACCCCTTCCATGGATGCCTTCACACGTAGAATTTTACAACTGACACACCACTGAAGAGACGCAGCAAAGAACAGCATTTATTGTGACAAATTCTTTGTGCTACATAGTGCCCAGAAGTTCCAGCCCCAGCCAAGACTGTGGTTCCTCAGACCTACTTCGTCAAACACAGTTCTTTCTCCCAGGTGACACCAATGCATGCAGACAAGGAAAACAAAGGGTGGGAGAAATTACCCTCATTTTACAGACGGGGATGTCAGGCTCAGAGACATGATGTGCCTTGTCCAATGGCAAAAGATGGGCCAGGATGTCTGAGGCAGACCCCAGAATTTATCCCAGAATCCTGAGGTCCATCCAGTGCCTAACTCACAAATCATAACACCTGGCTCAGCTATCATACGGTTCCCCTGAATAAACAGCCTTCCGCTCCACATATGGCCTCTCCAGTCCCAACTCAGCCTCTGCCTCCAAATCTTTGCAAAGGGAAACAAACCGTTTTTTTCAGAGCAACCCTTCCCCACCTCTATGAACAGGCAAAAGAGCTGGAGGTGTGGGCTCTTCCAGACCCATTTACCTCAGCCCCTGCCAGATGTGAAGGAGAGGGAGGAGAGAGCATCACATGGCCAATGCTTCCCCACATTTTCCTCCTGCTGTGTCCTCAATCTGCAAAAACCACTTTGCACCGGAGATCTGTGAGCTACATTTTGAGCTAAGCCCAGTAGCCAGGGGCCAGGAAGCATGTGATAGAATAATCACAAGGTGGGGAGAGGAAGTACCTTTATCTAGTGTAACTTGCATTAGTTTAAATGTGGCCTAATTTTGTGAGAGGGTGGAAAGACCCCAGCAAAGAACAAGTTTGTCATTGGGCAAGAGTAGCTCTAGTGGAGGGCGTAACAATGACTGACCCTCTATGATAGCTCCAACAGTGCATAAGTGTTTAATAGGTGTTTGCTCAAACACTGGGGAATGATACCACCACCCTGCCCCCCACAGCCTCCAGTGGTAAAAATCTCTGCATTGGGTTAAAAAAGAGACTGAGTCATTTGGCCCCACTTGACCAGGGTGTCCCTGCAGCTGGACTGGTGCTGCTGCTCCTGGATAATCAGTGGAGATAACTTGCCCATTACTCTGCTGCATAAGTAGGGCTTTGGCCAGTGGTTCAGCATTTTGTAGGGATCCTAACCCTAAGGTCATGCTCCTGCCTCACCCACATCCCCCCTCTCTTTGGTGAGCTACAGGTGAGATCTCCAAGGTAGACAGGGAGGGCTGGTCAATGCTGCTTTTTCACCTTCTGCACACCTGACACTTTACTTTTAAGGTGCCCACATGGGGCTGGTTTGTGTCTGAATGTAACAGAGGATCTTTAATGCACCAGATACTTTTTTCCTAATCTCCCAACCTGCCACTCCTCTTTTTGTTTGTTCTTCCCGTCTGCTGACTTCCTGTTTTTGCTTATCTTATTCCTAGTCAGACAAAAGCAGGCCACATGGCTGCACTGCTGCTTCTTCCCAGGGCCGTGTGAAACACTGGCAATGAAATGCCAGAGCCTCACTGCCAATGATCAAACACAGATGAGATGCTGCTGCTGTTCCTGCAGTGTTGACTTGAGCTCAGACCCAAATGTGGGACTACACTTGTGGGAGCAGGACGCATCTGTGCACCCGTGCAGGTAATGAGCTGAGAAGAGGGGGGGTCTGGTCAATGAGACAGTTTTCAGCCAGAAAGCTTTGGAGGTTTATTCACCCTGGAGTGGTTTTGCCAGCAAATTGGGGCATGCCTTCCCCTCATGCCACTGCGATTGGCCACAGTCATTTCATGCAACTTGAATCCAGCAGAATCCTGTTTGGCCACAAAAGGCTAATTTGACTTGTGTCTAATTAGACTTGTGTCTAATTGTCACATCTAATAGCAGGAGCAAATCTGTATTCTTCACACCATACTATCAATGGGAGTTCTGCCTGCCTGGGGCTCCAAGGCCCACCTTCTGAACAGGTGAAATTCACCCTGGGGCAGAGGGCTTGCGTAGGTCTAAGTGCATGACTTCAGGTCTGCTCTGTGCGTGCATGGGAGGACAGAGGCAGAGTGACAGCCAGTCAGGGGTCTGTGTGCCCGCTCTACACTGCTCAGAGCATGTGTGTTCAAGGTCAAGCAGCCAGAACCTGGAGCAGAACTCAGATTACCAGGCTCTGAGGCTGAGCCCAGTGGCACAGGACAGGGATGCAGCTGGTTTGGGGACACGGCTGTAGAATCCACTGATCACAACATTCCATACACCGAGTGCCAAGGAACTGAAGCTCCACAGAGGGAACAGCCTTGTAAGTCCACAGCTTGGGACTGATGGATTTCAATACTCCTGCTTGCACATCAGCAGCAGATTACCCAGCTGCTTTGGACTCTCTGCAGCTGAGCTTCATTTCTCTCTATATGTTGTTAAGTGGGAAAAATTAATATTCAGTGCTCTGAACAGCTGAAACCTACAGCATTTAACAGTGGGAAAGACTCTTGCTGATTTCTATGAGCTTTGGCTCTGGATCTCATATTTTGCGATTGGCAGAGATTTGATTTGGGCAAAGTTCAACTGTATTTCTTACTGTAAAGGTTGTTTGAATAAGCCCTTGGGTATCTACTATCCATAAAAAGAATAGGCTGTCTTTGATAAGTTATAGCAGTTAAATTAGTGTAAACATAAAGTAACTTAATTGGCTTCAGTGGAATCAATATGGATGTATGCATGCATAACTGAGGGCAGAATTTTACCCTCTGAGTTTATGGTCTTAATTGCTGGAAACCCTGTTAGAAAAGTTTTCTGTTTTTTAAAGTTATCTGTAGTACATTACTTGGACTCAGAAATAATGTACTCACATTGAACAAATTGCCTGGGGCTATAATAATTTATTAGCATCCTCCTCCCTCCTTAACCATAGCAGAACTATACCTTGAACTGCAAGTTCTTGAAGCTCCTTCAATAAATTTTGATGACGAAGGATGGAAACGATCCTTTCATCTGCAACACAAGGCTCTTGTTATAGATTTCTCACAGCAAAGCAAATCTACTGTTCATGTGCTCCTTTAGCTAGTCTGTTTATTTGTTGAATCTGCTCTTAACTGTGCTGACCCATCAAAAATAAATTCAATAAAAAAATTCTAAATTTTTAAGCCCATGCAAGTGATCCTTAAGTTCAGCTTCAGTACAAATAAAGCTATGAAAGCAGCACAAGAGCTCTTTTGCCAATGGTTGACGTCTCTGAACTGGTAAATAGATGTTTCTTAACTAGTAGATACTTGGTATTTCATGAGATCATGGAAAAGTGTCTCTCCATACCTCCTCTGAGAGTTTCTAGGCATTCCTGGCTGATTGGCAGTGGGCTTGGCTTTGACAGGGTATCAGAGATGACCTCTACAATGCATTTCATCACCTAGAGAGACATAAATGTAGACATTAAAAAACCTCTTATTGTGAAAAAGATCATAGGGCAAATCCTAAAAACATTTACATTACTTCCACAATAGCTAGATGGGGAGTTCCTATTCCGCCTGTCTCAGAAGACAATGGAGACATCACTGGAATTAAAAGGGGTAAAAATTAAAAAAAAAAAAAAAAAAAAAAAAGATAGAAGTAGAGTCTTTTGAATACAATGTGTGAATAAACTGTGGAACTCATTGCCACAGGAAGTCACTGACGACAATAACTTAGCAATCTATGTATTCTACAAGGGATTGGACATTTATACTAATATCAAGAATAGTCAAAGTTATAATTAACAACAACAAATTTAGAAATGAAAAAATGTACTCCAAGGCACAAGTCAAGTATTAACTATGTGCGACTAGGAAGAGACTCACGCGCAGAGCAGCCTATCCCTCAACTGCCTATGGTATGGTTCTTGCACTTTCCTGTGAAGTGCCCAGTGTTGACCAGGGTGAGAGACAGGATACTGGACTCAGACCCTGAGCTGCTACCATAACACAAATACTCCTACTAATAGAGGCCTGAGCCAATCTGGCCATTCCTATGTTTCTTTGTTCCCATGTACATCAGTGTGAACTAGATGAGAATTTTGCACCATTTTTGTATCACTGATTTGCTGAACAGAAATGAGACTGCGGGCTTGGCTCTCCTCTCACAAAAAAGTAACTCCACTGGTGCCTCTGTAGTCGCATCTGATTAATGTTGATGTGAGAGGGTAATTAGGGCAGAAGATTTCCAAATAGAAGTGCAATAAATGTGCCACATGTCTGAGTCCATTGCACACGGAAAACTCCCCACCCGAATACACAGAGTGTGTTTGTATTTGAATGAAATGACTGGGAAAGTTTGATTTGACACCAGTAGTGTTTGTGCCAGTGCACAGACCTATCCTGCAGTCCTTACTCATGAAAATTTACTTTTCTTTATATAGATTGCAGGTCAATCTCCATCCAAGAATATGAAAGGAGTGGCACATGAAATTGCAAAGCCAATAGCAAGGATTTTTAATGAATCTGTAAACGTGAGGGTAATACCCTATTACTGGAATATAGCTATATTGTACCTACTTTTAAGACAGGGGAAAAAGTGATCTGGAAAATAACAGGCCCATTAATTTGATCTCAAGTGTTGGGTTCATCTTGGAACAAATTTTGATAGAGAAAGTAGTTAAAAACATAACGCTATATGGTAACTGGGATAAAATGCAACATGGCTTTTCAATAGGTAGATTGTGCTAGTCCAGCCTGAGCTCTCTGAGGAGATAACAGATTTTTTTTAGAAGAAGGAAATGCAATAAATATACTCTACCTGGATTTCAGTAAGGCATTGATTCAGTTCCATATGGGAATTTGAGTTAAATTAGAGAGGTGGGGATTAATTTGTGAATTGAAAGGTAAGGAACTGGTTAAAGGGAAGACTATGACAGGTCACATTGAAAGATGAATTATCAGGCTGGTGAGAGGTTATTAGTGGAGTTACTCAGGAATCAGTCTTGGAACCTGGCTTATTTAATGTTTTCAGGAATGATCTTGGCACAGATAGTGGGAGTGTTCTAATAAAATGCAGGGGACAGAAAGTTGGGCGGTATAGCTAACATGGAGGAGTACTCGAATATCATTCAAGAAGATCTGGTGAATCTTAAAAACTGTAATAATAGAAATGGAATGAAATTTAATAGTGCAAAGTGCAAGTCATGCATGCAGGGACCAACAGTCAGAACTTGTGTAATAAGCTCACACTGCATCAGTTGGAAGTGATGGAGGAGGAGAATGACCTGGGAGGATGGGTTAACCACAGGCTGACTATGAGATGTAGTGGTGAAAAAGATTAATGCAGTACTAGAATGCAGCAGGCAAGGTATTTCTTGTGAAGATAAGGAAGTGTTACTGCCAATGGCGAGCCCTCCTCTGCAGTGCTATGTGCAGTTCTGGTCTCCTCTGTTTAAGAAAGATGAACTCAAACTGGAGCAGGTGCAGAAAAGGGCTATTTGGATGATCAGCAAAATGGGAAAAGCTAACTTACGAGCGGAGATCACAGGAACTTGTTTAACTGAACCAAACGAAGGCTCAGGGAAACTAATGCTGGTACGATGAGCTCGCCTACAATGGCATATGGCCCATTTGTGATGGCTAGTAGCCCATATCCCCAATGGTGCGAGAGGAGATACCAGATCATGGGAGGGCAAAATACTACCTGCAAGCATGATCTGGCCTGCCAAACATTTCGGTCTGGCCCACTGCAGTCCAGCGAGACCCCCAGGCAGGCTCCCTGGCTGCTGTGGCCCCACACGCTGCTCAAAGCCGCCAGTTGCTGGGCCAGTGTGTATATCTGCACTGCACAAGGCCCGTGGAGGGACAGGGTTCTCAGTGTGTTGCCTCTGTTCCCAGCACAACTCTCACAGCTCCAACTGGCTGGAACCCAACCCAGGAGAGCTGCCAGGCCAGTGCTTGAGGGAGAATGCAGTACATAGAGACCCGCTGCCTATTCCCACCCAGGGCCATGTGCCGCACAGAGGCGTACATGCTGGCCCCACAGCCAACCACTGACAGTGGTGTGTGGGGCTGTTGCAACCAGGGAGCCTGCCTGAGGGTCCTGCTGGGCTGCTGGCCAGAAGCTGCCTAGGGTAAGTGCTTCCCAGCCAGAGCCTGCAATGACACCCCACTTCCTCCAAGCTCCTGCCCCAGATCACGTCCCCCTTCTGCACCCAGACTCTCTCCACACCCCTCCTGCACCCTTGCCCAGGTCACAACCATGCCTACAGCCAAACTCCCTTCCTGACTCTGCACCCCCTTCTACATCCCTCCCCCAGCTCAGAACCCCCTCCTGAACCCAAACTCCCTCCCAGATCCCAAACCCCCTCCTGCTTCCCAATCCCCCATCCAGAGCTCTTTCCTGTACCCAAGCGCACAGGCTCCACATGCCTTCCATTAATATCACACAAAAGTGGCCCCTGGCCACTTACCAAATTCTTAGAGGCACCCCCGCCACACCCCATGCACTAAAAGGAGGGGCTCTGCATTACTACCAACAACGCTTTCCCAGGAATCTGGCTGATGGATCTTGCGGACATGCTCAGGGTTCAACTGATCACCATGTTTGGGACTGGGAAAGAATTTTCTCCCAGGTCAGACTGGCAGATAGCCTATAAGGTTTTTGCCTTCCTCTGCAGCACAGGGAACATCTCACTTATTGGTTTAAACTAGAATAAATAGTAAATCCTTTGTAACTTGACATATTTAAATCATGATTTGAGGACATTAATAATTCAACTAGAGGTGAGGCATCTACTAGAGGAGGGGTTGGGTGATATTCTGCAGGAGGTCAAACAAGATCTTGCGGGGGGGGGGGTCTCACAATTTTTGGTCACCTTAGGGTGTTGCCACCGTCTCTTGCTGGTGGTCATTCAGACCATTTGTCGTAAAATACTTAATGAATTGGGGAAAACATGCACCTGTATATGTCCAAAACATGGTTATTTATGTAGGGTTTTTTTCCCCCAGACTCAATAATAAAACAATTGCTTCTGTTTTAACAGAAACACAAATAAGGTGCTTTGCACAGACATGTCTTTTCAACTTGTGGTTTCTTTGGGGGTTTTGGTTGCTTTTTTAAACCGCATGCTAAGTCTGCTGCTGTGAACAGCAATACTTGCAGGTTAATATAACTTTTCACAGCCCCCCACACCCCCAGCTAGCTACTACCTCGGCTGTAAAAAGCGATATTAGCAAACATAACTTTTCGTAGCAGAATTACTCAGCCCTAGCAAGCTCAGGGTCAACTTAAGCCTTGGAGAGGGAGCTGAGAGAAGCAGAGGAGGGTGACCCTGGCGGCCCGAGCAGTGGCAGACACTGTTGGTGGCTTCAGCTCAGAGTTTTGCAGCTGGATACAATGGCCCAACCTGGAAGTCTGTGGCCAGATCCCAGGGCCTGCCACTGCACAGCTGAAGCCTAGGGCTGGAGAAGCCAGAGGCGGTACCAGGAGATGGGGGAGTGGTGTTGATGAGCCGGAGGCCAGAGCCTGCTGTCACAAGGCCAGGAGCCAGAGAACACAGCAGGGTATAGAGGTGAGAGGGCCTGGGCCCGGGACCCCCACCATCACCTGGCCAGAGGATGGAGTCTGTGGACAGGAAGCCCTGTGGCTGGAACCTCCCACCTCAAGGCTGAAGTTTGACCTCACCACCCCTGGAAAGTGGGGCACTCATCGGCTGCCTGCTTCTCCAGTGTTTGTGCCTCCAAGGGGGGAAGGGCCCAACCCCTGCTGCCAGCCCCAGTTGAAATCCCACTGCTTTGTCCCTGGCCCTCTGTAATCCCCACCCAGGAGGCTGTAGCTGCAAGAAAAGCTCCTGGTGTCTGCATTTGAGAAACACTAGACTAGATGGTCAAAGATGAGTCCTTTTGGCTGTAACATCTGAGTCTGTAAGTCTGTTTAATTATAAAGCAGCATGTAAAGCATGTTGGGGTAAAAACTGCAACTGAAGTAACTGGGCCTCACATCAAAGAAGAGAATAAAATTAATCCTTGAGAAATGTGTCTGGTAATGTTCTAAATGCGTATTCTTTATAGCCTGAATGTTTTTCTTCTTTTCATCTTCAGCAGGCTGGCCTTCTAAGAGTCCTAATTTCTTAACCTCATTGCTCACAGAGCACAGTGGCTGCACAATCAATTAATGCTGACCAGCAATTTCTGGGTGTCAACAACGTCGCTTATTCAAGCAATCAGATGCATTTGTCAGATAAAATAGTTGTACAGTTCACAATTTGTAAGCAGCTAATTTCTTGCAACCTTTTGATTTTGCAGCGTAAAGGGATTTCAGAAAGGGATAAGGAAATGAAACATCTTCAGTGTTTGAAGGTACTGATTGGCAGATTAGAAACATTACCAGAAACATAATGGAAATAAAAGGACTTGTATGCTTCCTTTGCTATTACCCTCCTCTATGACAAACAACCCATTAATATTAATTTAGGTATGCTAAAACACAGATCCTGCTATCCTCTCTCATGATAAAACAAAACAGCAGTAATATAGCACTTCAAAGACTAACCAAAGGATTTGTTTGGTGATGAGCTTTCATGGGACAGACCCACTTCATCAGATCAATAGCATTTCCGGTGCAGACTGACGTCTATAAGGACAGAGGTCTTCCTTATAGATGTCAGTCTGTACAGGAAATGCTATTGATCTGATGAAGTGGGTCTGTCCCACAAAAGCTCATCACCAAATAAATCAGTCTGTTACTCTTTAAAGTGCTACATGACTGCTGTTCTGTTAGAATATAGACTAACATGGCTACCTCTCTGTTACTTTCTCATGATGAGTTGTACCTTACTCCATGAAAACAATGGGGACCTGTGGAGTAAAGTGTTTCTCAACATGTCTAAAAATATCACAATCTGACGCAAAGAAATGTTATACATAAACATTTTATGGCTGTATATTATTTTTGAGAATATATGACAGTTATACCCCCAAAGGCACCTAACATGCTTTACACTCACACCTTTTATATTTGTACACAAATACTGAGATTCCCTTCACTCACTGTGGAAATGCCACCAACTCTGGATGGAACTTGGCAGATATCTGTGATTGTTTTGCCTGTGTAAGTTCTGAAGTTTCAAGCTCTAATAATGCACTGTAATGCTACACTACATTAACATCCAGATCTGGAAAGGAATAAGAAAACCATCTCCAACAGAAAGTGATTCAGGCAAACAAAATATAGTTACTCAGACTGCAGTTTCTCCATAGTTAATTCCACGATCTTACTTTGAATATAACTATGAAAAGATCCCATCTTGCTGTAGCTACTCAAGAAAACAGCAGTTTGGCATTGAAGGGCTCGAGTCCTTGGAAGAAATGGAAAAAAAGAGGAGACCCTTTGAAATATTTTCAGCAATAATAAACCCTTTTACTTGGACCCTGGAACTGATGAAGGATCAGGAGTATTGCAAATGTTTTAAGAAAGTATGATCGGACTCTCAGGGGAAGTCATTCTGCATTAAGAAAACATACCTAACTATGGGACTAGCTCTTTGGAACAATTTTCATTGCTCTCACTCTCATTTCTCACACTTGGAATTATTATTATACCTCTCCGTGGCAACATCAAGAACTGGGAACATAGGACAACCTGGCAAGTAGAATCCTCCAGTGGATGCTTTGGGCTGAAACCTCAAAGACTGGCAGGTTGATGAGATTTCTATTTACTCTGTAACTTGAGGAGAAGAAGAATTTTCATGTTAAACTAAAATGGTACATGTTTCCTACTTGTGGGTGATAGCTCAACTGCTCAGCAAGGGCTTGACCCAGTTTCTTGTTATGTTAATAGACAGACACCCCCACTCACACTGAAATCACACAGAGCTGGATCAGGTCCTATTGCAGAACTTGGGGTCATAAACAGAACTCTTAGAATAAGTTCAGCTTTGGTAACACCTCACTGAATTCCACACATGTACATCTATTTATACAATGGCTGGATGTAACCCTTTAATCTTAAACAACTGGAAAATGGGCAGCTCACACAGATGGTCCCTTTAACTTTGGGGAAACCATCAGAGACTCAGAAAAATCACCAATTATGGAAGAAGGGGAAAGTATAGTTCTAATAAGCTTCCTCAGATGGCAGTCCCTGATGCAGTCTTTATAGAGCAGAGCATGTGTCTGCGCCTTACCTACCTGTGTACATTTTACAATTAGTGCCATTTGAGCTCACAGGAAAGATGTGGACAATAGCAAATGCCTTGCTGCATTCATGAGCTATCCCCTTAGCTCAAAGCAAGGCTAGCAAGTAAGGAGTTCTAAACAAAACAACAGAAACAGCTTTCCAGGTTCATTCTGTCAGACAAAAGGGAGGAGTGTTTTTGTAGGACTTACACTATAAGTACCAGTGATGATGAATGACTGAGCACAAGGGAGCTAGCATGCAGATGGATGGGAGCTTGTTTCCCCACTGTAAAGAAAAGGGGAAGAGCCTTTTGCGGCTTATCCTTGATAGAAGATTTTGCTGAACAAAGGCATTCAACAAGCAGGGGATGGGGACCAGCATTTCTGCTCTTTAAGCAATTATCAGATCCAATGAATTAGCAAGTTTGAGAGAGAATTTAATATTAAAATGAAAGAATAATGTTAACAAATGTTTGACGGCATTCCCCTCACAGGCAGGCGGGTAAGTAGATGTATGTGCATGAAAAGGTAGTTACACACGTGTATAAGAATACAGGTGTGTGCACACATATGTACATGCTAATACACATACATAGGAGTGTACCTCTAGACAGATTAACTAAGCAAATCAAGTTATCTGAAGAAATATTAACAGATAAAAAAGTGAGCCCTCTGTTTGTAAAATATAGAGGTGTGCCCCGGCCCACAGTTATTTCATTTTCCAAAACACTTGTTTTCTGTTTTGTTCGCTTCGTTAAATTATCTTGTCTGGGAACATATTTATTTAGTTTAGCCCTAACATAACAACAGTCTTTTTGTGATCCCACAACAGGACCCTGAAATGGTTTAAGCGAAGGAAGCCAAAAATGGCTCATGCTGTGTTTCTCAGCAAGCATAATGTATGTAGAAAGCTTGTTCCTTGAGCAGTCACGCTCTCCTGCCTCTGTTGTTGGCCTTATCAAGATATTGACACAACCCCTGCAACAGCTAAACAAACCCAGTTTGATTGTGCATAAAATATAAATCCAGAAAGAGGACCTGATAGTGCAGCTGGAAAATCTTTGCCCTAATGAGAACTGGTCCATACTTTCCTACTGATAGTTCCAGTATTATAGCCAATAATGCTGCCAGCCAGATTAAAGCCAGTGAGGTCTAGCAGGTTACTTGAGTTAACAGTTAAGTTAGCCAGCAGCCCTCCTCAGAGCTTACCTTGGTATCTCCTTTATTCAGTTCACTGGTTACCGGCAGGGCAATGGCTGTAAAACCAACAAGGAAAGGATACCTGGTTAGGCTACATTTTCTGGCACGTTTCCAGAGAGCGAGGCAGGGCTGGGGGAACGCAGGCAGAGCTGGTCCCAGCCTGTCAGTAGGAAGATGGGCTCTTGGGCTTGATTTTCGACCACGAAGCACAAGAGCTTCTTAACCAAGGGCTTCACCGGGCAGCAGGGAGCGGGCAGCCTCTACGCACAGGCCTTGGGGTGACTTCCAGGTTCCAGAGGGGGCCGTAGGCGCGATTGGCTCTGCCCAAGGGTGTTGCTACAATCCCCAGCCCCAGGCGGGGGCAACCCAGGCGTCCAGGGAGCGGCCCCTGCCGGCCCAGCAGGCGGCTCCAGAGAGCTGCTGCCTGTAGCGCGGGAAGAGGGGCCCTTGGCCTCGGGGCTGGGGGCCAGATCAGGCTCGCCACGGCCCCGCCGCGAGCCCAGCGCCCCGGGTGGGGTCAGGCTCTGCCCTGGCTCACCCGCCCCCGCAAAGCGACCCCCGGGAGGCGGCCCGCTCCCCGCTCGCCCTGCTCCGGCCGCCGGCGCCGCGGCGCTGTCCTTGGTGCTGATCGGGAGCGCACTGCAGCGCCGCGGCCGCCCTGTACCTACCCTGCGCCGCCAGAAGCAGGACCGCGAAGCCGCCTGGGCAGCCCATGGCGCTGGCTGGCGGGGTGCGGCGGGGCCGAGGCGCTGCCCGCTCCGTGAGCGCTGGGGCGAGCCGGGAACCAGGGGCCCCGCTCGGCGGGGGGAGTGCTGACCCGGGAGGGAGCCGGGTCGAGCCGATGCCGGGCTGAGCGCGAGGGTCTGTGCCGCTCTTTCCGGAGCACCCCGCGTCCCCAGAGCCGACCGGGCACTGCCGCAGAGCAGCCCCCGGCTTTATAGAGCCAGCCCCCCGCGAGCCGCGTCAGCGGAGAGCGACCGCCCCCGGGCCCGCCCATCGCCTGCCTGGCCCGGGCGCGGCGCTCCCACTCCAGCCTCCAGGCGGGGCCGGCCGGGCTCAGCGCCTCCCGCCGCGCTGGCTGCTGCGGGCTGCGGGGCGTGTCTGCTCCCGCCCAGGGTGAAGCCTTTACAGGTGAGGAACTAGCTCGAAGTCCCGCCCCCCGCTCCAGGCAGGGCCTGGGCGTGTGCTGAGGAAGGGACAAGGGCAACGATTCTCACCCCTGCTTCGGGCGCGGGGCTGGACTCCAGGACCTCCTAAGGTCCCTTCCAGCCCTAGGACTCTCTTTGTCATGGTGCCCTCCCTCCACTTCCCCACAGCCACCCCCTAGGGCGGGGCATGGCTACATTTATCCAAAAATCCGCTCCCTCGGGGGCCATCTTCCTGGGTTTGATGTATGGAGCCTGTGTGGGACATGCTACATGGAACCCACTGGGTGTGCCAGTTGGCCCTGGTGCTCCTCATTCTCAGGAGGACTAAGGGAGGTCAACAGGAGAGCGTTTCTCCCATTGAGCTCCCTTGGTGTGGACGGGCAGAAAAATCGATCTAGAATGCATCGATTCCATCGATACCGTTGTCATAACTGGAACTGCATATCTTAGACTGACTTTTTGGTCTACTGTACACCTGCAATTAAAAAGGAGGGTGGAATTTAAGTTGACATGGGCTCTGCCTGATAGGCCCAGCTGGGTGGTATCTAGCAATGCCCATGTAACCTGCTCATGATTCCCTGAGGTCTCACAGCCACTGTTCCCTGTAAGCTAAGGCCTGGTCTACACTAGAAATCAAAGGCGATCCCAGATACCGAGTTCTAGCCACACCATTTGCCTAGCTAGAACTGATGTATCATGATCAACTTTCTTCCTTGGTGTAAATCAGGGATCTTCAGGGTCCTGCTGATGTCTTTTACTCTGGCTACATCTACACTAGCACACTACATCCAAGTAGCCTGTTTTGAAGTAAGAACATCGAACTAGGCTACTTTGACACATATCATCTACACATCCTCCAGGGTTGGTGCCATCGATGTTCAACGTTGAAGTAGCAACGGGGAACATCGAAAGGCACAGCCCCAGAAGGAAATGTGGAGTGTCTGCACACACAAGCGCTCCCCGTCGAAATAAGGGGCCAGCAAAGCCTGTGGATGGGGTCACAGGCTGGACTAGCCCTTCTGGGGCAACAGCAAGCTGCTCCCTTAAAGGGCCCCTCCCAGACACACTCAGCCTGCACAACACAAGGTCCGCAGAGCCGACAACAAGTTGCGGACCCTGTGCACACAACATGGACCTCTAATGCCGGTTTTAAAGTCAAAATAGCGCATGGCATGTGTAGACGTGATGTGCTAGTTTGATGTTGTGCCAGCTACTTCGAAGTAGCTGGCTAGTGTAGACACACCCTCTATGTTTCCACATAGAGTACCAGGGTCAATAGCCGAGCCTAGAGAGATTGATTTTGCTGCATCTTCACACACACACAGCAAAATCAATCCCTGGAAGATCGATCATGGTGCAGCACGCCCCTTCCCTTCCCTCCCTTCCCCCCATAAGTATAGACATGCCTGGAGTGCTAGTGTGGCCACTCAGGAGATCTTCAGGTGCCATGCAGCTGTTTAACAGAGTGCTCAGAGCCTGCAGCATGTTTTTCTATTAGTGGTGCACATTCACACACACCTTGGTGCGTGTAAAACATTTATTCTGCCCATGGGCGGAAAAAATCCACACATGGATGGAAAAGATTAGAAGGAATGTTGGACAACCCCCAACTTGAGAACCTCTGGCCTAGTGGAATGACTCGTCTACAGCCATCTTTCCATTGCAGCTCACCACTTATGCCTTGTGACAGAAGACACCCCTGCATGGCATGCAGCCTTTGCCCTTGGGGCTGGGGGGGGGCGGGAGTGGACCAAACACCCTGTCTGGGCAGACGAATGCTGCCAGGATTGTAACTCTCCAAGAAGACATGCCATCTAGCTTATTATTTGTTTAGCACTGTCTACAGTGCAATACACTATACTATTATCAGGTTGTCTTGAAAACTGAAGCAAATAAGCCCAGCTGATTATTCCAAAAATCATAGATAAAAGTCATAAGAGAGGGTCCAGAAAAGAGTGACAAGAATGATTAAAGGTCTAGAGAATGTGACCTATGAAAAAAGGTTGAAAGAACTGGGTTTGTTTAGTTTGGAAAAGAGAAGATTGAGGGGAGACATGATAGTGGTTTTCAGGTATCTAAAAGGGAGTCATAAGGAGGAAACTTGTTCTTCTTGGCCTCTGAGGATAGAACAAGAGGCAACGGGCTTAAACTGCAGCAAGGGAGGTTTAGGTTGGACATTAGGAAAAAAGTTCCTAACTGTCACAGTTATCAAACAGTGGAATAAATTGCCAAGGGAGATTGTAGAATCTCCATCACTGGGAATATTTAAGAACAGGTTAGATAGATGTCTATCAGGGATGGTTTAGATAGTAGTTGGTCCTGCAATTGGGACAGGGGGCTGGACTCGATGGCCTCTCGAGGTCCCTTCCAGTCCTAGTGTTCTATGAGTCTATGAATAGTGTTGACACAACATACCTTTGTAAGGCGCTGATGTGGCATCACATGACATTTTGAGCTGAAAATTAGAATACTATAAAATAACATGGTGCAAGTACTTGATTTAAAAACTGGCTACCTGATGGAATGTAACTGTACAATGTATAGCTCTACAATAGTCACAGAGAATTTCCAGTTCTAAAGAAGTGGGTCTGCTCCATGAAAGGTCATCACCTAATGAATTATTTTGTTAGTCTTTAAAGGGCTGCATGACTGCTGTTTTGTTTTGTTAACTCCACAGTGTAGCTGTAGCTGAGGAATCAACATTGATTGTGTGTGTTTCTAGTGGGGTCCTGCAGTGATTGTGTCTTGACATTATTTAACATCTTTCCAACGATTGTGATTAAAATGTAGTAGTCATGGATAAAGTTTGTAAATGATGCCAGAACTGTCAGAGTGACAAATAATGAAGAGGACGGACCTCTGACACAGTGCAAACTAGATCACTTGGAAAACTAGGCACAAGAAGACAATATATGTTTTAATATGGCTAAATGTATACATTTAGGAACAAAGGCTATAGGCCAGACTTAAAAGGATGAGGAACTCTGTCCTGGGAAGCAGTGGTTAAAAGATTAGATGGGTCATGGTGCATACTGAGCTCCTAGGGTGAATCCATGTTTAAAAGTCGTAAGTTGATCCTGGGATGCAAAACCAGGAGAATGTTGAGTAGAAGTAGAGAGGTTATTTTGCTGTTGTATTTGGTATTGGCATGAAAGTGATCAGGTCTGATATCAACAATTTAAGAAGGATGTTGATAAATTGGAATGGGTTGTGAGAGGAACGACAAGATGAAAGGCTTAGAAAAAACAAGCCTTCTAGTCATAGACTCATGGAACTTAATATATTTAGTTGATAGGGAAGGTTAAGGAACAACTGTCTCTGTTTAAGTGTACCTACATTAGAAGCAGATAGTTGTAAATAAGCTCTTCAATCTAGCAGGCCAAAGTATTACATTAACAAACTGTTGGAAATTAAGACTAGACAAATCCAGACTGAATTTTTTTAACAGTGAAGGTAATTACCCATTGGAACAAATTACTGAAAATCATGCTGGAACCTCCATCACTGGCCATTTTTAAATTGACAGGGTATTTTTCTATAAATAGGCTACATGAATTTTGAAGACATTCTTGGCCTGTGTTATACAGAAGGTCAGACCAGATGATTATAATGGACCCTTCTGGCCTTGGAAGCTCTGGGTTGATTCTGGCACTAGTACAGGTTCCCTCTCCCAGGTGCTGCAATATGCCACTTCTCTTTATCCCACTCTTTCCATAACAAACAATACAGTGCTGCTAAGAGTCTTGACATAATCTTTAGCTATAGGATGAGTCAAGTGAGCCAGTTAAAATTCTTTTTCCAGGCAAAGGCATTATTTCTTTAGGACCAGTTCAGCAAAATTATTTGTTCCATCCAATGTGTACTGCTGATGTTCAACACGATCAGCCAACCTGAAGAAAGCATTCAGCTATTAAGTATAATAGCTTGCTCTTAAAGTGCTTTTTATCCATAGCTCTCAAAGCATTTTAGGAGTTAAGTTCCACTACTCCTGATTGACAGATGGGCAAAAATGAGGCACAGAGGTTTACCCAAGGTCACTTAGCAAGCAGAAACCAAAACAGAACCTAGGTCTCCTGACTCCTAGGACATTGGTCTAGCCACAGGAGCAAGTGCTCCTTTGATAGTTAGCATGTAGGATTGATCTAAGGCTACCATATCTTTACTGTGGGAGGCAAGGGGAGGCAGTGCCTTCTTTGGGTCTTAGTGCTCAACCTCTCTGCTGTTCCTATCCCTGTTCTGACCCTGCAGGTTCCCTCAGCAGGCTTCTGCAGCCTGGTGAGAGTCTTCCCTTGGGATGGGTCTATTAGCCTTATGAGTGAAAAGCCTGCCAGCTTGCCAGACCTAGTAGCATAACTCTGAACCTGTGAAAGAGTCGTTGAGTGAAAATGAAGCCATTGAATGGTCATGAGCCAACACTGAGGTACATACTGTCAGTTTCTGAATTTACAGACAAAACCAGTTGTGCATTACTCTGTCTACAGGACCTTAATTTAAATTTGCTTTAACATTTCATTAGCTTGTTGCTGAAGATTATAAAATAACATCTGTGAAAATCCTTGAATAGCTTTTTAGATGCATAATATGAATATTCAGCTTTAGCCTTAAATGCTTGGATCTTCAGACGTATAGGCTTTTAAATACATTCTTCAAAAGACCACCCTTATCTAAAAGACACATTTTAATTTTAAATTTCTATATTACAAATATTTGCTTCCAAAGTCTTTCTGTCCTTTCTGCCCATTCCTGCTCTCTTTCTTCCTGCTTGTTGAAGAGAGCCCCTGAAAGGACAACATCCCTTTTCTTCAGGATAGGTGGACAAAAGAGTTTCCCTTTTTTCACTTCTGACTGCTTGATGAATTAGTTTTAAGAAAACCCTCCACTGAAATCAGACCTTATTAATATAAAAAAATCCTATGTTATGCCTAAAACCTTTGAAAACATAGTTTGACATAAACATGGTGGAATTTCAGAGATGTAGCTATTGTTATGGCAATCACACAAATAAGTGTTCCCTTCCCTCTATTAACTTTGTTACAAACAGACTAAACAGCATTGACAGATTAATTTAAAATAGTATCTTTGTTTCAGTGGGATAAATATGCTGTAATCTGGAATGATTACTTTATGAAGGTTTAAGAGTACATTTAAAACAAACTCAGTTTAAATATACTGATTAAGAAAGTGTAAAGCAGAGAAGAGCTATATCACATATTGTATAATATTTAATGTTGTATTCAGCAGGAAGGATAATTGGACATTACTACAAGGTTTTTGCAAAAAAATCTCTGACCAACTTCAGGGCTTATAAAAAAACCTGCAAATGACTTCTGTTGTTCCCAAATTTAGAGCTTGTTATTAGGTATGTTCTGCATGTTCAGGTCTCACAATCCAGTATGCCGTGGACAACATGGTCCATTTTCTTTAGCATGAGATTTGAGAAGAGTGTTATTTTCAAATGTCATTTGCTCTATTTGGATTCAGGGATTTGGCTGGAAGGGGTGAAAAAGGTGGGGAGGGAAGACTGAGAGGCAGTGGGAAGGAGGCAGGGCCTGGGCAGGGTGGATAGGGATTCTGGTGGAGCGGGGGTGAAGTATGGGTGGGGCCACAGGGTGGGGAGATGGTCTCCCCTAACAGCAGCTTTAACCACTACAATTTCTTTTCTTTTCCTTGATGTGAGGGTCTAACAATGCTTCCACACAAATCAGCGGGCCTACATGTTACACCACACTACAGCATGAAGGATCCTTTTGGGCTCAGTGCCCGTTTTGCCTGTGCCATGTTGATTTTTCTATTTCTAGCTACAGATGGATAAATATGAAGCTCAGCACAACAAATCTGTGTCTTTTCCTTTCCTGACTTCTTTCTCATTAGGCACAGCTATATTAAGAACTGAGGAAGTGAAGTGTATTCAGATAAGAATGTCAAAAAGCAGTACAAAAGTGATCAAAGATGAATATAAAACATTGCCTCCCTCTGACTAGCAGTCTATGTTGAAAAAATGGACTTCAAGGGAGATCGAGAGTCTCTCAAAGAATCTAAGTGGGAGACAGAAATGGCTTGGTAGTAGTGAGCAAATTGACATTTTAGACATTTCACTAGCTGCTTCATCTGCAGTCTGTGGGCTCCTGAGATGGCTAGCCTGCTCACTGGAGTAGGGCTGGTTTCTTTTGTATGTGTGTACACATCCAGACTATCTACTTGGAGGCATGATCTGAATACGAATAAATTAACATGTTGAGTAGAGGCACACATAAATGTGCAATGGTATGGTAAGAAAAGGCTGTTGAAGATTGGCCCCAACACCTGGCTGCTGATGTTAAAAAAAGTCTTCTCTTCCATAATCCTGTGATTTGATAGCTAGGAAAGCTGAGGCAAAGAGATCAAAAGCCACATTCTCAGCGGAGATGGAAAGAAAAGCATGGGCCATGCACAGCTATCTATATTTTAACCTACAATTGCCAGAATTGCATATGGAAATAACATCTGTGTGCAAGTGGTAACTGTCACCTGACTTACACACAGATGTCTGCATCTCTTTTTTGAAAGTTTGGCTCTACAAAAGTTGGCTGTGGTCTTGTGTCCACAGAGACATGTTAGAGGACAAGCATCGCTCAACTGCCTGTCAGGCCCACGTGTTAATCATTTCTCCACTCACTTCTCCCAGTGAGCATTGCCATTTTTCCAGAAGGAGCTGAGAATATTTCCATATATGGTGCCCCTAAACAGACCAAACTACCTGAGGTTATACAGCTGCTGTGATCAATAAAGCCAGGCAAATCCTCAAATACCTGCTTTATAACTGTAGGTAGTGGCATCCGTGGCTATGGATGCAGATATCTTCAGCTCATTACTGCTGATAGAGATGTGGATGTGGATGTGGTTACAAATTTGTATCTGAGCAGGGTTCTAGCAATCAGCTTGTGCACTACTAAGTGGGGCATTTTTCATTCTTTTCCTCTGTAGATCAGAAGAAAACTGAGGTTGACTTGCTTTGATTGGCATAGTCTAGACTGCATTTACTTTAATATGAAATTAATAGATTGTACTGTTCAGGGCTTTGCTTAGAAACTGTCAAAACCTGTCTAATGCACTGCCAAATCCTGCTGCTGCTCTAGGCATCAATCCCTTTTCTCCTTGATGTACATGCAGGGTTGGGGGGGGGAGTGTCAAGGGGACATGTGACTCGAGGGGAGAACAGACCATTAGGTCTCAGAAGCTGGTCAAGCTGTAACAAGAGGTTGCTGTTTTGAATATACTGGTGGCCAAAGTCCATTAATGATTAAATAGCATGAAAAATCTGAAAATCTGCACCTAAGCAAAGACAGATTCTGTGGCCCTAATGCAAAGTAGTAGCATTAGCTCATGTATATTGGTCCCACCGACTCGTGTTAGTAAAGGCTACTTGACATGTATTAGGGTTGAGGAGACAGTCCCATAAAGATGAATATTATCAATCACTCTGGCTGGAACTTTCTGTAACAACACTCACTATAAATTGATTATTCCAGTAGAAAACAGTGACTATTTGACTGTGATTGTGAAGTCTTTTCCCTATTAAAAACAATTTTTTCCAAATCTACATTGGCCTAAAAGAAATGATCAAACAGGTTAGAACATGCATATTGCACAACAGTTACTCATCTTTAAAGATATAGGAGTGTAAAGTCTTATTTCCTCACATGACAGAAGCCAGCCTGGTTTATGGCTGGGAGCTAGTGATGGCAAACAAGCCCTGGAGTTTTTAATTAGTTTTTTTTTTCCAAATGAGGAAATGTTTATGTAAACCCAATAAACAGAATTATAGCCTACATAAATTACCAGACTTTCAGTGGAAAATTATACACAGATTTATCACCTGAATGAAGGAGATCTTTTCCTATCACACAAGCATAAAAATATTAATGATGTCAATGTAATAACTGAACGCTTTAGACAGGCACAACCATGCTGAAGCGCCAGAGCTCACACAACAGCCTTTGCACTTTCTAAAGATTGTTGCTAAGATGTTGCTCCCCGGGTAGTGCAAACTGGAGTGTAACTGATGCACTTGTATGTCTCCCATACTCCGTCTACTTCCATTAAGAGAATAACCAGATATTCCTTGGGCATCAAAAACACCCATTCAGTTCAAAGTGAGCCTTGGCTGCCCAAGAAATACAGAGTTAGCGCTATATTTTTACCCTTGTGGTGGATGTAGTATGCTATTGTATAAAGTAGCAGTTCTTACTCTGTGGGCTGGGACCCCAAAGTGGGTCACCAGGGATGGTATTAGATGACTGGGCCCAGGGCAAAAGCCAAAGCCTGAGTCCCACCACCTGGGAACAAAGCCCTTAGGTTTTGGCTTTGGCTTCCCCTCCTGGAGCTGAAGCCCTTGGGTTTGGCTTTGGTGCTATTGCCTGTAGTGGCTAAGCTTGGGAGGGCTCCTGGGGCTGTGTAGTAATTGTTACTGCGAGAAGAGGGTTGCAGTGCAATAAAGTTTGATGATCCCAGTATAAAGCAATCCATTTTAAAATGAAATTCATGAAACAGGCTGGCCTGCAAGGACACACTCAAAGGTGTTATATAATTTAATTAGTCTCTTGTGTGTGTAATTTAAGTTCCCTCTTATTTGACTCTTTTTGGAAGTGACCAATCCCTTTACACTAACTCATCCCCGTGCTGAGCTGGATTCCCACAGATACGGTGAGAAGATTTTCAAAAAAGCACCGAGACTCTTTTGTAGCAATAATTTGCAGGATTGTGAAAGGTTCAAGAGCTTTGCTTTGATCTGTTCTGCCTCTGTTATAAAAGCTCCACTTGGAGCAGATCAAAGCCTACGCTAGGCTCCAAGATGGGAAGGGTGGGATGGCAGGGGAACACCAGGTGCTGGTTTCCCTCTCCTACCCCAATAGGCCAGCAGAGGATTTTACACTGACTAGACTGGGTCATTGGCTCTTCTGGCTCATACTGCAACACTGTCACTGGGAATGCACATTTTATCATTAAGGGTAAGTAATCATTGCAACAAATTTACTTAGCAGTATGGTACATCCAGTATACAGCTGCTAACAGTACCAGATGTTTCAGAGGAGTAGCCAGATATGGGACAATCTGCCCACTACCAACATTAACTATTAAGGACCAAGATAAGACCTAGAGACTGACCTGATAGCTAAAGTAATGTCTAGTCTCTTTTTGAATTTCGCGAAGTTTGTAGCCTTATTGATTTCATATGACAATGAGTTCCACAGTTTAATTGTGCATTGAAAAAAGGAAATACTTTTTACACAGCTTTAAATTTACCCCTTTTAATTTAGTTGAATGCCTCCTTCTTTTTTGCCCGTGTTTACACTAGCAAGTACTTTCAAAAGAAACTGTGAAAGAAGGGCCTCTTTTGAAATTCCCTGCAGAGCATCTACACACAAACCACGGCCTTTCAAAATTAACTTGAAAGAACAGGGCCATTCCATCGAAGTCAGTCCTCTGTTCCTATGGCGGGAAGAGTGGCCCCTTTCAAAAGACTCTTTCAACAGTGAGCATGGATAGATGCTCCGTGGATGGTATTTCAAAAGAGGGAGTCCTCCATGGTGCTGATCACCTGGCAGGCAGAGATGCCACTCATGGTGCAAGCAGAGCTCTGAAGGTTCAGGCTCCCAGAAACCCTGGGCAGGAAGCTGACAGCGTGGTGATAGCAGGGAGCACACATCGCTCATCTGCACACTCCAGCTGGCAGTGCCACAGGCATGACATCTCACTCTCTGGACCCATGGCCAGCACCCACAAGAGGCCCCACAAGAACAGCAGGGAGCCCCCCAAGGAGTGAGCCAGGCCCCAAAAAAGGGCTCCCTCCTGGATGGAGGCTGAACTGTGGTACCTTCTCTCCTTCTGGGAGGATGAGGAGGTCCTGCACCAGATGGGGGTCCAACACAGGAATGCAGCCGCCTTCGAGCGGCTCTTGAAGGTGCTCACCAGCCAGGGTCTCCCCACCTGCACCATGGACCAGTTCAGGTCCAAAGTAAAGGAAGTGAGTCAAGGGTAGCGCAAGGCCAGGGATGTGGCCAAATGGTTGAGGGCAGCACCCACTAGCTGCCCCTGTTTTAAGGAATTGAACCAACTCCTCTGTCCCAAGGAGGCAGCATCCCCAGCTGTGGTTCTCGACATTGCCGAGCTGGAATCAAAGCCGGAGCCAGAGCTGGGGATGGACACCAAGGACCACCTGGGATCACCAGCCACCACCAGGCCCCAGCCGATGGTCCAGTGCCTGAAGGCCACCAGCAATGACGAGGGCTCAAGCAAGGGAGCCCTTGTCAACAACATCCCATCTGGGCCATTCAGCTGGTCCTCCTCTGCCTGTGCCTCACCTGAGTTCCTGGAGGGACCCTCAGGTAGATGTGCTTCCCAGTTACCCTGGGACCTGGGGAGGGGGCATTTGGTCCTGCTGGGGTGTGCTGCAGCCAACCCACACAGCTGTCAGCCCTGGTCCAGATGCAACCTGGCCAGCCACTCTCCCAGAGGGGCTGCACATGGCACTCAGCACCAGCCATCCTGGACAGCACCCTGGGCTGCACAGCCATGGTGGAACTTGGCAGGGTTGGACAGAAGCTCCTGCCCGAACCACCCATGCAGGGAGCCCTGGGATCCGGACATCCCGGGGCTCCTGAGTCAGTGGAGGGAGGGGCAGGGATGCAGGGGTCATTGCACAGGACTAATGGACCATTCCTCTGTCCTCCTCTGTCTCCACAGCTCCAGCACCCAGGAGCCAGCTGAGCCCCAACCACAGGCCGGGGAGCCCCACTGCGAAAGGGGAGGGAGAACAGCTGGAACCCCAACTGGAGACAGCATGGGGCTGCTGCTGGGCCATACGCCGGTGCCACCAGGGTAGGGAGGAGGACATGGGGCATCCCACGCACACCACCGCCCTGTAGGACCTCACAGGCATGCTGCGGGAGTGGCTCGCCATGGAGCAGGAGGCCTGGGACAGGGTAGTGGGCAACCTGGACATGCTGATCCAGGCTGTGACTGCCCACCTGGCCCCACCTGCCACCCTCCTTGTGAGACCCTCCCACATCAGGCTCCCCCTGCATCCGGTCCCCCTGCACCTGCTCCCCCTCCAGACTTCCAGCATTTCTTATTCAATGTAACATCATTTGCTTTTTGACCACAGTTGCACACTGAGGAGAAGCTTTCATTGAGCTGTCTGTAATGATGCTTACTCCTCTTTTCTGAGTTGATGCCTGTTAATTTAGAGCATTATAAAAAGATATGAGCAATTCAAATGTTTGCTTTCACGATGCTCTTTCTAGCTGTCACTGCCAACAGTGCAGCTTTGCAAAGCTGAAAGATTTAGAAATCAAATTTACACGTTACTGTTTTGATCTCAGAAGTTATTTTCTCCATTTCACATTTCACTTGGTGTGGGTTTCCCTACTTTAAAGGCAAACACACAGGAAGAACCACCACTTTCCACTGAAATGCAAAAACTTCAAACCAAACAAAAAATCCTGACAATACTTCTATTGTTAGAGTTTCCAAAAAAAGCTTATTTTTTAAACTCCTGATTTAGGCTGTGTTTAAGGCACCTGCAGTGTCTGGTTAATGCGTATGTACCTAGGTAACAGAAAACAATGAAATCTTTGCACAAGGTTCCTTCCAAACAAGAGATTGTTTCTGTCATGTCCGACCTGTCTGGAAGGAATACATAAAAACCCTTGCGTTTCAACAAGATATTAGTGTGGGTGAGGAAATCAGTGTGTTCATTAAGGGCCTTACTGCAAACCCATGAAAGTGAATGGAAAAACTCCTGTTGATTTCAGTGGCTTTGGGATCAGGCTCCAGGATGCTTGATGATAGGGAGGGTGGAGGCATGGGAGCTCTGTGCCTGCCCCCCCAGCCCAGTGTCTACAACTGGCTATTTTGGAGCTTGACTCTTGCTTGGAATGACCGCGGCCTCATGCTCAGTTTTGTGCTCTGTCACTTGGTACCTAATACATTTTGCTTATCGTAGGTTTTGAAGCAGGTGGTGTAAATGAAGCATTTGTTCATAGCGAGAACCCTTATGTCAATTGCAGATGAGCAAGGAGGGCAATAATTAGGATGATCACAGCAAGTGGCACGTGGGAGGGACATAAAAAGGGGGCACCAGATAAAAGGGGCCTGTGACCTCCCAGTGTGATGCTCCTACATGACTCCTCTTGCTCCCAGGCTGGGGCCCCCATACTCTTCACCTCCTGTTCCTTCCCCAGCCCACATTATCTGAGCCAGAGGTATGTGTGTCTCTCTCCCCCTGCACTGCATTGGGTAGCTGGCAGAGTCCCAGGCAGCGTGTCCAAGGACCACCTCGAAGAATGCAGCACGCCAGGCAGTGTGGCTGCAGGCTGCCAGGGAGAGCGCAGCAGCCCAGCAGCATGGCTAGAAGGGGAGAGTCTATGTTCCTGCCTCTTCCCTTCTGCCGCTGGCCCTTCAGGCCGCTGGCCAGTTGGTCCCCCCTCTCTCAGCATTTTGGGGTGGGTCTTGTGACCCTTCTGGCCCCTCCCACTCCTCAACCTAATTCCTGTAAATAGGAAGGTAATTTTTGAAAAAAAAAATGCAAGTAAGGAACTTCTATACCTTGCCAAATAAAATGGTAACCCTCCAGCAGCCTGCTAAATCTAACCATCATACTGATTTAGAGTACAAGAAGTTTGCTGTGTTGGATTGAGGGGTTACATAAACATAAGCCTTGCGTACTCTTAGAAGCCTTCTTTGACAATGAAAGAGCCCAAGAAAGAGCTGCTGATCGTAAAAAACAAAACCTTGCATTCAGGCAGGCAGTGTTGGGAGTACATGCAGGGTAGGGTATCTTAGGTCACATTTTAAAGGAGCATAATGAATGTTTTTTGTCAGCCCATTGCTTGTTAAACATGATTGCCCTTCTCCTTCTGCACTGACTACATGACCCAGAGTACTTGCTGGTAGTGGCAGAAAAATAGCATCTTATTAAGCCATCACCTTCCAAGTTTTTTGTTGTTCTCTCTGCTGACAGCAAATAATAGCACCATATGATCTGCCCATGTGCTGTTCCAGTCTGACCTGTCTTTGCTTGGAACCTAGACCCCACTCTTGTAGGACCCTTTCTGGGGCTTGTTTCTGCACCTATGGATGTTACCAGGAGTTTGGCAATGGATTTTCTGGGGATACAGGCTTGGGCCCTAAGTAAGGGCACCAACTGTGGTTATGTTTAAGCAGCAGGGCCCAATACCATTCCCCTGCTTCCAAAACTTCAAAAAGCTCCCTGTAGTGCAAGGATGGATTGAGACACAGCCCTTGGATCCCTGGTCTCTGGGCCACGTGGTTAGAAGGCAGAGATGGAGCGGAGCAGCAGTCTTTGGCTACGTCTACACGTGCACCCAACTTCGAAATAGCTTATTTCGATGTTGCGACATCGAAATAGGCTATTTCGATGAATAACGTCTACACGTCCTCCAGGGCTGGCAACGTCGATGTTCAACTTCGACGTTGCTCAGCCCAACATCGAAATAGGCACAGCGAGGGAACGTCTACACGCCAAAGTAGCACACATCGAAATAAGGGAGCCAGGCACAGCTGCCGACAGGGTCACGGGGCGGACTCAACAGCAAGTCGCTCCCTTAAAGGGCCCCTCCCAGACACACTTTCATTAAACAGTGCAAGATACACAGAGCCAACAACTAGTTGCAGACCCTGTATATGCAGCACGGACCCCCAGCTGCAGCAGCAGCAGCCAGAAGCCCTGGGCTAAGGGCTGCTGCCCACGGTGACCACAGAGCCCCGCAAGGGCTGGAGAGAGAGTATCTCTCAACCCCCCAGCTGATGGCCGCCATGGAGGACCCCGCTATTTCGATGTTGCGGGACGCGGATCGTCTACACGTCCCTACTTCGATGTTGAACGTCGAAGTAGGGCGCTATTCCCATCCCCTCATGGGGTTAGCGACTTCGACGTCTCGCCGCCTAACGTCGATTTCAACTTCGAAATAGCGCCCAACACGTGTAGACGTGACGGGCGCTATTTCGAAGTTACTGCCGCTACTTCGAAGTAGCGTGCACGTGTAGACGCAGCCTTTAGTATTAGGTACTGGTGGAGCAGGCTTGGGCTTCCCTATGTGAGAAGGAGGCAGCTTCTGTTAAAGGACAGTCTCTTGTGGGAATTCTTAAGCAGCTTCAACTGGGGGGCAAAAAAGACACCTTCTTCGAGGTTCCAGGCACCATTTAGCCTTAAGGCACTCTTGGCAATATATAAAAACAGGGTACCAATAAATACAGGACTGAACTGATGAAGGTTTTCACACCGGACATGGGAACTAAATTAAGCTAGCCACCTGACCAGGAAGGCTGCCCTTATCAAAGGTGTTGTGAAACGCACTCTCCACATTCCATTAGGGCATAAAGAAAATCTGGAAACTCTACCGAACAGCTTAAGTGAGATGAGAGTTGGATGACACTTCAGTGCGTTGGGATGAGCACCCACATGTTGTCTGGCATTGCAGTACTCTGCGATCACTGTATGAAAGTGCGTGTGGATGTTCTGTGGTAATAGGTCACCCAACCCTTCTAGCTTTGCATGAGCTCCAAGGGCGAGAGCAGGTACAGGCTTGTGGACTGGAGTGGAGAGGGTAAGAAGGCCCAAGAGAGCCATGCAGAGAGAGAGAGAGAGAGAGAGAGAGAGAGAGGCTACGTCTACACTAGCGCTCTATGTCGAAGTAGCCTATTTCGATGTAAGAACTTCAAAATAGGCTACTTCGACGCATATCGTCTACACATCCTCCAGGGCTGGTGCCGTCGACGTTCAACGTCGAAGTAGCGGAGAACACTGAAAGGAGCAGCCCTGGAAGGAAATGTGGAGCGTCCACACACACAAGCACTCCCCGTCGAAATAAGGGGCCAGCAAAGCCCCAAGCCGCTCCCTTAAAGGGCCCCTCCCAGACACACTCGGCCTGCACAGCACGAGATCCACAGAGCTGACAACCAGTTGCAGACCCCATGCACACAGCATGGGCCCCCAGCCGCAGCATCAGCAGCAGTAGCAGCAGCCAGAAGCCCTGGGCTAAGGGCTGCTGCATGCGGAGACCATAGAGCCCCACAGGGGCTGGACAGAGTGTCTCTCAACCCCTCAGCTGATGGCCACCATGGAGGACCCTGCTATTTCAACATCGCAGGACGCAGATCATCTACACACGCCCTACTTTGATGTTGAACGTCAAAGTAGGGCACTATTCCCATCTTCGGATAGGAATAGTGATTTTGACGTCTCGCCGCCTAATGTCGATTTCAATGTCAAAATAGTGCATTATGCATGTAGACGTGACGCATGCTATTTTGACGTTGTGCCATCTACTTCGAAGTAGCCGGCTAGTGTAGACGCACCCAGAGAGGGATAGAGAGAGAGAGGAAGCAGCAGCAAGGGCTAAGAGACAAAGGAAAGAGACTGAGAACAAGCAAGGCAGATAGAGAGGAAAGAACAGAACAGCAGGGGTCGAATCTTGAAACAAAAGGGCACGGGGAAGGAGCGAGAAAGATCTAGGGAGAGGAAGGGAGAAGGGATTACAGAGAAATGCACTGACCTTGTTTCATATGGAATTGTCCAACTGGAATTGATTGTAAGGGAAGTTCCACCATGGGTGAAAAGTTCTTGGTTTAAAGTAAGTCACCAAACACTGAGCCTGCTTTCTTCTGGATTTGTAAACTGTTAGTGATGTCGTCCAGTTTGTGGCTTCTGATTAACACAAGTGCAAGTTGAACTCAGATGGTCACAGTCAGCGAAACAACAGTCACCCTGGGTTATGCCAGTGGTCTATCTAGCCCAGTATCACTGCCTTGGATGGTGGCCAATGGCAGGTGTGTCAGAGGGAATCAACAGAGAAGGTCATGACTCAGTAATCCATCCCCTGTTGTCTACTCCCGGTGTCTGGCATTCAGAGGCTAGGGACACCCGTAGCATGAGTCACACCCCTGATTATTTTGGCAATAGTCATCAGTGGACCTATCTGCCATGAACACACCTAGTACTTTTTGAACCTAGCAATACCCTTGACCTTCACAACATTTCCAGCAACAAATTTCACAAGCTGACTGTGCATTCCTTTTGGCTTTTTAAACCTGCTACCTATGAAATGCATTGGATGACACCTCATTCTGGTTACACACTGCTTCACAGAACACATTTCCTTATTTACCAGTGCAGTGATTGCAGGAGGGGCACCAGCCAAGAGCCCCTGCCCCACCCCTATTCCACCCATGCCCTTCCTACCCCCACCACTTTTCTCTTCCTGCAGAAGCACCATGCTACTTCTGGTGGGTGTGCTGGGGAGTTCCCTTGACTTCTCCTGAAGCAGTGTGGCCTAGGAGTCAAGCTTTCAGGCTGCACTTCTGCAGGGGAGGTGTGGGACTGCCCCCCTTACTCAGTGGCAGTGACGTGGTGCTCATGGGGAGGGGATGTGTGACCTGGGGGTGCATGTGGCCCCCTGTGCAGCCCATGTGTTGCCTATGTCCTTATTTGTTTGCTCCATACCATGCAGGATTTACAGACCTCTAGCCTATTCTCCTTAGAAGTCACTTTTCCAAGCTGAACAGACCCAGTCTTTTTAAGCTCTCCTCATTCAGAAACTGTTTCATTCCCTGTAGTAGAATGAGACAGCCTGAGACATGAGGCCTGGTGTAAGATCTAAGACCTGACCTAAAGTCAGGCCATACTGATAAAACCAAGGTAGCAAGAGTCAGGCTAAGAGCAAAAGTTAAGCCCTGATACAGATCAGGTTTTCTCACTGATACCTGAACTTGGAAACAACAGGGCCGACATTGCACAAGCACAAGCACTCCTGGGAATGTTCCTGCTAATTTTTCCCATCCCTAGACAGAATGAATTTTATTATATGCACCAACACATGTGCAGATGTGCATTACCAATAGAAATACATGCTGCCAGCTATAGGTGTCTCTGGTCACTCTGCTAATCAGCAGAGAGGTACCTGAAACACTCCGAAACCTAAGTGCTCTGCTTACAGGAAATACCGACTCTGGGCACTACTTATTCACATAGACACATTTGAGAAGGATCATGCCAGCACACTTGACAACCAACTGACAGTATAAACACACTCTCTGAAGAGTATGTAGGGACATACTGACCATTCCTAAAGTCAGAAAGATGGCTAGGGATGGTTTGATCAAACCCACGTAAAATGTAGTAAGTAGTGCGTCAGAGGGGCAATAACTTGCTTGTATTAATGTGTAAAAAGGGAAGGGTAATGGAGCAAATAACTGAGCTATTTGCAAATATCTAGAAGATAATAAACAACAGTCATCATGGATTTGTCCAGAACAAAGCATGCCAAACCAAAATAATAGGAAACAAGCCTTGTTGATAGGGAAGAAGTAGATGTGGTATATCTTGACTTCACTAAGCCTTGTAATATACTCTTTTGCATGACTGTCTCAAAGACAAACTAGGGAAGTACAAACTAAAATGGAGCTACTGTAAGATGGATGCAGAACTTGTTGGAAAACCGTTCCCAAGAGAATATATCAGTAGCCCAGAGACAAGCTGGAAGTACCTATTGAGTGGGGTCCCACAGGGATCAGTTCTGGGTCTGGTTCTGTTCAAGATCTTCATCAATGGTCTAATGGAGAAGAAAGTAGATTTATGAAGTTTGTGGACTATACCATGGTGGGAGGGGGGTTGTAAGTGCTTTGAAGGTTCTCAGTAGGGCATATACAATCTCTGAGAAAGGCTTTAAATCCCATGCCCCCTCCAGGGTGCCATGAGTTAATGTTCCTTTAAGGACTGTTGGGTAAGAACAACTACCAGCAGAAAGTGGGGTTTTCTAAGGTTTGAAAGGACAGGTGGTGAGGGGGAGAGAAGTATTTATCTGTGTACCTGGTGCAACAGCAAGTGGAGGAGGCAGATCACTTTTAAGCTCCATGAAGTGACAGCTGTATACAAGGTTCTGAACTAATCACAGAACCGTGTCCTTTTCACCTTTGTTACTGATGCATGACAGAACCCTGGTCATGCTGTACAGCAGGTGAAAGTAAAGTACAGTCCTGGGTCCACTGAAGTCAGTGGGACTTTTGCTATTAACTTCAGTGGAGCCAGGGATTTCTGTTCTTGTGTCCCTTCAAAAGACATTCGTAACAGGGTCCTCATTCAGTCTGCAGAATTGCAATTACACATTATCAGAGCAAAGCTCACCCACAGGGTACCCTGGAAGGGGTCAACACACCATTTCAGGAGCAGTGTTCGATGACCAGATGGTGAGCAGCCCTCTTAAAGGGACAGCCCTGTATTTTAGCCCTCTTGCAGGTGTCCTGACATTCCTACAAATGGGCAAATTGTCCCATATTTTCTGCCACCCCCATCCCCAGTCAGTATTGGTGGGTCCTGCTGCTGGCTGGATCCCTGCTCACCAGCCTCTCATCCACCAGTAGTGAGTGGGGCCAGCTGCTCCCCCTCTGGTCCACTGTGTGCCAGCTTTTGGCCAACAGTGCCCCATGCCCAGTCCCATTTCTGGCTGGCATTTGCTGCAGACTGCAGTGGCTCGTGAGTGCAGACAAGGACCAGGCGAAGGCCGATTACATGTCACCTATGTTTCCCACCCATCAGCCCTTTATCTTTTCTGCTTTTCACTGTCCTCTCCCAGCTTTGTCTTTTCACCACTTCCAGCTCCAATGCTCCTCCACAGCCCGCCCCCCCCCCCACCGTCAGTGCACATCCCGTTCCCAGTGCTGCGTGGGGAACTAGTCCTGGTTGGAGCACTCAGCTCACCAACAGACTGGCCGACTGGCTCCTTCCTTCTCCCTCTGGCTGGGGAGGTACCCTGGGAAAGGCCAAGACCCTCCAGGCCAGAGGGTTTGCCAGGAGGAGCTGAGTCTGTGCCCTGCACAGTACTGAAAAAGGAACGCCTCTGCAACCCTCAGCCAAGCTCCAGCATGGTGGTGAGAATTCATTTTGCTGCCTGAAACTGCAGGCTGGACAGCCACCATCAGACAGGGGCTTAGCACCTCTGTGTTCCCACCACCACCATCTTGGTGTGGTTCTGTCCCCTACGCATCCTTGCCTGATGAGCCAGCTCCCTGGCCAGGTTCGCTGAAGCCCCTGCATTCAGATTCCCTGGGCCCTGGTGCACAATGCATCCTTAGGACTTAAACCCTTCTTGTGTGCACTGCAGTCAGGAGACAGGAGGTGGCTGGGTTATGTTGGTGGCCAACAGCAGCCTGGAGATATTAGCTACCTTTTGATACTGTATGGGCAGCAGGGACAAGTTGCTTGCAGCCACAGGGAAAGGGTGGAGAAGAGATGAGCTCTGCAAAGCCATGGACCATGTCATCCCTCCTCCTCCAAACCTGCAGCTCCTATTCCTTCCCACCCAAACAGTGCCAAAAGGCTGTTTCTGGGGTCAGCCCCAGCAGAAATATGGGGACAGGGGTCTTGTGACCCTGTCTGTCACTCCTCCTACCCATTTGTTCCCTTGGATGCCATGTCAGGAACAAGGCAAGGCATGTCCATGATGGAGGCCCTGCCAGAAATGGAGACTGGAGATCACAGGGCAGGGATGGGCAGGTCAGTCTGTCACCGTCCCTGTGGGAGAATGTGAGTGTGTCACCCTTCCCGTGTGAACTCCGAAGCCTGAACGATAAATAAAGCATCCAGCTGTGCCGTATTCCTTTATATCTGGGTCTCATTCAACTCAATGGTAAGTTAAACATTTGTGCTGTGGAGTTCTGGTGGATTGCCATTGGACTCACTTGAATACGAGCAAATTTACCAGGTGTCCTGTATTCAGCATAGGGAGATATGGTCACTCTTAGCAGTACAGGCTCAATAAGTTTGTCCACCACTGGACACAGTGCCTCAATGCTTTTGCATCCTCTTCAGTGCTCACAGTGTGCACTCCCTCCACTATGCCTGATGTACTTTGTTTTGAACTGCTGCAAATTCTATCACAATGCTGCACCACATCTGAAACTTGGTGGGCATAGTCTGAAGGGCCTTTTTGATTTAAAATGTAAAAGTGATCTTAATGTAATCCAATCCCATTTAATTTTTACAAAATAAAGGCTTTTTTACACAAGGAAAATACTAATTTATATGCTTCACTTAAAGAAGCTAGCTAGGCTGGGTAGATTGTGGGAGTAGTAGTCAGTTTTCCCTCTTCTTTTTTTCCATATGTAGGAGGAATAATTTTTGTTATGTGCACCCAATCATGTGTGGATGTGCACCACCGATAGAAACACAAAACCTAGCTGTGGGCATGCTGCTAATCAGCTGGGCAGCATGCGAGTCTCTTCTGGGCAGCCACCCAAGAATTCAACTTGCAGGGAACACTGGTAGTAATTCACAGTTGTCTTACAGCCCTATTTCTGGAACCAGTATGGAAATTATGGGACAGATACCCATAGTGCATTGGTACTGCCACAGATGGTGCATAAAGTTATACATGTGTGTAAAAGTTTATACGATGGCCTTACTCACGTGTATAGAAATTACACAGGAGTGTAAACATTTTTAGGTTTGGATTCTCTCTGCAGGGCATCGAATGTATTTTACTATGTGATGTACAAAGTCTAGTGTATGGGATCGCCATGATCTAGATCATGGGTGTCCAACATTTTGGTGTGCCTGGGCCACATTGAGTGAAGAGGAATTGTCTTGGGCCACATATAAAATATATAATATAGTTAATGTACATAAATCACATAATAATGTTAAAAGTTTACGATCTTGTGGGGCCGCATTACTAGCTGTCCAGGGCCGCATGCGGCCCGTGGGCTGCGGGTTGGACATGCCTGATCTAGATGCTACATATTCGGTGACCGTTAAGGTTGCATCAAGGCACATCCTATCCATCTAAAGCCTTGGAAGCATGAAAACAAGCAGTTTCATGCTGTACAGGAAAACTATTTGGCTCAATAGCAGGAGAAAAGTCATTGGAACAGCTTCCTTTCAGCAAATATTTTAAACAAAGTGCCCTGGAAGTCAGAACTCTTTTTTGAGAAATCACAACACAAAATATGTTAATGGAGTTTCTGGACACAGTGTCTAGTCAAGAACATTTATAAATAAGAAGGGAAATAAATTACTAACAGAAGTTGCTTATATTGCTTGCTCAGTTGTCAGAGTCCAACAGGTCATACATAAGCTACTTACAAGTAGAGTGGGTGAAACTTTTTGGACTAATAGCTTGACAAAAAATGAAGCTTCACTCAAAACTGTTGGAAAATTTGATACAAGTAATCTCATTCATTTGCAAAAAGGCAGATCATAAAGCAGAGGAGGTGATGGTGTTGCTGTTCTTGGCACCCACCAAGGCTTAGGTCAATGGGTAGAGAATTCACCTAAGAGCTGGGACCACAACTTGATTGTGAAAAAGTCCAAAACATTTCAGATTTGATTTGACTCAAACGCTTTTTTTTATTTTTGCTTTTAGGTGCTGCCACCAACCCCCGTGCCCCCGCAAAAGTTATTCACCCAACACTACAAAGTTTGAAAGTTTTTGAAGACACTTGTGCTTTTTGATTAAACGTGTTTTTCTCCAGAAAGAAAAAATTTCCATAAGCATTGTCAATACTTCTTTTAGTGAAAATGTTGCCACCCCTTTTCACTATATTTTTCATTTATCAAAAACGAGGGTTCTGGAAAATTTAAAATGTCAACATTCAGTCAGATAATTTTTCAACAACATTTCCAGTCAGAATTTTGTGGGAAAATGCTAACAAGTTTGTTAGACAGTCTGAAAAAATAAAAGTGGGTCAGTTTCAAACCCTTCTAAACAAAAAAACAACTTTGAAATGCCTATCCCCCAGACGATATTTTTATTCATTGACCAGCTCATTAGGACCATGACTTATAACCAATTATAATACCCCCTACAGAGAAGAAGTCTTGTTTAGATATTGATGTGCTTATCTGTGGTTCGCATATTACTCAAGTACATAACATCTTAACACCTTGTCAACTATTTATAAATGCACCTTTCTTATAAAATGTGACCAAGTTCTCACTGCAGTTGGAAAAGATATGAAGTCGGGAAATGGTCTCATGTCGAAATTAGAACAGTCATTCCAGACAAATCTAGTACTGATCGGCATTACAAATGGCAGCATTTGGGGACATTTACATATTGATTTACAATATAATGCCGTAAATCTTCAAACCACTTGGATTTATTTTTTGGCTCAAGCAAAGAAATGATTATTTAAAATTCGGAGAGCAACACCATTGGTTAAGCCTGGTGGATAAGTGCAGTGGCTTGTAGAAAACTGATACTGTAATACACTTAACCAAAGCATAGAGCTCCTGATGTACTATGAAGACATCAACAAAACCAGCAACCTTGATTGCCCTTGCAGCAGGCCTAGCATAGATATTGTGTACTGTGGTTCAAGAAAGCTCCCAGGGCATACTGTATTGCTGTTTGATAGCAACAGCATTCAATGGTCTTATGAGGCTGTTAGCTTTTATTTAGACAGGGCTGTGAAAGGGAAATCTTTATGTATCTCTTGTTTACTAAAGACAATTAGTGAAGTCAAAGCCTCAGAGGCAAAACTGCCATTCAAGGAAACGAATATTACCTATTAGTTATGTAAGGATAAGGCTTTTTCTTGCAGCCATATCGAAAGGTTGGAGGCTTTTTGTTTTTTTTTTTTTAAACTGAAGCTATAGCAGCCGCCCTGAACCAAAAAAGCATAATGGTACATCCTTACAGCTTTGACCCAAAGGATGGGGACAATATGGAGAGTATCCAGCAGAGGGCAACAAAAATGTTTAGGGAACTGTGGCACATGACTTACGAGGCAAGCCAAAGGGTACTGAACTCAAGTCTGCAGAAGAGGGGGGATATGACTGCCTGAAGGGGATTCCAAAGAGGATGTAGCCAGACCATTCTCAATGGTGGAAGAAGACAGAACTAGGAGCAATAGTCTCAGGTTGTAGTGGGGAAGGTCTAGGATGGATATTAGGAAAAAAATCTTTTACTAGGAGGGAGAAGCACTGAACAGGTTACCTAGGGAGGTGTGGAGTCATAGATTTTTAAGGCAAGGTTTGACAAAGCCCTGGCTGGGATGATTTAGCTGGGACTGGTCCTGGTTTAAGCAGGTTGGACTAGATGACCTCCTGAAGTCTCTTCCAACCCTAATCTTCTCTGGCACATACTGGCATACCAATGGTCCTTAGATGCTTATAATGTATAGCCACTCCTGTATCAATCAATAGATCCTTAAAGCACGGAGCACCCAAAGAGGGACGTGTGCCTATAAGGCACATCTCCAACTTGCCTGTGCAGAAAGACCTATGAAGCATTTTAAACACAGGAAAGTCAATCACATTACAATCGGTCATAATCTGCACACCATCTAGCTTTGATGCAGTTTATTTTTGCCACTGGCTTCCATCAGCTTGGTCAAAGCTGATGGAGAACCAAAACAGCCTACCCTCCAAGACTTTTGACTCATATTACATTTGAAATGTCACCTTGGGGAATAAGCGAGCAAGGAACTATAGATATGGCATTGGCCACCTAGACGACTAAATACAGACTATGAGCATTACTGAGAATATGAAAGTGTCCTGTGATCCTTTTGTCTTACGATGATTTTTAGTTTGATTTTGCTCCTCTCCCCATCTCATATGACCTCTTAATCTGCCTTATCTTTCCTGTACTTCCTGACTCCTTTAGGTTGCTCACCCTCTTCTGTGTTGTAAGATGAGCTTTGCAAAGGCTTAAAGGGACTTAGGCCCCCAAAGGCAGGAAAGACAGCTAGGCAGGCAAGTCTTGTTGAAAGTCTCTAACCAAAATGCTTGTATTCTCCATGCCATTCCCCAGAGCCATTGCATTTTCTTTTGCTCTGAGGTATTGTATGACTACCTACCCTGTGGGTGGGTGGCGTATGTGTGCGCTCGATGCAAGGAGCTCCTGGCCCTCAGAGACCGAGTGCGTGCTTTGGAGGCCAGGGTGGCTGAACTGGAGGAGCTAAGGAAGGCAGAGGTGTTTGTTGATGAGACTTTCCGGGACATAGTAGGGCTGTCCCACCTCCAATCTGACAGTCCTGATGCTGTTATGGAGGATGAAAGGCTCAGGGAAGGAGAGCAGTCAATGGGAGCAGAGGGAAACCATCCCATAGTTGGGACCCTCCTTCCAGAGGGTGCTGTTGTATCCTCTCGTGCCGAGGATACTTCTCCAGGGGCGGGAGCGCCAGCTGTTAGGAAGAAGCAGGTTTTAATAGTGGGGGATTCGATCATTAGAAATATAGATAGTTGGATTTGTGATGACCAGGAGAACCGTATGGTGACTTGCCTGCCTGGTGCGAAGGTTGCGGATCTCTCAAGGCATCTAGACAGACTTATGGGCAGTGCTGGGGAGGAGCCGGTCGTCGTGGTACATGTTGGTACCAATGACATAGGGAAGGGTAGAAGAGATGTTCTGGAGGCCAAATTTAGGTTACTAGGAAAGAGACTGAAATCCAGAACATCTATGGTGGCATTCTCTGAAATGCTTCCAGTTCCACGCGCAGGGCCAGATAGACAGGCAGAACTTCAGAGTCTCAATGCGTGGATGAGACGATGGTGTAGGGAAGAGGGGTTTAGATTTATTAGGAACTGGGGACACTTTTGGGGTAGGGGGAGCCTATACAGGAATGATGGGCTCCACCTAGATCAAGGTGGATCCAGACTGCTGGCATTAAACATTAAAAAGGTCATAGAGCAGTTTTTAAACTAAGAGGTGGGGGAAAGCCGATTGGTGCGGGGGAGCACCTGGATCGGACGGAGACTTCTCTTACACGAGGCTCCATAGATAGGGATTCCCTAGAAGTTAGTCAGATAGGGAACGTGGGAAATAATATATGGGCAAGATCAGATGTGAAACAATCGCATATAAAAAAATCCAACGCGTCTGTGAAAGGCGGACATATAAATAGTGGTAGTTTTTTAACGTGCTTTTACACTAATGCTAGGAGTCTGTCTAATAAGATGGGTGAACTGGAGTACCTCATATCAAAGGAGGAAGTTGACATAATAGGCATCTCAGAAACATGGTGGAACGAGGACAATCAGTGGGACACTATCATACCGGGATATAAATTATATCAGAAAGACAGAACAGGTCGTGCGGGTGGCGGAGTGGTACTATATGTGAAGGATAATATAGAGTCAAATGAAGTAAAAATCCTAAAGGAATCAAAATGTTCCATGGAATCATTATGGATAATAATTCATTCCTCTAATATGAATATGGCATTAGGAATATATTACCGACCACCTAACCAGGACAGTGATAGTGATGCTGAAATGTTAAGGGAGATTAGAGAGGCTATCAAAATAAAAAACACAGTAATAATAGGAGATTTCAATTATCCCCATATTGATTGGGTGCATGTCACCTCAGGACGGGATTCAGAGATTAAATTTCTTGATGCCTTAAATGACTGCTTCTTGGAGCAGCTAGTACAGGAACCCACAAGGGGAGAGTCAATTCTCGATCTAGTCTTGACTGGAACGCAGGATCTGGTCCAAGAGGTAACTGTTACTGGACCGCTTGGAAATAGTGACCACAATATAATAACTTTTAATATTCCTGTGTTGGGAAGAACACCGCAGCGGTCAAACACTCTGGCATTTAATTTCAAAAAGGGGAATTACACTAAAATGAGGAAGCTAGTTAAACAGAAACTAAAAGGTAGAGTAATTAAACTAAAATCCCTGGAAGCTGCGTGGAAACTGTTTAAAGACACCATACTAGAGGCCCAACTTAAATGTATATCCCAAATAAAAAAACACAGTAAGAGACCTAACAAAGAACCACCATGGCTAAACAGCCATGTTAAAAAGGCAGTGAGAGAGAAAAGGGCAGCTTTTAAAAAGTGGAAGTCAAATCCTAGTGAGGAAAATAGAAAGGAACATAAACCCTCCCAAATTAAGTGTCAAAAGCTGTGTCTACACGTGCACGCTACTTCGAAGTAGCGGCACCAACTTCGAAATAGTGCCCGTCGCGTCTACACGCATCGGGCGCTATTTCGAAGTTAACTTCGACGTTAGGCGGCGAGACGTCGAAGTCGCTAACCTCATGAGGAGATAGGAATAGCGCCCTACTTCGACGTTCAACGTCGAAGTAGGGACCGTGTAGACGATCTGCGTCCCGCAACGTCGAAATTGCTGGGTCCTCCATGGCGGCCATCAGCTGGGGGGTTGAGAGATGCTCTCTCTCCAGCCCCTGCGGGGCTCTATGGTCACCGTGGGCAGCAGCCCTTAGCCCAGGGCTTCTGGCTGCTTCTGCGGCAGCTGGGGATCTATACTGCAGGCACAGGGTCTGCAACCAGTTGTCAGCTCTGTGGATCTTGTGTTGTTTAGTGCAACTGTGTCTGGGAGGGGCCCTTTAAGGGAGCGGCTTGCTGTTGAGTCCGCCCTGTGACCCTGTCTACAGCTGTGCCTGGCATCCCTATTTCGATGTGTGCTACTTTGACGTGTAGACGTTCCCTCGCAGCGCCTATTTCGATGTTGGGCTGAGCAACGTCGAAGTTGAACATCGACGTTGCCGGCCCTGGAGGACGTGTAGACGTTATTCATCGAAATAGACTATTTCGATGTCACAACATCGAAATAAGCTATTTCGATGTTGGCTGCACGTGTAGACGTAGCCATAATGTAGTAAGAAAAGCCAAAAAAGATTTTGAGGAACAGCTAGCCAAAAATTCAAAAAACAATAGTAAAATGTTTTTTAAATACATTAGAAGCAGGAAGCCCGCTAAAAAAGCAGTGGGGCCCTTGGACGATAAAGATATAAAAGGAGCGATCAAGGAAGACGGTGCCATTGCGGAGCGATTAAATGATTTCTTTGCTTCAGTCTTCACGGCTGAGGATGTTACAGAGGTTCCTAAATCTGAGCCAGCCTTTTTAGGTGACAAATCTGAGGAACTCATTCAGATTGAAGTGACATTAGAGGAGGTTTTGGAGTTAATTGATAAGCTGAATAGTAACAAGTCTCCAGGACCAGACGGCATTCACCCAAGGGTTCAGAAAGAACTCAAATGTGAAATTGCGGAGTTATTAACAGTGGTTTGTAACCTATCCTTTAAATCCACTTTGGTACCAAATGACTGGAAGACGGCCAATATAACGCCAATATTTAAAAAAGGCTCTAGAAGAGACCCTGGCAATTATAGACCGACAAGTTTAACATCAGTACCAGGTAAATTAGTAGAAACACTAGTAAAGAATAAAATTGCAAGGCACGTAGAAGAGCACGAATTGTTGGGCAAAAGTCAGCATGGTTTCTGCAGAGGGAACTCGTGTCTAACTAATCTATTAGAATTCTTTGAAGGGGTTAATAAACATGCGGACAAGGGGCACCCAGTGGACATAATATACCTAGATTTCCAGAAAGCCTTTGACACGGTCCCACACCAAAGGCTTTTATGTAAATTAGGTGGTCATGGGATAGGAGGAAAGATCCTTTCATGGATCGGGAATTGGTTAAAAGACAGAAAACAAAGGGTGGGAATAAATCGTAAATTTTCACAATGGAGGAGGGTAACTAGTGGTGTTCCCCAGGGGTCAGTCCTGGGACCGATCCTGTTCAACTTGTTCATCAATGATCTAGAAAATGAGGTAAGCAGTGAGGTGGCAAAGTTTGCAGATGACACCAAGTTGTTCAGGACAGTCAAAACCAAAAGGGATTGTGAAGAACTACAAAAATATCTCAGCAAACTGAATGATTGGGCAGCAAAATGGCAAATGAAATTTAATGTGGGTAAGTGTAAGGTAATGCATGTTGGAAAAAATAACCCAAATTACACGTACTACATGATGGGGTCAAATTTAGCTACGACAGATCAGGAAAGGGATCTTGGAGTTATAGTGGATAGTTCTCTGAAGACATCCACGCAGTGTGCAGCGGCAGTTAGTAAGGCAAATAGGATGTTAGGAATTATTAAAAAAGGGATCGATAATAAGACAAAAGATATCATACTTCCCCTATATAAAACTATGGTACGCCCACATCTTGAGTACTGCGTGCAGATGTGGTCTCCTCACCTCAAAAAAGATATATTGGCATTAGAAAAGGTTCAGAAAAGGGCGACTAAGATGATTAGGGGCTTGGAACGGGTCCCATATGGGGTGAGGCTAGAGAGACTGGGACTTTTCAGTTTGGAAAAGAGGCGATTGAGGGGCGATATGATAGAGGTATATAAAATCATGAATGGTGTGGAGAAAGTGAATATAGAAAAATTATTTACCTTTTCCCATAATACAAGAACTAGGGGACACCAAATGAAATTGATGGGTAGTAGGTTCAAAACTAATAAAAGGAAATTTTTCTTCACACAGCGCACAGTCAACCTGTGGAACTCCTTGCCCGAGGAGGCTGTGAAGGCCAGGACTCTATTAGGGTTTAAAAAAGAGCTTGATAAATTTTTGCAGGTTAGGTCCATAAATGGCTATTAGCCAGGGATAAAGTATGGTGCCCTAGCCTTCATAACAAGGGCAGGAGATGGATGGCAGGAGATAAATCACTTGATCATTGTCTTCTGTTCTCCTTCTCTGGGGCACCTGGCATTGGCCACCGTCGGCAGATGGGATGCTGGGCTGGATGGACCTTTGGTCTGACCCAGTATGGCCATTCTTATGTTCTTATGTTCTTATGTATTTATATGTTCCCTGGTCCAATCTTTGCAATGTTTTATCCACATAACCTTGCTGTGATGTATTGGGATTACAACCCTCCCCTTTTAGGGCCACATTTGTTAATGAGTTGCTTGGCTGAGTACAGCAATGCCTAAACTGTAGGTGGCTTGCTCTGATGGAATTTTCTGAGTTAGGTGACTGTGTTACTTAAGCTCTCTTTAGAGTGCAAGGGGACAGATAGATGCCTGAGGGATTTTTCAGAAGCCAGATGGCTGAGCAGGGGGGCTATGTAAATTAGCCATGAGAGAAATGCCAAGGAGAGTGGCTTAGGTGCTAAATGGCTGACATGGAGCACCTGAGTGATGGGCCAGAGACCTTTCACTTGGAATCTTCCACTGTGAACGAGGGCTCTAAGACAGTCAGTCTGTTTGCTTCCTGTTCATATTCGGTTCCTCTCTCATGCTTACCTACGGCTTCCCTCCTGCCCTGGCTGTCTTGTGTGGGTATCAAGTCTTAAGCATACTCAGAGCACGCTGACAGAATAGGGCTCCAATGGCAGGACAGGTGTTCTCCTGTCTAGTTTGAGAATCCTGCTGCAGGGCCTCTGGGGTTTCAGCCTGAGCAAGAGCTCTGAGCAGTTTATGAGCAACCTCAGAGCCCAGGGGACTATGGCACCTCAGGAGAGGAGGTGGCTGCTGAATGGAGCCTCCCAAGTATTTCCAACGTGATAATCTGGAGACTAGATCAGGGAGTACCTTAATTTCGGCTTTGGACTTGAGTCATTTTACAGAACTAGGTCTGTGTTTAGCCTCTGGCTATGTTACTGAAGTTGCAGATGGTAAAGCAATCTTGAAGTAACTCAGCTGGCATGATTCCCTCTGTAATCTCTGTAATAGTTATTCTGGGCAACACCTGAGCTGTTATACCACTCAAGACAGAGTCTGCCTTCCTAATTATACAACACAGAGGTGGAAAAGCCACACCCCCTCTCCCATATCACCATACTACCTAATCATCTCCCTGAATAACAAAGATTGTTCTTGATTGTATGTTTACTAGTGATTCATAGGGCTCATATTCCTCTTTCACTAAACTGATGTTTTGTATGGCTAACCTGCCTGCCCACAGTTCCTGGGACAGCAATGGTAATCAGACACTGGCTGTAACTGATAGGTAGCATAACTTCCGTTTGTATGGGAAATGAGCCTGGCTTACATGGAGCAAGAGACACAAGTAATAGGGCCACCCGATTATGTAACAGCCTCCTGTTATTTGTTTATTTCTGTTGCCCTCAAACTGCACTTTTCTAGCAATTCTTCTCCTAAAAGTCTTACCCCCTTTTTAAAAGGAATTGGTCTACTTTGGCCTAGCAAAGATACAAATATTACAGAACAGAATTTCCTCCCGCCTCCTGCAAAGAGGATGTTACACTCTGACACACCCTGTAACAGCAGTCCCAAAACACAAGGACATCAAAGCCAGATACAGAGGTAGGTGATCAATCAAAACATGTAATAACCAGGAACCACGTATGTCTGAAAATACATAATTACTGGCCAAGTGGCAGGTGTACACACACCAAACAGCCAGAACTGTGGGCAGGAAGAAATACCACAGAGGCGCACTTCTCCCCTCAATCTAGGGAGCACCAAGATCAATATTTTACGATATTGTCAGACTTTTACCACTTGTGGGCATATGAGTTTTTTTAAAGGTGCACTTGGGAGAAACACGTTATTCTTTAAATCCTTTTGGTACTAACGGCTCAGGCAGATGAAAGCTAAAATCTCATTTTGAAATTCACTTATTTTTCCAGCATTAAAACTTCTTTGCTTGTGAAGCTAGATCTGCCAGTGTCATGTGCGTTTCACTTCCACTGGATTCGCACAATGCTTTTGGGCTTGAGCATCCATCGCTGCAAGATAACGCGGTAAAAAGGTGCTTTCAATGACATATAACAGAGTGAACTATTGCAATTCATAGCAGGAAACAGTGTGATCCAAAGGATAGCCTAGCACAGTGGAGTTTGAGGAGTCCTACTCCCACATTGGCTTTCAGTGGCTGCATGCCAAGCCATTTAACACTGTTTCCCCATCACTAAAATTAGGAGAAAGCTATTTAGCCATCTTTGTGACGTGCACTGACATCAATGAATCAAAAGCCCTAGGTTAACACTAAGTATGAGCGCTAGGATAAAAAAAGATGGTTGAATTAGTGTTCCCCTGTTTTAATGCACGCACCATCATGTAAATTGCTCAAGTAACAGGCACAATAAAAAGATGCAATGAGAGGTAGCCTCAGTCCTGCAGTTTAGGATTTCAACTTTCAAATGAGCAAGAGTTTTGCCTACATAAAAGCAGCAAGATACAGCCCTGAGTGGGAAAAACTCTTTCATTGATTTGGATTAACACTTCCTTTGACTCCAAATATGAGGCTCCACTACTTTACCAGCATATTTCTCGCTTATAATTTAAGGGCCACAAAAATAAACAAAAACTCTGAGCTAGGTCCTCAGCGAGTGCAGATCAGTGTATTGCTAATTTATACCTGCCAAAGAGCTGGCTGTAAGCATTTTAGTATCTGACGATAAAGATAGATAGACGGGGAGTAAAAAGCATTTTTTTATGTCTATTGTATTTCCCTCCACTGTGGCCAGCCATCTGGCCTGAGTTTATTATAACTGATGTGTTCTGTTGGGAGGCTCAGGCAGCATCTGCTAATGCATTTACATCCAAACCCTCACTGCAATCTCATCCATCCTTCCTTTTTAATGAATCAGAACTCCCTTTGTTGTAACGCCACACAGATAAATGCTTTTTCCACATTTGGGAGTTTGTTTTATGCTAATATGATTAAATAGACAATATATATAGAAGAACGATTTAGCACAATTAGCTTCTATGCCAGCATTTAAGAAACCTGTTTTGACACAGATCATTTTTTTTGTGTAAAGGGGTCACTATTTATAGCCAGCTTATTTTTTTTAAGACTGTGTTTAGCTAGTGTTTTAGCTGGCACAGAACTGCTAATCATATGCTTAAGGCAAAAGGTGCAGCCTGGAGTAATTAACTAGCACATGCTCACTTTGCACTCACTTGGATAGCTGCCTTGCAGTCTGTGGTGGTGCGGAGCAGCTTCAGCTGATGAGACAGGGAGTTGAGGGTGGTGAATAACTTGCAGGATTAGGTACCTGTAACAAGGATGATGATAGATTTACAAATGGGCAATACCGAACAAGCATAAGTTGTGTTCTAGCAGGCAGCTTATTTCACCCACGTAGCATGGTTCTTTCCAGCCATGGCTTGGTTATCTAATACTTACACAGAAGAGGTATTTCAAAAGGTAAAGAGCTAGAGAACAGTGCAGTTATATTACCATTGCAAAGTATCTGAATTTCCACCCCAGGCTCTGCTAAGGCGTCAGTGCAGTTCCACAACCTGTAAGCTGGCAATTTCTCCCAAACCTAACTCTAGGAAGCCTCCAGCTGTTGCCTCTAGTCCTAGAACAGAGGATCTAGAACTGCCAGGAAGGAGCTCAACTTTCCAATCTTCTTTTTCCCCCAAATCTACTTAGACTAGTTCTTTGCAAAGCCCTTTGAACATGGAAACCAATAAAGTCCAGGGCACCTTGTGCCTAGAAGTCAGTTATGTTTCAAAGGATTGAGGTAAAAGACTTCTACCAGCCCACCTGAAAATAAGAGGTGATGTCAGTTTTAGTGCAAAGTCAGACTGTTGCACAGAACCCACACTAGCATCTTAGTTGGAAACCCACATTTTGTGCTGAAACTGCTGAATTTCAGGGCAAAAATCAAAAAACCCCAATGAGTCTTTTTGTGCCAATGTGCTAGCGATGACTCGATTGCTTTTACCAGTCCAGTTGCTCTCAGTGAGAGTGGCCTCTCCTGCACCCTCCCCAGCAGCTGCATTCTGACAGCCACTGCTGTCACGGCTCCAGGATACAAAACCAATCATTGCTTTTGCTGCCTCTTACAACGCAAAGAGCAGCAAGCAGGCTGTGCAGTGCAGAGTCAGGGAGGGAGGCAGGGGCTGAGACTGGGGTCTCCTCCTTCCCCACTTCAGGACTGGGTAAAGATGTGTGGTGTGTCCCACAGCAATGCGCAGTCAGATAGCTACCACAGTGCGCTCCTCTCATCAGTGCGGCAAGTGCTGCCTGCAGAGAACAATGTGGGCACAAATCAGTGCATTTCTATCACAACAGAACCATCAGCAAAAACACTCAGCCAGTGCAGGTGTAGCGTGAGGCGGGTTTTGCTCAAAGCATCATGTGTAGCTGTATGTAAGGCCATTGCTAAGCTCTCTAGCTTCTTTTGTTTAGGATGTAGCTTGTTATCTTAATAACAACCACTGCTCTCAGTCTCTGTTCTGGTGCCCATGGCAGGGCACTAAATGGGAGCACTGAACTGTCATTATTCTTTTGGCCTATCAGAAACACTAATAACTAAACCTGTATGACTCAGGGCAAGTCCACTCTACGGCACTACTTTGGCATGGCTGAACTGATGCAGCTGCACTGCTGTCGTGTGTCTGGTGAAGACGTATTACACCCATCAGCATCACTTCTCCACCACAACAAGAAGTGGAAGCTATGTCCCAGGGCAGCATCTCAGGGTAGTGCTCACACTGCAATTTGGCAGCTATGGCTGGCCTGCGTCAGCCATTTGGGCTGTTTATTTGCAGCCTAGATGTTCAGGTTCTGGCTGTAGCCCAAGGTCTGGGCCCCTTCAACCTCCCTAGAGTCTCAGTGTTAATAGCCCTTTAACCTGAGCCCACAAGCCCCAGTCAGCTGACATGGGCCCGTCATGGACTTTTATTTGCAGCATAGCCATATCTTCAGTGGGGATAGTATTAACTTTTTGTTTGGTTTGATACCATTGAATGTGCGCATGCTCCCGTTTTGCTTTGTGTAGAGGATTTCAACTTGATATCTGCGTGAATCATGGTTGAAGCAGCTGAGTGTTAATTGGTTTTGCATCCAATCATTTGACCTGGCGATTCCATGTGGTTTGAACCTAAAAACCACAAGTCAGCCCAAGCGCTCTTGCAAACTGAACCTTTCAACAATCCAGAGTTACAGGGACTTGGTTGTTAGACCTAAAACCAGACAAATTTCAGGTGGATTCAGACTGAATTGCAAATGTTTCCCACAGGTCTGTGCACTTAGAGCACACGCCGTTTAGAAACACAAAGGTTTGTTTAAATGGCCCTAAGGAGGGAGCACTGGAGACAATATGCTGAGCCAGATGCCAGACTGAAGGTGAGCTCTGGAAACTGAAGTCCTTGATCAGAACAGGTATGGAATGGGCAGTGACCACACAAGCTTCTCTACAGTACTACTGCAGGTGACTTAATCCTCTCCTGGAAAGACCAAATCAATGAGCAAGAGAGAATTTAATCTTCAAACTTCTAGTCAGGTGCATGGCAGGAGGAGGAGCGGGGAGCATGTCCCTCACAGGAAGAGAGTGGTAGCTAAATCTATTACCTCTGCCTAGAGCATTAGGTGGGGACATGGCCTGTGAGTACTCTGGGACCTCAAGGGGGCATGGTGTGCTAAGCCTCAGGCACTCATGTGCCTAGAAGGAGCATGGGCCGTTCTCCTCAAGAGGACTATTAAAGTTCAGTTCCCCCTCCCCCTGACATCTCACCTGCCCCCTTTGAAGCACTCTGCCTTCTTCCCTTAGGATTATTCAGGGACTTGGCAACTCCAGGTGTGCTCCCAACTCCTGAACATGTCACTCATTTTTATGTGCAGGTTGCAGCAGCAAAACTTGAGCAATCCAGTGCCTGGACTGACACTCAATCACTCGCCTTAGTCCCTGTCAATTACTAAAATGAACCCTAAGTTGAAGATAAACAATTCTGGTGCCTCTATGCCCTCACCAAATTCCATATGTTTAGGGGATTTATTTAGCGCTCCCATCACCATGGTATTTGAGCAACACAAAACCCCAAATTAATCCATCGGCACTCTCTCCCCTTAAAGGAGGTCAGGATTAGGATCCTAGTCTAACAGACTCAAGAATTGAACCTAGGTTTCCTAACTACTGGTCTACTGCCTTAACAACACAACCATCCTTCTTCAGCTAGGTTGTACTGGGTGTGGTGGAATGCTCTCATGTCCCACTATTCTGTGGGGCAGCAACAACCACTGGTGGGGTCCAATAAGTGCAGTTAGTCACCTCCAGTGCACTTAGCTCAGGCCTGGGACTCTCATCCATGGAATGCAAACAGCAATGGCTTACAGCCACCCATGCAACTCCTCACATGCCTAACATTGCGTGCTGCCTAAGTACCTTGGTGGTATTGGCACTGAAATGCTCATTGGAGAGCTTGATGTGCATCTTCAGTGGAAAGCAGCCCAAGTGATAGAGAAAGGGTATTGTTGCTGGGTAGACACACTGCTTCTGAAGAAGGAACACAGGAGTCTCCGCGCTGGGGTGATGGATTTCCATCACAGTGGATTGCCATTTTCCCAACCTTCCCTTGGTCTAGCCTCACTCCCAGGGCAGCTTGCAGGGAGTATTCTCCTGCATGACCTCCCAAAAATCATGCCTTGGAACAGTTCACTCACACCATCCATTCTGCATATGGCATCCTTTGCAGCTGTCGAGACAGAGGCAGGAGTCTCCCAAAGGGGCTTGAAATATTTGGCACCTGCAGGGGACAGGAGCTCCCTGGAATCCCATCCATTATTTATACTCTTCCTCCCCTCCCCAAGTTGAGGGCACGTAAAAGGGTGTCCTCAGAGTCAAACACACCAACAACAGAAAGGCTTCTTCCCTAGAAGGAAGCAGAATCCGAGTGAAAATAAAGAAAGCACAGATGGCCTGTCTTGGGGGATTCAGTTTTATGAGCTTAGTCTGTCAGAGTCTGTTGTGCATTAGCAGAGCTTACCTTCAGCCCCTGCTCCGGGGTGTGTTTTCATGCTACCAATCAGTACAGCCTCATACAGCCTGTGACTACCTCCTTCTTGGCTAACCTGTCATTTGTCAGCAGTTTTCTTGTGAGACAACCTTCTTTATGTTCACAACCCCTTCCTTGGGCAGCTTTCCCTTTCTAAGCTCCTGCTTGCCCAGGCTGAGCCAGCATCGCAGGTGCACATCATTAGGACTGAAGAAGCCCAGAAGAGCTCATTAGTCTCCTCCATAACAGAGAGATGATGTATTCCTTATACACATGTAATTGCTACTGGCTTTGTCCCCGAGCCTGGTCTTTCTGGGAGTGGTACGTGCTGCGGATCAGGCCCTTTGCTTCCAGAGTTTGCAGGGAAACTAGTTCACAGGATGATTGATAACCCTGCAGTATCTCAGCTTGAAAACCAACCCATTATGAGTTCCCACAGCAAGCCAGAAGAGCAGTCCCGCCTTCTAATTTTATTTTCAGTTCTCTCTCTCAAGGCCCAACGGCCTCTTCCAGCTTTTGTAAGGTAAATATGTTCCTGGGCTGTAGTGCCAGGCTGGAAAGAGTTTGTCTGCAACTCATCGTTGCACCCAAGTTATGAACCAGAATGTTCACACAGCAGTAATTATGGCAGGAAGAATAGTACTTCTTGGTTCCCTTTTAAGTAAGCCCTTACAACAAATAAGGGTTTCTTGCTGTGCAGGCAGAAGAATTATCCTTATTCAAGCACCGTGTTGTGAACTATGTAAAGTAAATCAATAACAGTGATGTGAATGGAAACTGACAAGTGCTTCTTTATAAAGAGCATTTAGTAGCCACCAAATATGCCAGACTGGAGCTGAGATCTGAAAACTGAAGTCCCTGCCTAGAATGGGCATGTAATGGGTCAGGGCCGCACAAGCTTCTCTACTGCACTGCTCCAGGGTCCCTTAATTTTCCCCTGCAAAGGCCAAATCAAAGCGCGGGGCCGCACAAGCTTCTCTACTGCACTACTCCAGGGTCCCTTAATTTTCCCCTGCAAAGGCCAAATCAAAGCGCAAGAGATAATTTAATTTTCATGCTCCTATAGTCCTTGGCCTATCTATTGGGACTCTTATCTCTGGTGGTAGTCATATGGCTCTCTTGTTTTGTATGATATGCATACACATGCTCTAAGCCTGCTGCCTGGATTTGACAAGGCCATAAAACATCCAGCATATGTAAACAGCTTTCAGTGACACTGAGCCATCTATACTGAACGAGTGACAGAGAGCTAGATGAAAAGCTTTGGATCTCATTACCCGTGCTCTGAGCTTCCCTCCAGGAACTCAGGATATTTCTTGTTTAATAACCCTTGAAATTATTATGTTTAATTATTTTGGGCCTGCTGTCCTCTTCTCATCAGGAAAGTCATGTCTGATTTATGCCTCATGTAAGTGAGAGGGGAGTCAGGAGTACTTTCCTGGTTAGCGAGACTTCCCTTCTGGTCTTGCCTCTTCCTTTTGCCTCCTCTTTAGAAAAATGAACAGGTCACAGTAAGTAAAAAATTAGTCATAGACTCATAGAATCCTAGGGCTGGAAGGGACCTCAGGAAGTCATCTAGTCCAGCCCCCTGCTCAAGCAGGATCAACCCCATTCAAGTCATCCCAGCCAGGTCCTTGTCTGCAAAAGGCCTTGTAAAATGGTGGCAGCCAGGCAGCCATTGGGTCTGTGAGCCCCAGTTCTCAGCCAGGGCAGGCAGCAAACATCAATGGCTCTGGACTGCTATCAGGCAGAGCAGCAGCGAGTCTCTGGAGATAAGCTCTCTGGCAGGATAGACAGAAGAACTGTCTGGTGTTCTAGGTCAGGCAGGCAACAGACCAGTGCAGGCCTCTTGGCCTAAAGGTGGGGAGGCTGCCAACCCCAGGGGTGGGGAGGCTGCCAACCCCAGGGGTGAGGTGGCGGGGGACACAGGACAACTGCACATCCTAGGCCAGGGCCCTAGCAGTGGGGGAGTGATCCACTAATGGATCAGCAGGGACATCCACCCACAACACACCTACTGGCTTGGAGGCAGCAACACAGACAAACCCTATTAGGCTTCCTTGAACTTCTTCCTACACTCCGATTTGGGGGACACCTGGGTTCCAGGGTCATTGTTCCTCTCACTGTGGTGTGCAGCTATTGGTGGCCCCAGTGCTGTGTCCTCAGTGCTAAGCTGCTCCAGCACTCCTGCTGGGTCTCTGGCACTGTAGCAGCCCCCGTCAGGTCCAAGGTTCAGCAGCAGAGGACGGGTATTCTGTTCCTCCAGCAGCTCTCCTCCAGCTGAGCTGGGAGGCCCGCCTTTTGTACTTCTGATTCCTGTCCTACCCCTCTGCCTCCAGTGGACTGGTTGAGGTGTCCCAGCTCTGCCCATTCACCGATTTCTCACCACCCTCTTGCTATAGGCTTTGAGATGGTAAGCTACATCCTGTTGGGTGCTGAGCACCTCCTATGTGCAAGCCTGTAGCTTCCAATGAAGTCACTGGGAAATGAGTGTGCTCAGTACCTTACATGTCACGCAGCACTTTCAGGATCAAATCTTATAGGAGGGGAAAATGTCTGGGTGTAAGTTTCCTACCTATGGAATTCAGTATGTGTTGCCCCATTAGAGCATTCAGACCTCGCGGGGTGGGGGTGGGGATGGAATGAGGTGGGAGGGTTGGGCATGTTAGATTTGTCAGGCAAGGCAAGTTGAAGGCAGACAATGGATAATGGGAATGTAAATAATTCATTTACTAAAATCTTATTAGGATGGTGGTGGCATCAAGATACCTGCTAGGGATCAGAGCCCACTCATGGTGTTTGGGTTCACATAAGAACCAACCCACTAAAACCATTCCTACCATCTGCTCTGCCTGACAGGCCATGGCAGAAAGTTGAGACTTAAAAAAAAAATCTGGGACAAGAAACTACCTTTTGATAACTGGCTGTTTCTCAAGATTCACTGATATTGCCAAGTCGCTCAACACCAAATCAAGCACAATTATGGAGAGGCTAAAATACCATCTTAAGCAGTTTCAAAATTCCAGAGCAAGTCATTTCTGACAGTGGTTCCCAGTTCTCCCCTGAGCCTTCTGAAAGGCTTTCAGATACCTGTGCCTATGCTCATACCCTGTCCACCCCCTGGTTTTCCCAGAGTAATGAATAAAGGCTCCAAAATGATCCTAAGCTCACATTAGAGGCATCCAAAAACATAGTCCTCATAAAGAAACACTAGACTCCACTCAGAAATCACAGAAGACATGGCCACTGGCAAGAAAATACTCCAAGCTGCTCAGAAAAAAATTGCTGCTCACACCAGTGCAATCACATCCAGAAGGGGCTATAGTAAAATGGAGAAAAGAAATACAACAGGATCTTGAAAGAATGCCCATGTAGTTGCAAACCACTTGAGCAAATGGCTTTGTTCATGAAAAGATCCTGCCCCCAGAGGAAACGGTTTTGTTTTCTGTTTCCACATACTTTTCACACCTTGCTATAAGCCCCCTACTGGCTACTCTGAATAGTGGCTCTAAAACGTTAACAGCTAACACCACAGTCCCTGCTCCAATGGCTTCACAATCTAACAGGCAGATACAGCAAACAGGTGTGGAAAGAACAAGATAACAGTGAGCTACTGATAAGAATAATAAACAGTGGTCACAGCACCCCATCTGCCTAGTCCTGGTCAAGTGTCCTGAAGGTATCATGGCAGATGTGAGCTTTGAAGAGAGATTTGAAGGTCGACAAAGTAGCGGTTTTGTAGATATTTTCAGGGTTCTCCTCCTATCCATAAGGTCAGTGTGGGGGAAAGCAAAAACATATTGCTGATAAATTTGACAGGTGAGCATTAGAAGTGGAGCTGAGGGGGGGGGGTGGAGATCAAGTGCTCAGTACCAAATAAGAGATGATAATTAGCATGATGGTTAAAAATGCCATTAACACATTTGACACTGAAATGGGTTTATAACAAAAGTATTTTGAAGAGTGCAACACTATAAATCCCTACCTAGAATACAAAAGGAAGCCAGTGATTATTGACTAAGGGTGAAAAAGCCCTGAGCTTCACTTGCCAGGATGTAAAACACACTTCTTTCAAGAGCCAATCCGACAGTATAGGAGAACATTTATTTATGCATTTATTCCATGAAAAATATTAGTCCACCAAGAGTTGTAATTTAGAGGGCAGTTGACTGTGAGGATGGTGATTTGGATTAAATTCCTGTCCATCTAAACCTGAACTGCCCAGCTTCACAGTGTAACCTAATCTTTCACTTATGTGTAGCATAAGCGAAAAAGCACTTTTCATGAACTTGGGGATTAAGGCACTATCCATCAACATAGCTGTTGTTATTGGACAGTTGATGCATAAATGAAACAGAAGCCTTTTCCTCATGGATATTCTGGTTCTTTTCTTCTATCTCCTGGATATATGTTCGAGCCATTTGTTTTGTTTACAATTTAATGTCATTTTTCAAATCACCTCTCAATAGAACGAGAAAAATAATCATCTGAAATGCGGGAAGTGGAGAGAAAGTACAGTCATTTGACTTTGTCCAGATAGATGGCTTTTGACAGGCCTGGGTTTCAAATAAGACCTCTACATTTATCATGATTTCATTCTGTCTGTGCAACAGGCTACTGTGTTTTCATCTGGAACCCTTGTCATTCATTTGTTACTAAACCATAATAACCACAGGCTCTTAAAACAAATAACACATCTTCTAAGCCCTAATTCTTCCTCAAAAAAGCAACTGATTTTATTTGTCTTTCTGGTATCAAGACTAAGAACTCTTTTCTTGTACGTTCTTAAAGTATATGGAGAAAACATTAACAAAAATTACAAGAGTCGATTACAGAACAAAGAGTAAATTGGATGATCTGGATAATTACAGGCTGGTTAGCTTGATATTGATCCAAGGTCAAATAAGATAATGAATGGTTTGGAATGCAAAAATGGAAATAGATGTAGTGACAATGTGATTTTCTGTAAATAAGTTGTGCATAACTTTGACAATATTACAAGTTTCGTTAATAAACATAACTATTGACACAATACACTGTGTATATTTCTGCAAGAGAGTTTGTTTGGTACCACACATGTTGATTAAAAATACTTCTAGAACTCTTCAAAATCAAAATAGTCCGTAGTAAAAAGGATGTCAATTTGGCTAACTGATAGATCTCAAATTGTAATAGTGGGGACTCATTGTGAGCATGAGGGGTGGTTTCTACTGCTGACCATCAATGATCAGTTTTTGGATCAGTATTTTTATTGATATTTTTATCAATGACACAAAGAAAATTCAGCAATTGCTCATGAAACCTGAGAATGAGAATGACACATAAATTGGTGATAAATAAATTAGAAGGGCTAGTCCCTGTTACTGAGGTATCTGGATCACTTGGCACACTAAGAACAAACAAGCAAGCATTTTAAAAAAAGACAAATGCAAGGTCATATATATAGGAACAAAGAACATAGGTCACATTAACATGTTGGGGAAATATATCCTGGAAAGCAGTGCTTCTCAAAAGGACTTACAAGTCATAGTGGATAACCAGCTGAGAAGACCAACACCCAATGCTATGCTGTGTGGCTAAACAGGTTAATACAATCATTGGATATATTATCCAGGAATATCAATCAGGAGTTAGGGAGGCAATGTTATTTCTACTAGGGATGATATTACCTTGCCATACAGCACTGGTGAGACAATAATTGGAATAGTGTCTACTCTTGATAATAGATCTGGATCTATTTAGCATATCATAGAAACAATCTGATCATGGTCAAGTCAATCATATATCCCTTCTAAAAGGCTCAACAACCTTACAGACAAAAGGATAATGAGATTCAATAGCTAGAAGTTGAAGCTAGAAAAATGTGAACTGAAACTCAGGTGCAAATTTTTACCAGAGAGGTAGTTAATCATTGGAGATTACCAAAGGTACATGGTAGATTTTCCAGCATTTGACATTTTAAAAGAAAGATCAGATATATCTTAAAATTGAGATAGGGTTTTTTTCATGGAAGAGGTCATTTAAATTGCTTGTCTTCTGTGAAGTTTTAAAATAAGAATAAATAAAATAAAAATGAATAAAATAATAAAAATTCTGGTTCCATGGAAGTTAATGGGAATTTTGAGATTGATTTAAGTAGAGCTAGGATTTCACCTCAAAAGTTTTGTCTGTGGTAGACCATCACAGCACGAAAAAGGAACAAAGTAAAGCACTAGTAATTCAAGGACTCATTAAGCTCATATCATACCATGTATGGTAACATATATGAATTTCACTCTTCTGCCATAGATAAGCGTATAGATATACGTAGCTTTAAAAACTCAGGATAACTTCAGAAAATACCTTTTTTGACTCCTTGTCATATAAACTTGTCTCACTCCACTGTACATGGTTTAAAAGTTACTAACAATATCTGAATAGCACAAACATTACTTATATTCTTGATTTTATTATGAAGTGTCTTCAATGGTATCTTATTTCTTCTCCTATTCAAAATTCTTTTCTGTCTTATTAATAAAAGGCCAGTTTCTTATAGTTGATGATCAAGTTATCCACTAATACCTGTTCAAAACTATCAGCTTTGTTTCAAAGCCGGGGAGAAGATGGATTACATTTAACAGACTGGATTCTGTACCTGAGTTTCTGGTCAAATTCAGTGGAGGATCAAATTAACTAGGATTGATCAGAAGGCACTGTAGATCAAAATCCTTTCTTTAGAAGAGTTTTTATACACATGGGACAAAACCTAACTCTATGCTGTGCCTCTGAAAATCTCTCCCTAAGTACACAATGTTTTTCAATTTGCATCAGGGTAATGCAAAAATAAGTATAACCACATGACATGGTACTGTAATAGACTAGGATGTATCAAATTCACGCTGGGTGTAGTTCTGTTGGATTCAGCAGAGGAGTTACACCAGGAGTGGCCAGGGCATGGATTATGGCCTCTTGATTTGTCATTAACTTGTAAAATGGCAATTGATGTGATAACCCAGCAGCCGCATCTCTTAAAGTGTATGTGTGGGGCAGGGGTGTGTGCAGTCAGTGCTGTCAAATTTGAGTGGGGATGGACATTTGCAATGATTCAAAGAGCTAAGGAGAGTTCATACAATGTTAGTGGACTACCCCACTGCAAATGGCAAGGGCCGATGATGTTTTGGTGGCCTCATGTCAGTCACAATACATTTCCTTGACCCACTTGGCAGATTTCAGCGGTGACTGCAACAGCAATGGGAATTGAAGCTTGAATATGCTGATGTCCTGTGGCTTATCATATCCAGTTGAGATTTTCTCACTGGATACCTAAAAGAAGACAATATGATAAAGCGGAAGATAATGAGCCTCTATATGTGGACATGCACTGAACAGCGTTCATCTAACTTCTCAGAGCAAACATAGTCACTGAAACCTGCCTCTGAAGGGTTAACAGGGAAGCACTTATTTGGGAAACAAACAGGTGAGCTCTTATGCCGAACTGCAATGGACATCATCTACCAATGACACCAATCCCCAAGGAAAGTTGTGAAAGCAATTGGACTGATCTTCCCAATAGGTTCGAGTTGGCTTTGGTACCCTTTGCTTCCTTTCTTGCATTGTTGTGCAGTGGTGCTGTGTGATTATAAACAATTGCTGTACTTTATGTCAAAGGTGGTACATTTCAATGGCGTTTCTTACCTACTTCACAAGGGAACTGAGATGCTTAGTTTATTTATATATGTAACATTCTTTGACCTGTCTGACAGCCCTCCAATCTACCAGTGGTATAGAATAGTATATGTATTCCTCCTCATTATTATTATGATTTAGTCAGGGTAAGGTGTTACAGTAGGGCACTAACTATGATCTGGTGAGACATAACCCTCCCCACATCATGTTTGCAAACTGATTGATAGAAATCAATATTACAATTCAAGAATCAAGCCTAGCCTGGTGTGCGTGAACATTGCCTAGGAGACTCTCTCACCCTCCTCAGACATCGCCACGTAGCTGGAGGTTAAGTGCAGATCCATTGATCTGTGGATTCATGTCTCAGCTGTCAGGGATCCAGGATACAAGAGACCTTAGATCCACAGATCCACTGTGGGACCTCCACTGCTGTGAAAGAGTAGGGTCAGGAAGCACTGCAGGAGGGGAAGATCCAGACAATGACAAGCACTAGCCCACAACTTTTGCGGCAGAATTTAGCAAGCTGCTGGCTAAGCATCTTGCTCCTCTGACCTGAGCAATACCTGGGGCTTTGGTAGGCAGTTTCCTTTAGGAGGCCAAATGGATTATACATGTCATTGTGATACAAACCTGTTTATTTGCAAATAATGCACACAAAGTCCTGCTTCTCCGAACATAGTAGAAACAAACAGCTGCAGCACTTTCCTTGATCAGAAATACAGCTCTACTTTTGCTGCATGCACTGAGTCAAAAGAGGCTCTGTCTGGTTTCCTCCCATGGCTACACTTGCAACTGCTTCTCTGGCTTTCTACATATTTTACAAATGGACAGACATAACTACAACCAATAAACACCTTAGCCCCTTCTTTAGAAACTAATTTCAGGGAATCCCCTGGAACCACATGGCTTAACTCTGCTTAGTTTTGCCATGTGGCTGATTGCCTTGGGCAGTAGCTTTTGTTGTGTCCAGAAATCTCTATCCACCAACGGGGATTAATTGCATCTTCCATTTAGTCTGAAAGAAATGTGGTTACAACATCCAAAACATTTAAATATGTCTGTGTCCATTGACTAAAGACCCGCCTGATGGCAGCTATTAATGCCTTCCAGAAAATTATAGGAAATTGTCTGAAATACTCTGAAACACTAAATTGGAGCTGAAGAGATAGCAAATGGCATGAGGTTGGCACATGTGGTAGGCCAAGCATGGACAACCAAGCTCACCGGAGGATTCAGCATAAAGCAACAGCATTTCCAACCACCTTACTTGAGAGGAGTAAAAATATGTCTCACATCTTATTGATGGTAATGGTTGGGTATTTGCTGTATGAACCGCCATGGACCTCCTCCTCCTCCTTTCATTTTCATGCAAGTTCTTTCTGAGCCACTGTAACACTGTCAGCCATACCACTTCCTCTTGTAGGACTAGAGGTTTTACACCATCTCCATTCGGACATGATATGGTAGCTTCACAGACCTGACACATTTTCAGTAATTCCAGGGTTGGGACAAGAGTGAGCACTATAAAACTTAAATGCCTTCATTCTAGAAACCCTGGAAAACAGACTGAAAAGAAGGTGATGGTGGTGCTGCAGGGGAAAGACCAGAGTAGTACAGAATAGTGTCTTGAAGGAACAAGACATTCTTGTTCTTTTCAATGTTCTTTCTTTCAAAGCATCCTGGAAAGGAATCTCACTAATAATTCAATTTTCCTAAGAAACAACTATTTAGGCAGATGGACATGAGAGATGCAATGGTCAAAGGCCCTATGGTGCTGGAAAGGGTTCACAATCTGAATAGATTAAAAAGAGAGGATTCCATTTTTCCTACAGAACACAGAGCCCTCCGTAAATTCTTGCTCAGAAGACCCAGAACTGTGTGATTCCTGGCTAGAAAAGGTGGAGGAAACTTCTTAGTTATGCTGTGGTTATTGAAAACCCTCTTGGTTAAAGGGCAAGTAACAGGTTAGCTCCTGAGCAGAACACTTCCTCCAGTGCTGAATGATCTCTTTTGAGCATTGTTAAATGATTAAATGTCACTTGAAGAAAAGATTGTGCTTATCATCCGATGATAACGTTCTTGTAGCATACAGGCGATCAAACACAAGAGGTAGCCACTTGTTTGCCAGTTAGTGCCTCTAGTTAGTGCCTTCTCATAATTAATCCCCTAACATTTTTAAATGCACCACTAGACATGCTGCAGGACAAACAATGCTCTGGAAGTTGTTGAAGCTGCTGTTTAGAGTGTGACTGAGTGGTGCGGTTACTTGCATTAATTAACTGTAGAGAATATTATCAACCCATTCAAATGTTCCATCAGGTCCGAGTCTTCACGCAGCACAGACTCATTTAAGGTAATTATTAATTAGTTGGGTGAACACAGAGTGCAGAACTACGAAGTCCAGTGCTGGCACCCACAGCACTCTCCATCTGGCAAAATGCTTTGATTCTGACATCAGTAATGTTAAAATGGATACTAAACTGTAATTTCCCCTCCTGAACTGAAGCCGTCAGAGAGATTAGAGGCACTGCTATGGGCATGCACACGGCCCCACGGTATGCTAACTTCAAGATCTCTACCAGGCATTCGTAAATCTAATTACCCACCGGGAGAAGTGAAAAAATGGATTGACAGGGTCAGATGAACACCCAGAAGCCAGCTACTTCTAGATAGGCCCAAGAAGGTCAATAACAGAACAGTACCTGTTATCAGCTATAGCCCCAGCTAAAAGCTCTCCAACCTATATTGGAACACGATGTTACATTCTCAGAGGCTCTGGGTGAGAGGCCTGTGCTCTCCTATAGACAACCAGCTAACCTCAGGAAAATTCTCACTAGCAACCACACGTCATACCACAGAAATACTAATCCTGGAACTTTTCCCTGCAACAAACCCCATTGCCAACCCTGTCCACATATTTACTCTGGATACACCATCACTGGACCTAACCACGTCAGTTACACCATCAGGGGCTCATATTCCTGTACCTCCACTAATGTGATATATGCCATCATGTGCTGTCTGCTAGGTATATGGGACAGACTGGACAATCACTTCACCAAAGAATGAATGGACACAAATCAGACATTTGGAATCTGAATATACGTAAACCTGTCAGTGAGCATTTCAATGGAGCAGGTCCTAGTATTGAAGACAAGAAAATCTGCATCCTAAAACAAAGAGACTTTAACGCCAGATTACAAAGGGAGATATCTGGACTGGAGTTCATTTTCAAATTTGATACTTTGTTGTTTGGTCTTAATAGAGATAGTAATTACCTTACACATTACAAAGACAGCTTCCTCATCTTTCTTATTGGTAGTGATCTCAGGCAAGTCACTTAACTTAATAGACACTTGTAGTAAGTAATTTTTGACATGCCAGTTTACTTTCATCACGATTTCCAGATCTGAAGATGCGGGTCTGTCCCATGGAAGCTCATCACCTAATAAATTATTTTGTTAGTCTTTAAAGGGCTACATGACTTCTTTCTCAGTTCAATGCCCGTCATTAATATTACAGAGGCCTTGAACCGCAATCCTGCAATGTTGTGAGGGAGAGAATTTTGGAGGGCCACCTATCAGAGATCTTAAAAGAGTTCTTTTTTTTTTTTTCTTGACGAACTGACAAACATCAAAAAGAAACAGCATGTTCTGTGGTTTTGGGCTGAGAGCCCCAGGAAAGTGCATAGCTGATAGCACTTTATTGACCCTTTTAATGTGGGTGTGAGCTTCAGGGGAATATTAACTGCTGCTTTGGGGGTAATGGAGAGCTGCAACCTTCATCTGGTTTCCGCCAACATGCTGCTTACCAAGCTTTCCCATATTTTATGCATCAATAGTGTTTATCTTTATTATCTACATTCAGCTGCACACTTGTTTTGCAGTGAATGGCTCATGCTACCCCTCTGCTATCTTCTTTTCTCTCTGTTGGTAGATGAGCAGTTCTTTAATTATGTGTGTTATTCCCATCCCCTCACCCCTGCCCCAGCTTTCAGTGCTCAGGAAAGTCTGACAGGCTGCAATGAAAAGTGCATTGTTTTATCGACACAACAGACACAACACGAGCAGAGACAGTCTGAGTATCTGCACACTACTTCACTTCTGCGCCTCAGCCCCATCTGCAGAATTCAAACTTATAGTGAAAAGATGGAGCAGTATCTTTATAGTCAGCCAAAGCACCCAATCTGATACTGAGCTAGGTGGATGTGCAGTGGCATTTAATTCCTTCCCTAGGATGTCATCTTGAGTGTTTATTTCAATTAAGTTATTGAGTTCCTTTCCAGATTTCTTTGGTTAAAATATAAATATTTAAGAAGGATGGAAACAAAAACAAAAAATAGTTTTAGAAAGCCCAAACGTTTAGAGATGCTTGGATCCATGATTTTAAATCAGCCCATTAGATAGGTAGAACAGAGATGCCAATCAGAGCTTAATTTTGGGGTTATCTGACACTCTTCCATATTGACACCCTCCTAGATCTTTCATTTTGCTTTGGACCCACTTCTGAGTAAATTATTGCCTATTTTAAAGCATTGAGAAACATCACTCATTAACACACATGAACAGTGAGTATTCTGAGTACATCTCCAAAGTTGCCTCCACTTGGCCTCAAATTTCAATCACCATGTCAAATGCTTCTGTATTTTCATGTAACACTTTTATTTTGAGTGTCAACTACATTTGCGTGTGAAATATGGATAGCTAGTTTAAGTTTTTACCAGTGCTGCCCAAAACTTACTTGGAAGAAAAGTACATCTGATAGTTTATGTATGTGCTGGCTGCTTTGCAATGTTCAAGTCCACTTCTGAAACTTTGCACCATATTACAAATTATTTAAGAGAACAATTTATTTAGCAATTGAAAAGGAACCTGTTCATGTTTTAAGATATAAAACCCACTGGCCCATATTTGTTTTTAGTGGAACTCCAGTTACATCAGTAGAATACAGCCCCAATACATTTGGCCAAATGTCTATTTTTTTCAGCACAAGCATTAAGCAAGACCTTGACAGAGAAGATCCTTATCATTATCCTGTCATGTCTTATAAATTACATATCTTAATGAAACAAAAGGAACGTCTAATTTAATTGCTCTCTCTTCCCTGCCCCCCCACCTTTATAAACATCCATAAAATTAACTGGCAGAGTACAGGGACAGGATTGGTTTTCATAAGCAAAATAACCGGAGTTTAGCCATGTTGTGTTGTTAGTAGAGATTTAATAAAGGTGTGTTTGCTCAACAAGCTTTTCAAATGAAATTATTACTTCAGTGTTTTGGTTAAACAGACAATGCTACATTTTAGTTACTGAAAAAAATATGAAAATCTAGAGATACACATCTCATGGAACTGGAAGGGACCTCAGGACATCATCACATCCAGTCCCCTGCTCTCTTGGCTGGGCCAAGCACCATCCCACCTTTCTTTTTTAAATCTATTTGCCCCAGATCCCTAAATGGTCCCCTCAAGAACTGAGTTCACAATCCAGGATTTAACAGGCTAATGCTCAAGCCACTGAGCTATCCCTCAGGCAGAAAACAAGTCCCCAAGTTACTCTATTTGAATGCAAACCAAAAACCCCTACTAAATAACTACTCAGAGGAACATTTCCCACACAAGCAATGTTCCCAACTGCTATATATTCCCCTAAAGATAAATTTAAGCCTGTGGTGTGAAGTAAATTCTCTCCTTTCTACATACCAGCTATCATGGTGGTATGTTAGAGTACTGCTTGGGAAGGCAATCTCCCCAGTCCCTGGCCTCACCCACATTGCACGCCTGCTCCACCCAGGTCCCCTTCTCACCTAGCATAGGCCCTCCCCCGTCTCCCACTTCTCTTCCCTCCCCCTCTCTGTTCACTCTTTCCAGCCAAAGGCCTGAACCAAATATAGCAAATGGCGTTTGGGGAAAAAAGAAACTTTGCTAAAATGTCTTTCTAAAGAAAATGGAACAGATTTTCCACTGCATGATACGTTGTGAAGACTGGACACAGGTACCTAATTAAGAGCACTAAATTTGGAAATAAAAAAATGTCAGTCACAGGTTTTCTGATATACCTTGAAGTTGGTCAAAGATTTATTTGAAAAACCTTGTAGTAAGGGCAAGTCAGCTGTCCTGCTGAATACAGTTGGATCAGATGGGAGTCCTGTATATGGACATATACTGGATGTATTCCAGTAGATCTGTGGTTGACTCAGATGCAGTTCCAGTGTACAGCATTAATCCCTTGTCTATGTCTGTCTCCAGGTGACCCACATGGAATTCAACTGGGGTGAAGTTATCTCTGGTGGGTATCACTGGAAATAGAAAGTTTTCTCAGTACAAGACAAATTCTGCTAATGTGTGCACCTCTCAGCAGGCAAAAACTCTAAATTGGACACTACTTTGTAGAATCATAGGTCTGGAAGAGACCTCAGGAGGTCATCAAGTCCAACCCACTGTCCTAAGCAGGACGAATTCCAACTAAATCATCCCACCTGGGGCTTAAAAATCTCTACGTATGGAGATTCTACCACTTCCCCATGTAACCCGTTCCAGCGCTTCACCATCCTCCCAGTGAAATAGATTTTCGTAATATCCTACCTAGACCTCCCTTACTGCAACTTGAGACTATTGCTCCTTGTTCTGCCATCTGTCACTACTGAGAACAGTTTCTCTACATCCTCTTTAGAACCTCAGGGCTGCGTCTACACGTGCACGCTACTTCGAAGTAGTGGCAGTAACTTCGAAATAGCGCCCGTCACGTCTACACGTGTTGGGCGCTATTTCGAAGTTGAAATCGACGTTAGGCGGCGAGACGTTGAAGTCGCTAACCCCATGAGGGGATGGGAATAGCGCCCTACTTCGACGTTCAACATCGAAGTAGGGACGTGTAGACGATCCGCGTCCTGCAACATCGAAATAGCGGAGTCCTCCATGGCGGCCATCAGCTGGGGGGTTGAGAGATACTCTCTCTCCAGCCCTTGCGGGGCTCTGTGGTCACCGTGGGCAGCAGCCCTTAGCCCAGGGCTTCTGGCTGCTGCTGCTGCAGCTGGGGGTCCGTGCTGCATATACAGGGTCTGCAACTAGTTGTTGGCTCTGTGTATCTTGCACTGTTTAATGAAAGTGTGTCTGGGAGGGGCCCTTTAAGGGAGCGACTTGCTGTTGAGTCCGCCCCGTGACCCTGTCTGCAGCTGTGCCTGGCTCCCTTATTTCGATGTGTGCTACTTTGGCGTGTAGACGTTCCCTCGCTGTGCCTGTTTCGATGTTGGGCTGAGCAACGTCGAAGTTGAACATCGACGTTGCCAGCCCTGGAGGACGTGTAGACGTTATTCATCGAAATAGCCTATTTCGATGTCGCAACATCGAAATAAGCTATTTCGAAGTTGGGTGCACGTGTAGACGTAGCCCAGGTAATTAAAAGCTGCTATCAATTCCCTCCTCTTCTTTTTTGCATATTAAACAAGCCCAAATTCCTAATCATCTCCTGGTAGGTCATGTACTCTAGCCCCCTGATCATTTTGTTGCCCTCCAGTGGATCCTCTCCAATGTGTCCACATCTTTTCTGTAGTGAGAGATCCTCTGTTGGAGAAAATACTCCAGATATGGCCTCACCAGTGTTAAATAAAGAGAAATAATTGCTTTTCTAGATCTGCTGGAAATGTTCCTCCTAATGCACCCTAATATATCATTAGCCTTCTTGGCCACCAGGGCACACAGTAGACTTATATCCAGCTTCTCATCCATTGTAATCTCCAGGTCTTTTCTGTCAAACTGCTGCTTAGCCAGTCAGTCCCCAGCCTGTAACAGTGCTTAGGATTCTTCCATTCCATGTGCAGGACTCTGAATTTGTCCTTATTGAACCTCATCAGATTTCTTTTGGACCATGTGATTCCATCTGATTAAAAATGGGGCTCCCCCACAAATGGTTTAAAGTGGCTTGATTCTGAGTTCTGAGCTCCCTGAAAAACCAATATCAGCTCCTGTGTTATTCTTCAATGTCCTGTGCACTTTTTATGTAGGATTCATTACACATAAGGAGTATATGAGGGATATTTCAGTTGCATGAAACCCTCTGTTGACCCAGTGCAACAGTTACATAGATTACTTTCACCCTTTGCACTTAAGCAGATGTTCTGTAACTATATCTGGCTATAGCCACCCATGAATCATGTGTTGCGCATTGGCTGTTACAACAGGCTTGATAAGAAAAGATGTATTTTAAAAAGTGTATCCTATTTCAATTTTAAAATGTGCATTTCCCTGGACACCAGCCTCATTAAATCTTTGCATGAAATATTTGTTTAGTCAGGTACCATACACCTAATCACAAAAGCTGGCTTGTTGCCTGGATACTTCACTCAAGCCTCAATGTCATGACTCCCAAGGCAGTGCTAAAAACAAATCACTCCATATTTTTGAAGATTATTCATGTGTGATATTCCCTGCAGAGTTACACATGGTTGTCCTCAAGCAGCATAGAATAGTCTTTCACAATACAATACTCATGCAAAGAAGACGTAGGTCACATCTGAGATTTATTTCCCTGACATTTTTTTTATCTTTTCTTCAACTTGAAACAGCCTTGTGTCTCCTGGGGACTTTTGCTGATGGCACAAATCTCAGCATCTCAACACAGTACAATAAACATTCTTCAACCTTACTCAGGGATTTCCATCTTCAGCTTATTTTACAAATGTGAATTAATTCATTTGTACAATCCTCTTGTTGGGTACTAGAAAAGTATTATTGTTCTCACCTCGGAGACAGGGAAACAGACAGACCTTAAGGACCACTTTCTGCCACCCTTCTTCATATTAGGCCAAGTTCTTCTGTCCTGCTATCCCAATTTTATGCCCACGTCACTGCATTGACTTACCATGAATTACATCATTGTGAAACTGGGCTGTCAGGGTGACAATGAGGCCCACTGAAGGACTACCTTGAACCATAGGTAATCCCCCCTGATTTCAGTGGCACCTTTGTTTAGTAAGATGTTTCTGAACATGAGTGAGGATTGGAGATTCTGGTGATATGCCCATAAATCAATGTTAGGATTAAAGGAAAAATTGTCTTGGTTAAAATACATGACTGGGAATGAGGAGACTTGGATTCTCTTCCTGATTCTGCCACAGACTTCCTATAGTCACTTTTTCCAACTTGGAAACAGGGATTAATACAGTTTACATATGTCATAGAAGAACTGTAGGACTTAATTTGTTCACATCCATAAAGAAAGTAGCAGTTTAGGTCTATTGCAGTGGTATCTCCCCTGGTGAACAAGCAATAGCACCCACAGTGGGCCCTGGCGGCTCACCTATTTTGGGTAGTGAACTACATTGCTTTCTCTCCTCACAAGGGTCAACGGGCTGCATGGTTCCTGGCCTACACTTTGCTTTTCCCTCAGACACTATAAACAGCATAATTGCTCACATTTACAAGTTAGCACACAGCTCTCTCTAAGTCAATACATTTATTCTTGAAATAAAGGTAACACATTGAAAATATTACATCAATAAAAGAACCTACACACATGTTGTAAGGTGACTAGCAATCATCCCTCCAAGAGCTCTGTCCTGTGATCAGTCCTTCAAACCTTACCAAAGGGGCTTTCTGTGTTCACAGATTCATAGCAGCTTCAGCTCAGAACAAACACCCCCCCATGGCTAGGGCATCAGGTGGATGTACTGGAGGGAAGGGATAGGGTCCAGAGTGACCTACACAAGTTGGAGGGTTGAGCCAAAAGAAATCTGATGAAACTCAACAAGGACAAGTTCAGAGTCCTGCACTTGGGATGGAAGAATCCCAAACACTGTCACAGGCTGGGGACTGACTGGCTAATTAGCAGTGCAGCAGAAAAGGACCTGGGGATTACAGTGAATGAGAGACTGGATATGAGTCAACAGTGTGCCCTTGTAGCCAAGAAGGCTAACGACATATTGGAGTGCATTAGGAGATGCATTTCCAGCAGATCTAGAGCAGTTATTATTCCCCTCTATTTGACACTGGTGAGGCCTCATCTAGAGTATTTTGTCCAGTTCTGGGCACCCCCAGTATAGAAAGGAAGTAGATGCATTGAAGCGGGTTCAGCAGAGGGCAACGAAAATGATTCAGGGGCTGGAGCACATGACTTATGAGGAGAGGCTGAGGGATTTGGACTTATTAATTTGCAAAACAGAAGACTGAAGGGTGATTTGATAGCAGCCTTCAACTTCCTGAAAGGGGGCTCTAAAGAGCATGGAGAGAGACTGTTCACAGTGGTGACAGATGGCAGAATAAGGAGCAATGGTCTGAAGTTAGAGAGGGAGAGGTGTAGGTTGGATATTAGGAAAACTATGTCATCAGGAGGGTGGTGAACACTGGAATGTGTTACTGAGACAGGTGGTAGAATCTCTATCCCTAGTGTTTGTTAACTCCCAGCTTGACCTGCTTCTGGCTGGGATGATTTAGTTGGAGGTTGATCCTGCTTGAGCAGGGGGCTGGACTCAATGACCTCCTGAGGTCCCTTCCAGCCCTAGAATTCTATGATTCTATCAAATCTGTCTCATCTTTACACAGCTCAAATTGTTGAGCTGTTCAGAATGTGAGGAGATAATCAATTAGGCAATGATCCTCTCCTTGGGGTGTAGCTTCGAAAGTCTGGGTCTAGAAGTAGGAATTTTCATCTGCCCCACCCCACCCTCTACCTCTGATATTTTCTAGCAAATGCACTTATTTTCATTTGTCCCCAAAGTTCCTTCTGATCTGGCACACTGTTAAAAACAGTCCTTTGAAACCTCACTACCCTTCCTAGGATTTACCTGTACCACATCTCCCCACAGCAATGTTACATATAATCTCACAGTCATAAATAGACTTTGCACTTATAAAACAATGGACTCCAAATCTGGTTAAACTTAGTTCAGTAAGACTGCACAAAGCTATTACAGAAGATTGCCATTTCTATCATGAAGCTCTGAGATGTTCAGAGGGAAAGTGCTATAGCAGGGTTTCCCGAACTTTATATAGTTGGGACTCAGTTTTTTTCCATACTTTTTTTTGGCCCAAAAATAAAAACGCATATTAAAAAAAGAATAAAAAATGAATTGTTTATTATTTATTCACAGTAATAGTAGTATATAGCAATAATTTTTATATTTTCTAAAGCCCAGTATTTTTTTTCCAAGGACCGGAACTGAGCTGTGGACCACGCTTTGGGAAAAGCTAGGCTATAGAACTGAAAAATATTTTATACAACACGTTAGCTTGCCATCCTGTGCTGTGACCACTAGACATTACCCCCGCCCTTAGTTAGTGGGTTAAAGTTTTAAAAACATCGAAGTGATTTAGGTGCCTTCATCCCATTGTGAAAATAATTGTGCACTGGACTATACTTAACATGATTGGCTTATCTAGGTCAGTAACGTGTGATTTCTTCTTTTTATTTTATGCCGGTAAAAACTGTGATGTGGCGGCCCTTACACCAATTTAGCTCATTTGGCTCCTGAATCAGAAACATTTTTATATCAGTCTAACTCCATCACCCTTGAGGTAGGGAGGGCGAGGAAAAAAGGGGTTTGCCTGTCTAACGATGTATAGATAAACTCACAGGCACTTAAAATCAGTCTCACTGAAAGTCAACAGGATTCCTATCCCATCCCTCCTCCTTCTTCACTGCCTCTTCCCCTTCTCCTTAACCTTACCCTATCCCATCCCTCCTTCTCCATTGCCTCTTCCCCTTCTTCCATACCCCAACCTCCTGCCCCTTTGCCATGCTCCCCATCCCACCAAAGGTGGATACTCACCCTGGCCCAGAAAGCAGGACGGTGACCATACAGGGTGCCCAGCACAGGGGAAAGAGGAAGAAGAATTACCAGCAGAATGCAGTAGGTAATAGCCAAATGAAGAGCACCCAGCAGAAGCAGCAGCTCCATATCACCCCACATCTTCCCCCAGCTCCAGCCGCAGCGCCTCAGTTAGGTTGGGCAGTACTGCCCTCAAACTATGCCCATGGACTCTGGGAAAGGCTGCTGGGCCTATTCCTGTAGGCGAGGGCTGACACAGTTGGGCCTGATCATATGTTGCCTCATATCTGTGCCCACATTAAGCTTCCTAGATGGCAGCCCTTCCTGCTTTACCCTTGTTGCCTCCCTGCAGTCTCCCACACTCTCCCTTCGGATATGTGCGGAGCTTTAGCAAAACCATTGGCCTCATAATGGACTTGGTAGCTGCAGTTTTTATAACCATCCCTTTGAAACTGACTGGAATGTTCAGCAGTGAACTCCACTCTACCATCTTGGTATATTTCATAAACAGACTCTTGACTGTCCAGTTAAGGTCCATTGACTCATTAAAGCAGTCAGCTAATGGAGAATAAAAGCAGGATGTGATGAAAGAGGGATACGGCAGTAGGTTAGACTCTGCTGTTCTAACTAGTGGCTGTTATAGAACAATGCAGACAGTGGATGAACAGGCAGCGGATACTGAATGTTATTATCATTATTATTAAAAGATTGTGGAGTAGGGTTTCTCTGCAACAATCTGACCCATTTAATTATAGCTCACTAAGTCCTACAGTTGAAGGCTACACCACCTATATCCTGCTGATTAACTAGTCTGCAACATGATGTATTCCAATCCTTTCTGCACTGGCAGCCTCATACAAGTGGGGGTGTGTTTTCTGGGTCTTTAGTGACTTTTGGCTGACTGAAGGAATGGAGCTGTTGGTTGTAACAGAGAGGTGGATCTAGTTCTCCTTGTGGAAGAGAGGGGCGTTGTGAGAGAAGGGGGATGAGAACTCATGATGGACCCCACCTCCCACAGAGAATCCATCCTCCACTGAAGCAGGCTTCTTCAATTACAAAAATTAAAATATCGATCTAACCTTCCTGTGACCAGTTCATTAAAAACTGTTTTTAATAATCCAGAAAAACTTCTGATGAAACTCAACTGCACGATGAATTAGTGCTGGGCCTAGGGCAATGACATGGTAAATGGAAGCATATTTAATTAAAGCTGACAGCCATAATGGCATTGCTTGTAATCGTGTCAGAGGATTATCTGTTGCAGGGCAGTGTGAGGGGCTCTGGAAAATTTCCTGCCAAGCCTCCCCCTTCAATCTAAATGTCTTTGTTTGTTTTGAACACCTCAAATCTGCAGGGAAATGAAATCAAATTTTTTTTTCACTTCTGGCCTTAATGCTGAACTGCTCTGTAAGATAAAAAGCCATCCTTATGTTGAGCAAGCTCGAAATAGTTCTGTGACAGCTGTTATGAGAAAATCTACTAGAACAGCATAAAATCTTGCCCCAGTCCTCACCACACTCCCACTGACAGAGGGAGAAAACTGATGAGACTGAAAAAAGAACTGAATGGCAGAACCAGTGCAGCATGCATGGTTAGACGAGCAGCATAAATATACCTGCTAAACACGCTGCCTAATCTATCATACAAAAACAGTCATTTCCAGGGGCTCAGAGAGAGTGGAAAGTTGTGTTAATCACTGTAATATTCTATTCTGTATTTCCCCTATTAGTAGCATCAAGCAATTTTTTATTATATGTAAATATATAGCTTTCTCTATCAGAAATGTGAAAGAAAAAGCAGGGTTCGTGTGTCTTGGTTATGAAGCCTGACAGGACATTTTTTTGATAAAAAAGTGCTGATTTGTTAAAGCCAAAACTTTTGGTGGGAACAGATCAGTTTCACTGCCACTTTCGCGTTTAAATTTTGTCTGATTAAGAATGGAATTTCCAGTTCAAACCAGAAACAAGACCTTTTGCATCACCAGTAGCCCAGTGGTTAGGTCCCTCACCTGCAGTGTGGGTCACTGAGGTTCAATTGAGCAGAGACTGGAACCTGAGTTTCCCACATTTCAAGTGAATGCCCAGCTGCTTGGCTGCTTATGGGGTGGAAAAATCCCTTGTTTTTAAAAAGTTTTGGAAAGTTTTTAGTTTTGTGCTAAGGCCGAGTGGACATATTTGAAATCTCAGAACTGGTTAGAGGATAGGGAAAGAACTCCTGCTCAGCTTAATTGGACACAAAGCCAATAGCAAAAAAGACAGAGCACAGTCACTCCAATAAACCACTGAACATACATCAGAGCAAAATGATTTCTGGTCCATTACTAAGTGGGCCTTGCTACAGACAGCTTGCTAGTGCCCCTGCTAGTGCTCTTGCCCCACCAGCTAAACAGTGCCTGTCTGATAGTGCGGGGGCTGCTGTTGGTTTAATAACAGGGTGGGATTTTCAAATACATTCTGTATTGGCTAAGTCAGATCCCCTCAAAGTCAATGGGGGATCATAGAATACTAGTACTGAAATGAACCTTGAGAGGTCATCAATCCAGTTGCTGGCACTCACAGCTGGACCAAGCACCATTGTTCTCGATGATCCCTGACAGAGGTTTGTCTAACCTGCTGTTAACGATCTCCAACAATAGAGATTCCACAGCCTATCTAAGCAATTTATATGAGTAAATTAACTATCATGGTAGTTAGGACATTTTTCCTAATGTCCAATCTAAGCCTCCCAGGCAGCAATTTAAGCCCATTGTTTCTTGTCCTACTCTCGGAGGTTAAGGAGAATAATTTTTCTCCCTCTTCCTTATAACAACCTTTTAGGTATTTGAAAGCTGTTATCATGTCCCTTCTCAGGCTTCTTTTTCCAAAGTAAACAAACCTAAGTATTTTAATCATCTCACATACAGCATGTTTTCTAGACCTTTAACGACTTTTGTTGCCCAGGACTAGACACAGTACTCTAGTTGAGATGTCACATCCAGAGTTCAGGATGTTGAAAAATGCCAGTGGGTACAATGATGCAGGGCAAATCCAGTTATACTTGTAGGGGAAATTAAGGTATACAAACAGAACAGAGAGTAATCCATTTGAGAGTCTATAGGTAAGGTATATGCTTAGGGCAGGGGCCTGCAACCCACAGCTCCAGAGACGCATGCAGCTTTTTAAGGATATCTTTGTGGCTTCTGACACTGTAACTGAGAAATTAAAAAACCCTGCCTGATTGTTCTTGATAAATGGTGAAAGTCCTGCAGTAAAAATGGAGCACATTACAAATCATTGTGTGTGCACAGTTCCTAAAATAGGGGTTACAAAAAGTACGGTTTGACATTATTTATAAAAGGACAGTCTCATATTAACATGCATCATGGCTCCTGCATTATTGATTTTTTTACAGAATTTAAAAAAAAAATAGCTCTTCTGCATATTTTGTTTGCTAACCTCTGTCTTAGGGAAAAACCACAGTGCCAAATGGAGATTAAATTTTAAGCAGCTTCTACTATTTCAGAAGTGGTACTTGCTTTAGGGCAATGTTGAGTGGGTATTGCCTGGACTAACAAAGATTTATAACCCTGCTACTTTCTCCCTCTCTTTACCAACTTAGACTACAAGTTCTCTGCCTGAAGGACTGGTTCTTGCACAAGTACACACTGCACTTCGTAAAGGGGACGCCATCTCAGTTGGGCTTTCTTGTTGCTACTTGTTACAAATCACAAGATATCATTGAGGTGAATGTGAGCTGTTCATGAAATTAGAGAAAGCAGCAAGGCATTTAAAAACACCAAATCCTTTGCTGGCATTAATTAGTGCTGCTCCATTGAAGTCCATGCCCTTCACTCCCACTGAGGAGCTGCCCTTGTGTATGTAACACGTTTCAATCAATCAGTGAAATGATGGAAAAGTAATATTTTAGCTTTCCAAATAAATAAAATGTCAATACATGACCACACAAAACAGAGCACTATTTCCTTTTAACAATGCAATTCCTTTATTGACTGACTAACCTTTTTTCAAAAAACAACAAAATAAAGCCTATAGAACTTAATTACAGCACTATTACACAAAGAAATTTACAGAGTAGTCCATCAATTGACGTGGATAATGAGATGCACATGTTAACAATGACAATGACTTTTGTTTTCAATCAATATCTTGGTATCTTGCCACTTGATTCTTGTGGGCCACACAGTAGCAGAATTAAAAGTAGCTATCCAACAGCAAAAAAATTCCAGGACCACACTCCAAAGAGAAATTGCTGAGCTACAATTCATCTGCAAATGCGACACCCTCAGCTCAGGCTTAAACAAAGACTGTGAATGGCTGGCTAAATACAAAATCAGCTTCCCCTCCCTTGGTGTTCACACCTGCAGATGAACTGCTGGTAGTAAGCCTCACCCTTGCTGACTGAGCTAACCTTGTTATCCCCACCCTTGCTCTGGCTTATTTATACCTGGCCCTGCAGATTTCCAAGACCAGCATCTGATGAAGTGAGTCTGTCCTCACAAAAGCTCATGCTCAAAACTTTTCTGTTAGTCTATAAGGTGCCACAGGACCCTTCATTGCTGTTACAGATCCAGACTAACGTGGCTACCCCTTCGATACTTTCCACTTGATGTAAGTCATTTTTAATATTGACCTCTGCAGAAGTCAATATCTATATGATGCAGCTAGAAAAGTCTAGCATCTAGGTCAGTGTTCAGATGCAGAGGACTATGGGGACTTCACAGTAGGCCATCCTGCACTATACAAATGGCAGATTATTTTGAAGCGGCAGGAAAAGAAAAAGAGGCGTTGAGAGACTGGAGGAGAACCATAATGGACAATTAGACTAAAATGCATGCTTCAGTGCTGTCAATAATGAACATGCAGATGGAGATCATGGAAGCAATTCCTAAAAATATCAGGCTGTACAAACTCTATACCCGCTGTGCAATACATGCCCCCATTTCCACATTCATTCTCCTCCCCTTGTCAGGGATCTGTACCCTCCAGCCACTCCAGGCCCTCCACTTCAAACCTCCCTCCACATAATTAGTCCTCTCCCCTGCTCTGGGCTTTGTATCCCCTGTCCAGTCTATGCCCCCAATTACATACTTTTTCCCCCTGCACATTCCACCCCCTCCCCTCATCAGAGTCCCAGAATGGGCGGGGGACAGTCACTGAGATCCCCACACTCTACTCCCAGGTTATCACCCACCAACAGAAGGCTAACATTCCAGCAACCATACGTGTATTATCCTTTTGTTTTCCCTATACCCACCTCTCTGCCTGTATGGCTCCCTAAATAAAAACATTGTAGGGTAGAAAAATAAAGTTTGTTTATTAGTTAACATGCTTTGGGGTTGGGTACCGTTGTGAGGGTTGTCACACAGTTGGAGGCAGTTTCATAAAGGGCAAGGAAACAGATGGGTATAGGAAGGATGCTAGTTAATGGCAGGAGACTCAGGACCCTTTACACTCATTCATAAACTTGGTTTTCAAGGCATCCATGATTTTTATTGCCTCTTTCTATGCTTTTCTGTTTGCCCTTGCGTTCAGTTGCTAATAAGTACTGGCCAGGAGATCTGCCTCTGCCCACCAAACTGGCATGAAATTCTTCCCCTGCCTCACACTTATTATGAAGAATACAGCAGGCCCCAATTGCAAAGGTAATGTTTTCTTCACTGAGGTCTAAGTGTGTCAGAAGGCACCTGAACCTGGCTTTTAAATGGCCAAAGGCACATTCTACCATCAGTCTGCACCTGCTCAGCCTCTAGTTGAGCTCTTTACTGGAGTCCAGTGTGCCTGTGTATGGCTTCATTAGCCAAGGGAACAAGGTTTAAGCAGGGTCAACAAGACTCACTATGGGCATTTCCATGTCCCCAGTATTGATTTTTTTTGTTCTGGGAAGAAAGTACCACTCTAAAGCCTTCTAAACAGACCAGAATTCTTTAAGACTCTGACATCATGCACCCTTCCCCACCACCCCATGTTGATGTCTGTGAAATGACCTTTATGATCCACCAGTGCCTGCAACACCATAGGCAAGTACGCCTTGTAGTTAATGTACTCTGAAGCCCAGTGGTCCAGTGCCAGGATGGGGATGTGTGTTTCTTCTATGGCTCCACCTCAGTTAGGGAACTGTATGGCAGCAAATCCATCCACTATGTCCTGCACATTCCCCAGAGTCACTATCTTTCACAGGAAAAGCTTAGTGATTACCTTGGCTACCTGAATGACAAGCCCCACTGCAGATTTGCCCACTCCAGATAGATTTCCCACTGACCAGTAGTTGTCTGGCATTGCAACTTCCATGGGGCAATTGCCACATGCTTCTCAACTGTCAAAGCAGGTCTCAGTCTGGTATTGCTGGGCTTCAGAGTGGGAGATAGCACTTCACAAATTTCATGAAAGTATCCTTACACATGCAGAAGTTTTGCAGCCCTGCTGATCATCCAATTACTGCAAAAAGATGCCATTGCATTAGTCTGAGCTGGTGTCACAGGACCAGAACCTGCACCCCATAGCGCACAGTGACTCCAGTGCTGCCAACAACTCTGCATTCCTACTTTCCAGATCTTGACATCCTTCACTGCACCTCTGCCTCAATCCACTCATTCTCCCTGGGCACAAAATTCAGAATATACTACACTGTAGTGTGGGAAGTCATCACAATACACAGCACCAAACATTGAAGCATCTTAGGATCCATGTTATTCTTTGTAATGGAAGGTGGCAATCAATGTAAAAGTGAAGCAAAAATTCCCTTGTTCATTTCTTTTCAGTGGGAAGTGAGGGAAATGCAGTCTGGCATGAGGACGTCAGAAACCCAGAACCACTTGCGGCGATGTTTTTTCCCCACAAGACACTGCTCCAACAGTTGAACTTAGGCAACACACTAAGTCAATTTTGTGAGCAGTTTTAGACACTCAACTAACTTCCACCTTATAAAAATCCTTTGTTAAAAAGTCGACTTAAATAAACTTGATTAATAAAATAAAATTTATTCCCACATGTACACATACCCAAAGTGTTCTGAAGAGCTGAAGAATTAAGGTCATTTGCAGTTCTTCCACAAGAGAGTCATTGGCTTCAACATTCTTTCTAAATTTCCTGGGAAAATCCTGAAGATTTTAATCTCTAATTTTTATACCTTAAGTTTATAATTTTAGCGAAAGAGAGGGTGAGGTGCATATAATACTTGAAGCAAGGGGATTGCATAAGGATGCAGCAGGCCTGAAGAGAGGAAACTACACTAAACCAAGCAAATCTGGGTTGTAGCATACTGGCCAATAGGTATGAGGAGTTACATTGCTTTCCCTGTGAAGATACTGATCTAAATCGGTCAAAGGAACAAAAGTACTCCTCACACTAACTGCATATTTCAGTGAAGTGTTGCTTCCAAAGCCCACTTATAGACACAATATGGGAAATAAAAACAATTATTTATTTGGACCAAGTGTAGAGATCACATGGCAGGGAAACGGGAGACACCACCTCTCTTGCACTATTCTGGATCCAGGGAGCTACTGTATGGAGGGGGTGGCTGGACCTCATTTTCTCACACATATTCCCCCACACCCTATTGAATGGAGTCTAAGCAAATGGGACCCATTCTCAGTTGGCCAATAGGCATGACCTTAATTAATAATACGTTATTTCCCATAATAAATGCAATGTAAGACATTAAAGAAAAACATTGCATTATATGCACTGTTTCACAGGTGGTTTCACATGCTTGATGAGAAATGGATTTATGGATTCACCAGCTATCCTCTTGTCATATAGCTGGCTATTGACGATTTGAAATGATTCCTGTTTGTCAGTCTTAGTATTTTCAACATCCTGGTTTGCCCAGTAAGGGTAAAATAAGCCAAACAGAGATGCTGGGTAGAAAATGAGTTGCACAGTGTGTGGCTTCACCTGGTTCTTTTGAATTAAAATGTTCACTATCATTCACTATCAATGTTCACGGAGGCGCCCATCTGTCGCCCTGACATTTCATCTCGGGAGGTGTGCTGCCTGCCAGGGGCCCGTATCCGAGACGTTACGCAGGCATTGTCGAGGATTATCCGGCCCTCTGACTACTATCCCATGCTTCTCATCCATGTGGGCACTAATGATACTGCGAGGTGTGACGCTGAGCAGGTCAAGAGTGACTTCAGGGCTCTGGGGGCACGGGTCAGGGAGTTTGGGACACAGGTGGTATTCTCTTCAATCCTGCATGGCAGAGGTAGGGGCCCAGGCAGAGACAGGTGTATCCTAGAGGTGAATGCTTGGTTGCATAGATGGTGTCGCCAGGAAGGCTTTGGTTTCTTTGACCACGGGATCCTTTTCCGGGAAGGACTGCTAGGTAGAGATGGCGTTCACCTTTCGAGGAGGGGGAAGACCATATTCGGACACAGGCTGTCTAACCTAGTGAGGAGGGCTTTAAACTAGGTTCGACGGGGGCAGGGGAGCAAAGCCTGCAGGTAAGTGGACAGCATGAATACATAAGAGATGAATTTGAAATGGGAAGGAGTATGGGCTACACTGGAAGAGTAAAAAGAGGGCCAGGGCAAAACTGGGAGGCAAGACCAAATCAATGTCTGAGATGCCTATACACAAATGCAAGAAGTATGGGAAATAAGCAAGAAGAATTGGAAGTACTAATAAATGAATACAACTATGATATCGTTGGCATCACAGAAACTTGGTGGGATAATACTCATGATTGGAATGTTGGTATTGAAGGGTACAGCCTGCTTAGGAAGGACAGGCAGGGAAAGAAGGGAGGAGGTGTTGCCTTGTACATTAAAAATGTACACACTTGGACAGAGGTGGAGATGGACGTAGGAGATGGACAGGTTGAAAGTCTCTGGGTTAGACTCAGAGGAGTAAAAAACAAGGATGAGGTCCTACTAGGAGTCTACTACAGGCCCCCTAGCCAGGTGGAAGAGGCTTTCTTTAAACAGCTAACAAAATCATCCAGAGCCCAGAATTTGGTGGTGACGGGGGACTTCAACTATCCAGGTATATGTTGGGAAACTAATACAGCAGGGGACAGACTGTCCAATAAATTCATGGATTGCATTGCAGACAACTTTTTATTCCAAAAGGTTGAAAAAGCTACCAGAGGGGAAGCTGTTCTAGATTTAATTTTAACAAATAGGGAGGAAATTATTGAGAATTTGAAAGTGGAAGGATGCTTGGGTGAAAGTGATCATGAAATCATAGAGTTCACAATTCTAAGGAAGGGTAGAAGGGAAAACAGTACAATAGAGATAATGGATTTCAGGAAGGCAGATTTTGGTAAACTCAGACAGCTGGTAGGTAAGGTCCCATGGGAAGCTAAACTGAGGGGAAAAACGGCTGAGGAGAGTTGGCAGTTTTTCAAAGGGACATTATTAAGGGCCCAAAAGCAAGCTATCCCACTGTGTAGGAAAGATAGAAAACATGGCAAAAGACTGCCTTGGCTTAACCAGGAGATCTCGCATGATCTCAAAATAAAAAAGGAATCGTATAAGAAATGGAAACTAGGACAAATTACAAAGGACGAATATAGGCAAACAACACGGGCGTGCAGGAGCAAGATTAGAAAGGCTAAGGCACAAAATGAGCTCAAACTAGCTACAAGCATAAAGGGAAACAAGAAGGCTTTTTACAAGTACATTAGTAACAAGAGGAAGACTAAGGAGAGGGTAGGGCCATTGGTCAGTGAGGAGGGAGGAACAGTAACAGGGAATTTGGAAATGGCAGAGATGTTTAATGATTTCTTTGTTTTGGTCTTCACTGAGAAATCTGAAGGAATGCCTGACATAGAGAATGCTAGTGGAAAAGGGGTAGATTTAGAAGTTGTAATAAGAAAAGAACAAATTAAAATTTACTTAGAAAAATTAGATGTCTGCAAATCACCAGGGCCTGATGAAATGCATCCTAGAATCCTCAAGGAGCTGATAGACGAGGTATCTGAGCCTTTAGCAATCATTTTTGGTAAATCATGGGAGATGGGAGAGATTCCAGAAGACTGGAAAAGGGCAAATACAGTACCCGTTTATAAAAAGGGGAACAAGAATAACCCAGGAAACTACAGGCCAGTCAGCGTAACTTCTGTACCAGGAAAGATAATGGAGCAGGTAATTAAAGAAATCATCTGCAAGCATTTGGAAGGTGGTAAGGTGATAGGGAACAGCCAGCATGGTTTTGTTAAAAACAGATCATGTCAAACCAATCTAATAGCTTTCTTTGACAGAATAACAAGTCTTGTGGATAAGGGAGAAGCGGTGGATGTGGTATACCTAGACTTCAGTAAAGCATTTGACATGGTCTCACATAATATACTTACCAATAAACTATGCAAATACAACTTAGATGGGGCTACTGTAAGGTGGGTGAACAACTGGCTGGATAACCGTACCCCGAGAGTGGTTATTAATGGATTTCAATCCGGCTGGAAAAGTATAACTAGTGGGGTTCCGCAGGGGTCTGTTTTCGGACCGGTTCTGTTCAATATCTTCATTAATGATTTAGATATTGACATAGAAAGTACACTTATTAAGTTTGCAGATGATACCAAGCTGGGAGGGGTTGCAACTTCTTTGGAGGATAGGGTCATAATTCAAAAGGATCTGGATAAACTGGAGAAATGGGCTGAGGTAAACAGGATGAAGTTTAATAAGGACAAATGCAAAGTGCTCCATTTAGGAAGGAACAATCAGTGTCACACATACAGAATGGGAAAGGACTGCCTAGGAATGAGTACAGCAGAAAGGGATCTGGGGGTTATAGTGGACCACAAGCTAAATATGAGTCAACAGTGTGATGCTGTTGCGAAAAAGGCAAACATGATTCTAGGATGCATTAACAGGTGTGTTGTGAACAAAACACGAGAAGTCATTCTCCCACTCTACTCTGCGCTGGTTAGGCCTCAGCTGGAGTACTGTGTCCAGTTCTGGGCACCGCAGTTCAGGAAGGATGTGGAGAAATTGGAGAGGGTCCAGAGGAGAGCAACGAGAATGATCAAAGGTCTAGAGAACATGACCTATGAAGAAAGGCTGAAAGAACTGGGCTTGTTTAGTTTGGAAAAGAGAAGATTGAGGGGGGACATGATAGCAGTTTTCAGGTATTTAAAAGGGTGTCATAAGGCAGAGGGAGGGAACTTGTTCTTCCTTGCCTCTGAGGATAGAACAAGAGGCAATGGACTGAAATTGGAGCAGGGGAGGTTCAGGTTGGACATTAGGAAAAAGTTCCTAACTGTCAGGGTGATCAAACACTGGAACGAATTGCCAAGGGAGGTGGTAGAATCTCCATCACTGGAGCTATTTAAGAAGAGGTTAGATAGATGGCTTTCAGGGATGGTCTAGAAAGTGCTTGGTGCTGCCATGAGGGCAGGGGGCTGGACTCGATGGCCTCTCGAGGTCCCTTCCAGTCCTACTCTTCTATGATTTTATGATTGTTTCTTCTACACATGGCAAAATTAATGGCAACTTTGTCATTATTTTCTGACTTTAGACAAAACATTGAGATTAGGGAGGTCAGTTGTGATGAACTTCATAAAATAATCTATTTGAACAAATTCTTTCAGGGGAAAGAAGCCACAGCCTTGATGTAACTTTAAAAATGTCCTTACCATTTTATTTTTATAACCATAAATAAATAAATACATACAAACAAGAGAGTATGGGCATGTGTACATGGGAGCTGGGAGCAGGCCTTCCTAATGGGGTATACAAATATGTTAGCTGATGCAGAGCTAGTATGCTAAAAGTAGCAGTGGGGATGGTGCATGAGCCACAACAGCCTATATTAGCTGCCCAAGCACAAGCTCATTCACATCCTTGAATTGATGTTTGGGGGGATAACTCATGCCGCTGTCTGTGCTGCAAAATCCACACTGCTATCTGTAGTGCTCTAACACTACTCGTGCTAGCATGTGTTGCTGATATGGTTAGGAAGGAGTGGGGAGCAAGGAGACAGTAACAAACAGGGAGGCAATTCTGCTCAGGATCTAATTTTCAGCAGACAACATAATTTTTGTTTTATGTATTTCTTGTTAGCTAGAATTATTTTCTGTTGTGGGTTCCTGTAGCAGCAGGTAAAGGACATTGTAAAAGAAAGACAATGCTACAAATATTTAGTTTGTTAAGTTTCAAAATTGTCCTTAATATTGTTACACTGGGGGTTGAGTGAAAACCTCTCTGAAATAGATGAGTTTCACTGCCACCCTTCATCCAGGGTTAATATAACAAGCAAACAAGCTCCTTTATGGAACAAATACCTGACACAACAGGAGCCCCTGCTCAAACCTCAGACCTCATTAATCTGAGCTCTGTGGGCAGAAGCGTTTCAAAGGAGAAGGAATGCAAATGGAGGGCTGGGTTTGGTTGGGTAGGGTGTGTGTAAGAGAGAGGAGCAGAAAACAGCAAAGAGGAGGCAAAAAGAGGAACAACTGGAGCATAATCCTGAATAAAGTGGACACAGCTTTTGGACAAAGTGCTGACTGCAAAGGGGCATGGAACTGTGAGCAAAGAAATGGTCTCCTACTGCTTGCAGAGAATCAGGACTTTGGGTACATTCTTTCAAAATAAACAGGACTGCATCAAAGAAATGCCTAACTCAGATCATTCACTTTTCCCCCTCATGGAAACAATCCACAAGACTGGAAATCACCTATATCAAACAGATGACGAAATTAAGTAGATCACCGTGTGACTGGTAGGTAAGCAAACATCACCCTCATTTTACAGATGGGGAAACTGAAGCAGAGAGTGACGAAGACCCATATTTTCACCAGCTGAAGCTGATTCTGGATGGATCCAATTTTGGACGCTCACCTTGGGGACCTGCAGGGCCTGATTATAAGGAGAGACAAGCCCCAGGAATGTCATCTTAAGTCACTGGGAGCTGCAGGTGCTCAGTGACTGTTTCTGCCTGAGGACATAGGAAGTCAATGACATCAGGTATAGTTTGGGCCCCCACCTTATGCACAGGTGCTAATTCATTATCAGTATCAGTTCTCTGGTCCTATCAGCTAAGACATGAAGGCTCTATTGCAATCCCACAATTGAAAAAACCAAATGTAGAGGTAACTTGGTAATGAGTATGTTGTGATTATAATGGTTTAAATCCAGATCTCTGACTGTCTCATGACCCCTGCAGAGGTGCTCTTGTGATAGTTTCGCTGACAGTGCTAAAATCTGGTCATTGCAGAGCAACACACATTTATACCCAAACCCCCCTCACCTAATTCACTTGCATCGCCACACTGATTGCTCCAAGATGCGAGCAGATGTCAGCCAGGAGAGCAGGCGTGAGAGGAATGGAATTTAAATCACAGCATTGTTTTATTGGCGGGGGCGGGAACCAAGGGCTCAATCTTTCAGACAAGATCTGTGTGCCATTTGGAGTCCCTTTAAAGCCACATTAAGGTCACTGATCTGCCTTCTGTGGCTGGCCAAGCTATTTAGCAGTAAGCCACTAATGAGCTCATGCTTATGCTGATACTTCAATACTTTATTTTGCTTCTCACAAGCTCAAAACCTAGTCCCCAGCAGCTGAAAGATGAAAGTGTTTTTATAAACCATGGAACATGTTGGTAGTACTTGCCTCCCTCTGCCACCATCCCACAGTGACCTTGCAACATCCCTCAGACTCTTGGCTTCTGGGAGCTGGGCCAGGAAATGTAAGGTAAGTACTTGGAGGGCCATTCTTCCTGAAGTCCTTCATACATCCTGAGGAGCGACTGCAGAGCAAACCTGCATGACTGCAGAATATGACCGAGCTTTGCCAAGGCAGATGCAATTAACTGTTTGTACTCAGTGGTGTGCAACACCCCTGGCTCAGGTGGGGCCAGTTTGGTTCTCTCACATAGGCACAGCTGCTGCACCTTCCGGTTAACTGCTTGCTGCAGCTGTAATAGATGATCTTCACAGCATTATGGATGTCTGCCAACCCGCTTGGTGGTTGTATTTCTCCCATGGACAGCGACGGCAGTCTTGCAAAGAGCAATGCAGTAAATTTCAGACAGCTGTCCAGCTGGGTAGATCTGGTGTATTTAAATCCCAGCATTTTACTCTGTGCTCTTTAGCTCCCAGATACTGCACCTCCCCATCTTTTCTGTGTCTGACAGAATAAAAAGAACTGGAGGTACAGAATGGATACGTGACTTTCACAAGGTCACAGCTGGGGACCACACTCTGCCCTTGGCTCCAGGCACTACTGCTGCCCTTCTCTGGCTCTGAGGACAGAAGAGATGCTTTTAAGCCAAATTGGCTGTATTCAGGGTTGGAGGCAGTGTCCAAGATGAGCTATTGGTCACCTCTCTTTGGCCTGTTCTACTGCAGGAAACTGAGGAAGCACCTGCCAGTCCTGCATTCTTACTAATGGGTAAACACTCGTGCAGGCCTTTTGATGGTGCCATTTATACCTGGGAAGGATTGCTTGCCCCACTCCTTTGTGGGGCTGTTATGTCCAATGGTAAAATCAGCTTCACAGTCTGTGCTACAGCTGGAATCTCTAAACTTAGGGCTACCATATAAAAGAGAGGACACCCCTGAGAGGGAGTGTATCTGTATCAGTCTCCACCAACTCACCTTGTATGAATATGTTATTAGCATGTATATATAGAACATTCATACAAGGTGAGTTGGTGGAGACTGATACAGATACACTCCCTCTCAGGGATGGCCTCTTTTTTGAAAGGTCAGATATGGTAACCTTACTAAACTGAGGCTGAAACAAGCTTCTACATTTTTCTATTGTAGACAAGGAACAAAGGAGGGACCAAAAAGCTCAGATGCAGTGGCAACATTTCCCCCTCCCTTGCCCACCGGTCGGCTTTACAAACTTCTTTAAAATGCTTACAAATTCCCACACTCTCTGCTACAGTCTGCAGCTATTCAGTCCAGCCGCTGGCAGACATGTGAAATGCAGCTTGCAGGGTGTATCTACACTTGCATTCCTCTTTCAAGAGGTATGCAAATGAATCAAATTGCAAATGCAAATGAGACATACATTTGCATATTTGGCACCTCATTTGCATACTCTAATTTCAAAAGAGCATCTTCGAAAGACGAAAGCCAGAGTAGATGCTGCTGTTTTGAAAGTAAACCAATATTTTCGAAAGAATCTTCTTCCCATTAAATAAAGGGAAGGATTCTTTCGAAGATGAGATTTACTTTTGGAAGAGCAGCGCCTACACTGGCTTTCTTCTTTCAAAAGAAGCTCTTTTGAAATTAGAATATGCAAATGAGGTGTTGGGTACGCAAATTTATACCTCATTTGCATTTTCAATTTACCTCATTTGCATATCTCTTTTGAAAGAGGAATGCAAGTGTAGCCGCACCTGTAGTGTCTCTGCTCTACTCCCTCACTCTACCCGCACTGCTCCACTCCCTAGTGTCCCTTCCAGGCTGAGGAGCAGGAAACAAAGGGGCATTTAGGAACTTTGGCCTTTTTTCAAGGGGGTGCCAGTGATGTGCACCTAGCAGCAGCCTCCTTACTGCACTTGCTAGTTGAGTTCTCCCTCCCTGGAATATTATAAGTTAAATGTTAAGAGCACTGCACTAATCCCAACTCTGCCAAGCCATTTGCTGGACTGTTTGGAACAGTAAAATAGTGTCCAGCTATGGGACATTGGTGCCACTTCTCTGGTCATAAATAAATGGGACTGCAACTTAAGGACATGGATCAGCATGTCCCAAGCACAGGCAGGCTAAGGAAATGGTGACTTTCCTTTGGTATCATTTCTCTTGTTTTTGCATGTCTTGAATGTTGGGTGTAAGACAATTCTCTCTGTACACAAAACTGGAGCTACACAAGCATTCAGAGCTGACATCACCAGCTGCTCCATGTCTTGGTTCTTGGTGACACCACCAGCTAACAACTGTCATCTCCTTCCTAGTATGCCTTGACTCGTTCCACTTGCTCTTCCTTTTGAGCCCACTGTTCTCCCTTTCCTCCTTTCTGCATTAGCTTGGCATTCCCCTGCTAAATCATGGCAGAGGTATATACTTCAGTATGTGGGCCCAATGCAACGGGGAGCAAAGATGGTCTGGACATCACAGAATTGGGCCCTAAATTCTTAGACTGTAATACTTGCCTCTGTAACTGATCAAGTAAATGGGCTGAATGACTGAGGGATGGATCCAGCCTTTAATGCTTTTCCTTTTTCCTATATCTGGTGATTAAAAAAAGGTGGGGTGGGGGCATTAAAACCATCAAGCCAACAGGGCAAGGGGAGAGGGAGGTGGGCAGAGTGAGGCTGGAGTTTATAGGGTACCACAGTGTTTTCATTTTTTTTAATCTAATGAAAATTCAGTGGAATCGTCTTCCTCATAAACCTGTACCACTCGCTTTCCCTATTGTTCCAATTAATCAGCTTTCCAAAGAGGCTGAGTGGTAGGTAACTGGACAGTTAGATCATTCCTCTTACATGTGCTTAAATGAAAACATGAAATACTAAAGCATGAATTATCCAGCTTTACCTAGGCTGCTGCGGAAACCTCTCTCTTCATCCCTTATTTGCATTAAATTAAACACTTTCCATTCTGGTTTCAAATGAATTCTATAGCTGCAATCAACAAAATACCTACCTGCCAATCCTTCAAAAGGGTATTAAGACCAGAATCCTCAAGAAAGCAGAGCTCTGGAATGCCAGTCACACCACACTTACCTGGTGAAGGAACATGAAGTAGCATTTGAGGGGTCTTGTTAGCTTTTCATGATTTTCAAGTAACTGGTTCTTGAAAAGAGATTTGTTCTATTGAAATATAAAAGGAGGGGGAAGGGAGGTCAGGAAGTTATGTGTTGTTAGTAATATTACAAACAGAGACAATCAGGTGCACTTCTTTGTTGCCTTTCTCCTATTAAAGCCCAGCCTGTGCAATTAAAATTTTGCTGAGTAGCTGATGTAATCTGAAATATAAAAGGTTAAACTTTGGGTGAGGAAATTACCAGAAAATGAATGTTTGTATTAAAACAGCAGCTTGAGTCTTCCACTGAGATCAGGGCCTGTTGTGCTAGCAACGGTGCAGATTTATTGTAAAATGACAACCCCAAGTCCAAAGGACTAACCATTGAAATAGGCCTTGAGCGAGAGAAAGGAAATATTACTACCTCCACATTACACATGGGGCCACTTAAAAGACTTGGTCAAGACTACACAGGTAGTCCATGGCAGAATCTCGCTCCAAAAGCTGTTGTCCCATCTTATTTTTCCCCCATATACTGCTGATGTGGTCACTCCCCTAACTAAAAGGCTGTAGCACTATATGGACATTCATTATCAGGCTAAGAAAAGACAGATGTGATCATTTTCCTTAGCTGCGTTGCAAATGACAGCCTGGATATTTTACATTGAAACATCTTGGGGTTATTTTTGAAAGAAAAAAAAAATCTCCCCACACAGTACGTTTTCCTTCTGTGTTCCTCTTTTTCACTTCACAGCTTGCCCAGTGTAACTAGGCTATCCAGCAGCTAGACACTTGGGGCTGATCCATGCCAGCTGACTGAGACTTACGGGATTTGGACTGTGGGGCTGTTTCCTTGCACTTTTGACTTCCAAGTCACAGTGTGGGTAGGTCTCAGAGCTCAGGCTTTGGCCTCAGTTGTCCAGCGCACACTCACTGCAGGGATTTCTTTGCAGAAAGAGGAAGCTGGGTGGCTTCTGTTTCTGTTGTAGTTTTGCACCTTCGGGTTCTGCTGCAAAAGCAGTATCTGGCTGTGTTTGGGTTTCCAGCACTGCAGGGGAATGCTTAAAACTTTAAATGTTATTGACGCTTCAGAAATCAACTCTCATTGTTTCCATTCATATCTCATTTGGTAATGTTGTTCTTAGGACAAACCTGACATTTGCAACCTAAAGCCAAAGCTTGAGAAAGTAATCAGTGAGTTGGTTGCCTCAAATCTGGAGGGGTGGGGGAGGGAGTCAGACTTGCAAGGTCCTGACTTTCAGAGGGCACAGCACCTGCCCACCAAAAATTAGGCCCTGATCTATCAAAGACAGGTATCTTCCTTCCAGGATGCAATAAATAATGCTAATGCAAAACTAGGAAGGAGTCTTAGCTCTGCAAAGTAGTCCTCAGATGTCAAATGGGATTGAAGGGCTGTAATGGCTCCCAGAGATGCTATTCCTATGCCCCTGACCTTGGGGTGGTTGACTGGGTTTCTAGATGCTAGGTGGTGAAGCTGTTGGTGTGCTGTGACTGCTGCTAATCCCATTAATCATAATTCTCCCACTTCGTTGCAAACAGCTCTGTGTTCGTTACAGCTGCCCGTTGTTTTTCATTTTACACTTAAACTGTAAATTGTTGAAGTCAAATACCACCTTATATGTGAATTTAGTGGCCTCTACAATGGGGCTTGTGTCTGGCTGGGGCCCCTATGTTCTATCCCAATACAAATAAATAAATACACTCCCCTTTCTTCTCCCCGTGCTGTATATAGTTGATTAACACAATACTTTTTTCCACATGTCAAGATGCTATATATTATAGCAGAGGCTGGTTGTTTTCATGGCTAACAATGGGGAAAATGTTTTTTGTTGCACCAATGATGTAAAAGAATTGCTCTTCCTCACCACCACCTCAATTATATATTTTTTTTAAATTTAAAAAGATGTCAATTGTGATATTCGTTCAAAGAGGCCAAATCCACATTGCACAGAAAAAGAGTCAGACTCTAACAGCAGTGGTGTTCTGACCAGTTTAAATAAAACATGTTATCTGATGCTGAATGAAATACATGGTTTTGCAGAGCTATTTGTTGGTAAAGCGTAGGAAGGTAGCACTTGCATCATTTACATTCAGTCCACATTTGGGACGGTCTTTGCAACCAAAACTAGCTGCGCATCTTTAAAACAGAAGCACAATCTGAAGCAGGTCTGCAGAGGAACAGTGAGCATCTCTGACTCTTTAGAAAGGGTGTGGAAGCTGTGGTAGCAAGACATTTTTCCCCCTTCTTGTCTGATATTAAAAATCATTGGTCTTATTTTGAACCATTAAAACTGAGCCAGACTCCCTGTGCTCCGAGTGAAAAGCACGTTACAACTGGTATGAGTTCCTACCAAACCCTTAGAAGTGGATTTGGCATGGGCATTCAGTGCAGCTGAGGAGATGGAGAGGAGGCGGATGGCTGTAGGGGCATGCCTCCCTTGGGAGCGGAGATGATGATTCCCAGCTCATGTAGATGTGCTCACCCTCCCTCTCCTGGAGCTAATGTGCTAGAGATAATAGAGTACTTGTAGTAGTATGGGCAGCAGTGACATGGGTTAGTTGCTCCAAGTATGCAGCCACAGGGTTCCAGCAGGTGTGTACTAGGGGAGGCTAGTCACCACTCATTGTGGCCTTTGCTGCCATAGCTATGTTACTCTTTTTAGCACACTAGCTCTGTAAGAACAACCTTATCTATGCAAACTAGGAAACAGGCTCCCTCCTTATGCCAGTTCAATGTCTACACTCAGCACAGTCAGCTTTCTACTTCCTACTCCTGGGCTGGGCAGGGAACAAAAACAACTGTTCAGAATTACACTGGCTGCAGAAGTACCCTTAGGCACTGCTGTGCCTGATAAAGACCTCGCAGATTGCCATGAGCTTCATCACTCCCCTGGCCTGCCTTCTTCTCCAGTTGTCTCCCTCCCTTTAGTTCCCACTGCTGGCTCTACGTCACCCAACTATGGCCCCTGCGGGAGTCCTTAGCTGCCCATTTAGGGAGTTCATCAGCTGTTCCTTGTTGCCTCAGTACCACAAAGCAGCTTTACCTAGGACCAGGAAATTGACCCCACATCTGTATCATAAAGGGTGCAACAATAACCCTGGAGAGCCACATGCCTCAATTTGGAAACCAGTTAATGGGATTGTGCTGGGAGCAGGGGCAGTATGTGAACCTTCTCTCCACTTCCTCTTCCCCTGAGCTCACAACTGCTGCAAAATAAACAGGGCCTTGCAGCTGCTTTTCTCAGTGGCAGGCGGGGAGCCTGCCTTAGTTTCCATGTTGCTTCCACGAGCCAAATCTGGGGGCTCAGGGGGCTGGCTCTAGCCTGGGAGCCATATTTTTGCCCAGCCCCAGCCCAGATGATGATGTCATCTGTGTAGTGCAAATAGAGAAGGGGCACTTGGGGACAGCCATAGTAATGTTGGGATACTAGGGGGCTATGCGGGTACCGATAGCAGTGCCGCTCACTTGAAAGTATAAATTGTCTCCAAACCTGAAATGGGTCTAGTTGAGGACAATGTCCCACTGTTCAGCCACCATGTGTGTCATGACATCATCGCGGATACTATTGCTGAGGGCTTGTAGTCCGTCTTTGTGTGAAATGTTGGTGTAGAGCTTCTACATCTATCCTGGCCAGGATGGTGTTTCAAATGTCAAAGCAAGTGGTGATTGTGAGTGCTAATCGGAAGTCCAAGACTCTGAACGCATTCCTCACTCTCTGTCCTCAAAGGAAGAGACCATGTGTGTAAGGATGCTGTCTGCCTGTTTTCTGTGAGAAGGGGCACTAGGAATGGACTCAAGGAAAGAGCCTTCACCTCTGGACTTTCTGGAGTTTAACGAGGCAGAATGAGTGAATGAGAAGAGGAAGACCCCCAGAGTTATTCATATTCATTCAGAGATTTTGGGGGAAAATGGCATTTTATTACTTCACTACAACCATTTGGAATTATAGACTGACTCACCTGTACATATATTTTACCTGCTTTAACCTCTCAATAACTCTTACTTTCTTTTCTTAGCTAATAAACCTTTAATTACTACAGAATTGGCTACCAGCACGTCCTTTGGTGAGAGTGCCCGTTGATCTGGGGTGCCTGGTCTCCTTGAATTGGGAGCAACCTGATTTGGTGTGATGTTTGGTTTAAGTCTTTTTAGCACAAACTCCAGTTTGTCTGAATGGCAAGATAGGCTGGAGAGACTTAGGGCTCTGTCTGCCACTCTCTGGTAAGACTGGCAATATGATCTGAGACTTCACATTTGTCACTGGTTTGATGAAATATAACTATGGAACATGTCACAAGCTTGGGGTGTTTGGCTGTCTGCCCTCAGTTAGGCACTCACAGTTGTGAACCACTCCAGACAGTACGACAGCTCCACTGGCTACAGGACTGAGGCCATCAAAGACGGCTGAAACAGTCATAATTAGACAATGATATTTGATCACTACTACTGATCTGGGTTGGATTTGAATCAATGATCTGCAGGTAAGAGGCTCTATTATCTCATCTTCCTCAGTATTCAGTACCAGCAAGTTACTTTTTGTTCATCAAGAAATTACCTCTCTATTACAGAAGCGACCTGGGCAACGCAAGCTTAACTGTTTTATTTTATTAGTTATTATATTCAAAGAAACACACTGGGCCAGAGCGAAGAACTATCGAGGTCAAGCAGAAAATAAAATCAACAAACAGTGGCAGTTGGTAACACAAGCACCTACATTACCTGCCTGTGCCTTGACAAAGGCACAGATTGGACTCATGTTCCCTGATATATTAATAAAAGGCTTAGCACAAAGGCCAGAGAGGACTAGAGGCGTTTGTTCTGACACAGAAAGAAAACAAATCAGCACCTAGGGCTCTATAGAATTCCCTAGCCCCTGCCCCTTCGTCTTTGTTTATTTAATACCTTTCTTTTTTTAATGAAAGTAAGTTTACATAGTGAGGCAGTCAGTAAAAAGGCAGAATGCCAGCAGCAATATAAAAGGCACGAGTTTGAAATGACCATTCATTTATTTGTAATATTCCTACCCTGATTGCAGGCAAACAGGCCTTTTTAATAAAGGCTTATGCCACATGGCCCTATTGACAGGGAGAAAGGACAAGAAGAACATAGTAAACAAGTTAGCTCTATCTCCCAGATAAATTAGCTTGATAAGATGTGCATTTACCTTATTCTAGACAGGAAAACAGCATTTACCTACTGTTAATTTAGGACATCACCCTATTCTTAACAGCCATAGCCTGACTCTTGGTCTTAACTAGCTGAAAAGATTAAACCAGCAAAATACTCCGACTGATTACAACCTGCCCATTTCCTATGACACGTTTCTGACCTGTTGTCTGCTAGTTCTTGAAACCAGATCACAAAGCCAATCTGCTGGTGTGATATCCAGGCCCAAATCTGTCACAATGAACACAATTTCCATCAGGCTTATTGTGCCTGCTTTCTGTTCAGCTTTAGGAAGGCAGATATATTAAGAAAAAGAACCAGATCTATTTCCTTCCTCCTCAGCATCTCCATTTATGCAGCCTCTTATAATAAATGGGACCTGTGGGATAGTGGATTAAAGTTCATAAAATGCTCCAGTCGCCAATAACAATGGCGCATTAGAACAGCTGTATTCCATCAGACCAAAGAGCCATCTAGCCCAGCAATCTGTTCACTGACAGTGGCCAACGCCCAGTGCCCCAGAGGGACTGAACAGAACAGGTGATCGTTGAGTAATCCACCCCCCCGCCACATGGACATCATCACTGCCCACTCTGGCTAATAGCCATTGGTGGACCTCCATGAATTTATCTAATTCTTTTTGGATCATGTTATAGTCTTGGCCACATCCCTCTACCATATCTCAGGTGGTCCTTTGTTCCTAGAGGGGAAGTTTCAGTGCTGTGGACAGAGAACGCTTTCTGCTGCAAAACAAAATACGCTAGTTTGAATGTAACCTTGAGTCTCATTCTTTTTTGTGAAGGGCTCATCGTAGCTAGTGCCAGATAAAAACTATTCAGTAAGTCCCACCCCATTACATGACAGGCTACACTGCGCCTGTGGCAGGCAACATAGCAAATCTTACACAGACTTGACAGTAGTTCAGACAGGAGAGACCCAGGGGCATATATTCCCTCACCTCATGGTCCCTAGGCTCAGACATAGACACCAAACTAAAAAACACTGGGGTTATTTTTAAATGACATGGCATTTGTTGCCAGAGTACACACAAGAGTTTTGATAGCTTCTATTTAATTATTTTGAAGTTGTGAAGTAGACTTCTAAAACAAAGATCTGTGTGATGGAGAAATGCTAAACTGGGACTTAAAAAACAAGGACCTGACGTTCTAAAGAGCTCAGCATGCAACATTACCTCCCATTTAGGCACTTTAATAAACAACTAGATTTCCAGACTTTTTCAGCATCTGGAAGATCTGGCTTCTATTAAGGACAACCATCACAAAAGACAGTGAAGCAGTAAGCAGAGTGAGGTATTCAAACATATATATCCTTAGTTTGAGGACTGAGAATTTACGCATGTAACTGCACACTATGAGATTAGAGCACAACCTATATTCTGACTGCATTTGTCATACAGTGCATTAGTAAATTCACTTTCATAGAAGCACTTATTACCTTAACTATAGAGAATACAGGCCCAACCTAGAGAGGAAGATGACATCTGCAGGTGTTGACATTTACATTGTCTCATGAGCTTGTCTGAAATATTTCAGAACAATTTTTTTATAAACATACACTAATATATTTGCACTGCTGGTACCTAAGAATAATTATCAATGGAATGCCAAATACACAAAATTCCTATGTTTCTTGGCTCACCTAGAATGACACCACATGATAAAATTTGAATTGTATCATTATGCCACAAGAGGTTGGGTTAAAGACAAATATCTCTGTAGGCTTTTAAGTTAAAGCAAGATGACTGTTGGATAGAATCAGTGAGGGAATATAGGCCCACATGAGTCCTGGATAAACTGTGATTTTAAAATTAGTTGGTAGTAGCATCAGTCATTGGCCCAAAGCATGTGATCAAGGTAATGAGAAAGAAGTTGTGTTAAACTTGTAATGACCATTAAAGCACCAGTGTTACCTTTAAAGTCTGGGCTGATGTAATAGAAATAAAAGATGGTTAATTGGATATCAGGTACAGTAAATAATTAGCTACATAAATGTGTTTAATACTCCGTAAAAAAACCAACCTTGTTTCATCTGGCCTCTGCTAAGTTTCAATAATTGGCAATAACCTTCTGTTTGTTAAAGGGTATAGGAAGTAAACTCTTAAAGGATTCTTTGTTAATACCTACCTGACCAACTTGGAGCCAACTGATATGGGCAAGCACCCGAAGGTTTAGCACTTTCATAAATATTTTGAATCAGATTCTTATAAATGTTTTGTTATTGTTTGGCTATAGTACATTGCTTATTATGTAGGCCTTTTTTAGACATGTTCAATACTATTCAGCCCACTGAATTAATGAAGGATTTCATGGTTATAGTAGTTTTATGATTGCATCCTGCATTCGTAATAATTCCAGCAATGAGTGGGAAGGTATTAAGCCCTGAAATTTTACTTACATTCCCAGAACGCCCTGAAAAATTAACACTTTCTCGGATTCTTGGGCTGCTGAATCATTCACATGACAAAACAAGCCAAAGATGCTGAAAGTAATATTTTTTGGAAAATATACTATCACTATGATTTGGTTTTGAGCTTTGTAGAACAATTCTGAAGTGACAAAACCCAGTTTTCATTTCAGCATCAGATCTGATGACTCTTCATAACCACATGGATCATTCTACTATAGGATTTTAGGCATAAGATTCTGGAATATCTCAACCTAAGTCCTTGTGTACACCAGCCCTACAAGTCAACATAATAGAGACAGCAGCAAGCAGTGGTAGAATAAGTCAAGAATGACAGGGCAATGAGGGAGGCTTTTGAGACACAACAGTATAGGATATGATGCAGATCCTTTAAAATAAGAGGGGATGCAAAGAACCCATTGTTTTGTATTCTGGGAGGAAATAGTCTCTCACTGTCCAACTATGCAAATGACAGATCTCCAGAGTAACCTGGCATCATGTATCTCACACTGGTATTCATGAACCTTTCTCCATGGTTGACCAAGGCCTGCATGATGAATAAGTGTCCTTTTCGCTTGACAAACTCATGTGCACCTTATGGAGGTAAGGGACAGAGCATTCCAGTGAAGACATTATCGCAGTTTCGGAATCTCATTCTCTCATAGCCAGCAATTATTCTGGTGACATAGGCAGTCTTCACCACCTGGGGGTAAACCAGAGTATTATGTGGTTCATAAACTCCAGCACTACAGCATTAACAGGTAACTTGCCAACACCAAACTGGTTACCTACTGAGCCATTGCAGTCTGGGATACATTGGCATTGCTGTAGCTAGCTCCCAGGTGACAACTGCTCCATTATTCTCAGCCAGGATGCCGCCTCCCCATGGGCATGTCCTGGTCCTGAAGGGTCAGACAAGCTCATGAAGGCGTCTTTCATGTGGACATTCTGACCCACAGCTGCCATCTCAAGTGTACATGACTATGTAGTTCCATTTGGTGTCTGTGGTCATGCTTCAGAACCACCGGCCAGCATAAGGAGATTCCACAGCTATTAACATGCATCTGCTGGCTCCACTGCATCACATCTGCATGCAGCCTGCTGGATTGCCTCAGCAAAGCATGCCAGTGCCTCTTCATAATGATAAAATGCTACTGAAATGCCTACTGGCACCATTTCTAGGCAACTGCCCCTTTACTCTCCCTCTATGGTGCCTTGAGGGTTCCCCCTTTAGGATTCTCACTCGCACACATCACCTCTCTTGCATGGAGACCTGTCTTTTACACTCCTGACAAGGTTTTAAGACTACACAGCTCTCTGCCTGACGCTGACATCCCTAAGCAAGCCGGTCTGCCTAAAACCCAATCCCTGCACTTTTCTTTTCCTCCCTTAGAGGGTTATAAACAGCATACTGCCAGCAATTACAAATTACCATAGAGCACTCCCTAGGTAACCACATTTATTCTGAAAGTAAAAGCATTATAGCAAAAACATATAAAAACAGAACAAGTCAATATATGCACGCTAAAAGCTTACCAGAGGTCACCTGTCAGCAGTATGGGTTCAACGTCTATCCTAAACTTCACAGAAGGATTGGTGCCCACTTTGAACAGAAGGTCCAGTCTCTCTGTGAGATCAAAAAGAAGGTCCCTAGGCAGTTTAAATTAAGTCAGTTTTATGCCAGCGGCACTTTCTTTGTTGTTCTCTCAGGCTCTGTCGACACTAGAGCATAAAGTTAACTTTGAGGGAGTTAGGTCAATTTCATAATGTACCTGTCTTTACTACAAATATCATTAAGTTGATTTCTATGGGTCGGTCCTAAGGTCAACTTTTTTACTCCAGCTATTTCACAAGGAGTAATGCCAAATTTGAATTTACAAGGTCAACTTAATGCTAGTGTAGACACAGTGTTATTTAATTCCATTTTATTGGCCTCCAGAAGTGTTCCACAATGCCCCCAGTACATCTTTTCTGACCATTGCTTTCACCGCCACTGCTCTCCAGATAAGCAGGAAGTAGGAAACAGGAATCAGTTCAGGATTTCTGGCTGTCCCCCCCACTATGCGGCTGCTGGGCTCTCCAGCTCAACCGCTCTACCACATGGCTGACGGGCTCTCTGGCTCGACCCCTCACCACATGCTGGGCTGCTGGGCTCTCCGGCTAGTCACCTAGCCCCCACCATGCAGCTGCCCTGCCACCACATGGCTGCTGGGTCAAAATTAAGTGAATAAAAATAACACTGTAAAAATGAAGCACTTCAACAATACCATGAAAAAAGTTTTCAATAGCTCCAAATTAAAACTTTTCAGATTGTTATTTCTGCATTTTACATTTCTCAGGACTGACCTGCTAGCCTTGTAATGGCTTGTACTGGGGCCACGCTGTGGAAAAATGGCACAAAATACATTTGGTAGTTTGTTTTCAACAGGAGCAGGGAGTGACAGAAATGCACTCTGGGATGATGACATCAGACACCCACAACCACTTGCAGCACCTTCCCCCCCACCCCTGATAACACACTGGCACAGAAACCCAGAATGCAATGGGGCGCAGGAACTCTGTGACAGGTACCCACAATGCACTGCTGACAGAGTCAAACTTAGCAAAGATAATGGAGACACACTGTCAACTTACTAAACATGTGGACACTCACCATCAACTTTATAAAATACAGTGGAATAAAGTCGACTTTAATAAATTCGACTTCATTTCCTAGTGCAGACATAGCCTCAGGAAAACCCACTTGAACCACTATATGCAAGCCTCTCTAAGAGGTGGTACTGCTCTGGAGGTGGTTAACTTGAGTGATTTATCTTAATCACCCCCCACTGTTCTTAGCTCCTGGAGATGCTTAAAGAAACCCTGTGCTCCTGACATGGCATATAGTTCCAAAACCACTTACAACCTTAATAAAGTCTCAAAAGATTCTTCATACCATCACCATTTGTCACTCTCATGTCCTGTTTTCTCTGTTCTTCCCCAAATGCCAACTGCCGGAGCAATCGGGAGATGGATGCATACCTTACAATAGATTGGAAAACAGGTCGCAGAAGGTCATATTTAAATAGGTACATAAATGACCTGATTTTCAAATGTGCCAACTGCCCTGTATATCTCCAGGCATGCAATAGGAGCTGCAGGTGCTGACGAAGGATGAACAAAATCAAGCCAGTTATTTGAATACTTACACATGGATTGAAGAGTTTCACATCAGGTATAATTTTGGAAAATATTCCCCTAGGTATCTTTCACCAACTGGTAAAGACAAATGGGCAATTTGGGGTATCTTGGCTTTTTTGTTTAGTGTGTAATTTGTGTTTAAACATGACTGCGACCAGTGGGGAAATACTAATTCCTGCTGTTTGCTTCATATTCTGTTTCAGTAAGGAGGAGAGGAAGAAAGCCTGCTGATTCCCAGCAGCAATGGTAAGTCACAAAGGCTATTTGGTGCAATACCACACTGCTTGCCAGGATATGATACAGTAATGATGGCATACTCCTTGAGGGGGCTATCCGGAGACACCTGTTAGTTTTGCCAGAAAGGCTGGCATTAACTGTCTTGCTTCCAGCAGGCTACGTTTTCTCATTCCAAATTACACACTAATTGGAATCATTATAGTTCATAACCACAGAAGATAGGAACATAAATGCTCACAATAAGCTTCTTCATTTTCTAAATAGGGCATTTTGGAATTTAATTATCCCCTTGAAGTTGTACATAAATACTACTCTCTGTGGTACAGAATTATCCAAGTTGCACAGAAATTTAATTTTAAAGAGGATATTTTCATTGTCTTGAGGGGACATTGAATAATAGGGTCACATTCTGGTATTAGCTATGTCCACAAAGCAGGAGAAATTGTTAATATCACTAGAGTTATTCTAGATTAAGTCTTGGAATAACAGACCCCAAATTGGCCTGCTTTTCCTTCCCATCTCTCCCCCAAATTTGAGGCTTTTTCAGCCTTTGTCCTGCTGGAGTTCTGTACTAATTACCTGTTTGGATGACAGGAACAGTACTGAAGTCTTACTAGCTTCCTGACAGCAAAGCTTTTCAAAAACATCCATCATAAAATGTCAGTTTGGGAGGTCCGTTCAACCCATTTATGAGACACAATGGAATCCAGAATGCTATTAATTCTGTGCATCAATTTATCTTGAATGAACCTGGCTTTCCACAAAAGTTCACTGGAATCATTTGATTTTAAATCACCAAGTAGCACTTCAACAAATTATGTGAAAATTTAACTTCTATGGAATAAGAATTAAATTTTAAAAGCACAGAATAAAGTTGTAGGTAACATTTGAGATGTATAGAGAAAGAAACTACTTGTTTTTCCTTAGAGAGAGAGAGAGAGAGAGAGAGAGAGACTTACCTCACAAACATAAAATATCCTGACGTTTCAATTATCAGACTTCTAAGTAAAAGCTCCTCTACTCATATATTCAAGATTTGCCTATTCAGAATTTGAACAACTTGAGTAGAGTCAGCTACAAACATAGTGCTGTTCACTCCCTTTGGGGCATCTAGCACTGGCCACTGTCACAAGACAGGATACTAAGCTAAATGACCCTTTGGTCTGACCTAGTATGGTTGTTCTTATGGCAGACTTCCCCTCCCCTACATTTTTGTCCAATAATCCAATGACATGAATATGCCTGTTATTAAAACCAGCCAAAATTTCCATAAGAAAGGGGGAGGGCAGGGATTGGTCAAGTATACTTTTAATTTAGATGTTCATTTTCAGCAAAAATATCCAAAAACTGATTTAAAACATATTTTAAACTCTTGAATTTTTGCAAGAATGTTTTTCCTGACCAGCTCTACCTATGACCACTATAAGTTGTATAATCCAAGCCTTGTAAGGTTTTCCTTCATTGCATTTACTAACAAAACAGTGTTCATATACCAATCGTCTCCCCTGGAACAACAATAGCTAGTATTTCTACATCCCTTTTCATATACAGATCTTACATCACTTTCCAAAACTGACCCTGTGCAAACTATGAGGAATGTAACCCTTAAATAGTCTCAGAGGAGTAGCTGTGTTGGTCTGTAGTTTTACAAACAACAAGCAGTCCTGTGGCACCTTAGAAATTAACAAATTTATTAGGTCATGAGCTAATAAACCAACCTCCCCTGCAATATAAACCCTGGATTCTGTTTTTCTTCCTCATCTTTCCCCACTAAAGCTCGTGACCTGATAAATGTGTTAGTCTCTAACGTGCCAGGGGACTGCTTGTTATTTGTAACCCTTAAAGAGCACCTCCAATTTTCCTTTCATGCATTGTACCTAACCCTGTAGTCACACCTGTGCTGTGACAGCATCCTCCCCAAATTGGTCCATTTATGTCTTGGGTCTATTCCTTGGGACATCATTCTCCATCTCCATTTGAATAGGTGAAAACCAATAGTAGAAAGCAGCAATAATTACAAACAGCGAAACAGCTTACTCCAGAACCACTACTTCTCTGATCTCTAAGCATCTGAACTCAAGCAACAGTTACAGAAAACAAAAATTGCTGTATTTTCATGTGTTCAATAAGCTTTTTGCCCCAATGTCATATTTCTCAGAGAGACATGATGATGCAGTTAACAATTACAATAGAATCTCTGGTTGCTATAGGAAAAGAACAGTATGTGTTAGGTTTGTTAATGGTGCTATTGTTAAAAATACCCTCCAATATCTTAATACTATCCCTCCACCAACATTTTTGTCACATTTATTACTATACACATAACCATGCTACAAAAGGACACTAAAGCGTGTTGCACTGTTAATTTACAGACAAAACATTGGTGGTAATTTCCTGATAGTTTATTCTCTGTATTTTCAAAGCCCCTTTAAAAACATTATTCTTGAATATTTGTTTTTCAAGACTTTTATCAGACGTAAGGCAGTTTTTGGACTAGGTTGCAGCTGATCTTTTAGGAGGGAACAATAGAAGCAAACAAACCTGATACCTAAGGTAAAGCAACAGCTGCAGCCACCCTGGTAAGAAATGAATATGCTGATTAGTGTGTAACTCTGGATTTTCCCCACTGATTAGCAGATATTTGAACAGTTATTCAAAGAAACCAATTTCCTTTGTACCTTGTCTTAATAAGCATATAACTGGCTTCATGTATTCCAGTTACACACAAGTCAAACTGTTAGCAAATCAAGGCTGCAAGGGAGGAGATGATATTAGAATACTAAAGCCTGTGACTACCATAGGACGCCATGTCAGGTAGAAAAATCAGTAGTCATTCAAAGTCCGTATTCACATACGGCTAAATTCAGTTCTCAGCATGAACCTGAGGTGGATTTCAGAACTTTATTACAATGTTGAAATAATCTCCAAATTAAGTCCAACCCAAAAGGCAGGATGTTGTTGAACTAGAAAAGAAATTGCATATGGTAGGGGCAGGACAGATTCAGCCCACCAAGCCTTTTGATCCAACCCAGCCCAGCAGGACCCTGAGGCAGGCTCTCTGCCGTCTGCAACCTGAGATTGGCTGGTGGCTCCCTCTAGGTGCCACAAGCCCCTTGTGGGGAGTGGTGGAGGAAGACTTCACATGTTGCCCCTGCTCAATCATTGCAGCTCCCATTGGCCAGAATTTGGACAATGGGAGCTGTGATGATTGGGGTGGGGGCAGGGGCAGGGTGTGAAGCCCCTCCCACCCCATCAAAAGACGTATGGAACAGAAAGGCACATGGAGGGAGCCTCCAAATGTTTTGAGAAGCCTGGGGCTGATGGAGGCATGGGGCCCGCCCTGAGGACCTGCTGGCCTGGAGTTATATATGTTCCCTCCTGGCCAGAGCATGCCTCTAGGCACTCCACCCCCTCCACAACTTCATGCTCCAGGTCATCATCCAAACCCTCTGCACTCCCTCTCCCCAAGGTCACAATTCCCTCCCAGACCCTGCACCCACGCCTGCATCTCTCCTACCAGCCAGGATATTCTCTTGCACCCATACCTCCTCCCAGACCCTGAACTCCATTCTCCTGCTTCAGGTCCCAACTTCCTCCTCCACTCAAACACCTTCTCAGACCCCACCAACTCTTCTGCATCCAATCCCCTACCCTGAGCTTCCTTCTGTGCCCGACCACTGTCCCAGACCCGTACCCCTAGAAAAGTACGGCCCTTGACCATTTACCAAATCTTGGAGTGATCCACCATCAAAAATTATTGCATACCCCTTGTGTACGGAGTCCTTAGTAAGTCCTAAAAAAGGGAAACAAGCAGATTTTGGCAAAGCAACCTGTGGCTACCAAGGAGGTGCCTGGGAGGGTGGCTGGTTCATTAGAGTTTTACGAATGCTAGGGAAACAACTTGCAGAACTTACAAGAATCGCGTTATGTATTTAAACAGCCCTTACCTGACCTCTTTTCATTCCGCCAGGCTGTCTTCCAAGAGTTAGTGGTAGCTGCAGTATCACTACTGGGACGTGACAGCCAGCCAGGACATATCACGCTTAGTCTGTGTTCCTTCCATATGTGGGACATCACCAAAGTTGGCATGTCTGACACAATTTTTAGTCATCTTTTTATTACTCAGACTGGAGCACCATATGGGGAAAAGTTAACCCCTTTAAAATTGTACTGATTTACCAAGGATTAAATAAATGCATGATGTCACAATCAAATCTAAACCCATATTACAGTGGGTTTGATTTTGGGGTTATTGTTTTCACAATTATTACCCAATGAAGCTGCTTAGTGATGAACCTCTGAAGTGGTTATGTATCATTCTGAAACCATGGTTGGTAATACATTTGTATAAAAACATTTGAATTTGGCTAACCACCTAAAATGTCAGATAGAAACTACCTACATTTCAAATCTGCTCAGATACCTTATGTGTAATGAGAGAGATGCAAAGAATAAATAGCAACAGTATAGTTAATTATATAAATTGCAAAAGCAAATGACATTTCTGAAGCATCTGAAGATATCTTTTGTGTCTGAATTATAAATTAAAAGTTCTAGCTTACCATTAAAAATTCCACGTTTCAGCATACCAGAGAAGATACATTTCTGTTGTGCTAAATTGACAAAGCTACAACAAATGTTTAACATTTTATTTGTAAAAGGTATTTACAAAGAGATATTGCACTAATTATCAGTTCTGCTTCAACAGATGAAAGAAAAAACTCATCTGTATTAACAAAATCAAAAACTAATACAAAAGATTGAGTAACAGGGAGAATAAAGTTTATTTAAAATTTCTAAGTACAGTTAGTTTCCCTGATTACAGCCCATGTTCAGTATGATCTCGAGTATGTACATATACAGCTATAATCTTAGAAATCCTTGTATCTCTATGCAGGTATGAATTTTATATTGTACATGAACCATCAGAAGAGTTAATGTCAAATGTAGAGTATACGCATAGCTTAACAACTGCCTTTTCCCTGGAAACTGCTGTCATTTTAAATAAACTGAAGAAGCTATGCAATAATACTTGTCCAATAATTTAAGTTTTGAAAAGTAGTGCTAAAACAGGTGTGACGTTGTCCTTCTTCCATGGATAATGCCAGGAAAGTGATTTCTCTCATATTTCAGTACTGATCACTAAAAATATGCTCAGTCCAGAATACAGTGAGAACTAGCATAAAGTATATCTCAGTCTATTTGCCAGCTGGACCATCATGGTGCATTTCCGGGGTGTAGGTCAGCAGAACAATCATGACCCAGAGGTGAAGCAATGCCTGGCCAATGAAACACAGAAGTTAGCACACAATGCTAACTACCAACCATGATTTATAAGTTGTAAATCTGAATATAGACAGAAGCAGCGATTTCTGCATATGTGTTTTGCCCAAGTGCCTTTCGTAACACATTTGTTTCGGGGCTTCTTCCATTTTATTCCATTGCACCTAACAAAGGAAGGCAATTCTGATTTGCACTGTGAAGCATTGTGCCAGAAGCCAAAATAAGAAGCATTTTACAGCAAAATTATGAAACACTTGTTATAAATTACAATTAACGTGTCAGTCTCTTGCTAGGCATGGACAATATCTGAAGAAAAAGAATTACATCAGATGGTCCCATACAGGACTAATTTACCACACTGACCGAGATCCAGTTTAGAAAGCAGTTTCAGAACCATATTAAATCAGTAAAATTATCAACTGTTTTCAGTATGAAGCATTTTGCTCACCTTTTGAAAAAGTATAATGGCAGCATTAAATAAGAAAGGAAGAGGGAAAGCTCATCAAAATGGCCAAATTCCATCCCGCATTCAAAAAATGGAACAGGTGGTGGTACAGAAAAGCGGCGTTACACACACTTGACAAAATTAAAGGTATTTGGCTGCTTTGTAACCCCAAAGAGTGCAGCCCAAGGCACCCAGGGATTTATTTTAAAAGCATTATTATGCTTTCTCAAATAATATAGTCATGAAATACAGAGTTAGGAGTACTGAAATATTTAACATAACAGCATACTGCAGATGGGCTCTCTTATATAACTACTGATTACATCAACTGACAGAGACATCAACCCTCTAGTGGAACTGGGAGAAATTTCACTGGAAGTCATGAGAGATGTGAAAAACAAACTACCTTTCTATAGCCGAAGACTAAATAAAAATCATGCTTGCTACTTTGTAGCTTCTTGAACAGAATGATTAATAACCACCAGGCTGAGATAAAATATTATTAAAACATCAGTTTCCAAGTTGTTATTTTAATGGAAGCCAGTCAGCCACAGAAATGTAGTATATTTTTTCAATGAGACTAGAAAATTACCACCAGTATTAGTTATGTAGAAATGTACATACTTTTAAAGGTACTACAAATTCAAGGCAAGACTGTACATATATTGTCAAGCCACATGATTCAAGAACCTGTGTTCCACAAGCAGACTTTAAAATAGAACAGTCAAAATTAATTATATGCGCTTTTTCTTTTATACACTACTGAATGTCTTTCAGATGAAGGCTGATATTGTATAAAACTAATGATAAAAAATACTGCACAATGTTGTACTCACCATATAAATGATCACAAATACTCTTGCTATGGGATACCGTCTTAAAAAGATTCCCAGTCGAATGCTGTGCACGTGAAATACAAACATTAGGACTGAAAAATATTCTGATTCCTTTATCCTAACCCCTCCCAAAATTGTAAAAACCAACCAGCGTTACACATATTTTTCCGCATTTCTGCCTTTTGAATTTTACTTCTCACTCACAACACAGGGGAGCTTAGCTGGCAGAGGTACGTCCACATGGCCTCAGTGCCAGCACTCCCCTCCTGAGAAGCACATTTTGCATAACTCTGCTGGCAACGGCGCTGGGCAGAGCACCATGTAGACATAGCCTTAGTGAAAGAGATGTGTGTCTTTCTTACACTTAGTTATACCCGAGAAAGAGAATGGCCCGTAGAATTCTAGTAATAACACAACATGAAGATTATTATTTCTGTAGATTGCATCATGGTTTAGTAATCTGCTTTAATAAAATAAAAATACACTAGTGCGAAAGTGACAATACTAACACAGAAAAAACATTTAAGTCTCAAGTGTCACATACAGCAGGTCACTCAACAAGGAACCAAGGGTATGAGTAATCCTTCTATAAATTTCTTACAAAACTAGTCTCAGAGGGGTAGATATGCACTACAGAAATGCAAAGCATATCCTATTGAAGCAGCCTGGTTTTTAAGGTTTAAAACTATTACTCCCAAATGAAATGATTTAAGCTTAAGCTTCCCTTTTTTGTGGAGAGCAGAGGGAAGACTAAGATAAGACAGATAAGGTAGCTCCTGAGACAAGAGATCAGAGTAAGTTGGTTGGTAATTCCAAAGCATTTCTGACTCATTCTAGGCATACATTTTGATCACCGTTAGTTCACAGCACAGAATTTTTCTTTGATACTTAAAAAAAAAGTTTGAGGAGTAGCTAGTAAAATAATGTATAACAGCTATATTTCATGCCATTAGTGCTGATCCATGAATACATGGTAACATGTTTCAGTAAAACTAACATACTGGGTGCATTTCCAGATCAGGTAGAATGTTCCTCATCTAAACAACACAGAAACATGACAGTCGGAAAGTTCTGATAAAGAAGATTTCTCTGTCAAAGTCTCAGAAGAAGAAAAGAAATGAGAAGTAGTAGTAGCTGTGACATTGGAAGACCAGGCGCAAGCTCTGGTCAGTGCTGTAAGCATCAGCTGAGCGCTGACAAATTCACAGCTGAAAGCTCACCAATACATTAGTATTGGTCAAGGTGGGTGTTTAAATTTGTAAGAATGTGTCTAAGGCAGGTATGGGGAACCTTTTTTGGTCAGGGATACTGACCCACAGAAAAATCAGTCCAGGGCCACACACAAGTAAAAAGCAAAAACCAACCAACCAAATACCTCACATTCACCTATTCCTGAGAAGTAAAAAAACACTCCAGACCCCCACTCACCTGCTTCCAAGTGAGAAGCAAAAAACCCTAACTCCTAAACCTTCACTCATACTCAACTTAGGGCACTGTGGCTTGTCCTGTTCTGGCCAGCTGGCGCTCCTTCTGCAGTTCTGTGGGGGCAGCCAAAATTCAGGGATTCCAGCTTGCAGCACAGAGATCTAATGCAGGCCGTACCAAATTAAGCCTGGGGCCAGATCTGGCCTGTGAGCTGGAGGTTCCCCACTCCCCATCTAAGGTAAGTGACTAGTCTCTTGGGAGTGGGAGCAACCCAATTATTTTGTGATCTTTGATACCTGGCAACCAACTACCACAAAGTCCAACTTGCCTGGGGGCAAGATACATTGGAATGCCCAAAGGTATAGTCTGTGACTCTCTGTAAGATTGCTACAATGACTCAGGAATTCACAGCTGATACTGAGTTGGGTAAATATAATCACAGAACGCACCATCAGTTCTCCCAGTTTGTCCTGAGGCTGACACTCACAGTTGCTACTTCAGACAGCATGACAATGTCGAAGTTAATTGTTACATATATACGATAACTTGCCATGTTCTATAAAACCTGATAGATTCTTTTAACATGTACCCAGATTGTAACATAATTTGTGACAGCAAAAGAACATACCCATCACAAGATATTGTGATGGGAATAAAGTGAATGGGAATGAACCATATTTAATTTAATATGAATTTGTACCATATTAAACATAGGGTGTATTTTTATACAATTAGAAACAATTAAAAGGAATATTGAAGAGGAATATTACATAAGGAACTAATCCAAGAAGGGAAACATTCCTTTATGACTAATATACTCTTACCTAAACTGGTCTATACTACTTGCAGCTTTGCGAACTTTTCCATACATTCCTGCTACATTAGCATCTACATCACCAAAAAGGACAGGAACACTTCGCATGCGAGCACCTATTTAAAAAACAAACAAATCTGATTAAGCTAAAGATTCACTTCCAGGTAACTCACTTGTCTATTCAAGAGGTACATACAGTTAAATAATTAATTTCATCTTCTTGAAATGTTCAAGATTTTCAATGCATACAGGAAAGGAAATCAGATGAATTATTGTATATTTAAAGGGCACATCTGTCGTGAGAGGAACTGCTGGATAAGATTACAATTCAGTCAAAAGATGTATCCTAGAATATGTTTTTTATATTTTTGTATATACTAAATACACATTTTTAGTATCCAGCACAGATGTTTTATACTCCAAAATAGGAAATTATAATAAGACAAAAATTAAATATATCCTGCAATGATTTGTTATATTTTTATCACAACAACACACGTGCCAGGCAATTGCTTTATCCGATAGCATTTCTAATATGAATTCAGGGTTCACATATACAGGGTTTTATAATGTCATGAAAAAACCTGAAGCAGATTAAAATTTTCACAGATTTTTTTGAATTGAAAGTCTAAGTGTGACTTAACAAAATTACCTTGTTTTAATTTGGCTTTATAAAAGCAGAAAAAACTGAAGACGGTATTTCAGATTTTATTATTCTCCTTACAAAGGAAGTTGTAAAAGAAAAATAAAAGACATTCTACAGGCAAATAACTGGGCTAGCATTTTAAATTAAAGTCCAAGGAGTGGGTATAGTTTGTTTTTAAGTTAATACAATTACTTTTTTCACAGTGCTGCAAAGTAAGGTATCAAAGCAGAAACCAATAGCAGCTGAAGTTTCTCAGATATGATACTACTCAAAGCAGCCAAACCAATCCCAGTGAAGAAGACACATTTGTAGACTGCTTTCTCACAGGATTCCAAGGAAAACAGAATGAGGGCAAACTAATTTTAGCCAAACAGAGGACAATGAATTCAAGGTTTGTTAGAGCTTTCCAAGAGAAACTTGACTGTAGAATACTTATTACTATCCCCACCTTTCAAAAGACAAAAAAAAACCCACAACCACCTTCCCAACCACAACTTTTCCAAAAAAAAAAAAACAAAAAACCACAACACCCCATCACAGGACACACATGCAGGTACCACTGAAACCCACACAAAGTAATTCACAGGTGAAATTGCACTCCAGGTTACAATGGCAGATGTCATGATAAACTGATGTTAAAAGAACATACACGCTATAATTTTAATCACCACGTGTAGAATTATGATTTTTGCTTTATTAAATTCACTTAAAATTCTCTGGACATTGAATAGCCTTTTTTTGTTATTTTCAACTGTACTAGTCAATTGAAAAGATCAATTCACTAAACTCCTTAATTACCATATTTCTCTTATACATAGAGATGTTTAGGGAAATGAACGGGGAATGTAAGTCCTTAGTTAAGCTGAGCACACACACATTTTTAAATATTATCCTTCCATGTTTACCTTCACCAATGTCAATTCCTGCCATATTAATTGTAGGTCCATTAGTACTACTGCCTTGGGCAGTCTTAAGCTGTTGCTCAAGGCGTTCCAGCTGATAGACGAGGGAATTTTTCTCTGTGCTAAGACTCTCCAACATGGTCTGCTTCTGAATCAGAGTCTCCGTCAGCTGATGAAGCCGATTTTCCAGCTCTGACTGACTGCTGCTGCTCAAAGCCTTGTTTGTGAGCTGAAAAAGAAAAGTCAGTGCAAAAAATCTAAGCCATTACACAGGTTTTGAAATAGCTCAACTCCAATGTGCTGCACAAGAGAGGATGATGCAAGCAGTGAGATGCTTCAAATTTTAATGACGTGACAGCTATTAGAGCTACCATCATTAACAAAGGCCAAGACACTTGACTATGAAAGTATTGTGCCTTGGTAACTGATTTCACTAGAAAGCTCCTGGCAAGTTTGTAGGCATAAAACATGAAGAGGGAAGTGAGGGAACTTGGTGCCAGTTAACTGGAAGGCTGTTACAAGTCCATGGCAGCACAAAAGAAGGCATGAAATTGGACATAGGTGAAGAAGAATTAGGGAAAGGGAAGGCACATGGGCACTGGATACAAACAGAAGAAGGATGAGACTAAGGGCTTGTCTATCCATATAACACTTCAGTGGCATAGCTGCTCTGATGCAATGCTTAGTGAAGATGCTCCTTATCCTGTTGGCAAAGTTAATCCACCTATCCAAGAGAAACTAGCTACGTTGATAGAAAAAGTCTTCCTGTCTACACCAGCAATTCAGTCAGTACTTCCCACAGCCTCTGGGCAACAGAGCTTTACTGGCATAAGCCTATAGTGAAGACTTAGTTGCCTTGGTGGTGGGGGAAGGGGGAAAAATCAGCCATATTTATAACTTTGCGCTCAAAAGAATACACTCATCCCTCGCCATACAAGCACAATTGGTTCCCAACTTTCTGCTAGTAGGTGAAAACTTGTAAGAGGGACATTAAATTACCAGTAAAATACATGTAAAAGCCTCTGGTTCCTAGTGCTCCTCAGGGAAGGAGTGGCAGCATGTGACGCTGCTTTGAAAAGGTAAGTGAACTTTGGGTTGGCAGGGGGTTGTGGAGGGTTAAGGCCGGGGACAGTTTGGGGCCATGAGCAGGAGGGTGGGTTAAAACCTGGTGGCGGCTTCTGTGGAGGAGGTGGGGGCTTGTTCCTCTGGGCTGCAGCATAGGAGGGCTTGTTCCTCTGGGGCCGGGCCAGGATGGGTGTTCGGAGTGGGCCGGGGAGGAGGGCTGGGGGAGTGTTGGGAGAGGGCTGGGTGGGGCTGCGGATCTCCCCGGCCCCCAGGCAGGGATTCCGTGGCTGGAGCTGAGCCAGCTGTGGAGCTGCAGGTTTCCCTGCCCCCCCCCCCCGGCCAGGGACCCCGTGGCTGGAGCTGAGCCAGTTGCAGGGCTGCAGGTCTCCTCGCCTCCTGAGCAGAGACCCTGCACTTGGCTCATATAAGCCGGGGAAGTTCACTTTGCACAGTGAACAATGGTAAGTATGTGTGTCCCTCATTTTAGCAAGTACTCATAAGTAAAGTACTCGTTAAACAAGGGATGAGGGTACTTGCTTATGGCTTAATCCACTGACTGTGAACTATACTAGTAAAAAAGAATGCGTGTCTTCCCTCCATAAGGGGGCAAACACCAGATTTCTCACATCAGGCTAGTTCTAGCAGGCAGGCTTCAGATTTCTACAAAGTCTTGGCAGACAAATGGGATCTGACAATTTACATACAACAGCTCTCCAATTTATTTGATAGAGCTGTAGTGACAAAAAATAGCTATTAGTGAGGATGGGCATGGATGGTTTCCCTAGCCTCTGTTTGTCAGAAGCTGGGAATGGAGGACAGGGGACAGATCACTGTTCTGTTCATTTCCTCTGAGGCACAGAACACTTATGTTTCTGAAGACAGACATTTTAAAATTATGTGCTTTTGACATTTATTGCAAAGTTAATTTTCCTTGTAGAGTAGATTTTCTGAAAACCTAATATACTGTTTCATTACTGGAACCTGAACAGTGCATGCGACTGTCAAAAGGATTGCACAAGCACCAAAGTTTTTCAAACAGAATCTGACAATTTCATTTTAACAGCTTTACAACCAGATGAAAAACAGAGTTTTACACAAGCAAAAGTGTAAACTAAAACAAAGAAGGTAATTTAGTTTTACCACCTTTTTAATGGTTTAACAGCATTAAATATACTTAAAGGCAAATAAATTTACCTGATTTCTGAGTTTCTGAATTTCCTCCTCTCTGTCTTTTATTCTGCTTTGTAAAGTATTCTTTGTCCGGTACAATTCTTCTTCGTTGTAATGGAGTTCCTATAAAATTAATTGCAACCAATTACAAAACAAAGGATTTAATAGACAGCTTTTGGAAAGTATTTTGGGTGACATTTTAGCCACTATTTGAGGCTTTACAATAAAGCAGGGTGTTGTATGTTATCCTAAAAATCTTACTGTCTAAAGAAACAAACAACACAGTGAAGGAAGGGATGTAGCAAAGGAGTACCTGACTGAATAGTGAAGAGACCTTGTTAGTACAATTTTTGTACAATGCTTTTAAATTCCCACCTAAAGATAAAACATGTTTATTGTGATTTTTTTTAAAATCTGCCTTAATTCAGTCACCTACTCTTAGAGCAGCACAAAACTGAACTCTCCCTTCAAATCACTGAGTATGCACGGCAGAAGACAAAAATCCTTATCTTACTCATCCTCAACCTGTCTTCAATAGCAAAAACCTAAACAGTAAATACTTTAAAAGAATCTCCATATATAAAAAGTCACAGTTCCATATGTTAAGTGTGGTACTCTGTGCTCCAAAGCAGTTATTAGGTGAATCTTATAATCCCCTTAGTTACCATTGTGATGTGAAATATTTTGCATAAAGTGTGTCCTGCAACATACTGTTTTAAAAGGCTCAATATGTTGAACTAAAATATCCTGTTGGATTGCATGGACTATCGCTGGATATGGGGTTATGAAACTTTGCTGTGTGTGTATTATAGAAGCATGTTGGGAGGCTGGGAATACCCAGGACCAGCCTCAGATGCAACAATAGAGAGATACGCTAACAGCCCATTAAAGAATGCACACTCCCAAGGACTATCACACGAACCTATACAATAGAGGCTGCTTGACCTAGCTGGAAGAAACTAGAAAGGAAAAGAAATAACATCATGCCTCCCCGCCCTCCACCCAGGTCTGCTGGGCACACTCCAGTTGCGGCCAGGATATAAAAGGCAGCAAAGCAACTCGGTTCTGGGTTGACCTCAGGAAGGGAAGGAGGAGCATCAATAGCTCCTGAGAGGATTACTTTTACTCCAAGATGTGGAGGCCAGACAGACTGAGATGGACCCTGACACACAGACATGAGAGGGCAGAGAAAGGAGAGACCAGAGAGTCCCAGAGATGGAGGATTCCCGAGACTTGAGTAGGAAGAGACCCAGGGAAGTTTTACAGGGAACAGTGACCGAACTGGAGAAAGGCTTGGCATGTTTTGGTCAGACCCCCAACAAGCTGATGCAGGTAAACCCACCACTGACTAGGCTCTGGGTTGTGACCCAGTGAAGAGGGCAGGCCTGGGTCCCCCTATCCTGGCCACCACCTATTCTGAGATGATAGTCCAGCTGAGTAGTCGTCTTGATTTCTGCTCAGGTCTCGTTGCCCTGAGAGCAAGAGTTACAGTATTGACTCTGGCCATTGTGCTGCACTTTCCTGACAGCAAGAGCTGTAGTACTGACTTTGGCTGATAGAATGGTGTAGCCTATCAAGGGCTGTATTAAGGACTGGAGCCTCTGAGTCTCACAACCCTGAGACACAGGCCACCTCTTTCAACTCAACTGGGTGGCAATGACACCCCTCCTTCCCAATCCTGGTAAGTGATGGGGATATCAGCTCTGTGACAATCTCTCTAATGGAAATTTCCAATCGCTCAATGAATATAAAATTTTCACAATTTTTTTTACTCCACTCTTTGTCTCTCTGTTGATATAGCAAGGCCTTAGGATATACCCCATGCTCATAAGGACAGAGGTAACAAAATACACTCTACCATCTGCTTTGGTATAATAAACATTATTTAGCCATGCATCTGGGGCAGATTTAAACTTGTGAATTTTAATTTGTTCAAGCAAGCATCAAATTAAAATGTAACTTCCAAAGGACAGATAATCCTACAAAATAAATTGTTCCATGCACATTCGTATTCTCCAGCCATACTTATTTTTTTCTTCTCTTAACAGCAGTTACTTGTTTACAATTACAAAAAATGCCATCAAGATATCAGACACTGGCCTGGGTTCAACTGAATAATTAACCTAATAGTACTAGGCATTAAAACATTCAGTATTATGGCACATTTTAAAGTAGAGAACTCCTCACAGAGATTACTATGGAGTTCTGCTTTAAGTTTAATGGAATAATATGGCTCAGTATGCTCAGAACCTTTTATTGACAATTTAGCCATACCATAGACTAAGCTGTCCAAATGCAACAATACTTGGACAATAGCTTCCAAAAATATCTGTGTAAGCAGGGACATTATTTTCAAACTGCTACATGCTAATATAATCAAGACTTGCTGAAATCCTTTGGATGAATTAGGCAGCAAAAGTTCTGTTGTACCTCATATTTAAATGTTCCAATTTTTTCTTATTTATAGTTTTCTAAATCATCTCACTGGAAATACAAAATGTGAAAGGAGCAAACAAAAAGATGTTACATGTATTTCCTGATATAGAATACACTATTTACCTAAACAGTAAATATACTGTAATAAGTACACTTCGTTTTTTTAAAATTTAAGCCATTTTATCGTTTGTTGTTAAAAACGTTTACAAACAACTATATATGTGGGGCACAGCTGGATCACACAGGATTTTTACATATAAAACCGTTGGATCTCTCTAAAACTGACCATGGAAGATCAAAAAGACAACTTAAAATTGTGCCAGGTGTTCATGTGTGGGGAACTTTTTTTGGGTCATGTGCCACATGAGTAAGAGGCAAAAACCCCCAAAATCTCATTGATGTGGCCGTCAATTGAGAAGAAGAAAAACCATCTCATTCCACTCAAGCTTCAGCCACACAGCGAAGGGATTTTGTAGGCCTCCCTTGGCTCTGGGGTAGGGCCAAAAATATCGGATTCAGTATGTGAGAGAGAGGCTGCAAGGAAGCAGGATGGGTGTGCAGTATCTGGGAGGGGGCAGGGTGCAGGAGTGGGCTGGGGTGGTGAGTTTAGGTAGGGTAAAGGAGCAGGAGGGGAATGCTGCTTTGGGGTCTGTGTGGGAGGTAGGGCACAGGTATGTGCTGGGGGTAGGCGGATGAAGTCTGAGTGGGAGGTAAAGGGCAGCAGAGGGAGGAAGTGGGGCGGGGGGCGGGTCTGGGGACTTTGCAGGAGAGCTCCTGGAGTGTAAACATGAGTTCCGCAGTCAGCCACTTTAAGTGGTGTGCTGTGGTGGAGCAGGCAGGGAGCCTGAGCAAGACACCTGCCAGGCCGCAGATTGGATTGTGGGCTGTGGATCGTGTTTTGCCCTCTACTGGTCTAAAAGCAACACTTCAACAGAAAAGTATACTTGAATAACGATGTGGAATTATTGCTAATTTATTCACAACTTTATTTATTCAACAGTGCTAAGCAATATAATCTTAATATATACACAAACAGCTGGAAAAAAGGAGGTAGCTGATTAGCAAGGATTCTAGTTTTCATGATAAAACAACCAAAATTCTAGGGGAAAAAAAAAAACTTTAAAAATCCAATTTTTTTTATGACCGAAATGGAACATCCTAGCCACAATGTGTGGGTGTGGATGTGTATGTACATATACACGCATACAGAGAGAAAGAGAGAGAGAGAGAGAGAGAGAGGTAAAAATATAAGTTGAACATAATGTTTTATTTATATACACAATAGAACCCTATTTATTCAAACCTACTTTAGCCGTCATTTCCCATTCATATTTCAATTTTACATATCCAAACCACCAATTGTAACACAGCTAACTGCCCGACCTGCCATCACTGTCAGCTCCAGCTGACTGGTGGTTTGGGTAACATGGAGAATAAACTGAGCACAATTGCTCAACCAGATTCATTTTAAAGAAAACACAATATAGAACTAGCCCCAGCAAAACTCCAAGGGAAGTCAGGGGAAGACAATGGGAACATTAAAACTTCTCAAAGGACTGAAAGCCCTCGACCTTTCACTGTTGCAATAGAAAACACCCTGATATATCTTTGACATTCTATCATAAACGTACTACTTACAGAACACGCTTATATGTAACAGAAATTTAATATTAAGAAAAATAGATTGGGGGAAAAAGCTCATTTATTCATGGATTATCCCATTAAAGCTCTAGATGTCAGTCTTCCACCAGTCTACCCACAATAACTTCAATTTTAGACTACATAAACTAATATATAAATATTTAATAATTATATAAATCTTTCAAAACCAAAATACTTATATTTGAAAAGCAATCGAGGTTATGTAATTGCATTGGCACTGATCACATCATTTACAAAATTCTAGCATCTAAAAGATGGGGAATGAACAGCTGCTGACATAACTCTTACACTGTTCAAGTTATGAGCGCTGTAAGAAACTTAAAGCATAAAATGTGAATGAAGTACTTTGTTATCTCACTTCCAATACACAAAAATGTTCTTTTACATAAAATTGTTTTTTTTGGAAATATCTATGTGTGTGTTTCATAACACTTATTTTTTTTATCAAACTAAATATCTATAGATGTGCATCTCAAGCTCATGAAACTGCATTTTACAGAGCACTAAGGTTTTGTTTACACTGCACACCAGTTAAACTCAAATTATCTTGAGTTTATCAATGAAAAATATTTTATTAGAGCTAAGCACATTGTGTTGTGATAAAATATATACTGTTTTATATTTTTTAAGAATGCTAATGTAATTAGACTACCCAATATAGTATTTATTATTTTCTTCATAATTTTTTGCTTTGCATTAGGCACCTATAAAGGATGCGGTATGCATGTTTACACAAAAATTTACCAAAGGGAAAGCTCTACGCAACCCATCAACGCTCTGAAAAATGGGAAGTTACTGCACTATCGCACCAGGGACCTACACTGCTGGTCTTTGTTTCATAGCCAATGCTTAGTGCACACAGTGCTTCTCTGACAACCCACTGAAGTTCTTCACACAGTAGTAGTCATCAGAAAATTTGCAGTCAAGGCTTTTCACTTAGCTCGTGTTCTATCAAACAGTACCCAAAGCACTCTACAGAAAGGCATAAATGCTATTCTCACATTTGGCCTTCAATATAGAACTCTGAGAAAACTGTGTATGAAACAATTCTGTTTCCAACTTCCTGTGGAAACTTGGATAAGGCACAAATTGTCTAGTCCTGTCACATCCACTGTAAACACAGCCTTGAAATTCCTTTTAGGGCCAGAGGTGGATCGGGGAGAGGAATATACTTTGATAGGTTATAAAAATTACTCCTTTATCAATAGCTACTAGTTTCACTTCACTTTCGAAAATTAGACCAGCTCAATTCAGAGTTAAATGGTGCAAATATTTGTCATCCCTGCCCACTGTGGGGTTTTTTTTTGGCCCCCGTCTTCAGAGAAAATCATCTTTTGGATTTTTCAAACAAACATTTTTACCATTCCTGATCTTAAAAATTGCCTCTTGCGTAAGTCATTGTCAAAAAGTATCTATATTTCAAGTCTGCTGCATAGAGTAGTTGAATTAGAGATACAGAAGGGCCCAAAGAAACATTTGATGCTTTGCAAACATTTTAAAAGAACACTCAGGATTTATTTTCAAGAGCATGTCTTCAGTTTAATCAAATTTACAGAAAACATTCCAACTGTCAATGAGACTTCAGACTACAAAATCGAAGGATCTCTCTTCTGTTTGGAACTGAAGTGAAATTAATTTCTGTCTTGCAATGGGACTATAGTTGCAACTTTTACAATGAAGAAGCAGCCCCCTTTCCACTGTCAAGTATGTTCTTGCAGAACCAGAACTGGAACCCTGCCTCTCCAGCTCTAGAAACCACCAGTCTCTTATCACTAGAGCTAAAACAAGAGCTCTGCAAGCAGCCACCTATAAAAATATCCTTATATCCCTTCTAAATTGCAGCCAGGTAATCAGGGCTGGCAATAGGCTTCACTGGGCCCTGGGCAACATGTGTGTGTTGGCGGGGAGGAAGCCTCAGCTCCAGGCACCCTGAAGTGGGTAGAGCCTTGGGTGGAAGGCACAGGGCGATGGGCCAGCCTCCCCAGAATCACCTGAATTACATCACGTGGGACTCCAGTGGTGATTTAAAAGGCCCAAGACTCTGGCTGCTGCTGCCACCACAGCATCAGCTTAGAGACCCGAGCCCTTTTAAATCACCAGGTTCAGGAGCAACTGCCTCCTCTGTCATCCTCTCAGTGGTCCCGCAGACAATAGAGCAGGCAGAACATGCACATATATACAGGCCATACTCCTGTAATCACTTAATCCAAGCAGATTGCTGTATAGGTCTGATCGGATCTTCCAGAACCTGAGATCCTACTGAAGAACTACCACATCCCATCCCAGAAAAAAGAGCAGTAGAGGTGAGTGTTCCAGGCTGGCTAGAGCAGCTGTGGGGAAGCAGAACAGATCAGTTGCTGGCTAAAGCCAGAGATACAAGAATGCTGCTCCTTGCTACACAACCTGCAGGACAGAGTAACTGCTTGTGAGGACTAGGGGAGCAAGGAAGATGTTCATGTCTTGCTTGAATCCCTGCAGTGAGCTTTTGGCTTGAACTAACAGTGAAGCGGCCCAGAGAACAGTAGCTGCACAGTTAAAAGAAGACACAGCAGGTGGCTGCTGCTATGTAAAGGCTCCCCAAGGTGGGACCTGGAGTTAAGGGCAGATCCAGGTCCCCCCACTCTGAGTACACACAGAACAGCCAAAGTCCTAAAGAAGAGGAGTCTACACAGGCACAGGGAACAGACTGAAGGTCCCAAAGACGGTGAACATTTGTGGACTTTGGTATGTCCTCAGAAAGGGATAGGATAATTCTGCTGGACGGTTGGGGCTCCACAGGAGGCAAAAAGTCTCCAGGGACGGAGCCCTGCTCCATTCCCAGAGCAGAGACTGTCGAGATGGGCTATTTTAAGACTAGTCCAGCAGGAGGGCTGAAGATACTAATTAAAGGCATCATGACAGGGTCTTTTGGACTTGTATCTCCAGAGTTCCCTAGCCAAAAGACCAAATCACAGGAGATCTTCTCAAGAAGTTAACTGCCCAGTAAGTGCTGCCACAAATGGTACAGCTAGAGACAGAATGAAGGTAACCACGATAGGAGGTGATTATGTGAGATGAGTGGGTAAATCACAACAGTTTCATTAGCTTGAGTTGAATTCCCTGAAGGCAGAAGAAAATATTAGTGCACATCAAATAGCAGGAGACACCGTGACCAACTGTGTACACACTGAAATCAGAGGCATATAATATTTACTGAAGTCATCAGGCCTACAATGACCCACAACACAAATCATCCATGTTGTTAAATTACAAACCGATTTTTTGAAATACAGATAATGCAAGAAAATGGCTGACAAATCCTCTCCATCCTTATAGAAGCATTCTCCTTTGCCTTCATATTAACTCAAGCAACTCTAAGCCAAAATGATTTTCAAAGCCACGGCTGTACAGAGCTTAGAATAACATTTCTCAGCAATCCAACTCTGTTACCTGCTTTTGCCGTTCCAGTTCAGCCTCCACTTCTTGTCTGGCCATTTTGTGGGTTGTTATCTGGTCTTGGAGGTCTTGAAGTTGTTCTTTTGCTGACTCAGCTTCACTTACCTGCTGAACCTCCATATCCTAAAATAATACATATGTTGTTATTCCTATCCCTGTAGTAATAAGAAAAACTACTCCTGAAGAGTTGAACTTAAAAGATGGAGTTAGCTACTTTTTTGCCTAATCTTCGCTTTCTTAAAAATCAACTTCAGTCTGGATAAATGACCTAATGCATATTTTGTTTTATTTTTTTTTAAATATTTAGGTACTACCAACTGACTGTCTCCTTTCTCTTAGGCTACGTCTACACGTGCCCCAAACTTCGAAATGGCCATGCAAATGGCCATTTCGAAGTTTACTAATGAAGCGCTGAAATGCATATTCAGCGCTTCATTAGCATGCGGGTGGCAGCCGCGCTTCGAAATTGACGCTCCTTGCCACCGTGTGGCGTGTCCAAACGGGGCTCCTTTTCGAAAGGACGCCGCCTACTTCGAAGTCCCCTTATTCCCATGAGCTCATGGGAATAAGGGGACTTCGAAGAAGGCAGCATCCTTTCGAAAAGGAGCCCCGTCTGGACGCGCCGCGCGGCGGCAAGGAGCGTCAATTTCGAAGCGCGGCTGCCGCCCTCATGCTAATGAAGCGCTGAATATGCATTTCAGCGCTTCATTAGTAAACTTCAAAATGGCCATTTGCATGGCCATTTCGAAGTTTGGGGCACGTGTAGACACAGCCTTACTGTCTTCAGGTTCATCTCACCAGGTAGACTTGCCCATCCCTGCAGAAAGCAGGGCTGACCAAAGACAACTGGTGCCTGCTAATATTGGTGTGTATGTGTGTGGGGGTACCACTCTGGAACAACTCAAACCATTACTGCCCCCCAAGGGCAGCATGTCCCTTTCTGGAAAGCAAATTATACCTAGGAAAGCAGCAGCTGCTCTGTGCAGCTCTAAGCTGTTCCTCTGCCTCTTCTAGCAGAATTAAAGCAAAAGCAATTTAGATCAGCTCTAAGCTGTTCATCTGCTCCTACCCATGCCTCTCCCTGGCTCAAATGCTCCATAGGGAGGGACCCAGACAACCCAACAACCAGGGGGTCACGCAACCCTGAATCTTTCCTCTGTCTCCTTCCCATTGCCTGTGGGGCCAACTAAGAAAACATTAGTTGTACAGAGACTACAAAAAGTCCTGTGGCAACTTATAGACTAACACAGATACCCCCTCTGATACTTGCACAGAGACTGCAATTACCATGGAAATCAACAGTCCTAAGCAAGCTTTGACCGAAAAAGCACACCCTTCACTCTCCAAAGAAGTATCAATAACAGTTGTTGGGAAAGGAACAAAACCTTTTGAAGTGGGGCTGGGATGAGGGGAACACAGACAGCAGGAGGGGCAACACATATGTTTTCTCCTCATGCCCTAAAATATCTTATCACCTCTACCCTAAGAATGGGAGTGGTCAAGGAGAATGGAGAAAAACTGAAATATCAATAATAAAGCCTCTGTCTCACTCACACGAGGCTTTAAAAAAATTAAAAAGGTGTCTAATACATTAAAACCTAATAAAGGTGTTTTTAATACCATTTTAATAGTAACACCACAGGCAGTATGAAGGACACCGCAATGCCGTATACTTCTGAACTCAACTATAAGGGTTGCATACAAAGATATCTACCTGTAGCTCTGTTCTCAGCTGCTGTATCTGCCCCATTAATTTCTGTATTTCGTCCTTCTGTGTTTCTCTCTCATGTCTCAGTTCTTCTAGTTCCACAGTACTTGCAGTAAGGCTGTCCAGCCCTTCAATACCAGAGCCTTCTTTTAGACTGTTTATCAGCTTCTCTTTAGACTGAAAGATTAAAAGTGCTTTTGTACTTATAAAGATTCTAACTTCAGTTCTTCCATTAAATACATATGCTCCACTCCCCCGACTCTTATGAGGTCCATGCTAGAATCTCAACAAAAGGTGGCTCTAAATTTTGGGCACAAATCTAACATTTTTTGTAAATATGTATGATTGGGTGTGTGCCCGTGTGTTTCTCTCTTATATACTTATATACTGAACCTGCAATTTAATTCATACAGGTGAACTCTTAAACCTGCATAAAATCCACAGACTATAATGTTGTTCCACCACAGCACAATGGTCCATCCACAGAGATTATATTGCACCATGAGTATCTTAACTTGCATGTCAGTTATCTAAATCGGTCTTCAGCACCATGGGATTCTACTAAATGTAATTCGATCACCCTGTATTTTAAAATCTATTGCATTATTTTATATTGCTGATCGTATACTACAGAGTCCAAATATATATTTCGTGGATCAAATGTGTTAAATGTAAATGTAACAAAATGAAAGACGATACTTCATGGCTCCATTCCCTTTTATATGAAATGTGTCAACATTTTTGCATGGTTTTCTTCTCAATTATTTATACTCAGAAGGGAGCTGCAAGCTTACTTGGAGTATGCGAGTAGCTTTTTGTTTGTAGTCCACCAACTCCTGCTTAACTGATTCCAGGTTGTTTTTAGTTACTTTGACTTGCTGCTGAAGCTCCTCCACTCTCCTCTTTTCATCCACATATTTTCGTTCTGATGCAGTAACTGCTTCTGCCAAGCTCTGCCGCTCAACTTCCATTTTACTAAGGCGAGCTGCAAACTCATTCTATTAGTGCCAAAAAAGTTCGAACAATTAGCACGATCCCAACTTCCAGTTAGCTTCGAAACATCTTATTTTGCTAGCTATAGAAATAAGAGTCCACTCCCTCCAGGTTAAAATCATTTTTGGCACCTTTCACTCAGAAAAACTCATACTAAATACTAGACAGCAGACAGGTCTAAGTCATTAAATAACAGATGTTTTCTTTACTGAATAAAGAAAATTCATCCTATTATTTAAGTTCTGACTGACAAAACGAGCACATTGACGTTTGAAAAGATGCTGTCCACTTGGGGGTTTAGACCTCTAATTCTGATTTTGCAAAAAAGGTAAGAGATTGCTCAATATATTTTTACATATACTACTGAAATATGAACATACAATATTTTGAGGAAGCAGAGATTTTAACATCTTCTTGCTATAGAGGGATCCCCAAAAAGCATACCAAGTCATAAGAAACTGAAAAAAAAAAAAATAGAAAGCATCAATTGAGTCCACTGCTCAAATTAAATAATCAAAAACTGTAAACTATGGAAAGTGAACAAGATTAAAAACAGTTTAGCAATCTATTAGAAACATGGTTTTGCAAATCTATTTAAGTAGGAGTTTCATGTTCAAAGGCTAGAAGTCTGGTGAAAACAGCTACACAAAGTTTCTGAACTGTTTCACTACTAAATTTAAAAGATAAAATTAAAAAAAGCTAAATACATCAGTGATTTCATCAGAGGCTAGATCCTCAGGCTACATGCTCAAACTTTAAATCCAGGCAAAGTCAATGGTAGTTGACACTTAGCATCTCTGAATTTCAGGAACCCAAGAGCAGAAACCCTCAAGTCTGTCTGTTTTCACTTCTAACCTGCATCTGCTTATAACTTTCTTGTTCTCGCTTCAGTGCTGCGTCTGCCTCACGTAGCCTGTCTTGCAGAGTTTGAAGGGCTTGGTTCTGCAGGCTGCTTCCTTCGCTGTGATCTTGTATTATTCTAAAAGAGTAAACAATGTCATTGAAAAAGTGTATTAGTATGCTGCCAGTGTAGAAAAAATAAAATGCCACTGTCTGAAATAAAATATTTTGGAAGGATCAACTAGATGGTTTACCAGTGTTCACTTTGCAACATTCTTCTTTTTTAATGTAGAAAAATTCTACAAATATATAATTTTAAAACACTAATTCATAATGCAGGTAGACTATAAAGAATAAAACCTACAGCTCATCTAAAAGCACCCTACATATTCTGCTCCCTACATTTTACACCTATCTTGAAGAGTTTTACTGTTACATGTTTTAAACAGAAGCAAGTATTCAACTGATTATTGGATATCCATTGTGGAAACAAACAGGAAAGTTCTTGCACTTGTAATCAAACATATTTTACTTTCTCTTCTGGCCAAATATAATCTCTACCAACGTGATATCTCAAATATTAGAACTGTATATATGGTTTACATAAAATGTATTTGAACAATTACCAATTCAGCCACATATAGACACTGACACAAGCAAGTTGCAATTAACCTTATTTAGGACTCTGTCCTGTTCCCACTGAAGTTAATGGCACACTCATGTTTGGAATTATGAGATCTGAATCAGGTCTTAAGTACTACTTACATTTTTAAAAAACTAAAATTCTCAAATTTAGATATATAGGAAAGAAATGACAACTGTCATTTTGATTACTGAAAACACCAAGCTTTTACAGCTTGCATTCTGCAACCCCCTGCTACTGTTTGGAAAAGGTTTCATAGTACCTTGATTTTTCATTCTGTAATGCTTCCAGAGCTTCTGTCCGAGTATTCAGTAGCTGGTCAGCTTCTTGCAATCGCACTTTCAGTACAGCCAGTTGAGAATCCTTGGCAGAAACAGCTTCTGTAAGATCATCAACCCGAGCTTGAAGCTCTCGAACCACCCTGTCACTCTTTGAGTGGTCAACATTCCATTTTTCTACCCTTGCTCTGGCATTCTTTAGTTCTACAAAATTAAAAAAAAGTGTGTGTGTGTATATATAGATATATGTGCATGTATACAATACAATGTACTGTCTTGGGGAAAAAATATTAGATATCATAGAGTTACATTATCACTTGTGTCACAATCCATACAAGAAAAAATTAAATGCAAGCAGTTGAACTTACATCACACTGAAAAACGTGAGAGCTCCAACACTAGAGCAAATTTTTTTTTAAATTCAAACCAGTGAAGCACAAAAACTTAAAAAGGCATAAATACTTAAGGCAATGAATCAGTGTTACCTCGACATCTTTTAATTTTTTTTTTTTAAACATTACATTATTTTTGTGTAAAGGTTAAAACTATCTGGTCAAAATTCACATTCGGTACTGTTTAAAAGACACCCTAACCTGTGGTACTGCCTGCTTTGATTAAACAATATTACTAGTTTATGCATTTCAATTAGCTTATGCAAGGAACATATAGGCTACGTTTATACGAGCACCCGCTTTTGAAAGGGAGATGCTAATGAGAATTTGGGATATGCTAATGGAGGTGCTCCAATGAATATGCACTACCTCATCAGCATAATGGTGGCCATGAAATAACCAAATAGAAATAAGAGGATTTATACCAAATAGGAATAAGGGGATTTTGAAATGTGCGGGGTCCTTTTCAAAAGGACCCCAAGTAGATGAGACACACGCGATCAAAAGCAGCACTTTAGAAGTGCTGCACCTGCCATTATGCTAATGAGGTGCTGCATATTCATTGCAGCACCTCATTAGCAAATCCCGAAGTGTCTCATTAGCATCCCCCTTTAGAAAGGGGGGGTGCTAGTGTAGACACAGCCATAGACTAGTTAGTTTGACTTTATTTTTAATTTTTAGACTGAGTTTTTACTTTCTCAGTCTTAAACATTTGTATATACATGCTGTGATGTTTGGGTTTCCCATACTGCAGGGGGTTGTTATTCCCTTAAAAAATAGTCAGACATTTTTTAAAAGGTGTACACATTTTTAATAGCACTGGCTTTCTCTGAACCTTGTTTTTACTCACTCTAAACTTATGGGCATAATTACCTGGATTGTGTCCCTTCAATCACCTCTCTTACTAGTTTGTTGTCAAATCTGAATGACCATTCTTCCCAACTATTTGAAGTAATGTTTTCTTCTTCCAGATGGTTTCAGTGAAGCCCATGTTACCCAACATACCAGAACATCTTTGTCTTAAAGTCATTAGGATTTAACTAGTTTAGAATGGATAGCTCAAAGATATTTTTCATTCTCCCCAGCTTAGTATTCCTTTAGAGCGTCAGGTATCACAATGGCTACATCTACACGACCCCCAGACTTCGAAATGGCCACGCAAATGGCCATTTCGAAGTTTACAAATGAAGCACTGAAATGCATATTCAGCGCTTCATTAGCATGCGGGCGGCCGCGGCACTTCGAAATTGACGCACCTCGCCGCCGCGCGTCTCGTCGCCACGGGGCTCCTTTTCAAAAGGACCCCGCCTACTTCGAAGTCCCCTTATTCCCATGAGCTCATGGGAAGTAGGCGGGGTCCTTTCGAAAAGGAGCCCAGGGGGGACGAGCAGCGCGGCGGCGAGGCGCGTCAATTTCGAAGTGCCGCGGCTGCCCGCATGCTAATGAAGCGCTGAATATGCATTTCAGCGCTTCATTAGTAAACTTCGAAATGGCCATTTGCGTGGCCATTTCGAAGTTTGGGGCTCGTGTAGACACGGCCAATGTGTAACAAGATACATCTACAGATTCCACCGTAAGTGACTGAATCTGAACACAAGTCACATACAGACAGGCAGTACTAGTTTCTATTTTACTGGAATGTCAAAACCAGTTAATATTTTGAAATATGAGCTTCCAAACTAGTCTACCTTCCTGTGTTTCTTTGGACCTTTGAATTAATGATGCCATTTCTTGATTTAAAGACTGGACCTCATTCCGTAACAGTTGATTCTCCAGACGAAGATTGGACAGTTCGTGCGATTTGCAGTCATCATTAGTTGAAAGGCTGGGATTAGTTGCTCCATTTACTGATGAATCTTTTGTAACATTCAGTTGTGTATCAAATCCAGATTCAGAACTGCCAGGAGTTTCTGTACAAAGAGATCTAAGTTAAATTGAAAATATTTGTTTGCTGCTCTACTAATGGGCTGTGGCTACACTGCCCCTTCCTTTTGGAAGGGGCATGCAAATGCGGCTGATCAGAAATGCAAATGAGATGCAGATTTAAATATCTCACACCTCATTGGCATACTTGCGCAGGATCTCGAGTCCAGAAGAGCTGATTTTGAAAACCAAAATGGTCATGTAGATGAGGTTCATTCGAAAGGAAACCCCGTTCTCTAAAGTGCCCTTCTTCCTGGAAAAAAAAAATAGGAAGAAGGGTAGTTTAGAAAGCAGGGTTTTCTTTCAAATGAACCCCGTCTACACAGCTGTTTTGGCTTTAGAAATCAGCTCTTCTGGACTCAAGATCCCACGTGAGTATGCAAATGAGGTGTGAAATATTTAAATCTGTGCCTCATCTGCATTTCCAATCTGCCACATTTGAATGCCCCTTCCAAAAGGGAGGGGCAGTGTAGCCACAGCCACTGTGAGTAACCATACAATGATCCAGTCATATTATCTATAAAAATAGACATTTCACCATTAAAGTGGACCATTTAATGGGTAATCACAATAAACAGAGCTACATAGTATCATATTCTAGTACTGAGTATAATACATATAATTTGTACAGTGCATTGAGAACAGCTGCAGAAGTCATAACATTTAGCAATGGATAACAAAAAGTCATACTTAGGTTGGGAAAATGTTTTTTTGACTATGCTGCAGAAAACTTCAGAAGAGAACGTTTTAGAATACTTACAGACAGCAAGTGCTTTTTGAAGTCCATAAGTATTGGGACTTCAAACTCTAAGTATCTACACACTTGTACATATTTCCAAAGAAAATTTTTTCCATATGATGTCATTTAAAAGCAACTTAAGTTTCATTCTTGTAAATTATACTACCAGCGGCAAGCCTTAAAAATCTAATCCAAACACACATCTGGGTGCAGATTATTCACTTTATATAATACAGCCTATTAAGATTACTTCAGTTATAGCAATCTCCTCATATCTGCTTACTAATCACTAGGCCTCAAAATTATTTACTTAAATATCTTTTCGCTGAAGAAGGGGAGGCACTTTTCACCATAAAATTGTTTACTATGGAAGCACTAGAAGTTGCAATGATTTGAAGCACTGTAGTAGGCTGTAATATATTTTCATTCTTGTGCATATCATAATTCCATAAGAGGTTTTGTAATATTATTCAAAAGTTCATTGAAAAGTTTATATATCTAAAAATCCAAACTGCATATAGCTCCCATAATTCAGGGATTTTAAGCATCAATTCTGTTCTATCCAGAGGACACCTATTTTTATAGAACACTCTAATCCAGTGTTTCTTAAACTATGCTCTGCAGAACACTGGTGTTCTGCGAACAACTCGCAAGTGTGCTACAAGTGTTTGGCAAAAAAAATACGGTGATGGTATATATTTACTGAAGTCTTACCCAGTTGAACTTCTCTTGTCTGGCACCCTTAGGGCCCTGACCCGTGCCAAACCATGAGAGGTCAATATTGTCTAGCAACATTACCAATCCTTCCACTGCTCACTGGGCTCTTAGTAGACAATTAGGAGTAAACCACAGCAAAATAACAGCACAGAACACTGAGAGTCAGGACTCGTAGCCGAAAAACTTTATGGGACCCTGGGAAACTTGGCCACACCCATGAGAAGTGATCCTCTGGCTAACTAAAATTATGCTGGATTACGGATGTTGCTGTATGAGAGAGTTCCAGATTAGAGAGGTTCAACCTCTACTTAACTAAAAAGACCAGTGATTGGCAAACTAAAGATACTATGCTGGACAAAGCATGCATAATTTGTAAATGTAATCAGGGTGCCATATAACACAAATCTACAATTAATACATATTGAGTTTACTGTGATTAAACATTAAAGAGTTATAAAAACAAATCCAAATTTTAAGGTAGCTGCCATCCCCTTATTATAGTTTCTAAGGCTACGTCTACACTAGCCAGAAACTTCGAAATGGCCATGCAAATGGCCATTTCAAAGTTTACTAATGAAGCGCTAAAATACATATTCAGTGCCTCATTAGCATGCGGGCGGCCGCCGCACTTCGAAATTGATGCGGCTCGCCCAGATGGGGCTCCTTTTCGAAAGGACCCCGCCTACTTCGAAGTCCCCTTATTCCTATGAGCAGATGGGAATAAGGGGACTTCGAAGCAGGCGGGGTCCTTTCGAAAAGGAGCCCCGTGGCGGCAAGCCGCGTCAATTTCGAAGTGCAGCGGCCGCCCGCATGCTAATGAGGCACTGAATATGTATTTCAGCACTTCATTAGTAAACTTTGAAATGGCCATTTGCATGGTCATTTTGAAGTTTTTGGCTAGTGTGGACACGGCCTAAGTCTTTCTAGGAAACTCATTACAATATAAGTTTGATTTAATAATATTAATACAGGTACTCACAATATTGTAAAACTGTACTGATATCAACTAACAGCACCCTTGTGAGGCAGTACATGTATTATGCCCACTTTTACATATCGAGAAATGGAAGAAAATAACAAAGGTTACTCCAGGGCAACCCAGTGAATCAACAGAGGAGCTAGAGTTAGACCTAAGAGGTTCTTGACCGTCAACCCTTTATTATTCAAAAACACCTTTCCCCAGTATTAGAATCTATTCCATTTACTGTCAGCAAATGTTATCTTTCATACAAAGTGATTTTAAATACGCCTGTGTTCAATCAACATCTGCAACTCTATTTAGCTACCATGACTTTGACTCCTGATGGAATGGTCTTCAGTAGTTTTTACATTTTGTGTAGGCACAGAACCAATGCTTGAAGTCCGAGAATGATTTTGAAGAACTGCCTTGCTCTTCTCCTTTTTAGGGTCCATCCTTCCATTAGTTCCTTTCTCAGAACTATTGAGAAAATCAAACAAAAGCTCATCATCAGGTTCAGACTTTTTCCTTCTCACAAACTGGGAAGAAGGTCTGGGTGTGGAAACACTTTCTGCTGGAGGAGAGGCTTCTGAAGACATCCTGGCTGCTGCTTTGATATTTGCAGTTCCAGCTAGGATTGTAACTTTCTGTTGTTTAATATTGTCAGCTGCTGTGGTGATATAGGTTGCTTTAGATGATGTCTGCTGATATTTCACTTCCCTGGTTTGCTGGTTCAGTTCAGGATATTCACTGGCAGACTCCAAATCTGTATTATCATATATTACTTTCCCTGAACTCTCTTTTTTGCTCAAAGCTGATGCAGCTCCTTGATCAACTCTGTTGAGAAGGTCCTCTGCCTTTCCAGCAAGGTCAGCAAACCAAGACATAATGGATGGCTCTTGACAAAAGCTACAGAACAGAAGTCCAAAAGCATAAGCTGCAAAGAGACACAAAATGGTTACAGATCAAATATATGTTGATGACCTGAAGCATTAAGTTTATCTTTGTTGTAAACCATATTTTATTAATAGTTTTGCTCTTGTTTCATCCTTTAGCATGTCATATTACTACAGAGTAGCCAAACCAGATGTTCTTAACAGGAAAACGCAGATTGGGCAGTCAGTTATTTTTTAAGGTCCAAAATTCTTGATCAAAATTAAAAAAAAATATGACAGTAAGTAATTAAAAGAAATTGAGGTGTGATCCAAAATATTTAGCAGGGCAGATCTGGCCTGAGGTCTACCTGTTGGCTACTCGTGATGTAGAACAGTTTTCTTAAAATTTGTTCTGCAGAACTCTGACATTGCATGAACAACTTGCAGGTGCGCCACAAGTGTTTCACACTTTTTTGATACCATACAGTGATGGTATATATTTTATTTTATTAAAACCAGATAAAATCTTACTTCTGCATTGCTGTGATACCCGACTAAATTATTTCATATTGTTTTTGCTGTATATGTTGCTGCTGTTAGGGGGTTTTGGGGTTTTTTTGGTCTGACATTTTGTTTCCTTAAGAAAATTTTTATTGGTGTTTAAGAAACACTAATATAGAGAAATTAGGCCAGGTCCACACTAAGAAATAAAATCATTTTTAGATACACAAATCCAGCTATCAGAATTGCATAGCTGGAGTTGATGCATTTAAAAATCAAAGTATCAATGTACCTAAAATCAATTTTTGCTACTGTTCCCACACTGGGAGGTGCACAGAAGCAGCGCCATGACAGTTCAATTTAGCACACTCCCACTAGCCACACTAAATTGAACCACAGAAGATCAGCTGCCAGTGCCTTGATCTTCTGATAAACAAAGACGTACCCTAAGTTGTAGCTGCTAATCAGCATAGTCATTCAGGGCATCAACACCTGCCAGCAGCTGTGGCAACCCCAATGACCATGAAATGATGATCTGCTTGCAGCTGATCAAAGGAAAACAAACTGGGATGGAAAGGGAAATATGAAGTGATGGGGATAACTACAAGCATATGCCACAAAAAAGTGCGTTTTTGGGGACATTTGGCGTATAGACGTCTCTGGCGGCCCTGGCAGGAACGCCTCATCCAACGTAAGTCCTGCTGCTCTAAAATAAGCACAGCACCTACGACGGTGGATTGTGTGGACGCCACTAATCGTGTTGGAGGGAAGGGCCCATATGCGCTCTAAGGACCAGACTCTGAAAGGTGAGAACGACAGCTGTGTTCAGGTGTGTGTGTGTGTGTGGCGGGGGTCCGTTCCCTGCCTAAACCCTGGAGAAGACATTGGCGCAGCCCTGGGACCCCAGTGCCAGGGGCAGCGTCGGCGGCAGCAGCACACGGCGGGAAGGAGCAGACCTGTCGCCCTTACCCACGCGCCTACCCGGCCCTTCCCATCCTCCACCGCGTTTCCAGGCTGCATCACAGCCCCGGTCTCACCTTGTCCCGGCGCCCAGCCGGGCGACAGGTGGAAGGGGATAAATCAGCGGCGGAGACAGCAGCGGCTACATAGAGGCCGCAGGCCGGACGCTGTAGCTTAACTCCATCTTCCGGGAGACGTGGCCAGGGGCCGGTCGGACGCAAGGACCCAGCGCAGCACGGCCCAGGCCGCCAGAGGCGCAGGCGCAGGCGCAGTCACGCAGTCAGAACCCTGTGTAGGACGGAGGCTCACAGGGACCAAACCGATATCCCCTGCTGCGAGTGCGGAGGGGCAGGAAGTGAGCAAAGCCTCGCCCGACCACGAGATCCCGCCCGTTCCAGACGGGAGGTTAAAAGACAGTGTCCGCGAGGCTCCGTAGCTACCAGAGGGAGGGGCGGAGTTGGAACTGCGGCGCACTTCAGCCATTGCGTCTCGCGCCGCCTGGGGCCTGCGCGCCGGAGCCCTTCCCCGGCTCCCTTTCTTCCACGTGACTCCACTCTCAGCGCCCCCTCCCTCTCGTTCGAGTTCAAGGGGGTCTAACGTCCACAATCTCTTCTCCACACCCCTCCCCCAGCCGCGAACCGGGCGCAGCCCCCCCGATCCGTCCTACCCTGGCGTTGAGCCCTCCTTCCGGGGGTTACGGCCCCAGAGGCAGCCCAAAGCAGGCTGCGCTGCCTGCCCCTGCCCCCGCCACACTCCCAGACACCCCCCACTGGTGAACAGAACTCGCCGGGAGGTTCTCGGGAGATTATTTCAAGGGTCCAGGGTTCTTGCCACTGCCACTCCTGCAGCAGGGGAGCCAGCAGTCCTACGCCCTTTAAAATCGCCAGGTCCCGGGGCAATTGCCCCAGTTGTTCCCCGTCAGCGGGCCTGACGTGCAATACAGTAGAACCCCGAGATACGTTCACTCCAGTTGTGCACATCGTGGGTTAACTCTACTCAGTGGTGGGGAGCTGGCGCCTGGCTCTAGGCTGCCCGACACTCGGGAGCCAGTCGCCAGCTCCCTACCACTCAGAGGAGAGGGGAAGCTGGTTTCCCGGCTCCTGACGGGAGCAGGGAAACTGAGCAGCACAGTAGTGCTGGTCAGTTTCCCTTTCCCTGGGAGCGGGGCTGCCAAGAGCCAGGCTCTGCACTGCCCGCCACTGACAGGAGCAAGGAAAATGACCAGCGCTGCTGCACTGATCAGTTTCCTGTCTCTCCCAGTTAAGCGATGTTTGACTTACCTGGGATTGCCAAGAACGTAGCCTCCATGCAAGCTGGGGGTCTACTGTATAAATAAATGAAGGATATAGCGCATTATAACAGTACAAGTACAAAAGAGCAATCAAGAATAACACTAAATAGGGACAAATTAACAGGTTTTAACCTTTAAGATTAGCAGCAGATTTATAGATGAAAACCACTGCTTTGACTTTCTAAGCAAGGAGGAGCAGCGTGGTTTGTAATTCATTTATAACCTTATTTGGCACATAAACAATATTTATATTCCTCTTACCCTATGACTTTGTCCCTGTAACAATAAAAATATACCGGACTAACATCAAGCTGCACCCTATACAGAAAAGTAAAGGCAAGATGCCTGTCTAAACCCAAAGAAGAGCTTGTCTCTATCACCAGTGAAAATTGGTCTTTTAAAAGATATTATGTCACCCTCTTTGTTTTCCACTGTCACTTGAACTATTGTATTCATGTGTAAGCTCTGTTCTTGGAGTTAAGGGTTTCTAGTCCTAATGTTACCAAACTCATAATCTAACAAACATTCTCAATATTTATAGTTTGTTTCTAGTTACTATATTTCTTTTTCAAATGCATCAGTTATCTTTCCTCTGCACCATGCCACATATAGAAGCAGGATGGAAAATATTTTAAATGATTATAAATGAATTAATAGATTACAGTTTTGTCTATAAATCTGAAAGAATTGTATTTAAAAAGACAAATGTTTATGTAATTTGATTGTTTCGCTGAAGCTCCCTCATATTAATGTAATGTCTGTTTTCTGACAGTAGGAGAAGCTCAAACCTTTCAGTCTGTTTGGAGGATCACAAAGGTCTTTGTTATGTATAAAAAGAAGAGAAAGATCTGACTGTTGTGGAATCAATTGTCATATTATATTACATACCAATATCAGATGTTGTTTAAGATAATACTTAAGAGGGCCTGCCATTTCATATCATACATAGTTAAAGGCAGAAAAGGAGACAAAACTTACAAATTTCTGCCTTTGTCTTTGTGGTTGTACTAGGCTCAAGAAGCAGATTTTGACTGGAGTAAAAAGTTATATTTTACTTGTAATCTCTGTATTCAATATTTAAGACCATTTGTTTTCAGTTTAAAACAATATTTACCAAAAAAAATCCCAGGTCTTACAAAATTATTCATGCTTTTCTAATTTTTATCCTAATTTTGCACCATTCTAATATATGAAAAATAATTTGTTTTATTAGGAAAATGCCATACATTGCATCAGATGTATGCATTATGATAATTCATTAGTTTGTGTATCTATGCAAAGCTGTCTGTAGAAGTAAGAATATGTATTAATTTGGAAGATGGATACAATAAACCAGTGCTTTTATTATGCTGGTACTGAGTACAAGCACCTCAACAGCCCCAGCCACGGGATTGGAGGAGTGCAGAGGGGGTTGGGAGCTGACTTAGTACCAGCTCCTCTTTTTTTTTTTTTTTTTTTTTACAAACAAATAGCACTGCAATAAATAGACACGCACAAAAGCTCTGAAGCAGGCATGCACCTGAACTTACTGATGACTCCCATGGCTCTTAGGTGTATATTTCAAGCTGTTAGCAGATAATGATTTAAGGATTTTATGCAATAAAATGGGAGGAAAACAAAAATCTGTATCAGAATACATTTCAGAACTCAAAGAAGTATTCAAACATTTAAACAGAACAAGAGAAAAGAATGTCGATGTCCACAGTGTGCTGATCATGCCACTGACACCTGCCTTCTTGCTCCCTGGAGTTCCCCACCACCCTGTCCTGTTGAGCCAGATCGTCTGGTCTCCCCCAGCCAGACACAGAGTTGGGGTTATTGCCCCCTGTAGAACAGTGCAGACACTGATTAACCACAGATGTGGGAGGATGCAGTTCTAGGGCACAGCACCTGGGAAATCAACAACCAAAAATGATCAAAACCCCAAATAACTCTATCTCTGTGCAAAAGTTTTACACAGAGAGGGCTCATTAGGTAAGCCCCCTCAATCAATGAAAGGGAAATATGCACAGTGGTAATCATTCTTGGGTAATAACTGTTTACAGTAGGTTTGATTATAAACAAAAGAGTTTTTATTAAGCATGACAGTAGGATTTAAGTGGTTATAAGAAAAACAGACATATCAAAGTGAGTTACAAATTCAACTGAAACACATAGGTAGTTCTTCTATTCCACTAAGAATCTGGTTATACGTGAGTTCTCACCCTAAACAGCTGTTTTCATATCAGGTGAAAGTTTCAGGTTAGAAAAGATCTTATCTTGACCTGGGTCTCCAGTACACTGTACAGCTCTTTCTACCTCTTAGGGTATCCCAGGCAATGTCCAAGGCATGCTGAAGACAAAAATGGAGGAGCCTTGATGGCCTTCTTTATATTGTTCTTGATGGTCACCCAACAATGAGTAGGATGTCTTCGTGGCATTCTACTATTTGTGAGTCCATTGATGACTGATCAGCCCAGTTTTGGAGTTGCAGATCTTATCACAGAAGAGGCAGGTGCTGGTAGCTGTTGGAAGGCCGCACAGCAGTTTTTTATGTTCTTTTCTTCTCCGCCTATTCTCATCTGAACTGTGGGGAGACTGCTCAAATTATGCCACCCCCTCATGGATTACCATTCTCCTCTGGGCACAGTCTTGGACAAGGTTCTCGCAAGTGTCGACACCGACGCTGTATTTTTTCATGTGTGACTTCAGCATGTCCCTATATTGATTCTGCTGTCCCCTAACGCTCCTCTGTCCTTCCTCCAATTCAGAAAACAGAATCTGTTTGGGGAAGCACTTATCAGAAATCTGAATCGTGACCAGTTCAATGAAGTTGTTGATGATATTGGTCATGTTTGACTCTTCAAGGATGCTAGTGTTCATGCGCCTAGCCTTCCAAGAAATGTAGAAGGAAATTTCATCATTCTCTTTGGACTTGTCTACACTAGTGAGATCTTTCAAAAAAAGGCGGGGCACTTTTGAAAGATCCTGCAGAGCGTCTCCACATAAAATGCATTCTTTTGGAAGAAAAGCAAAAGAAAGCAGCTCTTTGTTCGGATGTGCTCTTCCACTCCCAGATCAGGACAAGTGCCTCCTTTCCAAAGAGCCTTTCACAAAAAAATCATGTGTAGACACTCTATGCGCCTTTCTTTCGAAAGATGAGTCCTCCATGATGCCAGCCACCTGGAGCCCAGAGACACCCTGGTCAGTGCCCTCAAAGCTCTATGGTCCCTGCATCCAGCTGCTTTTAAAGCCATAGGGATCCAGGAACCCTGTGACAGGGACCTGAGAGCATGGCTGGCGCAGAGACACAAGGTGCCCAGCAGCACGCCCTCGTAGCTACCCCCTGCAGCTGAGAGATGCCCCATGGCGAGCAGCCAGCCCTTGTGTGACCCCTAAAACCCTCCCTCCAAGCCAGCCAAGGGGTCCCAGGAGCCAGCCCCGGTGACAAAGCAGAGGGGACCCTCCTGGAAAGAGCCCAAGCTCCAGGAACTGCTGGGGGTCTGGCAGGAGGAGGAGGTTCTGCACCCAACCAGGAACAAAAGGAGGAATGCCTCCGCTTATGGCTGGCTGGCCACCAGCCTCTCTGCCTGAAGCCACCCTGCCCACACCTTAGAGCAAGTTTGCTCCAAGGTTAAGAACTGAGGCAGAGGTATGGACCTGAGACACTGCCACGTGCTTGGGGGCAAGGCCAGCCACCTGCCCCTACTCCAGGGAGCTCCATGCCCTCCTCAGGAATGAGGCCAATTCCCCATCACCTACTATCCTTGACTGGGCAGCAGAGGAGCCCCTGGCAGCAGTAAGTGCGGAGGAGCCAGAGCCATCCCCAGATCATCTGAGACCCTCCATCCAGGGCAGCCACCTGGAGCCAGAGACCAAGCTCACATCAGACAATGATGAGTCAACCGACAGGACCTTGGTACTCACTGTCACATTGGGGTCATCCCACCAGACAATCCCCAGCCGGGTGTTGCTGGACATCACTCTGGGACCTTCCAGTAAGTGCTTGGTACATCGCACATCCCTGCACGGGAGTTGTGTGTGTGCCTCCCCCTGCAATGGCTAGAAGTGGGCCAGCCACATGGGCAATGGCCTGATCCTGGAAGCCCCACCTAGGAGTGTACCCCTGGCACGTGGGCATGGCCGAAGGTGACACTCACTACGTGACCGCTTGGACAGAGCCATGGGCTGCTCATGTGAGGAGGGGGGCAGGAAAGGTCAGGCTGTGCCCGGAGCACCTGCCACCCATGCAGGGACCCCTCTGTGGCCATATACCCCCCACTGTCTGCTAACCCATTCCCCAGGGGTGGGGCACGGAGGGCCTGCGACAGTCAGCCCCATCCCCAAGGCATGGCAGAGTCCGAGTGCAGCAGGGCTTGCTGTGCAGGTTACACATGCCACTGCTTCCAGGACATCCCCGTCCCTCAGCCCGGGGGTGGGGACTACTGCCTGTGGGTGGGGGACACAGCCGTCAGGTCTGGACTGTGGGACTGACCCCTCTGTCTCCCGTTCCATCCCTACAGATGTACCATCTGAGGGCCAGGAGAGCCCTGTCCACTTCCTGGAGTTGGGGAGCCCCCTGTCACTGGGCGAGAGGGCCAGGCCACCCCAAATGCCAGTGCCTGGGCAGGGCTGCACCCAGAGGGACCATTGCCATAGCTGGACCAAGCAGGCTGTGGCCTACACGGCCACCCTCCGAAAAAGCAGTCAAGTAGCACTTTAAAGACTAGCAAAATTGTTTATTAGGTGAGCTTTCATGGGACAGACCCACTTCTTCAGACCATAGCCGCCCTCTGGGAAGAGAACCAGCTGCTCTGGGAGCAGGTGGTCTTGGACCATGCTGACCTGTTTCTTCACTCCCTTAGGTGGGTATTGTAGTTTCAGACATCTAAGGAAGTGAAGAAACAGACAGAGCTGCTGTAGGTCCATGGCTGTCGGCTATGAGCTTCTGTAGCGTGCATGGGCTCTGCTGTGCTGTGTACAGCATGGCAGGCTCAGCAGCATGTTCAGGAAGGGCATGTTTGGGAGGGGCCCTTTAAGGGAATGGCTGGCTGGGGCTCATGGAAGGGCTTACCAGTGCTGTGACCCCCTTTGAGGCGTTCACTGGCCCTTTCTTTCAAAACTGGGACTGGTCTGGGCTCTTTTGAAAATGCTGATTGGTCATTTGATCTGCATTTTGTGTGTGAGTGTGACCTTTTGGAAGAAGATTTTTCAAAAAAGCTCTTCTAGAAGATCTTCTTTTGAAAGACCGCTGTAGTGTAGACCCAGGCTTCGTGTAAAAGTATTGTCAAATGAGGGAATCACCAATCCCTGTCTTTTTAGGCAACCAGCCATTGCCTATTTGCTCATCTGAACTTATACAGCTAAGTTCTTTATATGTGGACTGGCACTGATTAAAGGCCTTTTGTCTTTTAAGTACTGCTATCCCCTGACAAGACATCCTCTCACCAAAATAGGGTGGCCACACCTCCAGTCGAGTTCTTCATAGAAATAAACATTTGGAATATAAACATGTAGACAATACTCATAACATCAAATACAAAAATGACACATGCACAAAAATAGCATGTACAAATCCAGCAAAGTATACCATTGAAAATTATAGGTTCCAAGAGGATAGGTTTGTCCAAAACATCTCCGAGTTCTTCATATTTACATTCATAACCCATTTCCATAAAGAATGAGGGGTCCATCACAGTGTGGCCCAATTATTACATGTAACTATTTATAGTTCAGTAATTCTAAGTCTACAACAGTAAACTATATTCAAATTAAAAGTTTTATTTGGGGATTAGCAGTGTATTTTTTCTTAAACTCAGAGATGGCAATGTGTTTTGAGTTTGGTTTAAGTTCTTCAGGAAAACACATTGGCTGTGTCTACATGGGCACAAATCTTCGAAATAGCCAAATTTCAAAGATTACTAATGAGGCACTGAATTGAATATTCAGCTCCTCATTAGCATTAGGACGCTTCTGGCCGCGGTGCTTTGAATTCCCCTTGTGCCTGATTGGAGAATACTAATGAAGTGCTGCAATGAATAGGCAGCACTTCAGTAGGCTAATTATCCCCAAGGCAACTTTGAAGTGCCCAACTTCGAAGACCCGGCATGCCATGTAGCCGCGGGCACTTTGAAGTGCCTGTGCTACTTTGAAGTGCCTTTACTCTCCAAAAATTTTGAGGAGTACAGACACTTGAAGTAGTGCAAGCACTTCAAAGTGCCCACAGCGACATGGCATGCCAGCACTTCAAAGTTTGCCACTTCAAAGTTGCCATGGGTAGAATTAGCCTAATGAAATGCTGCATATTCATCTTAGCACTTCATTAGTATTCTCCGCTTAGGCTGATTACCATGCCCCTTTGGAAGAAGGGGGCAAGTGTAAACACAGCCTAAGGGTCTTCTCTCTATTGTAATATTTAAGCGGCCATAGTAGAATCATCGTCCAGGAGAGGGACGTTAATTATTGTGAAGAGCTGCTCTTCTACAGAAATTGTTAATGCCCATCCTGAAAAGGAGACTCAGCGACATCAGATGGACTATGGTTGGATTTTGCCACTGGGAATGAGTTATGTTGAAATGGAGAAACCATCACATCAGCAACAGGAGTAAAAACTGTGAATGTTTTCTGCTGTGTTCCTTGTGAAGATAAGTCATGCAGTGGTCTCTTGCAATCAGCTGAGTTTGCAGCTCAGAGCGCATGACATATGGGGGATAAAAACTGCATACCAAAGGAACTAAGGATTTTGAGTGAAATGATTGTAAGAATTTGCTTTTAACATGAGCAAAAAGGTGATTCTCCCCAATTTTATTCTCAGAAGTCACTGCCCTGTTTTATCTGAAAGTTTCCAAAAACATTCCATCTGAGGCAGACACAGCATGGAAATTTTTAAATTAAATAACTAAAAGTTTGGCAAAATTATAAGCAATAGAGTATCGGGCAACCTCAACACTAGCTACATTACAGTTAAATGATTACTGAGGATGTAAGGCAGCAGTGCTTCTGACCCTGAGATTATTCTTCCTCAAACCCTTAGATTATCAAATATGCCGATTGATAGCTGAAATGTGGCTGTGACTAGATCACAATCTCTCGGATTGCCAGGTGCAAAATGTAGAGCTTTAAAAATATTTATTATACTGACTAACCAGAATGGAAAACACTTTTGTCACAAGACTTCGCCAAAGCCATTCCCCTACAATTTAAAGCAAGATAATAGTTGTGCAATGTTGCCTATGTATTTTAATCGTAACATACTGGAAATCAGTTTCATACGTTTCAAAAGTATATCTTTCTGTTGCTATTGTTACATTTTCTTTCCTTTCTTCTCTTCACTTCCAGTTCTTTTTTCCTTTAATAATGATGAATAAGCTTTTCCTACATTATCTGCACTGCTTGCTTCCTCTTCTATTTTCTCTCCTCTGTCAGAGAATTACAATACTGATATATTATTCTCAAAAACTGGAAACAACATGTAGCATTTTAAATGCTGACCGAGAGAAAAGTTAGGGGCAAAAACTGATGAATGATCTGCAAAAAGAAAATAGCAAGATCTCAAAATGAAGTGTGTATTTCTTTGTCAGACATCAGAAGAATCAGGAGTTCAAATGATAGCTGAGGTTTTGCGTATTCCACCCACACCCAAGAATATGGTTGGTTTCTTTGTGGTGCATTTGTTGTGAACAGCTTATGACTACTCACAGGAATGCTCTGAGGATAAATAATAATGCTATCCATCCACAAGTTACAACTTGATGTAGAAATACATAGAAATAAAAATAAAAAAGTGGCATTTATTTAGATTTTAATATGTAGTACTCATGAAAAGTGGTTGAAAAACAGGATACATTGTTTGGTGAACATTGTCACAAAAATCTATCCTATTTCAATCACAATTTTCAAATTTTGAATTGTGTTTTACCACTTTGAGAACTCATCTCCATTGGACCCGAGCACCTTTCAAAAATATGAGTTTTTGTCTATGAGATGATTTCTTTTATTCTTCTTTCACTGTCAGTAGGGATCAATTTCCCTTTTTTTTGATGGTAGCATGATGGGAAAGCTGGATCAAAGAAATGGGGTTTATATTGTGTTCCGGGTATGCTGATGTCTGTAATCATGCACATATCTTCCACAAATACATTGGAGACATTTTTTTATTGCAGAAGGTGGAGAAAGCCCCTAGTGGGGAACAGTTTTAGATTTTAACAAATAGGGAGGAACTGTTTCAGAATTTAAAAGTGGCAGATAGATTAGCTGAAAGTGATCATGATTCTAAGGGGTGGTAGAAGGGAGAATAGCAAAATAAAGGCAATGGATTTCAGGAAGGCAGACTTTAGTAAACTCAGAGAGCTGGTAGGGTAAGGTCCCTTGGAAAACAAGACTATGAGGAAAAATAGTTAAAGAATGTTGGCAATTTTTCAAAGGGACATTACTAAGTACACAAGAGCAAACCATTCCTCTGCACAGGAAACATAGGAAATGTGGCAAGAGACCAGCTTGGCTTGGCTTGACCAGGAGACCTTGAATGATCTAAAAATGACTGTTACGCTATATCTACACAGCAGCGTTATTTTGAAATAAGCTATTCTGGAAGGCTGTGGTCACACTTGACCAAAACTTCAAAATGGCCATGCTAATGGCCAAATCGAAGCATACTGATCATAGAATCATAGAATACTAGGACTGGAAGGGACCTTGAGAGGTCATCAAGTCCAGCCCCCTGCCCTTATGGCAGGACCAAGTATGGCCTAAACCATCCCTGATAGACATTTATCTAACCTGTTCTTAAATATCTCCAGAGATGGAGATTCCACAGCCTCCCTAGGCAATTTATTTCAGTGTTTGACCATCCTTACAGTTAGGAACTTTTTCCTCATGTCCAGCCTAAACCTCCCTTGCTGCAGTTTAATCCCATTGCTTCTTGTTCTATCCTCAGAGGCCAAGAAGATCGAGTTTTCTCCCTCCTCCTTATGACACCCTTTTAGATACCTGAAAACTGCTATCATGTCCCCCCACAATCTTCTCTTTTCCAAACTAAACAAGCCCAGTTCTTTCAGCCTTTCTTCATAGGTCATGTTCTCTAGACCTTTGATCATTCTTGTCGCTCTTTTCTGGACCCTTTCCAATTTCTCCACATCTTTCTTGAAATGCAGTGCCCAGAACTGGACACAATACACCAACTGAGGACTCATTAGCACTAGCATGCTTCCAGCCGCAGCGCTTCGAAAGCACTGTTTTTGAACGCATGTGGCTCAGTGCAGCTACACAGGGGTCCTTTTCAAAAGGACCCTGCACATTTGAAATCCCCTTATTCCTCTCAGCTGATTTCCCAGGGGATTTCTAAATGTGCAGGGTCCTTTCCAAAAAAGGACCCCTGTAGCTGCGCCGAGCCCCATGTGTTCAAAAGCGGCACTTTCGAAGTGCCATGGCCAGAAGCATGCTAATGCTAATGCTAATGCTAATGCTAATGAGGAGCTGAATATTCAATTCAGCACCTCATCAGTATTCTTTGATTTGGCCATTAGCATGGCCATTTCGAAGTTTTGGCCAAGTGTGGCTACAGCTGAAGAGATTTTCCAGAATAGCTTATTCCAAAATAGTGCATCTACACACAAAATGTGTTTTGAAACAGCGCTCAGCTATTTCAAAATAAAGCATCCAGACACAATAGAGCCTATTTTGAAATAGAGGGTCCAGACACAGTAGGCCCTATTTCAAAACAGAGCCTTTGGATGCATTATAGCTGATTTAGAAATAGCCCCTATTCCCTGTGTAAACAGCCCCTATTTTGAAGTATCTATTTTGAAATAGGTGCTATTCCTCATACAATGAGGTTTATCAAAATCAAAATAAGGCATCCACTATTTCAAAATTATTTGAAATAGCAGGTGCATTGTGTAGATGCTCACAAAGTTAGTTTGGAATAGTGGCTGTCATTTCTGGAATAATTTTAGTGACTTTTAAAAGTATCGCTGGCACTCAGCCCACGCTTTGAGGTCAAAAGGTCAAATTTTGGCATTGTGCCTCGGAAAGACAAATGCAAAGTTCTCCACTTAGAAAAGACCAATCTGTTTCACACATACAAAATAGGAAGTGACTCCCTAGGATGGAGTTTTGCAGAAAGGGACCTAGAGATCATAGTGGACCACCAGCTGAGTATGAGTCAACAGTCTGACACTGTTGCAAAAAACCCAACGTGATTCTGGGATGCATTAATAGAAGTGCTGTGAGCCAGACACAAGAAATAATTCTTCCTCTCTACTCTGTGCAGATTAGGCCTCAATTGGAGTACTGTGTCCAATTCTGGGCACCATATTTTAGGAAAGATGTGGAGAAGCTGGAGAGGGTCCAGAGAAGAACAACTAAAATTATTAAAAGTCTAGAAAATGTGACCTGGGAGAGAAGATTAAAAGAACTGGGTTTGTTTAGTTTGGAAAAGAGAAGGCTGATGGGACATGATAATAGCTTTCAAGTACCTAAAAGGGTGTAACAAGGAAGAGAGAGAAAATTTATTCTCCTTAGCATCTAATAATAGGACAAGAAGAAATGGGCTTAAATTGCAGCAAGGGAGGTTTAGTTTGGACATTAGGAAAAATTTCCATTCAGGGTGGTTATGTACTGGAATAAATTTCCTAGGGTAGTTGTAGAATCTCCATCATTGGAGATATTTAAGAACAGGTTGGACAAATATCTAACAGGGATGATATAGATGGTGCTTGGTACTGCTGTGAGGGGAGGTGACTGGACTTGATGACCTCTTGAGGTCCCTTCCATTTCTGTTATTCTATGATTCTGTGACTGACCTGGTGCTATCCTGGAATTATTGTACTTAATGTATGGTTAATCTGTATGTTTGCGATAACATTATCAGCATGAAAGCATAAAAACTTCAAAGTCTATTATCTTAAGGAGGTCCACATGATAGGAGTCCATCAGATATCCACAGACTTTTGTATTTTCCATTCCTGACTTATTGGGGAAGAGACTGGGGGATTCATTCACACAAAATTCCAAAGCTGGTTATTCAGCTACCTAGCCTTCTGAGGTTTGACCTCTTGGGGAAAAGGGCAAAAGCTGACCACATCCTTCAGAAGGGTTGGAAAGAATGGAACCTGCCAGGGTCAATGTAGAACTGTTGGGGGCTGGGGTGGGGGGGGTGGCGGTGGGGGGGCAGAGCGAGCTACTGGTAAAGCAATTAGATCCTTTTGTACTTGTTTTCTCTATATGGTTTTATTGTTAAATAATTGTAGAGTGCTTTGAAAATGATGCTTGATTCTTGGCAATTCATTGTCACTACCTTTGGAGAGAAGACAAAGAGTGGTGGTGTGTGGGGGGGCATTTATCAACGCTGCTAGGGAAAACCAAAATGAAGGCAAGGATTCTGTAAGTCTAACCTTCTAGTTAAGGAAAGTAGGACTTGGGGGACAGAGGATGGCTAGAGGAATGAGATGGCATTCTTTGAACAGACAGGTGTCAAAGGTGCAGTTACACTGAAACTGTAATACAAGTAATTTGAGAAAGGGAATGTAGCACAAACTGCTTTAACTCCTTCAGCTTGTTTAGTTTGTGTTGATCTCCCTGTGTTCTTATGTCTGACTTCAGTTCTGTCATTATTTCCTTCAGAATTATGGGAATGTCAGTTAAGTCCCCTTTCATTTTTTCTGCATAAAAATGGACTTTGTTTCTTTCTTTTCTTTGTTTCTTTGAGTAACTAAGATCATCCATTTCCTGGATACATTTTCTGTAAAAATATAATCAGACCCAGATCTTAAATGTTTTCAAGGGCGTTTGATGTCCACTGGAACCAGAATCATCATATACAACCCCTGTAGGGAATCATGGATAAGCCATTTTGCATTTCAGCCACTTAGACCCATCTCCAAAATCTTGTTTATTAGAAGGTCACACTCACCACATTGGTTTATTAACCTTTTGATTTTCTATCCTTCTTGTATTGCATCTGACTTTGCTATCAGAGTTTAATTTCCCTTTTTTGTTTAGTTAATAAATACAAATTTTTCCCTAAAGGGAAGAGAATTCTGAAGGGCTCTCAAAATAAGTGAGGAGAGACTAATGAAAGGAGAATATTCCTGCATTTGAGGACTTGTTTTAGACAATAATTTAGACAAAGCGCGCAACAGTTAACAACATGGTGACCCTGCGAACACAGTTCATTGACTTCATGGTAGGGTGTTCATTCACTGAAGCTCACTGCCTGTGAGTGACTATGAAGAAAATGTTTCAAGTTTTAAAGAAAAGTTGTGGTGAATAAGAGATTATCTTTAATCCTACTCAATAGGCAATGTGTTGGTATTTTTGTTATGCAGATATGCAAAGAGGCTTATGCATTGCACCACCTTCACACTACCTTCAGTTTGTTTGTCCTGTAATAAATGAAACAGAAACAAATCTATAGTCATTTTATAATAGTATAAAATTAGTTGCTGAATGGGTATATTAATCTAGATTAGGCAGAACTGTTAGGGTCTGGGCTCTGAGCTGTCTTAGGGATACTGTTGTTGAATCAAATCAGAAAAGTCTAATTTTAATAGATGAAATGCTTTTTAAGCAATGACTTGAGCACAGTTGTAATGATAATAATCTTTTACCAATATGTACCATTTTCCTGTTGGAAAATGTCCAGTTACAATTTTCCCAAGAAGTAAATAGGAAACATATATTTATAGAAAGTAGATACATTTCCAGAGATACATTCTCTAGAAAATGTTCATTACAGATTGGCAAACTCACTAACTTCACATGCTGCATTTTTCAGTTAATTCTATTAACATTGTAAGCAAAGCATTTGGTTCAGTGGTGTAAAACCAAAGTTTTATATGTGGCCCATGTCTGTCCCTCTTGGACTGAGAGGTTTCATATTCCGTTAATGATAATCCCTGTCTCATGGGAATGTTGCTGAGGTAGAAATAGCATACTTAGCCTGAGAAGGGGTTGTTGCAAATTTTTATATCAGATCTAGATTAAAAACAACATTGATGGGTTCTCCTCAACTGTCAGTGAGTTGGTACCATAAATATGTATATTGTAGAACATCTTCGTGGTTACACCAGAAACGTGAAAGACATCTTTGGAAAAAAGGTGGTAAACTATGCCATTAGCAGTCTTCCAAAACTTTATCCCAGACTTGCATTACCAAGCTGGGATGCAGAAATGAGTATTCTATTGGAATAACATTTTCAGTAAAGTAGAATTTCAGGTAGATTATATACATTCATGCTATGTCTACACTAGAAAGTTTTGTAGACAAAAATGGGATTTTGCGAACAAAACTTGTGGAGCATCTACACACAAAATGTGTTTTGTTGACAGAAACTGTCAACAAAAAAGCCATGTAGATACTCCAGGGGGCCCTTTTGTCAACAGAGTGGAACAAAAGACTTTTATGGGTAGATGTGATCTGTTGACAGAAGTTTTGTGGGAACATTTCTTCCAACAGTAACTTCTGTAGTCAGATGCTTGTATTGTAGATGTAGCCTTACAGTACAATACCACACATGACTGTGTAGGACTTTCCATCCTGTGTTTAGTGAAACCTCACACGAAAGCTGCAGATAAGGGCTTTCTGGTTTTTGAAAAGAAGCTGCATGGTTTGAGTAATTCAGTTCTGTTTCGGTCAGCAGTTTCAGAGTTTTCTAGCCAGTTAGTAATTCACAGTTTTCAGTTTTCACCCTGTGGTAATGTTGGTCAGGTGGAAATGCATCCAACTGTGCCAGGAGTTTGTCATGTGATGTCTGAGTGATGGCTATATTTGTGCTGTCACAATTCACAAAAGCAATCAGAATGCTTCATGTGTATGATATTTTTTCCAACTACGATATTTTTCCCAACTAAGAGAGACTCTTTTCTCTCTCTCAAGTATTTTTCTCACCAACCTACCAATGGATGCACCTGCTTTCATTGCCTCCCTTTCCACTAGGTGGTGATGGTTACGCTATATTTTTAGCTCTCCTCCCTATCCCTTGACAGCTCTTTCAGTTATCATACTGCTGCCTCATATAACTGACCGTGTCTGAAGCAATTCTAGTAAGAATCGCCTCCTGCTTCTGGCAGACCAGTCCCAGACCCAGGTTCCCAGACCCAGACAATGAGAGATGTGGGGTTGGCACTTGTGGCAGTTGCAGTGAGCAGAACCTCCCGGCTGTTCTTAGATGTAGGAGCTGGAGCACCAGGCAGCTCCAGGAGGTAGCTGGATTTTCAATGGCCTGGTTTGCGGTGCTGCCTAGATCTGTCAGGGTCTTTTTTCAGCCAGACCTTCTTATCAAAAACTGGACATCTGTCCACCCTGTCCACAGGGAGAATTTATGTTTCTAGTTATAGGAATATAACTGGTATAACAATGCCAGTAACTTTATGGTGGACAAAACCCATTTAGCACGTAAATATTACCTCAAAGTGCTTTAAAGACATACTGTGGCAGGGTGATGACTCATCCCATGTTTTAAAGCACACACCCTTATTTCACTGATTTGCCTGTAAAGGTGACCATTGTCCCCTTATTTTATGATACACTAAATGTATTACAGCTGGCAAGTATATATCTCAAATTTAATGGAAGCTAATGCTAATTGCATTGTGTGCTTTAAGGCAGTAGAAGAGTACACAAGAGAAATATACATACATGCTATGCTAAGGGAAATGGTATTTCCCTAGAATGCTCCTAAAAATAAAACACTGTCCCTCCATTTTCATTTGGTATCCCCTTATTTCCACCCAATAAAAGTTGTCCCCTCAAGGTGTGGCTAAGAGACAAAGCCCCCTAGAGTCTAGACCACACCCAGGTGGGATCTCTGTGGGACAAACCCATCCCGTGCCAAACTGTACGACCCCACGGAAAACCTCAGCACTACAACTCCCAGCATGCATTGTACACAGGGCTATTGGCTTTGTTGCCGGAGACGGAACACAGCATGCTGGGAACTGTAGTAATGTCCATTCGGAAGGCCTCTGGCCCCACCTCAGCACTGACTGGATTGGCCAATGGCACCGCCACTCACCCATCACCCCGCCCAAGCTGAGGCAGACAGGCTCTATACAAAGCGCCTGGCTGTTCGCCGCAAATCACAGCAGCCGAGGTGCCCGTGAGAAGGCGGTGGCGAGTCCAGCTCGGCACCCGCTCTGGTAAGAGCCGGCCCGCAGGGAGCCAGCGCTGCCCGGGCGGGTACAGGGACAGCGGCCTGCGCAGAGCCGCGTGGGGCTGGGCGGAGGGGAGCCCGCATGGGCATCGCGGGGAAGACGGGGGTAGTAGGGACGCGGCGGGGTCCGCGCCCTGCTGCGGGCCTGGACAGCAGCGGGCAGGAGGGGTGTGCGCGCGCACCGGCGATGTCCCCTGTGCTGGGGGTCTGGAGAGCACCGTGTGCGTGTACCTGGGGGTCTGGGAAGCAGTGGGCGGGAATGCAGCAGGCGGGGGGTGTTGAGGAAACACCCTGTGCTGGGGGCCTGGACTCTGAATTGAGTAATGGTAAAGAACAGAGCAAGACTTTGGCCCTGTCAAAGCTGCAGCCTGCTGGAGGCGTTGGGTGCAGGGGAGTTCTGGGCTGTGTAGGTTGGGGAGAAGGAGAGATTTCCTCAGGTCCCCGTGGGCAAAGAGTAGCAGAGGATGGGGACATAGTCACCTTCCCAGTAACACTGGACAAAGACGACTTAAAATCAGTAGGCTACAACTACTAGCTGTTGATCCAGGAGCCAATGGCTTCATTCAAATACCTAAAGGGCTAAGAGTAATGCTATTTGTTAATTTATTGGTGTCTGTGTCAGTGTCCAGCTTTTGCTAGTGGAAGTGTTGTAAAGGCACAGAAAGGGATTATAAATTAGTTTTGTTCTTAAAACAACTGATCAGCAACAAAATCCGGATGCAGGTGTTCATGCTGAGGTAAAGAAACTGCATGCAGAAACTGAAAGGAAGCAGCACCTGTGTTCTCTGACATTGCAAAAGGAAACTTTTGCATGTGGGAGAGTTGTTGAAAAGTCACTGATTGAGGAGCCTGTTGTAAGTGGCCAGTGTAATTCAACCTTTTGTAAGCACCATTGGTAGACTTAAAAACAGGATCTAATTGACATCTGTTTTCGATAGCAGCCCTAAAGCACTAGGCCTTGAATAAACAAAGGAAGCCACAGGCCCAGCTCTATCTAAAAACACATGTAAATGTAGGGGAAAGATACATAAATAAAGTGGTCATAGTGAGGAATAACTTCAGCTTGAGAGTAAATTTGTTGTTTTGAAAGGAAGGGACCATCAACAGTTGCACCTTAGTCTAACAGTTATTAGTCAGTTTCTCTTCTTACACTCCAATTATAGGATTGTGCAGAGAGATACAGTAAACCGTTGAAATGCACGATTTCAAGTTGTGCTTGACTTGCATTAAAGTAAATTCAGCACAACTCAAAATCCAGCTTCCCTGACTCTGGCTCAACCCAGCCCCGGGCAGCCTGGCTCTGGTTCACTCCCTGCAGACCTAACTCACCCTGGGCTTAACACCCCTGCTCCCATGGCCCCAATCCATTGCCAGGCATAACCCTCCCCAACTGCCCCCACCCTCAGACTCCAGGATTTACCTTTCAAAAGGAGCTCTAGGTGCTCCTGCTGCTTCCCCGGCTGCAGAACATGCATTCCGCTGGGGAAAAAAGCCGCCCCCCGCAACGTAAGCAAAATTTGAGTTACACGAGGGTGCTTGATTCCTGTCTCCCTGCTGCCTGCAGGACCTGGGAAAAAAGCTGCTGCCTGGTTCCTGGCTCCCTGCTACTCTGAGAGTCAGTCAACTGACCAGCCCTGTGTGAAAATTTGAGTTATGCAGAGACTGCAGGAACACAACCCCTGCATACTTGGGGTTTTACTGTACAGCACAAATGTATTTATTTACAGCTGAGGTGAACAGTATTAGCTTTATTTGAAAGTGTGTTAAACACTTATAATATAATACTACATCAGCCGCTAATCCAAGTTGGACTGCATATTGAAGGAGTACACAGTATGATTCTGTTTCTGCTCTGAAAACTTAAAATATCAAAATGGCAAGACAAGTAGTAATAATCAGGAAAACATCGAAGTATACAGTTTTCTAGTTATTTCCCCAAATCACCCTCCTCGCTGTTCAGTTATCCTAACTAGCTTGTACCATTGCTGACCAAAGTGCCTATCTTTTAACTCATTCATGTGTTAGTGTGCCCATGCATGCACAAGCACACGAAATACAGTTTGAAGCAATTTTAAACTTAAGGTTAATAATTAACTTTTTTTTTTTTTTTGCCGTTATTGTAACCTAAAAGCAGCCTTGAATCATAGGGCTGGAAGAGACCTCAGCAGGTCATAAGAGTCCAACCCCTGCCCAAAGCATGACCAATCCTAAATACACCTCATCCCAGCCAGGACTTTGTCAAGCAGGAATTTAAACACCTACAGGGACAGAGATTCTACCAACTCCCTAGGTAACCCATTTCAGTGCTTCACTAGTCTCCCAGTGAAACAGTTTTTGTTAGACCTCCCCCATGGCAACTTGAGACTTGCTTCTTGTTCTGCCACCTATTTCTACTGAGAACAGCCTCTCTCCATTCTCTTTGGAACCTCCCTTCAGATACAGAGAGGTAGCCGTGTTTGTATCTCCACAAAACAAAAATACAGTCATGTAACACTTTAAAGACTAGCCAAATAATGTATGAGGTGATGAGTTTTTGTGGGAGAGACTCACTTTTTCAGATCTGGAAATTCTGATGGAAGTAAACTGCCACAACAAGAATTTAAGATGGGTTAAAAATGAAGTGAAACTGACAAATCAGCTGCATAGGACAGAAAGGGGAGGGCAAAGGGTGGGGAAGAGAGGGAAGAAAATTACCTACTGCAAGTGTCTATTAATTTAAGTGACTTGCCTGAGATCACTACAAGTATCAAAGATGGGGAAATTGTCCCTGTGATATGTAAGTAGGCAGATGTGGCCTCACCAGTGCTGAATAAAGGAAAATTAATCCCTTTTCTAGATCCACTGGAAATGCTCCTCCTAATGCAACCTAATATGCCCTTAGCCTTCTTGACTACAAGGGTACACTGACTCATATGCTGCTGCTTATTCACTGTAATCCCAGGGTCCGTTTCTGTCAAAGGTGAGCTGTAAGGCTATGGGTTTCATCATGTATGGCAGGTAATGCTTCTCTTTCTTGCACTGTAAAATTATTCTTAACACAAGTAACATTACCTGCTAGAGACTTGCTTCTCAAGACCAATTTAGACCATGAAAATAATATCGTCTTTATTCCACAGCCAAAGAAAGTGGGTCTGAAGCAACTACTTCACTGTTCCTTTGCACGTGCAATCTCTGCTCTTTGCACATAAAATTATGTGGACTGGAATACTTTAACTGTAAATGTGGTCTTTGCACATTTTCACTGTGTACCACTTTTTACATAGATGATTGCAAACCACTAATTCTGGGAATAATAAAATGCATATATCTGTCGCAAGTGAATTTAGTAAAACTTCATACAGTATGGCTGTGGCCACACTTGGCCAAAACTTCAAAACGGCCATGCAAATGGCCATTTCGAAGATTACTAATGAGGCGCTGAGTATTGAATTCAGCGCCTCATTAGCATGAGGATGCTTCCGGACATGGCACTTTGAAAGCGCTGCTTTTGAAAGCGCGCGGCTCGGCGCGGCTACACGGGGGTCCTTTTCGAAAAGACCCTGCTCCTTTTGAAATCCCCTTATTTCTCTCAGCAGACGGGAATAAGGGGATTTTGTAAGGAGTAGGGTCCTTTCAAAAAGGACCCCCGTGTAGCTGCGCCGAGCCGCGCGCTTTCAAAAGCAGCGCTTTTGAAGTGCCGCGTCCAGAAGCGTCCTCATGCTAATGAGGTGCTGAATATTCAATTCAGCGCCTCATTAGTAATCTTCGAAATGGCCATTTGCATGGCCGTTTCGAAGTTTTGGCCAAGTGTGGCCACAGCCGATCAGTCAATTTCTAACCAGTGTCCTCTACTACTTGCAAAATATATTTTTAAATGGGAATTAAACTGGAAAAATCTCCTCTGAATTAGTGAAATTAGAAGATTTTCTACATGTTGATTTCATTGTGAACTTTGGTTACATAGCACTCGGTGGAACCTCAGTTATGATTATGGAATTATAAATTGATTGATCAACCACATGACTTATTTGGAACTAGAATACACAATTGGACAGCAGCAAAGACAAAAAAGCAAGGATAGCACAATACTATCTTAAATGTTGACTACTGAAAATAGAGAGTTTAAAAATGATTTGACAAAATCGGTGTTTCTGTGCCTGTTTTCATTTTAGATTAAGATGGGCAAAACAGTTTGTTCTTCTGCATAGTAAAGTTTCGAAGTTGTGTTTAAGTCAATGGTCATTTGTAAGCTTTTGGAAGAACAGCCATAATTTTGTTCAGAGTATAAATCTGAAATGTTCATAAATCAACCATTTCTGAGGTGTTTGTAACTGAGAGTCTACAGCATGTGGGTATTTAATTTTACATACCCAAATTCTGAAATGTTGGCCTTTGTCATATGTTCATAGGTATGGTATCTTGACAAAGCATTGCAGAGTGAGTTTTATATGATTGATGTGTTGTACCTCCCCCAAGTTCCTCTGGAAAATTCAGCACCTAGATACTACAGTAATTAGAACTATGCAAATATCTCCTAAAGAAATGGAATTCTGACTTGGTTTGCAAACAAAGTGGCCAATGGCTAATGGAAAAGAGCAGCTGTAGGCTACGTCTACACGTGAAGCCTACATCAAAGTAGCTTATTTTGATGTAGCGACATCGAAATAGGCTATTTCGATGAATAACGTCTACACGTCCTCCAGGGCTGGCAACGTCGACATTCAACTTCGACGTTGCGCAGCACCACATCGAAATAGGCGCTGCGAGGGAACGTCTAAACACCAAAGTAGCACACATCGAAATAAGGGTGCCAGGCACAGCTGCAGACAAGGTCACAGGGCGGACTCAACAGCAAGCCGCTCCCTTAAAGGGCCCCTCCCAGACACAGTTGCACCAAACAACACAAGATCCACAGAGCCGACAACTGGTTGCAGACCCTGTGCCTGCAGAATGGATCCCCAGCTGCCGCAGCAGCATCCAGAAGCCCTGGGCTAAGGGCTGCTGCCCACGGTGACCATAGAGCGTCTCTCAACCCCTCAGCTGATGGCCTCCATGGCGGACCCCGCTATTTCGAAGTTGCGGGACGCGCAACGACTACACGGTCCCTACTTCGATGCTGAACGTCGAAGTAGGGCGCTATTCCTATCCCCTCATGGGGTTAGCGGCTTCGACGTCTCGCCGCCTAATGTCGAAGTTAACTTCGAAATAGCGCCCGACGCGTGTAGCCGTGACGGGTGCTATTTTGAAGTTAGTGCCACTACTTTGAAGTAGCGTGCACGTGTAGACACTGCTCTAGTGAGGCAAATTATAGCAAAAGATTTCCTAGCAAATTGGAATTTTGACCTGACCAGCTCAGTTAATATGGAATTTAGTCAAAGAAATTTAAAACTGTTTAGAAAAACTAGATTCCTCCAGATCCAGTGTTTACTCGCTAAATTAATTTAAATAAATATTTTGTTTATAATAGCTGTGCCATGGAGGCTATAATTTGCCATATTTTGATTAATGCATGAATAGATGGCTAAGCACAGTAGCGTGTCAGTTACATATGCCTCACGAATGGCGCTTCACAACTCTGAACATTGACTTAAAGCATGGAAACATTACTATGCTTAAGAATAATGCAGCTTTTAATTATCGTCGTTTAAATGAAAGAAGCACAGCAGCAATTTCCTTACCTTGTTAATTTTTGTAAGCTTTCCCTTAACTCAGGACTGTGGTGTACAATATTTTTTGCCTCTGCTGCTTGGTTGTGTACTTCCAGTTCCAAATGAGGTGTGTGGTTTGTAACTCTAGCTTTCATAACTCTGGTGTATTACTATAGATGTAAACAACTGCAATGTTTAGCATCATTTTAAATATAGTAAAGACATTGTATAATCAGTCATAAAAATTGTATCAAAGGTGACTGGGTAATTAGACCTATATTATCAGAGGTCACCCAGCACCTCATCTGATCTTTGTGTGAATTTTAAGCCCTGCAGAGACCGTGTTGTTGTCCTGTATAAAAAGACATACTCATCCCTTGCTATATGAGCACAACTGGTTCCCAACTTTCTGCTCGAAGGCAAAAACTTGTAAGAGGGACACTAAATTACCATTCAAATCATGTAAAAGTCTCTGATTGGTTCCTAGTGCTCCTAACTTGGGAAAGGAGTGGCAGCATGTGGCACTGCTTTTCAAAGGTAAGTGAAGCTTGGGATTGCAGGGGGTCGGGGGGGAGGGTTAAAGTCTGGGCCAGTTTGGGGCCATGAACAGGAAGGAGGGTTAAAACCTGATTGCAGCTTGGTTCCATGGGGTGGGCGGGGGATTCAGGTTGGGTCAGTGGAGTGGGTGGTTGGGGGGCGGGGGGTGTTCCAGGCTGCTGCAGGTTGGGTCGGTGGGGTGGGTTGGCACATTAACACTGCGGCGGGTTGGGCGTGTGGGGCCGATTGGGGGGAGGGGGGTCAGGCTGCGGCAGGTTGGGTGTGTGGGGCCAGCAGACGGTCAGGCTGGGGCAGCTTGGGGCTGCTGGGCTGGTGAGGGGGTCAGGCTGAGGAGGGTTGGGGCTGGTGGGGTGTGAGCAGGTTGGGTCCGCAGTGGCTGGCAGCAGGGTCAGGCCACGGAGGGTTGGGACTGTGGGGGCCAGTGGGGGAGGCGTCAGGCTGCAGTGGGTTGGGGGTGCGGGGCTGGTGGGGGTCAGGCTGCGGCAGGCTGGGTATGTGGGGGTGGCGTGGGCATCAGACTACAATGGGTTGGAGTCGTGTGGAGTGGGGTAAGGCTCATGTTAGCGGGGGGAGCTCACTCATCTAGTGAACAAAGGTAGGTATATGTGTCCCTTGTTTAAGTGAGTACTCATAAGTAAAGTACTTGGTTAACTAGGGATGAGTGTACTGCACATAACATGTATTCCCAAGGTTCTACTTTATTGCTTGATAAAGTCAAAAGCAATAATCAATCTATTTTTAAAACATATGAACCTACTGAAACTGTATTTTGTACCTTGAAATTCTTGGTTATCACAGAGAGGAAGCCGTGCTAGTCTATACACTATCAAAACAAAAAGCAGTCAAGTAGCACTTTAAAGACTAGCAAAGTAGTTTATTAGGTGAGCTTTCGTGGGACAGACCCACTTCTTCAGACCATAGCCAGACCAGAACAGACTCAATATTTAAGAATGTCAATGGGCACAAAACAGACGTCAAAACACTCCAGATCCACAAACCAGTTAGTCAACATTTTAATGGAATGGGGCATTCTGTTCATGACCTAAAGGTATGTGTGTTACTCAAGAGGAATTATCGCACCGTTCTGGAAAGAGAAGCAGCCGAGCTGGCTTTTATATTCCAATTCGGCACATTAACACATGGTTTAAATCATGTTGGGAACTTAGAGTCACTATAGGGGCTCGTCTGCATACTTGGCTCAATCTAATTCTTAACCTTCCCCCCCCCCACCCCTCCACTCTCTGATTTGCTCACCTTGATTATCTTTTTCTGATTTGTCCTCCTTGCTTACTGTTTTTGGTTCTCTGGGTCTTAAATATTGAGTCTGTTCTGGTCTGGCTATGGTCTGAAGAAGTGGGTCTGTCCCACGAAAGCTCACCTGATAAACTATTTTGCTTGTCTTAAGTGCTACTTGACTGCTTTTTGTTTTGGTTATCACAGGAACTGAACTGGTTTCTGTTGTAATTTGTGTCCTGAAGGTGTCTCATGTGACAAGGAATAGTCTTTTCTCGCATAACTGGTCTGGTGTCCTCTTCCAACACACTACAGAACACTGTCTCTTTAATCCTGGACTATGGCTTGCCTTGTTCTTGACCCTGAGGGGGCTTGGGGCTCCCCTCCCCGGCATCCAGTCTGTGGCAGAGAGGGGAGGCGGAAAGCCCCCTAGCCTCATGGGCTGGATCAGGCAAACTGGGTCTGGATCCAGCTCATGTAACTACTGGGGGGATGGGGAGAAGGGCAGGAAATGGCTCCGCATGGTGCTGCTGCTGATTGCTGCCATTCTCCCAGCTGGGGAAGGAAGAGCACTGCCTGGAGGCTTTATCCCAGTGCCCTGAGTGCCCAGAATTCTGGCCAGTCGGCGCAATGGAGGGTGGTGGCTTGGAGCAGTGGGCAGAAAGCATAGAGCCATGTGCCTCCAGGGGAGCTGCACAGGTAAGCTGCTTCCCTGTTGCCCAGGCCCCATACCCCAACTCCTTATCTCCACCCTTCTGCCCCCTTCCTGCTAGATTCCTCACTTCCACCTGGACCCTCCCCCTTCCAGACCCTGCACCTCAAACCCTCCTGCATCCATCTTCCCACCAAGACCCCCTCTCCTCTCCTGCACATACCTCTACCTGCAGCCTGCTCCTGCATTTTCCTTTCCACCCAGATCACTAACCTTAATCCTGCTCCTTCACCCTCCCCTCCCTCCACACCCTAAGCCCACTTCCTTGCTGTCCCCTCCCACACTGAGCCCCTCATTTTTTGACTTTACCTCTGAGCCTAGAGGGGCCTGAAAGCAGCCTTCATAGGCTCCCCTATGCTCTGGGTTTGGTGTGTGAGGGGAATGAGGGGAGTGGCAGGGACCAAATCAGTGAGGCTTTATTTCTTTTTTTTGCTTCTCACTTGTGGCCCATGACTCCCCCGACCCCATGGATTAGTGGCTGTCAACCCAAAAAAGGTCACCTAGCCTGCTTTAATCGACCTAATACCGTTTCAACAGTCTAGGCTTGTCCTTCAGACTAACATTTTTAAAAAAGTGACAATCAAGCAGTGAACTTGGTAAAGTAGCTCTTTCTTTGTTGTGTGTTTCTTAACTTGTTTTAAAAGCTGTTCAGAAAACCATGCAGTTTTTAGCATTTGTGCTGGTATTGCTATATATCTAGTTTACTTACTTTTTTTTTTTTTTTTGCTTGAAATTTCAAATTAGGGACTGAATTATGAAACAGAATGAGGGAGAAAAATAAGACTGAGGAAAAAACACTGCCGATGTTGTATAGAAACTAATCTCTGGTTAAAATCAATTAGACATTGAAATGAACTCTAGTCTACTTTGAGACTCTGCACATGCCAGTGACACTGCTTTGCTGACAGCCAAACTTAGTCAACTGTAGTGATTCATCAGTTCGGTTAGGCAAGAAGTAGTACACATTGGTCTGCCTGTCAGTGCAAATAAAATTAAGTTTGTGAACATTCTCATCCAGCAGACTCCAGCTCCAGGTTGCAGTCACTTTAGTATTAATTTTGAGAAGAAGGATGTTGAGCAGGTGGTGGTAGTTAAACATTTAGACAGAATCATAGTGCTGCAGGGTGCTTGAAAGGTTGTAACAACCATCTCACGTATTTCATTAAGTTTTCTGCAAAGCTTCAGATCTATAGAGCCTCTGACAATTAACTGGCAGGAGGGCAGGGGGGAAGAACACTTTGAAGTTCTTAATTCTGATCACCTTTAGCAGATGCTTTATGTAGAATGTCAGGACAGTGGTTTGGGTGTTGGCCTGCTAAACCCAACGTAGTGTATTCCATCCTTGCGGGGCTGTCTAATAGATATAAAAAAAAAAATTCATCAGGGATGGCAGTAGCCCTGCTGTGAGGGCAGGAGACTGGATTTAATGATCTCTGAAGGTCCCTTCCAGTTCTATGCAATAGGTATATCATCTCCATAGCTGAAAAGGAATTTTTTTTTTAAAACCAAAATCCGCAACACCACTGGCTTTGTTTTAATGACTTTCTTGTTATGGGCATATTGGAATGAAGATCAACAATACTCTGAAGCACGTATACCAAGAAGTACAATGAGATGGCTGATGGTGTGATCAGAAAAAGCTTTGGTTGTGCAACAGGATTAGCAGTGTACACAGACCTTATAGATCACTTTAAGCATTTTGCCAGAGATGAGTTGGGATGGTGCTCAGTTGGCCAGCAGGCCATGAGACTTGAGGATTTGCCATGTTGTTGATTCCAAAGAGTAGACATTATTTGCTTGTGGGGTTTACATAATAACCTTACAGCAGTGGTGGGCCCCTTCGGGAATCTGTGTGGCATGCAAGATATTTTATTGTTGCCCCTGCACAGAGTTGACACATTCTGCTGGTTTTTGTCCACCTGGGGAAAAAAACTATTATTAAAGTGACCCGAATGTAAAGCAAAAGCAAATGAAGCAAGGTGTGTGCTGATTGAACACTATTGACTAAGCGCCAGGCACTCCCTATAAAGCCAATCAAGACACAGCTATGTTTCAGTTGGCGCACAACACAAATTCTAGGTACACAAGTGCAGTCATCAAAACTATCCTAAGAGACCATCCTGGTTACAATAATCTTGTGGCTCACTGAGATGGACAGTATCGGAGGGGTATGGACAGTCACTCACTAGCAGCCCAGTCAGTGGCCTAGGTTGTTGATTTACAGTGAAAAGCAATTTGTGTGCCCTAAATAACCAAAGTAAAGTAGCACTTTAAAGACTAAACAAAATAACTTATTAGGTGAGCTTTCATGGGACAGACCCCTTCTTCAGACCATAGCCATACCAGAACAGACTCAATATTTAAAGCACAGAGAACCAAAAATAGTAATCAAGGTTGACAAATCAGAAAAAAAAATTATCAAGGTGAGCAAATCGGGGGGGGCAGGGGCGGGAAAGAGTCAAGAATTTGATTAAACCAAGTATGCAAAAGAGCCCCTATAATGAACCAGAAAATTTGCATCCCGGTTCAAACCATGTGTTAATGTGTCAAATTGTTGGTCTGAAGAAGTGGGTCTGTCCCACAAAAGCTCACCTAATAAATAATTGTTAGTCTTTAAAGTGCTACTCTACTGCTTTTCTGTTTTAACCAAATAAGTGGTCCCCCCATTGTATTTCACAGATAATTAACTATCTCTGTCTGCATCTCAAATCTGTTGTTCAGAACACAAATGTGTGTTCTATGTGCATGCTGGAAACATGGTCTCTCCAAGACAATGGCTGTTCTGTTGAGATTAGCTCTGTTAAATTGCGATGCATCTGAAACTTCTGAAAGGAATGGCAAAATGGGCTTTTTTTTGGTTGATGAACAAGTTTGTGTTTCAGTAGAATGCAAAAGGTGTTAAAACCAACCATTTAGTTGTAAAACTTTTGTTAGTTCCCTATGCTGAAGGAAGCAAAATGTTTCCCTTTTTTTTTAGATCATTAAGAAAAGTTATTGCTTGGTAATACCTGTGAATGGTCAATTGACACATTATGCCTACCTTTCTTTGTAGCAGCTAGGATTCTGCTTATTGGCTGCTCCTTTCCCAGTTGTAAATTCAAGTTTTCCAGGCTCCCCTCCTGCAACGGGAAGTGGAATTAAAGTATGTTTTCTTGACTATCAACACCACCACCAGGGATTGAACTGGGGTTTCCCAAACTGACATGATAAACTGCTATCATTTGATCTAAATGCAGAATGAACAACGAACGAAAAATCAATACCCTAGTATTTGGCATAATGGATGGCTCAAATAGGAGAGGCAGACCCCACAGAGAATGGATAGATTGGTGCGGAGCTAGTTTACAGAAACTAAGCCACTCTGCACTGAACAGGGAAAGATGGAAGGAAATAGAGAGGCATCAGACACCAACAGGCGCTGAGCCCATGGTTATTGATGATGATGATTTGATCTAAAGAGGCCAAGAAGGGGAAAGAGGACCTTGAAACATACCAGTGAATTGCATAAACAGGAACAATGAAACATGTTGTGCAAGTCTCAGGTTTTTATTTCAGAAGATTTCTATCTGTAAGATGTGGTTGATGGTGACTCATTTAATTTACTGGCTATTGTAGAACAAAATATCCAAGTCTTTTGGCTTCATTCATTTTGGTCCATTTCAGATACCTTTTATAGGAATGCAAGACTTTTATTCTATGTAACTGTATTTTCACTTCAATGTCAAACTAACAGAACCTGGGTCTCCTCTCTTTTGCAACATGCTGTGTTTATTAAAATGTAGAAATTGCTGTTGTCTTTATTTTGCTCCCTTCTGATCTAATCTTTCAAAATTTTGTTCCATAGTTTCTGGAGTTGTGGAGTAAACAAGGAAGAGAATGATTTTGAAAGCAATTGCATTGTTAGGGTGTGTCCTGGGAATCAGCACGTTTCCTCTTGAGGATCCTGAAGATGGAGGCAAGCACTGGGTTGTCATTGTAGCAGGGTCAAATGGCTGGTATAATTACAGACACCAGGTAAGACTGACCTGTGCACTTCATTGTGACATTTCCAACAGTGTTTCTTGGAATATTATGAAAATACCAGTCACTGTGCAATGTACAGGTTCAACCTCCCTGGTCCAATACCCTCAGGACCTGAGCAGTCCTGGGCCAGGGGTGGTCAATTCTGCCCCACTGCTGACCTCAACCCCTGCTCCTGGGCTCCCCTCCCTGCTGTCACCTATGGTTTCCTGATCCCTTCTTCCCCCTCCACAGCTCTCCAGCTGCTGACTTCCAGCCCCAGCCACCTCTCCACAGCCACGGCTTCCTTGGCCTGGGCTTCCAGCTTACCGGCCTGGGCCCTGCTCCCTGATGCAGCTCCCTGACGGTTGCTGTTGAGGCCTCCCTGCCCCCACATGTCTCCACACCAGTTGTGGCTGACCTGCCCTGGGCTCCTGCCACTGGTCTGGCTGGCTGGCTCCTCTTTCCAGCCCTGAGACTCTCTGGTCCTGAAAGCTCCATGGTCCTACGAGGTGACGGATGTTGCCAGACAAGAGAGTGCCAGATTTGGGAGTTTTAACTTGTAGTTTCTTCAATACCTGTCCCATAAATTTAGTTACATGCTCAAATGTCAGAAGTATGTACTGTGGTTCGTAACCTAACACAAATTAGTCTCTGTACCAGATGATTGGAAGATAGCTAATGTGACACCAATTTAAAAAAAAAAAAGCTCCAGAGGCAATCCTAGGAATTAAAGGCCAGTAAGACTAACTTCAGTACCAGGCAAGTCAGGTGAAGCTGTAGTAAAAAAACCAGGATGCTGGACACAGATGAATATGCTACGTTGGGGAAGAGTTGTCATAGCTTTTATAAAGTGAAACCGTACCTCATTAATCCTCTGGAGCTCTTTGAGGAAGCCAACAAAAGTGGACAAGTGTGATCCAGATGATATAATGAAAACATTCAAAAATCTTTGGAGAAACAGGTCCATCACCAAAGAGTCTAAGCAAAGTAAGCAGTCATGGGGTATGAGGGAAGGTTCTCTCAGGAATCGGTAACTGCTTAAACAGGAAACCAAAAGTAAGAATAAACAGGTAGTTTTGATAAATATTGATGATTTCCAGGGATCTGTATTGGGAGCAGTACTGTTCAGTTTAATCATAAATGACCTGAAATATGGGGTAAAACAGGTGACTAATCAATCTGCTTTGAACTTAACTATCCTAAGCAATTTTGTAATCTCTTTGTAACTCTTCACACACTGTGTGACTAGGCAATAAAACGGCAGATAAAATTCCCTGATCAATACAAAGTAGCACAGATTGGAAACCATCATCCATCTGTAAATTCAAAATGATGGGAACTAAATTGGCTTATCACTCAATAGGAAGACCTTAGCATCATTGTGGATAGTTCTCTGAAAACATCTGATCTGGATACAATGACCAAAAAAAAAAACCACACACCACAGAAAAACCCACTAAATGTTAGGAGCCATTAGGAAAGGGATAGGTAAGACAGAAAATATCAATGTTGTGATATAAGTACACTGCATGCAGTTCTGATTACCACATTTAAAAAAGATTTATTTGGAATTGGAAAAGGTAGAGAGGAAGTTTAAAAGATTAAGGGTAAGGAATATTTTCCTATGAAGAGAAATTAAAGTCTGGGACTGCTCAGTTTACAAAAGACTTGTAACATGGGTGGGGGAAATATGCTAAAGTCTATAAAATCATTAACTGTGTGGAGAAAGTGAATAAAAAAAGTGTTATTTACCCCCTCACGTAACACAAGAGCTATGGATCATCCAGTGAGTAGGCAGCAGGTTGAAAATAAACCAAAGGCAGTATTCTTCACATAACAGTTACCCTGTGGAATTTATCCCAGGATGTTGAAGGCTAAATGGAGACCTGAGATCAAAAACGAATTGAGTTTGTGGAGGATAGGTGTATCAAGGGCTTTAGCCAAAGTTGGCCTGTGATGCAGCCCCATCTTTTGGGTGTCCCTAGCCTCTGAATGACTGAAGTTGGGAGCTGGAATGACAGAGGATGGGTCATGCAGTAATTGCCCTGGTCTGTTCATTCCTTCTGGCGCATCTGGTATTGGCAACTATCAGAAAAAAGGATACTGGGATAGATGGACCAGTGGTCTGACTGAGAATGGCTATTCTTACGTTACTGTTTAAGTTTGGAATTAGTCTGGGCATGAATAGCTTTCTGCTATCAACTCCCTCTCTTGTTCCAGATGTGTTAGTTAACTGTTTTGATTCAGAAAAATGCATAAATCGTTAGTAGTTTAAAAGTCAATCTGTACTTGACTTTTCTCATTTTTACCCTCCAACACCTTTCTAACGTTCCTTCTACTCTTTTCTTTTTTAATTTAATTTATTTTCTTGCTCAGCCCTCTCCTCTTTCTCAGCTTGACAAGGCAGAACAGAATACTTTTTTTTTTTTTTTTGTTTAAAAAAAAAAAAACACCCCACTGAAGGCCATTATCACCACCTTGCCTGATTTCCTGGTAGCAGGTCATAGAATTTCAGTCATTTTTGCATCAACTTTAATAACAGATGATTGAACTACAGCAGGGTTTTTTTTTTTTTTTTAAACCAGTTCTGTACACTCATCTAGTATGTTTTCTCAAATCTCTTCCAACAGTTTGGTGATTTCTCCTTGCTCTTAATATTCCTACCAGTAAAACATTCAATTAAGTTTCATGCTGTATTAGTTTCCTGTTCAAGTATGTGACCCTGGGTCATCTAAATTTAAGGGTTTTGGATTCCTGTTAAGATATTTTTTGAGGTTCTGCTGCTGTATAACAGCTTCACCATCTCCTTTACAAGCAGTACTATGGTGGCAGAATGTTCAGTTAAACTGAGGTAGGATTTACATTGTATTTAAAACCTTCAGGAAAATTGATCCTTTGTAGTTCAGTAGGAACTATTCAAACATTTTTATTCAAATGTTAGAAACCTTTTCATCTGCCCACAAAAAAACAAACAAAAAACCCCACACTCCAAGTCTCCCTCCCCCCTGCTTAAAAAAAAAAAAAATCAGTGGACACTTACTCATAATAAATATATATTTCAGGTTCATTTTTTTTTTCCAAAATTATAAAAAGTCAGGCCACTCAAATTATTTGTGTTTTTTTCCATAAGCAAACCCTCTGAGCTCCCAAAACATTTTACAGAAGTAAGTTACTTTCTTATAGTTCAATCATTATCTGTTTTTTTTTTTTTTCTTCTAGATTAGAAGCTGCTAAGTAATTTGCTTCTTAGGTCTGGAGACATGAGATATTGAATAGGTCTAAAAAAAGTATAGCTTTCATTTTTGGCACTAGATGATAGTGTAGATTTGTATATTGTTAGAGTTGACAAGATGTTTTTATTTAAAGTTTTTCATTTATGACTTGAATAAAAATTCCCATTGTTTTCCAAATGTATGTTGGGAATCTCATTTTAATTAACATGAAATAGGGAAAGAGGAAAATAGCACTTTTTGGTGAGGTTCTTGTGTTTAGAAAAAGGATATCAGGTTTAAGAAATCTGAAACAGCAAACCTTTGCAATTTCACAGCTTACAAACACTTACTGGAAAAATTCTTTACAAGGCAATTGGTCTAGCCAACATACAATAGAACCTGCTTTAATATCACCTTAGGAGACCAATCAAAATCAGTTTCCAAATAGGTCTAACCTAACACCTTCCATCTGAAATTAAGGTTCAAATATTGCTTCACAGCATACCTTTCAGATAAGTATTTGTTCCCCATTTCCAGATATGGAAATGGAAGTATGACGATAAATGGCTTGGCTTGGGATCCAGGAATAGAACTCCAGTTTTGACTCCCAATCTTACCCTTCTTCTTACTAGAAATCTTTAAAATACTTTGAAGTGCTCACATAAGACACACTGGGTTTGTCTACACTGCCTCTTCACTGCATTGTAACTTTCTCATTCAGTGTGAAAAGACACATCCTCCCCTGACACGCAACAAGATACAGGACGATAAAGCACCAGCATAAACAGGCTTCCCATTCTGGGAGCCATGCTTCCAGCACTGTTAGCTACTCTCCCTGGTGGAGGTGGTTTACCTAGATCATGGTTCCCAAACTTTTCGGCATCAGGTCCCCCCCTTTTTGATTTTTGAGAAACTTTCATGCCCCACAACTTATCATCCAACACCCCTTTTAACAAAAAAAAATTCAATTTGAGAAACAAAAACTTGATACAAAAATGTTATTAAAAATAAGCACAAATAGTTTTTCTTGGCCCCTTGCAGGTGCCTGGTGCAGCCCCAGCTGGTCAGCTGCCCACCTGCCTCAGATCTCTGCTGCCAGAGCTGCCTGCCTGAGCCTCTCACCACTGGGGCCAGCCACCTGAGCCTCCCCCGCACCCAAACCCCATGCCGCCTCGGCCAGCTGACCGACTGCCATCCCGAGCTGTCCCCAAGCCCTGCGCTACCGGGGCCACCTGCCAGCTTGAGTCACGTGAGCTCCATGCTGCTGGGGCCAGCCGCCTTCCTGAGCCGCCTGAGCCCTGCGATGCCATGGCCAGCCACCAAAGCCCCATGAATCCTGCAAGCTGACCAGCTGCCCAAGCCCTGTGAGCCACCTGCCTGAGCCCCTCCCCTTCCACAAAGCTAGGCACTGCCAGACCCCCCATTTTACCCTATCCCCATCCCACTTACCTGAGCCAGGCACCCCAGCCCCCCTCTAACCCCATCCTCCTCCTCCCCAACCCACACTCGCTCACCTTTGCATGTGGGTCTTTGCCAGCTGCCTGTTTTTTATAGTGGCTGCACTGAGTCACCCACGTACAATGGCAGGGGCTGAGAGCCAGAAGCAAAGGCTGGATCTTCCTTTGGGTGGGGGGAGATGATGGGGGACTGGATCCCCTCGCTCCCTCCCTGGAATTTCTGTACACCCCCTGCGGGGCACACCCTCCAGTGTGGGAAACCATGACCTAGAGCATTTGGAGAGCTTCCCTTCAGCATGGTCCCAGTGCTAAAGCTGTGTGGCTGATCTTTAAACGTAGCAGTGGAGGCAGAGCCTAGATTGCCTGGTGAAGATAAAAAAAGACAAAGGGAATCCTAAAACCACCCAGGAATGAGTTCAGTCTTATTCCTGAAGAGCGTGTGTCAAAGATACTTCTGTGATAGCCTACACCTGCAGTTAGAATTTTTAATCCTGTTGACAGGAATTAATTCAGCGAGGTATTACATCTTTTAAACTGACCCATCACACATGTCAGTTCTGCGTAACTTGGCTGCTATTTTTGGCAGAGAATTGAAGAGGACTATACATCACATCTTGTACCTTATTCAACTTTTGTTCCCACATAATCCAGTCTGTGCAAATTGAATTACAAGATGTAAATTTTCCTTTCAGCTGTATGTCTATTACAGTAAGGTCTCAGAGTATGCGAACTCAGAGTAGGTGACCCTGCTGTTATGCGTCTGACGCTGACCCCACCCCGGTTTAAACCACCTGCAAGCAGCTCTGGTTCAGGCTGCCCCATGTGGCTCCAGTGCAACCCCCCTGCTGGCTCACAAGCTCCCCCCTGCCCCCTGTGGCTCCACTGTGACCCCCCTGCCGGCTCACAAGCTGCGCTTCCCGCCACCCCCAGCCCACGCACAGCTCCGATACACACCCCCTACCAGCTTACCACCCAGGCATGGCTCTGGTTCCAGCTCAACTCCCCGACCCCCTGCAGCCCAGCTCACCACCCACGCTCAACTCCACCCCTCGCCCCCTCTGCAGCCCTAACCCACCCCCCTCCTGCCTCCCACTGCCCCAATGCACTGCCAGTCTTAACCCTTCCCAACTACTACCCCCAGCCCAGGACTTACCTTTCTGCTGCTTCCCCAGCTGCAGAACATGTGTTCTGCTGGGGAAAAAGCCAGACCTCAACTTGTGTGAAATCTGGGTATGCGTGAGGGTGCGTGGAACAGAACCCTTGCGTACTCTGACACCTTACTGTACTCAGTTTATCTACTTACATTGCCTCACTGAGTACTATTCTCTGAAAGCTTGAGATTTGCTTCAGTTGCTGCTAAGTCAAAGTATGCATCCCATCCTCTTTTCTCTCTTCCCCTGCCCCTCCCACCCCCACCTCTCCCACGTGTACAAGTTGAGGGGTCCATTTACACTTCATGCATATTTGAGGGGCTAGGAACCTATAGTTTGAAGTAATTTTTTGTATACTTAAAATTCAGTTACAAGGGCCAGCAAGTGGTATCACAGCAAAGGTGCAAGGCACGGGTGTAAGCAAGGCAAGTGAAAATTTTTGCTCTTATTTACACTGGGGATTTGCACCTTGATGCTACACAGTTTCTGGACCTGATGGCTGAACTGGATCTAGTTCCAGATAACCCCAAGACCTAAGCTGTTCATTTATTTTAATCTTTCATGTGCAAATTACCTCATCTTTCTTTGCACCTAAACACTTCTATAAAGCATACACAATCCAAAGTAATGAGCTTGTCTGCACTGCAAAGTTAACTTGAGTTCTATCTAGACACAAACACCTTAACTGAGGGGTGGTGGCATTTTTAACTCAAGGTAGTTGGCTTACCAAGGGGTATAAGGCAAATCTTGAGGTTAGCACAACTCAGCAGTTGTTAGCATAGCTATTCTGTGGTCCTTAATGCCTTCGACAATTCCCCATGGATGCTCAGAAAGAATAGAGAAGTTCTGTATAATTCACTGGGAAATTATTCTGAGAAAGTGGCTCAGTTTATAGAACTTACAATAAAACAAGGGGATATTTATATTTGTGCCACACTTGATTGCATCTCATGTTTTTGTGCAGTGTGACTGCTTTTATGAAGATAGACTAATGTCACTTAATTTCTGTGAGGACATCTCCAATAAAGCAAACATACAGTCGGCCTCATCGTCTACCAGTTGATAAAATAAGAATGTAGACCAATCTCTGTGAATATACCCAGATGCATGTCATCCCTCCCTAGAAGTTCAGGAAAAGAGAGGGGCTTTGCTGGACACCTTGTAACTCAATAGATTCAGAGCAGGTCCACATTTAAATCACTGCATCAGCACAGCTGTGTCACTAGTGTTTAAGTGAAGATGCTTCTTCCCTCAGAGTTAATCCACCTCCTGGAGCAGTGGTAGCTATTTTGAAAAGAATAGCACTCTATATATAGGGCAGTTAGGTCAGTATAAGTACGTAGCTTGGGAAGGAGGAGTGTATTTCTCACCCTGCTGAGCAATGTAATTATACCAGTATAGGTTTGTATAGTAGCTCTGTCCTTAGGATGCCTTTTAAGCCAAATAGCAGGGAGCATTCAAAAGGGTCCCTCACCGAATGTCTTCCAGTAGCTCCCTCTTTTATCCCTAAGGAAGGTCCCACGCTGCTTACGGCCATACAGGTTTTACGCCACCCACACACTAATAAAGTAACCAGTATAGATTATGGGGCACTCCTCTGTTTAGAGAAAGACTCTTAAATGGGGAGAGGCTTGATATGATGTATAATCCCACACTAGGTGCATGTTAAAATAGCCTCTATCTGGAGGTGACAAATATACATGGTTAATATTCAGAAGAAAAGCTTGTCATTCTGTAAAACACATGATGCCCCCATCTCCATAGGTTGGAGCAGGCAATAAGCACAGGATGCTATTCACCCGAGTGAGCCCTTAGCAGGCCACCAGATGCTTTATTTACCTGAGAGTCCACATATATGGCTGCTCACAGCTCATACTCACAGCTCACTGTTCCCAGCCAATGGAAGCTGTGGAGGTGACAGTCTGTGCTACTGCTTCCAACAGCTCCCATTTGCTGGGAATGGCAAATCGTGGCCAACAGCAGCTGCATGAGATGCAGACACTTCAGTTCTTACAAGGTTCTTTTTTCATGTATTCAAATGCTAAATTGCAGTTCTTGTGTTTTAACATTAGATAATTTTTTTTTTTGGCAGGGAACAAACAATTAAGATTAACACTTTTGTATCTACTCTATGGGAAAAATAATTCCCATTGGTGAAAACTAGCACTGGTTTAAATGGTGGATTTTGGTACTATTAAAATCCCTACTGTAGACAGCTAGGTCTTGTCTACACTTGTGGTTTTTTTATTCCTCCCCCCCAGCCCTCCTGACCATAAACCTTTTTTCCAAAGAAAAACACAGTGAGTTCACACTGTCATGCACGAAAAGTTGAGGTACAAGGGCTTTTCTCTCAAAATAACAACTGCCACTCCCACAATTGGGTGGGAGTGGAGCCAATGGGGGTAGCTGCACCCGGGCCCAGTGATTTTAAAGGGCTCAGGGCTCCTGGCCACCATTACAGAGGCAACATCATCAGCTGGAGTCCCTGGCAGCATTGAAGGGCTGGCTGTAGGAGGCTAGCCCCAACTTTGCACCTTTCTGCCTGAGGCCTCGCCTCTTTTGGGGGCACAGAGCTGCCTCCTCTGCTTTGTCCAGGGCCTGGCTAAGTCTGTTGACCACCCTGTTTGTCAGTACATGCTGTTTCTACCTGCTTCTGTACTAGTTGCTCTTTACTTATAAAGCATATTGTCAGAGTACTTCTATTGCGGCTGCAGGTTGTTGGCAAAGCAGCATAGTAAAGCTACTCACACTGAACAGAACCAGCTCTGTGGGTACAATGAAGTTTTGCCCTTACAGCTGTGGCTTTTACCAGCACAGCTCTGGTTGTCAGGAACCAGTGCCATGACTGACATAGCTGTACCAGCCAAAAGCACCTAGTGTAGACTTGGCCATAGTAATGTCAGTGGGGTATGCTCAGAAATTGAGCTTTGACTCCTTTTGGGGCTGGGAGTGAGGAAACACGTTTTGCCTCCTGCCCCAGCCTTGGGAAGAGGTTGCTTTTCCCATCCCTCTGGCAGGCACTCGCTCACTTTAATGGTCAGAACACTGAGCAGAAATCACGATGGGTCAACACGCACTGCGGGCCTTTGTGATGCTTTGTTTTAAACCAACAGTAGGATTCCCTAGCTCGCACCGGTTCTGTCAGGTGCTAGCACTGGTGGAGATGGAATGCGCCTGTCCTTATCCCTGCCGAGAAGGAGAGTCGAGTGATGCTTACTACAACTGGGATGATCCACAAGCAAGACTTGGTTCACGTTCAGAGTCACCACAGCACCCCAGGAGAGGGCGATGCCTCATCCAGCCCTGGCTCATGCCCTGCCCTGTTTGTGTCCTAGCCCTCCTCTGGCCCTGGCAGGAGCTCACTTTTCCCTCCTACTCCCCAGCTTAACTCCAGCAGGAGTTCATGCTTTCTTCCCTCAGAGCCAAGAGAAGCTCACTCTCCCCACACCCTGTCACGGCAGCCCTGGGGCAGAAGGAGTTCTGTGCTCCCAGCAATTACTGGCCTGGCTGTGCCTCAGTTTGTTTCCCCCCCTTGTGGCCATAATCACTAGCTGCTTTTGCAAGTCTTAACTATGCATTTCTTCTTCCATTCTTCATTGCTAATGCAGCTGAGGAAGAACTGAGGAAACCAGCAAGCTTTAGGTGCAGTGGACAAATACCAGCCCTCTTCCAGGCAACACAATGTGACAGTAATTCCTCTCTGGACAAATGAGTAAACCAGAGAATTCAGTTGTTGTTAAGATGAATGTCTACCATTGTTTTTAAAATGTCTCTCAACTCCTCATGAGGTTATAGCTGCAGTGCACAGTTAACCCAGACTATTGGGGCCTAGATCAGTATGTATAAGCATTTCCACTGCAAATCTTAACAGAAATACTGTTTCCTCAATGTTTCTGCAGTTACCCATGTGCTGGCAAAAAGTTTAAAAGTATACCTGGCCCTTGGGAGCCCAAAATGAGATGCTTTAAGGGGACCTGCCTTTTAGAGACAGGATTCATGTGAATTTTTTTTTAAAAATAGACTCCTTCAAAGTATGTTTGAGCACCTGAAAAGTCACTGTTCACTTGAAAACTTTGGCCTATTTTAGACAAAAATGAATGTTGTTTAATAGTTTTGTGAAAGATCTGATTGGCATCTTAGTCACAAAGGATTCAGTCATCCTTTTTTGGTGACTGAGAAATCTCTAAAGAGTTGGTCAGTGATTATATCTTTATTTTGAGCTGCATATGGGGTACAGCTATGTAGATGTTCACAAACATTTTACACATTCTATTTCCTCACACTTGCCATGTGTGTTTGTACCACTGACTTCCTGTCTTTCACTCCTGAACCTTCTCTCTTTCTGGGGGATCCTAGAGGGAGTTACCCAACATTTTAAGATCACATATTGTTTGCTAGGGACATATGAGCTGTTCATTTTTGAGCTTTTAGACATTCACCATTTACTGAAAATAATCAGGAGGGTTTTTGTTTTGTTTTGATTTTTTACACTTCGTTATTATGGCATTGGGAGCCACAAAGAAGTCCTTAAAGAGCCACATGCAGCTCTGGGGCCACAGGTTGCAGACCTGTGGCCGAGAGAAAAGCTTTGCGGCAGCAAGTACTAGTGTAAACAATGCTTTGGGGGGGATGAAAGTTTTTTTTGGTGGCAAGTGTGCCTACAAACTGTTTACAGTACTGCCTGACTTTTAGTGAAGTGTCAGCACAGCCATGTCCCTGAAAGCTGCGTAGTGCAGACACATCCTTATATTGTTTTATAGAAAAGAGCTCGTGTGTTGCACTCAGGCTTTGCAGTGAATGGTTGGCATTAGTCTTATCTTTACTGAGGTAAATGAGTCCTGTGAGATGAAAAAAAAGACATGGAGTGTATTAGAAAGAACACTGATGAGAAAATGTGTTGCTCTAGTCTGCTTTGACTGTATATATAATTAAAGAAATACAAGAATACAAGCACTGCTCACACAATTCTCCCTCCCCTGCCCACTGTCGATGCCCCAGAAGAGGATGAGAGAGGGAATGACTCACAGGACAGAAGTTAGTCACATTGCTTGGGCACTACTGGAAGGACTTCAGTTTACTTCAGTGACGAGGGATGTTTAAGAAGTGGTAGAGAACAGAATAATGTGAAAAGTAGTTCCAGAGAGCAGATGCAAGTAACGTGGTGCTAACATGAAAAAGAGTAAGTAAGACAGTCACACAAACCACAAACAGGGCTACGAGAACAGCGCAGAGGAATATGTCTGAGGAAGATAATTAAAATGAGATTTTATACATACCACATGATGATAATGGCAGCCAAGGAGAGGATGAGTGCAGGTTCAAAAGTGTGGAGAAATTATGCCAAAGCAATGTTGGAGGTTGGTGATGGGGATGAGTGGGGAAGGGGTAGAGAAAAGCCCACAGTATGAAGGAGGGTATGGGAGTAGAGCCTAGCTTACACAAATCTTTACAAGCACAACTATGTCTATTAGGAGTGGCACTTTTTTTTTCTTTTAACCTATGTATCTATATCAGTAAGAGCCATAACCTAAATACAATTATATTGTCATACCTGTGCTTATACTGGTGTAGTCTCTTCCTCACCCTGACAAACTATACTACTATAAATAGAGTTACACTGATATAACTGTGTCCACACAATAAGATTTTGGTGGTTTAACTATACAGGCAAAACCTAATGTAGATGAGGCCTAAGACACAATATGCACATCCTCATATTTAAGATGACAGAACTGGGCGGAAGAAAATTTAGTCTGATGTAATAGGAAATGCAACTGCATTAGTTAGGAGTGTTAGACTTCCAGTGTAAGTCATGTGAAGAAATTGTGCTTCAGCAGTTCTTTTAAAAAAAACACACAGAAAACACCTCACCCTTTCCTGAAATCTTGCAGAATTACCACTACTTCTGTGTCAGACTAGACGCCAAAGAGTCTGTATCAAATTTTCCTGTATTAACATTTTGCTAGTTTGACTAAATTGATCTAATTAAACCAGGTCAAATCCCTAATGTGGGCCTCGTAAATCAGTTTAACCTTTGCTCAGCATATGTTAATAAGTTCCTGATTTAAGCTAAATTAATGTATACGTTGAAACATATTTAAATCTGACTTACATCAGGAGTTTCCTCTGGTTCAATTGAGTTGGTTTAATTAAACCTGTACAAGTTTTCTAATATAGACTAGATCAGAGGAAGGGATTAAAATTAAAAACAAGCAAACAAAACAGAAAACAAAGCCCACTGCTACACACTGCATAACCTGACAGAAAACCTCTTAGTGTTTCTGGGAAATTTCATAGCTATCTGGAGAAAGAAGAGAATTATTTTGTCAGTAATTTGTTAAATCGTCAGTGAATTATAGAGCTAAAATAATATTTTTGTGAGCGAAGTTTCTAAAACAAAATATTAGCACTTTCCTCGTAGAGCCATGCATTAGATAGCGTGCATTTGAATTTCTGTTATCAAAAGAGATATGAATATGGCAGGCATGTATCTCTTTAAATTAAATATGCACATTCATACGCTGTTTATAATAAGGGCAAGAGTATAAGAAATTGTATAGTTTACCTTTTCTTAAAAGTTCTGTTTACATACCTTTAAGCTACTTAAGGAAGCAAAGAATCTAACGAGGTGGGGGAGAGTTTTTCTTAGCTCAAATCTTTGCTCAAGCTAATTTTTCACGTCAGAATGCATAAATCATATCTTTTTAGGCCAAGTTCTTAAATCATCTAAGGCTTAATCCAGAGCTCATTGCAGTCATCCAGCTATGGCTTGAATCTTCTATTGATGCCACTGGACTTTGTTTAGGCCTTCAGTGCAAGGCATTTTAGTTTAGATTTCTTTGCAGAAGACATTATGTTCCCAGTAACTTTTCAATGAAGTTTGTTGTGTATAAGAAAGTCCTAGAAAAACATCCATGTCTTGTTGTTCCCCAGTTGGGACTTGAGCCATTTCTGTATTGCAATCTGATTGCTCCAAGTCCTGATGGGGGTGGAGATATTATTTGTATTACATTAATATGCAGGAGCCCTGTTCATGGACCAGAAGGACCCTGTGGTGCTAGGCAAGGTACAAATAAAAATATTGTTCCTGCCTCAAAAGCTTAGAGCCTTACTATAAGACAACAGATAACAGAAGGATATAGACCAATGGTCCCCAAACTTTTCAGTCATGTCCTCTGGTCATTATCATTCTCCCCATCCCCCAACCCTGCTGGAATAAGACCATGACTTCAGGGGGGCAAAGTGTGATCAGAAATATAGGGGTCAAGGGTGGGATCACAGTGATTGATGTAGCTAAAATTGCATATCTGTGGTCAACTTCTGTGTCTAATATAGACATAGCCTAAGGCTACATTGATTGGGATGATAGGCAGTAGTCTTAGCTGCTGACCAATGTCAACATTTTTGTAGATATAGGTTGAGCCTTTCTAAACCGGCACCCTTGATACCTGACAGATGCTGAACCAGAGAATTTGCCAAACCACAGGAGGTCAATATTGGCTAGCAGCATTACCAGCACTTTTGCTGGTCACTGAGCTTTTAGACATTTAGAGATAAATTAAAACTAAATAAGAGCACAGAACACAGAGCCAGAATTGGTGGTAGTAAACAAACTTTATAGGTTTTCAGGAAACTTTGGCACATCCTTGATAAGTGGACATCTAGCTAACTAAAATCATAGTTAACCATGGATGTTGCCAGACCAGAGTGTGCTGGATTAGAGCGGTTCAACCTGTATCCATGTGAAGAAGAGTTTTAAGGAGGTTATTTGAAGCTGGATAATGAATTTTGCAGATGTTCACAGGAAGCTTCTCCCAAGCATAGAGGGCAACTTGGGAGAAATTGCTGATGTACTTGTTTGAAAGTTTAACAAGTGGATGGTGTAGGCTGGTATTATTGGCCAATCAAAGGTAAGAACATTCAGTAGCAAAGGAGAGAAGATAGGTAGGATGAGGATAGGGTGTGAAGGACCAAGAAAGTGAACATAGGCAGTTTATGTTCAATGTAGTGGAGAAGAGAAAGCAAGTGGAGGGATGCAAAAAAGAGGGATGATGTGGTCAGAGTGGAAGGCTAGGAGAAAGCCATTAACCTTCAATGACAACTATGTGTTTACCTTTTCAGAGGCTTTCAATGCAGCTGCAGGATGTTATTCAGAAAGTAGCATTAAACAGCTGAAAATGGAGTCCTCATTTCCCATACAATATTTGTAGCGAGAAGTGTTGCTGTTTGTACACATTTCCCAAAGTCTGTGCACAGAGCTGCCTGCTGGCTGGTAGTGCAAGTTTTTCTTTCCTATCTCCAGTTTCTCCAATCAGCTGCCACATTCCATCCTGTTTTCACAGAGTTCAGTGATTCTAGAACCTGGTGATATTCTGAACAGGAAGAGCTCTCAGCCATGATTTTAACTGTTTTCATCCCTTTACACTGACTCATGGCATTTAGGCTTCAGAGTGACAATGAGATTGTAATACTTAAATGAGGATGTTGGTCCAGAGTTTCTTTTAGATAAAAGTGATTTTCCTTTTTTCCCCAAAGATGAATAAGGAGTCTGCAATGACATTCTGCTCTGTTTCAGGCTGACGTATGCCATGCTTACCAGATTGTACACCGAAATGGAATTCCAGATGAACAGATCATTGTCATGATGTATGATGACATTGCACATAGTGAGGAGTAAGTGAAGAACTTTGCAGGAATATCAAAGCGTATATACTGTTTTACTGTTCCGTAGTTCGCAATAGTACTTTGTGTGTAAGTAGCAACGCAAAGAAGAATCTTAAGCACTATATAAAGTATGTGAAAGGACCATTTTCCCGCATCATTGAAATGAATCCACTATAGGATGTGTACTTTGCAAATTCCTACACTTCAAGCACAAGATCCTGGTCTCAGTTATGGCAGTGTAAATTCAGAGCACCTTGTTAACTTATTTTTGTATGTTATGATACAACTAAACAATTTTTATTATATATAGTAGAAGTTTACATCACAGACATACCTATATAGTATGGATATCTTTAAAGGCCATTGCCAGCCTAGTCAATCTCTAAATCATGCTTCACATACAAAAAAGTAAATTCCCATGCGTCGTCAGGTGTGATATCTTTGGACATATTGCCTTTATAATACAACCAGTTCTTACATTGCACTTATAATGATTAAATAGATTCACAGAATCATAGAATAAAAAACCCAGAAGGAACCTCGAGAGATCATCAGGTCCAGTTCCCTGCACTCATGGCAAGACCAAGCACCATTTAGACCCTCTGTAACAGGTGTCTGTCTAACCTGTTCCTAAAATTCTCCAATGATGGAGATTCCACAACCTCCCTAGGTAATTTATTTCAGTACTTAGCCACCCTCGCAGTTAAAATATTTTTCCTAGTGTCCAACCTGCATCTCCCTTAGTGCAATTTAAACCCATTGCTTTTTACCCTATCTTCAGAAGGTAAGGAGAACAATTTATCTCCCTCCTCCTTGTAATAACAATTTAGGTACACGAAAGTTGTTACGTCCCCTCTCAGTCTTCTCTTTTCCAAACTAAACACACACAGTTCTTTCCATCTGCTTTCATAGGTCATGTTTTCTAGACCTTTAATCATTTTGGCTGCTTTTCTCTGGACTGTCTCCCATTTCTCCACATCTTTCCTGAAATGTGGCACCTAGAACTGGACACAGTACTCTATTTCAGGCCTAATCAGTTCAGAGTAGAGAAGAATAATTACTTCTTGTGTCTTGCTTGCAACACTCCTGTTAGTAAATACTAGGATATTTCCCTTTTTTCCCCCAACAGCATCACGCTGTTGACTCATATTTAGCTTGTCGTCTACTATGACGCCTCCTTCCCTTTCTGCCGTACTCCTTCCTACGAAATCAGTTGTCAGTTTGTGTGTGTGAAACTGACAGTTCCTTCTTAAATGGAGTATTTTGCTTTTGTCCTTATTGAATGTCATCCTATTAAAATGCTTTACAAGGGAAGTCAATATTTATGTGCAGCTGCACCCAGTTTCAGTGATAGCCCTTCACTCTAGACTAATTTCAACAACTCAGCTCTAACTTTTGGTTCTTAGAAGCTGTGTGGACACAGCCATACTCTAGTCAGCTGCCTGAATTGATAAACTGAACTAGATGACACTAACTGGTTAATATTTTGGTATCAGTGACTGCAGTTATACAGCAGTGGCAACAGTTCAGGAGCTGAGAGAACAAAACCATTAAAAAGCAGAACTAGCAAGGTCTACTTGAATCACCCAGCACACACATCTTTTTTTGAGTTGAGCATATGTAATTGATAAGGCACAAAGATCTTTACATGATCATTCAAAAATCATGTTTAAAGAGATGATGTTTTAGTAAATATATACAAATACTTGGGCTTGATCTTGTTGGCATTCCATGTCCTTTTGATATTTTTCTAGTTTATTGGCACTATATCACATATGAATTATTCTTAATGTATATCCAACTTTTTCAGGAATCCAACCAAAGGCATCATCATCAATAGACCCAATGGCACAGATGTGTACAAGGGAGTGCCGAAGGATTATGTGCAAGAGGTAGGACTGAAGTAATCTGTATTATTCACCAAAATGTCCGAGATTTAACATTCCCTAGTGATCCAAGTAAAATTTTTTTTCACCCTCCAGATGATTTAATATTCCTTAATACAGTTTGTATTGAGTCCATAGGTAATACAGAGCACTCCAGGTTGTTCATCCAGTTGGATAACTTGTCTGACCTTTCCTAACAAGGTTGTAAACAGAGGGTACGTTCAGTTAGAGTAGAAGCTGTATCAAAGGGCTATTACATTATTTCTCCACCTTACTCTGATGGAGGAGATTGGAAACATTACATTTAAAATTGATAGCTCAATATATAAATGTATATGATAAACTCACGCTGTAGGTTTGATGAAATAGTCGCTCTTTGAGCTTGTGCTTCAGTATCCCAATATCTGAGTCATTTACAAGGTGCCACTAAGAGTATGTCTACACTTCATAGTCCTTTCAGTGACCTTTAGAGCTGGTGGAGCCTGCTCAAGTAAGTAGAATAAAGACAAGCCTGAACTTTGGGGTATGCACCTTACACGTCTTTACATGTTCAAGCAGTGCCTCCCTGTCTACATGGCTATTTTTAGCAGCATAACAACTCTATGTCTTCCTGCTGCCTGTCTTTCTGTGCCACAGATAAAGCTCCAGCATTCTGGTGACAGGAAAAGAAAAAGGCTCCAGCAGCTCCAAGCAACTGTAAAGGACTTTGGCAGCTCTCTGCCACCTCTTCCCTGCCAGAGCATTTGCTTCCCACAGCGAATGGCTCTGGCAGAGGGGAGCTGCCAGTCTTTCCCTTCTGTTTCTCCACTGCCAGAGTCTTTCACAGCTGCATGTAGCAGCACACCACAGTTTGGACGCAGCATGCTTTTTCACTGTGGCATGTAACGGCATGTACCCTACATGCTGCCATCAGCGGTGTGCTGTGTAGACCTATTTAAATTGGAGACAGTCTCAGAGGTCTGTGTAGGCAACCAAAAAGCCTATTGCAAAGAGAGCTATAAAAACAGCAGTTAAGCACTCAGGTTGCAGTATGAACTGAAATTTAGCTTCTCTAAATTTCACCTGAAGTAATCATTAACTTTTCAAGTGAAGGCATTCCTGACTTTTTTTTAACAAAGTAATACTAAATCCTGTCTGTAGTCAGACTCCCACTGGATAAATAACATTGTTTGGCAAGCATGGCTTAGGTTTACTACTTATTTACCCGGAAATGAGAAACCGCAGCCCTTTGATGTCAAGTTAAATGGCAAGACTTTTTGACGGAGTGAAACCTCTTTAAAGAGATTGAGAAAAATCTGTTGCTTAACAGAGGAGGATCAGGACTGTGCTTGATATAATTGCAGGATGCTTTCAAGCAGGCTCCCAACTCAGGAGATCACCTAATAAAGGTGATCAGAAGCATAAGTTTCATTGTATTTTATACAGGCAATAAATAGAGTGGTTTCCTAGTTTCCTGAACTAGGACTACTGCCTGATTTCCAAAAGCAGACACATTCTAGCAAACATCAGTGGATGACCAACGCGATTAAGGATTTGTCTACATCAGGAAGTTGTACTGGTGTGTGCCAAGATGTGAATTTAAATAGATACAGTTATGATGGTATAACTATGTACATGCTTATTTTGGTTTGTGTCTTTTTTTTCCAGTTTAACTTACATCATTTTGCAAAGTGTTCAAGCTAAACCAAAAAGAACCACTTTTACACCAAAATTGCTGCCCATGTGGATCATTTCAGTAGTGTAGAGGTGTGCTGACTGGGTAGAGGGGGAGTAGAGAGGGCAGCTGCCCTGGGGCCCAGTGATTTAAAAGGGCCCAGGATTCCTGGCTGCCATTGTCCCTATAGGGACATTAGCAGTGGTTGGAGTACCAGGCCTTTTAAATTGCTCTCGGATCCGTGGATGGTGCTGAAGGGCTGGCTGTGGGGAGACTAGCCCCATACTCACCCTATTCGATGCCTAAAGCCACTCTCCTCTCACCTGGCCCAGGGCCCTGCAAAGTCTGTCAGCTGCCCTGCTAGTGTATCTGTCCTTTTGCATATACAGTACACCTGCCACCCCCACCCCCCCAATTTACATGATTTCTACTTGCGCATTTTGTGGAATAACGCACGTTGAAATCAACTGTTACTGCCCGGCTGCCACCTGGTTCCCAGTACCCCGCCACTCACAAACAGAGGGGAGCCAGGAGCCTGGCACAGCTGCTGGGAGCGCAAAGGCTGCTGTCTGGTTCCCAGCTCCCGCAAGTGGAGGGGACCCAGCAGCCTGGAGCCAGATGCAGCTGCTGGGAGCCAGGAGTACAAAGACTGATGCCTAGTTCCTGGCTCCCCCAAGCTGTGGGAATCCAGGATCCAGGCAGCAGGGTGAGTGCTGCAGACCTCAACTTGCATGAAATTTGACTTACACGTAGTTGCCCAAGAACTCACTTGCACGTAAGTCAGGGTTTTACTGTACTGGTACAACTAGTAAAACTTTCCTGTCTAGACAAGCCCTCGTGGGAAAAGAAAAATGCTATATATGAATACCATCTGCTCCAGCCCCCAAAGCCCAAACCAACAGCATTGTTCTGCATTGTAAAGCACTTGTTGGTTCTGTGGCACAGAATCAATCTGTCCAGGTTACCAGATAAGGCTGATTGTTACTGCAATTCAGATTTAATTTTAAAACTTCCTTGATCTGCAGGATGTTACTCCAGAAAATTTTCTTGCTGTTCTGAGAGGTGATGCTGAAGCAGTAAAGGGCAAGGGATCAGGAAAAGTATTAAAAAGGTAACAGAGAAGTTGTATTTAAGGAATGTGTGATATTATGTGTCTGGCCACTCGTGTGATGCTGATGAATAAAGCTGGGATTTAAATACAGTCTGAGTTGTATTGTAATCCAGTCCAAGGATTAGCAAACCTGGTTAGTATCTATTCTACATTTTTGGCACGTGTAAGGTGACATTTCTGGTTTTTTAGTGCTCTGCTATCAAACTGTGTCTCTATGTCAGACTGATACCATATACAGTGTGGACTGAAACTTAGGTATTCACAACTTCCACTGTGGACAAGGGAGTGGAGAGAGGGAGGAGAGCTCTGGCTTTAAATTGGGTGGAAAAAAGGAGAAAAGTTGTGGAGCTGGACTGCATTTAAATCGCCCATTGCCACATAGCTATAATCGTGTGGAGCTTCCCTCTGCTGTCGCTCAGGCTCAAAATATTCAACGTGTAAATACAAGATAAGGGCTGAGATGGGTTCTGAGCTTGTATTAATGGAAATATTGCTGTACTGCTGCAAAATTGCTCCCCCCCAGAAACTGGAGAGAGGCCTGAAATGTGAACACAGCTGGGCATTTCATTAGTCAAATTAAAAATTGCTCTCAAGTCCATGGTTACTCATACATTGGCATTTTCAACCTGCCCCCCCATTTCTATTCCACCTGCATAATTGCAAGTAAGGGAGTGGATGTGCAGGAGCCTTAACATTTATTTTTACTTAGTAAGGAGATAGTGGTTAGTACTTAACCTTACTTTCACTCATGCAATTGCCATTTGCATAAGAGGAACAACCATCTGAAACCTGTGGCAAACTATACTAGGTATTTTGGGATCAAGTCCTCTAAGTATTGTGGCAAGGTACCCCTGTGTCTGGCCAGGGTCCCATGCCTCTCCCTTTGTCTGGAGGGGTTAAGCTGCACCCACCTCTGCCAGTCTGGGCCAGTTGGTCAGTCCTTTCCCCCTTGGCCATGGTCAGTGTTTCAGTCACAGTGAGGGAGGGGAGCCCAGACACTCTTTCCTCCTCCCCCCTGCCCCTTTTGTAGAAGCTGCTTACTTTCTTTATCTGTCTCCTCTCTTCTCCGCCTCCTCTGCGTCCTTATCTTGCTCACCTTGTCTCTTATTCTCTGGCCCCACCCCTGTCTGGGACCTTGAGATCATCTGGCCCTTACTGATTAATTCCTGTCATTCCCTGTTACCTCCACCTACAGAGCTTAACTAGCTCTCTCTTCTGCCCTTGGCCCAGGCTGTGTCCTGAGCTGCCTTTCACTCTTCCAACGGGGTTCTGCTCGTCTGACCCTGTTACGTTATCAAATACACAAAGAATTTCAGAACCAGACTAGTACACACTTAAATTTGGCAAAATAGATAAAATTTTAGCAGAATGGAGATAGTCAGATACTAATCTGCATAAAGGCGACTATACAGTTCAGAGCTGCTTGGCCATATTGTCATCTTCTACTTAATTATGCTCACTAAGGATCTTAACTGTGCGAAACAAACTTTAGGATTTCTTCCTATGATTGCTATATCTTTTTGGTGTGGGAAGACCTGTGTTAACTATATCTGGTACTGGCCTATCATATTCCAGATACATCAAGGAAGATGAAAAACCCATAATGCACCTGGTCCTATTGTGCAATACCATGCAGAGGATTTGTCTATGGCAAGGTTGTAATGGCTCAGCTGATGTTGCGCTGCTATAGCACTTCTCTGTAGACAGTATGCTGATAGGAGGAATACCATCACCTTGAAGGGAGTAATCCATCTCCCAAAGAAGTGTTAACTAGATAGGTTGATGGAAGAATTAGTCTGCCAATCACTATCTACATGGGTGTTAAGTTGGCTTAATTATGCTGCTCAGGGACATGGATGTTTCACACTCTAGAGTGACGTAGCTGGGTTGACCTAACTTTCAGTGTAGACGAGACTAGAGAGTCTCCTTTTTGAATGAAATACAGGTTGAACTCCCCTACTCTTGCAACTCATCTGGTCCAGCATCAGCAATGACCCAGTGGGTGCTCCAGTGCAAGAGTACTCACTGGGGCTATGTTTACACTTCAGCGATCTTTCAAAAGAAGTCCTTTGGGAAGATCTCTTCTGAACGAGCTTCTTTCGAAAGAGGGCGTCCACACACAAAAAAGTGGATTAAAAGGGTAATCTGCTCTTTCGAAAGAGTGTCCACACAGCCCCTGCTTTTTCAAAAGAATGGGCCAGGGATTGAAAAAAACTCAGGCGCCATGAGGCCTGCTCTTTTGAAAACCAGGCCCTGCGGAGCATCTGCACGTTTTCTTTCGAAAGAAGGCGCACTTCCTGAAACGGGAGTGGAAGAGCACTTTTGAAAGGAGCGCTATGTTCTTTCAATTTAATTTCGAAAGAACGCTGTCTGCAGATGCTCTGCTGGATATTTTGAGAGAGCCCCTTCTTTTGAAAATATTTTGAAAGAATTTGCTAGTGTAGATGTGGCCTGGCAGAAACCAGTGGGCTGGGTCCAGGTGTGTTCAATGATGAGGACAGAGCAAAGCCAGGTGGGATGGGAAAGCAGAGGCAGGGTGCACTGGGGCTGACTGTGGTGCCCCAGTGACCTGGGAGCTGGCCACAGAGCCCTGGCACTCGTGGGACCAGTAGTGGAGCCCCGGTTGGCCAACCATCAGCACAGAGTGGGTCCCAAGCTGGCAGAAGGGAGCCCCAGCACCCTGGGGGCAGGCAGCAGAGCCCAAGTGTCCCCAAGGAGAAGAAGGGCTAGTGTCTCATGGGCCAGTGTCCAGGAGCGGAGGAGCCAGCTCTGACCTTTCCTGGTCTGGCCAATTCCTTTGCTCAGGATCAGTCAGGTCCTGAATGTGCTGGACCAGGAAGGTTCACCCATGTCAATCATTTTACAGCCCAAAACTTGGACTCAGATTACTCATCTTCCAGTTGTACAATAGCTGAAATTTTGAAGGGAATAACCGACTTGAGCCTGAGACACTTCAGTTCTAGTGCTTAAAAGTCTCAACTGCATTAGCCTTTGATTATTAAGTGATATTTTAATTTGATTTGCCTTTTTACCACTAATACACATTTTGATTAGACAGCAGCATGGACGCTGAAACAAAGTATTCAGTCTCATTTTGTGTCTCTAGGACACTAGCACTGTGTTGCAATGTTTACTATCTAACCACTGTTATGAAAGGGTTGATAGTCTGTGAAATCTGGCAGAGGTTTCCTGGTTCAAATAAAGTTCACACCACAGGTTTTCAGTTCTAATTTTTCAGACTTATGTATTAAACTGATTAAATCACTTGGTTCCTATGGCAGTTTTTAAATGATGGGTTTTGTGACCAACTGATAAAGATATCTACAATCTGCCCCCCCGCCCCAAACTTGTGTATGTATACTAAAATCAAATATATTTTGATTTTAGAATTCCTATCACTGCAGATAATGCAGCATCAAGGTTTGGAAGGCTAAAAATCCCAGATTTTAGTACATTACATTCACAGAATGCATTTAAATTGAACTAGTGTTTTCTGATATTTTCAGCACATATTTATGTATCTGAACTAGATTAACTCTAAATTTAAAAATAATCACAGAAATAGCTTTAGAGTCTCATATTTCATAGAACTATTTTAGAAAAAGCTTAAGCTGGGGCTAAGACGACCCAATGCACTACCCAGAGGTACCGAGACCTCATACTAGGGTGAGTGAAGTGTCTGCTCTACAGCTCAGAGTCTGCTGACCTTTAGCTTGTGTGGTAGAGCACAGAGCTTTAGACTATGATCACAGGTGCAATCCCTGGTGAGGGCAACCTGGCTCTGTCAGCATTACAATTGGTGCACTGGCTGGGAAGAACAGCTGGAAGGTCTCAGAAGCTCAGGACATGCTTCCTCAGCCCTGGGAAGCATGTAGTACCCAAAGGCACTGAGCTCTCATACTAGGGTGAGTGAAGTCTCTGCTCTACAGCCTTGGCTGAGAGCCAGCTGACCTTTTGCGTATGTGGTAGAGCACAGAGCTTTAGACCCTATGATTGAAGGTTCAATCCCTGGTGCCAACAATCTGGGTCTGTCAGCATTATGTTTATATTACAAAAATAAGACATTTAAATCAATTTAAATTGCTAGTATGGCAATTCTGAGCATTCTTAAAAGATGCGTAGAATCAGGAACTGAGAGGTATTCTAGTCCAGTCCCCTGCACTCATAGCAGGACTAAGTACTTTCTAGAAAGATCCTCCCTGACAAGGGCATCTTTTGTTTTGTTCCTGATTCTGGCTTCCACGTTCCTTTTCTAGTCATTCATGTCTTCCCACAATCATCTAAATATCGTATATATTTTAAGAAGTTGGTATAGATAAACCCACACCTTTTGATTTATATTCACAAATACCATCCTGCCTCAATACTGCAAGACAGGGGTCAGCAACCCCTGGTGCAGGCGCCAAGAGTGGCGCATGATCCAATTTTCATCAGCATTAGAGGCAGGAGCTCAGCCTGCTCCTCCTCCCCCGTGCAGCTAGAAGCTTGCTCAAAGCCATGATGGCTGTGGATTAACAAAAGACCAGCTAATTCTACCAACCACCGCCTAAACAGTAAAGCTCTGCATCCTAATTTATCTATCAGTGAAGCTGTTGTCAGTAGGACAATTAGTGACTTTAAAAAATAGCACCGGCACTTGGACTGTACCTAGAGGTCAAAAGGTCAGATTTCAGCACTGTGCCTCAGAGAGGTTGCTGACCCCCACCCCCGCTATGAGGTTCGTATGCAAAGATTAAGCTGAAAGGGTTAGAAAGTCAATTGTTTTTTAATTTCTCTTGGCAGTGGTCCCAAGGATCATGTGTTTGTTTATTTCACGGACCACGGGGCCCCTGGACTATTGGCTTTTCCTAATGATGATGTAAGCATTTTATTTTAAACATTTTTACAGTTATGATAAAAATAAATATTTCTAAATCTAAATTTAACACACTTTTTCTTTGAAAGAATATAAGGGGTCATATTCCAATATTCCAATTTATATCAGCTCTCAGGCTGTTTCATGATATAAAATGAAGTACTTAATGTTTGACAGACTGTTTATTCATTGTGTGATTTCATTGCTTAGCTTTGCAGAGCATTAACCAGGTTTTCGTGGCCTTCACACTGTAGTGAAATTGCAATCTCTATTTGCTAGGGGTGCAGTATATTGGGAGTAAAAAGTATAACTTCTTTGTGTTAAATTTGTACTTGATCATAAATAAGTGACCTACTGTAGTTGAGGTAACAAAAGGGATATATAAACTTGCATTAAGTATTCAAGCAACAATATTTTCATTATCTCTCCAAATAACTAGAAGCAGTCATATATAAAAAGTAGAAATCATTTTGTTTTTATGAAATGGGTTTCTTCCCTTATTTATTTGGCTGAATTAAGGTGGTATTAAAACGAGTGTTCTTATTTTACAGCTCCACGTAAAAGACTTAACCAAGACAATTTATTACATGTACCATAACAAAAAATACCAAAAGGTAAATAAGTTTATCAGAAATTGTGATATTAATAGAGAAAATAATGCAGGGGAAGCATCTTTGTAACTGTACTTTCATCAATTGTTTAAACAATAAAATAATAGTTGTTAAAGAAAAAGGTGGTTCAAAGCCATAAAATATAGATTTGTATTGCCCATATGAACAGAGTGTATGATACCGTTTTGGATCATCTTCAGTTGTATCATTGATTTATGTGGCTCAATACGGGAAGGGTTCGTAGCCTTATTTAGCACAGTCCTGTGACATCGGTACATATTTTGTTCACCATTGGAGTTGCAAAACATCCACTCTGACTTCCCCCTTTGCCCTGCTTCCTGTGGTTTATTCACCTTTGACCCCATATCCTGTTATTGGGGGAAGTTTATTGTTAAAAAAAATTTTGTCTGACGAAAAAAGGACATTTGCAGAAGCCAACATTTGAATTAAACAATCCACTGGTTATTTTTATCTAAGTGGCTTCTATTTCCACTTTAACAGATGTGAAGAGCAAAGAAAGCTAATTGATATTCAGAGTTCCTCATTAGGTTATCTTCTTCAAAGTAACTTTTATGAACGTCAGTATTGTAGTTGGTTGTGTTCAGGTATATATTAGTGATGATGAGGTCTCAAAAATATTAAGGCTACCGTCAATTTAGAATGGTGTTTTATTTCCGGTAAAGAAACCCAAACATCTAGTTGAGTTCTGCTTGAATTAACAAAACGATCTGTGCAATATAAATAGGAAAGTCATTAATAAACCTTTGCTAACCTAAACTTTTCCCCTGCCTAGTGTTTTTTTCTTAATATGTCTCACTTGTTCTGCAGCTGGTGTTTTACATTGAAGCATGTGAATCTGGATCAATGATGAACCATCTGGCGGAGGATATCAACGGTAAGTGATCAGTCAGCTTTTTAGCCCAATTTTTCACAGCTTGAAATGGCCAAAAAGTTCTTTTGGACAATGTGTTGCATTGGTCAGAAACGTGGAGGGCAGGCCTGGGATTATTGCACCCACCTTCCTGTCAAGTTTTACAAGGGCATCAGAACTATTGAGGTCTGTTAGTAGCTCAGCCACCAACTTGTGACTCTCTGACAACCTCAGTTCTTTTTAGCCATCTACAAAATGGTGTGTTTCTCACCTGCCTTCAAAGGCAAGTTGCTAGGTTCAATTGGCTGTTAGTTTCACATTTTCATAAGGTACCTTGGAAAGAATTATAAAATTCAAAGCATTAAAAAGGCAATAAAGTCTTCAGTTTTGTTGTCCTGCTTTTCACCAGATTCCAGATCTTTTCAGAATGAAATAAAATAACTGGTACATACAGAGAAATTACTATTGGTAGGGTTATTGTGTTATTGTTATCAATAACATGAATGCTACATACAACTTTCTTCCTAAAATTCAAAAATTTCTGCAAACATACAAAATATGCCATGTTTTGTCTTTAGCTAGAGGTTTTTTGGTGTGTGGAGTAGGCTTCATATTCCAGTAACAAGGTAACTCGCAGAATGTGCTGATACGTGTATCACATTGTGTTAGAAATCATACATTATTGGAAAGAGCTGTTGTTCTAACAACTTCTTACCCATAGTATTTTGTCTCAATAAGGAGTGTTAATAATGTACAATATTATTTCAATAGTGTTATTGGCAGTGTTTTCTGGAAAGAGAGGAATATCAAGGATATTAAAACCAGTTGTTATCACACATGCAAGACAGGCAATTTAGCTGTCCCATTAAGATCTGTTTCTTCCATTAAGATAGCATCTGTATTTGCAGCTTTCTGAATAGTAGCATTTGACCAGGCTGATTTTTAAATTCAGTACATTGCTGTTTAGAGGTAAATGAGTAAAATGCATGACATTCAGACAAGTGTGGCAGGCACTTACGTACCAATGGGAAACTTAAATAAAGGCTGCTCTTCCATTTATCTCACAGTTTATGCAACTACTGCTGCCAATCCTAAGGAGTCGTCTTATGCATGTTACTATGATGATAAGAGACAGACCTACCTAGGTGACTGGTACAGTGTCAACTGGATGGAAGATTCTGATGTGGTAAGTTAACAAGTATTTGGTGTTTTAAATTTAATACAGTTTTAAAGCTTTAACCTCAGATTTTCTTTATACAATTTTTTTTAATTATTTAGGTTTTAAGATTAAAATGGTTTAAAGTATTTTTTTTTTTTTTTTGCAGTGTAGAACTGGATGGCTTGTAAACCCAATACTTTACTGACAAATTCATTATTTGTGCACCTCACCTTGTTCATTTGGATATCTTTCAATTTAGTTCATTAACTTAATTCCTCTTTGGTGGTTGCTGAAGTGGAAAAAATTACAAAACAGCCTAGTCGCTAATTTTGAGTTCCCTTAGTCTGAAGGTACTAATTTGGGGCAACATTACTGCAAGTGTTTGAGCATGAATATCAAAGTGCAGTTACTAACAAGTGTAGCCACATTTCCTCAATGAGCCTTACATATGAAAAAAAAAACAACAAAACATTGTTATGCATTAAGTGTTATGTTGGATCAAACTTTCATTACTGCTGCAACACTCTGGGGAATTTTACTGCAGTATGAAAAGATGCCACAAAAATCTCAACTTCACCCATGTTTCCTAATTTTTCATTTAATCTCTTTTGAAGTGCTGATAGCCATTGCCCTGGTACTCACCTCCTGGTCAGGGGAGGCTAAGGCTCTTCTGAATTTTCCTTGCATTTACACAACAGCTGTATTTAGATATCTGTAAGCATATAAGTTTCTTTATGCAGGAGGATCTGAAAAGAGAAACTCTCCATAAGCAATTCCAGATAGTGAAGAAACACACCAACACCAGCCATGTGATGCAATATGGAAACAAAGTGAGTATTCATTTAATTGGTTTCCAGGTCAAGTCCCCCTACAGATCTCAGTCCCTTTAAAATGACTATCCTGGTGAGGTGATAAATCCTCAGATTCTGAATAAAACCAGCTTAAAGCTAGAGAAGCAGAACTCAAGAGCTGAATTGGGCAGCTCAGGCCTGTAGCCGCTCCCATCTAGAGCTTTAGGCTTGCAGTCTCTGCAGTTACACTTCAGGTTGGAAGGGCAACCAAAAGTCAAGAAATTCTCATTTTTCTCTCTTTGCCCCAACACCCATAGCAGCTCCATCCTTTCATCTACCCTGTGAACTCTCACTCCTTCCTGATTCTCTGCTCACACCCTCAGAAGGGCCAGTAGCCATTTGCTACTCCTCAGCCCCTCAGCCTTTATGTTCTTCTTGAGCACAGTTTCATGCTACCCTTCTGGCTAATCTCTGATCTCTGCTTTTGCTGTGGCCAGGAGTACCTGAGGCCTCGTGAGAAATGAGGGTATAGTGACCAAGCGCACAGACTGGACTAGGCAATTTCTGGTCAGGCTTGCCTCTTTGGACCAGACCTTACCTGGCCCTCTTTTCCTACAAGGCTACAACAAAGGGGGACTGGGTGTGAGGACACAAGCGTCCTCCTTGTGCCACTAATTTAACCTTCCAATGCCTCACATTTTGCATCTGTAAAAGGGGTGTACTAGGCCCATTGCCAGGGTAACATGAGTCTTAATAAATGATAATAAAGTAGTGTGAGCTCTTTGGTAGAAGGTGTCAAAATGGCAGGTTATTCAGAAATGCAGTGGAAAGCATCCCATCCCATTGTTTGTGATTTCCTCAAGTGGTCTTCAATCTGTAAAATCCAGGCTGTTCAGCTGAGTAGCGTTTTGCCTTGGAGAACTTTGAAAATGAAGATTAGCCAAGTAAAACAGTAGTGGCCTTCATAGGTCTTCCATAGTCAAGCAAGTTTAGAAAATTAACAAGCTTGCATGGCAACACAAAGGAAGACCATCTAGCAGAGATGTTTAACCTTTGTGTGTTTGTTTGCTTTCTAATGTACAGAGCATCTCTACTATGAAAGTGGGGCAGTTTCAGGGCACTGGAAAGAGATCCTCTCCTATTTCCCTGCCCCCAGTGATGCACTATGATCTCACTCCTAGTCCTGATGTGCCTCTTGAAATCATGAAGCGGAAGCTGATGGCTACCAATGATATTCATGAGGCTAAGAAGATTGCAGGGGAGATGAAAACACACCTGGAGGTAAAGCTAAAAATTCTAACTACAGTAAATAAAGGCAAATTCAGGTCTGTTACCTGGATGCAAATCAAAAGTAACTCCAATGAGACTAATGAAGTTCCTGCAGGTTGATCCCAATTCATGACACAACACACCTTACAATGATAACAGCCATCTGATATTTCTCTCCACAATTACTTAAACTTCTGAGGGCTATGGACAAGGTATCATTTATTGGCAACCTGCCAAATGGGAACGAAAACATGCAAAAATTAACCTACCAAAGTTTACTGGTACTAGTTCTACCACCAGGGCATATCTGCCAACCCCCATAATCCTTATATGGGAACCGCTCTTTGGAAAGATTGTCTGTCTGAGGCAGGACTTTCTCCATAGCATAGTCTCCCGAATTGCTGATACCATTATTGAAGAGCAAATATGTTTTCCCAGAAGGCAGCTGAAGCAAGTCTAGCCTTAAGAATTGTGTTTTCCTCCTTTTTGCAGGCATACTGATAGGTTAAATGAAGGTTCTGTGGGAAGCCCACAGCCTGTAACTGTTACGATTTTCCTTCTTGTTTATCTTTGATCAAGGGGTAGGCCCCAAAGGGAGTGTAATTTACATGTTATTTATTTTGGAAAACAGCATTTGAAAAAAAAAAATTGTGTTTTAAAGAAGTGGCATTCAGTTAATAGCCTCCAAGGTAGAGGCCAGGAAAAGCACATCAGTTGTCCTTGCTTTGTGTGCAGGCTAAACAGATTATTAAGGAATCCATGCGAAAGATCATATTCTTCATAACAGCATCAGAGGAGCGAACGGACCAAATTCTGTCAGACAGACTGACCATCAGTGACCATGACTGCTACCAGTCAGCAGTGAATCACTTCAAAACCCACTGCTTCAACTGGCACTCTCCCATGGTAAGTGGGATGTTAGCTAAAAGCACAGCAGTCAAGGTGTTCTTCCAGTGTCAGTTTTTACTAAAAACCAAAGCTGGGATTTTTGAACACCCTCCTATTTTCACTTGACTAAAACTTGAGTAACATTTTCTGAAGCAAAAGGAAAGACACTTGGTCTGCAAGGCACCAGCTACAAGTAAGATGATGATCAAAAGAGAGAGAGAGAGAGGATTTCCTTCCGTCCTTATACAATTTCTCCCAGCCTTTCATAAGTACTATTCAATATTGGTTCTTAATCAGAATGATGGAATTAGGAGCAGGCTTGAAATGCAGCATCTGATGTATATAATTGTATCCTACAAAGAGATCCCCTTCACTGTGCACTGCACACTACAAGTGACTGCCTGCTTGATAGTATTTGGTTCTTGTTGAGTCCACAGAAATAGGTTTTACAGTAACAGCAACAAAGGGTCCTGTGGCACCTTATAGACTAACAGAAAAGTTTTGAGCATGAGCTTTTGTGAGCACAGACTCACTTCATCAGATGCTGGTCTTGGAAATCTGCAGGGCCAGGTATAAATAAGCCAGAGCAAGGGTGGGGATAACAAGGTTAGCTCAGTCAGCAAGGGTGAGGCTTACTACCAGCAGTTGATCTGGAGGTGTGAACACCAAGGGAGGGGAAGCTGCTTCTGTATTTAGCCAGCCATTCACAGTCTTTGTTTAAGCCAGAGCTGAGGGCGTCGAATTTGCAGATGAATTGTAGCTCAGAAATTTCTCTTTGGAGTCTGGTCCTGAGATTTCTTTGCTGTAGGTTTTACAGTGTTATCTAAGAGCCTGAGTCTTGCTATGGTGATATCCCAGTGCCCCTTATGCTAGGCACTGTACAAACAAGACACAGAGGAATCAGTCCCTGTCCCAAAGAACTCGCAATCTAGGCCTTCCACAAGACAACAGATACAGAGAAACAAACGTGTGAGTGGAGAAGATGAGGCAACCATAAACAGAAGTTAGTGGAAAAAGCAGACATCTCAAGTCATCACTTGTCTAATCCAGGGGTGCACAACCTTTTCTCCACTGTGACCCCCATATTTTATTGCACTTATGTCATGACCCCTGAGACAGTTGGAGAAATTTCTTGCTTACTATTTATTACTATCCGTGGGGTTGTGGAGAGGGAGATGGAGAGGGGTTGCTGCCTGGGCCCCATTTGAAGCAATGGCAGCTGGCTTCCTATGGCACACTGTGGGATGCCAGCTGCTGCGGAGCAGCTCCCTAGGTGGGCAGCCACCACTGGTCCCAGGAGGCTGTGACCCAGCCAGCCCAGGGAGAAGAGCTGTAGTGGCTGGGGAATGGATCCCTGGTCATCCTGGGCAGGCAGCCTCCACTAGTCCCAGGGTGCAGACCCTTGGCTGATCCCAGGACCTGAGCAGCCACCAGCCCTGGGGCACAGAGCCTCAGCTGGCCCCAGTAGGGGAGCCCCGGCTGGCTAGGGCAGGCTGCTGGCTGCTCTGGGCCGACTCCTTGGAGCCAGTTCTCCAGCATCTGGGGCGTGGAGCCCTGGCCGGCCCCAAGGTGCTGGCAGCTGGGGTGGGGAGCCCTGACCCTGGGGCACTGACAGCTGGGGCGTGGAGCAATGACTGGCCCCAGCAGCTGGAGCATGGGGCCCCAGCCAGACCCGGGCTGCAGAGCCCTGGCTGGCCAGGGGACAGGCTGCTGGCTGCCCATTGCTGGCTCCCTGGGCAGGCATCTGCTGCCAGGTCCAGGTGGAGCCCAGGCGGGCTGCTGGCTACCCTGCTGCAGTCTTCCCTGACTGGCTCCTGGGTGGGCAGCCCCCTGGCCTGGGTGGGGAGCTGCTTGTTGCCCCTCTGTGCACCAGTGGTCTAATATATTAAGCATTGACAGAGTGCTCAGCATTGAACATGAGACAAAAATCAGATATGCTCTCTGCCTTGGGGAGCTTACAGAGACAATCCAACACAAAGGGAGGCCAGACTGGTGTACATTAGCGTTTCAGTGACTTTGGTTAGTATTAGGAGTCTTCCATAAGACAGGAATCTTGGAGATCTGAGAGGGTAATGCCTGGCACTCAGGGATAAGGACATTGGGTGTCTCAAGGTGCAATGAAAGGTGAGAGGGAGGGGTAACTTTGATATGATATTAGACTGTTCCAACAAGAATAGAAATCTTTGGAGTTGACCGCATCTATAAAGCTCTTTTACATCTAGCTTAAATAAAGAGAGGCTGGGATTTGACACTGAAATGTTTTACATTCTATGTTCAATTTCAGTACGAGTATGCTCTGAGACAGCTGTATGCCTTGGTCAATGTTTGCGAAGGAGGATATCATATTGAGAGGTAATTCAGCTTGCACTGTCATCCATATATATTGCCTTATTTTCCATACTAATTAGGCCTCCACTGTAGTCGTGCGTTAGTTCTGGGCGCCATATTTCAGGAAAGATGTGAATAAATTGGAGAAGGTCCAGAGAAGAGCAACAAAAATTATTAACAGTCGAGAAAACATGAGCTATGAGGGAAGAATGAAAGAAAGAATTAGGTTTGTTTAGTTTGAAATGAGAAGACTGAGAGGGGACACGATAACAGCTTTCAAGTACCTAAAAGGTTGTTGCAAGAAGGAGGGAGAAAAGATTCTCCTTAACCCCTGAGGCTAGGACACCCGTTACAGAGCACTGGCCTAGCTTATGCTTAATCTTGCCGTGAATTCAAGATACTGGACTAAATGACCTCTCAATGTCCCTTCCAGTGACTTGAGTCTATGATAGTTTAAAAAGCAGAACCTGATAATTTGTAAATGTCTCATTTTCTGTTAGCTACAGAGTCTCGGAGGTGGGGACTTCTTAGTTTGCAGCATCACAGAAAAAACAAGCAGTCCTGTAGCACCTTAAAGACTATAACATTTATTGTATTAGCTACGTAGTACATCTGTCATGCACACTCCTTTCAGCAGTGTGTAAGGTAAAAATACTACCCACCCCCTTGCACAGGTATAAACATCAGCACAGGTACCAAGAGACTGCTCGGACTAGTGAAGACATGCATAGCATAGGTGTGTTTGCTACCCTGCTTTCTGTTCCCCAAACAGCTCTTCACCATAACCTCTCTTTTTAGTATTGCAGCTTCCTGCAGCTGGAGTCTTTCCACACCACAAAGAAAAGCTCCAGAAGTGGGGAAAGCTCTAGCAGCTGCCCACTTCAGAGTTTTTGCCTGCTGTCTCTTTGCCAGAGCCTCTCATTGACACATGCAGCTCCACACTATAGCATGGGCATGGCCCACTTTTCTCTGTGGTGTGTAGACACACGTAGCCTACACTGGCTTAAGAGATGTGCATTGTGGATATAGCCTAAATTTTGAGAGTGGCCAGTGTGACAAAGTCAGTCCTGTTCCTGGGCTCTAGCCTCTATTCAATCCACTGGTCCCACTTACAGGTCCATTTGCCCTCATTGGGGTGAAGGGTGGCCTGGGGGGGGAACCTGGCCCCCACGCATTCATGTCAGGTTCCAGCCCAGGGATCCTATGCAACTGCTAGTGGGAAGGGCTGACTTCCTTAGCCCTTGGCACAATAGCTCTTCTCCCTGGGCCACTTCCCCAGACAATTTCTCCTGGTACCTTCTCCAGGCTGCAGCTGTAATGAGTCCCCTTGCAGCTCCGCAGTCTTCCTCTGTGGTTTCTGGTGTTCCTGTTCCTTTCTTCTGCTCCTCTCCAATCTGCTCTCTCTCACTACTCTGGTCTTCCCCCACCCCACCGTGAAGGGCTTTTAAAGGCCTCTTATTAGACCAGACTTGGAGTCAGGTGGCCCCAGTTAGGCTGAGCCATCTTCCACCCAGCTGTCTGTAATTGCCCTGCTAGTGCTGGCCTTTCTGCTCATTTGGGCTCCCTCTGAGAGGGCCCTCCACCCTGGCCCTGCCACACCTGGTTGTTTTTGAGAACGCATCTCTAACATCACAAGTCTTTATTTACATTAGGGGTACCGATACCCAATGAGAAGATACTCATTTTCTTATTTAAAACTATGACACTAAGTGAATCTAAATGGAGAGAGACTATAAAGTATTTATAATTGTTGCTCTTCTTTTGCAGAATACAGCTAGCCATGGACCATGTGTGCCTTGGATATTAATGAAAACAGAATTCCAGTTAATAATCCTTACTAAAAGGGATAGCCTTTTTTTCAAACAGTAGGACTACAACTGCATGCAAAGAGAAGAGAAACATCAACCACTAGATCAGTTTTAAGTAACGCTGTGGGAGCTATCAGACAACACTGACCAGATTCAGTACTTACATGCTTACGATCTGACATTGCGGACTTTGTTGCATCCTCTCGTCTTTCAGCTATAACCCATGCTCTGTAAAATGCATTTGGTTGCAGTTAATACTGCACGTTCAGCATTTGACAGGAAATGATTGGGGTCAAAGCCCAAAGGCAGGAATCATTTTAAGAGCCTCCAGTTGAGCACTACAAACAATCTATAGGGGATGCTAACTTTGTGATTCAAAATTGATTTTTAACTACTTTGCATTTGAAATTGTTGGCACTAGCACTAATTAGCTTTAAAAAGAGGCAGGGGATATTATTAGTGAACTTATGTTTACAGTGACTATTTACAAATTGGCTGGAAAATGAAAAAAGCCATAGTTTGTATCTCAAGCTCTACATCCTTAGCCGTATAAGGAAATCACATGTACTTGAGAATTATCCCATTTGTAAATTGAATGGGCATAAAGTTACACTGTTTCCCAAAGAATAGAAAAGATTTTCTAATGCTGGAACTTTTAGCACCATTATGCATTATGTACACTCAAGTCTGTGAGAGATATGATAGCACTTGGAATTATCTGTGAATTAAAAGAAAGTTAAACATTCCATGGACCTTAAAGGAATTGTGCTGTTGTGTCTTAATGAAAGCTTACTTCAAGAGCAAAGTAGAAGTGTGAATATATTGCATGACTGCCAGAAATGAAACCTCCAAACCCTAAACTTACAACTTGCTTACAACAAACACGCTTCCCTCTCTTAAACAATACCCCTCTCACCTACTTGAAGAGGCCACTTTCTACTGAGGTGTCTCAGTGAGTCATAAGCTGAGCCACACCTGTATCAAGTTATAAAGTACTGTGTAATAGTTTAAAATTCTCCATACCTTTCATCACCGTTCTTCGTTGCCAAAGTATTTCTCTAAAGAATGCTATAGATTGGCTTACAAAGCCTTCTTTGGCTCTTCTTGGAAAGGAAAGACCTTGTGACATAAGCAAGGCCATTGTTTGGGGTGGGGTGTGGTTGGGAATTCTGGGTAGCCCTTCCTATAGGGGGAGGAGTTGCTTGAAATTCAATTTATATAGGGAGGAGCAAACTAGAGGCATTGCACTGCCCTCAGCTTGTTGCTACCTCCTGGAGAAAGGGTACAAAAGACAAGTTCCAGAGTATATTTAGAATGGGATGACAGATGCAGGATTTGCAAGAATCTCTTTCTGCTTCTGGGGACACAGAAATTAAGAATTAAGCTGTCAGTCCTTCTTAAACATCAGATTATTTTTTAACAGATGGTAAAAATCTAAGAATAAAAATGGGAACAGAGAACAGCAACTGGCACAAAACACCACTATCACCATTATGGCTCAGTGACTGAATGGCATGAGACAAAAAGAAGTGACATTTGTTGACCACGCAAAATAAACCTGCAAGGAAAGCTCACAGACCCAGATGTGTCTGGAGTCTCAGACAGTGCCGCCTGGGGTGGCCTGCAGGCAGGGGGGTTGTGAAACTAGCATATTGTGGCAAGTAGCCAAATTTCCTTCAAAACAGCTGTGAAAACAAAGACTCTTTCAGAAAACTGTTGGAATGTATACACCAAACTAACCAAATGCTTCAGGCCTTTGGAGGCCACTCATAAACATACATTCAGTGTGTATCCTAAGCCCCCAGAGCCCCTCATTCGTAGCGTTAGCGTTATTCTCCTGTTTTTCCTCTCAGTAAGGGCACGTTTTCTTTTGTGTATTCAAAAGAATCTTTCTGTCTTCCAGGTTCCTACTTTGTAGCTTTGTATGTTGCTTGAAATGTCAACAGGGTCAAGACCCTCAATGACATTTAGGTGCCTGATTCCCATTTGTATCAATGGGAGTTAAACACTTGAATACTTCTGAGTGTCTGGGCTCAGAGCTCCCCATTCCTCCTAGATAATAGTAGTACATCTTCCATTCCAAACAAGCTCTGTAACAAACAAGAATCATGACAAAGTAGGTGGAGTGACTGGCCAAAGACAACAGAGCACGTGTTTTGGCTTAGACCTACTGCCTCCCAACTCTGTTTTCACAACTATCCTTTGCCCAGGTGGGAGCTATACTGCAGCAGACATTTACATGATTTGCCACTAACATAATGGGTGCAGTGTGGAGTTTCAGGGCCCAAGGGGAGGAGAACTGGAATGGCAAAGTAAATATTTTAGGTCCTTACGTTACAGCCATACAGTTTTTTTCTGCAAGAATAATTTCCAGACTCCTATTTTCCATAACTGTTCTACTCAGGGTATATGACATCCAGCCCTAAGTAACAGTGGAAGAGAAGGGAAAAACTGCGGCAGATGCACCAAAACTCCCTTGAGTCAGCTGATTTTTCTTCCCAATTTGCTGAGGTTGTTAGGCCCTTTCATATGTCTTCTTTTTCCTAGCAGCAATTAAAAAACAACCAAACAAAATCTCTCCACTCATTCAAAAGTCAGTATAAATGAGCAAGCTCAATATTCACGCTGATAATGTCACAGGGAAAAGCCATGCTGCACCGGCCTGCCTGTGCTAACACACACTGGTTTGCTGGTCACTTGAGGGTGTTTTCCAAACCAAGTGTTTCAAGCTTGTTTGTGAGTAACCAACATTTGACTGATGAGCCATGGAACTCTACAACATGCATTGCAGTCATCCTCAAATGTAATGTGGCTAGAGTTACTCCGTTTCTCAAGATGCAGTGCTCCAGCGGAACTTGGGTAGCCATATGCATATTAAAATGAATTGGCTGCTCCTGGTAGGCACATAATGTACAGCTCTCAGGTTCCTGTCAAGCTGACACTACTGGAAAAACTGGCAAGGTTTGCTTTGCATTGCATTCCATTTCCCAGCCAGCAGGTGGCTCGTTTCCATTGCTTGTAGCTACGCTTTATTTTATGTTTCATAAAGCCATGCAAAGGTGCCCCCCACAACTCAGCCCTCTGGGGCTTCCACCGCTTCTTCTTACATTAACAGATGCCGAGCCAAAAGTCCAAGCCGACAACCAGATGTTTTGCAGGATCCAGGCATCAGGCTGTTTGTAGGGGAGCCCCTTAAAGGCCGCCACTAAAAAGCGATCCCACAGGAAGTCGTTTGCGGTGCACAACTGCTTTTAATGAGCCTAGAAAACCTATGATCAATGCAGTGGGTTCCTGAGCACCAGCTATTGTCACGTTATATTCTTCTTATGTTGTTCAACAGCCACAAGGGGGCTGGGGGGGCCTGGTCCATTTGTTACGCTTTGCCAGACGTTCTCCCTTGATGCCTCGGCTTGCTCTTGTAGGATCTGATGTGCTGGTTTCTGCCACGAGCTACCTCCTGAGGGTTGGCATAGCAACTGAGCCAAGAGCCCGGAGTGTAGGGCTGCACTGTCCTTGAAGCCACATGTGCATGCTGAGTGAGTTGTTAGGCACAGCCCATTACCGCCATGGCTAAGTACTGTGTCAATGTTGAAACCCCCACGGACTCCAGAACATTGGCTAATAACTATTTCCAGCTAGACCGAGGCCTCTTGTGCAGAGCCACCGCTGAGCGCAGTCACTGCCTTACTGCTAAGACAAACTCAGCTGGAGGCTGTGACTCTTTGCTCTGTAGCTAGTCACAGCTGCCATGTTTCTGTTATTCAAGATGTGCTGATCTGTGTGTATGCGCCAGCCTAGGTTGCCCAAACAGCCCTCTACACAGGCCCATTTATAGCCAGTGTTTTGCAGGCCTGTCTCTGAAGGTCAGCATCTCTCTGGCTCACATATGGGACAACTCTTTGTCCCTTATATTCAGGGAAATGCAGGGACTGAGCTGCCTTGGCTCTGTTCCCCCTCCCCGCCCAGGCACAGATGGTAGGCACTGTCCAGCCACACATGGGGAGTAGTGTGCACCTTACAAACTGGCATGGTAATGGCCACACAGGGGCTGCATTCCTGAGTGCTCGTGGCAGCATGCTGAGCCCTTGGGACAGTGCCAGGCCATTCATGTCCCTGAACAGGACAGTGCCTCAGAGGCATTGCTGAGCCTAGTGAGAGCAGATCTGCTTCTAGCCAGTCTGGACTACACCCTGCAAAGCTCACTCAGGGAACAAGACCAAGGAGGCCCACAGCATGGCACCATCTGGGGGTCTACCTAGTAGTAGGCATGCTTCAGTCTGCATAGACTATGGATCGTGCCCTTTATAGTTTCAGTTGAGGACTTCATTTACAGCATCTATTGTGACTATGAAGACCCACACGAGAGTGACAGTCCTTGCTGCATCTCTTGCAGATGTGGTGGGTGTCTGGCAAGTCCTTAATGTGCTTTCTGTGCACTCGCTTCTCCTCTGCTAGCTGTCTGATCCTCATCTCGCCCTTCTGAAGGCCCTTGTGTAACCCCCTGCCTCCATCTGCTGCGGTCGTCTGCTAGTTCTTCCCAGTTGTCCAGCTCGATGTCTACCTCTCTGAGGTCTCTCTTGCAGACATCTTTGTAGCGCAACTGGGGGTGTCTGAGAGGTCTTTTGCCAGAGGCTAGCTCACCATACAGGATGTCTTTTGGAATCCTCCCATCATTCATCCTGTGGACGTGGCCAAGCCAGCGGAGCCGACGCTGCCTGAGGAGGGTGTGCATGGCTGGGATTCCAGCTTGCTCGAGGACGGCGGTGTTGGTCACTCTGTCCTTCCATGATATTCCAAGGATGTGCCTGAGGCAGCACAAGTGGAAGACGTTCAGCTTCTTTTCCTGGCGGGCATACAGGGTCCAAGTCTCTCTGCCATAAGGAAGGGTGCTGAGGATGCAGGCTCTGCAGACTTGCATTTTGGTGTGAGTGTACAGCTTGTTGTTATTCCACGCTCTCGTGCTGTGTCTGGACAGAGTTGTGGCTGCTTTTCCGATCTTCCTATTTAGCTCAGTGTCCAACGACAGGGTGTCAGTTTTGGTGGACCCCAGGTAAATGAACTCGTGGACGACCTCTAACGTATAGTTGTCAAGGCTGATTGATGGGGATTCAGCAGCATCCTGACCGAATACGTTTGTCTTCTTTAGGCTGATGGTAAGCCCAAAGTCCTTGCACGCTTTGGAGAACTGATCCAGCAGTTTTTGAAGCTGGTCTTCTGTGTGAGACACTACAGCAGCATCGTCTGCGAACAGCATGTCTCTGATGAGGACTTCCCACACCTTAGACTTAGCTTTCAGCCGTGCAAGATTAAACAGCTTCCCATCAGATCTTGTGTGCAGCAAGATGCCCTCTGTTGACGATCCAAAGGCATGCTGCAGGAGGAGTGCGAAGAAGATCCCAAACAATGTCGGAGCAAGCATGCATCCTTGTTTGACGCCGCTGTTGATTCTGAAAGCATCCGATAATGCGCCGTCATATTGGATGGTTCCTCTCATGTCTTCGTGGAACGACTAGATCATCTTGAATAACCATGGAGGACAACCTAACTTGTGGAGCAGTTTGAACAGACCATCCCTGCTGACCAAGTCAAAGGCCTTGGTCAGGTCGATGAAGGCTATGTAGAGTGGCTTCCTCTGCTCCCTGCACTTCTCCTGCAGCTACCGTTGACATGGGGTCTACCAGCCCCAGTGCTAATGCTTACTGTGTAGATGGTGGACGTACTCGTCTCGCTTTCTTGCAGGGGTAATAAGAATTGCCAAGCAGTTCTATGGGATTCAAACTCCAGCCTGCGTATAAATTTATGAATCTGTCTGATGTCAGTGCAGCACCTCCCCTGTGGGCTTTCAGTCAGGCTCTACATAGACTTATTGGGTTGGAAGAGACCTCAGGAGGTCATCAAGACCAATTCCTGCGCAAATCAGGAGCAAGCCCAACTAAGGCCGTGTCTACACTAGCCAAAAACTTCAAAATGGCCATGAAGCGCTGAAATACATATTCAGTGCCTCATTAACATGCAGGCGGTTGCGGCTCGTCCAGATGGGGCTCCTTTTATAGGAATAAGGGGACTTCGAAGTAGCTGGGGGCCTTTTGTAAAGGAGCCCCATCTGGACGAGCTGCGCGGTGGCAAGCCGCATCAATTTCAAAGTGCTGCGGCCACCCGCATGCTAATGAGGCACTGAATATGTATTTCAGCACTTCATTAGTAAACTTTGAAATGGCCATTTGCATGGTCATTTCAACGTTTTTGGATAGTGTAGATGTAGCCTAAATCATCCCAGTCAGGGCTTTGTCAAGGCAGGCCTTAAAAACCTGTAGGGATGGAGATTGCACTACCTCGCTAGGAACCCTAGGCCTGTGCTTTGCCACCCTCCTGGTGAAAGATATGACCAGCATGTGCAGTTGGTTTAGTTAATCATTGCCAGTGTGTACTATTGGCTTTGCTAAAGGTGTCCATGCACAGCAGGGTTACTGGAAATAGCTGTGTTTGTTCACAGCCTTTGATGTGCTCAGCAAGTTTCCCTTGTGCCTTATTCCTGGCCTTGCACATAAATGATATCCAAGTGGTTGAACAATGTTTCTGTAGAAACTAATGCGTGAGAAGTGCTTGGCTGGCTTACACAACTTCTCTGAGTCAAAGGCCTCCCCCCCCGCCACCGAAGGCTATGACTCCCTTGATCTGCTGATCAATCATGTGAGGGCTAGTGAATGAGTCATTTAGCAACTGGGCTCTGACTAATCACGTGATGGCAGTGGCTCACCAGACCAGGTGGTTTCTTTCAGTTAAATTGTCAAGTAAGTTTCTTTTAGGTGAAAAGGAGAAGTGTTTAGTAAGGTAGGAAAAAAAAAAGTAGAAAAAAAATCACTTTAATCCAACAGTTCCCTCCATTTTGCCATTTACACAATCTGGAACTTCAGCCTCCCGCTGCGAAAAAGTGATTTAGGCTCAGAGTTCAGTGTGGCAACAGATAGCCCAAGACAGGTGGGCCCAGCTCGATGAAGGTCTTTAGGCACCTAATTTCTGTTGACCTTACAGGGCATTAGTTCCTAGATACCATTGAGACTCTGGGCTGTAGACCCCGCCTCCAACTCTCCTCCCCGCATTCGCTGGTTTATATCTGACACAGGTTAGAAGTGGCTAGATGGTGCCTGAGATGAGCCCATCATGTTTTCTATCCTCACATAAGCACTCAGTGCCCCCTGCCACAGTCCAGCTCTCAGTGGCCTGTGTGGTGAGAAGGAGACACTGCGTTTCTTGGAAAATTTGGTTTCATCGTATGCTTCCATTTCGTGGTGCCTTAGCGCTTGTCTACACTTGCAAATTTACTCCAGTAGCCATTCCAGAAAAGTTATTTCCACTTAAGCCCCATTGTGGATACTCTTATTCCATTGTAACAGGCTGAATTCACAAAGTGGTGCACACTGTTAACTAAATTGAAACAGCTATTCCAGATTAACTAGTGTGATAAATTTCCAAGTGTAGACAAGCCCTTGTGCTGATTTACTGCACTGGAACTGGCTCATACTGGTAGAGCTGTGTAATGTCAGGGATTCACGTTTGTCTCAGGATGAAAAATTGCAGGATTCAGGTAGAGCCCAAGTAGCCTGTATCTTGTCCCCCAAAACACACCTTTCCCTCTCTTCTTAGTATTTGCTTTAGTGTTGTTTTCATCACTGATATCCTGCCCACCAGGCAGGCCTGGTCCCATGGTCAGATACTCCCACTGCACTAACAATTACTCATATCCTGCTTAGGAAGAATTATTTGTCTCCTGCCTTAAGTACATTAACATGCATGGGCGCTTTAGCAGCGAGAAGCCCCTGCCAAAGCCTGGAGAATCTAGAGTCCGAGCAGGTATAGTAAGCCCTTACCACTGTGAATAGTCTTGTTGCTGTCAATGGGAGAGATATAACACCTCTAAAAATCACCCCCCGATTTACATTTCCCATCCTCAAGCACTGTACAGGATGTGTTCATCAAGCGGAATCACTCAGGCTTCACATGGGTGTTCTTAATTCCCCCCTTAGAGCAGACAAGAGGTTCCTTCTACCAGGCCCAGATGCAGAAATGCCCTTTTCATGCCAGTAAAGAGCTGCCAAGGTTTCTTCCCCTCCCAAACTACGGATACCACAACTCAGCTGTGCCTGCTCCCTGAGCTCGACTCCAGATAATACCATGTATATAGTACCTTTGCTCTGCAAGGAGCCCAAGGCTCTTCACATCATCACTGCCAAAGCAGCGGGTGCCAGGCAAATGCACAATATGAATGTGTGTGTCTGGGGCAGTAGGAAAACACGAGTCAAAGACTTTGGAGCAAACCTCTATTTATAAGGAATCCCTCAATGCTGCACATATTTTTGGAGCCATGAGATATTATTTATTTTTCCCAAATGCAATACAATAACCCTTTCTCCTAGCTACATGTATTACAAGGCAACAGATTCATAGCAATAATTTCTAATTTTTAATGCTAGTTCCGTTGCTGTCCTGTACAAAGGATCTATATATATATATATATAAATTTATTTCACATTCATACACACAACATATGCCAAACTACAGCACTAGTTAATGTAGGGGCGAGAGTTACAAACCCAGAGAAAACGACTGTATCTACAGTAATTATTCAGTAAAGTAGTGTGATGAAAATGCAGAGGGACTGTGGGCTCCAACCCACCTCTTAAAACTCCATTTCCTCTTTAAACTAGCCAAGTGAAGAAGTTGTGCTGAGTGAATGAACTTATACATCCCCTTTTTTCTATCACAACCGTGTGTTTTCCCAGCAAAGACCAATCAACAAAACTTGGCCTGTTCCTGTGGACCTTGGGCTGGCCACTCCCACTGTCCTGACAATAACTCGTCTCCTGCCTTAATGTATGTGAACATGCCTGGGAACTTCGGCTGAGTAAGAGCTGCGGGATCCGACCCATGATGGTTTAACATCTGTGTTTAAACTCAGGACTCCTACATCCATTCTTCACTCAGGAAGCAGAAAGCTGGCTTGAGGTTGTGTGTGCTTTTGCGGCAGGATATTTGTGGGGAAATTCAAGCCTGCAGTGAGATTTCATTGGCAGGTTCTAAGCCCTTGAGAACAGGAATGGAGAAATCAAAAGTAAATTTAGTCTACAGCAACCTAAAGATATCAAAACATGAAAGAAAGTTACAGGAGTAACTAGCCCTGGCTGAAAAGGAAGTGGTGTTTTTAAAAAAACTTCTCTAACTTAGAGGCCTTCCACTGACCTGTTTGAAAACAGAGTTTATTGTCATGAACATGGCCTTTTCCTTCAGTGTTTTTACACTAACAAGTTAGCCACAAATAAGATGTGATTTTAAAATGATCACACAGAGAAATAAATACATTTAACCAGAAATCACTATACAACAGATTTGATTAAGGCTATTGTACATCTAAAATGATGGCGACAGAGTTTCAGTCTTGAAGAGGAAAAAACAACATGCATGGAAGTGCCTTAGTTACATCAGTCATTGAAATGTAGCCCACGCAGCACGGCTGCTTAGCACACATACAGTACTGGATTTCATGCGCTGCTGCTTCATTATTTCATCTATAATATATCAGGACACAGACGAAGTTCTGCTGCATGATACAATTCTATGCCTCTCAAGAGATCAATCATGAATAAGGCTAAGATTGTGTCAGGATATTTTTAGAAAAAGTCACAAACATCATGGGCAATAAAGAAACATTCATGGAAGCTGGGACCCACCCGGGACTCTCACTAAAAACAGCTGTGACAGAATGGGGATCTGGAGGTGTGGCAGCTGCACAGCAGCTAAGAGCCCCAGAGCCCTCCCTGCCCTTGGAGCTCCAGGGTCCCACACAGCCCAGGGCTGGGAACTGTGGGACCCCCTACTGCCTGCAGCTCTGGGCATCTCCTGCTGCCTGCAAGAGCTGGGAATTGTAGGGTTCCACCATGGCCCACAGTGACTGGGAGCTCAGAGTTTCCCCTTCCACCTGTAGCAGCTTTGAGCTCCAAGGGCCACCAGAGGTGGTGAGGAAACTCCACAGGTCTCACCTCCCATGATTGGCAAGGGACCCTGCAGCTTCCCAAGCACCACAGGAGGTTGTTGGAAGTCACAGATTCCGTCATTTCCATGAACTCCTTGACTAAACATAGCCTTAACCAGGGCTCACAATTTATTCAAAGTGGGGGAAATTCAGCCTTGTGCAGGGAACAAGCACTGGCCACTCACACCACAAAAGTCCTCAAAAATGTGCATCATAGGCCTTGTACAGGCCTTCTGTCGAGGTGACTCTGACCTGTCTAACTTATAATGGGATACCTATTCACTCTTCTGTCAAAACTCAGGAGCACCTGGATTAAGCTCCACTGTCTGCACCCATTAGGAGTTTGTCTGTTGCCACAGGGAGGTTTTGAGGTTTAATATTTCAAGTTTTTCAAAGTAGGAATATTCCTATGAATGCTCAGTTTGCTTCTGCAAAGGCAAAATGCCCAACGGTGAGACAGAATCTACAGCTACTACCCTGTCCATCACTGCCCATAAAGCCGAGCTTGAACATGCTATTGACATGAGTTGTTGTCAGAAGAGCTCATCAGATAAACTGTCTCAGTCTTTCCAAGACTGCACCATAAGTAATAGAAGATCTATTTGGCCATTATAAAAAGTCTGGCTCTTTGACGACTGGAATCTGGGTCCCTTCCCTGCATATCAATTTATAAATAAAATGGAAATCTTTTTTGGGTTCCTTCTTCAGCAAGTAGGATTTTATATGATGGGGCTGAGCATCGTCAGCGAGCTGCAGCCACTTGTCATCGACGTGAACAAACAGCCCATAGTCCTGGGGATCTGACACCTCAAACTTCTCAGCACATTGGTGGCATAGCTGCTGAGCCGTTGTATCAGTCCATGAGGCCATTGTCCGTGTCTTGGCGTCAATCTCCAAAAAGGAGATGGAGATGAAATCCTGCAAGGAAAAATAAAAACCTAGATAGAACACTCAAGTTAAGGCTACATATATTGATTGGACACTAAAGATGAGTCTGAGATACAACATTCAGAGAAGTGTGTGTTAGGGTTTTGGTTCCGACCCAGTTCTAGAGCACATGTGGATTTTTATTAAGGAAACATGCAACCAAGGAAATTCATTGTCAGATTCTGATCCCACAAAGCGTTTTCTTTTAAACAAATGATCCACCTCACTGAAGACAGTGGACCAGTCCTCCTCTCACATGCCTGAAGTTAAACACTTGTGTGAGCGTTTTGATGTTTTGGCTAGTTACAGTCTCCTGAGAAGCAGAAGGTGCACCCTGAAACAGTCTCCACCCTCATCTGTGAGACATCATCTGGAAAGACAGGGAGCACAGCAGTGTGCCAATACGATGAGTAAGCCAAACCCTCTTCTCAGGACATCTGGCCACACAATCAGATGTCTCACAGGGGCAGAAGACTTGGCTCATGGCAAACCTGGGAGGTAACAATATGGTGAAGTGCCTTCTCTCTCTCACTCCAGTAGGGTGCAAATAAATAAATGATTGTTGTGCTGGTAAATTCCACTTGTATCCGGACCTCAACAGGTAGGCCAAGCCAATGATTTCACACTTGGTTTCATCCTGCATCACAGTTCTAGTCAGAGACACAGTAGGAAGCACCAGGATCATTCTGACCCATGAGAAAATCCCAACCCTTTGGTCAGAAAACCCTCTGGTCTTCCAGTTCAAGCAGGAAAGCAGAGAAGCTTGGATTATTTTTTTAAGATCTCTGATTCTTGAAAAATGAGACTCAGCTCTGAAAAGAGAACCTGAATAAAAAAGTCCTATAGATTGCAAAGTACTCCTAACAGCTCACCAGAGACCAGTGCTTCTCAACTTGCAGCCCACTTTGTCACAGCCCATGTGACATCCTCAGGGCCATTTTATATATGTGTGTGTGGATGCAGCCCACATAACACACCGAGAGCTGCACATACGACCCGCACTGATTAAAAAGTTAAGAACCACGGATCTAGACCATTTCCAACCAGTAGGCGGCTCCTCTGTATAACTTCTAATGATTTGTTCAGCCTATAGTTACAGGGCTCCAGGGCAAGGTAATTTGGCCCAATGTGTAAAAGGCCCAGCTCACAAAAAGCGGAGTGTTTCTTCAAGGGGATCCTCTCTGTGACAAAGGGAGTAATGGCAAACCCCAGCACTGGCTAAACGCTAGTGCTGTGCACAGCAACTTCTCCTGACTCTATCCTCCGACATTCTTTGTTTACGGATTACCTGGCGTAAGTCACCAAGCGATAGAAAAACTGATCAAACGGATCTTTGCTGCCACCTTGTGTTGAAAATATGGATAAATATAAACTCTTTAAAAAAGAGCATTTGGTGCATGGGGAAGATGCTGGTTTGGCAACATATTTATCCTCTGACCAGATGCAACACAGGGAGCAGCTGCAGAAGTGTTCATTGCTTGCCCTGCCTGAGTGCCACACCTCTGACTTAAAAGTGCATCCAGGGAAGAGAGGGTAACCTAGTCTCCAGGCTCCATTCTGTCTTCTGCTTCTGGGTGAAGACTCACAGAGTGCTTATTAGGCTCAAGGTTGAGTGTGGGTTTTTAACAAGGATAGCGCTCGTTATGCTGCAGAGACTGACCTTCAGGGATCTGACTGAACACCGAAGGTGTCCCTTTGACTCCAGTATTCCTCAGACACTGCTGTGGGGATGGCGGAGGAAGTCAAGGTACTAAGGTACATGGACTCCAGCTACACTATTTTTGCATTTGGAGTTGCATCCTGTAGGTCAGCTTCCTGACCTCGTGTAGACCTGCCCCAAGTAGCAGCAGGAGAAAGAGGCAGCCATCTCATTGCTAACCATTTTCAGCCTCTATTGGCGTAAAGCATACTCAAGCTGCTTCTTGAGACAACGTCACAGTATGGGAAGGCAGGAGGGCCCAGATATGCTAGTTACTTCTGTGCTAATCCTTCTTTAGTAGTGTCTTTAATACACCACGCCCATGCAAGCCAGTAGAGGAAATGTTAGATGGAGGTGTTGCAGTAAAGAGGGAAGAGAGGTCTATCAAACACGGGACAGAGTGGGCCTTTATTTTCAGTTATACCCTCTTGTACATCAGCTACTATGTAACTGGCATTTATGCTCTGTCCTGTCTATTTCAAATTGATCTTTCCGAACCCTTTCTTTTAAGTAATGAGACGGTTACGCGTGCTTTCTCCCATCTGTGTGTATGTGTGGCTGTTGACAGTGCTAATGGGTATCACATAGGGCTGTTGATTAATCAGTTTCACATGATTAACTCAAAATTAATTGTGATTAAAATTAATCATGATTAATCAGTTTTAATCACACTGTTCCACAAGAGAATAATGACAGAAATTTATTAAGTGTTTTTGGATTTCTTTTTTACATTTTCAAATACACAGATTTCAGCTGCAACACAGAATACAAAGCGTACTGTGCTGTGTAAAACAATAAAAGACACACAGGTTGCACCTCCCTTTTCCAGCATACTCGAGACCTGATATGTCCTGAGCAAGAGTCTTTGCCAGACTAGGGGAGGTTCAGGGCTTCTGCAACCAGACAGTCCTGTGCTCCAGGAGCACTCGCATCCAGCTTGCCTCCCTGGGACTCTGGTCCCAGCCCAGGCTGCCAGAGGCTTCCACTGGCTCCAGCGAGCCCCTGCCCTGCCCACCACCCTGGCTGCCACAGGGCAGCCAGTGGGCTCCAGCTTCCAGCCTCCGCTGCCATAGGGCAGGCAAGGGCTCCAGCTGCCAGCCCCACTGGGGCTCTTGCACCAGTCCACTACTCTCCTGTCTGCAGGAGCACAGATGTTGCTGGATGAGAGAGTACAGGATTTGGAAGGTGCAACCTGTAGTATGTTTTAATCCCCCTCATACAAGCACCAGAGCACAATCTCTTTGTTGTGAAAGTGCAGTTCACAAACACAGATAATTTTGTGGCATAACTGCACTCAAAAACTTCAGAGCAACCAGCATTGTCACTAAGACGAACGAGTTTGTTTGCACTTGCTGGAGATAATTCTGGCCACTGCTTATTTACAAGGTCACGGGACAGTGTGAACAAATTGTCACATGGCATTTTGCAAAGTATCTACCTGCCAAATAGGCTAAACATTCGTATGCCCCTTCATGCTCAGCCACCATTCCAGAGGATGTTTCCATGATGATGACACTCGTTAACAACAATGAATTAAATAAATTTATAACTCAACTCCCTGGGGGAGAATTGTATGTCTCCTCCTCTGTTTCACTCATATTCTGCCATATAGTTAACATTATAGTAGTTTCAGGTGCTGACCCAATACAAGTCGTTCATTTAAGAACACTATTGTGGCAGATTTGACAAAATGCAAAGAAGGTACCAGTGTGAAATTCGTAAAGAGAGCTACGGCACTGGATGAAGGTTAAAGAATCTGAAGTCCTGTCCAAAATCTGAGAGGGAAGAGGTGTGGTACATGCAGTCAGAATTCTTAACAGAGCAACACTCTGATGTGAAAACTACAGAACCTGAACCACAATAAAAAAAATCAAAAAATCAACCTTCTGCCAGTGGCATCTGATTCAGAAAATGAACATGCTTTGGATGGGTTATGCAGAACCTATTGTGAGCATGGAGGCATGTCCTCTGGAATTGTGATCAGAGCATGAAGGGACATAGGAATTAGTGCATTTAGTACATAAATATTTTGTGATGCTGGTTGCAACCGTGCCATGCTAATGCTTGTTTTTGCTTTCAGTTGACATTGTAAACAAGAAGCAGACAGCATTTTATCTCCTGCAAATGTCCATAAACATGTTTGCCTGAGCCATTGGCTGAGCAAGAAGTAGGACTGAGTGGACTTGTAGGTTCTAAAGTTTTACATTGTTTTGTTTTTGAAAGCAGTCATTTTTGTACGTTATTCTACATGTGTAAGTTCAACTTTCATGACAAAGAGACTGAACTACAGCATGTGTATTAGGCAAATAGAAAATTGTATTTCTTTTCCTTTTTACTATGCAAATATTTGTAAACACATAATATAAAGCACGCACTGCACACTTGGTATTCTGTGTTGTGATTGAAATCAATATATCTGAAAATATAGAAGACATCCAAAAATATTTAAATAGATGATAGTCTATTATTGCTTAACAGTACTATTAATCACAATTTTTAATTCACTTGACAGCCCTAGAATCACACAACAAAACATATTCATTAATCCAGAAGAACATATCTATTCAGATTTTCAGCCTGTCTTCAGAACTCAGACCACACTGCCCTAGGTTTAGCCCCCAGTGCTCTGTCTGCCCACGGATTTACAAATTCTCTACTCTCTCTCTTTTCCCTGCCTTTCATGCAGCCTCTTTGTAATTTATTTGAATTTATCATGACAATAGAAAACGCTTTGGGCTGGTCTCAGGGAATTCCCAGGAGTGGCCTTTGTTGAGAAGTGATGGGGATCAGGGTCTGACCCAAAGCTCACATTCAGAATTAAGTCACCAGTGAAAAGGAGTTTGCCTGGTTTAAAAGCTAGCCAGCATGACTCTGTGATCAGTAATGATGTTCCTCGGGGACAATGTCTGTTGTAACTCTGTGTGCATGTAATGTCTAATCAGAGCAACCTCATGCTCTCCAGGTTCCCTACTTATCCCATCAATTCTGTCCAAAATATTGCTGCAAAAAATCATCTTCTTCCCCTTATATTAAAACTAGGCCACCTTCCTGTTTGAATGCCCTCCATGGATTCCACCGGACAGTGCATGAGGTTCCCACTTCTCAGACTCATTATTAAAAGACTTTCAGATGCTGGTGTGACAGACATGGCAGTTCTTCTCTTATGCCAGGAAGACAGCCATTGTATTCAATGAATGGTTCATGTATTATTGTGGCCTGGGTCTGCATGTAACCTCTCGAAGGGGGAGATGTGGCACAGGTAAGGCCTGGATAGTCAACAGACTGTATTGAACAACCTGCCAGACAACAGTGGGCTTTTGGCATACGGGGAGGGTGGTGATCTCCAATAAGCTTTTTAGCAAATGTGCTGGTTCTGTTATGTGTTTGCTTTGTAACGCTCTTCTCTCATGGGTAAATGTGGTTGCTTAGAAGGAGCTGTGCAGAGCCAGCCCAATAGCAGCCCACCAGTGGGTGGGACCCAAAGCAGCATGCTGACAATGGAACCCCACCAGTGGGAGGTAAACTGAAGCACAGGACACTGCAGATGTAGGGCCCAAGGCCAAACTTCCCTTGCCCGAAGGCCAGGCCTGGAGCTGTTTTGTAACCTGTGACTGCTGGCAACTCCAGTGCTCCACAGCCTTTGAGGAGAAGGCCTGGCTTGCTGGGAATATCATATTGTGTGGAGGAGACTGTTCATCCTAAAAAAATCCCTGGTCAGGAGGGAGCGGGTTGTAGATCTCCACCCACGAGAGATGACAGCTGAGGAACCGGGAGCCCAGACCATCTGCCCTTCAAGGGCCATGCATGGGGGGTACAGATACAGTGGCCCTGAACTGTGACAGCTGCTATCTTAGTTCTCCATCCTCCTTTCTTTCTACTCCTCTTCTTTCTTCCCTTGCTCAAGCCTCCCACTTCTCTCAGCTCCCTTCATAGCCTTCTGCACGTCCTCCCTCCCACAATCCCCACTGCCCAGCACAGAACATAAGCTCTTGGGGACAGGAATTTTGACTTCCTCTGTCCACAGTGCAGTACCTGGCAAGTGGGTGGTGTGCAGTGAGTGTGTGGGGAATAATTGCTGCCCTGCTGGGTTTCTAGTTGTGCTTTTGATCTACTTCTTGTACTATGCAAGCTTCCCTCACCACCTGCTTCTCCCAACGCTGCTGACCTGCACTGACGAGCGGGATGCCCGGGCCTTGTTGAGTGTTCTCCGCCTCTCCCAGCGGTGAATGGAATCCTGCACTTCCACGCTCAGCTGCCGAGTCACTGTTATCTTATCATAGTTCTTGATATGCTCCAGCGCCCCATAGGTGGTAGTTAAATAATAGGAACCTACAAAAAGGAAAAGAAGATCCCAAAGCATCATCACACCTGAATCTACAATTACTTCAGCCTTCCCTCCTCCCTGCTCCTATTGTCCTACTGTTGTGAACTGTTTAAATCTGAGACTGTGAGCTCTGCAGGGCACGGATTGCCTTTGTGCTGGCTTTGCAGCAGGGCCCTGACTTTTGTTTGGGGTGTTGAGTTGTGACCACAATAGAAATAATAAGTAATGATCATGATATTTTTTAATTCCATTCTGGTTCATGTAGCTGGAGGTGCAATCCTGGCTACCTCGCTGGCTTGTGTCACTTCCTTCCCTCACAGTGTCGAAGGAGCAGTGACTGCAGGAGGGTGGGGCTCTGGGCTTGTAAATGATGGCTTAAGGTTAAACACAGAATTCAAGAAAACGAATACAGGATCCTTTTTTATGGATAAAGCCAAATCAACAACCTCCCGTTAGCCTGAAGCACAGTCCTCAGACTGTTCTTTTGACCTGTGTTTGTACAGAACCCAATGCCATGGGGCCCTGAGTCATGATTAGGGCTTTGGTGGTACAACTAATAACGTACCTGCAAACAACTGCAGAGGAATAAGTAACTGGAGTGGAATGAATCATTTAAAGATTGGTTTGGTGTCCCAAATGAAAAAGCAAAAAAATTCACTTTGGGGGCAAACAGAACATTTTTTTTATCTGAAACATTTTTTCATTTTATTTAGTTTTTAAATTTTTTTTTGCTTCTTTAAATTAAGCAAGCCAAATTTGGAAATGAAACTCTTTCAAAATGAAAGCCTGAACAATTTTGTTTCAAGAAAATGCCGTAACACAACAATTTGATTTTTTTTGAAAACAAAACAAAATGAAACACAAAACCTCTCTCTTCAACCCAACCTGAATGCAACCCACATTTGCAAATAGTTTTAGCTGACTACAAATAATTAGCAACTATTTAATTCAGAGGCGGGAAGAGTTTAAGATAGGAGTGTGCAATAAGAAGCCCATGGACTGGATTCAGCTCACTATGGTTAACCCTGTCAGGCTACCAGAGGCTTTGCTTACCTGAGTGTCTGCAGGTATGCTGCTTGCAGCTCCTATTGGCTGTGGTTTGCTGTTCCCAGCCAACATGAGCTGCAAGTGGCTGTATCTGTGTATGCTCAGGTAAATGAAGCATCTGGCAGCCCACCTGGTGCTAGACTTGGTGAACCGGCTCCTACCTACAGTCTGCTTATGTCTCACACTGGCGTAATAGCTACATACACATTGACAATGAAAAAACTACAACCAGTTCTGTCTGCTGTGGAACTTCCTGAAGAGCCTAGGACTTGGAGTGCCAGCAGTGCTGGTCTTCAGGTGTAAGTGACATCCAACAGATTACCAGACAAACCTATAAGGAGTTGTGAACCACAGCACCTCAGCCACTCCCTACATTGGTATCAGAGACAGTGTTACTGGCATAGGCTAGGGAGGCAGAAATCTCTAATTCAAAGGCTAAACACACACATCATAAGCCTAGAAGGGACCTCAGGAGGCCATCAAATCCAGTCCCCTGCCCTCTTGGCAGGACCAAGAACCATCCTTTTCTTTTTTGCCCCCAGATCCCTAAATGTCCCCCTCAAGAGGTGAGCTCAAAGTTTAGCAGGCCAATGCTCAAACCACTGAGCTAATGAAGGAACAAGGATGAGAACCTAGGACTTCTAATTTCTGGTCCTATGCGTTCACCACAAAGGTGAGGGTCGTAGTGAAAGTCTGGACTTCTACGTACAGTGCTTCCGCAACTGTGCTCAGGCTGACATTATACACAAACAATGCCAAATGAGACACAATCTCAACTATGCTGAACGCCATGCTGTCCAGAGTCTCAAAAATAACCCAGACATCATAATCAAACCAGCTGACAAAGGGGGTGCTGTTGTCATCCTGAATAAGTCAGACTATGAACAGGAGGCAGACAGACAACTCTCCAACACCACGTTTTACAGACCTCTCTCCGCTGATCCCACTTTGGAATTCCAAAGGAAATTACAACAACTACTGAAGGAACTCCCTGCTGCTACTCGGGACTTCATTCACTCAGACACACCATCTGAGCCACAGCCTGGATTATTCTATTTACTTCCCAAAATCCACAAACCTGGAAACCCTGGCTGCCCTATCATTTCAGGTATTGTCACCCTTACCACCGGACTATCCAGTTACATGGACTCCCTCCTCAAACCCTATGCCACCAACGCTCTCAGCTATATCCGAGATACCACCGACTTCCTGAGGAAATTACAAAACATTGGAAAAGTTCCTGATAACGCCATCCTTGCCACAATGGACGTAGAGGCTCTGTACACTAATATTCCACATAAAGACGGATTACAAGCAATGAGGAATACCATCCCTGATGCTACCACAGCCAATCTGGTGTCTGACCTCTGTAACTTTGTTCTCACACACAATCATTTCCATTTTGGGGACAATTTATACCTCCAGATTAGTGGAACTGCTATGGGCACCCACATGGCCCCACAATATGCTAATATATTTATGGCTAACCTGGAACAACAATTCCTCAGCTCTTGTCCCCTATTACCAGTCCTCTACTTAAGATATGTTGATGACATCTTTATGATCTGGACCCATGGTACAGAGGCTCTAGAAGAATTCCACAGAGACTTTAACAATCTACACCCCACCATCAATTTATGCCTCTATTACAACATGCAAGAGATACATTTCCTGGACACTACAGTACTAATCAAGGATGGCCTGATCAGTACCACACTGTACCGAAAACCTACTGATCGCTATACTTATCTACACCCTTCTAGTTTCCATCCTGCACACGTGACTAGATACATTGTTTACAGTCAAGCTCTTAGGTACAATCGCATTTGCTCTGATCCAACTGACAGAGACCAAAAACTACAAGAACTTTACCAAATATTCATAAACCTGAATTACCCACCAGGAGAAGTAAAAAAACAAATCGACAGGGCCAGACAAATACCCAGAGACCAGCTACTCCAAGATCGGCCCAAAAAAGCCAAGAACAGCACATCACTGGTCATTACCTACAGCCCCCAACTCAGACCACTGCAACGAATTATTAAAGACCTACAACCTATCCTTAATCAGGATGCCAAACTCCAGAAGGCCCTGGGTGACATGCCTGTTCTCTCCTACAGACAACCTCCCAAACTCATGAGGATCCTCACTAACAGCCACAGTCTATACCCCGGGAATACCAGTCCTGGAACCTTTCCCTGCAACAAAGCCCACTGCCAGCTTTGTCCACATATGTTCTCTGGAAATACCATCACTGGACCTAACCAGGTTACTCACAGAATCATGGGCACTTTCTCATGCTCCTCTACTAACATCATATATGCCATCATGTGCCAACAATGCCCAGATGCTTTGTATATTGGAAGACTTCTAACTCCCTCAGACAAAGGGTCAACGGGCACAAAACAGACATCAAATCACTCCAGATCCACAAACCAGTTAGTCAACATTTTAATGGAATGGGGCATTCTGTCAATGACCTAAATGTATGTGTGTTACTGAAAAGGAATTATCGCACTGTTCTGGAAAGGGAAACAGCCGAGCTGGCTTTTATATTCAAATTCGGCACATTAACACATGGTTTAAATCATGATGGGAACTTTCTGAGTCACTATAGGGGCTCGTCTGCATACTTGACTCAGTCTAATTCTTGACCTTCCCCCCCACCCCTCCACTCTCTGATTTGCTCACCTTGATTATCTTTTTCTGATTTGTCCTCCTTGCTTACTGTTTTTGGTTCTCTGTGCCTTAAATATTGAGTCTGTTCTGGTCTGGCTATGGTCTGAAGAAGTGGGTCTGTCTCACGAAAGCTCACCTAATAAACTATTTTGCTAGTCTTTAAAGTGCTACTTGACTGCTTTTTGTTCACCACAAAGTGACTCTTCTCCTCAGTGGAGATAACTGTAGCTCTCAGTCATCTATTGAAATAAAAGCAGTTGTTCCTGGATTTACCCAGTGCATCGTCTATCAGAGATAAGCCAAGGAAGCAATTTTCACATATAGAGCAGGATCCTGTTTAGACTCAAGTAAAAGGTGGGGATCATCTGGGACCATATCAAACCAGTGTTCACTTTCTGATTTGAAATGGATGGAGCTGAAGTCTCATGAGCTGTTCTTGTGAGATCTATGTTAAAACCAAAATTAAGGGACAGGTTCACGTCCAAGGATTTGAATTCAAATGCATCTCAGACTTTAGGAAAACAAAATTAAAAACTAAAGACTGGAAGTGGCCAAAATGACCACTAGATGGCAATGAGCTCTATGGGCTCTCTCCAGGGCTTCCTCTGGTTGGTAATGAACTTCACAGGTAATCATCCGGGTGGCCAGGTAAATGATGTTTACAAAACGCTTTCCTTTAAAACAATGTTTTCAGAAACGTCTGTCTCCTAGCACAGGCGACAAAGGCAAAGTAATTTAACTGTGCCTAAGCAGAGAAATCCCTCCCTTGCAGTGAATGTTACTCTACCCCCACTGCATCATCACTGTGTATTTATAACTCATACGAGGTCTATACTGGGCCTTAAAGTTGGCTGTAGATACACAATTCTAGCTATGACAATTGTGTAGCTAGAATCCACTTTTCTACAATCGACTTGCCTGGCTGTCCTCACAGAAGGAGGTTGAAGGGAGAAACTCTTCTGTGGACCTCCCTTACTCCTCACACTGTTGAGGAGTACAGGGGTCTACTGTTAACCCCAATAGTTCGATTTCGCATGTCTCTATTAGGTGTGCAAAACTGAACCCTGCCAATTGGACCCTGACAGGGTGAATCTTCTGTGTAGTGAAGACATTGTCTCTGATAACATTGCCAAAGGAGTCAGGTGGTTCACACAAACATCTTGGCATGATCAAAGACATACCAACCAGTTAAAGTAAATGGGTCTTTTTCATTAGAATGATTAAAAGCATTGGCAAAATCCATTACTGAAGTTTATTTTTAAACAGAGATCTGTTAACTTTCTAACACTTGGGCCAAGATCTTCAAAATGTCTCTGCGTCTCACATCCGTATTTAGGTAATAAATTAGTGGCTTGATTCTCAGTAGGGCCGAGTACCTGCCAAACTAACAGAAGTCATGGGGAGCTGCTGGGTGCTCAGCATTTTAAAAAATCTGATGATATATTTAGAAACCTAGCTTTGCATCACCCTGTTTGGAGCTTACACAACAGCTGCCTGACCCAATCTACTTCACAGAGCTTACATTCATCCCCCAGAGACGCACGTCATCATTTCAGAAGGAAACACGCGACAAGCTCTTTCTCACCCTCGCCCAGCTGCAGAGCAGGGTCCATGAGCTCCATCATGTACTCCACATTCAGAAGCACCTCAGTCAGGTTGCTGCGGGCCAAGACATACATGAGCACTGGGAGGAAATCATCTGCACCATAAGGCTTCCCTGAAACCAAGAGGAACACATCCAGGTTATCCAGAAAAGCAATGGTTCTGATACAGAAGTGCCAACTTCCCACTGAAAGGGTCCTACGAGCACAATTCCCATTGGGTTACTTCAGCTAAAGGGTTCACAGCTCAAAAAGATCAATGAAAGGACACAGAAAAATGTGAAATCAAATAATAAATTAAGGATCCACCCTCCCACCAACACTAAGCCCATGCATAAAATATCAAGTTGAAGACCTCTAATGGTCTCTATTTTATGTATTTTTTTATCACATGAAATCAAAATGTGTCTTATACAAGAAACAGAAAAAACAAATGTGAACTGACACAAAGGCTGAATCCTGCACCCTGGAAGCCTGGTCTATTGCTACTCCAAAGTGCACGTTCTGTGGTTTGAGTTGCTGCCATCAACAGAGTGGATTGCAGACTTGAGTACACTTTGGGTTCCTCCTCATTCTCTTTGTCTTACTGTAGAACCAGGGGTTGCAACAAAACATGAGGGGTGTGTCTACACTTGCATTCCTCTTTCAAAAATTCAATTTATTTAATGGGAAGAAGGATTCTTTCGAAGATGGGGTTTGCTTTTGAAAAAGCACCGTCTACACTGGCTTTCTTCTTTCGAAAGACGGGCTTTTGAAATTAGAATATGCAAATGAGGTGCCGAATACACAAATTTATACCTTGTTTGCATTTTCAATTTACCTCATTTGCATTCTTCTCTTGAAAGAGGAATGCAAGTGTAGACACACCCAAGATGGGCTCGGGGAAAGAGAAAGGAGCATATCAAAGGCGGCTCTTAGGGCTGGAATCCTGCTTTTCTTTACCCTCAGGAGATGAAAACAAAAAGCAGTCAAGTAGCACCAAAAACAGTAAGCAAGGAGTCACTATAGGGGCTCGTCTGCATACTTGGCTCAATCTAATTATTGACCTTCCCCCCCACCCCTCCACTCTCTGATTTGCTCACCTTGATTATCTTTTTCTGATTTGTCCTCCTTGCTTACTGTTTTTGGTTCTCTGTGCCTTAAATATTGAATCTGTTCTGGTCTGGCTATGGTCTGAAGAAGTGGGTCTGTCCCACGAAAGCTCACCTAATAAACTATTTTGCTAGTCTTTAAAGTGCTACTTGACTGCTTTTTGTTTTGATAGTGTATAGACTAGCACGGCTTCCTCTCTGTTACTATTCAACCTCAGGAGGTGGTTATTGGACTGTGAGAACTAAATTACAATGGATACCCAAAGGAGGCAGAGAGTCAAGGGGAAGTATTTTTGTATTTGGGGCACTGAGATGTGAAAACAAAGAGCTTAAAAGTACTGATTATCGAACTGGTTCTCATACTTGCTTTGGAGATGACTGGTGGAGCCACTAGGTGCCTTCACCTGGCATTTTTTCAGTATTCATATGACATCTTTTCAATCAATTGAAAAATGGGCACCATTTATTCATTCCCCCGCCTCCATCTTTGGTTGCCCTAGGTACAAAACCTGGCTCCACAGCTGTTGGAGATGTAGACTCCTAACCTACAGAACTATGATAAGGTTATAACCATGGCACTTTGGGATGAGCTCTCCTCAAAGCTTCTAAGCTAATCATTGTCAGGCTCACATGCTTTCTACAGGAAGTGATACTGATGGAGTGAGGATGGGCTTATGCAGGGGTCTCAAACTCCTATCTGCAGACCATCCATTCCCTGCCACCGCACTTGCTCCATCCAGCCTGGGAGTATTGGTGAGGAGGGCAGGGGGACTGTCCATTCCCGTTGCTCAAGCCTTTTACCTTCCTTCAACCTCCAAACAAAAACAATCACAAAAAGCTCTCTCTGATGGCGCTTCGGTAAATTACACCAAGCCTGATTTTGATCCACATTCTGTGTGTATTTCTATGCAGGGAATAATTTCCTATTCCTCAACTGTCCCCATGACTTGTTTCAAATGTTTGCCATGAGTCAGCTTCCCTTATTTGTCATGTACAGTTGACTTCAAATTCTCCTTTGGCAGAGGAAGATATTTTGCTGGAATTTTAAACAAACAGAAGTCTAGAGCTTTTGATTAAAAAACAAAGGGGACTTTAAAATAAACCAGAAAATGTATCTAATGAGCAGAAACTCAGATGAATTAAAACAGTGCCTGAGCCTGTGACTGTTATATTCACTTCTGAAGTCATAAGTTAGACTAGTTCATACAGTCAGCACAGAAACTGCAGCCCTATTCAGTGAAAGTAGAAATCATACTTTTTGTTGTTTAAATATGCAGTCAGCTAAATGATGCTGCAGGTCCCTAGGCAAACCATTAAAGGGCTTCATCATTTAATTAGAGTCTGGTTGGATGTTTTATTTGTACTGTGCTACTAAGGCTTATGTTTCTATGAAAGCTTGAATTGGTCAACGACATGGGCAAATTCATCACTGCTATAAATATTAATCTCTTATTGAATATGTGAATATGGTCGAAATTAAAGTATTGTCCAGCTTGAAAAAGTAGGCAGCGAAGACATCGAGTACTAGAAAAACCTGAGGGAGAAAGGCCAGGATTCTGATCTCACGTACAAAACCAGTGTGAGGGTGCATACAGTCCAATCTCAAGCAGCCTACTGAGCTTAATTATTTCTGCACCTTCAAATGCTTTATTTGATATCTGAAGCAACTAGTGGACAGAGCTGGACAAGCAAGCCTGGAAACTTAAGTTTTCTAGGGAGCTCTAGAAAGATACACTACTACTGCAGCAGTGCCACCTCTGACCTATCTGCCCATGTCTCACCTGGAAAGACCACCCTTAGGAGGGAGAGGGTAGGTCAGCCTTTATGACCTTCTGTGTCCTCTTATATGAAGTGCCCAACAAGGGCACCTGTCTGTGCTGTGAACATTTGTCCACTAGGACCTGCACTTACACCACCAAGTTCTTTCAAAAGCTAACTCGCCAAATGGCTCCCTGATGGTGATGACCAACCAGCTCAGACTGGGCTCGAATCAGGGACACAGAAGTGAAAGGTCTCATGTGCATTTCCCTTAGCCAGCCAGAAAGAACATAGATAGTTTTCCAGGACTCCTACAGACTCTCTCCATTTCTGTTTTGTTGATGGGGCTGTGGTTTATATTTATAACCAGGCTTCGAGTCAATTATTTTTCATTCCTATCTCATTTCCCTAAGCTGATTTAGCTGCTTTGCTCACCAGTACTTATTATAAACCTCTCTCAATGTTAAGACGTGATAGACATATTATTTGAGAAAGATTTCTGCAGTTCCAGCTGTTTGCATGACTTAATTATTGGTCTCTGGTGCCCACTTTTTTATTACTAATGAAGTCAAGCGAGGGTGGTTTGTGGCATATGCTCACAATTTGCATGTAACTGCTGACCTGATTTCAGACTACCTCTAGGAACAAAGGGCCTGATTTCTGAGCTTCCACAGCTAAATATGAAGTCAGTGGGAGCTGTAAGCACTTGCTGTGAGGAAACACTGCTTGGTGGTTAGGGCACAATATTGGACCTGGCAAACAAAGGTTCAAGTCCTTGCTTTGCCACAGAGTGTTGTGAGAAGCTCAGCTACAAATGGGGCCATGTAAGTACTTAAGAAAACACCATTGAAAATAGGGACTGTGATTTTTTTCCCCTCATATTACTGGCTGAGTATTTGATCCAGAAATTTCTCAGCACCTTGTCTGATGTGCTGAGCAGCCCTATCTCCTACCAATATTGTTTAGCACCTTGCAGCATCAGGCTCTTCCTGCACCTGGACAGATCAAAAAGACAAACACCTGTTCACAGCTGGTGAAACCCAGTGCATCTCCACTGATCTAAATGGAGTTGCAGCAGCTTGTGCCTTTACTGATTGGGCCATCTCTCTATAAGAAGCTCATCTGAACCCCCACAGGTGGCTGAAAGAGCACAGATCCAGATATGAGAGTTGGGCCTCACCCATCTCTACTCACCATGGGTTGGGCTTGGATCAAAGGACTGTGTCCGTTCTTTTCTACTGTAACTGGTTCGTCCAGAATACTGAAAATATCAATGTTCAATTTGTGTCTTTCACAGCAAAGCTCATTAACCACTAGCAGAATTACATCCTGTTGTCACTAACCCCCACTCTTTGCCCTAGTTGCTGTCTCAGTGACACTGGGCAACAGGCTTGCAAGTTCAAGGTAGCATCGTCCCACTCCAACTCACACTTGTTTGCTTTTTTTCAATGACAGGAAACATTTGTTTCATAAACATCCATAAGAGGCTTAAAATAAGTCTTCTCCCCTCCCACAAACCCTTCCTATTACACTCAAGGCAAAGTGTCTGCAGAATCAGCCACTGGCTGTGCTGCCGTGCTGGAATGGAATTGGTATTAATTAAATGCATGGTTTAGCATGATCGGAATTCTGCCCAAGTTTCCATAAACAAATTAGGGCTCTGCTCTAACTCATCTATATGCTTCTCCACTGGCTCGTCTGTCCAGCAAGGCTGATCATCATCATAATTAGGCTTGGAAGGATTTGATGTCAGTAAACATTGATTTCATTGCACATACGCAAAGTGATGAAAAAAAATATTTCCACCAATAACAGCTGTGATCTACAGAGAGAAAAGTAAGAAAAATGCTGCTTGAGAACTTCTTCGAGTCTGACTTTATTTCCTTCGTATATTTTGACATGTGATTTTGACAATTTGTTTTTTAATGGTTATAAATGTTAACATTTTGAATGTCAACATTTTCTGTTACACAATTTTTGTTTGACCTCCCTGTAATTTCATGCAACTGTGATAAACTAAATAGATCAAAAAATGCTTAAAAATAAACAATTGATATCCATCAGAAGGATAAAAATCAAATTCTGCCAAGCCTAATCATAATACAGTAATAATATCTTGCATGTCTTTTGCATTATCCAGCCATGCATCCTTTCATCCAGTGCTTTCAAGGCACTTTGCAAACATGCCTGAATGAAGTCTCACAACATTCTCCTAAGAATCAGTGCAGAGAGGAGTCCAGTGAGCAGGAGCGTTGGAGAGCAAGTTCACCTCACTCTGACGCTTCAGCAGAGGCTCCTGACCAGTGTTCCCTGTAAGATGAGCCCCTGGGAGAGGTTCAAATGCTGCCCAGCTGTATAGCAAACTGTCCACAGCCAGCAGCATGTGTTTCTACTGGTGAGGCATATCTGCTCATCCTCAGTGCACATAAAATTTATTCCATCCATGGATGGAAAAAAATGAGAGGGAACCCTGCTCCAGACCCAACTTCCTGCTCTGTGTTGCGACCCCCCACCAGACCAGGATTAGGGTTGTGGTTCCAGGGTGATCAATGCCCCATTGGTGAGGCAAGGAGAAGAACGTGGCAGAGAAAGACGAGAGCAGCCATGAACCCCCAGGAATGTGGACCCTGAGAGAGTTGCAAACCAGACACAGTGCTGTTAGTGGGTCCCCAAATGCTGGGAAACACTGCTGTAATATGCAGGTCAGAGGAAGCAGTTCATAACAGCACTTTGACCTGAAAACAGTGATTGTACCACATGAGATAGAAGATACTCTCCAGTCCTCAGCTCTCACTTCCAATAGCCTTCACATATCATCTTCTGCCAGGCCTCTGTCTGCTACAAGGCAAAACTACGAGGGATGGCCTTATTCTCTTCCTGGTAAGCCACAGGTAACGGTGAGCAACATTAATAGTGAGGAACATTCGGGAGATTCTTCATTTCACCATAAATAGATTCTAGAATAATTTCAAAATAAACTGTTTATGCCGGTGCCTCCACTGCTTAAATCCTCTTTCTAATACACAAACAGTAGCTCAGCTATAACGAAGGATCCTGTGGCACCTTATAGACTAACAGAAAAGTTTAGAGCATGAGCTTTCGTGAGTTAACTCACTTCTTCAGATGCTGGTCTGAAGTGAGTTAACTCACGAAAGCTCATGCTCTAAACTTTTCTGTTAGTCTATAAGGTGCCACAGGACCCTTCGTTGCTGCTACAGATCCAGACTAACATGGCTACCCCTCTGATAGCTCAGCTATGCTACTCAGGTTTATGGATTGCTCAGTGACACCTGCTGCTATCAACTGCAGAACCCTAAGTGACTGGGGAGGTTCCAATCAATGGTCATCAGGTTGGTTGTTTTCCAGGAGATAAGAAAACTTATTCCAAAGGCAGGAAATGGAAAGTTTTCTTTTAAAAAATGCAGTCTCTACTACACTCTTCATTTCATCCTGAAAGCAGAATATGTTTGAGCAAATCTAACTGTCCAAAGCTTTGAATCCTGCACATGAAGAGTATTTAGCTCACCTAAGTAATCCCCCAGCCCACGCAGACTTGTTCCTTGAAATATATGATATAGTGCTTTGCTCAGTCCAATTTTAGATGACTCAAGTGAGGAAGCATCAACCACTTCCCGTCAGAGATTATTCCATATGTGAATAGTCCTAAGTGTTGGAAAATTGTTCCTTTATTCCTTGGACCACGCAAAATGATTGCTCACCCCAGCCCTGGGATTTCCAGCTTTCATATACTTGTAGACTTCGTAGTTGTCATCTGATTAATCTTTTCCATCTTTCAATATTTCTCTGTATACCAATTCCTGTAGCACCTTAATTTTTGCTCTTCCTTCACACCCTGCTTACAGATCAACATCTGTCAGGCAGCAAGGTGCCTACAACTGATCACAGAGCTAGGTGTGATCTCACCAGTTCCTCACAGTGAAAGACTGTCACCTCCTTGCTCCACAGCACATCCATGGGTGGAAGGCTGCAAGACCCCCGCATCCCTGCCAGACACACCCCTTCTACCCGAAGCAGCTGCCCAGCCCCCAGCCTCTGCCACCCACAAGAGCAGGCTGGGGAAGGGACCCTGGGAGCTGTCAGTAGAGCATGGGCAGCAGCAGGTGAAGCAGTTTGGAAAGGCACTGCCAAAACCCATTGTCCATGAGCACTTCTCCTGTTTGTCTCATCGTCACCCCAGGTCTCTATTGCATTTCATAGTCGTGGTGAGAAGAGTTTGAATCATTTAAGGCCAGATTCTGATCCTCTAGCAGATCTGGCCCTTCATGTGTTCTTTGGGGAAAGGATTTGTGCTGGAGTAAAGACACAGGATAAAACAGAGTAGGAAAGTTGCTAACTTCTTCCAAGCACGCAGGGCACATGTGATATGGATGTTACCCTGCTCTCATTCTCTCCCCAGTTGCTCCTGAAGGAGCTGATGGTGTGTCTGACAATCCTAGAGCAGACTTAACCAATATATGTCTTTCATCAGGGGCTTTAATTGCTGTTTACATCCTACATTCAGTCATGGCCTCCTTTTCATAGCTCTTACAATTTGTTATGCCTTCTGGAATGAATGAAAATGACTTCTATATTCTGCTAAAATTCAGGACACAAGTAGAGCTGGTGCTGCAGTTAAAAGGAAGGGCCTCTCGCCGGCTGCCATGGGCTTACCCTGTGTGAGCAGTGTTTAACATGATCTGTTAGACTGTGGCATTGTTAGATTTCCCATTTTAAAAGCATAATCATGCCAAGTACATGTCTGATATATGGCCTCAGCCTAGCCAGAAGTGCAGATTTGCATTAGAGACCAAAATCTGCTTCTCTTCAGCCTTTTCCTGCATGAGCGTTATGTGCACAGGACTGATATTTCTGGATTGTAAGGTCTTTGAGGCAAGGTCCCTCATCTACTAAATGTTAGTTCAGTTCCTGGGACAATGGGGTTGGTTTGGGGAGGGGCGTGGAAACCTGGTTGAGAGCCCTAAATGCTCCCACACTGAAATATAATACAGATTAAACCCCTCTAATCTGGAACTCTCTTGTCCAGCAACATCTGTAATCAGGCATGATTTTAGTTAGCCAGATGACCACATCATGAGTGTGGTCAAATTTCCCTGGGTCCCATAAAAGCTGTTTACAGCCACCAGTCCTGGCTCTGTGTTCTGTGCTGCTGTTTAATTCTAATTTACCCCTAAATGTCTTCTAAGAGCCCACAGTGAGCAGTGAAAGTGTTGGGAATATTGACCTCTCATGGTCTGGTAAATTCTCTCATTCAGCACTCATCAGGTCCTGAGGGAGCCAGACAAGAGAGATTCCACCTATATTTATATTGCAATAAAACCCAGAGCCCTCATTCAGGGCTGCCACCCTATTGCACTGGGCATTGTGTAAATAAGACATGGGACTCCCCATGGTTCCTACCTTGAAAAGCTTTCCATCTATTCTGACCAGCAAAATGTGCAGGCAGGGGTGGAAGGGGAAGGAGAGGCAGAGGCTTACAGTTATATACATACATATCCAGATTTGCAATTTCTAAACAATTAATCCAGACAGCTCTAGCCATAATTAATTAGCTGATTTCTTACTGGCACGGCAGCAGAAGTGCACCTCTTTTTTTTTAACAAAATAGCCACTGGTTTAGAATCAGTTCTACAAAATATATACCTGTGTTTCGCAATCAGCTTATAGGAGTTGTTATTTAGACAACTGTTTTCTATGAACTAGATTCCCTTGAGGATTATATGTGTTATAATGCAATGTGGATTTCCCTCTGACTTACTGCATGGCACATCCTGGGAACCACATGGGTCTGGGTGTGTCATGACAGTTATAGTCCTACTAGAGACTTGGCCTATGGGGAGTATGGTGCCATCAGTCTCCAAAACTACAGCTCCCAGGAGGCTATGAGCTGAACAGGGAAACACGGTGCAAACATTTTGTTAAGTTGATTGGAAATTCCAGTTCAAAAAAATCAAAACCCTTTGACATTCTTGAAACCCTTCAATGTCAGGAATTTCAAAATGTGTTCTGTTCTGTTTAATAATCTTATAACAAAACACGTCAACATTTTAAAATAATATATTTTCAAAATTTCCATTCTATGACAAAATTTTGACTTTTTGACCCTTGAAGCAAAAAAACCCCAAGTGTTGAAAAGTCAGAATGGCCTGTGGGACAGAAATTTTGAATTTTTCATAGCTTTAATTATAAAGAAGCTCATTATAGAGAAGCAGAGCACAAGACGCTCATGGAAATTATGCCAGATATGTGTAATATAAGATTAATGTTTTGGCCAGTCAATTCAAAATGTGGTTTTACAACTGAAATTATGACGAATTTTCTTAACGTACAATGCTGGGTACTTCACCGCAATGTGTCCAAACATATTTCATTACATTTAAAGTCTATCTTGAAAGGACAGATACACTAGAGAAGTATAGTACAGGTTGCACTGCTCAAATTTGTACTCTCTCATCCAGCAACATCAGTGGTCCTGAATTTGTACAGGTGTTCCAGGATGACAGAGTATCGGGCTGGGACTGTGTCCGGTGCAGGAGCCCTTCCTGCCCTGTGGAGACTGGGGAGAAAGTCAGAGTCCCCTGGCTGCCCCTCAGCAGCTGGAGGGGCAGGGGCTGGAGCCCCATGGCAGCCCAGACTGGAGGCTGGGGCCACTGAAGCCCTGGGTCTGCAGGGCTGTCTGGGGGCAGAAGCCTCAGACCTCTCCTGGTCCAGCAAATTCTCTTGTTCAGGACTGTCAGGTCCAGACCATGCTGGACAAGGGAGGTGCAACCTGTAGTGACTTGCCAAGCCTATTAAAGCATCATGAAATAGTAACAAACCATATTAACACTTTGAACTTTACACAAAGTTCTTCCCATCTTTCCCCTGCCCCACCCCTGCACATTCCAACCAGGGTTTTGGAAGAGGGTCTCTCTAGAGACCCCTTCTCTGGCTTTACACTTCATCAAGTGCATTGTGGGGCAGGACTTTGGATGTTTAGTGAGAGCTATGTGAATGCTTGTGATGATTTCAGAAATTTATCTGGACAACCTATGCCTTCTGGTTGTTATGAAATTATTACACAGTTGTTATTATGAAAAATTCTGTATCACTAATTTCTGTGTATGTGTGTCTACCATTGCTAACAAACCTTTCAACATGCACCTCCTACACTGGGGACTATGGTGGGGCAGTAGCACCCAACAACCATCTCTTCAGGTACAGGTCTTTGGGACAATGGGTTTGCTCTTGCTGGGAGAAAATACTTTCTCCCTTGCTCTGAAAAGTGTTTGAAAGTGGACAGTGTAAATTTCCCATGCAGGACAAAGAGACAGAGGTGACTAAACAGGAAGGACTATGGGGAGGGAAGGACTCACCAGAAATCTTTATAGAAGGACTATGGGGAGGGAAGACTCACCGGAAACTACATAGGAAGCGTGGGCAGGAGAGAGGAAAGGAACAGATCAGCCAAAGTCAGGGTAAGCAAGTTGAGGGAGGAAGTTCCATGTTTCAAAACCAAAGCCATGCAATGCAACACAAGATCCCTGGAAGGCACAAAAGGACTCTGACCCCAGCCCAAGAAATGGTCTGGAATGATGAGGAACCTGAGGCAGGAAAAAGTATGCAGGATTTATATTTTCATACTAATCTTGTTTTATTAAAAAGAGAGAAATGGAGCAAGTCTGAGGGATCAGGGACTGTCCAGTAGGCCACCTAAAAGGTTTGTACCTCAAGAGTACAATTAGAGGCCCTAAGACTGCCAGTGTTCAGGCTTCATTTAGATGTCAAAGGCTTAAAATACATGGAATCCAAGAGCTGGATCTCCTTACAGCAGTCTCCTGAGGGTGAAGAGGAGGCCCTCAAATGGACCTGTGACACTTGTGCAGAACAGAGATGATGATCAATGAAGCTTATAATCTTGAACCTTGTTATCAGTGCTTTGATTCAAAGAACACTACATAGCTGGGGTGCATTTTATAACATTTTCTACCTGAGCATCTCGGAGAACTTCACAAACATTAAGCCTGAGTATACCCGTATGAAGGAAATATGGTAAACATATTAGCCATCAAGTTCTCTTCCAAACCAAAATCTTTCATTGTAAACTGCAACGTGACCCTCAGTTCCCTGGGTACCAACGCCATGCAAAAAAGCAAAGCAGAGACAGAGTGGAGAGGGAGAACAAAAGTTTCAATAGACCTCTACTGTACCTGGGTTTCCTTGAGCCATGGAGTCATAGATGAGTTTGCAGGATTTCAGCAGCATGCCAATCTTCTTCTCTGGGGAGTATAACCTGTGCATAACTGTAAATTTGTGAAGGATTTTTTCCAGCACAACAGTTTCTGGCACACTGGTGGTGACACCCAGGTCAGTTGTGGTTGTGTTCTGTATGACCAGCTGGTTCTCTTTCAGTAGCTGTAAAGATCCATCTTTGTTGTGGATTTCCATTAAGTAGGAATCAATGGCTTCTTTTAAAGGCTTCAGGACACATTTGTACAAAGCCGACTCAACAATCACTTCTGCATAGGGAGGGGAGGAGGGAATAAGAATGTGGGATCCATGAAAAAAATTAACTTAGTAGCACAGATGCATCCTTAGACCAACCTAGTGCGACCCCTATGCAAGAACCTGGTCCGAATTATCAGCATATTGAAAAGGTATTATTGGTTACAGATGTAAAAGGTGCTGTATTGTCAGGTGCAAATAAATGCAGTTGGTACAGTAGTGTCATTTGCATTAGGTTGGCATTCAGTAGATATACTACAGATAATTAACACACTGAGGGGGCAGAAGCTGGTAGGGGAGGTGTAACTATACCCACGTGGGCTGGGCTTGAACCAGAAAATGATAGCAAATCATGGATCTCCACCAGATGAGCTAAAGTAGTAATGCTATTAAATAGCAGCAGTGACATGACACACATTTTACAAGTGCAGTACCATCCTGTAACAGGACAACCAACCAAGAAGGGGAAAGTAAAGTAAACCCTATTTTCCCACATTGCTCTTGCTTTTCCTTTGAACAACTTCTCTTTTCCAGACCCTTGTTGTGTGGATTACACTAACTTACTGATATGTAGCAACTTTTACCGCATTTTACATCCCTTGTAAATATGGACCATGAAGCTTATTTCCCAACACTTGCTTAACATTCAACAGGACAGAAAAAAAAACCACCACACAGATGACAACAAGCTTGAGAAACTATAGGAAATTGCATAAAGCCTGTTGCCTACCACAATAATATGGTTCAATGGCTCTGCAGAACGGTGCAGCTGCTTAGACAGAGAGCAATGAAAATGTGACAGTTAAGTTTATGGGCATGACGTGCAGCTGTTTTAAAAACTCTACTACAGGTGACAAAGGATACAATCAGTGTGCAAGAGCAGCTAGTCTGGACAAGCTTAACTTGTAAGGAATCTCCTAACTTTGGGCCAGATCATCCTCTTGCTAGTCTGAAGAAACAGAGCCATCCAACCAACCATGAGTGGAGAGAGGCATGAAACAGCAGATTTCTGCATCTGCAGCATGGCGATAAAAAACAGATTCCTCCTCTAAGTGAGCATTAGCTTAGGCAGTTATCTCCATGCTCTGCACCCAAGGATGGGGGTTCCAGGGCAATGACCAGTGGCGACCCTGCAGACAAAGGAACATAGGTGTTCTGGTGGAGCTCTGAGGTAGGACAGAGGTCCAGAGCCATCACCAGAGAGTCCTATCCTCTGATGGACTTCAGGGAATGTGTGGTTACTTAAGTTAGCCTATGGCTGTTTTGAATGTAATGATGCTAAATTTAAATCCTACTCATAGAGGAAAGAACAAAACTCAGGTAGCGACAACTTGCTGTTTTCAGCTTCCTTCACAAAAAATAACCCACAATGGAGTCAGCATTTGGAAAATGAGGACTGTAAATATCCCAGAACTCATGGAGCTCAGATTTGGTCTTTGCTTCTAAAAAGTTGCACTTTTTACTGCATGGAAAGTAAAATGTGCAAGCTATCTTGTGGTAAAAACACAGTGAAGATCAAGGACTTTAGTTTTACCACAAAGTATGTTCACCAAGTTCAACCCTATATTCTTGCTTGGGGTTGACCTCACCTAATTTACTTCATGGTAAAACTAAAGTGTCTTGATTTCAGCATGTTTTTGGGATAGCTCACAGGGGTTAAGGTTTTAAGAAAAAGGAGGGTTTTTTTTTGTTTTTTTGGGTTTTTTTTGTGTAGCTTTGAGGACAAGCTCTCAGTTACCTTCTACTTAACTGTTAGCTTTTTGCACTGTTTATCCTCTTTAAGATTTGTCTTTAAAATTAGTATAATTTGTTGATGTTCATTAACCTACCACCAAATCTGGATTTTAGTTTTTGTACAATCAGTGCAATGAAGTTAGAGGAAGTATAGGCCAGGTGGCCTGTGAGAAAGAGAGAAGACAGGATTGTAGGATGTGTCAGTCCTCATTAATGGTATCAGGTCAAATGCCTTATGTAAAGAGAGATGGGTGTTTCCATTTTTTGTTATATATGTGAATTTCTGTGCCGGTGGGGGTACTGAATAATGAGGCTTATGACCTGACCACACTTGAAGATCAAGAGTGCTAAAAGACAAAATAACATTACCACATAGGTGCTTTTCAAAGCAATGTTCAAATATTTAAGTTGTCAGAGTGGCTAGCAGGCCTTCCACAAACTGCTACAGGACAGAAACAGTGTGTGAGATTTTGCATCTGCACACATTTGCATGAGGTGCAGATTTTACATATCTCTGTACGGCTCTCACAAATAAGTTTTAAGCTACTGCACTTCTTGGTACAAAGGCTACTGGCACATTATTCTCTAGGGAATTCTAAATTAAAAGCTCTGTATTGCTAAGAAAGTTATTCCCCTTGAACAGAAGCGGTGACTGAGTTAAAAATGAGGCAAGTGTTGTATTATGAGGTGAGGGCTGCCAATGCAATTCTAGTGTTCTTACTAGTTGTGGCATATGAAGCAAGAATTCGTGGTCTCTGCCTTTGAAAATAAACCATAACCCTGCATTTTCCCTGCAAATGTTCAGCTTCTAATACCTGAAATGGATGTCAGAGATGGGGTAACATTGTGCTTCTAGAACTCCATTCTACTGTTTTTACTTTGAATGGACCTTCTCCAGATACAAAGAACAGAACTTTTGAGCAGAGATAAGGATCTGCTTTGTGGTCCTGGTGACTGCGGATTTTTATGAAGGTTAGGAAAGACTGTGCTTGTTTAGTTAAATTTCTTTCTGACAGCAAGTTTTTTCTAAGTAGTCACCAGAATTTGAACACTGCTTCCCTGCATGCAGCCACTGTAAGAGCAGCTTTAGCCCCAGCAGTTAAGATTTTGTGATTCATGTCAAAATATTCTAAGAAAAAAAAATTCTCTGTGTCACCATTACCCTCAAACCTCCAGAAATGCCTCCCCCCACTCCCAAGAGTAAAATGTGATCATTACCTAGTTGCTCTACTGTATAAACAGATGGATCTATGAGAGATTTCAGCTCCAGGCTCTGTATTAAATAACTCTTCAGCTGGGTCATCATCATTCGTATTTCTTGTAGCATCTCTGTGCTGGAACTCTGTTTTGCCATCATCTCTAGACTGTACACTTTATAGTCCTGCACCAAATTTCCAAAGTAAGAGTCCTTGTCCTGTGACAGCTCTACAATCTTCTTCTGCAGCTTTCTGTCAGCAGATAAGAAGACCGTGAAGACGTTAGTGAGGCTTACAAAGGAGAGCCTGTGCTTAGCCTTGCCCAGGATCACAGAACGTGTCTTTTTAGTGGCAGGACTACTCATTTGCTCTAAGTCATCTTCTGTGCTGCTTGTGGAGTAAGAATCAGGTTCAGAAATAGAGGTCTGAGCCACTGCATTGCTTCCCGGACAGTCCAGTGAGGTATGAGACCCCTTGAGTTCAGATGAGCCAACAGATTTACAGCTAGTACCTGATTCATCCTGAGCATGTCGGCAGGTGGCATCACCTCCTGGCTGTGGGCTGTCCTTGGATGAAGACTGTGCATTGTTTGTGTTGGGTTCTGCAATGTTTATTTGTTTCAACTCACGGGAGTTGAAAGCAGATGGATGACGAGAAATCCTCTTTTTTCTTGGTGGTGGGACAGGGGGCACCTTTGCTGTGGGCTTCCTTTGTAGCTCAGGCAAGTCCTCCTTTTCGACGGCTTTGGGCTTTGTTTCCTGGCCCATTGATGTGGCTCGCTCAGTAACCTCGACAGGCATTTTTACTGCCTTTCTGCACTGAGAATCATTGCTCTCTGTATGAACATCTAGTTCTTCTTGGGTTTGTTCCCTTTTCGGCACGTCACATTTTCCAGGCTTACCAACGCAGCTCTCCTCTGAAGCTCTTTCAGAGGGCCGTCTCCTCGGCGGTATGGAGGGATGAGCACATTTCTGAGGGGTGGCTGATGACGGGTCATTGCATGAGCTGGGCTCTTTTCCCTTTTCTTCCTTATCTTTGCTGCCCTCAGTTTTCATTTCCTTAGTGCTCTTTCCCAGTTGCTGAAGAAGTAGCAGGCCCTCTTCACTGGCGGTCATGGAATCCTTGGTCAGCTTTTCAGGTGGCTTCAAAACCTGTCTGAGAGGAGGAGGTGGTGGAGGGCGGCGGCGAAGGGTCCTCTGGAGATTTGGTGTGGATGCACTACAGAGATCAGCACTCACACTGGAGCTCTCGAGAGGAGGTAGATCTGGAGGAAGAGGATTGCTGCACTCCTCTATAAAAATAGGATTCACAAACCACAGCTTGTCATTTCCTATTGACAACTCAATTTCACATGAACAGTGGTTTGCATTACTTGCAAACTGCTGGCTAGACCTCAGACTGTTCATCTGGGCAGAGCTGAAGGCAGAAGCTTTCACAGGCTGGGAATTCCCCCCTCCTGTTCTTCTGTGGTTTAAAGAGGAGTCCCAGAAGCCTGTCAAAAAATGAAAGAATGACACAATGCCCTGAGAGAATGTTATCATGTCTGAGAGGAAATGTGAAAAATCACTTTTTATCAAAAAATGTGATGCAAACTTTGACCCCACATCCATAATGGACCCAGTCCTCTTAGGGGTTCAAATTCAGATGCAACCAGGAAAAAAAAACAAATAAACAAACAGAAAATTCACTAAAAAACTATTCACTGTCTAACTGTCAGAAGCCTATCCAAAGAGAACCATTGGCCTGACGAGATTTGTCCATCGCTATGTCTAAAGGCAATAGACAGCATATATGTAGCAATTATTATAAAGTCAGTATGCCCCCACCATGGTCATTGCTCTCAAAATGTGCCGAATGATCTTATGCATGACAGGAACGGGTGAGGGCCAGCATGGTGGAGATGCCTTTCCCGAATCCATGACTGAAGTTAGAGAAGACACTGGTTGCTCTAACTCCTCTGGGGCCAAGCAACTAAGACTCAGAGAGCTGGACCATACCGGACCGAAGCAGGCCAAAGTCCACAGAGTCTGCTATCCTCACACTGACAGCAGCCAGCATCAGATGCCTTGGAGGAAGGTTTAAGAACCCTGCTCAAGTGATATGATGTTCCCAGGCTTACCCGTGTGGGGGCAGGGGAGATGGAAAGGGGACAGCTTCCCTGGGGTCCAGCTATTTAAAAGACCCCTGGGCCCTTCAAATCTTTGCTGGATCCCCAGAGCAGTGCACAACAGGCAATGCCAAAGGGCTGACTGGAGGAGGCTAGCTGCTAGCTCTGCCCCTTTCGATGCCCTGGAGCTGCTCTCCCCACTTTGCCCAGGGCCCAGCAGAATCTATTAGTGGACCTGGATCTGTCCCTTGCATTTCGTTTTACTTGGTCTTCAACAGCTGAAGACTTGCTATCCCTTCTGCAAGCTGTTAGCATTCACTACTGTAACTCTGGGTTATAACCTCATCACTCTGTTGTCCATAGGACACCCGAGCCCTTTTTGAATCTTGCATTGAAAGCCTAGCTTTCTGCCCAAGTCTGTCACTGAAGCTCATGGCAGTGAAACAGCGTCTAGAGAAATATGTGTGCTGCTTTAGAGCATTATACCGAAGTTATCAGAGAAGAGTTAAAATATTTCAATGTCATCTGCATCTGCTTGGCAGAGAGGTCATTGTTTCAGACGCAAATGACTGACAGTGAAAACCTATCTGCAGTAAGCATTTGTAGCGTTTTCCGGAAAAAAAAAGGATTTAAGTGTTTGCATTTGTAAATGTTTTATAAGCATTTTTAGTATCAGATTTAAGCTTTGATGGGATTCCTCTTCTCCTCTGAGATGAATTCTGTCACTTGTATTAAAAGACCACCTAAGTTAAGATGCCATTTGTTTTCAGCCCCTTTTGTAGTTGCTTAAGTAAGGAATGTGCCAGCAGGAGCTCAATACTGCTGAAGGATTTGGGGGAATGTGTCCTTCAGAGATCATTTGCATGAAAATGCAAAGGCGTACGTATGTAATGCCTTGTAAACAAAGGCTGATGGGAGCAGGCAAAGCAATGAGGTTGTGTTTATTGTAAACAACATGTTGTTGTAAAGTCACAGGTTATGCTATCACTCAGTGTAAGAATTGTGGAGTCTCACCAATGCTTGAAGTTTTGTGGGGCTACAGGGCAGTCATCACTCCTGTGTAAGATATGGATTGCAGAGGGCTCTCTCCCTCAAAGCATTGTGAGGGGAGAAAGAGCGGGGAGGAAGAGAGCTGCCTGGAAGCCTTTTGGCTATACACCTGTAAGACTGGTTTGACTAGTCCCCCCCGCCCCACCTCCGCCCTGCCACTGTTCAAATGTAGACCTAAATATACATCTATGGTTATTGTGTGAGAATCCAGATCCTGGGATATCTGGATACTGGGATGCTGTGGGTAGGCCCAGAGCTGAATGCCACTATGAGCTGAAATTACTGGTAGCTGAAGCTATGGAGAGCTGGAACCACAAGGTTTGTTTACAGTAAAACCCACAAGACAGCAGCAGATGGCTGGTAGGATCAGCTGCTGGCCGGCCTGCAGGAGAAGCAGCAGGTGGACAGCAGGCATGACCAGTGGCCAGCTGGCAGGAGGAGCAGCAGGCGGCCAGCAGACACGACCGGTGGCCGGCCAGTAAGAGAAACAGCGGGCAGCTGGTAGGAGAAGCAGCAGGCAGCCAGCAGGAGTGACTAGCAGCTGGCTGGTGGGGCAGTTGGCAGGGGCAAGCGGAACACCAGACCAGCACAAAGGTGGCATTGCTTTGGGTTCAAAGAGGGAATGCATCAGGGTAAGGCGTCAGGGCCTGCACGGACTGGACAGAGTTGTAAATGAGGCATTTGAAGAGGGGTATGGAGAAAGCTTGGGTGTGTGGCTTGCTTGTTTATTGTACTGGTGAGCTTGAGAAGCAAAGGACACTGCTCAATCTATTTGAGCTGGGACAGTTACTTGAGGATTGGTTATGAACTCTGGTTGTGGTATTTTTCCCAAGCTTATGCCAATTGACTTTTCTGCCTCATTCATTAAAAGTTTTTTTCTATGCTCAGACTTTGTGTTTGCGAGTGGGGAAGCATTACCTCTCTGAGGCTCCCAGGGTGGGTGAATTTCCCAGGCTACTATGTGGGGGCTCAAGCCAGTTCTATGTGGGATGGATGAAAAGGAACCCCTAGATGTTGAACCCGGCCCTGCTTGCTGCTGACTCCTTCCGGCAGAAGGGTTACACTTAGTACAGGTTTCACAGTATTCCCTGTAGGAGGTATCAGGAAGCACAGCAACTGCTGCTAATTCTTTATCTATTGATACAAACAAATGTCACTTTTTCCTTGGAAGGACACAAATTTGTCTGGCCTTATGTGCTCAGGAATCCCACATCAAACCAAAGGCATGCCAGGAAACACAGAGGTGAAGTATAGTTAGATACCACACCAGTGACAGGCATAAGCAGACTAAACAATTGCTTAGGGCCCCAAGCAGTTCAAAGCACCCCATGCACTTTAGGTGTTAGGAAGATATTCCTGCTTAGGGCCCCAATGGGCTAGCACTGCCTCTACCAAACACAGTACATTAGAGTGGAGAGCCATACATCTTATTTTACCCAGCCAGGTCCTCTAACCTCCTTGCACACTCCCAGTATTAAAGGTATGTCACAGCGACTCAGCTAGGGTGCAGATCCAGCCAACACTTGCTATCAGACCCAGTGCTCATTCTGCCAGGAGAAGACACTATGCCTGCAGCCCAGCTTTCAGGCCTTTGTCCTCAGTGCTAAATTCTGATGATCAAAGCCTCCTCTTGGGTACACAAGCTAAACCCTCTGAAGCTGCAGATGAGGGTGGGAAAGAAGAGACTTTGGCCAAGACTCAGTGAAATGGCTCAAGTTCATTTTGAGTTTCAAAATATGAGAGCTGGTTGGCTCATCCTGTCTAACCCACTTTCATGCTGCCATAAATCCTTTGATTTCACTCGAGGAAAGGTTAGCCACCATGGGGCTCACACACATGAGGTAGCTGCATTGGAGCTAACAATGCAATTACTTTTTCTTCACGTTTGTCTCACACTGCTCAAAACCCATTAGTACCTCCCACTCACAGCACTGTTTCTGATAATGAGTCTTATGGATATCACACACTTCTACGGACACCTTCACCACCTATTGCAAACAGGATCAGCTGCTGCTACTTTAACCCATCAAGGGCTGGGTTGGTGCCTGAGACATAGTTGGGTTTATAAGCATGTCACAGTATTTTCTTCCTCGGGAAGGCTGAGACTACAGTCACTTCATATTTTGATTTTCTGCCGGGGAGGGGATGATGAACTACACGTCTCTCTTGTAGTAGACAAACACATATTGTTAGGTAGTCTCAGAGGGGTAGCCATGTTAGTCTGTAGCTTCACAAAACCAAGCAGTTCTGTGGCATCTTGAATATGAACAGATTTATGTATTAGGTAATGAGCTTCCATGGGTAAGACCCACTTCAGGTCTGGAGCCCAAAGCTCATTACCTAATACATAAATTTGTCAGTCTTTAAGGTGCTACAGGACTGCTTTTTTTGTTTTGTTTTGTTTTGCCTTTTTTTTTTACGTATTGTTAGAGGTAGTCAGTTTGAGAAAACAATTAAACTAACAACTGCAAGTACACGACCATTCATTTGGCATCACTAAGTCTGCTTCCAAGATTCGCAACAGGACACGCTTCTCTTTAAACTTCTCTTTATCCTCACCACGTGCCAGCAAATGCAGCTCTGAGGACTGTGCTTATCTACGCAGTGGTATGCAGTTACAGCAACTTGTGGGTAAAGGAAGGGCCAAGAACGTCATCCTTCAGCCTAAGAAAGGGGAAGCTGATGATGTTCTCAGTAAAATACAAAGATAAGGCACTACCCAGTAAACCCGGAGCTGAGCATCCAGGCTGCGTAGCCTGTCTGGTCACTGGGTACATGTCTGGAGTTAGAATGGGGAGGAATTCTTTTTCCAAAATAACTGAGAGCTACATACATTTGCCTCCTAGAATCTGTTCTATGGAGGTAAATATTCTCTCCCACTGCATTAAAATTAGGATGATCTGCTCCCACTCATCTCAACTGGTGCACTCAGAAAACTACCCCTTTTCACCCACAGCCTGCTGCCATATGGACCTGCCTGCTGTGCTCCCATTCAACAGAAACAGTTTAGTCCCTTCTGCATCTGGAAGGGCTGGATTTTCCTGTCTTCTCAGACATGCACCAATGAAAGGGGATTCCTTTTTTTGTTGAATCCTCTCTTTTAAAATCACGTCAGTGCTCTACACCTTATACCCTTCAACCCTTTGTGTAATCACCACATTTTGAAAAAGGCAATTAGTTTGCAGTGGGATATGTAATTTTTGTTCCATGAGAAAATAACACCCTTCTGGAAGAAGTGGAAATTGACATATTAGAATTTCAAACAATGCCATCTTTCCTTTTGGAAGAAGAAAAAAAGCAACATCTACATAGCACAATCTGCCTGTGTGGATTAGATTTCATTTTAAGAAACACTAAACCCAATCTTAAATATTTCACCCTCTTCCACTTTGCTGATGTGTTTTGGCGTTCTAAGGAACTCTGGAGATTTACCCTCCTTTTCAGGACAATCACAGGAAGTTCTTTATTTTCAGAAACTTCCCTGGGATACAGTACACAAGTTCAGATGCCATCATCTCTACTGCCATCACTACAGCAGAAAGAAGAGGAACAAAAAAGACATCAGCTTGTTTTTTTGAAAAGTGATCAGTAATTTTGGCTACCTCTGGCTCTGGGTTCCCAACCTAAGACACTAAAAGAAGCCTCATTTTCAGAAACTACTGAGTACCTGCCCTCAGGTTGGGCACTCAAAAATTGCAGTTCCCAAGATCACAAGCCACCTCTGAAATTGTAGATCAAATGTTTTTCTTTTAACTTTAAAGTACCATTTTCTGATCCCCAAAACCAAGGGACTTTGGACAAAAGCAATACACAAAGCAATAACAGGGGATCCTGAAACTTGAATGAATGTAGGACAAAAGTCATCAAAGCCAGCATGAATTGACACTGCTGGGTTTTGCCGAGTCCTACCTGGAAATATAATACAGAATGAATACATATATTTATATAAAGATGTGAAAACTCCCAAGTGATTATATAGCATTAATAATAAGTTAGATCACTACAGATTTCAGGATATCTTGACTTTAGTTAACTCTATTGGATACTGTAATGGGAGATGATTAAAAACTCTGTTTACAAAATAAAGCACAGAGATACCGTTTGAATGTCTCTAATCTGCAACTTTATCGTTTGGCAACATCTATAAAGTTTCTTTCCAGCCACCAGTCCTGTGTCAGTGTTCTGTGTTGTTATTTAGCTGTAACTTACACTTTCTAAGAGCCCAGGAAGCAATGGAAGTGTTGGCAATGCTGCTAGACAATACTGACCTCCCATGGTCTGGCAAATTCTCTCATCCGGCACCAGTCAGGTCTTGAGGGTACCGGATAAGAGAGTTTCAATCTGCATCTATATTTGAAAGACAGCACCAAGCAACAATTTTTGTGCTACCTTAGTTCACGCAGAAAAAAACAATAGGTGGAACAATCTTGCTGACTACATTAACTGAGCAAATAAGTCTTGCATCACTTGGCTTCACCATGGATATAAAAGCAGCCCTAGATGTAATCTCAAAGAAAATTCAAAGCCCATATGGTTCACAGAGCAGAAAAAAGGTTCAGCAAAAAATCAGCAGAGTTGGTTGCTGGACGCAATATTTGACTTAACTGGAGTGGGTTTAGTGGCAAGGAATCAGAGTGGCTTAGCCAGAAACCTAGTTCAATTGTCAAAGCACGGAGCTTAGTGGGGGAACAAAATGAGCAAAGTGCATGTGTACAGCTACTATCTAAAGCATTACATTTTTGAACAATTATTTGTAACAACAACTGGAGATGGAAGAGTCAGAATAAAAATCCATTCAAGTCTGGTATGTTCTAGATTTAATTTGTTGGGTCGATCAGTTACCTGCACCAAATCCATGCACCTGGAAATCATCAAGGATCAACTTTAAGGCAAAGTAATGAAAGCAGGTCAGTTTTATACTTCAACATAAATGAAGATGGCGCTTAATCAGCAAATCGGCACTGGTCTGCTATCCTCCAAAGGACATTTTCCAGAATGGCACAGTTCCAGGTGGCTGTGAGTCACTAGTTAGGAGGTGGGTTAGGTACTCAAAACCAGTTCTGAATTATTATTTCTGAATAATCTGACCCAGTTTAAGCTTGACCCAAGTATCCAAAAGCAGGTAAGCTCTAGCACTTGACATAAAGGAGAGCCCAGGTTACTGCTGCTAGGAGTCGCATCTCCATCTATTTTTAAGGCTAGACAATTATAATTCCCACAGCGCTTTTGAGGCCAAGCCCACAGGAATTCAGTCAGAAACTATGTGAGTGACCTATCCACAACTGCTGTTTCATTTCTGATAAATCCTGAGTCATTAATCTGAACGCAGAGACTTCACAGCTCGTGAGTCTTTTCCCCCCACTTGACAGCAGGGAAAAGAGAGACATGAACTGCTGCAGTGAGTGGGTGATTTTAGCTTTTCATTTGCCTGGATTGCTGGTTACTTTGAATATCTGCCAGTAATGCTGAATAGCACTGATGCATCTTAGTTATGCTGGCGTGTCTACTAGTGTGGGTTTTTCTGCATTATACCCTTGGCATCTGAGGTGAGGTGCCCTTTTTAATGTGTTTGTCTAAAAAAAAGTCCATCTCCCCTGCATAGAGGGTTGTCAATCTGTTCGGAAAGCAGCACAGAGCTGTTTTATTACCTCTCCTATCCACTAGCTACAATAACCCACAGCTGCTTTTTGGCTGTTTGCAGGCCATAGGAGGGTAAAGATCCAGCTGTCTGATAAAAGACTTACCTATCCCCAGGCTACCAATGGTTTCCAGGTCTGCAAAGCTATTGGCCTCCAGTATCGCTTGGGGCAGCCGGAGTGGGAAGGGCAGCAAATCCCTGGGAAAATAAATAAGATGAAAAACCCAGACATCAGGAGTTTTGCAGTTTGATCTTAAGAGTTCTGACTTGCTAGTGATTCTGGTCTGTTCTGCCAGGGGTGGAGAGCCCTTAGTACCAAGTCAGCAGCAGTGCAGCTGAATCAGTGCAGTCCCCATGCTCAGGCAAGGAAAGCTACCAGATGCACTGGTGGAGGTCATTCTGGACATAGGCAGAGTCTCACTGCCAAAAAGGCTGCTTTGTGCCAGGCTGGTGGCTTCCCCCGCCTATAGGTGGTGGGCGGCGGTGTGCTCCCCAGGTATGCATTGGACCAGTATAAAAGGCAATAGGAGGCAACGCCTCCCCTGGGTCTTAGTGTTCAACGTCTCCCGTCTTCCTATGCTGATTCGGACAGTTCCAGAAGGCTCACAAAAGAGGCAGTTGCAGCTTGCAGACCCCTGACTCTTCCCCTGAAAGTAGCGCTGTTAGTTTAAAAGTGAAAACCCTTCCAGCTTGTCAGACCTATCAAAATAACTGTGTGTTTTGCCCACAGGATCCTATTTTAAATTTTTCTTTAAATATTTCATTAATTTGTGGCTGAAGCATCTAAAATCACATCTCTAAAAAATCCTTTCATAGCTATTTAGATGCACAAGCTGAAAATTCAGCTTTAGCTTTAAATGCCTGGATCTTCAGACAGTTTTTTAAAGCGAATTCTTCAAATGTCCATCCTGATATAAAATCAGCAGCCATGTAGAATATCCTGGCCCCAGGGTCATCGTCTGCTCCCCACACACTGTATTCTGTCCTCTAACCATCTCTACCAGCCTCCTGCCCTGCCTCCTGTACCTCCATCCCACCCCCACACCCTGCCTTGAGCCCCTCATGATCCCTGATGCCTTGCTCTTGGTGTCTCACGCACCCCAAACCTTACTCCTGAACCCCTGACATCCCCAGCACCCTGCCCTAACTTCTGCACCCCACACATTGCAACCCCTTGCGCTGAGTTCCTCATGCATTCCAACCCCGATTCCTGCACCTCCATATCCCCAGCACCTTGTCCTAACTTCTACACCCCATACACGCTCCAATCCCATACCCTGAGTACCTCATACACTCCAACTGAAGTTTTTTTAGAGTATTTCTAATTGATTCGTAGATTTGTTTAGCTCTTGAAGCAGAGCCATGTGTGGATAACATGGATTTTGGTGCGTTTACTAGCTTGAGTTGTTAGAAAGGATACAAGTACTCCAAGAGTAGAATTAATTTTCTTTTTATTTGACTTCATATTTAATAAACACCGTAAGCATTGCTCCTTAATTATCCCTCATTTTACTATATTTTCTTCCACACCTATGGACTGTTTACACTACAAATATCGAGGTGTTTTTGTTGGTAGTGGTGGTCCACATCCACATACTACCTCAGTATTGGTGTTACACATAAGAAATTTTAACTCTCAAAGAAAATTCAACCCATCCAAGGATGGAAAATCTGACAGGGAACACTGCTCCCCTGCCTGTGGGCCATCAGGAGAAGCCAGGTACATGTATGGGGTTGCAGACAGCTTGGAGAGCCCTGGGAGTGTGACAGCCAGAACCCCAGAGCATAGGGCAGGTAGGAGGGAAGAGGGGTAGGGCAGCAAGGTCTGTGGTGCATACAGGCATGGCCATCGGCAGCAGGGAGGCTGGGGGACAGGGGCAGGGCCAGGCTGGTTGAAGGTAGAGCAGGGGACAGGGCCAAATGGAAGGGGCCAGGGGGCAGAGCCAGCTGTGGGGGTGGTGGCTACCTTTACAAAACACACACACACACACACACACACACACACACACACACACACACAAATTTCTGTGTATGGGCTTGTTTCCTTTTGGTTTCTTCCATGCTAAAGAAGGGATATGGACACCCACCCCACAGGATACTGTGAGGCTAAATGCACGAATACTTGTAAAACCCCACAGTCAGACCTTTGGATGGAAAGTGCTAGGATAGAATCACAGTGTTAGAAGGGACTGCAATAGTCATCTAACCTCTCCCCATTTCACAACATTACTTAGACTGTGAGCTCTTTGGACCTCATTCTGTTGCGTTTGTACAGATCCTAGCACATTGGTGGCCGGGCCCATTACCAGGGCTGCTTAGGGGTTATTGCGGAATAAAGAATAACTACCTTCAAAATTATTAATTATTACTTGTCACTAAAATTATCTTGGGATAACACTTTCCTCAAGCACTTTTCTCTTCATTTCCTAGTCTGTCTCCCTCCTTCATGGAAAAATCAGAGCTTAATATACTTTAGTTTCTAAATGGCAAGGTAGGATTATGAAGCAGGGTTTGGCTACAATGAGTGAAGTGACAGTGACTGACAGGCATGGGCTCAAACCCGCAGTGGGAAATTTGCTGCATTAGTCACTTGCCCATCCCCAAACTTTCTAACATTTGGGGTTTTGGAAGATGTAGAATTTTTATGGTGAAAATATCAGAGGGGTAGCTGAGTTAGACTGTATCTTCAAAAACAACAAGGAGTCTTGTGGCTTGTTGTGGCCTTATGGACTAACAGATATTTTGGAGCAAAAACTTTTATGGGCAAAGACCCGCTTCATCAGATACATGAATGGGGGTTCCAGAGGAGGGTCTAAATTTATAGGTTCATGAAAAGGAGGGTGTCCCAGTCAAGAGGAGGGCCAGAGTTGACAAGGTCATTTCAGTCAGGGAGGATGTGGCCCATTATCAGCAGCTAATGTGGAGTTGTGAACAACAAGAGAGGAGAAACCAGGTAAATTCAGTCAGGGAGGATTTGGGCCGTTAGCACTAGCTAATGTGGAGATGTGGATATCAAGAGATGAGAAACTGCTTTTGTAACTGGCCAGCCACTCCCAGTCTCTGTTCAATCTTCAGTTGATGGTGTCAAATGTGCAAATGAATTGTAGCTCTGCAGTTTCTCTTTGGAGTCTGTTTGTGAAGTGTTCTTGTTCCAAGATGGCTACTTTTAAAGCTATAGGGAAAATGTGATCAGTGTTATCTGGATTCCCCTGAAATACACCTTCACTCTGAGTTCTATGAGAATAACATTTCTGGGATTGATGCAAACCGTTTAGGTTTGCTTCTTGATCAAACCATAATTTGCTATGCTGCCTCTCCCTACTCCCTCTCCTAGCAAGGCCCTTCAAAACTCAGTAATAAAACTAACATGATAGTACAGAGCCTGGTCTGGCTGGCTTTGCGTGAAAAGCTTAGCTAACCATTCTGCAGGCAGCAGGAAATCATATTTAGAAAAGGTAGTCACATGACTATATTTAAAAAAAATCTGTATGACTTTGCAGTTCTGAGAAGGGCCCATCTGTTGGCAGATGACCTCCCGTGAACTGCTTTCTCCCTTATGAAATGGTGTACATTTTGCTGACTGAAACGTGCAGACTGTGGCTTCTTAGGAACATTTGTCATGATAATGTAGTATTCAGGCCTGTGTGTTTGCCTGAGACAGACTTTTGGGTCTTGTTTTCCCATCTGACTTTTGATATTTTTATATTATTACTAATATGTGTGAATAAAGAACAAAGACACTGTGTCTTACCTCTGCCCACAAGCAGATGGGGTGAGAAGAGATAAGAAATAGAGCTCAAGTGTTGCTGGGTAGAGCGACAGTTTAATATACGAGCACACACTCAAAGGAAAGTCCTGCTTCAAATCCTTTCTTGGCCAAGCAAGGTCATGGGAGTGTGGGGAAGGGAGGGAAAGGTTTAAGAAACACTAGGGGTGCGTCTACACTAGCTGGCTACTTCGAAGTAGCCAGCACAACACCGAAATAGCACCTGTCGTGTCTACGCATGCCGTGTGCTATTTCAACGTTGAAATCGACTTTAGGCAGCGAGATGTCGAAGTCGGTATTCCCATCCGAAGATGGGAATAGCGCCCTACTTCAACATTGAACATCAAAGTAGGGAGTGTGTAGACGATCCGTGTCCCGCTAATTCAAAATAGCGAGATCCTCCATGGCGGCCATCAGCTGAGGGGTTGAGACGCTCTGTCCAGCCCCTGCAGGGCTCTGTGGTCCCCACGCGCAGCAGCCTTTAAAGCACCACGGACACAGATTTCCTGTGGCAGGAAGCTGAGAGCGTGCAGGCAGTAGCACACGCACGTGCTAGCCCTGCACGCTTTCCAGAGGCCCCAGTCTACACTGCCACCACCCATGGCCTCGAGCCAGCCTCCCGAGCGCCCCCAGGGCTCCCCTCCTGAGGGGACCCAGGCACCCCCAGCAGCCAAGCAGGGGGCTAAAAAGAGGCGGGGCCCCTCGTGGTCAGAGGCTGAGCTCCGAGACCTGCTGGGGCTCTGGGGTGAGGAGGAGGTGCTCCATGTGATGGGGAGCAAGAGGCGGAATGCAGAAGCGTTTGCCCGACTGGCCGAGGGCCTGGCCGCCCGGGGTCACCCTGCCTGCACTCCGGATCATGTCCGGAGTAAGGTGAAAGAGTTGCAGCAGGGGTACGCCTGGGCCTGGGACTCGGCCAGATGGTCTGGGGCCACCCCCTGCCGCTTGCCCCTGTTTCAGGGAGCTCAGGGCCATCCTGGGCCCCGGGACATCTTTCCCCTCCCCCAGCCACCCCTGACACCACAGCCGACGAGCCCCAGCAGGCCTCAGAGGCGGAATCCAGCTTAGAGGCCAGCCCTGCACCCCGGGGCCCACCCAAGGAGCCCCCCTTGGGACAGCGGAGGAGGGGTCCAGCAGTGGGGGGAGGGGGGGCTCCTCATCGACCTCCCCTCCCGGAGCACCAACCAGGCATCCGCCCACCAGACTTCCCTCGACCGTGGCAATGGACAGTCAGGTATGTATCCCACAGAGCACACACCCATGGGCCACAGGGCGGGGGCACCAGACACGACTGGGAGCATCACACACCCCCAGCGGACCACAACCTGCAAATGCCCAGCCACACTATGGCCCCAGGACGGCGGCACGGCCATCAGCGCCCGTCAGCACCCGCGCCCATGGACAGCACTCAGCCTTAACCATGGGGGGCGGGGGGACAATGCCATGGCGACAGCCAACAGGGACATCACACCCACCGATGGGGAAGGAGACCCAGCACCCAAGAGGGGGCGGGGGGAATGGGCCATGGGCCAGGGCACTGTACTAACAGCCTTGCCTTCTCTCTCTCCCTCTCTCCAGCTGAAGCATCCGACGCCCCAGACAGCCAGGCACCCTCCATCATCCCCGACAGCCTGCTGGAGGTCAGCCACCACCAGCACCCAGAGACACCCCCAAGGGCAGCGGGACAGTCCCGCCACCGCCGGACTCTGGGGATGGCCCCTGTGGACCCCCAGCTCCTGGCAGCTGTCCGGCGGCAGATGGAGGTGGCGGAGGAGAGACTCTGCTTTGACTTGGAGGAGTCCACCCAGCGGTGGGCGGCATGGGAGAACTTTATGGGGGGTCTTTTGGGACATAGCCGGGTTGATCCGGGAAGCTGTCACCTGGCTCTCGCCCCCCACTTCCCCCCTGGGCCACCCTCCCCGCTGCTCCACCCGAGGAACCCCCGGCCGCACCGCCTGCTGCCCCACCCGCCTTACTGCCTGCTGCCCTGCCTGCCACCCCACCCGCCTCACCACCTGCAAGCTGCACAGAACCCACTGGGGCTGAAGACCAGCCAGTGGAGGCATCCCAGCTGTACTTGCCGGTCCTCCCAGCCCCCAGCCGGCCACGCCAGGGACTGCAGACACTGGGGCGGGGGGGGTTGCGAGCCGTACCCACCGGGGGTCGTGCCCCTCTATCCCCACCCTGGACTGATGGGCCAACGGCTGAGCCATCCGCCAGGCCCCCATGTAAATAGTCGTCTGCCATGCATATAGTTGTCCCCCTTTTCGTATATTGGTTGCAGTTTCTGTTGTGAACAGAACAAGTTATCAGGTTTCAGAAACAAAAAGGTTTTATTTTCCAAAAAGCTGGAGGCGTGTGCTTATTGTGGGGGGTGGCGTGCGGGTGTTGGGGGTGGTGTACGGGCTGTGTGTGTGTGTGGGGGGGTCTTCTGGGGAAGGCCAGGGAGGTGCTCAGGGGTCTCCCTGATCGAAGTGGGCCCGCAGGGCCTCGCGGCCCTGTACCCCCTCATAGTGGGCCTGGCGGCTGGGTGCGGCGGCTGGCTGGGGGAAGCCCGTGCCAGCGTCAACTGCCCACCCCTGGACGAAAGCCTCCCGCTTGCTCTCAATGATGTTGTGGAGTGTGCAGCATGCGCCCACAACCTGGGGTATGTTTTGGAGGCTGACGTCCAGTCGGGCAAGGAGGCACCACCAGCGGCCCTTCAGATGGCCGAATGTCCTCTCCACCACCTGGCACGTGTGGTTCAGTCGGGCGTTGAACCGCTCCTGGCTGGCGTTGAGGTGGCCGGTGTATGGGCGCATGAGCCAGGGCTGGAGGGATAGGCCGCATCCGTCACGAGGCAGAGGGGCACAGTGGTGTCCCCCAGAGAGACCTCCCTCTGGGGCATGTAGGTCCCCGCCCCCAGCCGGTGACACAGGCCCGAGTTCCTAAAAACACAGGCATTGTGTGGGCAGCCAGGCCAGCCCATGTACATGTCCTGGAAGCGGCCCTGACTGTCCACCATGGCCTGCAGGACCACGGAGTGGTAGCCCCTGCAGTTTATGTATCTTCCTCTGCTGTGGTCCAGGGCACGGATGGGAATGTGGGTCCCATCCAGGGCCCTGAAGCAGTTTGGGAACCCCATGGAGGCAAATCCGGCAACAGCTGCATCTAGGTCCCCGAGTCGGACGAACCCTCTGGAGCAACATGGCTTTAAGTGCATGGACCACCTGTGGGGAGGGAACACAGGTGCCCATGAGGCTGTGCAGTGTGCCCCAGGGCCCTTCCCCAGGGTCCCCTCCCGGGCACCTCCCCAGGTACCCCACCCGCCCAGCCCCTCCCTCCCCGGTGCCCCTTCCTCCCCAGTCCCACACCCGGCCCCTCCCTCCCCAGCCCCATACCCGGCCCCCCACACCAAATGAGTGCGTGCCCAGGCCTCCTTACCTCCATGATGATGCCCCGACCGTGGTCTTTCCCACTCCAAACTGGTGTCCCACAGAGTGATAGCTGTCTGGAGTGGCCAGCTTCCAGACGGCTATTGTGACCCTCCTCTCGACGGGGAGGGCGTGCCGCAACCGGGTGTCGTGGTGCCCGAGTGCTGGGGTGAGCCACTGGCAGAGCCCCAGGAAGGTCTGCGGTGCATGCGAAGTTCCGGAGCCACATATCGTCGTCCCACTCCCGCATGACGAGCTGCTCCCACCACTCGGAGCTGGTGGGGTAGCTCCAGAGGCAGGAGAGCAGCTTGTGGGGGAGGAAGAGGGGAGCCTGGTGGTCAGGGGCATTCCCGTCTGCCTCCGGGGAGAGCTCCTCTGGCAGGAACCACTGGGCGGCCTCCTGGGCAGCACCTAGCCTGGCGCTTGCCCCCTGGATGACTACCTGGAGGGCCTCCTCTTCCTGCTGCTGCTGCTGCTGCTGGGTGTCCATATCTGCTGTGACGTGGTCTGCGAGAAAGTGGCTACCGCTCTGCAGACCTCGTGCTGTGCAGGCCGGATGTGTCTGGGAGGGGCCCTTCAAAGGAGCGGCTTGCTGTTGCCCCAGAAGGGCTAGTCCAGCCTGTGACCTGGTCCGCAGGCTTTCCTGGCCCTTTATTTCGAAAGAGGGTGCTTGTGTGTGTGGACGCTCCACATTTCCTTCTCGGGCGGCTCCTTTCGACGTTCCCTGTCACTACTTCGACATTGAACGTCAACGGCACCAGCCCTGGAGGACATGCAGACGATATGTGTCGAAGTAGCCTACTTCAATGTTCTTACTTCGAAATAGGCTACTTTGACATAGTGTGCTAGTGTAGATGTACCCTAGAAGTCAAAGAAACGCCTGGCCCTGACTGAAGCACATCTTAGGTACTTACCCTCCCATGGGACACAAAAGAGGGGTATTGGAGCCTTCAGACCCTAACCCTTCCAAAACAGAACATAACCAAAAAAGGAGGGGTGGGCAATAATTGGCCCATGGACTGGAGATGGTTCACCAGGGTTAGCCACTGGTGGGCTGCCAGAGGTTTATCTACCTGCATGGCTGGAGATACAGCTGCTTCCAGCTCCCATTGGGCTGAGGCTCACTTGTCCTGGCCAATGGGAGCTGGGGAAACAGGCGTCCTGGTCTGCACTGCTTCCTCTAGCTCCCGTTGGCCAGAAATGGCAATTTGTGCCCAACGGAAGCTGCAAGCGGACATACCTGCAGATGCACATGTAGATAAAGTGGTCTTGCCCCCCAGAGGCTAATCCTGATGAGGTGTGTCTGGCTTATTGCTCACCCTCTCCATAAACTGTAAGAAATGGGGCCAATGGTGTACAGTATAGGTATAATTATGTCTGCTAAGTAAGTCAAGGGGGACACAGGAAAGACTCTGCAGTGTACAGTTATGGATATGGTTGGTTAATGCTGCTAAACACTGCATTGCCTGGTCTCCTGCTTTCTCTCTGTAACAAGAACCAGGAGAGGGCAAAGGGAAGGCCTTAACACGGCTATTATGTGCCCTGCTGAGCACTTAATTGTTTCACTATTTTTAATAAGCTAAGTTTTTGTTTGGATCTCTGCATGGATTTCTTTTTGTGTGTGTGTAAAAGAGGGAGTGTGAGCACATAGTCTTCTCTTAGTCTCTTAGTTGTATGGGTGTGGGGAATATAGGCGTAGGAAATTACTTGATTTTTTTATTTAGGTAAATATTTTTAATTTCAAAAATACCAAAAAAGGAAACTGGTAGGGATAAAAAAAATAAATCAGTTTTATTCTCTGCCTGGGCTGCCACCAATTCACCCATTCAGCCCACAGGTACTATTTTAGCAATTTGAGATAATTTAGCCACCATGCCAGAACAGACCTTGTTTTCTCCTGAGCTGAGGCTCTCAGCTGTGATATTTTCTCCCAGTTAGTTAGTTATAGACAATTATTTTCTAGAGAGTCTGAGCAGAGATCACACAATCCATCACCACTCAAGAGCATATGCGAGACTCTTACAAACTCCCAGGATTGGCAGACCAGTACTTAACCACTTTTGTTTTAATCTGGTGCTCTAAGAAAATGATCTCCTATTTACCTTCTCTTATCCAACAGCAATCTCTAAATGTATTGAAACACCAAGAGCATAGATTACACTCAGTAATACCATTTATAAAAGGAACTAAGAGAAACATTTTCCTCTTTGTTGAAGGTGCACATTTTTAGCTGCGATAGGCATTACTGGGATTGCAACGCAAGAGAGAGCTGAGGTTGTTTTTTTTTTTTCCAGTGGATCATATGATTAGACACTCGGCATTAAGGCTTTTTACAGAACTTTGGCAGCATGAGTGTCCTTAAATGTACCTCGTGATCCTTTCACACAGCCCAAGCAGTGTGAGGTAGCTTTAGAATAAATAAAAATCAGACCTCTCTTAAAATGTGAGTAATCACTGTAAGTGTAATGGATCAGAGAGGTAGCCGTGTTAGTCTGTAGCTTTGAGAACAACAAGAAGTCCTGTGGCACCTGCTTCATCAGGTGCAGGTCTTTGGCCATGAAAGCTTATGCTCCAAAATATCTGTTAGTCTATATGGTGCCTCAAGACTTCTTGTTGTTCTGTAAGTGTAATGTTCTTTACATTAAGAATGACAGCAGTTTGTGTCACATTTAAAACTCAACTAGATAAAAGGAGGAGCTGGATACTCGGATGTCTAAGTGATGTGGTTGGCAGAACAGTGTGAATTAGATTAGACTGGATTGCTGTAGATGCATAGGTTAGGTTACCCAGGGATTCCATTAGAAATGGCCTGGCCCTCCTGAAGTGAACAAGATGTTGCAATGAATCTTTTCCAGTTCTAGCATCTGTACAGTATATTTTTGTAGCTCTGTTTCTAAATAAATGCCTGGTGTTAACGCCTCTCTCTCTTGCTATATATTTGTTTAATGCTAGTTAATTAATAAAAATAGCACACTTAACAGTGAGACTTCTCTCTCTATCTGAATTAGATTCAGATTCTTCTAAAGTGGAAGGAGTGGTTTATTAGTCCAAAGTTCTGGCCTGGAATAGCTGAATCAAGGCCAGTCCCTCAGGCTTGCAGAATTTCAGCTCAGGTCCTTTCTGCTCCATAGGGTCATTTATGATTCTGTAGCTTTTTTTCAAACAGTAGGCTCACTGTGACTTTCACCAAATATTCCCTTACCCAGCCACTGTGCAGCATGCTGTGCACCAGCTGTGGGCTCCATTACAGACTTCTCTTAGACATAATTTCCAGGGAAGTTAATAAGACTTGTGTCTGTGGTAATGACTAAGGATAACTCTGTAGTCATAACTAGAGTCTGAACAGTAGCCAAGACTCCTAAATCTTTCTGTGAGCCAGGGCTGAGTTGGGAGTGAACCTATGTAGATTATGGTTGTGGTTTCATGCCATATGCTACCCATAGATTTTGCACAATTTCACCATGTGCCAACCAATCATGATGCTTTTGGCTATGTTGTGTTTTGAGCTTGTTTGAATAGGAGCACACAAAGTGAGGTTCTAGGTTTGTGACAGCTCACAGAGAAAGGCTGAAAATGAGGTTTCCCAAACCCCAGTGACCAAACCGAACCACAGACCAGATCAAACCAAACTACAACCGTGGCATTCCGAAAGCTGCTGGAAGGTGTTCAGTTTAGGACTTTACTGCACAAAAGTGTAGCAGAGCTTTTAGAAATGGGAACATAGCATGTGAATATTCTATCCCTACATGGGAACATTTGGATCTGGTCTCAGACCTGGGATCTTGTGACTTGTCCTCTGCATAAAGGTTTGAACTGGAATTCAGCTTTCCAAACTCTGAGGAAATTTGAATTTAAATCTGGACCAGAACTTCACAATGTGGGAAGCCACCCTCAAATTCATTCTCAATGACAATATTCTCTCGCCATCATCCCATCTTCCTTTTTTGAAAAAGGAGAAAGGATAAGCATTCCTAAAATGAGATGTTGCTCTTTGTGCTAGGGGTATGAATCATTGAATTCAGTGGAGTTACCCTGACAACAGAAACTTGCCCCTTGCTCTGAAACAGAAGCTGTGCATGTAAGGAAAGGAGAAAAATCATTTAAGAATTGGTTATTTTGCATGCTCTTAAATATGACATTAGGTCACACAGGAAGCTCATAGTTCTTGATCAAGCTGGCCTTCCTTTTCTCCCACGCATGCCCTCAGGTCAAATATAGCAACAGCACCACTGCACGCTTGGGGAAAAATCAGGTCAGATCATGGTGTTACCCCAATCCCTCTATGAACTCAATGATCTCAACTTACCTACTGACACAGTAGAATGCTACCAATTTGAAGATGTCCTCAAACACTAGAACAGATCCTTCCAGGTACAGCACTGATGAGCAAAAAGAAAAATATTCAATGACTTGTCTCACTGAGTCCTATAGGGAAAAAGTCAAATGGGTCTCATGCTCATTCATCTGAGGGTAAGTGGTTTCTTGACCATCATTGGACTAGTACAAACAGCAAAGAACTGACTTCAGATGGCAAGTTGCAAAAAGATTCTTCATGGAAGTGGGGGAGGGATGATGATGCCCTAGCCCTGTGGTGTCCAATATGCTTGTCATTCGCCACCTGGTGAACAGGACACCGCAGGGTGGCAAAATGCAGCTCTTTAGAGCCGCACACGTAAAGCACCCTCCACTCGCTCTATGTACACACTCCACCATTTGGCTTCAGCCACATGGCCTGATGTAGCACCCGGCGCAGCTCCAGACCAGGGGCCCAGCACAGCTCCAGCGGTGGCTCTGGTGAGTTGCTGGTAGTTTGGAGGGTAGGGACACCTGTGCAGATCCTTTAATTTCTATTGGACACCACAGCAGCCTATCCTACCTTAACATTAATTAATTTAAAGGAAGTTAATGTATTATGATAATAGAAACAGTGGGATGAAAAACAGATCACAGCCAAACACAATTTGTTCTAGTTAAATCTGTTACTGACAGATGGCAGTTTTGGAACATACATGTGGCCATTCTCATTAACGTGATTCTCTACCTGAATCTACATGTGTGTTTGTTGGACTAGGAAAAGCATTTTGAAGTGAAAATACAAATTATTTTTAACACAGTATGTTTGTGTTGCTGTGCTTCCCTCTGTATACACTTATCTCTGTAGACATTTGTAGAATGGGAGTAATTTATTTTTATAATAAAATAGAGGCTATTTTTTGTTGCCAAGAGTCTTTAAGGCTTCCTCTATTATAAAAAAATATACAAGAGAATTTTGCAGTAACAGTCCAAACTACTTATGCTATTGCAGAGGTTTTGGCCATTACCATTCCGGAATAAACAACAATACCTCAGACCTCTCTATTAACTATGTATACAGATCCATCTTGGGCTACCACTAAATTCTATGGCAACTACATAACTGTAGGAACTAGTGGTGCTGGGTTACAGCTGCACCTCCTGGCTTGAAGTGGATTTTAATCAAATACAGGGTTTACAATTTGGTTAAATGACTTTCGGCACCCCCCACTATGCACATTGTTTCAGCAGCCAGATTAATGCCACAATCCTACAAAGAACTCATAGCATTTAGTGCTAATTTAAAATAGATTGTATTATAGTATGTCAATGCACCTCAGATGATTGAATTGTAGAGGCTTATCAATGAGCATTAGATAGACATAATTCAGTGCAATTTGGACATATAATACATGGAACACAGTTCAGATAGGGCAGCCTAATCTGTCATAGACAACAATTTTTGGTTCGATAATCTGCTTCAGAATGTCTTCCATAATGACAAGATGGCATATGGAGTACTAACACATTTATAACTGCCCAGCAGTAAAGAAACATCAACACTTTTAACAGAGTATCATCTATTAAAAGAATTTAGAATGAATTTCCCTTTTCTCTACCGCATAAATGGTAGTATATTTCAGCACACGTAGGATTAGGCAGACCTGGAACACGTGGGTAATGTTGAGTATAAGGTAAAATTTCCATTTTGGGATTCTCTGATTTCAGGTGTCATTATAACTAGCTGCTACTCTCCTGTACTGGCATGTTATTATTCTGTAAGATAAAAGAATGCCTGCGCAATGCGTCATTTTTTCCATTAAACTACTATCCTTGGGCTTCATTCTCCTTCTGTGAATATTAGCATAAAATCAAGAATAATTCCAGTATAAAGAATGGGTAGAATCTTGCACCCATTGAAATCAAGGGGAGTTTTGTGATTGGTTTCCATGTGGCCAGTAGTTAGATTGGTGTTAAACCTGTATAAATGAAGTCAGATTCAGGTATCGTCATCCTATGTGGGGGTTCATGGCTATCAGGATTGCAATAGGCACCTTGCACTGAATGCATTTGGAACTATCATTCCTCTTCATTACAAATCAGAGAAGTCCATGTAGAAATACAGATATTAAAACTTGTTTTCCACTCCCTGAGAATTTTGGGGGTATGTTCTTAAGTTTTAGAATATAGTGAAAATGATCTCATCTCCCCTCCCCATCGCTCCCAACCCAAGATGTATGCTTAACAGATTTAGTTAAACTCTATCAAGTCTCACCTAGATAGATTGTCAAAACAAAAAGCAGTCAAGTAGCACTTTAAAGACTAGCAAAATAGTTTATAAACTATTTTGCTAGTCTTTAAAGTGCTACTTGACTGCTTTTTGTTTTGATAGTGTATAGACTAGCACAGCTTCCTCTCTGTTACTAGATAGATTGGTTGGAGGGAAGCTGCAGAAGAGAAACATGTTCAAGGTGAAATCCTGACCCAACTGAAGTCAATGGGACTTTTGCCATTGAATTCAATGGAGCCTGTATTTCACCCTGGGTCCTCAGCTTCAGACACACATCACAAAACAGTAACAGAGAGAAAGCCGTGCTAGTCTATATGCTATCAAAACAAAAAAGCAGTCCAGTAGCACTTTAAAGACTAACACAATAATTTATTAGAGGATGAGCGTTCATGGGACAGACCCACTTCAGATCATAGCTATATCAGAACAGACTCAATATTTAAGGCACAGAGAACCAAAAATAGCAATCAAGGTTTTACTGAAAAGGAACTTTCAGAGCTGTTTGAAAAGGGAGGCTGCTGAACTCTCTTTTATATTCAAATTCAACACATTAACACATGCTTTGAACCAGGATGGCAATTTTCTAGTTCCTTGTAAGGGCTCTTTTACACACTTTGCATTATCTAATTCTTGATTCCCCCCACCTCCTTCTGCCCCTCTGCTCTCTGATTTGCTCATCTTGATAATAATTTTTCTGATCTGTCAACCTTGATTACTATTTTTGGTTCTCTGTGCCTTAAATATTGAGTCTGTTCTGGTATGGCTATGACCTGAAGAAGTGGGTCTGTCCCACGGAAGCTCATCACCTAATAAATTATTTTGTTAGTCTTTAAAGTGCTACTGGGCTGCTTTTTTGTTTTGACATCACTAAACACTTGACACAGTGAATCAAACATAAGCTAAAAGGAAAAAGGAAATTTTCACCAAGACTTTGAAGGAAGCAGTTTGGTATATTGAAGGGGGTGGGGGATTCAAGGACTAGAACGAAGCCACTAAGTGAGAAGCCAAATTTTCCAACTGTTTATAGAAGGGTAGAATCTGATTTGAAAGGACAGAGATGAGTAGAGGAGTCAATCAAAAGAGCAATGTTTTTAGCTTAAAGACCCATCCTTACAGCATGGTCGCTCACAGCATAAAGGGAGTTCTTGAAGTTAAATTCTAGCCCCAGCTTAGTCACCCACATGTTGGGCAAATCACTTAAATGCTGTGTGCCTCAGTTTCCTCATTTTACTTCATACAATGCAAATTCCTAATGTAGATGCATGTGAGACCTAATTCAATAATATATGTTAAACTCTGAAATGCTCAGACTAAGCACAGCACAAGTACAAAGTATGATTTATCATATGCTCCTGTTTAGGCACTAAGACAAGGGCACTGATTACGGGTGCTGACTAAAAGCACCTATGCTAGAAATGTTGCCCCCTTTGGGTTATATTTATGACAATTTACAGGTCAGGTCTCCTAGAACTACATGACTTGCCTCCATGTATAAAATTAAATGGAGATTTTGCATCATTCTTCCTGTGAATGACAAATCAAGCAAAAAAAAAAAAAAAGACTGAGGATTAAAGAAGAAACCGGCCTTCTTTCCAGCAGGTGTTCCTCACAATCCTATAGGTTTGAAGCTTAGTGTAAAAAACAGGAAAACATTTTTCTTTACATTCTTCATGGAGAAATCCAGATGACAGAAAAGAAAAACAACTGCTGATGAGCAGCAGTATATGTCCAAAATAACATAGAAACCACAGAGAAGGCAACAGTTTGTCATCCTAAAAAAGACATATGGTTTAAAATGGGAAGCACATTAAAGATATGTTCAAGTACTATATACTGTTCAAGTGCAGATGGTGAGATTTTATGCTTCCCATGCGTTTTTGTACCATAGAGAACAGTTGGAGACCTGAAGGAGAGAGAGCATCTAAGAGACTTCAATTTCCTGCTCCCTTTTTCTACAATAACCTGCTCAGTGGGTTGTTGGCATTCTTGCCTAAACCTCCATTCTACACACACAGCTCAGTGGAATCGTCTCAGAGGGAACCCTTTAAAATTACCAACATCTCCACAGTTGGGAACATGGGGATAGCAGAGAACCTATAACCGCACAACAGTCCAACTACAGGTGGAAAGCAACCAAAGTTACCTAGCTTCGTATCAACTGAAGAGTGGTCTGTTGCCAGCATCCTTCAGACATGGCTTATGGGATAGAATATAACACCTTCTATTTATAAGACACTTTACATGTGAGGCCATCAAAGTCTGACAATAGCATGAAGCAAGTAAGCATTATTACAGATGGAGAAAATGAAACACAAAGAGGCTTGCCCACACCAACCCCCTGGCAGAGCCAGAGTCACAGTCTCCCTGGCTTTGTCCACGCTGGCAGCAGCATATAGGTTACATGTACCTGCTCACTACCATGAAAAGCAAGTGGTGTCCATTCTCTGATATGGCAGTGACCAGCAAGGGGGAGGCAGTGAAGAAAGGCTCCAGCAGCTCCCTGCACAGGGGAAAGATTGTAATGGTTTTATTTGTTGTTCCCTATTTTGTAGGTGAGTTACTTCTCTTATTCACTCCTCGTTTTGTGCATTTGGAAAGGACTCACATCCTCTCTTTTGTCAAGAGGAAGGGGAAACAATTGTTATATGATGCATATTAAAAATGCACACATTTGCAGAACTACAGTGAGAAATTAAGCTTGAAACAGATATTTTATGAAACTGGATTTTAGGAATGAAAATGTTGAATAATTCACATCATTTCTTAGAATTAAGCAGGAAATGTAACATGAGGTGCTTGAGGAGTGCTCTGTTAGAGACATCTGTCTCTTTCATTTTTATAAACATATAGAAGCAGTACTTTTTTGTGCCTATACTTGGTGGTACTGAGTAACAGCATCTCAGCAGCCCCAGCCATGGCACTGGCTGAGGGGTAGAGGTGGGTAGCTGGGTATTGGCACCTTTAAAAAATGGTATAGTATGGAAGATTCATAGATACAAGATTATGCAGCATTGTTTGTGGGTTTGTGGGACCAATAAAAAGTCATTGTGCATGACAAATGGGTTCTTGTATGCAGCTCTTGCCGTACATTACTGCAGCATTTTGGTCTCCAGAAGGCTGCTGTATCTCCTGTTGTTAAGATATATGAACTCTGATAAGTGCCTGCTCTCTCTCTCTCTTACACAGGTTTTACACTGATGTAACTATTGATTTACATGAGTAAAAGTGAGAGGGAATGAAGACCTGAAGATTCTCTGTTCCAAGACAGCTCAAATCCCCAGAAATCATGGCTGAAAATGGGCTAAGCAGATGGTATTCAGAGCTGGAGAGATTTGCAGTTAGGGATCAGGTTTGGAGCAAGTCACAAGCAGATTTTTGAGCTCAGATCTAAGAGTGTAAAAACTTCACACAACCTAGTAGAAATCTTGCTGGATCTCACGAAACTTCCACCATCTCTGAATGCAGGAGCTTTGTGAACTCAGCTTTTGGCAACTTGTCCATATTCTTGTCAGGGGCACATGAATTGGAATTAATACAGAACAGATGCCTTGGTGCCTTTGAACTTGGGATGTGATCCAGAAAACTCCATCCCTGTTAACTCTTGTGATTATATTGTGATGATATTTGCCTTCACTGTTTTTCTCAAAATCCTAGTTGCTGGATTTGGGAGGTTGTAGAATCTCTCTCTCCTTTTTTTTTTTAAATAAGGTTTCTAGCCATCATGATTGTGGAGAAAAACTTGAAAATGTCAAGCAAGTTCAACTGAAAGACTCCAAAGCCAGGAGACATAAAAGGAACTGAATATATTATATTTCTTAAAATTTGATTTTTAGTTCTATTCCTGATTTGGGTCAGGGAGAGGGGGCTGGACTCATGATTTGTGAACGGATGGTGATGGCAATATTGAAACTTTTCTCCACAATTGAAAGGGATTTGAATTTTTGACTTTATCAGCCTGTAGTTTCTTTGGGCTTTCCAGAAAGTAGTCTCTCTCTAGGACAACTGTATTACTTCAAAGATTTTGGCAAAGGTTAATGAGGCAGGTACAATGTGGAGTGGAGAGAGAGAGAGGAGAGAGAGAAATAAATGGTCCCCATTGTTAGGTCCAGGAAAAAGGCATATTAGTAAACTCAGGTCAAATCCCTTTTCTTATGTTGCAATGAATTTTAGTGATTTGTGAATTGGACTCTGAGGTAACTGGGCTTCTGGTGAAAATGCCCTCAGACTTTCACTCTCACCTGTGTGATCTTGGCCAAGTAGTGTTAAGAGGAGATCAGGCTGATTACAAATAAGGGGAAATAAAGCTTAGTGTACTTCAAACAGAATGCAGTAAAACTGAAATAGAATCTCGGTAGCTTGAGATGGAACAGACTTGTGAAATCATCTAGTCCACCACTACAAAAGGGCAGTCTACTACTTCCTGTGTCACCTACTAAACTACCGCAACATTGACAAGAAAACAAGCAGTCCTGTAGCACCTTAAAAACTAACAATTTTCTTCATTAGGTAATGAGCATTCGTAAGACCCACTTCAGCAGATGTGATTAATCTGATGAAGTGGGTGTTACCAATAAAAGCTCATTACCTAATAGAGAAAATTGTTAGTCTTTAAGGTGCTACAGGACTGCTTGTTTTCTCTTTGAAGCTATAGACTAACATGGCTACCTCTCAGACTATTTATGCTGCTATATTGGTTCTTCAAAGGTATGTCTGGCTATACATTCATCAGGCAGCATGACTGTAGCAGGCACAGGGAAATCCAAGGTAGCTTTGATCAAGCTGGCTTGCTAAGAAAAGCATTGTAGCTGCAGGCAGCTACAAATTAGCCATCAAATACAATCCAGCCCAAGAACCTTGGGTACATCTTGGGAAAGCTGAACCAGGCTGCCACCGCTGCACTGCTGTTTCTAACAAACTAGCACAATCAAAACTAGCTGGGGTTTGCTCAGAAGTGCTGTCCTGATTGCAGGAGAATAAGAAGAGTTTGGCAAAGGGCACTAAAACCAGGCTCAGAGAACATCAAGGAGGGCCAGGCTTGACCAGAGTTTATATAAGCTGGAAGTATCCTTGTTTAAAAAGAAAAAAAAAATAGGCCAAATTCCTTTCAGTTGCACCTGTGTTCAGTAGTGCTGTACAGATGTAATTGAGAGAAACTGTCCCCATTTCTTTGTGTTTTCTAAACAGCCTCCAGAAGAGGCCCACTAAATATCCAAAGGCCAAATATTTAGTTCCTTTCTCTAGCAAATGTTCATTTACAGGGGATTTTTAGTCCTTGCTCCAGCATGCTTAGCAAGGATCTCAGAATTCGACCTTATGTGAAGAGTGGGAAAAGGTTTGAAACGAGGCTTTACAGTCTGCCAATAAAAATATTTTTAACAATGAACATGTTGTGTAACCCACATGAAATAATAAGTTCCCAATTATCAACCAGAAGGCAAGAAATATGGCAGTTTTATGTATTAAAAATCCATCATTTACCTAGAAATTTTTATCAGAAACCCTCAAGTCACTTAAATCAGAAAAACTTCTTCCAGGAAGACTGAAAAGTGGGAAGATCCTTGGAGTGTTGTTGGGACACAAGTATACAATCATCACTTTCCTTTACTCCATGGTGACTGCGGAGATCAAGAAAGCGGCCAGGAGTCACCCTAATTAACTCAACGGTTTGTGATGTGCCGTGAGAGGCTGCTGAAAGGGTAAAGAATGCTAAATCAGATTTCAATTTTGGATGTCCAGAGGAACTGGAAAGGGACTTTTCAAAAGTCAAAAAATGAGTGATGTCTCTGGAAATCCCCTGTGATGCTGGCAGACCAGGTGCTGGCTGTTGCCGAAGCTGTTGGTGTCAGCTTTGTATTGACATGTTAATAGCTGGGAACAGTACCAGCTCACCTGTACATGAGAAGTGGGTTCCACCCATGAAAGCTCACCACCTAATGAATTAGTTAGTCTCCAAGGTGCCACGGGACTGCTTGTTATTTGTGAAGCTACAAACTAAAACTACTATCCCTCTGAAACTATTCAAGATAGATGTTAAGAATTAGGGTTAGGACATTTGCTAGACCTAGAAAAATGTGTCTAGAGTCTATGGAATGCTTGTAAGTTGCCGCATGTGTTAATTTCACTTGTAAAGGCTCTATCTCAAGCTATAAAGGAGATTTGTAAATATTGTTTTAGTTTTAAAATGCATGTTCTGAACCTGTGAATCCAGCAGGAGGAATGGTCTCCTGCCCAGGGAAAACTGTTAGTTTTTAAAGTGCTAAAGGACTGCTTGCTTTGTTTGGCGAAGATGCAAACTAACACGGCTACCCCTCTAACACTAAATGGGCCATTGTGATCACCACAACACAAAGATTTGGTTAATGGCCTTCTCACACCCAAGCAGGTGTTACTTGCCTCCTGAATGCGGGTACAAGGGACTAAAACGGGAGCTCATGAAAATGTCCTTCTTTTTGCTGTTTGAACTCTCCTAGAGCTGGAGCTAAGAAACAGAGGAGATGCCCCGGTTAACCTAAAAGATGTCACCAAGTCCAGCCTGCCAGGGAGGCAAGGGAGACTGCAATGCCCCAGGGACCATTAGTGACTCTAAGCTAAGGTAAGACTGATATAGCAATTCTGGAGCTGTATGCTACCAGGATGGCGAAATCTAAACATAGAACACACCACCAGTTTGGTCTGTCTGCCTTGCTCATTGGCAGTCTGCCTTGAGACCGGTACTCTCTGTTGTGAATAACTCCAAACAGCATGATGCCCCTGTGCAGATTTCAGCTTGTATGGAAGTTCCTTGTAAGGCAACTAACTCCAGACCTGGTACGTTTTGCCAGGGTTGATTGATATATTATAATAATGAGAATACTCTACATTTTGCGTCTTCAGTGCCCATTCCCATGCTGGGCAATTTGTTTGCAACAGCAAATGTCCTAACCCTAATCCTTAGTGGCTGACAGATTTCCAAGGAAACAAGAAATGCACTTTAGAGAAGCAAAAGAACGTGAACTACCACAGTACTAATCACAAAACCCTCAGCAACTCTATTTCATCCGCCCTAGGTCTTCAGACATGTGATTCTTTGCTAAAATAAATACACTTGAACCCCTTTAATACAGCAACCCTGGGAAACAGGGTATGCTGGATTAAAGAATTGGCTGGACTGTGGGGGTAGTGGGGAGGGTGCTACAGGATCTGGGTATGACAGGGATGGGGGCGAGGTGCTTACCTGATGCTCTGCTCTGTGGGGGCACCTGTGGGGCTGTTCCCATGCACTACCCTCCACCCCCATGGGAGTGGTGGGAAAGACACAGGGGAAAAAGCATCACTGTCCTGTCATTCCCTCAGCTGTCAGGGAGGGGAAGCAGCTGCACACAGAGCCACTTCTTCCACCCCCATCGGGATACATACCCTGAATTGGGACACCAGAGTATGAAGGTTCAAGTGTATCTTTCAAAGAAAAAGACCAGTTAGAGCAGATTTATTAGGCTCCTCCATTTCTACCTTTGTCTCATGTATCATTGTATCTGACACAAATGAATTCTTTTTAATAAGGCTAAAAGACTGTATTCCTGTAGAATCAACAAGGTGAGCAACTTACCCAAAACGAAGAAGAAATCAAAACCACTACCCTTACAGATTGCTCCAGCCTGTTACTGTCAAGCTTACTAAATACCAAGACCTGACAAGATATCTTGGACACATCACTTGCTAAGGCTAAAAATAATGTGAAGAACCATGATAGGAATCTGACTTCTGCATGACTATGGGGATCAAGGTGCTTGTGGTGCCATTTCTTATGCTTCTGAATGGGAACCAGCTTTTGAATGCTACAACTCCATGAGTTTTGCTACTTCCATAAATGTGGTGTGTATCTATTATATGACTGTTAATGACAGGAGGTTTATTTCTCTGTGCAACCCAGACTATACCCATGTTGTACATGAATTATAAACTTGGAAGGAATAATGCGACACTAAATCCTTCATTTTGTTTACATTCATGGGGCCAGTTCCTTAGCTGGAGTAAATCAGTGCAACCAAAAAGATTGAATGAATTACAGCAGCTGAGATAAGGGCCCATAGTTCTACCTTACCATGGATAATTCCCTAAAATAGAGAATTATAAGAAATTAGCTAGGATGTTAAAATGTGATTTATTGATAAGACTATTTAATTTTACCTTTAGTCCCAGGAACCAGAGATTTTATAGTGCAGAGAACAAGCTGAACAAGTTCAGCATCTGAACCTGATGGTGTGATAATGCCAGTGTTAGGGAATACAACTTGATAAGAACGCCAAAGAATAACTGGTAGCATATAAAAAGCAAGAACAACCATAGCTCCCCAAGCCAAATCTAAAATGATACAATTATGGGTGAAATCATCAGCCTCCTGGTTGTTAGCAGGTGGGATAGAACCTGCAACCTTTGGGATTAAAGCCATGTGCCTCTACTGCATGAGCTCAAGAATAGATGCCTTTTTGGAAGAGATATCAAAACCCAGTTACTGAGTTCAATACAGGACTAAAAATAAAGTTCTGTGGTCTAGTGATATACAGGAAATCAGACTGGAAGATCTAAATGACCCCTCTGGCATTAAACTCAATGAATCCCTTAATCAAGAAATATTTCTGTTTGCTAATCCAGATAATCAAACAAATCAACGATAAAAAATAAATGCAGTAATTGTTAGGGAAATGAAATAGCTCATGATAGTGGCTCTCAGCAAATTAGCAAGCAAACTTCAGGACGAATCCAAAAGTTAAACTTAATCCCCATTCTGGATGGCTATGCGTCAGGGCTGGGTATATTGTAATCCCTTTGTCAATGGTGTTGGACAGCTGCAAGGGCTATTTTATAGGATTCTCTGAGGTTTCTTAATTTTTGGCATGAGGTCCTCCTTTTAGTCCCTACCCCACAGTAACCACGGAACATATAACCACCCTGGGTGTCTTTGCTAGCCAAATTTTATGCCCATGTATGAGCAGCGAGGTTTAAACAAAATCTGCATGGGGCTGGGGTGGAGGAGAGAAGGTGAGGAAAAGGGAAAGGCCAGGTTGAATGGGGACAAATATTTACCATTATCACCCGGAAGCACATAAGTCCCAAGCAATTGAGGCCTGACTTGTTGACGCCATTTGTTCCACCTCCCACCCTCTGTTTGCAGGTTCCCAACTTCCTCACTCACAGTTTATGGTTCCAAGAGTCCAGGAGCATCAGGGTCCCTCTTTCGCAGATTGCTCTGTGATTCCACCCTCTGTCCCACTAGACTGATTTCAGCAGCTCGGACTGGGAGTCCTCGCCAGAGTCCCTTAGTTGATAGGCTGTTGCTGTGAATTCCTCGGCTCCCACTGTAGTGCCCGTAACTGCAGTGCTCTCAAGCTGCTGCTCTCCTGTTGGAAGCTGTGGCCTCTGGTGAGTCCAATAGCTGGTTTGCTCTGCCTGAGGCTCAGGTGATCATTCAAAACAGCTTTTGGGCTCTCACATCGGCTTACCATGCATTAGAAACTAGAACTTGTGGTAAGCTCTGCCTAAATAAGGCAACTATAGCTCTTAGCTCAGCTCTTTTATAGACAAGGGAGCCCAGAGGTCTTATAAACTCATACATGCCCCTACCACCCAACGAGATATTCCCAGCAACTAACCAAGAAGGCCTCCTTTTTTCCCTTTGCCCTGTCCTGGGCTTCTTACCTCAGCAAACACCAATTTTCTTCAGGGTGTCCCCATACTCAGTCATTGTCCACGCTTTGCCTGGGTGGTGTCACAACAGGGTAGTCTCAAAGATATGAGCCCTAAGAACAAATTCTAACTAATTGTCATCCACTGTACAGGACACCTTGCACACCTCATACATGAAAGACCGTGCCTTGCACCACTGATAGAAGAGGTGCCAGGACTGCAGCTCAACATGACCAGAGGCGCTGGGGCCGAGCCACATCACAAATTAAGCTCTGATGACTGTGATATCACATGAGTTTGAATCTGACATGTGCCCTTTGGAGTCTCTTTGGTTCTCCCCTTTCTGTTTATAAAAGGTTCCGTCATCCAGTCGGGGAACAGAAACAGCACTGTGCTCTTTTGGGAACGAGTCAGACACTGTGAATACTGGGGAGCTAAAGACAAAGCTAAAGAATAAAGAATAAATGAGCAAAAAATCAGAGTCTGCTGGCAACTATTTCACAAGCAGAAATAAAGACTACATTGACTGAATAGATTGAGATTAATTCTCTATCACCCTGCACATTCTGTCACTACTGACACCTGCATAAATGCTCCCATTCTCATTTGCCTATACAAAATTCTACCCTTCTAATGTGACAGTATGTTACACTAGCCTGTGCTCAGGTACAAATGATGAGACAAGGTACAAATCAGAAGAGAACTGGGCCAATTAGTCCCAGTGAATCTGAACACGTTTTCCTGGATGAGTCAAGATCTACTGCTCCTCAGTCTTCTTCATTGCAAGTACATTTGCCTACGTACTTTGCAGTCAACAGAAGCATTTTTGCAATTGTCAGAGTAAGAGATAAGAGGCTTGAGAAAACTCACGTGATTTTTCTTCTTTAATGTTGTACTCCTGCACTTCAGAAGCTGCATTCTGGCCTGGGAAGTGGACCGAGAGGACCATGTTGTTCATGTTATCTCTCCTAACTAGGAATATCTAAAACAGAGGAACAGAAGAAGGAGCTTGTGAATTTAATGTTAGGCAACCGAGAATGAGACCCTTTCCAGTAACCACAGAAAGGCCATTTTCAATTTATGTCTAATACATTTCATTCTAGTTTCACTTCAATATGCCAAATGTTCCCTGACAAAGATTACAGTGCATAGACATTTTTTCTGGGTAAAATTCATCCCTGAAGGTTGGAGAAACAGAATCCCCACACACCTATCCCACTTAATCACACAAGTTGCCACGTGACATCCCCTGGTGCAATGCCCCAAGTGATGAGCAAGGATGACCTGGGGTGAACACACCAAGTTTTTAATCACAAGTATAAAATAGGGACCACCTAAACTTTTATAGGAAAAAAGATTAAAACTGCTATGAGATCATCTTATGGCTGATGACTGATTTCTGGTCCTGAGTGGCTCTGAAGAGTGGGTGTATTGGACTAGCACAGGAGCAGTTTAATGGAGAACAGAAAGGGTCTGTGCCTGAGTCAGCCCCTTCTCTGCACATTAATTAGAAACACACTGAGGAATGTACACAGCCCTCACAGACATCAATGTCAGATACCTATTGAACTTTAACTTAGGGGCACGAAAGATCTTTGTCATCACCTCTCCCTAAAATAGCTGTACGTAAAAGACATTCAGGGTATTCACAAAAGCCATTTGGCTAATTCTGGAGCTATGGATTTAACATTACAGAGAAGTGAGAGTCTGGGAAACAAATAATTGCAGTGCAGTGGAACCACACCAGGAAACCTTTGATTTCTTTGGAGAAGGAACTGAGAAAAACTTGTCTAGAAGCCAAGAGGCAATGTAGTGCAGTCATAGAGGGAACTGAGTGTAAGACAAACCCTCAGCTCCTGGGGCTGGGAGCAGCTCACATCACTATCAAGCAACCATTCTGGCCAGTGCCCAAAGCCATTTTGCCATGACAGGGTGAGAATGGCCCTGGATGTATCTTAGTAACAGAGAGGAAGCCGTGCTAGTCTATACATTATCAAAACAAAGAGCAGTCAAGTAGCACTTTAAAGACTAGCAAAATAGTTTATTAGGTGAGCTTTCGTGGGACAGACCCACTTCTTCAGCCCATAGCCAGACCAGAACAGACTCAATATTTAAGGCACAGAGAACCAAAAACAGCAAGCAAGGAGGACAAATCAGAAAAAGATAATCAAGGTGAGCAAATCAGAGAGTGGAGAGGTGGCGGGGGGGAAGGTCAAGAATTAGATTGAACCAAGTCTAATTCTTGACCTTCCCCCCCACCCCTGCACTCTCTGATTTGCTCACCTTGATTATCTTTTTCTGATTTGTCCTCCTTGCTTACTGTTTTTGGTTCTCTGTGTCTTAAATATAGAGTCTGTTCTGGTCTGGCTCTGGTCTGAAGAAGTGGGTCTGTCCCACGAAAGCTCACCTGATAAACTATTTTGCTAGTCTTTAAAGTGCTACTTGACTGCTTTTTGTTTTGGATGTATCTTGTGTGGGTCTCCATTCAGTTCAATAGAGTGGAGAGCCTGATCAGGCCTTCTGCTCTCTGGTGTGAAATCCAGCACTTCATATTTACACTGGATCAGACTAGCATAAGTATCCTGCACCCTCCCATCTGCAGTGGCAGCCAGTGGAAGGTGGCAGGGGATGGGGGAGAGGGGAAAATTTAATCTCTTTATGTGTCAGCTTCCTGAGCTGATCGCTCTAATGTGCTTGCCTGGACTGTTGTGAAGACGAATGCACATCTGACCTCTGAGATCACCAAGTTGTAGATTACCGCGAGATTTATTTTCGTTTAAATTCAGATTATCAAGATGAGAAGTGAAACCTGGAAACTACTCTGTTCTCTTTTCCATTCAGGAAGGCTTGTTGCCATGGTTCCAAGGGTTACATTTGGGCCATATCTGTTGACATGGTCTTTTGCTGCACAGGTTTCCCAGGTGCACCTCTACCTTGTTCTTAATTTGGAGGATGGGTGCCTAGCAGCATCTCTACCCCAAATCCTTGGCTTATTCCAGATCAGTTTTCATTTAAAATTTTAGAGACCCAGACAGCGAATGACGAGAAGTAGGAGTAGACCACATGGTAATAAAGGGAAAATGGAGTGTATCCATCCTACTGCCACCTAGCTGCCTCCCCGTTCTTTAAGGTGAAAGAATTCCCGAGATTCCCTCTCCCCACAGCCTAAACAATACAATTAGCGTGTTTGTAACATGTTTATATTAGAAATTCAGTTCTAATATGCGTGCGTCTATGGATGACTGAGGAGGCATCATATTGGCATCACATGACCAAGAAAGTGAAATCTGAGCAACCTCAACTAAACTTTTTAAAATATTAGATTTTTTTGGCAACCCTTCTATTTCAAATACTTGGCAGAAAATATTTCTTTCTTAAAGCTCCAATCCCCTCTCTTTTCAATGAAGGGCTTTTAAAAAAAAAACAAAAACAACCCAACTGCTTCTAGTCCTCATGCCATCCTACAAGGAAGAGAAGGCTTGATTTTGCTGGTTTGCCTCAAGTGTAAAACTGGCATTGTAGAGAAGCAAGCTGGGAGGTATGAACACGTTTTTGTTGTCCACCTGTAAGATTTCATTTTTTAAGAAAGCTACAAGTCAGAGATATTGGAAAAATACTGCATCAGACTACAGGGAGTCTGTGGAGATATCTGAAAGCACAACAGAGCAGGGATATGAAACAAATAGGAAAATTGTTCCTATACACCAACTGTTAAGTAGATCAAAGGTATTGTCCTTCTCCTTCATATTCTATTATTTTGGAGAGACTAGAAAGGTCTAGCCCACAAATATAAGACTAGCCAACCACAATAGGCAAAGGAAACAAAGGCCAGATACCGCTAAATATGTTTGCTTTCACAGGAGGAAAAAAAGCCCCACAAACCATAGCTATCCATCTCCCTTCAGGAACAGGAAACATATTAGTCTGAACTGAAATGATTTTGGACAAATGTAGAATTACCCCAGCTGATTCTTTGCTGAGTATCTCTCCAGCTCCTTCCTGTTTCATGCTCAGATGAAGCCAGACGGGGCACGTTTTGATAAGTTTATCGAGGACACAAATGCCAGGCCTTGGAAGGCAGTTTTGCAGAGTGATGGACTGATTTGGGCTTGTCTCATCATCATCTTCTTCATGGGGATCTGTGACAGGACTGAGACAACACAAAAGAGTCCATTTAAACAGAAGTGAAGAGCGACAGTTTGTGGTGAAGAAATGTAAACACACACATGATGCTATACAACTGGCATCAGACTTTAGATTATTAGTATTTAATAGTTCTACTGTGGTAGTGCCTAGAAGTCAACTAAGTCAGAGATTTGTAGCACTAGTCACAGACACAAACATACAGGAAATACTAATTCCTGCCTGAAATAAGATGGATACCAGCAATAAATTCACTGGCCATACATTGGGTGATGATATTTGAATTTACCCCTCTCCCATCCTCTCAGCATTGGTGCCTAAAGAGCACAGCAGAGGCTCATTGTCAGGGTGGCCGGTGGCAAGCTAGCACCCTGCTGCACTTCTATGGATAAAAGATTTCAGCCTTGAGAGACCCAGCTTGCCAGCTAAAGGATCTAAATGACTGTCCTTGACTTTTAAAGGAGGCATTTGTCCTCTGCCCTGGAAGAATAGGAACACCAAAGGTATCAAACCACCTTTTGGGCATACCAAGTATACCTCGCCTTACCATATTTCAAAAGTGAACAAGGGACCCTATCAGCTCATGCCACCAAAATGCCTCAGACTTGGCCTGCATCCTTCTCAGGAATTCTGGCATCATACAATAGCCTTAATGATTAGCCTGAGTGTGCCACAGGAAGCACCAACCTCAGCCCAGCTAAAGCAGTACATCACCTTTAAAACAGTGAGTTGGAGAAGGTCAGATTTTATCTAGGCAGCCTTGTTTCTGTACCTATGGTGTTTTCAGAGACTCTACATAAGCAAATATTGAGAACCAGTAACAGCATAAATAGAGCATGTTGCCCTCTTCTATAATTACACTTCTCTGCAGATGCTAGGAATGGGTGGGATGGTATTTTCAGAGTTTGACATTTGCAATCCCACACATGCCAGAGCCACAGCACAGAGTTGGTGGAACTGTGTTGGGTGGGGTGGTCTCCATCTTGGGTTAAAACCATGGCAACAACCAGGCTGAGAGAAGGGGTGTTTCCACCAAGCCTTGAAGAATCTGCACATCAGTGCTTGTTCATTTACCTCAGAGTAAAGCTGTGTGTCTATTTACAAAGGTTCCTCACCCAGAGTGGCCAGAAAAAGAGGTTACTCACTGCGCAAGGGTGGGGATCCTCAGATTAGTAGAGACTGCAGGACTGTAGAGCCCAAAGAGCACACGCAGAACTCGTCTCTCGCATGGTGAGAGCTGGTGTGGATGGATGCAATGTGTGTATGTGAACAATAGAGGGAGCTCAGGGATTAGACAGACAGGGCCTGATTCTTCCATCTTTGGTGTGACTGCTACAATCGTTAGGATGTAAGTGGGAAACTTTGGGGCTTTTAAAAATAAAACTCAAACCCTTCCACCCCATGAGTAGCTGTAGCTTGAGCTATCACACTATCGATTAACCACAAGAGGGAGGAGTAGAGAGCACACTGAGCAGTCAATTATCCCTGTGTAAAGGAAATAGGATGTTACCCAAACAGAATTCTTCACTCAGGTACCCCACTAGTGAGGTCTCATACCCAGTTTGCACTGGTGTAAAGGCCACACACGGTGCATAAGAGGGAACAGCCAGGCCCAAGATATTTGCAACTCCAGCACTGATGTCAGAAGCCATTGGAAAGTTGACTTGTCAAGTGACCTCAAAGAGAACATCACTGTAAGTACAGACAGGAAGTGTCTGAACTCGACACCCAGTGGCAGGGAGATCTATAATAGCAACTTTGACCATGTGCACCCTTGTCGAGACTGCTGAAAAGCAGGGGAATGCAATGAGAGAGGCACTGCTGGGGAGAAGGTGCAGTTTGTATCCCCCCATAAGCTCCTATTTCATGTCTGGATGTTTATTTTTAGGCCAGTAGAAATCCATGGGCAATGGGTATAAAGGCAAAGGGAAGCAATGTTTCACCTGGGTCTTAACACTTAACATCACACCTCTTCCTACCCCTACTCTGGCGGTTCCTGAAGGCTCCCACAGCAGGCTGTTTCAGCTTGCAGACTGGTTACTCTTCCCCCAAAACGGATCTGCCAATTTACAAGGGAAAAGCTTTCCAGCTTGCCTGTCATATTAGCATAACATTTAACCTGTGAAAGAGCCATTAAGTGGTAAAAGGAGTCATTAGCAAGCTTGAGCTAACCCTGAAATTACTGACAAAAGCAGTTGTGCGTTATGATGTCTATAGGAACTTAGTTTAAAATTTGCTTTAAATATTTCATTAGTTTGTGGCTGAAGCTTATGAAATTTCTTAACTAAAAATCCTTGCATAGATTTTTTTAGATGAACAATAAGAGTATTCAGCTGTAGCCTTAAATGCTTGGATCATCAGACATAGCTTTTTAAATAAGTTCTTTAAAAGACCACCCTTATCTAAAATAGATATTTTGATTACTGTGGTACAAAAACTTGCTTCCACAGTCTTCCTGCTCTTTTTGTCTATCCCAATTTTCCTTTCCTCACCCTCCCCTTCTTGAAGGAAACCATAAAAGGACAACATTCCTTTACTTCCAGATAGTGGGGAAATGATTTTACATTTCTTTACTTCTGACTATTTGACAAAGTAGTTTTAAGGGAATCCTCCACCAAAATTAGTACCTTACTAATATATAAAATCCTTTGTTATGCCTAAAATCTTAGGAAACATTTTTAACATAAACATATGATGAAATTTCATACACGTGACTATAGTTATGGAGATCACACACAATAAATTATTGTTCTCTTTTTCTAAAAGCAATGAACTTTGTCATGAATACACTAAACCTCTCTGACTGATTAATTTAAAATAATATTTTTGTTTCAGTGTGTTAAATATGTAGTAATCTGGAATGAATGATTACTTTATGACTAAGAAAATGTAAAACAGAAGAGCTGCATCGTGTTTCATAATATTTAATGTTGTGTTCAGGACCATAGCTGACTTGCCCTTACAACAAACCTTTTGGAAATAAATCTCTGACAAAACTAAGAGTATATATACAAAAAAAAAAAAACAAAACAAACCCTGTGACTGACATTTTTTATTCCCAAATATTGTATTTTCATAGTGTGTTTCCACTGCACGTCCAGTCTCACAGAGCAGCATGCAGTGGAAAACATGTTCCGTTTTCTTTGGAAAGAAATTTAGTGTTTCCCCCTCCCTCCCCAAATATTTCCTACATTTGGGTTCAGGGATTTGACTGGAAGGGGTGAGCAGAGAAGGAGGGAAAAGAAGAGGGACACAGTGGGGAGGGGAAAAGTTGGGGTGGGGCCTGAGTGCAGCATGGGTAGGACCACAGGCTGGGGATTTTGCCTCCCCAAGCAGCAGTTTCACCCATAGCTCATGCAGAAACTGCTGGAATAGGGAGTTAGACTGCATTGTCAAGCACAAGAGACCAGTGTTCTTAGGCCCTGGTCCTAAATGGGGGCTGGAAAGAGAAAGGTTGCATCTATTTGCTGTTAGATTACTGAAGTCATTCCCTAACCCAAAGCAAAGGCTGATCCTTACTGGTCTCTCCAGTCCAGCAAACATTTGAATGCATGCTCAGCTGTGAAATCAGTGGGACTAATCAGATGCTTAAAGTTAAACACACATCCAAGTGCTTTGCTGGATCACAGCCTGTATTCACAGGCAGTGTTGCCTCAGGGATAGAGTCTTGGACTGGGATTTTGAAGACCTGGCTTCAAATCCTGGCTCTGTCAGTGGCCTCCTGGTGATCTTAGGCTAGTCAGCTCACCTGTGTGCATCAGGGGCCCACACAAACCTAACCTCCTTTGTAAAGCACTTTGAGTCCTACTGATGGAGAATGTCATATAAGCATGATGTCATTCACATCACCGGCCCCTGTGTACTTATTTTTAAAAGATTGCTTTTTTGAACAAGTTCATGATTGCTAGGAAATTTCTTTTTATATTCATTTCTTCCTTTTGGTTTGAGAGATGAAATTAACACGACTCCTTACGAATAAAGCAAGATACTGTGCCTCAGTAACTAATAGATCAAATTTCAGAGTGGAACTAGTTGATTATCTCCTGTCAAAGGCACTAAGTCAGGGCAGCATACCTGCCCCCCCCCAATTTAGGCTTTGTCAAAACAATCTTTCATGAAGTTTAAGAACGTCTTTGGTAACAGCCCTTCCAGAAGTAACAGAGAGGTAGCTGTGTCAGTTTGTATTCTAACAAAACAACATAACAATAATGTAGCACTTTAAAGACGAAGAAAATGATTTATTAGGTGATAAACTTTTGTGGGAAAGCTTATCACCTAATAAATCATTTTGTTCATCTTTAAAGTGCTACATTACTGCTATTTTGTTTTGTTAGCTCTTCCAAAAGTACAAGTGGAAGAAAGGCAGTCAGAAGAGGAAAAATATGTGAATTAAATAAGAGAGTCCGTAGGATGTAGCACGAAACCCTGCCTCAAAAAAAAAAAAAAAAGAAGTCAGATAAACAAGGCTGAAACCCTGAATCCTGTTAAGAAGTGAAAACAAATTTCAAAAGATGGATCATGTTCAGATTGTTTTTGAAAATCCAGCCCTTCCACAATACAGAGAATCAGGGACCAAACGATTTAGACTGGCACATACTGGGACTTTCAAAATTGTGTGCTTTCTTATGTGCCTAAACCCCTTTGGAAATCTGGATTACTGCACCAGAGGTGAAAGTTAAGTGGGTGCACAGCTCTACCAAGAGCTGGCTGAACTGTGGCAAAATCCAGCAGGGTGCTATTTAAATAGGGCGACTATATCTCCCTGTCCCAAATACAGGACAGGGAGATATGGGGGGGAGGGGCGGCTCTTCCTGGCTCCACCAAGCCCCAGGGAGCTGGGAAGGAGGCAGCAGCTGACAGCGCTCCCCAGGAGCCCCAGGAAAGCAGCAGCTGCCGGCACTCCCCAGGAAAACAGCAGTTGCCAGGAGCCCTGGGGAAGTGGCAGCCACCTGCAGGGGAGCCCCCGGGAAGCAGCAGCCACTGGCACCCCTGGGGAAGCAGCAGCTGCTGGCACGCCCTGAGGCCCTGGGAAGCAGCAGGGATGTGGCAGCCACCCATGCTACCCTGCTTCCCCAAGGCTCAAGGAGGTGACTCTCACCAGCAGCTGTGCTGGCACAGCTGCTGGCAGAAAAAATCGGTAGGGGAGGGCTCAAATATTAGACAATCTGTCCTTTAAAAAAAAAAGTAGGGATGCCTTGTTGGCGTCCCAAGTATGGCACCATCCCACTTAATACAGGATGGATGATCACTCTATATTTAAAGAGCTGGCAGGGACCAGGACTGCAATCAGACAGTACCTGTAAGAAATGTTAAGTTACTTTCACACCTGCACTGAACTCAAAGGACTGGTCCTGTAATGTGTAGTTTGCAAGCAGTGTGCTCTGCCTGTGCCAAGTATCCTTGACTTCAGGGGGTGCTCCTGGCTGTTGTGTTAGCCCATCCATATGTTACACATTGCAAGATCAGGGCCTGATTTAATTATCAGTAGTATAGAATCAATGTAAAGAGTATGGTAATTGTGAAGCAGCATTTTGCAGGGACTGGTGTTTTTAAGCTCCAGTGTTATTCAGTATGATTCTAACTAGTAATCCAGAGGGGTGAGCACAGGACACATGTTAATGATATCCAGATTAGTTACTAAAATAAGAGGAAATGCAAATACAAACTGGGCCAGAACACAAATAAGACAAAGCAGACTGGAGTTAGATTAGAAACACAGAGAATGCATTGAGGAAGAATGTAAGCTTAATATAGGGAAATGGAAAACAATTCAATGAGAAAAGAGAATATGGAAAACAACACCGCAGAAAGAAACCAGAGGACAAGAATGAGTGACTGCAAAGGAGACAGAAGCTTACAGTGCACCAGAGCACCAGAAAAGATAAATGCAATTTGTAGCTGTATATGCAGAGCTATCACCTTGTGGGATAGGAATGGGGCAAGTTACAGTCCCTCTGCATACCCTTCCAATATAACTCCATTGGGAACGTTGCACCTTGTTACTTGAAAGGTTATTGTAAAGGGGAGAGAAAGTAGAGAAGAACAAAACAGATTAGGGCTAATGGGGCTGACTGACAAGTAAAAATAAGACGGCTAAACATGCATAATTTGGCTCAGTTACAGCCACCCTATGAGCAGCACAAGAATGTGAATACTAGATCAAGAAGGATGATTTAGGGCGGTAAAAGGGGTTGCAAAGAGAATCAAGTATAATAAATTCTGTCTTAACTGGTATTCAATTATCCAGAACTCTCAGATAACCATAAGTAAATTTTAGTTACGTTTTCTATAAGTACAAGAAGTGAAAGTAAAAACAAATATACATCAAATGCTGTGTAAGTTTACAATGTACAGTACCACTGTTGTTGGTAAATAAAGTACTCTGCATACATTTATTTGTTTCTTAATATCTATTCTTGATTTTCTTTAGTGTTATGCATTGTTAGGTATTGGTGGGTACCTCTCAATTATTCAGATTATTTGAATATCTGGCAACCTCCTATCCCAGGGTTGCCTTATATGAAAGAGTTTACTGTAATAGGGTAGAATTAAGAAAGGCACATGGGGGAGCTTCATGACAGTGAGATCTATTAGACTGTGGAACAACCTCCTCAGTTAAGGGCTGGGGACACCATTCAGGGCCATTCTTAAAATGTATGGGGTTCTAAAGAACATCCTCTCCACATACCCCACCCATGACTTGTTCATAGGCCAGGGCCCCCCAAACTCTCCCTGTCCCCTCCCCATGGCTCCTTACCTCGGAGAGTCCATCAGAGAGGCGGTTAAATGCCCAGCTGCCATGAATGCTGCCCCAGGCTCAGCAACCCACTGGGTGTGAAAACCACTCCAGTTTCCAGTGAGCTGGAAGCCCAGCTCCGGCAGCCTCTGGTGGCAGCAGCAGCAACCAGGATAACCACCAAGCCCACAAAATTTGCATGCTTGTGTCACCAGGATTTGGAGCACCACGAGTTGACTTGCTCCTATCTGAGTGGCTTCTGCACATGCGGGAGCCAACCTGTGTATGCATAGGGACAGCCCTGATCCTAAAGCTTGAGAATCCAAATGCTACACATTTATAGGGTTACCATATAAAAAAAGAGGACACCCCTGAGAAGGAGTATATCTCTGCATGGATATATTATAGTATATCTAATACACTAATACAATGTGAGTTGGTAGATACCGATACAGATACAGGCCCTCTCAGGGGTGTCCTCTCTTCTGAAAGTTCATCTATGGTCACCTGAGATTGAAGAAAGCACAGAAGAACTAAATCCTGCATTGGCAGAGGGGGCACCGAACAGCTTTTGTCTCTGCTCTCATTGCTGGGATTTCCATACCATGCTAGTCAAAATGGCACACAGTAGCATTCCTCGACTTCTCTGCATGCAGCAGCCTCAAGAGCTACATGCCAGGCTGTGGAAGAGCAAATCTAAGAGCAGACTCCGCAGGTAGCTGCACAGAGCAGAGAGAAGGAAAGCTTCAGAATTCCCTTTGCTCAGTCAAGTGCAAGGAACTATGCACCCTGCCCCAGCAAGTAGCAGGTTGTTTCCGTTTCGCTTGCTGAGGTTATTTATGCCAAGCCCTTCCTACCACCCTGCCCTCCCCCAGCTCAGCAGAGAGATTTGCTGGGGCTAAGGGAGACTCTGGTTCTGTGCAATGTGAATGTGAGAAGCCAGCCCTGAAGTGGCCTGTATCACATCTGTTGAGTTCTTTCTGCAAAACAGGATTAAATCCCCCTGCCCCACTGCTGAGGGGAATTCCAGCAGCTTCCTGGGAACATGCACTGTTCATATTCATTGGCAACACAGATGAGTTCATTGCATAATTACTCAAAACACCATGCCTTATTTGGCCCAACTGCTTGGCTGCACTGCTGGAGATAGTGCTTATAGGATGGCAGTTTGCTTTAGCTCATGGTAACTGTAAGGATGTCAGCATTGTAACACATTTCTTTACTATTAAGGAGACAGATTTACAACCTATACGACCCCACTGAGGTCAAAGGTATTGACAAGTACTATGAGACTGTCGGCCTATAGCCCATTTGGGCCCTGGGCTTCAGAGGTGTAAAAGTCATGTAAACTCAGTATATGCTACAAGTGAAAGCCAAGACCAGCTGAGAGCACAGAAAGTGAATGTTACCTGGCTGCAGAAACTCAGATCCTCACCACTTGATCTTCATGAGAATCTGTCTATTTGTGGGGCCCATGACACACAACTGAGCTACTCCAGTTCCACCAGGAGATTGCTGGAACATTAACCAATACTTACAATAACCAATTCACTATAATTCTGAAGTGAACTTCAGTTTTGTTTGTTAGCCAGCACCACTTCTATGGAGAAAACTCACTGGAGCTAAAGAATGGGTCATACCCTCTAACATACTTTTGCCAGTTTATCTTGATTTTGAGTTTTCAAATAAGCTGTTTGTCAGAATTGATGACACTGATTTTTTTCTTTAAAATAGAAGAGTGTCTGAATTTCCTAGGAATCTCACATTAAATTACATCGAGAGAGAGAGAATGACGAGTATTGCTGTGTTTTCCTTGTCCTAGAAAAGAAGGAAGCTCAGATAGGCTTAGAATTGCAGGGGTCAGTCTATAGGTCTCAACATAGGTCACCCAGCATGGTCCTGAGAAAGAGGGAACGGTGGTCAAACACTGCTTGTAAATGTGAGCACAGCAGGCTAACCTTTGGACCACTAACACACACGAGGAGGTGACAGACCAGGGTTACACTAGACAGGCTCTGCCTCAGGCTTACTGCTGACCCTGGAGTGGCCCCCTAGAATTGCTCTACCCCTTTCAGAACCTCCTTTTTCTTCTTCTACCCGCTGCTCCCCTCCTGCTCACACAGTTACAATGCAGCTGTTCTTTCAACTTTCCCCTTCAATAGGTCTCATTGAAAGTCCCATTCCAAGGGCAAGGCTCTTTCTGTTCACGCAGGATCAGGCACACCTCACACCCACTGCCCTGATCCTGTCACTATTGCACTGACTCAGGCAGCCACATAGTTAACTGCCCAAGGAGCACCACCCTGCAGCAGTTGGCAAGGGAACCCAGAATCACTTTCTGCTCTAAGTTCCAGCCCAGGGGTTTTCACCACGCAGTCAGGCTTGCATCTGCCCTGATCACAATGTTCTCATCCCTGGACTACTTCTTACCTTCTACTCATTCCAATCAGACCCGTCTCTCCTAGAGCCTACCAGATCTCAATGATGACAGCACACTGACTGCTACTCTCCATCTACCTACCTACCAACTAATGTTCCCCTCTAGTAGTTTTCCATCCACATGCAGAATAAGTTTTATATATGCACCAAGGCACACATGAATGTGCACCACCCCTACAAACACACAACCCAGCAAGGCACTGTCTGTTAATCAGCTGACCAGTACTTGCATTTCTCCTCAGAAGGTATCCTAGCAAGTTCACTCACCTCCTCCCTGTCTTGTGGCTTTATGTAAGACCCTCCTCATCCCACACAGGTGAATTTGCTTCCCACGGCCTCCTCCTCATCTAACCTTTTCCCCCATTAAAATAGCCATTCAATTGGCTGATTTGGACCATATGACTTAATTTGGCTTTCTCAAGGCCTGTGTGTAGAGTACACTCTATTGTAGGCTCATTCTGCAATGTGTGGATCTGGACCCAAACTTCCTCAAGAGGCTGAGAGTGTTTGAGTTTTTAAGTTGGTTCAACGTATTATAGAAAAAGGGACAAATTGCAACTCTAGATCCAGACGTGAACTTTCCCTAATTTTGGGGCTAATTGGTTCAGGATTTGGAGTGAGGCATGACTACTCTTGTGATATTAAAAGCTCTAGGCTGCTTTCCATATAGGTCTTTAGCCACCTACATGGGGAATACCCATTTGGTAATAGAGAACTTTCCAATTTGGCAGACAGTGGTATAATAAGATTCACTGGATGGAAGTTGAAGCTAGACAAATATAGACTAGCAGTAAGTCACTGATATTTAACCATGAGAGTAAGTAACCACTGGGATCACTTAGCAAGTGTCATGCTGAATTCCTTGGAGATTTTTAAAACAAGACTTTGGGGAAAAAATCCACACACATACACATATAATTGACTGTGATCAGTTAAGGGAAGTAGGGTTATATAATGCAAGGTATCAAACTCATTGATCACCTTGATTCCTTCTGGCCTTTCAGTCTATGAATATGTTCGTAGATGATCTTCCACAGAATACAAATATCTCAGGTAGCTGTTGGTGTGGAGGCATTAAACCAAAACTGACCAGTCAGCACTCTGTCCTCTTCACTTTGTTCAGCCACGTCATCACAATATACATATATGATAAGAAGAACATAAAGTTTGCTGATAACTTCAGCCTGAGTGAAGGACTCAGGGGGAAAAAAAGCAGGAATGCTGCTCAGAGAGATGACTTAATGTTGCCTAGCTCCCAGCTCCCTTGTACTTATTAGTACACAAATGTCTTTAATTACATGATTACATACTGCTTTTTCATTGTATCCCCAAGAGAAGAGTTGAAAAGGGCAGGGAGAGGACATACCCTTAGGTTGTGCTTACACTTGCATTCCTGTTTCAAAAGAGGCATGCAAATGAGGGAAATCAAAATGCAAATGAGGTGTAGATTTACATATCGGGCACCTCATTTGCATATTCTCCTTTCAAAAGCACTTCTTTTGAAAGAGAAAAAGTAGTGCAGATGCAGCTCTTTCAAAAGTAAACCCTATCTGCGAAAGAGCCCTTCTTCCTGAAACAAAATAGGAAGAAGGGTTCTTTTGAAGATGGGGTTTACTTTCGAAAGAGCTGCATCTATACTGCTTATTGTCTTTCAAAAGAAGCACTTTTGAAAGGAGAATATGCAGATAAGGCACCAGATATGTAAATCTGCATTTTCGATTTCTCTCATTTGCCTGCCTCTTTCGAAAGAGGAATGCAAGTGTAGACACAGCCTTAGTGTTAGCAGAGATCACAGCAACAACCATGTCAAACACTGTGGGGTAAACAATGCTTTGTTTAAAAACAATGTTTCTTCTTGAGTCTCATAGAAGAGTTTAAAAGGAAGGAAAGGAAATTGGTGATCCAAAAAGGCACAACAGCTACTGGACAGATTAGAGTAGGAGATGGAGTTTCCTGCACCCTCGGATCTCTAAGAATTACAGAAAAAAATTGAAAATAAAATTGAGTAAGAATGAAAGCGATAGGTACTAACCTGATCTCGCTGGATACTCCCCAGGAGGTAAGTCCAGCTTATGAACAACCGGCCTTTTCCTTTAAAAAAATGTGCACTACTTGATGCAGCTTTCCCAGGTACATATGCCTTGCGAAGTAGCCTAGTGTTTTCAAGTTGTGGCCTGTGGACAGCTAGAGTCAGCACAGCACCACCTCACATTCCTCTGTCCCAAGCCATGCTTTCACTTGGGTCACTAATTTGTTTTGTTGTTAGTCTGGCGGTGAAAGGCAGTAGAGACCTTGTCTATTAATTTTGACCTGTAAAGTGCCATGGCACGATCACAATGATAGACTGGTAACATTTACAGTACATGTTCCAGCAGCCAAGGCATGAGTAACATATTTAAGTGAATTCTCTCATAAAGTCTTTAAAGTTTCCCTCTCCCTTACTTCTACATCATCTACGTGTGATTAATGCAGCCAGTGCCTTTCCACTCCATTTTTGTTCTGTTCTTTGAAGCCCTCTTTTGAAGCATATTCCTCTGAATTCCAGCTATCAGTTCACTGAGACAGGGTGCTCACTTCTTTAATCTCTTTGGTAATTGTCAGGCTTGAAACTCCTCACTGCCAAGAGCATGGTAGTATCCCATATGGAATAAAAGTCGATGGTTGTCCATTACTCAGCAGATGAGTACTCAGCTCCACTCAGGAAAACCTATCACTGATGCCAGCACTCACAGGAGGAGCTTTCAGCAGGGAAAACAAAGAATGAGTAGGCCATGGAGCATGACTTAATTTTTCACCCTAACACTGGTCCCTCTGGGGTGGTGAATTGAGGCACACACATGAGGAAGATAAAAGGAGGCTTTCACTGGCCTTGACTCTGCTGTGCCTGGTCTGAGGACAGATGGAAAGCTTCAGTCTCTGACACTGGAACCCTGGCACCTGCTAATAAAGAACCACTTCCTAATTTTAATGCACACCCTTATAATACAGGTTGTAGCTCTAAAAACCAGGATTCTTTGGTCCAGTAACATACATGATGTGGTAGGGCCATGAATGCTTCTGCACCAGAATGCCCCAGGCTTGAGACAGTAGAAGCAGGCTGGCATAAGGCAGCTTGGCCAAGGCCAGCATCCAGTTGCGTGGCCAGAGCTGCGGCCAGGGCTGAAGCCCATTGCAGCAGGACCCCAGACAGAGCAAGACAGTTTTGTGTCCTATGTTTCAAAAAGGTTTGCAATATTTTCCCCCCCAAAAAAATGCAAAATTTCCTAAGTTTTGGTATGTCTGTTGTTTCCCTGTTGTGTTACTCTGTCCAGCACAACAAAGGAGGTCTGAGAGTTTTCTTCTTTACTGTATCCCTCTTGTCTTGTTTTTCTTTTTTACTATTCTATAACTTTTCAAAAATGCCTAAACTTACAAAGCAACAAAAGAAACTCTGTAACGCTGCTGTTCTGCAACTTTTCCAATACTGAAGAAGTTTTGAAAAGTTAGAATAGAAAACAAAGGAAACAAAGGGAACACTCCCCACCCAAGCCTAGTCAGTATTAATTTTCTTGCATTCACTGGCAAAAATACAGAGTCTAATATTTCAAACAATTTTAGTTTGAAACAAATATTTTCATGTTGTTTCGTTTAGAAATTCCTTGTCCCAAAATTGAAAGAGTTAGTCCAACTTGATACATGCCTATTTTTCAAATGAAACCCTCTTTTCTGAACAGCAACTGTTGACCAGGTCTAACTGCAGTACTATGTAGTGCATTCCAAACCAGAGACTGAAAGTGACTGGTCTATGTGCATTGTGCAAACTAAGAGGAATTCAAAATATAAACACAGAGCATGACTATAAGGAGTAAAATTAGTTCTTAAAAATGGTATTTCAATTTTCCTAATATAAAGTATTATGAATTGCTTGTGGGCAAAAGACTTTTTTTTTTAAAACAGAGGGTGTCCCTATGAATTATTTATGTGGCCTATTCGATAGCTCTGGTCCAATGGATTGGTGTCTGAGTAAAAATCTTTGTCAATACCATTGCCACTCAGTCGCAGTTGGAGTGGTCTTCACCTAAACTGCCAGACTGACATGTCTGGAAAGCAACAAAGCAAACCCATTCATATTTTGCCCTCCTAGTCAGCTTTCCAAATCCTCCCTAATGTGTGGCTTCAGAGGATGAGGAAGTTGAGAAAACCTGCTTTAGTTCCTCCTTTAAAAAAAAAAACTAGGCAACTACTTACAAAAATTCCCTTCCTGCTTATTTTTAACCCTAGTTGCTCTGGAACAAAAATACCCCTGTGTACTTTGTTCATGATCAATAAGAAATGGAATTACCCTGGAAACAGACACACAAAACCCTCAGTCCAAGAAGATCTGCTTTTTGGTTCCCTTGAACTTATGAGAGAACCACCATCAACAGGGCCTGATTCTAAGGTCTTGCCTATGGCAACATGTAATGAGTATGTAAGCTGACCTGGAACGATTCCTTGGCTCTTGTCCCCTATTACCCCTCCACTACTTAAGATAGATTGATGACATCTTTATGATTTGGACCCATGGTATAGAGACTCTACAAGAATTCCACAAAGACTTTAACAATCTGCACTCCACCATCAGCTTATGCCTTGACTACTCCATGTGAGAGATACATTTCCTAGACACTATCGTACAAATCAAGGATGGTCTGATTGGTACCACACTGTACCAGAAACCCACTGATAGCTGTACTTACCTACATGCTTCCAGCTTCCATCCTGCACACATAACTAGATCCATTGTTTACAGTCAAGCCCTTAGGTATAATCACATTTGCTCTGATCCTACTGACAGAGACCAGAAACTACAAGATCTTTACCAAATATTCATAAACCTGAATTACCCATCAGGAGAAATAAAAAACCAAATCGACAGGGCCAGACGAATACCCAGAGACCAGCTACTCCAAGATAGGCCCAAAAAAGCCAAGAACAGAACACCACTGGTCATCACCTACAGCCCCCAACTCAACCCACTGCAATGCATTATTAAAGACCTACAACCTATCCTTAATCAGGATGCCACAATCCAGAAGGCCCTAGGTGACAGGCCTGTTCTATCCTACAGACAACCTCCCAACCTTATGAGGATTCTCACCAACAGCCACAGTCTATACTGCAGGAACACCATTCCTGGGACTTTTCCTTGCAACAAAGCCCACTGCCAGCTTTGTCCACATATATTTTCTGGAGACACCATCACTGGACCTAACCAGGTTATTCACAGAATCATGGGCACATTCTCATGTTCCTCAACTAACATCATATATGCCATCATGTGCCAACAATGCTCAGATTCTTTGTATATTGGACAGACTTCAAACTCTCTCAGACAAAGAGTTAATGGGGACAAAACAGACATAAAAACACCCTGATCCACAAACCTGTTAGCTGGCATTTCAATGGAGTGGGCCATTCTGTTAATGACTTAAGAGTTCGCATCTTACTGAAGAAGAATCTTCACTCTGCTTTGGAAAGAGAGACTGCTGAACTCCCTTCTATATTCAAATTCGACACATTAACACGTGGTTTGAACTGGGATGGGAATTTTCTGGGACACTATAGGGGCTCATTTGCATACTTGGCTTAATCTAATTCTTGACTCCCCCTCGCTTCTGCCCCTCTGCTCTCTGATTTGCTCACCTGGATAATTTTTTTTTCTGATTTGTCCACCTTGATTCCTGTTTTTGGTTCTCTGTGCCTTAAATATTGAGTCTGTTCTGGTATGGCTATGGTCTGAAGAAGTGGGTCTGTCTCACAAAACTCACCTAATAAATTATTTGGTTCGTCTTTAAGGTGCTACTTGACTGCTTTTTTGTTTTGATAGTATGTAACCTGTGAGCCATTGCTCCCCCAGGTATAAGTAGCAGCATAGATGGTGAGGCACTACTTAGAAGACTAAAAACACATCTGAATCCAGTGGGTACGTCTTCTACATGCCCAAGCAGTACTATTTTTAGCAATGTAGTGTTCCACTTCTAATTTCCTTCTCTAACAATAGAAATGTTCAGAGCGCAGGGTATGGCTCTAGTGGCAGGGATCTGCCGGAGCCTTTCTGTTCTACCTCCCTAGTGCCTCAGGCTTTCACTGCTGCCTGTAGCTATGTACTGCAGCATAGACACAGCCTGCAATTGGGAAAAGGTTCAGAAAGGGGTAATGCAAATGATTAGGGGTATGGAGCAGCTTCTGTCTGAGGAGAGATTAATAAAACAGGCTTTTCAGCTTGGAAAAAGGGACAACTGAGGAGGGATACAATAGAGGTCTAGAAACTCATGACTGGTTTAGCAAAAGTAAATAAGGAAGTGCTATTTATTCTTCAAACCACAAGAAGGAGGGGTCACCAAATGAAATTAAAAAGTGGCAGGTTTAAAACAAGCAAAAGTAAATATCTTCACACAAGGGGAGTCAACCTGTGGAACTCTTTGCCAGAGGATGTTGTGAAGGTCAAAACAGAGCTAGTTAAATTCAGGGAGGGTAGGGCCATCAAAGGCTATTAGTCAGGCTGTATAGGGATGGTGTCCCTAGCCTCTGTTTGCCAGAAGCTGGGAACAGGTGATAGGGACAAGTCCACTTCTGGTATGAGAAATATTACTGTTATCTTTTAGGGGTCACCAAATGAAATTGAGGGTAACTAAATGAAATTAATAGGTAGCAGATTTAAAACAAACAAAAGGAAGTATTTCTTCATGCAACATACAGTCAACCTGTGGAGCTCCTTGCCAGACAATGTGGTGAAAATCAGGACTTTAACAGGGTTCAAAAAAAGAGCTAGATAAAATCATGGAGGATAGGTCCATCAATGGCTATTAGCCAGGATGGATAGGAATGATGTCCCCCTATTTGTCAGAAGCTGGGAGTCGATAGCAGGGGACGGATCACTTGCTGACTACCTGCACTGTTCATTCTCACTTGTACCTCTGGCATTGGTCATGTCTGAAGACAGGATACTGGGCTAGATGGAGCTTTGGTGTGACCCAGAATGGCTGTTCCTGTGCTCTTCATTGTGGCGTACAGCTACACATACCCTCCATACTGCTACCCATGTAGCCACGGCTTCAGTTACATGCTGGTCTTTTTACACCACTCTGGCAGCATAAAGAGGTACTCAAATAGGCTATGCTTATGCAGAGTTAAAGCCACTTTACTCTGCCCAGAGTGATGAAATGGGGAGTTAATGTAACCTAATCAGGCCCTCATTTTCTAGCTGATAAATGGCCTCATTCTGCAATCCTGTTGAATACTTCAATTGAAATCAGAGACTACTCAAAGTGAGGTACAGTAAAACCACAAAATAAGTGACTTCAAGTTGTGCATAACTCACTTTAACGCAAGTTAAGCACAACTTGAAGCTGCTCTGTGGCTGTCAGCCTGCCTAGCTGTCAGCACCTAGGCAGGCTAAGAGCCTCTTCTCCCTGCCTTCCCCCAGCTGCACGGCTGTCAGCCTGACAATGGTGCCACTGGGGGAAGGCAGGGAGAAGGCTTTTAGTTGGTCCATTCCCCAGGTCCCACAAGCAGCGGGGAGACAGGAACTGGGCTGCAGCCTAGTTCCCAGCTTCCTGCCACTCTCAGAACCAGGAAACTGACCAGCCCTTGTGGTCAGCTCCTGCAGTCCCAGGGGAGCTGAGAACTAGGCTGCAGCCTGGTTCCTGTCTCCCCACCAACTTGCACACAAAACCTGGCGTAACTCAAAGATTTACTATACTACTTAACTGTGAAGTGGCCAAATGGGGCCCTACACATTTGCTTTCAAATGAGTAAGGATGTCTATGTGCAGCATTTCCAGTCCAGGGAGCCTTCTAGTGAATTTAGGATTCCATTCCAGTGAAGCTTAAAATACAAGCCAGATTTTAAGAAATGAGGCTTGATTCAATTCAATTATGTTGATTTAAATCCAGAGTAATTCAGGACTTGTTTGCACAGGAAAGCTTTGATAGTTGTACCAGTATAATTACACTGACATAGTTAAATCAATACATTTATACTGCTATCCCTGCTGATGTGCATATGGTTATCCTAGTTTAAGAGTTTCAGTTTAGCTTAAATCCTTTCCAAAACAACATAAGCTAAACAAACAAACTAAACACTAGCCATGGGGTTGGCAGCCAAAATAGCAATCATCATCATTGCCCTTTACGCTTACTGGCGTGTCAGGCAGCAACAAAAGTCCTTCACTTCTGTCTGTCACTGAGCAGCTTCTCAATAGTGCCCCAAGTGTGATTCATGCTCTTCATTTCTACTTCAACAATCCGGCATCATGTTATTTTGGGTTGTCCTCATTTCCGCTTCCTTTCAGGGGTCCAGTGCACCACAGTCTTTGGGATGGAGCTTTCATCTTTCCTGAGTACATGCCCAATCCATCTCCAGCATTTCTTCATAATGATGGTGGCCATGTCATCTTGCTTGCATCTTGTGAGCAAGTTCTGATTTGAAATTATTCTTGTCCAAAAATTACGGAGGATCCTCAGAAGGCTTCTGGTGTGAAAGGATGACAATTTATTGAGATCATACTCTGTCACCCGCCAGCATTCTGCTCTATATAATAATGTTGATAAGAGACAGCTTTGATAAAGTGTGGATGATGTACTGTGATTATTTCTGGCTTTGCTGAGTCTGCTCTGGATATTGCTTCTGATGCCTCCATCTCATCTGATGATACTACCCAAGTATGTAAAGTTCTCTGTGACAGGTAGGTCATGATCGATCTTGACTGATGCTGATGCCTCAGTGTTTAGGGCCACGACTTCTGTCTTCTTCTGGTTTACTCTTAGTCCAGCCCAATTTCCGAAGGTATCGAGTTGATTTGTCTTCTCTTGCATATGATGATGTGCATGGGAGAGCAGCACGAGGTCATCAACAAAATCAGGGTCCTCTAGCGTGGAGCAGGTGGTCCATCTGACACCTCTTGGCTCATCTTCTGTTGTACACTGCAAAACCCAGTCTATGACTAAGTTAGAGAGCATCAGAGACATGATGCATCCCTGTCTTACTCCAGTCTTAATTTCAAAGCGCAGGTCATTGTTTCCTATGCTACGTGTGAAATTGTTATAAAATCGAATAATGAGATGTACTACTTGTTGTGTTATTCAGTATGCTTTCAAAATATCCCAAAGACTATCCCTATGAATGCTGTCAAAGGCTATTTCGAAACAAACAAAGTTGATGAACAACCATCTCTGCCATTCAGTGATGTTATGCGGTACAAAAATTTGATCAACACACCCTCTTCCTTTGCGAACTTGATATAAATGCAAAGGATTGGGTCCATTCAGTTTGAAATTCCTCATTTTCATCTTCCATTTTCCTCTTTTTTGAAGCCATTCCAATGCTACTTTAATTATGACAATTTTATTTCACATTTAATTTCAGTTTTCATTCTTAAAATCCGTGTTGCCCTTCACAGCGGGAATGTTGCAGATTTCCTTGTCCTTTTCAAAATCAAGACTTTATTAGCAGCATGATCAAAACACAGATACAGTATATCCCACAATGCACTGCACATATTAAAAGGGGATTTAGCTAACATTTTGAGATCTCATATTATTTGCTATTTAGGTATAAGTTGTTCATTGTTGGACATCTAGACATTCACCATTTATTGAAAATAATCAGAAAGGCTTTTTTTTCTCTTTTACTTTGCAATTATAGTATTGGGAGCCACAAAGAAGTCCTTAAAGAGCCATATGCAGCTCCAGAGCCACAGGTTGCAGACCCTTGCACTAGCTACTTACACTCATATAAACTGAGTGTAAATGTACAGTGCAATAGTTTATACAAGTATAATTCCCTATGGGGGTGGAGCTCTCTTATGCTTGAATAACAACTATATTGCAAATTCACACTGCACTTTATACTGGCATAAATCAATTAAGAACTTGTCTGCAAAGGCAGTTAAGCGACAGTACTCTGCACTGATGCCATTGTAACAGAATGTAAAACTGACCATTTGTACAGTGAGAGAGCCGGGTGGAGTTGCTCGCAAACAGGAAATCTTCAGGTCTGAGGGTTTAACACCTCTATCACTGTGCTTGCACCATTACAGCAAGGGGATGTCACGCATTTACATACATACATTGCTAAACATAGGCTTTTGCTTATAGCTGGGATTCCTGTACGTTGCATATGGAGGTATACATGTCAGATCTTAGGAAACTGTAACTCTGTGACTGTATCTACACTAGCACCCCCCTTTTGAAAGGGGGATGATAATGAGATACATTGGGATATTCTAATGAGGCACTGCAATGAATATGCAATGCCTCATCAGCATAATGGCGTCCGCAGCACTTCAAAAGTGCCGCTTTCGATCATGCACAGCTCATCTACATGGGGTCCTTTTTGAAAGAACCCTGCAGACATTCAAATCCCCTTATTCCTATTTGGTTATAGGAATAAGGGGATTTTGAAGCGTGCTGGGTCCTTTCAAAAAGGACCCCATGTAGATGAGCCACACGCGATCGAAAGCGGCACTTTTGAAGTGCCGTGGATGCCTTTATGCTGATGAGGCATTGCATATTCATTGCAGTGCCTCATTAGCATATCCCAAAGGCTACGTCTACACTAGCCCCAAACTTCGAAATGGCCATTTGCGTGGCCATTTCGAAGTTTACTAAGGAAGCGCTGAAATGCATATTCAGCACTTCATTAGCATGCGGGCGGCCACGGCGCTTCAAAATTGACGCGGCTCACCGCCATGCGGCTCATCCCGACAGGGCTCCTTTTCGAAAGGACCCCGCCTACTTCGAAGTCCCCTTATTCCCATCAGCTCATGGGAATAAGGGGATTCGAAGTAGGCGGGGTCCTTTCGAAAAGGAGCCCCGTCTGGACGAGCCGCGCGGTGGCGAGGCGCGTCAATTTCGAAGTGCCGCAGCCACCCGCATGCTAATGAAGCGCTGAATATGCATTTCAGCGCTTCATTAGTAAACTTCGAAATGGCCACGCAAATGGCCATTTCGAAGTTTGGGGCTAGTGTAGACACGGCCAAAGTGTCTCATTAGCATCCCCCTTTCGAAAGAGGGGGTGCTAGAGTAGACACAGCCTGTAGGTTTAATGCCCATGCAGTGCTCCCAGTCACTGGAGCCCAGCACTAAAATAAGGCTGATCTGAAGAATTTTGAGTAACTCGTTTTTTGCAATGGGTCTTAAATCTAAGCAGAATACTCAGCACCTATCCACCACTTTTTCATTTTCAAAGTTCTCTACAAAAAGTTACCATAGCAGTTCAAAGAGCGGCACAAAAGTGAATGTTAGCGATGCTGGTGATTTCACACAAAAAATGACCAGCACTTAAACACATAATATGCTTCTGAATGTGTGGACAGAATATAAGGCCATTAGTAAAGCAACTAGCTCAAGAGAGGTCAGAACTCCTGTGAAGATCCCTTCAACTAAGCCTTCATTAAACATGGAAGAAGAGAAGTGCATGTCCATCTGCCGGATTTTTCATCCTAAAAAACTATGTAATGTATCCCATCAGCTAATGCTTAAGGAGCAAACTAAAGCTAGATTCCAGTGCATTTTAAATGGTAGCCACCCTAAATAATACATTTAGCCTCTGGACAAGAAGAAAAATGGCTCAAATCCAATCTGTTGCTGGGCTGAGTAAGCACGAGGTGCTCAGTGTGTTGAACAGTTTCTGCTTTTTCGCTTGTGCATCGTGAGTGAGATTGCTTGGAGATGACAAAAAAGAGAAACATTTTTGGCAACTAGGATGTAATGCTGAGCCAGCTCACAGGCTGCAACTTTGCCAAATGTGTCTGTGTCACTTGGGGCAATGTGATTCTGCATAGGAGACTGAGGGAGATTTGCAAAACAGTATTGCAGGTAGCCTACAAAGCTGGGACGTGGCCAGCCTCTTGGTGTTTGCTCTTGCTTGGTTAAGTTTCCAAAGCACCTCTGTGCTTGATCTGATTCAAAGATAGCCTAGTTCTCAGATAGCTGCATTGCACCAACAGACTCCTGCTTTATGAAGTGCAGTAAACTGCCACTTTACATGATTTTGACATACACATTAATTGTAATAATGTGAAAGTCAAAATCCCGGGCTCCAGCCACCCGCTTCCCCTAGCTCAGGGAAACGGGTGGCTGGAGCCTGAGGGGGCCAAGGCTTCCCCTTGGTTTTCCCCAACTGGGGGGAACCAGAGCGATGCTTCTGCTCCTGGGAGGAAGGTGGGGAGAAGCCCCTCAGCCCCTGGGAGATGGGAACCAGGCACATGCCTAGTCAGTTTCCCAGTTCCTGCAAGCAATGGGGAGCTGGAAAACTGACCGGCCGCTGCTGTGCCTGGCTCCCAGGGACTCAGAGGAGGAGGGGTCCCCTCGCCCAATTTACCCAAAATTTGAGTTACGGGTGTGTGTAAGAGGAACTCAACCCCCATGTAATTCAGGGTTTTACTGTATAGTTTATGGTATTTTCAAAATGGTGGGGAGCAGCCTTTGGTGAATCAGCTATTTGCTCTTTGGAGCAGGTTGCGTACCTGTGCGCATAGGGCACAGTGCATCTCCAGCTGTAGGTGTTGATGGTGCACTGATTTGGAGTGCAGTCTATCAGCTCTCCTCTGGATTTGATCACAGCCGCAAAGAGAGAAAAAAGCTAACAAAATAATCCTGCAGCCCACAAAAGAATCAGGACTGTGCCAGACCAAATAGCCTAACTGTTGTAGAAGTCCAGGCTAAGCACCCTGACACTAATGAAAAGCAAAGCTAAGATGGTACCTCCACCTCCAAAGAGTCCAGCTGGCAGCAGATCACTATCAGCAAGGGAGCTCTGAACTCTAGCTGTGCTTCTGAGTTCTACCCTCTCTCGGGCTTGGTTCCACCCTTTTAAGAAGCTACTCCTCTCCAGGTGCCATAGGCTTCACATGTGTGCTGATCTGGGGTTGTTGCATACAGAGCTTTTGAACACCTCCCTGAGCAGAGCAGGCACCTGCCTCACCATAATATAACTCCACTACCCAAGAGGGAACTTGGGCTCTCCACAACCAGAGCAGATCCAGATTCCCCCACTTCCTGTGAAAAGAAGCCCACATTGCCAGGCTTTTGTCTAGTATGACCTTGTACCTTAAAATTATAGGACTGAAGAACCAAGTAGTGCTGCATAGCATGGGTGCTTGTCTCTTTCCTCCTTTTGAGCTGCAGGTGGCGGACATGGTTGCAACAAGGGAAAAGGGGCTACCCAGAGAATAATGGCCCTTTTGATGGCTCGAGCCTCTTTTTCAATGACAGAGTGGAGCTTTCCCCAGAGGAGCAGCTTCCTCATCAGCACCATTTCTCCTGACAGGACAGCACCAAGGCCTGCATCTGAGGCATTGTCTGTAAAATGAACCGTTCCTTCATTCCCTCAATCCAGTGTGGTCTGCAATTCCTCCCGTACAGTCTAATGCATCTTCTGCAGTAAGAGCAAAGGGATCTCTGTAGCCCACTGACCCAGAACTGTCTCCCTGAGGCAGTGCATCAGCTGGGTCTGACCTGGTACACAAGAAGCTACATGAGAGAAGGCCTTGACAAGGGGTAAAACTGAAGCTCATTGTTCAGGTGGGAGTTCTGCGTGCATCTGTACCAGCCTTGGAGGAATGGGTGTTTGGAGCCTCAGCTCTCACTCTGGCAGATAAAGAGTTATTAACATCTTTTCTCTGGTTTTTCAGTGCTTAAGCAAGTTCCCATGTTGGAACCTAATTTCTTTTTGCCTCCCAGGTAGGTGCATTTTATGGTCCACAAGGCCAACTTGACGAGCCCCTTCAAAAGGTCCTTGCACCTGGCAAGCCATTGAGGTTCTGTACTGGGAAGCAGTTGTTGCAACCCCAAGGCCAGAAGGGCTGTAGACATTCACCTGGTTATATGTCTGTCCTTGTACCTGCTTGGCTCTCAAACATATTTTCAACACCAAAAGCTCCTGGCTTCTTGTGATGCACCCTGAGTTTGATAACACATTGGGTCCTGCTGGATGCCTTGGGTCCTGTTTTGGCAGCTCTGCCTAAGGGTTCTGACATTCCTTGAAGCTGTCACCAAATAAGTGCTCAAAGGGGGATAATGCTGTGGAAGCTGGTGCTAACTCTTTTAGAGCAAATAAAAGGGGAAGAAGTACCCAGTACCAATGGTAGGGACAAATAGCCCCAGTTTGTCATTTTCACATCTCCGTCTTGGTTTTGTTGACTTCTCACTAACTGTCCAGCTGCAGATGACAAACGGAGGGTTTTAGTGACTTGATTTTCAAAAAGAAGCATAGCTCCTGCATCTCCTGGGATGTAAAGTTAGTTCTCTGCCCCCACCAGGATTTCTCAGGGATCACCACTGAAGATATGAGTTCCACAAGTGCTGGGGTCACTTCAGTCATCTTTGCAGTGGGCAGTGTAATGCCTTCTGGTACTGTGTGTTATAACTTAGAATCACAAGAATGTATTGGTATCACCCCACACTTTTCTCCAATGGATCCGAGATATTCACCGCAATTGGTTCAAAACAAGTTTTTATTTAGGGAAGCAGCATCAAGGGGGCCTTGGGATGGTAAATTGGAAAGCAGGACTAGAGGCACATTGGTCTTTTGACTTCAAGGGGGGAAGCCAGACCAGTAGGAATGTGGTAACTTTGGACAAGCTATTCTCCCAGTCTAATTACCCAGCACGAGGGATTCCATGTGCTAGACGCTATAGTTAGGGTACCAGTAATGGGTCCTCACTTCCCCAGTTTATTTTATCTTGCTTGTTGTAGTATGGGGGGAATGGATGAGTGTTCATGTTGCACTCCCCATCCGTACCAACCTGAAGCTGAGGAAGCCAATGATCCAACCAGCAGATCAAATTTGGTGATGAATCCTGGTCTCTGGCCACCTGACGCATGCTGAATATATGCTAAAAAGAATACGTAGTTTAAGCATTCTCCTGAGATTATGAGAGGGGGATCTGTTTTATGTGATGGGCTTCTGTAACCTCATCATTTCCAGCAGCAATTTAATCATAGGCCCAGCTCATTTTTTGCTCACGGAGAAAATATGTCAAGAGTCAGAAATTCCCCAGTGACCAATCCTGTCTGTGACCTGGTAGACGTCCTGGGGAACCTCAAATTCTCTTTAAAGTGGTTCCTTGCTTGTCCTAATCTGCCTAGTACCTCTGGCATCAGACCTGCTCCAGGTGCTGGCACTGAGCCTGTGGCCCCAGTCTCCAAATTTCCTAGTTAAGAACATAAGAACATAAGAATGGCCATACTGGGTCAGACCAAAGGTCCATCAAGCCCAGCATCCCATCTGCCGACGGTGGCCAATGCCAGGTGCCCCAGAGAAGGAGAACAGAAGACAATGATCAAGTGATTTATCTCCTGCCATCCATCTCCTGCCCCCTTGTTATGAAGGCTAGGGCACCATACTTTATCCTTGGCTAATAGCCATTTATGGACCTAACCTGCAAAAATTTATCAAGCTCTTTTTTAAACCCTAATAGAGTCCTAGCCTTCACAGCCTCCTCGGGCAAGGAGTTCCACAGGTTGACTGTGCGCTGTGTGAAGAAAAATTTCCTTTTATTAGTTTTGAACCTACTACCCATCAATTTCATTTGGTGTCCCCTAGTTCTTGTATTATGGGAAAAGGTAAATAATTTTTCTATATTCACTTTCTCCACACCATTCATGATTTTATATACCTCTATCATATCGCCCCTCAATCGCCTTTTTTCCAAACTGAAAAGTCCCAGTCTCTCTAGCGTCTCCCCATATGGGACCCTTTCCAAGCCCCTAATCATCTTAGTCGCCCTTTTCTGAACCTTTTCTAATGCCAATATATCTTTTTTGAGGTGAGGAGACCACATCTGCACGCAGTACTCGAGATGTGGGCGTACCATAGTTTTATATAGGGGAAGTATGATATCTTTTGTCTTATTATTGATCCCTTTTTTAATAATTCCTAACATCCTATTTGCCTTACTAACTGCCGCTGCACACTGCGTGGATGTCTTCAGAGAACTATCCACTATAACTCCAAGATCCCTTTCCTGATCTGTCGTAGCTAAATTTGACCCCATCATGTAGTACGTGTAATTTGGGTTATTTTTTCCAACATGCATTACCTTACACTTACCCACATTAAATTTCATTTGCCATTTTGCTGCCCAATCACTCAGTTTGCTGAGATCTTTTTGTAGTTCTTCACAATCCCTTTTGCTTTTGACTGTCCTGAACAACTTGGTGTCATCTGCAAACTTTGCCACCTCACTGCTTACCTCATTTTATAGATCATTGATGAACAAGTTGAACAGGATCGGTCCCAGGACTGAGCCCTGGGGAACACCACTAGTTACAAATAATGTCCCAAACATAACACCACTCCCAACCAATAACCAATAACAACAGGACAGTCAATATGGAGGACAGAGCTCCTGGGAGAACAGTTAAATGTATTCATCTGCTGTGATGGTCCTTCACATCCCTGTGAGTGCACTGGAGGAAGATTGTCTCAATGCAATTCCTTCTGCCCTGACCAAGAGAGTCTGTACTAAAGGCTGACTACATCCAGGTTCAAGAGACTTGGTGCTTTCATCCTATTTGTCCATACACGGAATTTTATTTTGATGATTCCTTTCCTCCATGCTTTGCTGTCTCTTAGCCGCACTTTGGCATATTACAGTTTGTAAGGGGGTGTTCTCGTGAGATGCGTCTTAGTTCCCCATACAAGAAACAGGTCAACACATTTTGGTCTGGGTCTCTTCTCTCATCTGAGGACAGATTTGCCTGTTGGAGGGGTCTGGCATATAACTCTGTATTACCTCCTCTTGGTAGTGAGACTGGGGTCCAAACTTCTGCTTAGGTTTCATCTGGGCCCTTCCCAGTCTGTTGCTGTGACTTGTTTTAACTCCTGGGATAAGCAGAAAGTGGTGTCCCCAAACAAAGGCTTCAAGTCCGGCCAGGGCAGCTTCTTAACTCCAGGTGCTCCCTTTTCCACGGTGTTTTTCCCAGACACAAATACGTTCTGTGTTCAAAGAGGCCAAAAGCCCAGGAAAGGCACAATAACATACATCTTAACAAGCTACATGCCCTAGTATTGTCTGCAATAGAAAGGCTATTTAGGAAAATGTGACTAGTGCAACCAGCTATGCAGGGCTCACATCTGCTAATCTCTTCCTGCTCAAGTAATCATTTTCACTCCCAGAAAGATCTGACTTGTGCTATTTTTGGTATTGACCAAAGCAGAGCGAGTCACTTTCAGAGTGAACCTTTGCCATGTGTAATCTTTAAGGAAATGCTGACTCCTTCCAACCCCCGCCCCACTATGGAGTTCATACTGATTTAAAGAGAAAGCGTCTGGGGAGAGCTGGAATAGTTTAGGTAGCTCAAAAAGGTAGAAGAGGGACAGAAAAAATGTGCTAGTGGCTACAGCAGTCACCACATCTGGTAAAGCTAAAAGTTTAGCTACGTTTCCAGTGCTTAAACTGTGCCGTCTGCTTGACCACAGCTGCTTGCATTGCTGTTTTGTCACAAAAATATAAAACCCACATTTTTACTTCACAGTGGAAAATACCAGATTAAAGGGGGTTCTCTTTGTCAAGTGAGCACAGCACATACCGGGCCTGATTCTAACCTCACCTTTAGCCATGTACCTTGAACCAGTGGGAGGCTCCACTTCAGTGAGGCAATTGCAAATAGACAGGTGTGCAACTGTTCTGCTGAATCAGGGCTGGGTGAGGGAAGCCTCTGGCCCATTGGTTGCAAGTGTTCTCAGTTTTTCTATATAGAATCTGTGCTGCCATGCATTAAGATGTGAGGGGAGAAAGGAAGGAAATTAGGCTCTCTGCAGAAACTAGAGGCTAGCAGGAAATACTTTGCTTAGCAACTCAGGGTATGGCGACCCTGCACAAAAAATACCTGTGGCTGGGAGGATATACAACTGCAGTGTGTATATATGGACTCATGCTGGAGCCTGGGCTCGGGAATTCTCCCACCTTGTCCCAGCCCCAGACTCCAGCCTGAGCCAGAATGTCTACATTGCAATTTCATAGCCCCACAGCCTAAGCCCCGTGAGCCAGTCAGCCAATATGGGCTGGCCACAGATGTTCTTGCACACTCAGCACTCCATGCTACAGTGTCTCTGCCTCTCGCCAGTAGATTTCCCATCCATCTTTGCATGGCCTGTGTGTCCCTGAGTGCTATGAGGTGGATAACAGTGCAAATGTTGAGCTTAAACTAGCTACTCTCCTCACTGCGGTTTCAACCCTGAAATCTGCACCTTGGCAGAACTGTTAGAGGAAGATACACTCTACAGAGAACGTGTGTAGGGTCTGGAGAGAGCTTGGTGGACAAAGTCTTTTCTTCTTCTGAAAAATAAATACCAGATGGTTTTGCCCCTATATCTTTCATCAAACTGTTTTCTCCTCAGACTTGTACAGCATGTCATCTAACACTTGGTTGTTGCTCTCCGCCCAAGAGGTAACTGCATGGAAAGAGTGCTGTGTTCATACATTCATGGAGTGCTTTCAGATCCTGTGAGATGGAAAGTACTCTACACATGAAGATCTTTCTTACAGAATTAGGGTCTTCATCAAATTTTGCCTACAGCCACCTGTTTTTTTAAAAGGCTATGAACTCAAAGATCTCTTACTGTTTTTTGCCTTTATTTTAGAGTTGATCATTAGTTCTCTAGCTTATAACCACAGTTTCCTAATACTTCATGAAAAGTTAGGTAGTGAAAGCAGCTTCCTGTTCATAGTCACAGCGTAGTATTGCTTTTACTGAAATTTCAGCTCTGAACTGAGAGGACTTAAAGAAGTACAGGAAACCTTCAATTTAACAGACTAATAGAGGGAAAGGGGTTTCCATTAATGCCACAAGTGTGCTAAATCCAAATCTGCAGGACTGGAGGCACCTTGCAAGGTGGGAGGAGCACGTGACAGCTCCACTGGCAGGGGCCCAGTGGTCCCAGCCGTGGTGACAGCTCCTCCAGCCCTGGAAGCAGGTCCGGCAGTGCTGGTGAGTCCCCAGCATTTATTCAGAGATGGGGGTGGGGCTGGCAGACAGTGTCCATTATTTCTGAAGTCTGTTAAATTGGGGTCCATTAAATTGAAGGTTTACTGTACTTTATTCTACTATCGCACACCCCCTCACTCGCTTTCTGTTCTTTTATCATCCCTGCAGGTGCTTAAAGCTCTGGGACACTGAAGACTTTCTGATCCTCATTAGTCTGGAGCTGGACTCCTGAAACAAACCTGCAGAACGCACACAAATTTGAGAATGACCACACCTAAGGTCCAGCTAACCCAGTATCCTGTCTTTTGATACTGGTTGGTGCCAGACGCACCAAAGGCAATGAACAGAACAAGTAACTATTGAGTGATCCATACCCCGTCATGCAGTCCTAGCTTCTGGCAGAGTGCACTGAAGTCAGTGGGAGTCATTGGCTGCCACTCTTGCTGAAGAGGGTCAAAAAACAGCACAGAAGCATCCAGACCCTGTTCACGCAGGTGATGGAAAACCAGGAGAGACAAGGGGAGGGTTAGGTGTACTACAGGTCTACTTGGTGAAGTTGGCAGAGGAACAAGAATATTTATTAAGGATCCTACAGAACATGAACAACGGTCTTAGGAGCCAGGAGCAGAAAGATAATTCTGGGGCCAGGAGTTCAGCCAAGTTAATGTTCCATCTTAGAAGAGAGTACCCCTACCAGCACAGAAATAAGAAATCTTACCTTAAAGGAAGGAATGCAGGAAAATCCAAGACATCCCAGCCTGCTGAGTTAGCAGGAGTGTGTGTGTAGAGGTTGTGAAGATTAAAGTGGGAGAAGAAACTGAAAGATGGAGTCCCGTACTGATAAACTTAGAGAGTACAGAGATAAAAATGGAAGGTAACCAGAAGATGGTGGTATCCCAGACCTTGAGAGAAAGAGTGTTGGGAAAGTCTGTGGAGAAAGGCCAAAAGCTACAAGGGAAGCCAGTACGTGCAGAGCACACCTTGAAGGTGGCACAACAAGACTTCAGGATACCATGGAGAAGCACGAACTGCTTCTCATGATGGGTGACCTGGAGGAAAAGCAATATGACCTGCAGGCCTAGCTCTGGCAACTCTAGGAGAGAAGGCTCCCTTATCCCAAATGGTACAGGCTTGAGGGAGAAGGTATGTCACGGAGTGTTCCCCCCGCCACAAGGCCCAATTGGGTGTCAGACTGATCAAGAGCTATTTCCCAGACACTGCCACAAGGAGGCTGCATAGCAGTGGGGCCTGAACACCCAACACTCCTACAGAAGTGAATTAGTGGGATGTTCTAAAACAGAGACAGACTTGCAGTGTTAAGAGCATCCCAACATGCATCCTGCTGATTAATTAGTATACCTGACACCTAAGAATCTAAGGGCAGGAACTGCTGCAGAAAGGACACTCTGCATACTGCAGTGACCCTTCTAAACAACGCTGCTTAGCACTTTCCATCTTCAGAGCTCTCTATGAACCTGAACAACCCTCACAACATTCTTTGGAGGTAGGTAGTCCATTGGACAAGCGAGGTACAGAGAGCTAAAACCAAATGGCATCCCAAGAAGGGAAACTGATTTTTGATGTATTTACTGTTGCTGAAAACGCTACACAAACAGGGGCATACGCCTCCCTACTTGGAGGTAATATCTGTGTGATAAATTGTGGAATCATGATAAACTACTTATAACATGCATCTTTGAAGACCTTGATAACTTTCTGCCCACTGATGTATCTGCACCAGAAATCAGTTAACATTCCAAATCCCAGAGCAGGTTCAAAGAGCTGTCTTTTCTTTTTAAATAGCTTGCCACAGAAATAGTTCCTTTTCTCTCACATATGCAGATTTCCTCCTCTTTCCACTTTCAAAATTGCATTGGTGCAAAGTAGGGCTGTCAAATGATTTTAAAAAACTGCAATTAATGGTGGGATGAAAAACAGTCATGATTAATTGCAGTTTTAATTACACTGTTAAACAAAAGCAGAATACCAAATTTAAACTTATTATCTATTTTGGATGTTTTTTCTACAGCTTTAAAATATGTTGATTTCAACTACAACACAGAATACCAAGTGTACAGCGCTCACTTATTTTTGATTGCAAATATTTGCACTGTAAAAGAAAAAAGAATGTTTTTCAATTCATCTGTTATAAGTACAGTAGTGCAATCTCTATATCACAAAAGTGCAATCTGCAAACATGTAATTTGTTTTACATAATTGCCCTCAAAAACAAAATAATGTAAAACTTTAGAGGCTTCAACTCCACTCAGTCCCACTTCTTGTTCAGCCAAATGCTAAGATAAGCAAGTTTGTTTACCTTTAAGGGAGATAATTCTGCCCACTTCTTATTTACAGGGTCACCTGAAAGTGGGAACAGATGGCTTCTGCTTGATAATGATCCAAAGCAGTGTATGCATCTTCTTTTCATCATCTGAGTTAGATGTCACCAACAGAAGGCTAATGTTATTTTGTTGGTGGTCTGGGTTCTGGAATTTCTGCATTGGAGTGCTGCTCCTTTAATACTTCTGTTCTGACAGTCTGTTTCACACCTTGTCCCTCTCAGACTTTGGAAGAGGCTTCAGGTTTATAAAACTGGGGTCAAATTTTGTAGTTAACTGTAGGCATCTCATATTAGTAACTTCTTAGTGTTTTGCCAAATCTGCAGTGAAGGCATTCTTAAATCAAAGAACATATGCTGGGTCATCACCCGAAATTGCCGTAGCATGAAATACATAGCAGAATGCAGGTAAAACCATGTAGCAGAAGATATATCATCCTTCTTCAAGACGTTCAGTCACAAATTTAATTAATGCACTTTTAAAATGAGCCTCGTCAGCATGGAAACCTTTTCCTCTGGAATGGTGTCTGAAGCATGAAAGGTCATGCGCATGTTTAGCATATCTGGCATATAAATACCTTGCAACACTGGCTATTGCAGTGCCATGAAAACACCTGTTAAGACTGCAATTGTGACTGTTTCTTTAATCTAGCTAATTTGTTTTGCTCTAATCTTCTGTGTTAACTGTGATTAATTACCAGCGCTTGTCCAAAGCTGGAACTATATTTAGTTTTAGTTTCATGTTCAGGGTTAAGGTCCAATAACTCACCATTCTTTAGAAATCTAAAGGGGAAATTTTATGCCATTGGAAAGTGGACATTTCTCACTTTCCAATGGGAAATCTTCAGATATTAAGCCCTTAAAAGGAGACATCTTGATGTATATAGTTCAGTTAATTTTTAAGAGTTCTTTATGGCTCCCTCAATGACTTTATGATTGGATTCAGGGAAACTAAGCCACCTGGCTTTACTAGTTTAGGGATACAAAAACATTTCCTTATAATAGACAAAGCTATATAAAATAGATTCTCTGTAAAATACATGACATTTAGTAATGCAAAACGTACAATGGCATGATGAATAACATACCCAGATGAGTTACGCAACCATCACAGACTCATGCTGATAAAAGCTTTATGTCACACTATACAGCTAAAAATTCCACATACATGTAATACCAGTATATGTGTACAGTGAGAGATATACACCTGTCTCGTGGAAGTGGAGGAGACCGTCAGAGGTCTTCAAGTCCAATTCCTTGAACTCACAAGAGGAACTATCACCATCCCTCGATGGCCCCCTCAAGGACTGAGCTCACAAGCCTGGGTTTAGCAGGCCAATGCACAAACCACTGAGTTATCCCCCCTAACAAATATACATAGCTTATTTCACCCAATGTTAACTGACTTCTAGATGGAACACAAAACCTGTTAGCACCCAGCAACTTAGGCCAGCAAAAGAAGAATGCTGTGTTCAGTTGGACAGTGATACACAGAAATTTAGATACACAGAAAGTGATTACTTGAATTGTGCAGGCAGCCCAGATTAATGCCCTCCAATGTTGTTAACAGAACTATTGGGCTCTCAGGAACCACACAGTGGCCCTCAGCAGCTCAGTTCTGTTTGTCTACTCAAAGACAGACCTTTTAGCCTCACACTGTCCCCTTGCACCATGGTAAGACCTAGATTCAAAACAGTAACTCAGAGGCAGGACTGCCTCTAACATCACCTCCCAAAAGCTGAGGAGACTAGAGATAGCCCTGCTTAGCTAGTGACACCTGATAAAAATCACAAGTTGAAATGACACAGGTGCAGACATCTAAATTAACCCCAGGATGCATTTCCTGTCTAAATTCTCAGCCCATCCACAGCAGATTTATTATGATCAATGCTCTTCTTTCCATCTTTATGGACATCTTCTAAGTTTGGTCTTACCTACAAATATGTGGCACTTTCTTTGCTACAAGTCATTTATTTACATTCAAAAAAGAAAACATTAATCCAGGCACAGCTTGTCCCCTTTCTTCACTATGGCTTGTAACACTTTTACCACAAACATTTATCTGTGACCATCTGACCATTTCCTTCCTTCTCCATTCTGAGAAGATGCATTGCATGTGGTAGTTGGATACGTAAGTACTACCTTACAAAGTGGAACTCTGGGCCTGGTCCAAAGCTCATTGGCATGAACAGGAACCTTTTCATAGACCTCAGTGAGCTTTGGATCAAGGCCCTTGTGAATTGAGGGCTTTTGAGTTTTGTTTTGTTTTTTAAATACATATTGCTGGTGAGAGGTGTCAAACCAATGATCTTAGTGATAATATCCTTGTTTAATCACACAACACACAAACAGCACAGGCAGCGCCACTGCTGGCTTTTCCACACTTCCTTTGCAGCATGTCTCAACTTCACCTGATGAGATAATCCTTCTAAGAGTTATAGCTCAAACAGAAATTATGGTCTTGATGCAGAAATTACTGGGTGAGCTTCTTTGGCCTGTGTTATGCAGCAAGTCAGTTTAGATGATCATAAAGATCTCTTCTGACCTTAAAAATGTGTGAATTTCTGAAGGTAATTCAGTTTCCAGATCTTCCAGTTCTTGGCCACCTGGGTACAAAATTAGTGCCAGTTGTGATGGCATGTTTTGTGCCAGGGCCAATAGTCATTAAGACATGGACTGAGACCATCAATTCATTTTGCACAGAAAAATAAGTCCCAGCAGAACTCAGCTGGAAGCAGACTGGTGACCCATAAGTGGAAACCTCTGTAACTCATTCTGAGTCCCCATCCATCTATCTTCCTGAATGATTATTTAATATGCAAGTATTTCACATTATGTCTCTCACTGAGCTTTAGTCTGCTCTCTTCATTATCTCCTTCAGAAATTTGCCAGATGTTGGAGTCAAAGCATACAACTTTTTATGAAGCCATGATCTCTCGTTCTGGTCAGCTCACATTTCTCCAGATGTTTTGTGATCTCATCACTTGTTAATTTTCCTAGGATGTTGTCTGACCTAGAGTCAGACATGCTGGTGTATAACTTCTGCTTCCTCCTGTATCCCTTTCTTAAAGACTTTGATTAGGTTGGTTTCTATCCAGCTCCTAGTTACCCTTTCCCCACAACTCTCTAAGGATCTATTAATCCGTTCTCTGGACCAGTATCCCTTCAATCTCTCTTTCACATTTCTAAGGTATAACCTGGAAACATATCTATATTTACTGATCTAGATTACAAAAGGCTGATTCTGGTGCCATTGTTCTGGGCTAATACTTTGTAAACTGCAAGTGCACTTATGCGTGTTTGGTATTCGCACCTTGATTACTTTTTTGGTTCTCTGTGCCTTAAATATTCAGTCTGTTCTGGTCTGGCTATGGTCTGAAGAAGTGTGTCTGTCCCACGAAAGCTCACCTAATAAATTATTTGGTTAGTCTTTAAAGTGCTACTTGACTGCTTTTTTTGTTTTGGTGTTCACACATAGTGTAATTGTACACAGAAATTCTGCACATGCCTGACCTACTATGGATTTAACCAGCCACCTTCAGAGTCATGTATCGCACTGGTATATGATTAAGAATTAAGAAGATTGCATAAAGAAATGCATGTTCAAGTGAGCAAAGTTTTAAGAATCAGTTCACTATACATCATCAGAAACTCCCCCCTCTGCCCCATCATCTTAAAGTTGTTTGTCAGAAAGGTAAAATGCTGGTTTTTAATATTTTCCGTAAATATGTTGTGATCTCTCCCTTCTATTCCATGTGGTTGAAATAGGAAATGAGCTGGGTACCACACATATAAGTTCTTAATACTGTAGTGTGTCAGGCAGGAGGCCACAAACACTATATTATAAATATCACATTACAAGTCTTCAGCAATTGTGTGACAAATCAGAAGAGTTAGTGATACCTTGGATTTCCTAATATGGAAGTTATTGTCTGCAAGTAGGGATTTATTGATAAGAAGCAGAGACGGTAAGTAGGGGGGAAAAAAAGAAAAATCAAATGTGTTCCTAATAAGTCTAACCAATACTAGTCTATGAACAAGACAGGGAAACACATGCACTTTGCATCATCCCTTAATCTTTTCTCCCTCAGCTTTATTACGCTCCAAAATACTGTGCTATGATATATTTACTTCCACGTGAAACTCTAAACTGAAAGCAAATCTCTCTGCTATGCAAACATATGGATCCTGTCAGCTGAACTGAGAAAGAGATGAAGTACCCAATTCATCTCATTTCTCAAATCATTGGCACCTTAACTATCATGGATGCCAGAAATACAGATGAAGTTCCTACTTACTCCTTTGCAACAGCCTTACATTACCCTTTTGGGTCCTCACTGACCATCAGAATCACTGGTCTATTGGCTTGCATCTTTTTGCTGTGTAAACCTTGCACTTTATTCCTTAGTAGCAGCCTGGAAAGGAAGCAAACCTCAAAAGTATTTGTATTGAGTAAATGTTTTAATATTGCAAAGGCAAGACACAAAGATTAAAGAAAAATCATTCAACCAGCTCTTAGGATCAGACTGTGGATCCCTTGCTTGCTTTGTGATTGCTTCTCTACTAGTATAGGTGAGAGTAAAAGTGTTTCTCCAAGTGAACAGAGGCTGCAGAATCCAGCATTAAAGATACCTAAATTGCTTAAAATGACAGTGATATTTCAAAAGCAGAGCCCCCCGCCCCCACATCCTCTCTCCACATATACCCACATCATTATATCGCTTTGCCACATTCCATTGTTGGTGACATTAAAGGCAGTTCCCCAGGCTGCAGTGATTTTTTTCCCCTTTGCTCCTCTGCTCACACAGCTGTTTGAAAATTGCAGGTCCTCTGCTGTTTGAAATGCAAACCTATTTGTATGGCTTCATTATCTACAGCTGTCTATGCAGATTCTTCCATCACATCCATCTCCAAGATATCTGGAGCCTCTCCCAATGGGAAACACTGTATGAGTGGGCCAGATAGATAAGAGGCACTCACAATAGCTGGGATGTTATGTTTTTCCACTTGGGTAACCAAAGGGTTCAGCAGTTACATCATTTTCCCTTGATTGTATTGCACAGGAAACAGGAATGCTCAGCTTCAGTGTGGACCCTTCAATTTAGTTGAAACTTGGGTGTCTTCCAAACAGGCCTCAAAATTGGGATTCTTCCAAATCTGAAGAGCAGCTTTCTCCCTCACTTCCTCCTCTCAGGGTAAGGTGCAGACCAGGCTGACCCATACCCAGTAAAGCACATAAGCATTTTCCTATTGGAGTCAGAGGACTCAGGTGCTTAAAGTTAAGGGTGTACTAACACGCAAAGCTGGATCAGAGCCAGAGTGATCTGCATGTTGCAGAACTGGGTCCTTACTCATATTTCAGCATTTCAGTAAAATAAAACCAACCCTCCTGGAAAAGCTTTGTCAAGTTTCCAAAAGCACATAACTCCCTCGATACATACTTCTTAAGTGAGACGCTTGCTTCTGCGCAACTCTTTCTTCTCTCTGCAAATATCTGCCTTTTCTCTTCACATCATGGTGTTAAAGTTTGTTTTAAATAGGCATCAAGTAGCTAAAGGAAGTGCAATATAATTGCGTGACCCAAGTGTGATTATACAGCTGTATGATTGTACAGCTGATAACTCCACATACTGCCCCTGAATGGAGCAGGGAGCCTTTTGTTAAACAAGCAATGAGCGAAACAAAATTCCCATTAAAATCTTATTGTTGCTAAAGTTTCAAGACTTACCATGAGAGATTCCAGACTTCCCCAGCTTCTACCGATGTTTTCATCATTATAGCAAAGTTTGAGGCACTTTCTGTTTCAGAATGATTTTAGATCTCCTTTGGAAAGAAAGTAATCCTTTCCCACCCCTAGGCAAAGTTTCCACATCCTTATTGTTTATTCTGAGGAAGACGCTATTACAAAACGGGATGGGTGAGGTGATTTTAATATTAGCTTCTGCCTCCGTAGTACCAGGGGGACGGTGTACTAAGAAGTACTGAAATGAGAGAAAACCACCAAAAAGATCTGCCTTTAGCCTCTCTTCTTTCTACTTCCTGTATTTATATGAACAGGGGATTTCAGGAAGAGGCAGTCCTTGGTGGTCAAGGGGGTGTGTGTGCGGTTTATTTTTTTATTAAGCCATTTTTAGTAGTGAACTTGGCTCAGAATATGAGAATGAAGGGCCAGGGACTGTTAATTTCTCGCATGGGAGAAGTAAGTTTTGCAGATCTACAGGTATATCGGGGCAGCAGAGCAGAGTGAACTTTATAAAGGATTTTATATGGTAATGCAAGGGCAGTAAGTCTCCGTCTGCAAATTCCTGCAGCGGGTGTATTTGTATTGAGTGAGTAAGTGGAACCAGATGGAGTCTGGAAATCTTGTTATTTACGTAGGACCTAAGGGAAAGAAGTGTCTAACACTGGAGCAGTTCAGCTTTTCAACAAGGTCACCACTAAGTGCAGAGGATAATGAAGGGATATTAATATTACAGGGAAGTTACTAAGAGAAATACCATACATACCATCGAAGTTCTACTCAGAGAGAATATTTCACCTGGCAATATTCATCAAGTGGATTATTAACCCGGCTGCAGTAGCAATGCTTGTTCGTAGTAGCTGAAGCATTAGAGATGTATTGAAAGGAGAATGGCTGTATATGCTTTTGGGACTGACAGACATCCTGATGCTCACAGCCGGATGCTATTCCTGTTTGTGAGGAAATATGCCACTTCAAGGCAATTTATAATGGAGATAATGGAGTTGAAATGGGAGCTAGGCTGAGCAGGGAGGTCAAGGGAGTAACAGCGGAAGAGACAGAGGAGGGCAAAAGTTACTTTTCTGTTCTTATCTGTAGGATGAGTGTCTCAGCTCTTGAGGAAGTAGCCTTTGGTGTAGTAACAAGGAAAACCAATCTGGCTGTGCACAGTGGACCATAGGAGAAAATGGTAATAATTAGCAGTCATTGGTGTCCAGGCACTGCCAACTATTGAGGTTTCAATATAGGACATTGACCCAGTTCTGCACCCTTTGAAGGCCATAAGAGTTTTGACCTTAACTGCAATGAAGCAGAATCAAGCCTGGTTTCTTACAGATTTTAAGGTTCAAGAGGATAATTTGACTATCTTATTTGGGTTCTTTCAAAACAGAACCCAAAGAGCTTCAACCTAATAAGTTCTGCATCAAGCCTGTAACTTCTGTTTGAGCTATAGCATTTCTTTTGGAAAAATACCAAGTCCTGTCTTAAAGACTTTGAGCAATGGAGAGTCCAAAATATTTGCAGCTGAATTGTTCTACTGATTAAATACCCATCCTGTTAACAATTTGCACCTTATTTCTAATTAAGCTTTGGCTTCTGGCCACTGGATAGCATAAACTCTGTAATCTAGTAGAAAAGGGCAATCTGGTATCAGAAAACACTTCCTAATATAAATAGGACCAAGGATAGACCAAGATGAAATCACTTCCTATAATTCTCTTAGATAAACTATTAAACTTCTATAATCTGACATTGGAAAGCATGTTTTCCAGACATCGAATCAGTCTTTTAGCTCTTTTCTGGACCCTGTCTTAGTTGTGAAGCTTGGAGCAGTGCCATACGAGTTATGTTCACAGAGGTTCTAGAGAAATTTTGCCCCATTTTTGCTTCACCAAGCTGGCATCATACAAGTTTCACTTTGGGATCTGGATTTGAACAAACTCAAAGGTGCGTCACAAAAACTCAGTCTGAACTGCTGGGTTCCAACTGCCCATCAAGCAAACCCGTGAATGACCTAAGCTTGTTCAGAATTCAGCTTCAATTTTCGGCAACTGGAAGTAGAGCTTCAGGTTCCTTTCAATGAATAAGCTCCCAGAGCCCCAGCTAAACTCTTAATCCAAAGTGACGGGGGTTCGGATGTTTCCTAGCCTCTCACACAGTTGGTAATCCTGTCTCATATGCCACATATAAAGTCTCAGAGATACACTTTTTAAGAAAAAATATTGGCTGCCCATAGAAAGCAGCAGAATCACAATGTGTCAGGAATCTCCAAAAATGTTTCATCAGGGAGAGCAAACCCCAGGACTAGAATGGCTTAAAAATGCTTTTAAAATATTTTAAAAGTTCAATCTTTTGTCATTGTTTCTGTTTTCCAGGATTTGAAATGGACCCATTGTTTGTTTTTCTACAGACTTTCTGGTGACATTTCTAATAAAAAATGTACATGGTTGTTAAGTGAAAATTTTTATACTCATTTTGAAAATGATTTCAATAAAAAGATCCTCAAAAAGTTCAGAAGTGGGAAAAAGCTATTTTTTCAAAATATTTCATGTTTGAAAGAAGACAATTTTTAATAATAATATTTTTAAAACTATCTTTTCCCAGCTTTACCCAACAGAATGCTAGGGGTGCAGCCAGGCTCTGCACTCTGGTATAATCTTTTTCACTTCTAGGTCTTGATGCTGAAACCAGAAGACAAAGCAATATCCAGATATTACAAAACCCTGGGTCCCTTGTCAACAAAGAGATGTATTCAAGTCTCTTGGCATCTGGATCCAGATCTGAATTTGCCCGGTTTGGGTGTATTCAGATTTAGTAATTTAGTCAAGTCCATGCCTAGCCTATAAGTTTGACACAAGTTCAAGGTCGTGGCTGGATTCTTGGTTTCCTGCAAACTAGTCCACCCAGCCCTGTTTAAATTACATTTTGCTATAGCTACGAGATTGTTTAAGTATCAGGGGGTAGCCATATCAGTCTGTATCTGGAAAAACAACGAGAAGTCCTATGACATCTTATAGACTAACAGTAGCTCCAAAATATCTGTTAGTCTATAAGATACCACAGGAATTCTCATTGAGATTGTTTAATGCAGCTGAGTTAGGTTTCAAAATGGCTGATGGGGAAAGTACTTAAGCACATTTCCTGCAATAGGTGCTTTCATTGTATACACAGATTACATGCCAACTACATTTTCTACACATGTACACACTGCCACACTATCAATACAATGCACAGTGAAAGAACTTAAAGGAACCATCATAGCCTATTGTGTCTGTTTATATCCTGGATCCTTCATAGCACGTAACAGACCATCATGTCAAACTACAGGGAGATTGGAAGAATGAAAACTTTCCCGCATTCAGCTATTGATTGCTTTTAAACAATGGTGTGCCTAAAAATTAACCTCTTCATAGCCCCTGCTGAAGAGATGTCAAGTAGTATTGGCAGAATCGTTTAAACCCCACACAAAAGCAAAGAAATTCAAAGCTCCATATCCTTTCCCTTTCACCTTGCCTCCTTTGCCCTGCTCAGCAAGCCATGCAGCATGTGCTGTATGTTGCAGAGCTGGACACCTGCAGAGGGCTGGCTTGTTTCAGTCTTCCTGAGAGAGGCTCATTGCTGAACTCGGGAAATGCTATTCTAAGTGCATGCACCATTTAAAGTTTTTCTTTTGTTCCTTCGACAATGGATTTTGTGAGACTGTGGCTGCCTTGATCAGATATGCTCTTGGTTAACACAAAATGGCTGCTTGCTTATTGGGGCCACAAATGGAGTTTTAGGAAGTGGGTCACTCAGTTAAATACAAGGGGGCCCTGCACCTACAGAGTTCTGGAAGGTCTGAGGGAGATCAACCACTGCTAAGGGGAATTAGCAAACTGTTCCCTTTTCTTCTGAGGCAGAGCGCCAAGCATAAGAGAAGTCAGGACAGCCTCTCCTTTACAATAGCCAGCCCATACTACTGAAAACAGCACACCAGGGAGCTCAGCTTTCCTTTAAAGAAAACTGGTCAGTCTGTTTGCTACCATTCTCTTAACAGGGCTAATAAAGGTGTGTCCGTCCCTCCACAATATTCCCTCTCCCATGATTATCTATGCGTAGGGCCTTACCATATTCACAGCCATGAAAAACGTGTCACAGATGATGGAATCTGCTCCTTCCCTTTCCCCCCAGGCAATCTGGTGTTTTGTGCGCTTTCACTCTACACCATACAGACTTTATTGGGGAGATCAGCCTCTCTCAAACTGGGAGTCCTGGCCCAAAAGGGAGTTGTTGGGGGAGTGATAAGGCTATTTTAGGTTGGGGCTGGGTGTTGCATTATTGCCACCATTACCTCTGCGCTGCCTTGAGAGCTGGGCAGCTGGAGAGTAGAGACTGTTGGCTGGGTGCCAGTCTGTGAAGGTGGTGCACTGCTAACAGCAGCGCATGAGGAAGAATGGCAATACCAATGCCAGGCCACCCTTCTGCGTTGCTCCCTTCAGAACGGGGTTGCCATTGAGTGGTGCTACTTAGGGCCCAGCTCTGCAGGCAGCAGCACAAAAGTAAGGGTGGCAATACCATATCATGCCATCCTCTCTTCTTTGCTGATGGTGGTGGTAGCTCCACCTTCAGAGCTGGGCTCCTGGCCAGCAGCCACTCCTCTCCAGTTGTCCAGCTCTAAAGGCAGCTCTGTTGCCAGCAGCAGTAAAAAAGGTGAGCAGTACTGCCCACCCCCCAGTTACTTTTGACTCTCCTCCAGCAACTCCTTTTTTAAGGTCAAGACTGCTACAATAACAATACCATATAGTTTCAGATTTAAATAGCTGAAATCATGAAATACACCAGTTTAAAAATCCTATGACCATGACATTAACCAAAATGATAGGGCTCTAGCTACATTCCTCCCACCTTCTCTTCCACGAGTCTTAATGATCTCCCCACTTGCCTTTCAGTTTCTTTGCCCTTGTTATGGTGGATAACTGAAACAGAAGGCAAATCACTCCTGGGACATCTTTTTTTTTTTTGCCAAGAATGCTTCCCAGGTTTCTGCAGTCTGTAGTCTTCTCTGTCATCCACTAGAACATATCTAGTGCTAGTTTCTTGCACTAGAGCATTCAGAAGTTAACCGTGTTGCCGGGCTCTGACTAGATTATCACACAACATCAGCAGCACAGAAAGCTGAACAATTTCACATAAGGAGCTAGCAGAAGCAAAAGCAGGTGGAGGAGACAGCTGCAGGAATATCAGCAGGAGCAGTCACAGCAGTACTTTGTGAGGGAGCCTCTATCTGGCAGCTTTTGGGAAATGCATCCCAAAACATTTCCATTTTCTCTGGTACCTGGGATGTATTTTCAGGGTGAAGAATTGTGCCTTCTTATTAATTCCTGTGCTGATTTGCTAGTCACATTTACATGCACAAGCTTTTTTTAATCACAGATAAAACTAGAGATGAAAAAAATAGATGGACGGACTAATGGCATTTAGCAGCCCCATGCTGATGTCAAAAGGCACCTATCATAGCACATAAGGGACTCCCATCAGAACCCAAGAGAAACCACCTGACTAGAGCAACTGGTGTAATTAAATTGTAAATAAATTACCTGGCAATGCTCTAGGTAAAGCTGAGAATAAACTCTTAAGCCCTCATTTCTTTTCTGGAATGTGACAGTTTCTGTTATACAGGCTAGATTGCAACATGGACTCTGCACCCACCTCAGATCCTGATACTGGCTGCCCAGGTGTTGGCTTACATTTGGACAAGCTCAGTACCACACCTGGGCTCCAGACTTCTGTTTCATCCCCAGTCCCACGGTATGGGGCTCATTTGCCCTTGCCAGGTTTCAGGCATCAGTCCCTGGGCTCAAAGGGCAGTGGGTAGGATCCTGCCCCCAGGTCCGACTGGGCTGAGTAACCTGTCCTTCCCAGCCTTCGGCTGAGCCCTGACGTTACCTGGGGCAAAGAGTGCCTCACCTCCCCTGCTGTCTCTGATGTTATTGTCATTGTTATTTGCCTTCACCACTCTCTAACTTTCTCTTTGCCTGTTCAAATCTCCTCACTTCTCTCCAATTTCCTCTTCTACCTAGCTATTGTGTGTGTGTGGGGGGGGGAAGGCTTTTAAAAGAACTGAGACAGCCTCAAGTGGGACCAGCTGGGTCTGAGTTATAGCAGCCTCTTCCTCTGTGATAATGCCTGATAGCAGGTGCTGTTTCTGCTTTTTGGAGCTGCTTTTCCCCTTGTAAGTTAGTCCCCTGGCCTGCATAGGAGTAGGTGTGGTTACTCACCCTGCTACCACCCCCCACCCGCCTGGAGGAGGAAGTGGTGGGGTGTGGGTTTGTAGGCCTTGAATCCCAATCCCTCACAGCCTGGCAAAAGCACAAGTCAGTGTGATCCTGAGACCACTTAGCACAGGGGTGCTGAACCTACAGTCCATGATCTGGTTTGCCTTCATCCAGCCTCTGAGGCTTGGGGCTCGTCCTCTCCTTTCCCATCATCCCTGTCACCCTCCTCAGGAGCACAGGCTGGAGCTGGCACTCCAGCCACACTGGGGAGTGGCATGGCTGAAGTATGGCCTCTGCAAGGCAGAGGGCTGAGTCCTGACCCTTATGGGATTGGTCCAGGTATGCCATGGCTGAATCTGGCCCACAGGCTCTGCCTGACAGGGAGAAGCGGTTCTTTGTGCTACAGGAAAGTGCTTGGTGCAGGCACAGTCCCCAGTCACTCCCATTGGCCAAATCACTGGCCATGATGAGGGGATGCTGGTGGAGGACTCTTCCCTGCAGTAAGAAGAGCTAGAGAGAATGATGTGCCCTCCTCCTCTACTAGAGCTGTGTCAGGCAGGCACCTGTGCCCACACCCCCATCTCCTGCCCCCTCCCTTCCAGACCCTGTGAACCCATCACCAGCAAGCTCCTGCACCTTCCCTCCCTGCCCAGGCCTCTCACTCACACCTAGCTCACTCCTCCACCCTATTGGCCATCCAGACCCTGCACCGCCACCCCCATCCTCCTCCTGCCTGCCATCTCCCATCTAGTTCCGACACCCCAAGCTCACTCCTGCACCCTACCTCCGGCCAGATCCAAATCCCCACTCCAGCCCACTCCCCAGCAGCCCCCTGCCATGAACTAAATCCTCAGTTTTGGCCCCACCCCAGAGCTGGGGGGCCCCACAAAATCTACTTCTCGCTGGGGAGGGGGGAACTTTGGTGAAGTTTTTTTTTTTTTGTCTTACTTGCATGTGGCCCCCAGCTGATCCTTTGTGGGTCAGTTGCTTCCAACCCAAAGAAAAGGTTGCCCACCTCTGTCCTACTGCTGCCTGGCAGAGAGTCCAGCACGTGCATAGGGTTATATGGGGAACCCTTGGTACAAATTGATGCAAAAATAGTTCACTGAAGGACGGCATGTGACATTTCTGCTGAGAGCCAATAACCCATTGAGTGTCATTTAATGTTCTGAGCTTCATTGAACAAACCAGTGAATGAGTTTTTAATAACTTTTTTAAACATATTAGACAGCGGTAATGCACTGCTGTATGCAGCTCCACTGGGATCTCACCCTTAGCTGCTAGGGCACCTCTCAAAATTCTAATATTCATAATGACATCCACATGAGGGAATGTCTCTACAGTATCATTTTCCACAACCATTGCTCTGCAAAACGTGGGAGCAGATAACATTTAAGGAGTTACACATTTATACCAGAAAATGTGTTCTCAAGCACAGGCACTGAATCCATGAGTGCTTTTGGGCTGGAGCTTAGGTAATTAGCATCTACTAGCTCCGAGCTCCTCTCCGACCCTCCAGCACTCCCCCCACCCCTTGAGCAACTCCTCCCTCTGTCTCCCAGAGCCTCAGGCCTGTGGTAGATCAGCTGTTCTGAGGCCTGCAGGAGGCACTGGGAGGGAGGGGGAAGACCAAGACAGGGCTTGCTCAGGAGATGGGGATGGAGTGAGGTGGGGAAGAGACAGGGCAGGGGTGTGGCTTTCAGGGAACTGGTGAAGGGGGGCAGGGCCTGATGTGAAAGGGGAGTCAAACATGCTCTGGTTAAACAGGAAGTTGACACCTATGCGTTCAAGGTCTTGGCGTTAAAGCAGATAACAAACTTTGGAGTGGGAAGGTAATGGGCATCCTGTCAGGCTATTTGCATACTGTGTATGGAGTGCCTCACACTGCACACATAGGCTACATCTACACGTGCAGCCAACATCGAAATAGTCTATTTCGATGAATAACGTCTACATGTCCTCCAGGGCCGGCAACGTCGATGTTCAACTTCGACATTGCTCAGCCCAACATCGAAATAGGCGCAGCGAGGGAACATCTACACGTCAAAGTAGCACACATCGAAATAGGGATGCCAGGCACAGCTGCAGACAGGGTCACAGGGCGGACTCAACAGCCAGCCGCTCCCTTAAAGGGCCCCTCCCAGACACAGTTGCACTAAACAACACAAGATACACAGAGCTGACAGCTGGTTGCAGACCCTGTGCCTGCAGCATAGATCCCCAGCTGCCGCAGAAGCAGCCAGAAGCCCTGGGCTAAGGGCTGCTGCCCACGGTGACCATAGAGCCCCGCAGGGGCTGGAGAGAGAGCATCTCTCAACCCCCCCAGCTGATGGCCGCCATGGAGGACCTGGCAATTTCGACGTTGCGGGACGCGGATCGTCTACACGGTCCCTACTTCGATGTTGAAGGTCGAAGTAGGGCGCTATTCCTATCTCCTCATGAGGTTAGCGACTTTGACGTCTCGCCGCCTAACGTCGAAGTTAACTTCGAAATAGCGCCCGACGCGTGTAGACGCGACGGGCGCTATTTCGAAGTTGGTGCCGCTACTTCGAAGTAGCGTGCACGTGTAGACGCAGCTATACTTGCACATCCAGCCTCATACAAAAGCAGTGACTGTAAAACCGGGCGGGGGGGGGAGTGGAAATATACTGGGCAAAACAGACCACAGGTTGCGTCCTGGCTGTGAACACAGACACAGGATTGATCCTTATCCTGGATTGCAAAGCAACACTCTTGGTCCTAAACCGAGGACACAAATCAATAGCACATGCTTGTCTAACAACAGGGGAGTCCAAACCATCCTGACTGCAAAGCGCTGCCATTTTATTAATGATATCTAGGCTCTAGAACGAGTTTATATGTGACCATTGGTTTCCAGTACGTCAATGTGCTACTACTAGAATCTCAGTGGTTTATTAAACTTAGGCTTGGGCTATGCTACCAACTTTGGCAACAGACAGGCCGGGTCCCTGAGGAGGGCAGGGAGTGGCTCCATGCTCCCATGGGGGGGCCCTTGGGCTGAAGGGGTGGGGCTAGGGACAGTCATCCCTCAGCTCTGCTCCCCACCCTGCCAGCCCTGTGGGGCCCTGGCAATGATGTAAAGGTCTGGGGCTATTGCCACCACCACTGCTGCCCCAGGGCCTTTTGAATCACCAGGCCCTGGGTCATTTGCTCCCTTAGCCCCCCCCACTCCCCTCCCCCCCAATTGGCAGGCCTGAACTGCATTGCTCAGGGGTGTGAAAACCCCACATCCCTGAGCAACATAGTTATACCTACGGAACCCCTAGCTTCTCCCGTGGACACAGCCACCCCCTCTCAGGGCAGCGGAGTACCTGTGTCAAGGAGAGAGGCTCTTCTCTTGGTATAGGTAGCACCCTCAGGAAGTGCTACAGCAATGCAGCTGCACGGGTGTAGTGCTGTAAGTGCAGGCACGCCCTGTACGGCTATGTGTACTGTGAAATCACATGCCAGTGCTGTGTGCTATGGCACAGTGATGGGAGCCACAGCGCTCGGGGGAGGGATGCACAGTGACACATCTGGCATTTGGGGCAGGGGCAGCAGGCTGTGGCCATGTCACTTCCCTTTCTCCCTGCTGCCAGCAGTAGTGGTGGGCGGAGAGGGTGCCCCTGCTGTTGGAGCCAGAGCCCCAAGTCTCCCAGGCTGTTTCATGGTGGGAGGAGCTGGGGTGGGGATGGAGCAAGGGCTCGGGGAAAGAGGTGGGGAGAGGGAAGAACAGAGGCAGGGCCTGGGGCAGAGTGGGGTTTTCCCAGCCCTCCACTGTGCTGGAGCCGGGTGCGAAGAGGAGTCATGGGAGCGGAGGGTGACCTGTCACGTGTCTGGTGCCCCCTCCTGTGTCCTTCCTCACCCATCACCTTTCTCATTGCTGAAGACATCCTGGCCCAGCCTCGGCCCCCAAGGACCTTCTCCCTGCTGCTCACTCCTCTCCCCTCTAGCTCCACTGCTTGCTTTCCATCCGCCTTCCCCCCTTCACCTCGGACTCACCTGCTGCCTGGAGAGCCATGCTGGGAGGAGCTGATGCAGAACCTGCCTGCCTTCACAGCTGGGGCCAATGGGGCAGGGGATAGAGGTGGTCCCTGAAGCCAGGAGCTGGGGCACAGCTGGACATAGTGGGGTCAGTCTCCAGAGCAAGGGAGCAGGAAAAGGTTAGCCCCCAGAGCAAGGGGCCAGAGCGGGGAGAGAGGGATAGCTCAGTGGTTTGAGTGTTGGCCTTGTAAACCCAGTGTTATGAGCTCAGCACTTGAAGAGGCCATTTAGAGGTCTGGGGAAAAGAAAAAGAAATCTGTTGGGGATGGTGGTAATATAGGTCCTGCTGTGAGTGCAGGGGACTGGACTCAATAGATTCTCAAGGCCCCTTCCAGCTCTGTGAGATAGGTACTGGTCCCTGTAATGGAGGGCTAAGGCAATGGGGATTGGTCCCTGGAGCAACGGGCCAGGCAGGAGATGGCTCGTTCCTGGTAACGAGTGGGCAGGGCCATCAGGACACAGCAGAAGCTAGTGCACAGAGGAAGAGGCTGGGGTGAGGACAGGTCAGTCCCCATAGCAAGGAGCTGGGCCCAGCAGGGGTTGGTTTCCATAGTGATGGGCCAGGCTGGGGAGAATCAGGGCACAGAATCAGAATCAGCTTGGAGGTGGGGGTGCGAAGGGTGTGGTCTCCAAAGTGAGAGGCTGGGACCCTTGCAATACAGGCACAGTAGGAGATGGGGAGGAATTGGGCACAGTGGAGGTTGGGCTGTGGAGCTAAGGGCTGGGGTGAGGTGATGCCAGTCCTCACAGTGAGGGGCCAGGCAAATGGAGGCCCAGCAGGGGTTGGGTCCCTGGGACACATGGCAGGGTGGGGAGGTGGCAGGACCTGGGGGACTGTGGTAATCAGGGCACAGTGGGGTCAGAACACTGGGAGGGGTGGGGGAGGAGCCAGTTCCTGTAGCAAGTGGAGCATTGTAAGCCAAAGAGGGGCTGGACACACACCTCGCCTCAGGCGGTGGCACTTACCTTGTGGGGCTGGGTCCAGCTATTGCTCTGTCAGGTGGCAGCAGCTGGGCACACAGCAGCTCCTCCATGTAGCTCCAGACGTGGCTGCTGCCCTTCCGACCCCCAAGTGGTGGACGCTGGTTCCTGACTGACTAGACTTTAGTGTCTGGCTAGCACAGCCAGGTTTCCTTTTCGAGAGACCTGGTTGGAAGACGGACACCTGGCAATCCTAATAGTAACAACAGTGGCTGGAAGCGTGCATCTGCATTGGCCATAGCTAGCTGGACGAATTGGGGAGTTGACCCAGAGCAGGCCCAGACACCCCTTCTCATGGCCAGGGCAGCCGATAGCAAAGTGCCTCATATCCCTGGACTCCCCCCAGAAGCGTCACAGCCAGCAGTGGGGTGTAACTTATACCTCAGACATCTGGGTGATGCTTAGCATCATACTATACTCCAATGAGAGTAAAGGCTGAGATTCAGAATTACTGTGGCCCAGACTGTGAAATACTTACTCCAGCCGAAGCCCCACTAAAGTCAATAGATGAAGATCTTGACTGACCTCTGTGGAAGTTTTGCTATTGATTTTGATGGGGCCAGGATTTCTCCCAATGTAGGTTGAAGTGCTGCCCGATATAAGGAAGGCATCCAGGCCTGCCAACAATGCTGGGGGGGTGCTAGGGGGAGAGGGCGAGGGGAAAACTGCAAGGGTGCCAGTGTTTCAAAAGGGGCTGGCTGCTGTCGCATTAGCAGTGTCATTGTCTGGTAGTTTCAGGCCCATCAAAAATGCCATGGAAGTGCCACTCAGCCACTCTGCGCAGCTTCAGCAGGCTGGCGGGTTAGGGGAAGCGCCACGCTCCAGGTGGCAGTAAGGGCTGACTGCCCTTGGTCCCGCCCCTCCCATCTGAGGCTCCAACCTTTCCAGGGGCATGCAGTCAGATCCTCCACACCTTGCCTCTGTAGGTGCTGCTGAGGGAACTACACGCCACTTCTCAGTGTTTAGATTTATGACCATCAACAGGATAGTGTTTCACTTGTTTTCAGACCATGTGATAGGCTGTTTCAGAGCTAGAGAGGAACTTTCAAGTTGTTCTTATACATTTTATTGACAGTGTATGTATTGATATATAGTACATCAGAATACTGACTGCTAGGTTCTTTTCAATGTATAGATCGTTTTAACTATTTTTTAAAATTTTCACAATGAAAATAATCAAATTCCATGCCAACATTTTGCAACAAATTATCATATTAATTCCAGGATTTCATGACATACATCTCTGTACAAAGGACCCCATATCACAGTGCATAAGGTCACAGTCAATGAAAAAATAAATAACGTGATAAATAGATTTGTGGTATTTACATGTTACAAGGGTTTCACTTTCTATTTTTAAACTGAGCAGCTCAAGAAATGTATCATAGTATTTAAAGAGGTACTGCACCTCTGCAGGGTGCATTGTAAATACCAGCCAGTGAGAAATAGAGGAAAAAAAGGACCAGAAGTTATTCCAGGACATGCATCCGCTGCAATCGCAGAGTGTGAGTGTCGTTCATATAGACACAGCCAGCCTACTTGTAATCTAGTGAGGTCAGGTTTCAGAGCAGTGTAGCCAGGGGGCAGTGCATGCATCAGCATGGCCTTTACAGGACTGCCCTAAACCCTGGATAAATTACCCAGACAGAGAGTCTCCACTGAAGTGTGCCCTGGGGCATTTTCACTGCTCTTGCACCTGAGCTAGTTAGATTAATGCTAGCTCATATGTATCTATAGGAGCTGGCACCACACCTCATGTCTGCAGTGTTGGTGTACCTTCAGCCTTCAGATATGACACAAAAGGCTTTCTGGCAACAGAGGAGACAATGGGAGCCAAATTCTGCTCTTGGTTACACTGGTGTAAACCTGTACTAACTCCAGGAACAGTGCAGTAGATTCACAGGTATAAATTCAAAGTAAGGATAGGACATCAGTCATAACTTTGTTGTGCATTTTCAGTCATTTTGAACACAACTGATGCCAGGTTAGCCAGCTTATTTGTTTGCATATGGACACAGTATATGAATAATGGCCATAGTCTTGCTGCAACAAACCTGTGAAAATAATAGGCTCAGGGGGCAGACTTTTTGGTGATTTCTGTCTGATACATTCTTGATACCTTTAATATGCTCTTACTATATACTTCAACCTCTACGTTTGTCTTTCAAGTTTACCAAGATCATCTCAAAGATCAACAGACCTAAGAGTGTACACATTCTTTGGGCAGAAATAAACAAACAGGATTCATTACTTACCAATAATTGCCTTTAACGTAATGCGAAAACAACCCATTTCCCATTATCACTTGCTTCTTTCAGACAGTGCTTTGTAATTCAGGAGAATGGTAACATGCAGAACATGCGATACATAAATTGCCATGTACCTAACCTATATGAGTGAGTGTAGCAGAGGCTACACATACCACCAATTCTAGATGTGCAGGACCTTAGTGCACCCTGGGAAAAAGCTTCAGGACTCCACACATTGGAGTGCTGTGTTCTGCCATGGGCCAGTACATTGAAAGCCACTGCAAACAGATAAATGCAGGTTCAAGATGCCCCCATGGAAAGTTATTTTTTTCTAAAAATGTGCATATTTTGCTCTAAATAAGTATTCAGGTTAGAAATTCAAATGTACATTTGGGCTTATTTGAATGGCAATTCTTCTCTTTTCAAAGAGACCATCGATCACTTTGGCACAGAGTTTTTCAAAAAAGCTGAAAACTGGTTTTGGTGCAGGACTGTTGGAAATAAATTCCTCAGTAAGCCAGAAGTTGCTAATGCATCAGTCCTGCCACCCACCAAATTTAGAACAAGTTCAGGTTCCAGCTTAGAGAAATACAAAGGAAAATACATATTAAGTACTCATGTAGAAGTTTTTAAACTTTTTAGTGTCTGAACACAAGTACGTGAAATATATGAATCCTGCTGCTACAGAATTTTATGGCTCAAGGTGCAGGATAATTTAATAGCACAATTCTTTGGTTTCATCTGGGTATAAATGTCATTCAATGTTTACTTTAAAAACTACACGAGAAGCTCAGAGGTTTTCCCTACCAGAAAGTATTTATAAACTGCACTGAAACCACCTACCCAGATTACAAAATACATGACATATCATTTCAACCAACCCAGGAATGAGCCTTGCAATGGAGAACAACAAAATTCACAAGCAAGAAACTTGTGCAACTAGAAAGAAACGTGAAGAAATTCAAACAAATACATGAATTTTAAGCATATTCACAAAGGAATTCAGTGATAGGAATGAAAATTCTGTATAATTAGATTGTAAAAATAACACAAGGAAAAATTTAATGTTTTCTCTCAAACCTTGACAGGATCCATAATAAATAAAACATAAACCAATAAAACTATAATTATATGTACAAAAATAAAATAAAATTGGCACACTAATGATGACTGAGCTGAGAGGAAAACGGCTGCTCTGCTTTTGTGTATTCCTCCAGGCTAGATGCAACCAAAGAACAGTGCTCAGATCATCAAATATTCACAATCAGACTAAAGCTAGCTTTTAAGTTTAGACAAAACAATTCAGGGCCTGACCCTCAAGTCCTGAATCAGGTAATATGCCAAGAAAAATTAGTGGGAGCTTGGGATGCAGATTCCCCTGACAGAAACAGGCCCTTAAGTTAAAACATTTTATAATGTAAACACTACAGTAGGTGTGTGAATTCCTAGCCCCACTGAATTCATTGACAAACACCCACTGATTTTACTAGGGGCAGTTCACCTTAAGACTTGTCACTGTGCTTCTTTGAAGGAGTTGTAGCAGAAAGAAACTGTTCTGCAGTCAACAGGTCCTCAGTCTACTTTCTTTCCCTTTTCATTGATAGTTTATTGTATTTGTCAGGGTGGAGGGAGAGAACTCTTTTCTCCACAGCTTGCTCCACTGAAGACTGGTGACTTTTCATGTCTTGTAGATTGTGAAACATTTAGGCTATGGTTACACTATCAAGTTTTGCCAGCAAAACCCTGGTTTGTCAACAAAACGCATGGAGTGTGCACACACAAAATGGGATTTGTCAACAGTACCTCGACAAAACACAGCACTTCTGCTGGCAGCATTCTGCCTCAAAACTTTGAGGCATAACACTGCTGTCAACAGATTCCGTTGACAAAAAGATCTGTGTAAATTCCCCCTGGGGGCTCTCTCAACAGACAGGGCATCCACAACAATGGGCAGCCCTGTCTGCTGTGCTTCCGAGTGCCTGTTTTGTTGAGAGAGCAGCCGGCAGTCTGGCTGCTCTGTCGACAGAGTGGAGCACTTTCCCGATTCGGTTTTGCGTGTGGCTGCACTCTGTCAGCAGAAGTTTTGTCGGGAAACCTCTTCTGACAGTGACTTCTGTTGACAGAGCGCTGTAGTGTAACCATAGCCTTAGAAAGCTGCCCAATTTTTCATGAATTTTAAAGACAAATGGAAGATGGCAAGTTCTTTCATTGGCAGCAGATCCCCAGGGGCTTCTGCAGCATACCACTAAATTCTGGGCCAAGATTTTTGTTTCAGGGAGTCTATAACATATGAGATGGAAAGGAAATGAAAGTGATACAAAACCCAGAGACCATGATCTGTTATTTATTAGGTTCCAATCCAGCAAGGCACCTAAAGACATGCTTAACTTTAAGCATAGGACCAGTCTTACTGAAGTTAAGCTTTGCTGGATTGAGATTTTTTTTTCTGGAGTAGGACCATTTTTAATGCTGTTTGCTCAGCAACTTCTGTATCCCCTTAACAGTTTCCCCTCTCACATTCACTAATTTTGTTTTCGTCATGCACTAAACATTTACTATATTATGCAATAACACAACAAATTCCAGACCGAGCTAGCTAACCCTTTGCCAGGGTTAACAGAATAAACAGATGCAGATTTTTACATACACAATGTGAACAGATGTGATTTATAATTTTAACAATTTCAGGGAAGCAAACATGAATCTCTGCTTTGGCTTTAAAAAGAAAATAACTGGAAAGCTCCCAAATGTGTCATGTTTTTCAGACCATATGACTGACTGATTTTTTTTTTTTTTACACACAGAAGGCACAAGTATATTATTGGTATGATATATATTATCTTGAAGATATTCAGACAGTATAAGAAAAGTGGCTCCTAGACATCAAAATTATTTTTTCTCAGGCCATTCAGTTTATTTTCATGACTTGGATTACACTGATTTCTTTCTTTATTTTTTTTTAATTGTATATGGACAAAGTGTATAGAGGGAAAGCTTCAGCTAATTTACATAACTCTTTTCATCCAGGCCCTGATACAGTACATAACACTTCTTTGGCATTCTTACATCCTCACTCACCTGGTCCCATTAGATGACACTTTTACCACTAATTATTATTTCTGGTAAGCATGGTAGATGATCTGGAACATTATAAATGCTAGGCATGAGGCTGAGCCATAGGGTTCAGAGTCAGAATTGATCAGAATCCAAATGTCCTCCAAACTGAGGGGCAGAAGAAAGGGGTCAGTATTCTCGTTAGGCTCATTATAGTGATATAACTAAGCTCTGAAATGTGGGTCTAATGTTCTAGTTTGGGACAATCTCCGTTTAGGACAAAATATAACAAATAATTGTAGAATCGGCTAACTCAACCATAATAATGGCCTCCTTTTAGGTAGGGTAATTCTAATCCGTATTAACATCCCAGTAATTGAACACTCGAGTGGGCAGTGTGTTTAGCGCTGCCATGGAACCAGCAAATCACTAGGGGGTAGACTTGGACTATGCTTTTGCAGTTTACGGATTCCCCATTATGCCCCACAAGGGGATACCTAGGTATTGAGTCTCAAGAGGAGTGGGTGATGTGAACTTGCTGCTCCCCACTACTCAGCCAGCCAGCCTGTATGAGCCAATATAAGGGACATCATAAATTACTCCCAGTACAGGTCAATTGTTGTCCTGGAATGGAGGTAAGAAAAGAGGATGGCGAAGGGAAGGTGGGGGTTGGTGCCTTTTTTTTACAATACAGTAAACTCCCTCTTATCTGGCATTCATTCTACCAGAACTCTCAATTAACCAGCATCATCTCCTGCCAGCTCTGCCCTGGGTTGTCCCAGCTGGGGCTGCCCCCAGACCCAGGGCTGAAGCTGCCAGCTCTCAGCCCCTGGGCTGTCGGGGTTTCCCTGGCCCCAGTGGAGCTCTGCTCCCTGGCCCTGGGGCTGCCAGTGGAGCTCCCTACCCAGCAGAGTTCCCTGCACTCTGAGGCTGCTGGCTGTCCCCGCCCCCGGTAGGCTTCCAGCTCTAAAGGCAGAGCCCCGCACCCCAGCATTCCCCTGCACCAGTCAGCTCTCAGTCCTCACTGATGGCGTTCTCCATGCCTTAGGCCTGACACATTCCTCTGCGCCCTGGTTGCTGGAAGAACCCCACATCCTGGTGTTCCCCTGGCCTCAGCCTGCCATGTTTCCCTGCGCTCCAGGCCCACCAGCTCCCAGCACCATGCTGGCTGGCTGCTGGTATTCCCCCATGCCAGCCGGCTCCCAACCCCATGCCCGGGGCCCTCCATCAGAGTCCCTGGACCTGACTGGCTCCCAGCCACAGGCTGCTGACAGAAGTCTGTGCCCTGGGGTAACCCCCTCAGCTCTGGGGCTTCCAGAGTTCCCAGAGCCAGACGACCTGACCGGCTCCCGGGGGCTGAAGCTGTTGGCGGCGCTCTGTGCCAGCTCCCAGATGCGGGGCTGTCAGGGTTCCCTGCCCTCCTGCCGGGGATCCTCAGCTGCCTCTCTTTTGAGTTGCAAATTTGAATATCTGGCAACCTCCTGGTCTCAAGCTTGCCAGATATGAAAGAGTTTATTGTATGAGGATAGCACAGGTGTGCATGGATTCAGTCTCTTCCCATGTTAAATCATAGTGAATTTAGATACGCCTCCCATTGATTTACATATACTGGTCACGTTTACCTGTTTGACAAAGCCATTTGATGTCATCTTGAGGATTGATGAATTCAACCATTTGAATGAGGGGGAAAACCCCTAAAAACATAGCTTGGTCATTAATACTGACAAAGAACAGAAAGATAAATAATAGATACACTGCCCTTTTCTTTAGGGCTATGTTGAAAGGATCCCATTTCTATTAAAATTCAGCAGCAAAATACATTTCCCCCATACACATACCTAAAAAACAGTCTTAATTATAAACACACCCCCTGGGATAATTAAGGTAGTACGTGCAATTTTGCATCAAAAGTCAGATAAATTTAATATGTATAAGGGAACCTCCCTAATCATTTTATTTCCCAAGAATTTAAGGAGTAGTTTAAAGTAATTTTGTTGACAAATGGGCATCTTGATATATAATATTAAGTGCAAAATATTAATGCATTTAAAATGCATGAAATCTTTAGTAGTCTGATAGATATTTTGATATATAAATATTAAAAAAATAAAAAATAAATCTATGTATAAAGTTAATTGTGCTTCTTTAGAAATCTTATATGCTTTTTGTTCATATACAACTTTAAAATATACTTTAAAGTAGCAGTTTCAAAATACGTTCAAACTTTTGATGAATCTTTTTTGTAATTCCACTTTAGACTGTGATATTACACAGTTTGTATTATGTTGCTCACAACTCTGGGCCAGATTCTTTTCTCAGGTATGCCCAGGACAGTCCAAAGTAACTGTTTCAACTTAGATCTATATAGGTCAAAGAAAATAAAAAATATGGCTCTGTGTGGTTAAAATAATTTGTCTCTAAAGAAAGACATGCTTTATAACTTTCAGTCTACAGTCCAATCAAGGAGATAATTCCCATGATAGACTTGTTCTTGTCAGAGTTGTTTATTACCTATACTACTTAGTGTGGGACACCCAACTCTATTGAGTTCATTGGGGGTATAAAAACAAACAGAGAAGGTGCAGCAGCTTCTAGATTAATAGACTAACAATGAAATAATTCCCCCCTCCCTGCAATCCATGGGGCATCTTATTGCAAGAAGGCCTGGAATGTGTTCATGTTCTATTTTTTAGATGATAACAATTGCCACTAGAAACCGAGCACCCCATTGAAGGTTAATCTTTCAGTGCCTTGTAAAATTACAAAGTAAACTTACTAGTACCAATGCAAAATGTTACTTACAGGATTTAAGGTTCACAAATGTTTGTTTATATTTGTACAGGATTCCTTGCTAATGGTAAAACACATTTTTCAAGTATGAATGCGTGTATAGTCTCTTTTGAAGATTTCAGACTATTACTCTTAATATTCACCATCAAAATTGATGCAATATTATTTCCTCTTCTTTCTCTGTAAAATTGTTCATGTGCTCTTTGCATTTTTTTAAAAAACAGTGATTAAATATGTAGAATAACCAACAAAGGCTTATGAATGTCAACGCAGTTCCTCTATAAACAGAGCACTTGAAGGGGAAAAACAAACGTCCACAACAGTACATGCCATGTTATGTGCATTGGACTTCCTGGTCCTGTAGCTCTGATGCAGCCAAGAAAAGTTCTACGTCAGCCCCTTTTTCTTCCATTAAACAGTAAACGTGAAAAAAGAGATAGAGAAGAACATTATTTTGAATCTTCTTGTTCAGGCTGGCCCTGGTGCCTAACTGTCTGCATAAAGAGACTAAAAATGACAGCAGAACACCATGAAAATAATGGTCTGAGTGCTCTGCAGGATATCCACAAGTTGGATGACTGAGGAGCAATACCCAATGCGGAAAATGCTTTGGTTGTCTTGAGCTCACATGTTAAAAGAAAAGTTTGTTTTTCTTCCAGGTAAGTAGAAGTGCTTGTTTCACAACAAAGCAGGAAAGAAAATCAGATTATTGATGGTGACGTAGAAGTATCGCCTATAATTTATAGCACAAAGAATCAAGATTATGTCAAGCCTCTCTCGTGGCTGTGGTTTGTTTTAAAGATCTTCTCGGCACATTGGAAAGTTGACAAAGGTGAAGACATTAAACTCTATCAGTACAGAGAAACACAGGAAAATGGCATAAAGAAACAACACGTAGAAGCCTAGTTTCCTGTCAAGGTTCCATTTATTTAGATGGATTCCACCCACCTGCAGGTATACAAAGCACAAATTAATGGAGTCTAAAAGGACACAAATCCTACAAACTTAAAAAAGGAGTATTTGAATCTGAGGTCCTTAAACATGTTAAAATGGTCATTTTACAGATCAAAAAGGATTTTTTTAGATGGAGATAAGGTAGAGTTAGGTTGTGTCTACACTTACATTCCTCTTTCGAAAGAGGCATGCAAATGAGGGGAATCAAAATGCAAATAAGGTGCAGATTTACATATCTGGCACCTCTTTTGCATATTCTTATTTCGAAAGAAGAAAGGAGGTGTAGACACAGGTCCTTTGAAAGTAAACCCATCTTTTGAAGATGGAGCTTACAAAGGCCTAGTCCTGAGAGGTACTTAGTTTACTCCTGCTGGAAGCTGAGGTCCTCAGTTCTCATTGAAATAAATGGGAATTGAAGGTCCTCAGTGTCTTATTTGGAGCTGAGAACCTGATTTAATGCCAGTGAAGTTATTGGTTCCGAGATCAAGCTCTATATGAGCAAATACTATTCAGAATGGTAAATACTTCCCATTTCTCCTACTGCTACATGCAGACTAAATACATATATCAGACTACGACATGAAGTGAATACTCATAGGCTTCATATATTAAACCACAGAAATACTTACAGTAAGAGCTACAGACCCCAGTAGAAGCACAATTGAATAGACCAATCCCTTACTACTTATCTTAACCTGTGAAAATTAGATATAAAAGAGAACATTAAAACACTCAGAACATAATAAAAGTGCAAGAGAAAGTTAAATGCCTCTGATTTTACAACATTCTAGCCGTGTCTACACGTGCACGCTACTTCGAAGTAGCGGCACTAACTTCAAAATAGCGCCCGTCACGGCTACATGCGTCGGGCGCTATTTCGAAGTTAACTTCGATGTTAGGCGGTGAGACGTCGAAGTCGCTATCCTCATCAGGAGATGGGGATAGCGCCCTACTTCGACGTTCAACGTCGAAGTAGGGACCGTGTAGTCATTGCGCGTCCTGCAACTTCGAAATAGCGGGGTCCGCCATGGCGGCCATCAGCTGAGGGGTTGAGACACACTCTCTCTCCAGCCCCTGCAGGGCTCTATGGTCACCGTGGGCAGCAGCCCTTAGCCCAGGGCTTCTGGCTGCTGCTGCTGCAGCTGGGGATCCATGCTGCAGGCACAGGGTCTGCAACCGGTTGTCGGCTCCGTGGATCTTGTGTTGTTTAGCGCAACTGTGTCTGGGAGGGGCCCTTTAAGGGAGCGGCTTGCTGTTGAGTCCGCCCTGTGACCCTGTCTGCAGCTGTGCCTGGCACCCTTATTTTGATGTGTGTTACTTTGGCGTGTAGACGTTCCCTCGCAGCGCCTATTTCGATGTGGTTCTGCGCAACGTCGAAGTTGAACATTGACGTTGCCAGCCCTGGAGGACGTGTAGACGTTATTCATCGAAATAGCCTATTTTGATGTTGCTACATCGAAATAAGCTACTTCGATGTAGGCTTCACATGTAGACGTAGCCTCTCTGTTCTATTTTAAAGTAATGTCTAAAATTCAAAAGGAAGGGCCTGTCTTCATGTTGGGGAACTGCACTCTTTGAGGGCGTGATTTCAAAAGTATATGAATGTGTGGTGCATTAATTGGCTTGTGTTGATCCTGATCGGGCATGCTAAACTAATGTGCACCATGTTAGCTCACTTTAGAAATCCCATCCCTTAGTGCTCATTGCTTCACTATGTTGACAAGCCCCAAATTACGAATTTTAAAAGACATAAATCCTAAATGTTTAATTCATGATAAAATTTACAGTAATGAGAAAACAGGCTGTTTAAAAAAGTCAGAATAAATGTGTACATAAGAAGTCTTGCTTAAATAAAACACTCAGAATTTGTATATTGCCTTTGGTTGATAGTGCTCCAGGATGGTAAGTTTTATCTTCATTTTACAAGCAGGTAAACTGAAGCACAGAGGTGCAACGAGATTTGCTCAGCTCTGCATACTCAGACAACATCAGAGCCAGAAACAGACCCAACTGGTCCTATTCTTGTGCCACCCAATACTATTAACTCACATTGAAAGCAACAGGAAGGGCAATAGGAATTAATTGTATCTTGTGACAGGAAAATTGTTTGCATGCCTCCCTGTTCTTTGGCCAGGAAATAAACTTCTTGTCTTATTTAACTACCAGTAGAAATGCTGAGCATTTTTGTTTTCTTTGAAAACAAAACACAAAAAATAAAAATAAACAAATATATATATATATATATACACACACACACACACATACCGTTGATCCATAATCAATCAACATAGTTTGCATGCCCCATGGTACTCCAAGGCCGACTAAAATGTCAAACACATTGCTCCCTATCGTATTGGATACTGCCATATCACCAAGACCTGGGGAACAAAAACATAAACAAGAATTCTCAGGTTGAAACAACACCCAAGACAAACATTTTGTAACAAGGCTAAAGAGGAGGGAGAAAAAGAATGACCACTGAGCACACTTGCAACATAAGATGACATTTCAGAATGAGCTAAGGGCTCCTACAACTCCCACATGGGCAATTTGCCAGGTACACACAATCAGCAGGTACTTTGTGTAACATCTACATAATCTTTTTATAAAAATGCTCACAACCCCTATACTTTGTACAAGTATCATCCTTGAAGGGGGAGCAGAAATTGTTTGGGGTTTGACTTTGACATCAACTAATAAACACTACGGGGTGATAAGCTTTGTCCTGTTTACTCTGTAGTCTTAAGGCAAAACTGGCCAGGAGCTTCACCAGGAAGCTGGAGGGTGGCAGGAGGGTGGAGGGAGGACAATGGTCTTTGTCTGTTGGGATGTGCTCTGGGGGATGTGGGCTCTAGCTCAATTCAAAGGTGATTGTGAAAGGCACTGAGCAGCATGGGAGCTAAGGACATTCATCACAGAGCAGGTTTTGGTCCTCATATATATGTAAGCACCGAATTAACTCTAGGAATTTCATTGCTTAAAAAGAATCCCAAACAATAATGAACTATGAGAACTAAGTGTGAGCAGGTGATGGCATCACCAGATCCTTGCTTTTATTACTGCTTCCTGAGCTCAGTATTAGTTGGTTGCAGGGATGCTTATCACAATTTGTTTCTCTCTCAAGGACTTGCTTAATTATCTGTGCTACTGCCAAATCCACAGATCACCTGTCAGGGAAGGAGGAAGAGATCTAGTGTTACTGGAAAGTGACCAGCTTTGTGGAGCAACTTTCAGACCCACAAGAGACCTCCAGCTGGATCACAGGCACAACTTCTACTCCCAGGGCATGGCTTGAGAAGGTGAGACATGGTCAGTTGCACAGACAATCCATCCTTGGGATACGGGTTTATGGTGCATCTCTTGCTGCTTCTCTTCACTGTCAGGGTATATCTGTATCTGCCCTTTGCGAATTCCTGCTGAAGTTCCATGCATGACCCCCACAAGTTACGTGAGTGATCAGAGATTCTACTTATGTCATTCACCAGGCTGTTCTTAGCTTGTACTCTCATGGTAGGTCATCTTGGCCAAGTTTCTGCCTGATGTGTGACGATATTCTAAGGCCGCAGTGTCCAGTATCTTCACCACTCACCACGCGTGGTGAACAGGACACTGCTGTGTGGTGATTTTGGGCTCTGGAGGTGCATGTGGCTCTTGGAGCCTTTCAATGTGTCCCCTCAGAGCCACATACATGGGGGCCCTCCTCCTGCTCCATGCACTCAGTCTCCACCACAGCTCCTGCTGCTGTGTGGCTTGGGCCCTGCCGCGGCTGCTACCTTCTGCCACCCTGGTGCAGCTCCTGCAGCAACAATTCTGGTGAGTTGCCATGTGGAGGGCGCGGGGTGGTGCCTGGCTCTGTGGGAGCGCGAGGGGGAGGGTATTCACTTGTGGGGTTGGTGGAGCCTGGCTCAGGGGGAGAGGGAGGGCATTTATTTGGAGAATGGCAAATATGGAAGGATGGCAGCCACAGGTGTGGTGATCCTTGAATTACTGTTGGACACCATTGTTCTAGTGCAAAGATTTGGCCCCCACAAATCCATAGCAAACCCCAAATAGAGTATTATCTGGATTGTAAGATAACCACACTAAACAGGTATCTTTATTCTCCGTTGATTTCTTGTATATCAGTCTGAGTTATGACAGACACTCTAATAAACATAGGTAAAGAACAGTCGCATTTATTTTCTGTACAAATTCAGGGTTATGAAGGCATTACCCTTATCATTTTAACACTTCTCCCCTATATTTCTTCTATATACCTACTCATTCTAATATCACACATGAAAGAAAACAATTTTAATGGACTATGTCCCACACCAGGTCTGAACACGGCTGATCTATTTTTGAGATATTTTCCTACATGTAATGCTTAAGATGAAGTGGAGAATGGACTATTTTTAATACACAATTCTTTTTTGTTAGGCATATTAAAAACATATTCAAAGAATAGATTGCATGAAATGTATTGCTCGTACAGTCATAAATGAAATATCCGAAATACGTTTATGCTTCTTGCATTACAGATGTGGGACTGTACTGGCTCCTGGTGGCTAGTTTATGACTTCAGAATTCTTGTTGGGTCATTGACTCCTGTGTGCACTTTGGAGAACAAAGAGCCATCTTTTGGCAGTATGGGCTGTTGGAGGTGGAATACTGCAGAATGCTATTACTGTTACCTGTTCCTCTCTCAGTGTGATACAAATGAACACTTACATGCTTAATTGTTTTAAAGAACCATGGTAAAGGATCTGGCTACAAATATTTCTTATGTACATAAAGCTTAAAAAATCAAAGGCTCAGCCATGTAAATATAAGCTGAAAAATCTTTGCCTTTTACTTAGGAAGATAAATTTGACATATTAAGATTAGTTTGCCCCACTCGGTTGCTAATATTCATAGAACCTAAAGGAAGATGCTGGGTGTCTCAAGTTGGACATATTTTAATTTTTATAGTGCCTTTTCTCCTCCAATGTCTTCTCCCATCAGCTTAAGAAACTCCTCTTGAAATCAAAGTTAGAACTTAGGACATAATAGAAACAGAAAACCCTTTGTGTGTAGGATGCTATTTTTATGGCTGATGTTTTCCTAGTGCAGGTCTTATGTACATTATATCTTTCGGATCTGATTGATCTATGCTGCACACATGAGGTTTTTTCCCAAATGACCTGCCAGAACATTATGCATTTTCTCCCAGTGCTCCAACCTCTTGGAAGTGTGGTAACAATGTGGGACCATTTTTTGCTCTCTATTTATACAGCATAAAGCAGAATGGGGTCCCTGTCAATGACTCTGAGGTGCTACTGCAATTCAAACAGCAGTTTGAAAAAACCTGCTTTTTAAAGAAACCAAAGCACACAATATTTACATGAAATTGTTGGTACACTTGATTTGAAAGGATACCTTGTCTTGCTACTATTAAGCTGGCCATGCAGTCTGGTACACTCGTTCCTGCAGCTAGGAAAGTAATGCCCATGATAACATCAGGGATTCCCAAAGTGTATCCAACAACAGTAACCTGCATAGTAAGGGAAAACAGACATTTAAAATAACTGGGACGTCTCTCTTATTTTTATCTTGTATTTCCAATACAGTTGTAACTCACTCATCACTTTAATGTCTGAATGTGGCCATTATGGCTATGTCTACACGAGCCCCAAACTTCGAAATGGCCATGCAAATGGCCATTTTGAAGTTTACTAATGAAGTGCTGAAATACATATTCAGCGCTTCATTAGCATGCGGGCGGCAGCCGCACTTCGAAATTGACGTGCCTCGCCGCCACACGTCTCGTCCAGATGGGGCTCCTTTTCGACAGGACCCCGCCTACTTCGAAGTCCCCTTATTCCCATGAGCTCTCCAGCCAAGCCTCGCCCAAGCCCCAGGACGTTGCAGCCAGTACATAAGGGATGAGCACGGTGTTGCCAGGGATGGGGCTCCCCCAGAACAGCCCTGCAGCCCACACACATGAGGACGGGGAAGGAAACATGGCCCAACCCTTGCCAGGTGGGAACCTCTGGGCACCCAGGATACCACAGGGCTCACAGGCCACTGGGTTGCAGGGGAGCGGGGTGGACGCCAGTGGAGTGGGGAGCCTGGCCCCCCCCGAGGTTGGGACTCAGCATTAACAGGCCATCCCCCTGTCCGCTTCTGTCTCCACAAGTCCGTCGTCAGGAAGGTGACACAGCCCACCGGAGAGGGCTGCAGCTGCAGGAGGCCATGAGGCTGCCCCATCGCCCCAGCCTGCATCCCTCTGCACCCGCGGCAGGGCCTCCCACAGACGGCGCTGGAGGGACGAGGAGGTGGCTGTCAACCCAGCGGTCATGAGGGAGATGACCGGGGTGCTCCAGGACTGGTTGTTGATGGAGCGGGACATGTAGGAATGGCTGGCCAGCAGCCTGGATGCCGTGGCCCAGCCTTGGTCACCCACCTCGCCCAGCCACCCACCCGCTTGCCAGCCCGGCCCACAGCCATTCCTCCAGCAGCTGCCAACCTCCTGGTGGACCTGTCATTGTGTGCCTGCCTGGTGGTGGCACAGTGGCTGCTGGCTGAGGCGGGCGCACCTGGCCCTGCCCTAGTGACACCCCCTGCCCCGGCACACCCTGCACAGGCTGTGTCCACAGCACCCTCACCCCAGCCCTATCTCCCTGTGATCCTGGCCTCGTCGCAGCCCCGCAGGGGGCCCCAGACTCGGGGCAGTAGGGGCAGTGTGGCCAATTCATCTCCCAGCCCCCCATGCTCCTGGATGACTGAGCCTTCTCCCATCTAGCCCCCCTCCAAGTTCAGCCCCACCAGCTCCCCACCTCCCTCCTGCAGACTGTTCCCCTTGTGCATTTTAAATAGTTTCACACATTATTCACTTTGGTTTTGCAAAAAAAGTTTATTACCCCAATACTAATGTTCCCACACTAACCCCGTGTCCCTGGTGCTTGGTGGGAGAGTGGGGGGGAGTGTGAGGGATGGGAGTGTAGTGGGGCCTGTAGTGCAGAGTGTGCCTGGGAGGGTCAGGGCAGGCCCTGCATGAAGGCCTGGCACAAGGCCTCCCTGACCCTGATCCCATCCCTCTGTGCCTTGTGGCATGGGTAAGTGAGCACCTGCTCATAACCAGCCCCTGGGTCCACAGCCCAGCCCTGGACGAAGAGCTCCCACTGACCCTCCACAAGGTTGTGGAGGGCACCGCAGGTGGCGATGACCAAGGGGACATTTGGAAGGCTGACATCCAGCCTGGTGAAGAGGCTGCGAAACCTCTGCTTCAGCCTCCCAAACGCCTGCTCTGCTGTGCCCCTGACATGATTGAAGCAACGGTTAAAGGTGTCCTGGGCTGGCTTAGTGCGTCCAGTATAGGGCGTATGAGCCATGGGTGCAGCGGGTACATGGTGTTGGCCACAATGCAGGGGGACATCATGATGTCCCTGAGCGGGAGCTCCTGCAGAGAGGCATACGAGCCCTCCTGCATCCAGCATCCCAGCCACAAATTTCAGAACACCTGGGCATCATGGGCTCTGCCAAGCCACCATGCGCACATGTCCAGGAAATGGCCCCCATGTCCACCAGGGCCTGGAGTACCACCAAGTGGTACCCCTTCCTGTTAATGTAGGTGCCCGCACTGTGGTCTGGAGCCCAGATTGCTACATGCATCTGGGTCAGAGCTCCGAAAAAATTGGGGAAGCCCCGGTCCACGAACCTGGCGATGGCAGTGTCCTGGTCCCCCAGGTTCAGGACTTATAGCAAGAGCACCCTGCTGACGGCTCAGATGACCTGTGGCGGGGGTGGGGAGGCAGGGAAAAAAACACATCCACGAACGCCAGACTGGGAGGCCCCCCTTCCCCCTGCCCACCAGGGACCCCTTTCCCCCTGCCCCCACCCAGTAGCCCTCTCCTTAGTGTAGGTCCTTGGTGTGGGCCAGACTTACCTCAATCATCACCACTGTGATGGTGGCCTTGCCAATGCCGAATTGGTGGCCGACGGACTGGAGGCTGTCATGGGTGGCCAGCCTGCACAGGGTGATAGCCACCCTCTTCCGCACCGGAAGCACCAGCCACATCCGTGTGTCTTGGTGCTGGAGGACTGGGGCGAGCCAGTGGTAGCGGTCTTCAAATGTCTGGCAGGTCATTCTGAAGTTTCTCAGCTACCGCTTGTCATCCCAGTCCTCCAGCACCAGCCAGTCCCACCACTTGCTGGTGGTGGTGAAGGCCCACTGGTGCAGCAATGGGGGTGCCCAGGGACAGGCAGTAGTGCCATGACAAGGGCCTGTAGGCTGGGTCCCAGGAGGGTGAGGTGCCCTCCCAGCTGGAAGATCAGGGCAACGAGCATGGCCAGCAGGCTGGCCAGGGTGGAGAGGACCTTGTCCTCAGGGAGGGTGTGAGCAAGCATGTTGCTCAGCTGTTCTCCCCAGTATGTGCTCTGCTGCTGTCTGCAGCCTGGCAGTCCTGAGCATGCGCAGGGTGTGGGTGTTGGGAGGGGCTGTTTAAGGGGTCAGCTGGCTGTGAGCCCAGAAGGGCTGGTCAGCCATGCAACCCCATGCCTGCATCATTTCCTGGCCCCTTACTTCGAGGTAGAGGCTAATTGTGTGTAGACTCAAATTCGAAGTAGGGGTAAGCCTACTTCGAAGTAAAGGAAGGTGTATTATGTGTGTGGATGTTTTTCTTTGAAGTAAGCAACTTCAAAGTTATTTTGTAGTGTAGACACAGCCAGAGGCTCTTAACAGACCTCTGCCTGAAGGAATAGAGCTTGAGTCTCCCTGGACAAAGAGCCCAGATGAAGCTTTGGAAGAACCTACGGAGAGACAGCAGCCTATGATAGGGATCCCAGCAAGGATGGGAGAAAAGGTCTCAAGAGGGAATGTGTTAAAACACACCTTGAAAAGGGGCCAGAAAACAGCTAGTCAGCTAAGCAATCATAAGAAGTAGCCTGTGGGAAGCATAAAAGTGAAGCAGAACATTTGAGACTGGAGCAGACAGCTACTTCCTTGCTCAGCAGATTAAGGCTAGAGCCTGTGGTAAAAGAGAGGGCATGGATTCCTGTATATCTCAGTACTGTAACTGTGAAGTATTGTGCTAGAACTCGTGAGAAAAGCCTATTTGTCGATCAATGCAACCAAGGCACAAAGGGTCCTAGGGAATCCCTGTAACCAAAGGGAAAAAATCCCACAGACTCAAAGCAGGCAGTGGTCCAGAAGCAGATCTAGGCAAAGAGGGTTTGCTTGGGCTCTTTTATCCCTGGTGTTGTGTTTACCCCAGAAGAGATGGAATCATTAGTCTAACTTAGCCAGAGGGCTAACCTAAGTTACCCAATCACTAAGATGCTTGCCCACTGTCAGAGTAAGATTCTGCGGGGACATTGAAGCCCAGCTGCATTGTGGAAGTCAGAGATCAGAGACACTGTTGCAGCATCTCTGAACACTTTGTGCCTTTGATCTTTCCACAAAACTCCCACTGCTTTCAATGGATGTTCTGAGAGCCGAACCAGAGCTGAAAGCATTGTCTTACTGAAATACAGATGCTAAAATAAAATAATCCCCAAATGCATAATATATTGGCAGAGCTATCGGTGTGTATCCCAGACAAATAAAGCTGTGACACACAGCTCACAAGCCTCAAGCAAGTTATGAAGATACGCTGCTCATAAATGAAGATGCTTCCAAAAGGTCACACCAAACTGTTACACATTTTATCTTCCACTGTACATGTTATGAAAGAGTTATATTTTTTCCACTTTTCTGATTTTTAATTGTGGAAAATATGGGCATGTGAATGCTTAGTCTACCCTGCCATTGACCTACCAGCCCTTCAGCAATACTGTAAACTCTTTCATATCTGGCAATCTATCATTCAGAACTCTCAAATAACTGGCATTTTAACAGTAAGTAAATTTTAGTTACATTTTCCATAAGTACAATATAGTGAAAGCAAATACAAATACCTACAGCAAATATAGTGTAAGTTTACAGTGTACAATACTGCTGTTGTTGGTAAATAAAGTACTCTGCATACATGTGTGTTTGTTTCTTAATAGTTAATCTTGTTTTTCTTTAGTGTTATGCATAGTTAGATATACCACTGTATTATCCAGAATATTTGAATATCGGGCAACCTCCCAGTCCTGAGGCTACTGGATATCAAAGAGTTTGCTGTACTAACATGACTTCTCATTAGCTCTGCCTCTCTTTGAAAGAAAAAAAAAGACACCTTTTTAAACTTACAAAAATATTTTTCAGTACAAAGAATTTAATTTGAGCTACTTTACTATTCATCTCTCTTCTGGATGAAAATGTACATTTAAAAAATCCATAATAAGAAAAAACTAGAATGAATCACATGGAGTAACATTTCAAGTAAGAATATTTCTGAATGGTCCATACCTGATATATCATCACCACAGCCCACATTTTTGCTCATGTTAAGAGCAACTGAAAAGATTTACAGGTAATGTCAATGTCAGACTTACTAATTAGGATAATAATTAGTGGGACTAATTTAGTTCATTCACCCAAAGCCTTTTACGCTGTATCTGATCTTGCAACACTTATTACTCCCCTGAGTTACTCTGTGAATATGTTCCAGGATCAGTCCTTAAGGCCTAAAGATGCATGTAGGTGGCTAGTGGGATTTTCAAAAGCACATAGGCCCTAATTCCCATTCAATATTAGGAGCTAGGTGCTCAGAACCTTTTGAAAAATTACACTAGGTCCCTCTCCACATCTTTAAGTCCCTACCTAAAAATATATGGATCAATAGTACTGTCTAGAAGACAGACTAGTGCAAAGGTCAGGTATTAGAATACCTACTAGACTTCACACACACTGCTGTGCCTACATTTTTGTTTTTGTTCATCTAGAATAAACTGGATGGAGTTGAAGATGTTTTTTTTCTGGACCATACATTTTGTTTCTTAAAACAAGCTTTTGTTGCATACACTTACCATCCACACCATAACATAGGAGAACAAAGCAATCCACAGTGTGGATAAAATGAATGTCAGCATAAAGAAGTTCTCCCAGCGTGGATTGTTGCAGTTTGGAATGGTACAAAAGAGGAGGAACAGCAATGGCCAGGTCAAAATCCATTTGACTTTGTTCATTTTTCCATCTGCAGAAAGAAATGGAAACAACCTATTTAACTTTTCTGTCTCTGCTGCACCAGATCCGGTTACATATATACACACAATACATGAACGGAGAAAACAACAAACAGGCTTAGTTACAGCTGTGCATTTTGATTAGGTTATTTGTCTCCCTTGTCCCCTTGTTTCCAATAACTTTCTCTGTATAATATGCCAAGTTTTCCCCTTGGCTGCACATGTAGAGTTCCCATTGTGTCAAACCAGGCGCAATGTACATATATCCAGCAGTGAAATTGAGCCATGATGTTTTGCTCTTTTGAACCTGAGGCAGAATGCTGACAGTATTGCCTTTAAAGGGACACATTATCTTACCATTAAGACCCCCCATCTGACATAAAATGCAAATTGCAACTTCATTTTTTAAAGGAGTAGTGTAAAAAATTGTCCCACTTCTGTGCAATACCAGTGAATGTTTTAGCAGTGCCTGTGAAGTGTCAGTGCTAGAGAGTTTGCAAATCACAGTTTATTAGCTGCATAACAATATACTCACTCTTGCTTCACAGAGAAGACATAAAATGCCAATAAGTGTGAAGTGATGCAAATATGCATGTAAATCTCAATTAATGAGATCAGAGCCAACTTACAGGACCTTCACAGAGTAGGGATTATATTCATATTCCTTTATTTAGAGAATTCTATAAGTTTGCTTTCCAAGCTGATAAATGAGGGGCACAGCCATGTGCTCTTTATGCAGTTTTGTTTCACATATAATAAGCCAGCAGATGAATTTTTGATGCTTGACCAGTATAAATGCCCTGATCATTAGGTGTGCAAGTTCTATACAAATGTGCTGTTCTGAAACAGATGGACAGTCACCCAAAGAATAAAAAAAACCAGATACATCCCCACCGTAGTCAATGAACAACTGATGTAAGTGAGACCAGAATCTACATTAATGTCCCTTGAGGAAGCAAAAATTAGTTGTAGAGAGAGCAACAAACAATCTGATGCTACTTTCAGCTTCAAAACAAGGTAGCAGAAATGCTGAAATGCCAGCTTGTCAATGTTTACATGAGCCTGTGCTGCAATGACAACTGCTGTACCAACAAAGTGTAACCGGGATTTCTATCACTACAACGAGAAGTCCTGTGGCACCTTATAGACTGACAGATATTTTGGAGCATAAGCTTTGGTGGGCAAAGACCCGCTTCGTCAGATGCCACCGGGCTTGGTGTGCTCCCACAGGGCTGCATTCCAGGCTTCCAGCCATGGGGCTCCACCCTGCCTCTTCCCCCGGGCAGCCCGCCCCCAATCATAGTTGATCAATGCTGCTGGAGGCAGCAGAGGGGCACAGATTGACCTCCCCATGTCCAGCAAATTCCATGGTTCAGGACTGGTCAGGTCCCAAAGGTTCTAGACCAGAAAGGTACAACCTGTATTAATTTTCAATATATGGCTCTAATGCCATATTTGTTTCCTCTGGGGAAAAAAAAGGTTTAGATTATACATTAGCAGGAATTACTTTCCCATTAAAATGCAGCCATCCCTAGGTGAAAGACCAGGTAAACAACACACAGCACAGCGGTGATGAGAAGGGAGTGCTGGTCAAAGCCCCACTTTTAAAAGGTGTCATAAGATTTGCTATATCCACATATAGGAGACAGGAACTCATTTTTGAAGTCTCATCCAAAAAACCCATGTTTGGTAAATCATATGGCTGAAGTCCCCATGTCTCAAGTGAGCACTGACAGATGCATAGCTGGAATCAATCTGGTTCACCTTTAGGTTAGTGTTGTTAAAATAGATGTTAGAATGATAAGAATGTGTTTTGTGTTCAGAACTTATTGAATGCTTGTGAGTTGCTGCATGAATTAATCTCAGTTGTAACATCTGTATTTTGTATTCAAAGGTCATATTTGAGTGTTTATATTGTGAGCCTCTGTGACTATGTAAACCAGCAAGACAGGAGAGATGTAAAATTAGCTTGGAGGGCTGCTTATCAACAGACTGTTTTATGTCCTTTCCAACAGGAAAGGTCCATCAAAACCAGATCTTAAGAGGCTACAATATGTCTCTGTTCTGCTCTTCCTTCTATGAAGCTGGTCATGTAAGTGTATTCCCCTCAACATCTGAGTCTGCACTCAGAACACAAGTCACAAGGCGGATAAACGCACTAGACAAAAGGAACTAGGTATTTCTATGCTGCTTGGTCTCCAGGCTTCGGTTTCTAGCACAGAATGCCTTGCTGCATAGCTTGGGTTAGCCCTAAAGAACATGCAGACCTTGACCAACATAGAGGCTTCTATTCCTTTTGAAATTCATTTGTGTGTATAGTTTACGCACTTCAAAATTGTAAATAACTGTTTCTTCTTCTATTTCACAACTATCTCCATAGATTCTTACAAAATTGGCTACAATCATCTTTGGTGTGAGATCTATGGTGCCTTGACCTGATGTAAGTGACTGGTCCTTTGGGACTGGGAGTAACCCGAATATTGCTGTGATTCTTGGTGTAAAAGATGATTTATCACAAAGGTGTGCATACCTGAGTGGCAAGACAGACTGGAGTACTAACGGGACTGTCTATGGCTCCCTCTTACAGCACCTGAGGAGTCTGCACTTGATTATTGCTTAGCAAACTCTAAGCACAGAATACACACCCAATGTTGGGTTTGTGCCTTGGTTCCTTGGAATCTCCCCTTATGCTGGTACTCATGCTTGTGAGTCACTGCAGGCAGCATTATGCACAGAATTCTATTTTAACCATCTTTGCCGGGCCAAAGGCTGTGATGGCACTGCTGGGAGCACTGTTGCAGCTCAGGTATTGCAGACTTGATATCTAGCCCACTGAATCACTTGTTCTGGGATTGGAAGAAGAGGTAAGAAGGAAGAATGCATTCTGCAGCATATTGCTGTGTAAATTAAATTAGCAGCTGCCAGACAGACTGAAATCAATGGTCCATATACTGTGGTGTCTTCTCTGACAGTGACTTACAGCAAAAGCTTTAAAAAAAGTCAAAATCCTCAAAAAAGACAATCATGGAGGAAGACAGTTAGTGGTTGAAGCAGAAGCTTTGATGCATAAGTGTTGGCATTCCTTATAAATGTTTATCCAAGTGAGCATACTACACATAATTAGTTCACATAAATCTCAGTTGTAGGGCTGGTTAAGAAACAGAAAAGATTTCATAGAATGTTCTGCAATTTCTTCCTCTGATTTTTTTTTCAAATTTTGAAACTTAAAAAACCGCTGCTGACAGTCCCTACTCTAGTCCTGTTTTGAAGTCTACCAACCGTTTTGCTTCAATGTAATTGGTGGCAATGAATTCCACTGGATAATTATAAGTTGATCCAAGTCCTCAGTTGGTGTAAATCAAAGTAACTCTACTGAAATCAACTGAGTTGTGCCCATTTACATCCTCTGAGGAACCAATACAGCCTGTGTGTTTGTTTTTTAATGTGTTTCATTTTATGGGTTTCAGAATTTTTCTTTAATTTTTTTTAAACAAAACAGTCTTTTTCCACTAGTGAAAATCAGTGTTAAGTTCCCGATCTTCTGGGTTCCAATTAAGCTTAATATTTGCAGCTGAAATTTAGAAATTGAACCAGTCATATTTAGTTCAAATTTTGATCTTCAGTCATGTAATACTGAGAAGTATACAGCTCCCCATAAGGGACATGCCTACACTAGCCCAAAACTTTGAAATGGCCATGCAAATGGCCATTTTGAAGTTTACTAATGAAGTGCTGAAATACATATTCAGTGCCTCATTAGCATGCCGGCGGCCGCGGCACTTCAAAATTGATGCGGCTCGCCGCTGCGCAGCTCATCCAGATGGGGCTCCTTTTCGAAAGGATCCCGGCTACTTCGAAGTCCCCTTATTCCTATGAGCAGAGGGGAATAAGGGGACTTCGGAGTAGCCGGGGTCCTTTTGAAAAGGAGCCCTGTCTGGATGAGCCGCATGGCGGTGAGCCACATCAATTTTGAAGTGCCGTGGCAGCCCGCATGCTAATGAGGTGCTGAATATGTATTTCAGCACTTCATTAGTAAACTTTGAAATGGCCATTTGCGTGGCCATTTCGAAGTTTTGGGCTAGCGTAGACATGGCCAAGGGCTCTTATACGAACCCAAACTGGAAGTATCATTCTGCAACAAAGGTATGTTATTTTCAAAGGCTGAGGGTTGATTGGATTAGTGTATGAAATTCAGTATATGTAAATTAGTCAATCAAACTAATTTGTTCATAAAAGTCTGGTGTGTGCTAGGCATTTAACAAATGAGTATCTTACAGCTGTTGCATCCCTACTATGGTACCAATCACGGAAGACATAGTCTCAACCCAAAAGTTTGAGCTGGTCTGGAATGTTATGTTTGAATGTTTTTATGGAAAATATTCTTTTTGGAATGCCAGATTTTCAGAGGCTGACCTGCAAAAAAAGTCAAAGTTTTTATTTTTCATCCGAAATTGGAAAATTGTATCAAAAACCTCAAAAGTTCCTGAAGGATAGTAATTCTGATTTCCCTGCCAATCGTAATTCTAATGAAAAGATCTTTAATACAGCCTCCAAGAGATCACTCTGCTTGCAGCATGACCAGATCCACCATGTTTCACTGCCCGTTGTACACCATTATATACTTCAGGTTTCTTAAAGGCACAGTCCACTATAATGAAGACAGGTCCCTGATGTCAACAAATTATTCAAGGACAGAAAGATAAATTTTGCTCTCCAGTACTATGGAGTTACTTCAGATTTACAAAGGTAGGGATGAAATAAAAAGAAAAAAAGTTTGAGTTAGGATGCTCAGTGTTTTGTTAATTCCACTGTTTGATTTCTCTTATAACTGTTTACTTTGTTGAGCAGAGAAGAGGCTTCCTATAGCTTTTTCTTTGAAAGTGATAGATAAAACATACTAGTGCTACTTAAAACAAAGCCATGACCTATTTATTGTCCACTCCTTCATGTGGACCTTTGGACTAAAAGTAAAAACGTAAATCCAATCATAACAGGGACCACCATCTTTCTTACCAAACACAATACTAATCAGAATCTGAATGCAAACAGAGGTACATCAGTGCACCAAGAGGGAAACAGAATTTTCATCACAACATATTACTTTTAGGTGTTTGTGTCTCCTGGGTATCTCTCTGTTCATTTGGTGGGTTACCAATCCTAGGGCAGCATCAAATCTGCAAGTTGTGTTCCGAAGCTGTCTCTGTTTTTACTGTTGTCTTTCAAGGTACCAATGCCATGGTAAGAAACAAATATAAGGAACAAAAGCTCTAGCTGTTTAGTTCTGAAACTAATTTCTCTCATCTTCACAAGCATTATATTTCATTACAGTGACTTTAGAACCCATCCTGTGCAATGAGTTCTCAATTTCCATTAAGGCAATGAGAGTTCCAAACAATCCACAAGCTTTTTACAAGAGTCTTGAGGAGGTGGCAACAAATGGGATGTAACTATGTGCTTACAGGTAAGCAAGTGCTTTTCCTGCTATGAAATGGCAGCTAAGCTGTGCAAGGCTCTTTCTCATCAGCTCATTCTTGAGATCTGCCAACTCAACCTCCTTCCAAAGCACTACCGCATTTCTTAACAATGCTGCTCCCAAGAATTCACAAGGACATCTCCTCTGGCAAGGTCAAGTGAGCCATCTCAGTAATTATATACCTGGCCTCCGTCTGCTGAGGAAATGAAGTATTTCTAGGATTATTCCTCAACTCAGTCTCTCCACACTTAATACCAAGCATATCCTTCCCCTCCTAGATCTTCCCGCCGTAAACAGGTACTGATAAATGAGAGAGGATTCTTTCTTTAAAACCCTCATGAGAAACAACAATTAATTAGGCCAGGTCTACACTACAGCAGAAGGTCAAATTAAGGTATCCAATTTCAGGTATGTTAATTACATAGCTGGAGTTGACATACCTTGATGTGGGCTTCTGTGCCATCTCCACTAAGGGAGGTCAGTGGGAGTGTTCGCTCCCATTGACTTCCCTTACTTCTAACAAGGGGCAGGAGTATCAGTGCCAATGTGGGTGCCCTGTGAATTTGATTTAGCATGTCCTTACCAGATACGCTAAATCAAACTCTGAAAGATTGACTGTGGCAGCACTGATCTTCCCTGAACTGTAGATGTAGCCTCAGTTTGTACAGAAATCTACAGGGGTAATCAGACTTTAAATTCTGCTTTAAACTGTGTTATTTAACATCCCCAGTTTGAATAATAGGGGTTTAAGTAGTTATGACTTTGGTAGGGAGATGAGAATGATTTTCTTTTGGTATTTTTTAAACTATTTCCCAATAAAGTTTAACTGTAATGGAGCTTTAACTGTCTCACTCTTCATATTTTTAGCCTATATGCTATTTCCAGTCTACTTTACAATATCCAAACCACAAAGTATTAGATGAACCTCAGCTCGTACGAGCTAACTCTCCAAATGATAACCTGCTGGCCAGGAGAGATCACGCTACTCTGTATTTAGAGACAATAGTTACTTTTTCCCGCAAGCCAAAGCCAAGATCTAGTAGTATACAAATACCTGCCAGAGCAGTTGCTGCTGTTGTCTGGCACCTTGAGATGGGTCTGTACCAACCCCGAGCTGAGAACCTCTCTGAAATTTGGGTATTTGAAATTCAGACTAGGATCCAGCCTGGATTTTGTAGCTTGAGACTTTCTATGCTTCCCTCATATAACTCTTCCTTTACTCCCAATTGCATCCCCAAAGCCTTAGTTCTATGACCAAGCCCTACCAGTGAGGGAACACCACACATAACAATGTAGATCATTCAGATAGTATATTTGAACTTGGTGTGACTCGGAGGAAGATTAAACTGCACTTACATCTATTTCAGGAGAAAGATGTTCTGACAAACGTAACCATGCTGTGTAACTCGAAGAAGCAAGTGACTAGAACAGCAGGAAAAAAGTTTGCACGAATCCTTGACCACGTTAACTGGGGCTGTAAAATACAAACTTTAATCAAGTGAATTCCCTACTTCGCAAACTACAAGCACCTAACTTGGAAAGTCCTTTCGGTATCTATTCTTCATAGAGCTCTTTACAGTACAGCAAAGAATACATGAACTTTTGATCTTTGGAAAATGTATGTTTCTTATTCCTGGCCTGAAAATGCATCAAAAGATAGACAGAGGGGATGCTGGGAAACTGTCTGAAAATTACCTCTCCCCCTAAAGCCAATTTCAAATGTCAGATTTTTTTAGGCTGCTGATTGTACCATGGCACTTAAACAACAACAAAGTGTGGTGTTGTTGCTTTACATTTCCCCAGCATTATTGAAGCAGGTGCTTTCAAGAGCAAAAAATAACAGAATTCTCCCTCAGAGAATGTAAACTGAGCAATGAGCATCCAAGCAATGGACAATCATCCTCAGACTACAGGGGAGTACGAAAGGCAGAAAATAATGATGAGGATTTTAAATATCTAGTCCTTCTGCTCTTATATAAACTCTTTCAGCTCTGGGTGAACTTTTGCTCTCTCATAGACTGAAATGTCTCATCAGGTATTCCACTCCAGCATGTTGGTTCTCAATTACCCCCCAAAAAATTCTTAATAAATTCACAAATACTGCCTTAAAACAATGCCAATGGCATAACTTGTAGCCCTGTCCTCAGTTCATGCCATGAATATTACAAGACATAGGAAGACTTACTTGGATCTTCCTCCCAAACCTGTTCATTTACCATCAAGTCTCCTGGGAACTGAACTGAACAAATCCAGAAATGATAAAACTTCCAGCCACCAAAGGAGTGATTTATTATTTATTGTATTAAAGCTTTAGGCCCTGGGTAACACTTGCCTGTGCTCAGATTCTGCTCTGTGCAGAAATATGAAATGAAATATGGGACTATCATGCTCCAACCATAACTGGGAAGAAAGGAACATGTACTGAAAAATATCTGGATTAAAAATTCTCTTTACAAATCTGACCATTCAACCTAGTGTTTATAATTATCTTTTTAAGCTTACTGTGATTTCAAATTGTCACATTAGAATGGTTATGTCCATCCATACATGTAAATAAGCTCCATTTCATCTGCTGTACAAACAGTAAAATAAATCTCCATAAATGCACTTGTTTTTTTGCCAGTAATACATCTAACAGGTCTGTTTCTCTACCAGATCAGTTGTCTTCGATGTTTTATCTTCACAGGAGAGCAGATATTTATTACATAATGGGTTCCAATAACAGAGTACACTATCAGTTCCATTAATGGTGTGCTCTACAGTAAATATAAAAAGATATAGTCTCAACCAATCTTTCTTCACACAGGATCCCTTTCAGTGGGCTCCAGTATTTCCTAAAATCAACTGCATTTATGCTTTTATCATTAATGTTTTGGCCATTGGACCTCACTGAAATCAAAGAACATTCCCTTCTCTTCATGGCTCAACATCTAAAATTTCTCTCTTTCAACAGGAGTTGGTATTATTCTGCATTGTACAACGTTTTCTGCTGTTAAAGTTTGTGTACATTACGGTTCCCGTTGTTTGATTTCTGTCCATTTATTCTTTTATGTACAGACTTCTCAGTTTGGCCAATGTAAATTGCAGTGAGGCATCACCGGCACATGATGGCATATATTATATTGGTAGATGTGCAGATGAAGGAGCCCCTCATGGTATGGTTGATGTTAAGTCCTGTGATGATATCACTGGTTTAGGTATTTAAGCAGAGTTGGCAGCGAGGTTTATTCTTCTCTACAGAAGAAAAAGGAAGGTAAACTATCTAAACTACTTTCCACATGGGGCTACAATAGTGGTACCCTTAACTCATCCAGTAATATTGTCAATATATCCAACTACACACACAGCCTGGCAGAAAAATCTGCCCTTTCTTGGGGACTCTCTTTCTGTCCTACCACCCCCACAAACTTGATACAGTTCTGTTGTGATCTGGAAGCCTACTTTTGCCGTTTCCGACTCAAGGAATACTTCCACCATGACATAGAACAGCGCACTGACCCACAGGTACCCTCCCACCTATGGTACAAGAAAAAGAATTCCTCATGGACTCCCCCTGATGGCCAAATTGACAAACTGGACCTATACATAGAATGCTTCCGCTGACGTGCACAGGCAGAAATTGTGGAAAAGTGGCATTGCTTACCCCATAACCTCAGTCGTGCAGAATGCAGTGCCATCAACAGCCTCAGAAACAACTCTGACATCATCCAAGAGACCAACAAAGGAGGCACTGTCATTATCATGACTAGGACAGACTACCAAAAGGATGCTGCAAGGCAACTCTCCAATACCACATTCTACAAGCCACTGTCCCAGTATCCCACTGAGGAATACACAAAGAAACTACACCATCTGCTCAAGACCTTCCCTATAAAAACACAGGAACAAATCTACACAGACCCTTGAACCCAAACCAGGTTTCTTCTACCTGCTACCCAAGATCCATAAACCTGGGAATCCTGGATGCCCCATCATGTCAGGCATTGGCACCCTCACCACAGGATTGTCTGGACATGTGGACTCTCTACTTAGATCCTATGTACCAGCACTCCCAGCTTTCTTCAAGATACCACTGACTTCCTCAGGAAACTACAGTCCATTGGTGACCTTCCTGAAAACACCATCCTGACCACCATGGATGTAGAGGCCCTTTACACCAATATCCCACATGAAGATGGACTCCAAGCTTATTATCCCTGATGAGACCGAGGCACAAATGGTAACAGAGCTTTGTGACTTTGCCCTCACCCACAACTATTTCAGATTTAAGGACAATTTATATCTTCAAATCAGTGGCTCTGCTATGGGCAACAGCATGGCCCCACAGTATGCCAACATTTTTATGGCTTCCTCCGTTCTTGTCCCCTCGCACCCCTTCTCCACCTGTGCTACACCGATGACATCTTCATAATCTGGACCCATGGGAAGGAGGCTCTTGAAGAGTTCCACCGTGATTTCAATAGTTTCCACCCACCATCAACCTTAGACCGGACCAGTCCACACAAGAGATCCACTTCCTGGACGCTACTGTGCAGATAAGCGATGGTCACATAAATACCACCCTATACTGAAAACCCACAGACCATGATGTTTATCCATACACCTCCAGCTTCCATCCAGGGCACACTACACAATCCATTGTACACAGCCAGGCAGTAAGGTACAACCATATTTGCTCTGATCCATCAGACAAAGACAAACATATACAAGACCCGTACCAAGCTTTCTTCAAACTACAATACCCACCTAAGGAAGTGAAGAAACAGACTGACAGAGCCAGACGTGTACCCAGAAGCCACCTGCTACAAGACAGGCCTCGCAATGAAAACAAGAGAACACCACTGGCCATCAAATATAGCCTCCAGCTAAGGCCTCTCCAATGCATCATCAGTGATCTGCAACCCATCCTGGCCAATGATCCTTCACTCTCACAGACCTTGGGAGGCAGCCCTGTCCTCAACTACAGACAGCCTGCCAACCTTACACAAATTCTCACCAGCAACTATAGATCACAACACAGTAACTCTAAACCTGGAACCAATCCCTGCAACAAAACTCGCTGCCAACTCCGCTCACGTATTTACACCGTGATATCATCACAGGACTTAACATCAACCATACCATCAGTAACAGCAACGAAGGGTCCTGTGGCACCTTATAGACTAACAGAAAAGTTTTGAGCATTAGCTTTCATGAGCACAGACTCACTTCATCAGATGCCATCAGTGGCTCCTTCATCTGCACATCCACCAATATAATATATGCCATCATGTGCCAGCAATGCCCCACTGCAATTTACATTGGCCAAACTGAGAAGTCTCTATGTAAAAGAATAAAGGGACATAAATCAGACAACGGGAACTGTAATGTACACAAACTTGTGGGAGAGCACTTTAATCTCCCTGGACACTCAGTAACAGATTTAAAAGTAGCAGTCCTAAAACAAAGAAACTTCAAAAATCAAATGGAGAGAGAAATTTCTGAGCTGCAATTTATTTGCAAATTTGACTCCATCAACCAAGCATTAAACAGAGACTGGGAGTGGCTGGCTCCTTACAAAAGCAGCTTCTCTGCTTTGGGTGTTAACAGCTCCACGTTAGCTTCTGACAATGGGCCACATCCCCTCTGACTTGTTTTTCCCTCTTTTGATACATACTACTGATAACGGGCCATTTCCACCCTGACTGAACAGACCTAGTCAGCTCTGGCCCTCCCTTTCACTGGGACCCCACTCTTTAAATACCCCTTTGAAACCCTCCCCCATGCATCCGATGAAGCAGATCTTTGCCCACAAAAGCTTATGCTCCAAAATATCTGTTAGTCTGTAAGGTGCCACAGGACTTCTTGTTGCTCTCGAAGATACAGACTAACACAGGTTACTCTTTTCAAGGAGGCCAGTGCAAGTAATTCATTCTATTAGTGGAGGTGTGCTCATTAGATTAGTCTATGTATTTTAGTTCCCTCTCTTCCAACTACTGTACAGCCATTATATATCCACCCCAATCCTGGAAAACTCCACAACAGTCTTGAATACTTACCCTAGATCTCCAGCCTAGCAGCATCTTCATCACTTCTGTACACTGCAGTTAGAAATCGGTGGGCTGAACCTTGGGTTTTATTGTAATTTAACCTGAGCATAACAACTTCAAATCCATTGTACAGTCCTGCTTGACTCTTGATTGTTTCTACATCCTATATTTTTTGCCATTTTAATGTTATTCTGTTGCTCATTGCTTAGCATTCTCATTCTCTTGACGATCAAACCTACCTGGTGCTGAAAAAGGAGAGAGGTTGTCATGCTCGTTCTCCTCCTCTTGATTTTCCATAATGATGTTCCCATTTTCGATATTTTCATGCTTCCCATTTTGAAGTGGTTTGCTCATGCCATTTGTAGAGTGGATCAGTCGCTGACGCTGCACAGAAACAAATTCTCAAATTACATCTATTTTAGCACAGTGCAATGAACATAGCTCATTTGGAAGCACTTCTCACCTATGGTTTAAAGCTTCAAGCCAGGAGTTGGGCTCATACACAGTGGTGACATGGCAGTGCTATACTCAAAGGACTGCTGCACTACCAAAGGTGCTGCCCTTCAGATGAAACACTAACTGATGCTACTTCTGCTCCCTCCAATTCCTTCCCCACCCCACTCTACCTGGTAGAATTTAAAGATCCCAAGACACTTCAAAAATTAGCGCTGAAGTATCCCTGGTCTGACTAGATAGGAGGGTTCTCCATTGCTTTTGTGAAGCATGTGTTGCTATACTCGCTACACTACTACAGTTACAGTGGTTCCTATTCAGAATAAATATTCACCACAGAGAGAAAGCTGAGACACTTGTACTCATTCCATATATTTAGGAAAGGCATGCTCAGTGTTCTCTTAGATGGAATGAGGCAAAAAACATTGGCAGGTGCTGTCTTTTTCTTATCCACTTTCAAATGCTTTACAATACCTTGAACATCAAAGGTGCTGCCAGCATGTGAACTAGTTCTAAGCCTATGTAACTGAAAAGGGAACTGAAAGTAGAGAGAACAAAATCCACAGATATTGCCAAACTGTGGTGATTTACATGCAGCAGAACCCAGATCAAAACCACCTCTGGTTTGGGGCTTAGTTTTGTAAACTAAAAAGGCCAATTTTCTGGCCATTTCTTGCCTCAAAATACTTTCTAATGGATCAGCTGATTGGCTGGAAATCAACACAACTGCTGCTAAGTGGTTTGTCTGATTTTCTCAACTTCCTTGTACTGCACCATAGAGACATCTTCCAAAAACTTACCTCGTTAATAATGAGTCTGCTTGCCATTCGCAGTCTGGTTCTTGGCCCAAATTTATTAGTAATCATTATTCGTAAGCCAGCTTCAGGGAAGCGGTATTTTGGGGGACTGGAGCAGATGATCTCATCCACCATCACCACCGTATTTTTGCCATATTGCTGCTTGCCCTTCACTAGTGATCACAAATGCCAACAGTTAGTCAGAAAATTCCATTGACCATGCTTCCCTTTGCCTAGAGTTGTCCCACTGTGACTCATGCAGGGGATCTCATTTACTTGAATTCTTGAATTTGCTAGCAACAGTCTCCCACAGTGTTTATGAGCCTCATGAATTTGATCTTTACTGGCTCTCCCTGACTACCTGAGTCAGATCATGTGTTAAAGGTGTTTTTTCAGTTTCTTGAGTAGAAATAGGTGGATATGGTTCTTGTCTAGGCAGTAATGCTGGGCCACCATTTTTCTTTGTGTACAAATCATCACCGTTCACCATGGGTGAGCAAGCTTTGCACAAATCACCCACAAATGAGGGAACATATATAGCTCTTTGAAAATTGTAATGCCACCCAGTTTGCTGAAGGTGCCTAGCAGCTATGCAGCCTATTGTCTCATCTAGAAGCCTCTTGAGGTCCCTTAGTGTTGGGTTCCGAGCCCCGCAGATCTTAATTTTAATCGTATAGAATATTATCAACATTGTTGTCAATATGAGTTTTCAAACTAGACAAATGGAACAGAATTATTTCTGAATAATAATACAAGGGATGAGGGTTTTGTGGTATAATATTACAACAACAAAAAGCGCTACTTTATACTACAAACCAATTCAAATGTAGCCCAAGGCTTCGTTGATTTAACAAATACATGCCAATATTTACATAAATACTACAAACTACACACAGCAAGCACAGCAAGGCTCAGCAGACAGGAGACATACCCATATGCTGTTAGAAAACAGGGCAAGAATTATGCATATGATTGACATAAAAAATGCGCCTGGAGTAAGTGAGGGGAGAGAACAGCATTCTCCTCTGCTTGTGTTATTGATTTTTTTTTGTTAACTTTTTTGGACAGCGGGTTACTTACATTAAGAGGAGCAGAATTTAGGAGGCAAAAGTGAAAGAATCATTAGTACATAGTTTCAGCCAGGAAGCAAAGGAAATCTGGGAAAACATTCAACTCAAATGAAGAAATTAGAATTGATCTGTTATATAAATGCATAAAAAACTACAATAGTTACTGAGCCCACATTTGTTATTCACCCTAGTGCTTATTATATATTTTTGGTTTTTAGGATGAGATCAGTTTCAATATACATGTGCAAACTACATCATCTTGAAGCTCTGAAGCCTGTAGCATCTTCTAACACATTTGGAGGTCTAAGAACAGATCCTTCTATTAGCATTCATTCCCCACCCCAAATAACCTCAGATGAGATTGTAAATCACCAGTACACTCTTTTGCCCTCCTGTGCTTGAGCCTCTTGGTATTGAGGAAGGCAGAACTTTATGAGCATCTGTTTTGTATTTCATTAAAATGAGACTTTCGGTGAGGGCATGGTACTCACATGAGGCACATAAAGATATTTTAAAGTTTCAAAAGAAAATATGTGCTACACAGAGGATCGGTTAAGTAGCTTTGCCTTGCGGTTTAATTTACAAGGAAGGATGAAACTAGGAATAATTTTATAGAGGGTAAAGGTAAAGCAGCAATTATCCTCCCACTCCCAGTATCTTCAGCCAGTTAATTTAATGGAATAATGCAGTTGATGCAAAATAAGAAGCAGTGCTCTTCTGAAGGCTCACTGGGAAGTAATTACACTAAGGCTGTTTTTCCTGTGAAGCAGTGCACAGACAAGATCGCTTGAACATTCACAGTTGTGATCTGACTCTCATTAAAGGAAACTCAACCACAGCAGTCTAATGTTTGTTTTAGTCAAGGGAAAAAAAAAGTTTGACAACAGTCCTGGTAAAGAAGAAAGCCCTGGCATCTTTGATTGAATGCATCTTTCTAGATTAACTGCTCTCAAGTGAGTTTCTCCAATGAAGACTCCAAAGCACTCCTTGATCATGCAACTTGTCTGTGAAAACAACATGGAAACATGACATTCACCATGGTGCTAATTTTAGGAATACTCTTGAGATTGTGGCAAAACATGCTCAGGTCAGAAGGAGGTTTGACGAATTACTGGTAAAAGCCTAAGCATTGAGGTACAGTGCACGGATTATGGGTATATGACTTATTGCAGTCCCAAGGCTGACCCAGCACTTTTCTCCTGACTGTTTTTCTCTTCAGTCTGATGCCATCTGCTTCTGGAGACACATGGCCCAGCTCCATATGGGTCCCATTTCACAAGAGGCATAAGTAGTTTTTACATATAAAGGAAAAGCAATTTTTGTGACTCCTTTGTACATCCTGCAAGGGGAATATCCTCCAGCCTTGGTATTTTCTTTTCACAAATAGGCAAACTTTCTGCTCATCACTCAGGGACTGATGCAAAGTCTACTGGTCAGTGAAAAGCCACTCATTGACTTCAACAGGCTTTGGATCAAGCCCTGGAACATTTAACCTATGTTCAGGACAGACCTACACAACACACTTTGTGAGAGTTTTCAAAGCCATGTCATCTGAGGTCAGTGTGAGCCCAGAGCACTGATCCTCTGTGTCTGTACTTTTCGAATGGGAGCATTATTAACAAGAGCACAAATCTTTTGCTTTCACTTCTGCGTATAGAACTCGTCCTTGAAATTGAATTTTTCTCAGGGTGAAAAGCTCTCTCTGTATGAAAATCCAGTAATGGAACCTTTTATGTTTCACCAGTGGAAGCTCTTGAAAGTAATAAAAGGCAGATGTACTGTATGTGAACTTCCCTTTTATCTGCACCTACAGTAACAGAATTCCCATCATCAGCAGGAAGAAAGTGCCTAACTGAGAGAAGCTGTTCTGTTTGAGAATGTAACCAGACTTTGTATGTAAGGGCAGGGGCAGATTAAGGTCAGATACAGTACACTGAACCCCAATGGGAGGTGTTAGTGGATTCTGGCAGCCTCCCCATGTCCATTCCACCCTCCTGCCTCCCACCTTCACACACACACTGGCAATACCTGTAGAGGTGGAGCTCAGCTCAGGAGGATACTGGCCAAAGGTAGGCCAAGGCAGAGGCCGTGCAAGGTCACGGCAAGTTCTCACCCAAAAGGAATGAGGTGCAGTGGGAAGCCATGTGATCACCTTTAGAAGGATCTTGTGACTTGAGGCATTTAGTTGTGAGGCAACCTGGTTGAAGCTCCTTTCCCAGCTACCCATCACATTTCCTCTTCCTCCACCCCACCTTATCTTTCTCCAACCCAAAGCTTCTCTTCCTCTCTCACCTCTGTCCCCTTCCTTTCCCTTGCCTACTGTCCCCATGGTAATGCCCGTTCCCACCTTATCCTGACTCTGGTTTCTAGTGGCGGTTTGGTCCCTCCCATGTAATCCCAGCCGCTATCTCCTCCTCTCACTGCAGATCTAAGGGTGACAAAAGGGAAGGGTGTCAGATGTGGAGAGGGGTTTAGTGTCAGATTTTGAGGCAGCAGAAAAGTTAACAGAGAAGAAATGTGTTGTGGGGAAAGTTTGAAGGGAATGAAATACAGCTGGATCTAGGGTTTTGTAAGCCTCCTTATGCAATGACTTTGAGATGCTCAAAACACTTTACAAACATTAATTAGTCCTCACAACATGCCAGGAGGTACACAGAGGGCAATATTATAATATTATCAATATTATTAGACTAATTTATACAGTTGCTAGAGAAACTGAAGCTTAAAAAATATGTATGACTTAGTAAAAGTCATACAGCGAGATAGCTTCCATTCCAGAAACAGAACTCAGACAGTTCACAGGTCCTCTCTGATGGAACAGACCAATCCCAACGCCCCTTGAAATGACTCTGACTAAATATATGATAAGGAGCACTGCCCAGCTTTCTACCACATAGGAAGATTCTCCTCTAATTCTGAGTAAATCTTCCATGCATCCAAGAGAGAACGGATAGTTCTCTATGCAACAGCCCTTCTCTTATCTTAAGAGTCAGCAAAAAGAAGGATTGTAATACTTGCTACAAAATGATTTTTGCTTAACTATGCCATGACTTCATATAATAAATGTATTAATTTATTCGATTTATAATATTTATACTACGTGGCCCCAAGTGGGAATGGAGCCTATCATGCTATGCACTGTACAAAGAGGTTATAAAAGACAATGCCTAACCTGGAGAGCTCCTAATTTAAATACACAGGGTAGAAAATGGAAGGAGTCATACTACAAGTCTGTTGTGAAGCGAATTGACCTAAAATTCATTGGGCAAACAGACCCTTAGCTGACTTCCCTTATACGACTAGCCATCCTTTCCAACCGCTTCCCACATTCCCAGGACTTACAGCTTCTCAATACTCAAAATTGCTTGCAAATAATGAAGCAGCAAGATCTTAACCAGTCAGGAATGGCTTAAGGAATGGAAAGAGCTGACCCTCATGGCAGCAAAGACTTGGCTCTGCAGATGGATGAGGGGAACTCAAGTGGTAAACAAAAGAAAACTCAGCAGAGCTGAAAGATTCATGAAGAACAAACGTGTGGACTCACTCATGCTCTACTGGCAGCAGAGCATCACCTTCCATGGGTGGCTGCCAAAAACATTTTCCGCTTTACATAAATCCCTTAGACTTCTGTTCAGGAAAAGATCTTGCTTTCCTAGTATTCAAACTCAACCCCACATTAGAATGGATTCTTCTGCCCCAATTGCTGACATCCTGGCCATTCCACTCCAAAGCAGGATTCACCTGCTGTCTGTAACTTAACTCTCACCCACCTTAAAGTGAAAATTGTCTCCTGCTTTCACAGCAAACCAAAGATTTCACTTACGGTTTTGTAACTAATTTGCTTATTGCTGCACCAGAGAATACAGAACACAGCAATGCTGCAGATGTACAAAGTAGCATGTTTCTATCACCTCTAGAAGGAAGTCTGATTCTCAAAGGCCTGATGGCACTGAAGTTGTCAAGGTAGCCCAATAAAATGTCATCATCCTTCTTAAGGTTGAATATTATCATTGTTTTGATCACCACTGGAAATAAACAAACTACACACGCACTGTATGTCAATTCTTTGTCCAGTTCCTGTCTGCTCAGCCTTACCTTTCCATAGCAATGGAATGGATGGGTCATCATAGCTTATGCCATAACATTCATTACCATCTTCCAGCTCATTGCTGACTGTATTGCCATTCCCAGTACTCATGCTTTTGATAGTGAACAAGTTTTGCATCTTCACATTGTACCTGAAAGTACAAAGCGACAGGTCTGAGAATGCTGGATTGTTGGAACACTTCTCCAAACTGCCAGGCTGATGCAGTGTAACCCACCACACAAGAATTAGTTGGTGATAATTAACATTGACCTAGGAAAAAACATAGCGTATCAAACTCGGTACTATGGGAATGACTAAACTTTGTCCACCTGAAGGCCGGTTTAGCAAGCTGACAGAAGAACAAGGACTGCATGGAGCTTACAGGATGCGGAAAACACGGTTTTAATTCAGAAATAAAGTCCCTGGAGGACATTTAGCTCAAGGGGAAGCACTACATGCTGGACGTGAAACCTCAGCAGTCTTCATCTCATATCAAAGAGCACGGCTGCAGCAGCACACAGAATAGAATTTGGGCCCAGGACAAGTTTTGGACACGCTCAATTCATGAAAGGACCCTGAAGGACATTCGCCATACACTGAGGGGTTTTAATATATACAAAGAGCTGTTCTGTCCCACTAGACTTTAGTTCCACCTCATGGGTCATGAACGTTACAGGATATCTAAATTTACTGTAAACAGACAAGCAATTAAATTTCAATGAATTACATTGAAACCCATGTCAGACACAAATGCCATATTGAATACACCCCTTCACATTAATAAGGGTTTCCACATTAACCTCTTCATGTTCTACAGGCTGTAACAGAACCATTACACAGCAAGTATTTTTTGTGACACGTACATCAGTCCTGAGCTTCTCTTCTACTCCTTGCTTACAGGATTACCTCCTAACCTCTGAACATTTATGAGCAGCTTTCTGATTTAAACGCCAGCATCGAGGACTTTCTGATTTAAATGCCAGTGTCGAGGAAGTCGTTTAAAAACATTTATTTCACATTAGAATGCATGTTATCACCCTTCTGACAGAACCAAAAGGTAAGGATTTCTGTTGCTGTGAAAACTGTCAAGCAACAAGGACTTTATTTCATGGGGAAAGAGGAAAATAAAGCCACGCTCAAGCGCTGCATTGCCCATAAGCAGCTCCAATGCAGAGGTAATGTCTTGTGGGGTTGGATTCGTGGGCTCGGGTCCTGGCTAAAGTGCAGTCAGGAAGTTTGAGTGTAGTATGTGTAGAAATACCTGAGCTAGTTTTAATCTTGCTAGCATAACAGTAATATGGGTGTCAATATATGACAGGTCTGGCAGGGAGTTGTCTTCTGGGGAATGTATGCCTGCCGGTGGCTCTGTCACATGTCCACAGAGGTTATAAAAACTAGGACAAACCACCAGTGTTTCTAAAATTAACACAGATGGTTGGACAGGGCCCTAAAAGAGGAAAGTTCCCAATTTGCAAGGACCCACAGTCACCAATGGTGGTAAAAACTGGGAGAGCAAGAAGTGCCATCGAGAAAGAAGCCCCTAAATATATATCCACGCCCTATTTTACTCACAACCTCCATGATACTTTAGTCATGGGGCTAGAGAATCCACTTTTTGAACTTTTCCTCAGCCACTTCTTAGACAACCTGTGCCCCATTATACAACAGCAGCAGCTACAACAACAAAGCATTCAAAGACTTGCTGCTGTCTGCAGTACATACTCCTAGTGTGCACTGATCTAGCACAAAAGTTGGGGGAGGCTAGACATGGAAATGAGATTGTCAGTTCTCCTCAGCTGGAGATAAGAGCATGATGCAATTCCAGAGGAACAATAGCCAAATTACAATTAAAGAGTACTGAAAGGAGAGAAGCACTTACTTCATTATAAGTATGTAGAAGGAATACATAACGATGAGTATGAGGCTCTCCCACCTCAAAGAGAGAAAAAAAAGGAAGGAATTAGTAGGAACTGTATGAACTGCTGTAATCTTTGGTATTTGAACAGGTCTGTACCAAGCATAAGCAGGATGGGACGTGTTCTCCAACTTTGTGTGCACTAAATTCCCAGGGGTAACATTAGAGAGAATTTCAGGGTCCCGGAAGAAGCAAAACTCCATGAGGTTTTCAATAACACACACACGTTATGCATACATGAATATTTCACGTAAACATTACAGAACTGTGCTAGAGCTCAGGCAGACAGAGCTGCAGAGCCACTCTGCCAGTGGAGCTCAGCATGCACCCTGAGTGGCTCTTATGTCTTCTTTCAGGAAATGCAGATTGCTGTTTGTCAGATTTGGGGGGCAGGGGTGAGGGCTCACTAGCTGGCGTGGGGAGAGGAATGAAGGAGGTAAGGACAAAGGCCATGCACCACACCCACTTTGTGGTATATGGCACCACTGGAAGTGTTAGCACTTCTCCACAGCTTGATCCGGAAAAGCACTGGAACTGGATTTTGGCTGTCATTGGTGCAAATTAGTAAGGGGATGAAAGTGCTTCCTGCACTCAGTGCCACACCCTGCATACTCAAACACAGGCAGTGTGAGGGTGGCTGCTCATATTATCCGGTTTTTATTTTAGCCTTTGTTTTTCGCTATGTATCATACATATAAAATAAAGACAGCAACTGGTAACTCCTGTGGAACCATTACAGTGTTCACGCGCTCTCCGTGGGCCTTAACACCATTGCACAGTCCGTAAGCCCTGAATTTGGCTCAACTGTGGTTGTAGCTACTGCTCAGTGACATGGAGAACACAGTAATTTGAGAAATTATTAATACAACTTACCATACTATTTGCTCATCATAGATGAACTGGAAGAAAAGAAAACCAAAAAAATTGACCATTTCTCCAGTTCAGTTAAAAACTGGTCAGCAGTATCGTACAGCAGGCAAGGAACCTTCACAGAGGCATATTTCTTGATTTGCCACATGGCTGTTTCCAACCTCAAACTAGTGGAGCTTTCTCCTTCCCACTCATCCCATCCCAAACTTCCTATTGTACCTGCTGTCAGTTCTGCCACACCAACCCTATAGATACGATCTGGGCCTTTCTTAGAGGCTGCAGTTAAAGTCACTCATCTAAATGGTGTGTGTGTGTGTCTCTCTCTCTCTCTCTCTCTCTCACACACACACACACACACACACACTCTCTGCAAATGTGTGAGAGTAAGCAACCATGCAGCTGAAAGACTGGTTGGGCTCATAAAACAGTGAGATCTCCTATACTCCACCAAGTCACTGCAAATTGTTCTCCAGAATTTCTTCGCCAGCCTGCAGCCACATAGCGGAGCTATCAAAACAGCTGTGCAGCCCCCCATTTAACTACATTTTATGCCATCCCATACGGCTGAATGGGCCATCCCTACAGTTGACTAAGCCGTTGTTCTGTTTTTACTATGATTAAAATGAAGTAAGATGAATCTTCCTGTTCCTGCCACTAAATATTTAAATATATAAATGCAAGAGTTACTACACTGCTTTGGAAAAAATACAATGTTCATTTGAGATACATCCAGACTTTGCCTACTAAACTCTGCTTGCATTGGTTCTTTGCCAGGCACACGTGGGACAGAATGTGCCCCAAAAGCAGCTAAAAAGGCCATCTTTAGGGTGATGTGCAATTTCTATGTCCCAACATACTCCAAGAGATGCTGCTTGGATCAGGATGGAATGCTGCAACCTGGGACATGTAGTTTCTGTGGGGCAGTGCTTAATTTGCAATGAAAGAGGAACCAGAACACAAGCAATTATCCGTTAGGGCACAAGCAAGAGTTGGGCTTTGTTTAACTTTTATAACTGATATGGCAAGCCCAGAGGTTCCAGGCCAAAGAAGTGCCAAAGCTAGAGGTGTCAGAGCTTAGCCCTGGCACACATTAAGCACAGCTCCGAGGTATAGTGATGGTCCATTTTGCAGAGCTTTATGAGTGACTTTGACTATCAAAATACAGCAAACCCTTGAAATATGTGGCTTCAAGTTGCGTGTAACTTGCTTTAATGAGAGTTAAGCACAAGTTGAAGCTGCTGTGTGGCCCCTTCCTCCTTCCTTCCCCCAGCAATGTGGCTGTCAGGCTGATAGCTGCACAGCTGGGGGAAGACGGGCGAAGGGGCTTTTAGCACGCCTCGCTGCCCCCTTCACCCCCCTGCCGCTGGGCTGGTCTGTTTCCCAGCTCCTGCAAGCCCAGGGGAGCTGGGAACCAGGCTGCAGCATCCCCTCCGCCCTGACTTGCGCGAAAATTGAATTACGTGAGGGTTGCAAGAATGCAAGCCTCCCATAACGCTTACTGTCTGTGAGCACATCTGCCTTATTCCAAAGGGGTGTATGTGTAACACACATGTTTACTAGGTGTGCCTCACTGTCCCACATAGTGGCACCTAAACCATTTCTAGAGAGAAAGAATGAGACCCCTCTACAGCCTTAGCTGAGTTTCAGCTGGCTTTTAGCTCAAAGTATAGAGAGGCTCTTGAACTAAGCTCCAGAGGTCCTAGGTTTGAGTCTGTCTGTCAGGGGTTACACATGAAGTTCTTTCATTTGAGCCCTTGTTCACCCTAGTGTACCCTTATCCCTGTGAGTAACAGATGTCAATAGAACTTTTTATGTGAGTAACCACTTAGCAGTGCAAAAGCTTCACTGTCTGTCCCTTTGTAATTAAATGCTGAAATATATTAAATGGTAAGAGGGACACTTACAATAATAAGAAGGATCACGGAAAACGTGTAGTACACAGAGTCCCTGAACACAGACCACCAGGTAAGACGAACCACCTGGAAGAAACACACTTTTAGTCAACAAGCAGAGATTTCCAAAGTTGGCAAGTTAAACTAAAAGCTTGATCTTAAAATATTTAGCTGTGTGTGTAACTTAACTCACTTGAGAAGTCTCTCTAAAGCCATTGGGGGATATAATAGGGATACATTAAAATTGTGTGGCTATGTGTTTGCAAGAGTAGGCTCTAAAATGTATCTATAATCATCACATTTATAAAAAAAATGATAAATGTATCTACCAATAAAATGTATTTCCTACTAATAGTATTTTAATCATTGGTGGTTCTAGGTGACCAAGAACCAATGTACAACTTGTTGCTGTTCTGCAAATGAATAATTCCCTCTTAATTTTATGTGGCGATATATCAAATACAATACAGCTTGAACCTCTCTAGTCCAGCACCTTTGGGACCTGACTGATGGTGAACCAGACAATTTACCAAACCACTGGAGGGAGGATTCCACAGAATGGAATCTAATGTCTAGCAGCATTACCAACACCTTCACTGCTTACTGGGCTCTCAGAAGACATTTAGGAGTAAATTACAGATAAATAACAGCAGAGAACACTGAGAGCCAGGACTGGTGACTGTAAACAAACTTTAAGGACCACAGGAAACTTGGCCACATGCATGATAAGTGGACATCTGACTAACTAAAATCATGCTGGATGATGGATATTACTGGGCCAGAGAGCGACAGACTAAAGACGTTCAACGTCTATAAAGAGTGTGATATCCAGGAATGACTCCTACAGAAAAGGGTGATCAAATCCTATGCTGTAGAGTATACATAACTCACTACTGGGGTCAGGAAGGTTTTTTCTCCCCATTCATACTGACCATTTGACTGAAGACATAAGGTCACACAAGAAGGAATCACCTACCTCCAAATATCAGGTACTGGCCACTTTGGAAAGCTGAGACTACTGATATTTTGCAGCATTACCTATTTGTGAAATGTGTCTGAATTATTTCTAATGTGATCACTTCCCTGGAGTTAATAACCCTTTTGTGCTTATTTTACATTAGCATCCCAAGATTTCTCATAATTTTTTTCCTGTGCAAAAGAAAAGAATAGGTAACCTACTAACCTGTCCTGCAAAAATCCCACAGACACCAATAATGCAAAGGATGTTGAAAACTGCTGAACCAACGATGGTCCCAACTCCTACATCACCATGAGTGATAAATACACCTGGAGAACGGGCAAGAGATTTCACAATCAACCCCATAACTTCATTGCTAGAAATGCCTGTTTGTTCAAAAGGTGGACAACAACAGTGGACAACAAAAATCCATTAGCATTTAAATGTTTAACCAAAATTAGATTAATAATGAGTGCACATATCAGCTGCACCTTCTGCAGTTTTAAGATAGCAAGCAGCTGTTTTGTATGCATATTTTATCAGAAGGAGATATAAAACACTTTCACTAATATAGGAACCCTACAATGTAATGGACTTCAAATGTTACATTAAAGCACATTAAACTTCCTCGTGGATAGTTAGCATTTAGATTTCTGTCCCTTTAACATCTGCAGGGATGCCACTACCTTCAAAGAACTCCTAGTTGCCACCTTGTGTATCATCTTGATAGGATATATGATCTAGGGGTAGAGGCTTTCTTGACACTCAAGAGATGCAGGTTCAGTTTCCTGCTTCATCACAGACTTCCTGTATAACATTAGCAAGTCGCTCACTCTATCTGGGCCTCAGTTACTCACCTACAAAGAGGGAATAATAGTATTTGTCGGCCTCACAAGCTGTGTCTACACGTGCACGCTACTTCGAAGTAACGGCACTAACTTCGAAATAGCGCCCGTCGCGGCTACACGCGTCGGGCGCTATTTCGAAGTTAACTTCGACGTTAGGCAGCGAGACGTCGAAGTCGCTAACCTCATGAGGGGATCGGAATAGCGCCCTACGGGACCGTGTAGACGATCCGCGTCCCGCAACATCGAAATTGCCGGGTCCTCCATGGCGGCCATCAGCTGGGGGGTTGAGAGATGCTCTCTCTCCAGCCCCTGCAGGGCTCTATGGTCACTGTGGGCAGCAGCCCTTAGCCTAGGGCTTCTGGCTGCTGCTGCGGCAGCTGGGGATCCATGCTGCATGCACAGGGTCTGCAACCAGTTGTCGGCTCTGTGGATCTTGTGTTGTTTAGTGCAACTGTGTCTGGGAGGGGCCCTTTAAGGGAGCGGCTTGCTGTTGAGTCCGCACTGTGACCCTGTCTGCAGCTGTGCCTGGCAGCCTTATTTCGATGTGTGCTACTTTGGCGTGTAGACGTACCCTCGCAGCGCCTATTTCGATGTGGTGCCGCGCAACGTCGAAGTTGAACATCGACGTTGCCAGCCCTGGAGGACGTGTAGACGTTATTCATCGAAATGCTACATCGAAATAAGCTATTTCGATGTTGGCTTCACGTGTAGACATAGCCACAGTGTGTTATGATGCACTCAGACAATGTGACCCTATAAGTACCTAAAGTGATAGAGTCCAAAGAAGAAAGCTCCCATGATCATTCTGAAACTTTGTTTTCAATGAAAACAACCCTGTTTGAACACAGAGATATTGATATTATGGATTCTGGTATGCTCTCACGTCTCCTCTACAAAGTAGGGTATATCTGTAAATTAGATGCTACAGAATAGGTAGATATTACGGTCTGATGTGGTCTTTACTATATTTACAGTCTATTTACAATGGGACAAATTCTTCATTCATATAATTAAGGTTGCACAAATTTAACTAAAGGAACATTTGTTCCAGTGTATATTGGACAGTACTAAAATCTCAACTTTCACCACAGAGGTACTGATGCAGGTTTTGTGTATTTAATGGTGTCAGATACAGAATGCAACACAGCAGAATCTGAAACCTGTTAACTCACATCTAGAGCCCTGAAAATTTGTAGATATCTGCTGTTCACTTATGCAAATTCCGATGCATGGATTATTTTTGCAGCTGCAGCTATGGATACCAATTTTGTATCCATACAGGGCTCTACTCTTATCTTCTGCTCTACATATAGGGAAGAAACTTACACCACTGCATGTGAAACAACTGAATAGCAGAGAAGGGCAGATCTTCAGTTGGTGTCAATTGTCATATCTCCACCGAAAGCTACGCCAAGGATCTGTTCCTGACTTTTAATTTGTTAGCAATGTTGCTGAAGCCATATTTGCTCCAGAATATGAGAGAGATACAGTAAATGGAATATCCTTTATACTAGATACAAACTTTTAAGCTACACAGAGCTAAAGAAGAGCAGAAGCTGGCCCAATAAAAGATATAATCTCACCTACCTTGGCATTTTAATGGCAAATGCTGCACGTGCTACTTACCTATAATAGATGCAAATAACTCTGGGGTTGAGCTTCCTGCAGCCATGAAAGTGGCCCCAGCAACATCTGCACTCAAGTGTAATTTCTGAAAGAAAAATGCCTATTACTTCAGCATTGCTGGTCTATTTTTACATAGCACACTTTTATAGTTACAGATAGAATCCTTTTATTTTCTTGGTCACAATGCCATGAAAGAAGCAACTCCCACTATAACACAACTCAAAGGTTGAAAAAGCCTATGTATGAGATGTAGACAACATGCTTTAGACACATAAAATACCTGTCCCCTAACCTAGTGGGAGACCAGTTAGATAATATCTATTTACTTTATAACATTTGAACTAACCAGGCCAATTAGAGATTCTCAGATGGAGATTCTAGATGCTGCGATTTTCAGGAATGAGTTACTCATGTCTTCACATTTGGAACTGTAAAAACTGTTTAAAAGTTACAGGGGATAACTAGTTTGAAAAATTTGGTAACAGAAGTGAGTGAGAGTAAAATATAATGTGTGAATATGTCTTGCAAACAGTGGGTCTGATTCCAATCTTGCTTATTATTATATGAACTCCAATGAGGTATATGAAATCAGACTATGTAGAACTACAGAGAGAATTGTGTTCCACACACAGATCTATTTTTGTTACAGTGCTTTTGAGCACTAATCTGAATGCAGTTACATTAGAGTGTTTGAGCCAGAGTCTCAAGCTTGTATAATACATCTAACTCCAAAAGTGGGCTGGGTTTGTTCACAACAGCTGAGGATCTTTCCTTTACTCTATAAAGGCAATATTATGAGAGAGTTTTTCTCTAGACTCATCTTTAATATCCTATCTCACTTTCAAGGATAGAAGAGTGCCTAGTGATAAATGAAGCAGGTCAGAGTAATTTTCAGGCAGTCTTCAACATTCTGAGCTGGCCGAAGGACTTTATAAAGAACTCATGGCACAGAAGCACAACACACAGATCTCTAAGACGATCTATCCCCGATAACATGACTGATAGAATTCAGCATGGGTGTGGTAATTACACTGGATTCTCGTTAGCTGCCTAGAATTTTGGAGACCTAGAAAACCAAAATAGATTTTATGTAGGATAAATGGCAGAAGAAGCAACATTATAGGACATTTTCCACATCACATATCTAAAAGTATGCCAAAAATACATCAGAAAACAGCACATAAGGATCACTTCTGAATACTTTGCAAGCGTTTGCTGCTATGGTCTATTTTTCCATCTATTTTTCCGTTGATAAGTATATATAACTCCCACTGATGTTTGTGGGAGTTCTGCACATATCTCCAGAGAAGAGGGGAAAAAAAAGATGCCTTACTAGCTAGAACAGCTGGTCAAAAAAAATCTGTTAATATGAAATTAAGCCAATCCCCACTCTCCAAATGAGATTTCTATTTCACAATCAATTCTACATTTGGTTGGAAAATTTTCACCCAAATAAATTTTGGATCAAAAGTTTAATTTTCCCCCTATCCTGATCAACTCTATTTAGTATCAAATAAATACATTTGAAAGGGGCTGCAAATAATTAATATTCTAGTATAATTACATTATTATTCTTATTAATATATAATATCTATTGCACTATATTTTATAGTTAAATTCACAGATCAGGTTCAAGTGGGCCCTGTACATAAAATAACTGACTTCATTAGCTTTAATGACTGTACTCTCCCTTTCCAATTATTCATCCTGTGTTGTCTCTGGGTGGGAGTCTCAAAAGTAGTTGGTATGGACTTAACTCTCCTTTTACTGGTGCAAATAGGCCTAACTCAAATGTGGAGCTATGTGCATTACACCAGCTCTCTGCCCTACCACTCCGAGTCCCAACAGGCCAGGAAAACAGTACAAGCACACCCTTTCCTCTGACCACTTAGAATCTTGCTGGCAGAAATGGCCGGCAAATTCATTTAAGTAATTCTAGCTCTTCTTTTTGCAAGCTATTTTTAAAACAAAGATCATAGTAACAAACCCATCTAATCCAGGTATTTCCTATACCACCCCAACAAAATACTTCATATCTGTGATGGGGAAATTGTGTGGTCGGGTCCATTCAGTCATTAGCCTCTTTGCCAAGACTGCAAAATGTAGCGGGTTTGTGATGTGGAGCCCTGTCTCGGGAGAAGAGGATTCAGGTCACCAAACTCCTTTACTAAAGGACTCCAGACAGGCATTGCATGGTCCAAAACATCCAATCCTAACACCTCCAAGGAAAAAGGTGACTCAACTTCTCTTTCACTTACCTCACAAATTTTCTCTAATGAGGGAACAAAGAAATCATCGCATACTATAGCCAAGGCATAGAACATATAAAGAGCCTGCAGAGAAAAAATAAAGCTGGTAACTCAGTCACATAGTGTATGTAAAAAAAGGCAGAAGAGAATGATAGGGATTCATCCAAATAATGTATAAGCAAATTAACATGAATATGTGGCTCCATTTCTATCTGCTATAAAAAAACGGTATTGCTGAAGTTATGGCATAAAAATACTGGTATGTTCTCCTACTTAATGGTCTTCTAAAGATGGATGACTCACGTTAACACTCAAGAGCTGCACTGCCACCCTGTGCCCCTGCCAGAAGTTTAATTGCCGAATGGGTTATCCTCTCTGAGTGGCCCTCTCTGCACTTCTTTCTTCTTCCCCCACCCCAGCAGGCATGAGTAGTCTCTGCTTAGGAAGGGAGGGAACAATGATAATGCAAGATTTCACCCCAACTGTCATGAATGCACAAATATTGCAAATTTAGGCTTGCACCCACAGTTTTTAAAGTGTTCCAGTCAGCTTCTGCTATTTGAGAATTTAGTTGCAAATGCACTATTAAAAATCTGCTGATTCAAAGTGTTTTTACTAAGAAAGGACAACATAACTGAGTAACTTCTAGCAACTAGGCACCAAAAAAGAAAAAGAAAACCAAAGTGAACCACAGTAGAACAAAACGTACACTAATAATATGAAGCAGCACGGCTCCTTCCTGCCGCTCCTTATTTGTAAATAGATCTTCAGGAAATTCACGAATCGCTGAAAGAGAAACACAGATATTTTAAAAATATTTATTGATCCCCATGAAAGTTTTACAAATGGAAGACAGCAAAAAAAAAAGATGGATATTTAATATTGGTCCCTAATTAATGGCGAAGGAGACAGCTTCACAAAGACTGTATTAGTCAGTTTGGTGCACCACAGCCTGCCAAAATGTCTTCAGTTCACTAGGGAAAAGCAGGGGGAATATTCTCTGATGTCTTGTCATTGCGCCAACAGATTATATCAATATGCAAAAGCTGCCAGGACTTTTCTGCTTGCAATATCTCACTTTGACTATTTTCTCTTCTAGTTATACTTCTGAAATAACTGAGAGAGGGGCAAATCCGCCCTAAACAATATTCCTGGCCTCATGTATGCTTTACCCCCTTAAAAACATGCAATGGCTGTGGTCTGCTATCCACTTAAATTATGCTGCTATAGAAATGTTTGCATGTCACTTTACAGAGATGACATAAATACACCGTACACACCAAAAACCCTGCAATCTAAAATTAGACAAAACAAAGGATGGTAGGTAAATGGAGGGGTGAGGAAAAAAGGAAGGTGAGGGTTAAGACATACCGTATAATTGCCTTAGTGGAAAGATGAAACCATCCTCCTTGCTCTTTTTGCTGCCTACAATCACAGTTATGTTTGTGCAAGACAACTAGCACCAGTTGTTCAAAATCAGAATTAATAAATCTTCGCTCCCTTACAAAAGGTAAAGCCACTGTTGTGTGAAATCCCCAGAAACCTCTAACTGTAAACTACCATAGTCTGTGGTCTATAAAACGTTAAGCATAAAATAAAAGTTCAACCAGATGTCATGGAGCAATGACTGTACTGCATTTTGTTAGTCTCTTCTGTAACGCCCATACTTTAGAGCCAGTATTTAGCATTTAATACATAGAATTTGCCCAGGATTAAGATGCTATTTTTTCTCTGTCATATACTTTAGTCAAGTAAAAAAAGATAGTAGTTTAGAGATATTTAGTTTAGAGATCTATGAACGCAATTCCTTATTTCCAAACCTTTGACAAGCCTTCGAGCTCATATCTCTCTTCTGTGACCATTGTGAGAAATAGGGAGAATGGCTGCAGTAAATTTTTTTTATAATCCAGCACATCTGGAGGAAACTATTCAATCCCTTGTTGAGTTATGAAATCCCATTCAAGGGACTGAAGAGTTCATAAATATCATCACTGTACTAGGCCACTAGCTTAAACACCGTAGATCTGATCCTGCTATTAAGTACATCCGTCACCAAAGCCAAACCAATGCAAAACTGATTGAGAGAAGAATCAGGTCTTGCACATGGATTTCACAGTAAACATACAAAACCAGAGTACCTGTAAAAGCAGCATGAGGAAACAGCACTGCTCTATCTTGGGAATGAAAATTGCACAGAAGGTAAAAATAACTCATGTGGCTATCATAAAATGCTGCTTCGCAAAGAGCTGTCAAAACAAAGATAATATACTACTACCCGACCCATCACTTAGGAGCTCTCATACCTTCTTCATTTGGATAGATTTCCCTGCTGAACCAGCACAAATTCAAACACCTTTAAAAAAGTCAGAACAGATGTATAAAGAGCCTCTTTTTTATTTTTTATTACTGTTTCCAGCACATGAGGAAAAGGAAAGGGAGAGAATATCACATTTATATTGGAACAAAGCTTGTAGTATTTTGGGACACTGTACTAAGTAGAGCTGGATGAAATTATGTAGCAATCTTTTTTCTTTTTTTTTCAAGAAAAAAAAGATTTGGGGATACCAAAACATTTCAAAGACTCATGTTGGTTTCTATGTATTAGTTCAATCTATTAGAAATACAACCCTAGCTGTGGTGGGCTCTGCTAATCAGCTTGGCGGCATTTGAATCTCCTGAGCAGCTACCAAACGCTCATCATACACGGAACAGTGGTTATTACCATTTTTGACACCATTCAAGAGATTGTCAGACAAGGGGCTTTTCTTCTCCAGACTCTTTGTGGCCAAAGCAGTGGCAACTGATGGGGCAAGACACAAGGGGTGCACTGGCTACATGACCACCCCCGACATGACTTCTCCCCATGCCCCATCTCTTCCCATCCCATCCCACCCCCACTCCACTCGAGGTCCTGCCCCTTCCTGACCCACTCCACTCCTTCCCCCAAGCCTCCACTCCTACTCTGCCCATTTCCCACCTCTTTCCACCTCTGCTCCGCTCCTGTCCGCACTCCACCTGTTCCTCCAATCCCCCTCTCCTGTGCAACACAGCCTAGGGGAGTGGTGGGGCAGCTGGTGCCAGCAGCAGGAGTCACACTCCCCCTGCACACACACACACACACACACACTCTCTCTCTCTCTCTCCCCCTCTCCCTCTCAACAGCGGTGGCCAGTGGAGTGACTCAGTCCTAGCCACTCTACTCCCCTCCGCCCCACCCCAGCTCTCAGCCACAGCTCTCTGCTTCCTGCTGCCAGTGAATGTGGGAGCTGTTGCACCCCTTCCCCCACACTCCCTCACCCAGCAACACAGCTGGGACTTGTGCTGAGCTACCTAACTCCCTGTAAGCCTGGCACCAGGATGCATATGACAGTGTATAAATAATGCATCTCACAACAGAGTTTAAAACGAGTTGCGGAAGCTAATCCCGGTGCCTCGCTTTCATAGTTTACTCTCATTTTTAAGTGAGAATTTACAGAACAGAAGCCAGGGGGAACCCGTGCACAGCCCTGTCACCTGCCTATATTTAGGCTGGTTACCAGATTATTCCAGTAGGCCCTGCTGGATAGCATGAGACCATTGTTCCCATATGCCCTGTCTATACTGCTGGAGGCAACCTGCCAATGAACTAAGTTTCAAAATCTCATAAGCCTGATAGAAAATCTCATCAACCACGTGGATCTGCTGTTTTATAACCTGCCTTAGCATGTGATTTCCTCACTTTATCACCAGCTGATTCACTCACATAAGCAAGAGATGCACCAATTTGTAACAGGCTGCTGAACATGTATTTTCTACATGTATATCTAATACAGATTCTACATTTTCCTGTCACAGTTATTTACAATGGTACTGGCATTCTTCTACAGGGAGAAAAGGAAAACAGGGTGCATACAAAGGGCTCAGAGTACAAGCCACGCTGGAAGGGGCTTGTGCAGAAGTAGCGCAGGGACGCATTCATGACATGTTCCCTGCCCACCCCACAACAGCTCTGGTTATGTTAACCTGTTCTCTCCCCAGGCACTCAGGTAGGACATAGCACTGGCATTCCAAATGCATTCAGTGCAGGTGCAGAAGGGAGTAAGACAGAAGGCCTTGATTAGCTCCCTGCACCGTTCTTCTCCTCCACCCATGCCCAGGCACATACTCAGAAGCCGTTAAAATCCAACACAGAGTATTGCTGAAGTTGTTGTTCCCCTCCATTTGGCACTGGTCAGTCCACATCAGGAGCACTGCGTCCAGTTTTGGGCCCTCTAGTATAGAAAGGATGTGGATATGCTGGAGCAGGTTCAGTGGAGGGCAATGAAAATGACTAAGGGGCTGGAGTGTATGACCTATGAGGAGAGGCTGAGGGATTTGGGCTTATTTAGTTTGCACAAGAGAAGACTGAGGGGTGATTTCATAGCAGCCTTCAAGTTCCTGAAAGGGAGCTCTAAAGAGAATGCAGAGAAACTGTTCTCACTGGTGACAGATGGCAGAACAAAGAGCAATGGTCTGAAGTTACAGGAGGAGAGGAGTGGGTTGGATATCAGGAAAAACTACTTCACCAGGAGGGTGGTGAAGTGCTGGAATGCGTTACCCAGAGAGGTAGTGGAATCTCCATCCTTTCAGGTTTTTTTAAGTTCCAGCTTGACAAAGTCCTGGCTGGGATGACTTGACCCTGCTTGAAGCAGGGGGCTGGACTCAGTGACCTCCTGAGGTCCCTTCCAACCCTATGATTTTAGAATTCTATGATTGCCCAACACATTCTATTCGTTCAGACAATGAGGTCAACTCCAGGTTATATTCTCCAACTACTGACTCCATCTCTATATTAAGGCTGCCAACTTTCTACTTGGACAAAATCTAACCCCTTACCCTAGGCCCTGCCCCTCCACTGTCCCTTATTTGAGGTCCAACATCCTGCTCCTCCCATCCCCTGCTCCCTCTGTTGCTCGTTCTCCCCAGCCTTACTCATTTTCACCTGGTTGGAGCAGAGAGTTGGGGTGCAGGGAGGCTATGGTTTTGGGATGTGGGAGGGGGCAGGAGATTGTGTCATGGTGTGGGGGCTCTGACTCGGGGGGGGACAATCTCTGGAGTGGGGCTGGGGATGAGGGGTCTGGGGTTCAGGAGGGGGCTCCAGGCTGGAACTAAAGGTTCAGAGAGTGGGAGAGGGATGAGGGCTAGGACAGGACTCCGGGAAGGGACCAGGGTGTAGGCTCTGGGTGGTAATTGCCTCAAACAGCTCACGGAAGCACCTGCATGTCCCCAGCTTGGCTCCGACATGGCGGCGTGGCCAGGCAGTTCTGCACAGTGCACCGTTTGCACGCACTGTCCCCACAGCTACCTGGCCAATGGGTGGGTGCCCGGCCAATGGGAGCTGCAGAGCTGGTGCTTGGGGCAGGGACTGCATGCAGACCCCGCTCGCTCTCCCTACACAGGAAAGGGGAACATGCTGCTGCTTCCAAGAGGCAGACAGGTGGCAGGCTGGGAGCCTTAGTCCTGCTGTGCCACCAACCATACTTTTAACAGCCCGGTCAGCAGTGCTGACCGGTGAGGCCAAGGTCCCTCTTCGACCAGGCATTCTAATCAACCCTATTCTGTATGTAGGTGTAGACACTCTCTCATCACAGGGTGGTTAGACCAAAGTTTAAAGGCATTGGATTTGTGTGTGTGTATGCCTCAATGACACGAAGCAACCCCCTTCCTCTTCCCCTCCCTGCCTCCTGCTTGTGGGCAGAAATAAGCATTTGCATGTACAGAACCAAGGAAATACCTGCCTCATTAGGTGGCATGTCGGCTGTGTGCACAGAGGTCCTTACAAATTAGTGCCATAGTGGCGTGCAACACAGGAGCTCATGTCTATAGACCAGCATGGTTAGATTGCAGGCAATTGTTTTTCCTAATCATAAAGAAGCTCTAAATATGAATCCACAACTTTCCGAGGACACACACAACATAGGGTAAGCGAGATTAGCTGGGATGATGGCCATTGCAGGCAAGGGAATGAACAGCTAATAAAGGACTCAATTAACAAAGAACTAGAGGAGAGTTAATATAATTAATGCCAGTCAGTGTATTTTTATGGAAAATATAGCCTGGCAGACTCAGCTGATGTCTTTATTTGGTGAGATTATGAAGCTGATTGATAAAGGTAATTGTGTTGATGTCGACTTCTGTAAGTTGTTTGACTTGACACTGCATATTTTGATTAAAACAGGATAATCATATGCAATTAACAGGACACACACTATAAAGGGATTAAACACTGGCCAACTGGCAGGTTTCAAAATATAATTTTAAACAAGCAATCATCATGAAACTCCTGAGTTTCTCACGCTTACAGGATGGGAGACTTTATCCTAGGAAGCAGTGATTCTGAAAAGGACTTGGGGACTGTGGTGGGCATTCAGCTGAACATAATCTCCCACTGCAATGATGTGTCCAAAAGAGCTAATGTTACCCTGGAATACATAAATAGGAGAATCATGAGAAGGAATAGAGCAGGTATTTTATCTCTATCTAGCACTGATCTAACCACTGCAGGAATACTGTGTCTAGTTCTGGCGTCACAGTTCAAGGAGGATGTTAATTAACTAGAATCCGTTCAGAGAAGAGCCACAAGAATGTTTAAAGGATTAGGAAACATTTCTCATAGTGAGAGACTCAAGAACCTCAATCTATTTATAGAGCCAAAGAGGATGGGTGATGTAAGTGGTGACTTGATCACAGTTTAAGTTCATGGGGAACACATTTGATAGTGGGCTATTCAATCTAGAAGAGAAACACACAACACAGTTCAACAGTGGAAGCCGAAGCTAGACAAATTCAAACTGGATATAAGCCACAAGTTCTAATAGCTAGGTAATGAACCATTGGACAGTTTCTCCAACTACAGCAATTACTCAGTCAAGACTGGATGTTTTTCTAAAAGATCTGCTGTGGGAATTACATTGGGGAATTCCATGGCCTATGCTATTCAAAAGGTCAGACTAGCTGATAATAGAGGTCCCTTCTGGCCCTGGGATCTACAAAAACGAATATCTTGACCACTTGATCCTAAGGCAATTTTATGCCTCAGTTCTGATCAAATTACATTTTCAGTAAATGTGTTCCATCTACCTGAATTCCCCTGATGGTTTAGTTTGTTATGATGGGCTGAATTTATCCTACTTTGTTTCTGCTTCTGCAGACAGATATCCCAGCACAAAGTTCCTGCAGGGGAAATGGCCATAGTGGTGAAAAGCAGTCATCACTTCTCCTCTATGGAAGATATCCTACAGTTTTCACCTGCTGCCTAAATCTGTTACCTAATGCTGGGTACAACAGTCCCTAGTTATAGCATCTATATCAGCTCAGCTTGATAGAGATAGACCCTCCCCTGGGTAGGAACAGAAGCAGCCAAAGCACATACTACAGGGAGGGAGTAAAATGGGGCCCCGATGGGACCATGCCTCACATCTCTCCCTGAACCCAGAAATGTGCAGGGCGATCCTCCCTACAACTCAGGAGACACTAGGATCCAGGTTGTGCCTCCCCTCCTCACCATGTGGCCAGGGGGTAAACTGAAGAGAGAAGCCAGCCAGAGACTGCAGTGAATAGGAACGGGAGTGGCTAAAGCAGGCAAGGACTTTTCTCACCTCCATTCTCATCAAAACTGTTAAATATTCTCTGAGTGTTGATTGGCTGTTTGCTCTTCATCCCCCCATCAGAGTCTCTTGCCTCAGCTTCATTCCTTTCCTGCTCCTCTCATTGTCTACTCCTCTGCCCTGTCCCGCTCCTCACCTTTAACTGATCCCCAGCTACGTAAATCAACCACTCCCCAAAAGCTTTTGCAACTCACATGATGTTTGCTCTGTCACATTGCTCATTCTGCTCGTGTTCTACCCCTTTGCTCTGCCTATGTCTGTCTTATATAGTTAGACTGGAAGTTCTTCAGGGCAGGGACCATCAGCTACTCTGTGTCTGTACAGCACCTAGCCCATTCATGGTTGGCTTCTTAGGTGCTACCATAATGAACAAGATTAGCAGTAAGAACAGATAATGTTTGTAAATGCTAGTAAAGTTTGAGATGAAAGGCACAACATAAACATGGGCTACTACTGTAATACTCTCACATTTTCGGGTTTGTGATAGCAATAAAATTGCTGACAAAACAAAAGCAGTTATTTTGAATAAAACTTGCTGACTAAATTTATTTGAATGTCAACACTAACGATGGGAAATGGAACAAATTTGACCATCGCACCAGCATACTATGCCATTCCCAAAGTTCTGTCCCCCCAGCTTCTACTTTGCTCTTTGCACAAAATTCCTATTGATTCTATTGTTTTCCACTGAATCTCAGCGTTTAGTTCACCACAAACAAGAATGATAATTATTTTAATCAATGGTTTATCTTCTAGGTAAATAGTAAATGGCCTACAGTTCTTTGATGTTTTAGTGGTCCACCTGTAAAAAGATTTAATACAGTCTAATGTGCTTGTATAAAAACACAAAGGTGCCATACAGCGGTGTTTCTTAAACTTTTTGAAATCATGGAATGCCAAACAATATCTTTATGCAGAACACCTATGAAAATTTTTTTCAAAAAAATTGTTGTCAGACAAAGAAAAAAAAACCAAACACCAATTTATACAGCAAAACCAAAATTAAGTAATTTAATCAGGTATTATAGCAACAAAGAAGTAACATTCTACCTGTTTTTAATATCAGAAAATATAATATACCTTTAGTGTATGATATCAGACAAGTGTAAGATGCTCACCTGCAAGTGATTCGGGTTTAAGAAACACTGTTCTACGGTACATTTAAACTTCTCTTTTTTTCCAAAATGTCAGAAAACTCTAAATTCATGAACGCTGTTACATGTGTGGACTTGGCAGATTCCAATTTTTGGTTTTTTTCCTGTTAATTTCAAATACATCCATATTTATTTTTAAAGACTGCTTCTATTTACAGTGTCTGGAAATTAAAGAAGGTATAGGACTGGGATTAGGATAAGGGCTGTAGGGGACATCCTGAACATGATGCAAGGAAGACAGAAGTCCTGGCCTGGTAGAGCACTCCAAGCCAGGACAGCCAGGACGAGAACAATCCCCGAGCTGCAGGCTATAGCTGAACAATGCCTTACCAGAGAAGTCTCCAGCCCTCCTGGCTGGTGATTGAATGAGTAGGACCAGAACACAAGAACTGTGCAGCTGGTAACCTCTATTGCTGCCAGTGAGGGGAAAGTTGCATGGGAGCCTACCCTGGGATGAAGCATTCAGCACCAGGGTGGCCTCTCCCATGGCTGAAAGCTCACCCTCCTCCTACTAGTCCTGAGTGGAGGTCCATGCTCTGTCCTGCCAGAACTGCAGTCTTGCCCATACCTGCAGGGATCAGGCATCACAACCCTGAAGCAGCACAGGAACCTCTTGCCTTGCTGTCTTGAGGCTGAGGGAGTGGGACCATGAGAGTGGAGCTGCAGGGTTGGAGACACCCAGACACCACAGGCAGAAGAGGACAAGGCTGCATTCTCACCCACTGTTATTGACTAATTGTTGATTTCAACTGATTTCAGTTGATTTCAACTGACCTGCTTAAATGGATGTTCACCAACAGGTAGCCAATGAAATCACACCCTGCCTAGCCTGTAAATACACCACAAATTCAATAATGAAAATGAAATGTTTCAAGAGGAGGGATGTCCTTACATGAGGGAAACATTCTTCTTCTGGAGCACTTGATACCTGGAAAGCTGGTATCTTAAAAGGGAAACAATAATTATACTTTCAGTCTCACATGCCAGGTGAAAAAATAAAGCTTTCAATGCTCTGAATGCCTGTTCCTATGAGACAGCCATCTTTCAGTTCTTTGCATCCAAATCACATGTGGGCAGTCCCTAAAATGATCATTTCTGCCTCTGACACACGTAAATTACACACATTGTTGAAAAGAAGTTAGGGACCAGCCATTCAAAGACACTCATTCCTTTGCTTGAAATAACTTTGGAAAGAAACTCCTCTATGTATAACTCTGGTGTAAGAATACTTAGTCCAACTGCCCAGCCTGGGCAATGATAACACATTGCAATGAAGTCTAGTATGAACAGTGCTTTTTTCGTACCAGTACTTGCCGGTATTGAGTACCGGCATCTTGGCAGCCCAAGCCATAGGTTTGGCTGGGGGTGAGGAGGATCGGGAAGCTGGCTGAGTACCAGCTCCTTTTTTTTTTTTCCATGTTAACAAAAATGGCACTGTGCATGAAACACCAATGCCAAAGATGAAACTTTCTATCCAAAGCCCAGCACCATATGGCAGGAGGCACAGTAAGCTTCCCATTCCCTAGTACAAACTGTAGAAATTAATAGCAAATTTAATCTCGGTGGTATATTAATTCAATTTGCGTTATCTGTGCCATGGCAAGTAGCAGCTTATGAAACAAATGACTCCCTCAACTCTTAGCTATTAAATCCATTTAATACGTGTATTGTGAAAGGAGGATGAGTTAATGAAATAGCTTTTAAAAGCTCTCCTTCTATCAGTCTGACATTAAGGATATTTTTTAAAATACAAGATTAGGTATAGGAAAAGTTACACTAATGCCTTATTAAAATGTAAATTTGCATTTATTTTTTAAGAAAACTATTTGCACACATTCAAGCAGAGTCAGAAAATCAAATAAAAATACATTACCTACTAACTGATGGAAATTAGAAGTGTATGATACATGTGCCTCCCGAAGTAGCATTCCACTCTATCCGTATATCAGAGAGCATTTGATGTGCATTGCTCCATCTGTTATTATTTTTAAACTCCTCAAGCTATGAAAGGAATCATAAGTTTGGGGCCATTGACTTTTTCTCCCTGGTTTCCATTTGCGTTCTTCTTTAGGGAGTTTCTTCGAAGAGCTGGAGATATTTTCTCACCAGACTGGTTTTCCCTCCTTTTTGAGAGCACAGGGATATCTCACAGATTAGTAGTAAGGATAGTGTGTGTGTCTGATTGCTCCACACAGCAGTATGTCAATGTTAGTGCTGCAAAATTTCAGTGGTTCAGTAATAAGACCACAGGAACTTGGATGGAAGAGAGGAGGTGACCTGCAGTTTCAATTTCACCGTGAAACTTGTATATCAACTCAAGTCAACTCAAGTCAGTGACAAAGACCAAACTGTCTGTACACTCATACCTCATTAAACAAGTACTTTACTTACAAGTACTTGCTTAAACGAGGGACACATATACCTACCTTTGTTCACTAGATGCGTGAACTCCCACTGCTAGTACAAGCCTAACCCCCTTCCTGCGGCTCTAACCCACTGCAGCCTGAAACCCCCGTTGGACCCGCGCACCCAAACCGCGGCAGCCTTAACCTGCCCACCAGCCCTGCACACCTAAACCACCACAGCCTGAACCCCCCGGCTGGCCCTGTACACCCAAACCTTTGCAGCCTTAACCCGCCCGCTGGCCCTCCACACCCAAACCATCACAGCCTAAACTGCCCCCCCTCGCCTGCTCCATCGACCCAACCCGCCACCAGGTTTTAACCCTCCCTCCTGCTTACAGCCCCAAACTACCCCCCAGCCTTTAACCCTCCCCAGCCACCACCCAAACCCAAGGTTCACTTACCTTTCAAAAGCAGTCACCTGCTGCCACTCCTTCCCCAAGTTAGGAGCCCTAGGAACCAATCAGAGACTTTTACATCTATTTTAATGGGAATTTAGTGTCCCTCTTACAAGTTTTCGTCGACAAGAAGAAAGTTGGGAACCAACTGTGCTCATATTGTAAGGGATGAGTGTACTTAGTTTTGGTGCACTCTGAAGTTATTTCATTTTCTGCTTTATTGCATGAGGTTAACCAAGATAAATCAGTTAGATTACAGCTCCTGCTGGTAGTATCCAAAATGTACTGTCATTTGACAGCTATGAAGTCAGCTGTGTGAATAAAGTGGTGGTTCCTCTGGTCCCTGGGATATAAGATGTTCTCTCTCTGTCCAGTGATGACTGGATGAGTGGCTGTTCAAGTGACTCCATCTTCTTTGGGGAACTGATCTCCCTAGCCACCACTGGCAATCACCCAGGATGGGTAGGAGTGCTGTCCCAAGTCTCTGTTTGTCAGAAACTAGGAATGGATAACAGTGGGAAGGATCACTTGATGACTAACTGCTCTGTTCATACCTCTGGAACACCTAATATTAGACACTTTTGGAAGTCAGGATACTGAGCTAGGTGGACCTTTGGTCTGACCAAGTATGCCCATTCTTATGTTCTTTTGCATAGAATCAGCACAGAGGTGAAAGTCTGTACAAACAAGGAAACTGAACAATCTTCTCACTTCCTTCCTCTGCTAGAAAAGGTTGAATCACACTGGTGGGATAGCCCAGGCAAATTTAAACAATTACAACTCTGAACACCCAGTTCTGTGGGTAAAGTGAAATAGGTGAATAGATAGTGTTTGGGATTCTCCACTGAGGGTCCTGTGCATTTTTAAATTTTTGCTCCATGTAATTTCTTGATTTCTGGACTTGATGAACTCTCATTTCACTGGAGTGGCAGGGTCTTGTAGAGCTGGACACTGTGCACCTGACCAGAGCTCAAATAGGTTGTATTCCATTTCAAGAAGGAATAATTATATAGCTACATATCTGTCAATATATTAATTTTTTTAGAAGTCTATTGCACAGAAAAAAAGGAAAAAGTCTCAACTTCTAGTCAATATTATTAGGGAGGCAAAGGTTGCAGAAGCAGGACCCATCTTTGCAGAGCAAAATATTCAGCAAAGTAGTAAATGATCATGATGAAACACAGTGTGAGAAGGTCAGAGGATCCAAAATTCCAAATGTAATTCCTCATGCTTTTCAAAGACAAACCTTCTGGACAGAACAAGTTTGAACAGATACCTGCTAACACAATAGCAACTTGCTTTCCTGTAATTTTCCCTCTCTTTATCTCATGTTCAATATTTTTTGTTTCTAGGCAGTTTTAAAATTCTTTTTCCCTGACTCATGATTGTTGAATATTTGGGGTTGGCCATACTGCTTACCTACTAGCGTGCTCTGGCCCAGCACAACTGCAAATGTTCATCCTGTTTAGCAGTTTCTGCTGAGTGATGTAACATCATACCAGCATATTGCCTTCTGTAGGGCAAATCCTACTTATACTTTTCACACAAGTAATCCCATCACAGATAAACAGATTAGCAAAATTTGGCCCTTTATGTTGTACACTATATTTTCTGGAACTAGAAAAATTGCTGAATTTAGAATACATTTTCCTTTTCATTCCAATATATTTAATATGGTTGTTAGCTATTGTTTGCAAATGTTCCTGATTTGCTTGGTGCAGTGCCATTTCGTCCCTGTTAGTATTCCATTGGGCATTTGCTGTGTGCGCTAGACGTTCACCAGGGAATTTATAACTGTTACTCAACAAGACAAAGATGATCTCTTTCCCCTACCGATATTTATTGCTAATTTTGAGAATACAGTAAGGTCTCAACATTCGTGAGGGTTCCATGTTGAGAACCCTCACAAATGTTGAATTTAGTGAAAATGGCAGCCGCTCCCACCTGGAACCCGGCTGCCGGGGCTCTTGCCTGGAGCCCATTGGGGTGGTGGCTGCCAGCACTCCTGCCCGGATCCCCAGAGAAATGGCGGTTGCCAGCACTCTCTGCCTGGGGCCCCAGGGAAACAACAGCTGCCGGCGCTCCCTGCTCAGGGCCCTGGGGAACCAGTGGATGCTGGCATTCCCTGCCCCAGAGCACCTGGAAGCAGTGGCTGCTGGTGCTCTGTGCGCCAGAGCACCCAGGAAGCAGCTGGTCGTGGCCACTCACAAATAACTGATTTTGCGAACCTTAAGTTGCCGAATGTTGAGACCCTACTGTATTGTACTTCAGCTACCTCTATTTCCAGACAGAATCTGGGCAGAAGAGAACAGCCTCATGACAGCTTTGGAGAAACCCGTGAGTTTTGTGAAAACCTCAACCCTAACATCTACTGATGAAAAACAGATATTTTTCATATATTATATAAAACAAATTAGGAAGTGACATGTAAGTCACTGGTAATTCCACTCTAGCGAGCAGTATGATATGGATGTAATACCTCCTGGGACAAATTCAGAGGTGATGTGTGAAGCCAGTGGGGTTATAAAATGTATGTTGGTACACAGATGCATGACGGCATAAGTAAATATATTCATCAGAGTCCAAAGGCTCATCTATATCAGGAAATCAACCACAATAGCTATTCCAAAGTAGGTCTCTTAATGGATACGCTATTCTGGAATAAATGTGATTTTATTCAAGAACAAATTAATCTGTTTTGAAGGTACATGAAATATTCCAGAATAGAAGTGATTTTTATTGCAAAATGGAGAAGTGTAGCAGAAAACTAATGAAAGGAGAGGGTACAACACTGCAAATTAAAATAGCCATATCTGCTCTCTGTGTTAACCTACAATCTTTCATACTCACATATCTCTGTGTACCAATAGGTCACAGCCTTTTGTTATCATGAAATATTTGTACCAAATGCAATATATACAGAGAGAACATTGGCCACAGCCTTTGCCCCAAAAGGTTATAATCTCTGAGTATGAAAAAACAGACCACTAGAGCAAATGGTCTGTAAGCAAGGGGAAAAGGAAAAAATGAATGGATGCTGTTACCGTTATCACACCAGATCAATTTCTTTTTCCAGCACTTAGTTTAGAAGGTAAGCACAGGAAAGGGGTCTTCTGAGGGTCTCATTCCTCTGCAGCTTGCCCTCGGTGTTACAGCAATGATGGGTTAGTGAATACGGAGTGCTTCTTTCTAAAGACAAGCAACACATGGTTGCTGTATGATGCACCCTATGGCCAAATCTATGTCAGAGTCACCAGTCTGACAACAAAGGGCTTCAAAGTCTTTTTAACTCTTTTTATTTCACTTTATTTCCCAGCTTCATGGACAAACTAAGAAGTTAAATATTACTCGCAGAATTCTCACCAACAGTTAGTCTGTAAGAGAGGCTTGCACTGTTACTTTACTACAGCACGCACAACTCAGAACAAGGAGTGATGCTCACTGGACACTCCCAAACCAACATGCCAGAAAATGTTTTTTCCCCAAATACATGCTTGCACTGATTCAATGGGATTAAGCGGCACAGTTTATTCCTGAACCTTGAGTGAGATTAATGTTTATAGTCTAGGAAAGAAGAGACCAAAGAATTACTCCATATATTAAATATCATGGAGGTAACAATATAAACAATGATACAATTAGAAGGACTCCAAGGAAAAAAGGAAGGGAAAATTTAGGTTAAATATTGGGACAAAGTTTTTAACAGTAGGAGAAACAAGGAAGTGGAATACACATCTAAAGCTGTGGATGAAGCACAACCACTGCAGATATTCCAGAACAGTTATACAATTTATACAGCTCCATAAGTGCATTCACTATCTAAAGCAATCTAGATATGAAATACTACACAAAAGAGCTCTACAAAACACAAAGGGTTAGGACTAGATGAATGCCGAGTTCTTTCCTGGCCTTGCCCTACTAGGGGCCACACAGTGATATTCATATAGCCATATATAAGTAACCTTAGGCCAATCCTTATATTCCAGTGAAACGTGTACCCAAGCTCACAGGACTCTTTCCTGAAGTAATCTGTTTTAGTAATGATGTTTGCCTAACATGTTTTAACTCACAAAACTAGACACAAATTCTCCTCACCCTTTGGAAAGAGAATTCACCTCCCCCCACTAAAAAAAACAAAAACAAAAACAAAAAACCACTTGCCCCAAACTAGTGGGCAAACAGAATTTAATGAAGTTGAGATAAACAGGCATCGGCTGAAATAAAGCAGACTCCAGGGTCTTTTATTGGAAAGCCAGCTAGGAGGACATTGCAGTGGCACAAAAGCTGCAATGTTGCATCTTTCAGGGGAATAGTGCTGATCAGGGTAGGCAGTGTTATCTGGGGTAGGCAGGACGGGAGAAAGCCCTAGCTGCAATTCAATCTGCCTCTCTCTAGTATAATCCTGCAGGGAGAGCAGTGGTGGAGACTTGGTTCTCCTTCCCTCACACTGGTACAGAGGAATGCAGTCTGTATCTCTACCAGCCTGGCTGAATATAGCCTGATGAGTATAGCAGTCAGTCTGAGCTAACTTCATTAACTCAGATGATTTGAGAATGCAGGAGGCTGCTATAAATACCACCTAGGAACAACATTAGATGAGTTTTCATTCTCACTTCACCCAACTGTTCTGAAATTCAGTTCAATGGATCTGAAGCAGTGGGTCTTACCCACAAAAGCTCATTACCTAATAAATAAACTTGTTAGTTTTTAAGGTGCTACAGGACTGCTGGCTTAGTTCAATGGAAGTCCATCTTCTGTCACCTCACATTCCTAAGGCACGTGGGAAAAAACCCTATTCTGAGAATTCCAGACCTAGAACCCACCTTCTGCTTGTTAACATACTGCAATTTGTTTATTTGGTGAGATTATCTCAAAATCAGCAGATCTTCTGGAATGAGTATGCTATGTAGTTACATAACTGCTTTTCTCCAGCGAGCTCAACCTGCTCACAGAACTTTGAGTAAGTCTCATTACAGTCTTGTATTAGACCTGGCCCCCTTTTACAGATGGATAAAGAAAGAGGAATACTGAAGCTACCACTATACTTTGTAGACTATAGTAAATCTGTAGTGTAGCCACAGCCTACACCAGTGGAAGGGAGTTTCCATCAGTAGACCCCTGCAAATCTGCCAATAATTGCTTTATATCTGTGGGTACCCTTGTCCACAGATGTGAATACAGATGTCTGCAGCTTATTTCTGAGGCTGCTGATGGGGATACAAATTTTGTATTCATGCAAGACTCTGTCCGTCAGCATAGGAACAAAGTCAGCTGCGTTAGCCGCCTTCTGGTAATCTAGTTGCATCTACACTGAAAGTTGGATCGGTGGTTTTCATTCCATGAGCCGTGGCACACTGGTCTGCCATGAGAACTAAGTGCTGGGAAATTTCATTAATTTCCCCTCTCAGTGGCTCTTTGCAGAGTCACCCTGAAGGGAAATGCTGACCCCTGCAGGACCCCTCTCGTACTGAGAGGCAGGTGAAATGCAGCTTTCTGACCTGAAGGAGCTGGCGGGGAGCCCACCCCCACTCCCTGATATGGCAAGGGAGAGGGAGGGAGGAAGGGAGACCATTGGAGCTGGGGTGCAATTTAAATGCCATGTCCTGGCTCCAAAAGGCTGGCATGGAGCAAAGCCTGCTTTCAGGGGTTACTTGTTTACTCAACATCCCTAGCATGGTGTTGAGCAGATTCGGAAAATGTGTCTGTGCTCGCTGTCTTAGATGGTGTATTCTGTAGCGGATTTGAAACATTAATGCATTTGATCTTTGTTTAGCTTGTTGTATGGACTACTATGTTGCAAACCTCTCCAGTAAGAGCAGGACTGTAGTAAATGTGACGTTTAAGAGCAATCAATTCAGTTGAAAAAAATGGGTGGGCCATGGAATTGTTTGTCTCATTGAACTGTGCTGTGTTACTGAAAAGGTTGGAAACCCCCGGGTTGGGTTAGTATAACTACATCAGTCAGTGGCAACTAATATGGCAATGTCAACCTAACATTCAAGTTTAGATCTAGCCTGGGGTCTTGTCTTCACTGCAGAAGTAACTCAAGTTATAACTTAGTAGTCGCGTCTACACTAGCTGGCTATTTCGAAGTAGCCGTGCCAACTTTGAAATAGCGCCCGCCGCGTCTACACGTGCCGAGCGCTATTTCGAAGTTGAAATCGACATAAGGCGGCGAGATGTCAAAGTCGCTATCCTCATCAGGAGATGGGAATAGTGCCCTACTTCGATGTTGAACGTCGAAGTAGGGCACATGTAGACGATCTGCATCCCGCAACATCGAAATAGCGGGATCCTCCATGGCAGCCATCAGCTGAGGGGTTGAGAGATGCTCTCTCCAGCCCCTGAGCTCTATGGTCGCCACGTGCAGCAGCCCCTTAAAGCTCCCCGCCCCCTTATTTCCTGTGCAGGAAGCTGAGAGGTCGTGCAGGCAGCAGCACAGCCATGTGCACAGCCTGCACGTCCCACAGCAGCCCCAGCCCACCACCCTGCACCCCATGGCATCCAATCAGCCCCCCAAGTGCCCACAGGGCAAACCCCCAAGGGGACCCAGGGCTCCTAGCCTGGCAGCCAGTGGGGGAAGAGGCAGCGGGGCCCCTCCTGGATGGAGGCCGAGATCCGGGACCTGCCGGGGCTCTGCGGCGAGGAGGAGGTGCTCCAGGTAATGGGGAGCAAGAGGCGGAAAGCGTATGCGTTCGCTCAGCTGGCCGAGGGCCTGGCTGCCCGGGGTCACCCTGCCCGCACTCCTGACCACGTCAGGAGTAAGGTAAAGGAGCTGTGGCAGGGTTAAGCCCGGGCCCGGGACACGGCCAGCCGATCTGGGGCTGCCCCCGCCACTTGCCCCTTTTACAGGGAGCTTAGGGCCATCCTGGCCCCCCGGTACACCTCCTTCCCCCCGGCCACCCTTGACACATCGGCCGACGAGCCCCAGCAGGCCCCGGAGATGGAGTCTGCCCCGGAGGCCAGCCCTGTACCCCAGGGGTCCCCCCAGGAGCCCACTCCTGGGACACCAGAGGAGGAGGAGGAGGCCTCCAACGACGGGGGGCTCCAAATTGACCTCCCCTCCTGCAGCTCCAGCAGGCCGTCCGCCCGATGGGTGTCCCCTGACCGTGGGAGCGGACCATCAGGTATGTACCCCCCAGTGCACACCCCCAGGGTCAAGGGTCGGGGACAAGAGACATGACCAGGGCCCTCCACACACCCAGATGACCATGGCCCCGAGGACAGCAGTGGCATGTCCCTCAGAGGAGTCCATCAGCCCCTGCCCCCCAGCAGGACAGCGCCATGCCCCATCCCTGGGGATGGGGGGAGCGGAACCTAGGGTCCCCTGGGGGCGGGGGTTGGACACCCATCATCATCAGCATCTCCAGGGGACAGGGATGGGGAACCAGCAGCAGAGGGGTGGGGGGACAAGGGCCACGGGTCAGGGCGAGACTAATGGCTGTCTCCACTCTTCTTCCCCCCTCTGTTCCGCTGCACCATCGGAGGGCCTGGAGAGCACCGGCACGGTGTCAGTGGTCCCGGAGAGCCCATCGGGGCCATCGCACCAGGCCAGCCCCTTGGCGGAGCACAGACCAGCCCCAGGATGAGCCCGACAGCAGAGGAGACATCTGCGGGCGTCCACGGACCCCCACCTGCTCGCCACCCTCCAGCGTCAGCTGGAGGTGTCCGAGCAGCGCCTGCAGGTGGAGGAGTGGTGGCTCCATCTCCAGGAGCGAACGCTAGCCTGGCGCCAGGAGGCTTGGGGGGCCTTCATGCGCACCTTCAAGGACATCGCGTGGCACTTGGCCCACCTGCCGCTCCGCCCGCCACTCCACCCGCCGTCCCTCCACCATCAGCCGTCCTGGGGCCTGCTACCGAGGGGGACCGTGGGCCTCCAGACTCTGCCCAGCCCTATCTGCCGGTTCTCCCGGCCCCCACGCAGCCTCGACCCAGCCTCCACCCGAGATGTGGGTCGCGCCCCCTAACACCAGGTGCAGGACAATAGGGGGTGCGTGGCCGAGGACATTGCCCCCCAAGGCCCCCTGCTTTGGACATATTCCCCCCATCTTTGTAAATAGTTTTTGTTCTACCCCTGTTTTGCACCTGCCCCCACATGTACATAGTTCCCCCCTTCTTCTGTTAATAATTAATACAAGGTTGCACGGTTTTGTTTAAAAAAAATTCCATTTATTGCACAGAAGTGTGGGGAGGTGTGTGTGCTCTCGGGTTCTCTGTGGTGTGGGCATGAGGACAGGGAGTGTTGTAGAGGATGTGAGGGTGCAGTGGGTGGCTCACCCGCAGCTGGCCCTGCCACCATTCACCCCGCAGCCTGGTCAAAATGGGCCTGCAGGGCCTCCCGGACCCGGATCCCCTCAGGGTCGACCTGGCGACTGAGGGCAGAGGGTGGCTGGACATCGGCCCTGCCAGTCTCCACAGCCCAGCCCTGGAATAAGGCCTCTCCCTTGCTCTCCACCAGGTTGTGGAGTGCGCTGCACGTGGCCACAACCTGGGGGATGTTGGTGAGGCCTGCATCCAGGCGGGTGAGGAGACACCTCCAGCGCCCTTTAAGGCGGCCAAAAGTGCGCTCGACCACCTGGCGCACATGGTTCAAGTGCGTGTTGAACCGCTCCTGGATGGCTGTGACATGGCCCGTGTAAGGGTGCAAGAGCCAGGGCCGGAGGGGGTACGCCGCGTCTGCGACGAGGCAGAGGGGCATGGTGGTGTCCCCCACAAGGATCTCCCGCTGGGGGATGTAGGTCCCTGCCTCCAGCTGGCGGCACAGGCCCGAATTTCTGAACACCCGGGCATCGTGGGTGCTGCCAGGCCAGCCAACATAAATGTCCAAGAGGTGGCCCCGGCTGTCCGCCAAGGCGTGGAGGACCACGGAATGGTAGCCCTTCCTATTGAGGAAGCGTCCTCCGCTGTGCTCCGGGGCACGGATGGGGATATGGGTCCCATCCACAGCCCCAAAGCAATTTGGGAAGCCCAGGCTGGCAAACCCCGCGATGGCAGCATCCAGGTCCCCAAGCCGCACGAGCCTGTGGAGGAGCAGGGCGTTGATTGTGTAGATGACCTGCAGGGGAAGGACATGAGAGAGCACCGGTGAGGGGTGTGCAGGGTGTGTCTGCCCTCCCCCCCAGGCTCCCCACCCCAGGGCTCCCCCCCCCGGGCTCCCCGAGGGCTCCTACCCCAGGCTCTCCCCTCTCCCCCCAGGGCTCCCCCCCCAGGTCCTCTTACCTCCATGAGGACAGCCCCAACGGTGGCCTTGCCCACACTGAACTGCTGCCCTACGGATCGGTAGCTCACTGGAGTGGCCAGCTTCCAGACAGCAATGCCGACCCGTTTCTCTACAGTGAGGGCACGTCGCATGGGGGTGTCCTGGTGCCGTAAGGCAGGGGTGAGCCACCGGCAGAGCTCCAGGAATGTCTGCCGGCTGATTCGGAAGTTCCGGAGCCAGCAGTCGTTGTCCCACTCGCCGAGCACCAGCCGCTCCCACCAGTCCGTGCTCGTGGGGTATCTCCACAGCCAGCAGCGTGTGCAGCAGGGGTGGGGCTGGGAGGGCAGCAAGGTCTGGGGCTGCCTTCTCATCCCCTGAGGACAGCTCATCTTCCTCAAATAAAAGATGGTCAGCTGCCTCCTGCATGGCACTGAGCAGGGCAGCCACTGGTCCTCCAGGGGCGGGTGTGGGGGCCTCTAGCTGCTGCTGCTGCTGCTGCTGGGGGTCCATGGTGCTTCACGGGGTGTGCGTGCCTGTGGCTCTGCAGACCGCGTGCTGTGCAGGCTGAGTGTGTCTGGGAGGGGCCCTTTAAAGGAGCGGCTTGCTGTTTCCCCGGAAGTGCTAGTCCACCCTGTGACACTGTCTGCAGCTGTTCCTGGCACCCTTATTTCGATTTGGGCCGCTTTGGTGTGTAGACGCTCCCCTGCAGCGCCTATTTCGATGTAGTGCTGTCCAACGTCGACGTTGAACGTCGACGGCACCAGCACTGGAGGATGTGTGGACGCTATTTGTCAAAATAGCTTATTTCGATTTCGCTACATTGAAATAAGCTATGTCGATGTAGCATCCCAGTGTAGACGTAGCTAGTGTTGCACTAACACCCACCTTCTTAACTTGAGTGAGGTGCTGCTTTAACTCAAGCTGGCTGGCCTTTTAGGGTTGCTAGGCTCCAGTTTAAGTTTAGCACAACTTGTCATCTACCAGCACAATCATTCTGTGTAGCTCAAGAGTCATGGTGTCATAGTATCATAACCCTTTCACTCAAACTAGGCTAACTCAAACATGCAATGCTCTGGACGCATCATGTACAAGACACAACCCAATGAAACTACATTTAGAAATACCAGGTTTAACTCACAGAAGCTTTTTTCAAATAGTTACAAAATAGCAGATCTATGAACCTATTCAGGTGAGCTATGTTAAGGTTTAAAATGAAGCAATTTTAGTAATTCAGGGTCTATTAATTAGGGGTGAGCTAAAAAGTAACCTACGTATTTGAAAAATCTTTTTTGTGTTTGAATAACTGACTATGATTAATAGGATTGATATCTTTTCCTGGTGAATTTGTAGCAGCACAAAGCCCAAATTATATTATTATTTGAAATATATTGGAAAGACAACCTTGGACCCTATATCACAGAAGTAGTCTATTCTCCTCGTATAGTTAACATATCCATCATGGTAGCATTTGGTGTACAGGTAAATGTGCAGGTATAAACTGACATAAATGCATTTGTACAGGAAACTAACCGTTTTCATTCAGCATAGGACCTGCAGGAGCAGAAGAAAGGGATAAAACTGGCTTTCCACAATCACTGACTCCTTGATTCTGGGGGAAACTGAGGCCAGTCTGGCCACTGCACAGGTGAAGCAACTTTATACTCAGGATTCCCACAGCCCAAGGGAATCTCCTTTCTCTCCAGTCACTCCTGCACCATCACTCCCTTGCACCTGAGGAATTCCTGAGGAACCTGCTGCTCTGAGAATCAGGCTAACGTTATTTATAGGGTGATTCATCACTTTTAACAACATAATTTACAATTCACAGCATCATGCAACACCAACTTCTTACACAGTCCAAGTATAAACACTACAAAACAGAAGCATGGCTTGGCCATGTAAAATGAAAACCTGTTGTCAGTATGATCGCCCTGTCCACATAGTGTACAACGTGGCCTATTTGAGATACAATAACATATATGAAGGACTGAAGTAACTTATGTATTCATTGGTCTCACACCATGAGAATGAAAATGCTTCAAAAAACATCTCATCTGCTTTCATTACACTTATTTCAGAGCCAAAGGAAAATGTCTGAATATAAGGCTCAAAGACTACAAGACAAAAGTCAAACATGAAGGAAAAAATGGCTCTCACATTTCTGAGAATAACCTCATGAGATAAACAAGATTATTAACTGCCATGGTGATTATAATTTCATTTACTATAGCAGCCAGCTCCATACTAATCCATTTGTACAGTTTTGGAAGGTACTACATTAAGTGTCTCACTCTAAAAGGTTACTCACAATGCTAACTGTGATTTAGATACATGCCTTTTACGACAGCCATCAACAAGCAACTTTGACAAAGCCTTTATGGCAGCATACTGAACAAGGGATCCGATTTGCAGATTCTTACAAAGACCAGATAAATTACCATTCTTATTCACTGGAAAGCAACAAGGTATTGGAAGACTATTGATGGATTCCAGACATTCTACAGGAATGGACTTGCTCCAAGGGATCCCCATATGAAAAATCTGACGTGGTTATGCTTTAGCATGACAACTTTTTATGGGACTAGAGGTTCTCTAGCTCAGAATTTTCTGCCATTTTAGGTCACGACCCCTAGAGTGGGCTGCTCACCACTAACACACTTTTTCAGTGAAAAACGGAGTAGAAAAATAGAATACAGGGCTTATGTAGTGGGGAAGGGCGGGGGTGGAGGGGAAGAAGTTACCTTAGCTGTACTAGCAGATAGTGCATCACGTTAATTCAACAGGCCTGGATGTCACTCAGAAGAAAGACTACAGGTTTAATTCAGTGGCAGATGCCTGGCAAATACATTGTTGACAAAGCACAGTACTAGTGTCCCATAGGAGTTACTGGTACACTAACACAGATCGGCATACACCAGTAGTACCAGCTTAGTCAGAGCCTCAGGACCCTGTCCCTTCAACAGGCCAAAGATGTTTCTGAATTCTCCTTTTATACACTGATACAAACAAACGCTGCAATTTACTCCAGACTTTGCTAGCTACCACCTCTCTCCCTGTACCTGATTGTTAACCATTATCCTGTCATCCCATTCTTATTTTACAAAGGATCTGTGACTTCTTTTGGCACATTTGCAAGTATATTGGGCTGGGGCTATGGCCAGGGCCAAGACAGCCACTCGGGGCGAGACCCAGCACTGTGGCCCAGCCCTGGCCTCCACTCCTCCCCCATGGGAGTTCAGGTCAAGGTCCAGCCCCAGCCCCCATAGGCCCTCCAGAGCTGGGGATGTGGCCAAGGAGTTCCCCCCACCCCTCCCGGGGTTGGGCCCAGCACCATAGCCCAGCCTCCCTGCCCCCCATCCCAGGAGATACAGCTGAGGCTCGCATGGCCGCCCAGGAGCAGGGGTTAGGGGGGCCCCTGGGCCAGGCCCAGTGCCACATCCTGGCCCCAATCCCCTTAGCGCCCCCAGAGCTGGGGCTGGGGAGGGTCCCCTGGGGTCAGGCCCAGCACTGCAGCCCAGCCATGGCCTCCTCCATCCCCCTCGAACTGGAGCTGAGGAACGCCCCCAGCACTGAGCCCAGTGCCATGATCCAGACCCAGCCTCCCCCAGGAGATGTGGCCAGGGCCAAGCCCAGCACCAAGGCAAGCCCTGGCTCCCTTGCACCTCCCAACTCCCAGAGCTGGGACTGGGGTGGCTCCCCCCTGGCTCCTATGGCCCCTTGTACCTCGTCCCCTGGAGGAGACATGGCTTGATGCCCCCCACCGGACAGGATGAGGGGCTGGGAGCTGTGGTCCAAACTGCCCCCCACCCCAGGACAGGATGGGGGGCTGGGAGCTGTGGCCCAGCCTCATCTCCCATGATCCCCCTGCCCTTAATCCAGCGCCCTCCACCCCTGACTTCAGCCTCCCCAATTCTCCCAGCCTAAGCCCTCACACCTGCACCCCCACTCCCTGTCCTGAGCCCCCATTCACTGCCCTGACTCCTCCACCCTCTACTTCCTGATCTGAGCCGCACACTCAACCTCCTGCCCTGCATCTGCCACCCCTCAATCCATTCCCTGAGCCCCACTATTTAAAGAAAACATGAGGCTACTATTTAAATAAATGTACATTTTCCTTTTAATTTTTTTTAAAATAACTTCAGTTAAGGACCTTAGCAACGCTGAGTACATCTGTTAGTTTAAAGTAAGTATTAAACACCCAATGAATTCAAATGAGGGAAAAAAATCCTGAGGTTAAATAAAAAAAATTATACAGTAGCAACATTTTTGTTTCTAAGGGTTTTTTCCTAAATTAGTAAAAGCTTTAGGACATTGCAAGTAATGACAACTGGTAATTATGCAGGGTTTTTTTTAACGTTTGGTTAAAATAATGCACTTATGACTGAAGTACTCTAATGAAGCAATGATGTTCCATTGGGAAGTTTTGCCAAAGATAAATCTTAAAGGAATAATTTGCATCCCAACAGATTATGACTGCCACCTGCTAATTACAAGAGCTCTAAGATAAACAAATCACATCCATGTCATCCATATAAATGGTAATATAATTATTTTGCCAATATTTCTAAGTTTTCTAACATTATATTACAGATTACAATAATCTTCATTGCAAATGAAACAAGTTAAATCACTGTTCTTAGTGCTAGACTTCTGACATTCTACTGATCCAACTTCTCTGAAATTTTCTGCAAGCAAAGGCAAGTTATGAAGCTTTCATTTCACTATTAGGGTACTGATCTGTTAATATGCTGAGCACCTTCACATCCCACAGATTGACAGAAATCTGCATCTTACAGAATTGGCTTTCATACTATGTTATTGTATCATTTTCTGAGACTGGAGTGTATACAACATAATCAAGGTGATCGCTTGATTTCACAAGCAACATTCTTGCAGTACAAGGCCCCTTAGGGTACAATTTTAACGCAGTCCACATGGAATTAGGCATCATGCCAAATATCGTTAGGAACTGAAAGTATGAATTACCTCTATACATGCTGAAAGTGTATTCCTAAATGTCCATTATTGTTTTAAAAGACAACTTATATAGTGACATAAATAGTACTTTACAAAATATAGTTATACTTCTTTCAAAGACAGACCAGAAAATAATAAGAGTATATAAGGGAGTTTGTGATGAGAGAAGGAATTGGTTAAGAAAGATTTGTGGGGGACATGGGTTTTAAGGAGGAAAGAGGCAGTTGACAGAGAAGAGATGGGAGATTTGTTCCAGGCACAATGAACAAAAGTGCAGAGTTAACAAGGCACTTGGAGGAGCAATAAACCAAAGGGAGATCAAAAAGAATGTGGAGAATGAAATGGGGAGTAGTACTTCATAAAGCAGAACAGATGCACAGTAGGGTGCAAATGTTGTGGGAGAAGTGGTTCAAGAGTTTAAAGGAGAAAAATAAAAAATTCAGTTTTTAGCAGACCATTGCGCGAGATGGTGATGAGACACATCCAAGATGAAAGGTTTGAAAGATCAAGAGGTAAGACTGGAGAAAGGATGTGAAGGTAATGCACAGAGGCACAGAACTGGGCATCATCCAAGTTCAGCAGAAGAGTGTATAGAGAGAGAGAAGGGGGCGGGGAAGAGATAAGGGGACTAAAGATAGAGTCTTGAGCAATACAACAGGAATGCTACTGGTAAAAAGGGAGGATGAGGAGATACCAGAACAGCACTTAAAGTTGGCAGACACCCAGGAGAACATAACAGTGAGAAGATAGTTGAAAATGGAGGCGGAAATCATGGTCAATGGCACGAAAGGCAGCCAACAGATCATGAACACAGAAATGTCCTTTTGACTTGGCTAGGAAGAGATCACTAAGTGATCTTGGTCAAGCAAGTTTTGGTGTAGGGAAGACAAACGCATAAACAAACCACAATGCCTCTGCGGCTATGTCTACACGTGCATGCTACATCGAAATAGCTTATTTCGATGTAGCGACATCGAAATATAACGTCTACACGTCCTCCAGGGCTGGCAACGTCGACGTTCAACTTCGACTTTGGGCAGCACCACATCAAAATAGGCGCTGCGAGGGAACATCTACACGCCAAAGTAACAATAAGGGTGCCAGGAACAGCTGCAGACAGGGTCACAGGGCGGACTCAACAGCAAGCCGCTCCCTTAAAGGGCCCCTCCCAGACACAGCTGCACTAAACAACACAAGATCCACAGAGCCGACAACTGGTTGCAGACCCTGTGCCTGCAGCATGGATCCCCAGCTGCAGCAGCAGCAGCCAGAAGCCCTGGGCTAAGGGCTGCTGCACACAGTGACCATAGAGCCCCGCAGGGGCTGGAGAGAGAGCGTCTCTCAACCCCTCAGCTGATGGCCGCCATGGCGGACCCCACTATTTCGATGTTGCGGGACGCAGATTGTCTACACATGCCCTACTTCGACGTTCAACTTCGAAGTAGGGCGCTATTCTCATCCCCTCGTGGGGTTAGCGACTTCGACGTCTCGCCACCTAACATCGATTTCAACTTCGAAATAGCGCCTAATGCGTGTAGCTGTGACGGGCGCTATTTCAAAGTTGGTGCCGCTACTTCGGAGTAGCATGCACGTGTAGACACGGCCCACATGAGTCTTTAGGACTAGGGCCATTAAAAATGAGAACCACAGAAATCCAGAGTGATTAGACTAAAAAGGCTGTTACAATCCTCATCAAATAATCCATAGAAGAACCAGGGAAGATCTATCCTGCAGTCCATATTGAGGCAAAACTCACATTGGCCAGAACCTCACAGTAGACACACTTTATCTTTGTAGCATTGAGCCCTAAACTCCCAAACCTATCAGTGCTTCCTCAGTCCTGATTATTTCAATGGCATTTCTGCCTGAGAAAGGACTGCAAATTTGTTGCTATTCTATGCATTTTCCCTTTCCTTTAGAACTAAGAATAATTTCTCAGACATGATCTAATTCATTTACAGAGATTTAAACACCATTAATACACTGTAACATCAGGATGCATTTCTTTCCAAATTCTACTCATAACCTTTGTCTCACTCTCACCTTTCCTTCATCTCGTAAATTTCTATTGCAAGCTGTCTGTACTAAAGATCTTTGTAATATTTAGGCTGTGTTTACACTAGCCTCCTTCTTCAAAGGCATATGCAGCACCTTATCAGCATAAATGCACAAATTTCAAAGCTGCTAACTTCGAAGTGCTGACAGGCAGTCTAGATGCAGGCACTTCGAAATACACGCCTAACTTTGAAATTTCCTTACAAAGCACCTGCGTCTAGCCTGCCTGTCAGCACTTCGAAGTTAGCAGCTATGAAATTCACGTGACGCCTATTATGCTAATAAGGTGCTGCATATGCATGGTAGCACCTCATTGATATTCCCCGGTCTGTATTATTTCCATGCCCCCTTCGAAGAAGGGGGCTAGTGTAGACATGCCTTTATAGTAATAATTTTCTCTACACTAAGGCCATGTCTACACTAGCCCCAAACTTCGAAATGGCCATGCAAATGGCCATTTCGAAGTTTACCAATGAAGTGCTGAAATACATATTCAGCGCTTCATTAGCATGCGGGGGGGCCGCAGCACTTCGAAATTGACGCGAGTCACCGCCACACGGCTCATCCAGACGGGGCTCCTTTTCGAAAGGACCCTGCCTACTTCGAAGTCCCCTTACTCCCATCTGCTCATAAGAATAAGGGGAATTCAAAGTAGGCGGGGTCCTTTCAAAAAGAAGCCCCATCTGGAGGAGCCGAGTGGTGGCAAGCCGCATCAATTTCGAAGTGCCGTGGCCGCCCACATGCTAATGAGGCACTGAATATGTATTTCAGTGCTTCATTAGTAAACTTCGAAATGGCCATTTGCATGGCCATTTTGAAGTTTTTGGCTAGTGTAGACATAGCCTAAAAGGCAAGCCAACATCCATATATGTTATAGCAGGCATGCTTTTACATAACCAAAATGCATAAGAAAGTACTTGGCTAGTTACCAGCCATATAAACACATTTTTATGCATCCAAAAGTAGAAAGTAGTATTTTCAAAAGTCTCACTGGAACGTAGGTGCTCTTGAATTTTTTGTATAAGTGGAACAGCTTACTTATATGGCTTTGAGTTTTTGTTCAGATTTCACATTAATGTAACATTTGGGATCATGACTATAGCTCACTAATGCATAAGCAAATTCTAACTATACCAAGCAGAGGTAACTAGCAGCATTTCTCCTCCTTTTGGTATATATTGTGCAGAGACTTGATTTTATAATATACATGCTGCCTGAAATATTTCATACTTCAGTGAAACCAAATGAAAAAGTCTCAGGTGCATGCCTTTTTCTTAAATGGAAATTTAGCAAAGGAAAAGCCATCCATTGTAACATCAATGCCTACTGCGCAGAACAGCAAGGCAGCTATCCCAGCCCAGAGAAAATACAAACTGCATTTTAACAGAGCTGGATATTTCCTGCTTCAAGGTGTTAAGCTTCGTAAGCTCAGAGAGCTGTGCTGATCCTGTTAATGTTGGAAGTAAGGAGACTTTGCTAACATAGTAGGAGGATTATTTAAACATCCACAGTCAGACGCTAAAAGTAGTAACAGTCCTAAAATAAACAGCTGTTTTATTCAACTGAACAGACAGCACTGGGCTCATTAAATTTCCTCTTCACCTACCTCACCAGAAGGGATCAGTGAAACAGCTAGAAAAACAAGCAGACATTTGCCCTTCATCTGCTTAAGTTCAAGCAGACCTATACCTGACCAAACCATGCAACAAATGGAAGGCATGGTACAGGCATCTTCCCATTCTGTGGCTTCACAGGACTAAGCAGCTTGAGACATTAGCCTATTAGCTCAGAATAGAAGGACCTATGCTACCACACATCTACAAGTCCACATATATGTGATGTGCATTGCCACATCGTCACCTCACTGCATTATTTAATCACTGCTTCACCAGAGAAAGATAGGCGAATGGAAAAGAGAGAATCACGTGAGCTAAAATTTATGCTAGGCTGAGTGCAAATTAATTTAAGCCTATAGGTTTCATTCAAGCACAAGAGACACAAAATGATGGGCTACCGGTGATTCATTAGAAGGCAACACTTACTTAAAAGGAACTTTACACTGGAGAGAGAAAAGAGGAACTTTATGTCTCTTGTAGAAGGATTCAAAGGGGGTTTTATTTTTAAAAAGAACTGATGTAAAATTTATTTCCAAAGTTCTAACCACAGTAAAAGTCCTGCAACTGTATTTGCTAGAGATGGTTCTAGAGTACAACTGTTATTCTGAATCATCCAAAATTTCCTGGAGAGAAAAATGGTATTCAAATTAGAGTCCACAGTTCTGGAGCGTTTCCTGCTAGCTCAGATCCAAAAGCAGAAGGAACCTAATTCTCTAGATCTGTTCCAGACAAAGCCCAACACAACAGAAATCTTATGAGAATCACTGATATCCTGAGATTTTTGCCATTCAAGATGACTGAAGTGCCGTGAACTCAGTTTGCAAGATTTCAGCACTTCAAACTTGAATCTGAACACTGTGAGTCAGCCTCAATGCCAATCACAAACCTAAATGTATTCTGGAGCCAAAAAATCCTCTCCTAAGAGTATATCGAACCTTTGCTCAATACGTACACATTTAAAACACTTCTCTCCAGTTTTATCTTCTACAGTTGAATGTTTCTTTTACTTTATGGATTTTGTTTAAAATGTCTTTGAATTTGTCCTGGGGGAATGAATAGTCTTATCTCAGGTCTTAGGAATCACTCTGCTTATCTTTAAAGCATAAAAACAGGCTAAATTTTCAGATTTGGGTTCTTAAAGTTAGGCCCTTGAATCCTTATTTAGGCATCTAAATAAATTTGGTTTGATTTTCAAAGGAGCAGCACATTGCAACTTGGGAAGTCCTGCCACAACTTAGCACCTTTGAAAAACCAAGCTACTTACCAAACCTCAGGGTCTAATTTAAGTTCATGTGTTTTATACCTCAATTTGAAAAGTACAACTATAGTGTCTGTGTTCCAGTCTGATTGCTCCTGTCTGTCACTATCAGCTTCATGTCTCCTAGGCCATGTCTACATGAAGCCTTTCTTTGGCACTGCTGCCGGTAGCACTATGCTAAGCAGGGTTCTTGAAAATGCATATAGCTTCCCATTTGCATAATCACGGTCTGGCAACAGAGAGGGTTTTTGCTGGCAGGGGCACGTCAATATGGCCTGTTTACTGCTGGCAGAATGTTTAGGTGAATGGCAGAGTTTCACACGGCCTGCCCCACGCCTCACAAAAGGCTCTGCTTGCAGCTGCCTGCCAGGGAAGCTGGGGGACAGTGTGGTTAGAGAAGCAGGCAGACTTCATACTCTATGAAGATTAGACAGCTTGGCCCCCAGGGCAGACCAGATCAGCAACTGCCATTTACTCACTCCCTGCTCCCGCCAGGCAGGGCCTTCAAGAACAGTAAGTCCCCCTTCAGCAGTGTGCTCAGACCTCCTGAGCACTGGCTCTGGGCTCAGGGTCCACCAGTGGTTTCCTTTACAAATGCTAGTTCTATTTTATAAATCGTGTTCAGACTCAACTCCTTGAGGCACCCTGGGCTGAGTTTGCTTCAAAGCTTCTAAGAGTCTGATAATAAAGACAGAGAGGGATATATTTTGTTTAAAGTTTCATTGCTGCTGAGAATCCCTTCCAGTAAGAAGCAGTGTAAGTTGCAAAACTAGCACAATTAGTATCAACCTCTTTTCTGTTTAGTGCCTTGGTCAGAGAAATGATCCCCTGGGTCCAATCAGTAAAAAAGAACATTTATAAAAATTTTTGCTGGTCTCTCTTTCATGAATGAACTAAAAATAAAAGCGTAGCTTTTCAAAAGGGAAAGTAGCATTCAGAAAGCTGATTTATCCGCTAAGTCCCCACCCACTCCCAGGGCCTCTACTACCACATTGCTGAGGGAATGTAGCATGTCACTTCTGGGAGACCACCGCTTGCTTCCAGGGCCATCGGGGTGGGTGGGGGAGAGGGGCCTGCTAAACTGCAGGGAAAAAAGTGGGGCCCCATATAAAAAGTTTGCTCAGCCCTGGTCTAGGTAATACTTTGCGCTGCAGTTAGTGCAGAGGATTGGACTTGATGACCTCTGGAGGTCCCCTCCAGCCACATGTGTTAGTTAAGGTGACTATCCATCCCATATTAGGTGGGACGGTTCTGTATTTGGAATGCCAAAAAGGCGTCCCTACTTATTTTTTAAAAGGGACTAAATGACCCATATTTGAGCCCTCCCCGCAGTGACCTTTTCTGCCAGCAGCTGCACAGGTGCAGCTGCTGGCCAGAGAGCACTTAGGTCACTTCCCTGAGCCTTGGGGAAGTGGGCTGAGCATGGCAGCTGCCGCATCCCTGCCACTTCCCTGGGGCTCCGGGGGAGCACTGGGGGCTGCTGCTTCCCCGGGCTCCCAGGAAGCGTGGGTGGCTGCCACTTTCCCAGGGCTCCTGGGGAGTGCCAGCTGCTGCTGCCTTCTTCCCAGCTCCTCGGGGCTTGGTAGAGCTGGGAGGAGCTGCCCCATCTCCCCCATATCTTCCTGTCCTGCATTTGGGACAGGGAGATATGGTCACCCTAGATTTAGTACAAGTGGAGCACAGGCTCTGATTCAAGAAGTGAACATAGCTAGACCACACAGTAATAGCAAACATCGGCTACGTCTACACGTGCCCCAAACTTCGAAATGGCCATGCAAATGGCCATTTCGAAGTTTACTAATGAAGCGCTGAAATGCATATTCAGTGCTTCATTAGCATGCGGGCGGCAGCGGCGCTTCAAAATTGACGCGCCTTGCCGCCGTGCGGCGCATCCAGATGGGGCTCCTTTTCGAAAGGACGCCACCTACTTCAAAGTCCCCTTATTCCCGCTGCCGCCCGCATGCTAATGAAGCGCTGAATATGCATTTCAGCGCTTCATTAGTAAACTTTGAAATGGCCATTTGCATGGCCATTTCGAAGTTTGGAGCACGTGTAGACACGGCCATCATGTAATAAAAATTAACATTGTAGATGGGAAAATATCAAGAAACCCACTACAGTAGCATTTAAATTCAAGAACAAGCATGACACAAAAGTGAGGAGGCAAGCTAAATAGAAATTAACAGGAACAGTCAGAAGAGTAGCATGCTTGCAAGCTGCATGGTCGTGTCTATTTAAAACACCATGATAGAGGCTGAAATGAAATATATACTCCAAAGTTTCAAAAAACCAAACAGTAAAAGGACAAAATAAATGACCATGGCTAAACAGCACAGTGAAAAAGGTGTTTAGAGGCAAAAATCTGTTTTAAAAATTGGAAGTCAAACCATACTGAGGAAAATGGAAAGGAGCATACCCTCTGGAAAACCAAATGTAAGAGTATAATTAGTCAAGTCAAAAAAGAATTTAGAGAGCAACTAGCAAAACATACAAAAACAGCACTTTATAAGTACATCAAAAGCAGAAACCCTGCTACCACTGGATGATCAGGCTGCTAAGGAAAACAAGGCTATAGCAAAGAAGATAAATTCTTTGCACTAGTTTGGAGAATAGATAAAGTGATACCAATTTTAAAAAGGGCTGGAGAAGTGATCCTCTGAAAAGGTTCCACACCATGTTTCTCAAGCAAAGTAAGCAATCATGAAATAAGAGAGGATATATACTTGGATCTGTGCTATTCAACATATTCATAAGAAAAAGGGGGTTGCAGTAACTTCTGTTGGTAGTTTCTCAGGTAGACTTTAGCCCTCCACCTAAGTCATGCATATTCTAGTACCCCTCCACTGGTATCTCTATAGCCCTCCTTTGGATCAGCCTCTAAGGCACCTTGCAGCCCATTCTGGGCTTGCCTTCAAATAGTCTCCTGATCCTGGTAAGGGGCTCTGCCCCTAGAACTTACTCCTTGGAGACTCTTCATCCTATTTGGGCCTATCTGGCCTCAACTCTCTATTGCCCCGTCTGGTGGTGTATCCCAGTTCAATATTTAAGTCACTTCCCCAGTGACTAATGACGGAGAAAGGACCTAGGCTCACCCACTTATCCAGACCCCAGCACAGGGACCCTCTAAGTAAGAGCCACATGCCACAACCCTTTCACTGCATTTTCCCAGACCACAACCCCATGGCCCTTATCTTTCTCAAGTTCTTATCTTTCTCAAAATCTGCACTCAGATTTGCCCAGATGAAATTCAATGCTCATAAATGTGAAGTAGTACATGCTGGAAAACATAAACCAATCCACACATACAAAATAATGGGGTCTGAATTAGCCGTTCCTACTCAAGAAAGAGATTTTAGAGTCATTGTTGATAGTTTTCTGAAAACTTCTGCCCATCTGCAGGAGCAGTCAAAAAAGCTACCAAAATATTAGGAACCATCAGGAAAGGAAGAGATAAGAGGACAGGGAACATCATCATCCCATTATATAAATCCATGGTATGAGCACACCTTGAATACTGCATGCAGTAAAAGTGGCCCTGTCTCAAAAAAGATATTAGAATTGGAAACTGGGCAGACAAGGGCAGCAAATATGATTCAGGTAGGGGGCAGCTTCCATATGAGGAGGAATTACAAAGGCTGGGGCTGTTCAGTTTAGAAAAGAGATGTCTACCAGAAAATATGGCAAAGGTGTATAAAATCATGGTGTTGTGAAGGCCAAAAGTATAACTGAGTTCCAAAAAGAATTAGATAAGTTCATGGAAGACAGGACCATCAATGACTAATAACCAAGCTCATCAGGGATGCAACCCCACGCTGTGGGTTCCCCTAAAACTCTGACTGCCAGAAGCTGGGACTGGATGACAGATGATGGATCATTTGATAATCTCCCTGGTCTCACCATGCCTTCTCAAACAACTGGAACTGGCCACTGTTGGAAGACAGGATACTGGGCCAGACAGAACAAAAAGCAGTCAAGTAGCACTTTAAAGACTAGCAAAATAGTTTATTAGGTGAGCTTTCGTGCGACAGACCCACTTCTTCAGACCATAGCCAGACCAGAACAGACTCTATATTTAAGGCACAGAGAACCAAAAACAATAAGCAAGGAGGACATTGTCTTATGTCTTTTCTTATGTCAGTGTTACATCTTTCTGAGTATTTGGCATAGTATCATTGTGACTCATAAACTCTTTATGCTACTGGGCAAGGGGGTTACAGGAATATGCTGATTTTGGAATATATATACTCTGCTTCTACAAAGAATGTCTTGTGAGATCTCAAAAGAAAGCTGGGCTCATTCATATCACTCTGAAATTTACGTACAGATACTATGTAAGGAGTTTTTATATTACACACAGAGATTAAACAAAATGTTCTAGAGTCTGTATGAAAATATTAGTAACTAGCAGAAATGAAAAACTTTTTCTGTCAAAACATGAAAGGTTTATCCACATCTCTTCATATCAGGATGGACATTAAGTTTTGTACGCTATGTAATGCCCATTTACATGAGAAGTCAAAAGTCAATACAAAGATGTGAAATCAACATGAAAGGAACACACTGGGAAAAATGTAAGCCAGGGGAGTTTGTCTCTGTCTATGACTAATGATAATGAACTCTATGTTATTTCCAGAAGGCAAAGAATACTCATTAGATCAGCAGAGCCGACAGTCACCATGGGCCCCAGGGCAAATGAGAGGGGAACCCAGCTCTGCACTCCAAAAAGGGGTGGGGCCAAGGGCAGAAGAGTCAGGCCTAGGGTAGTCCGTCCTTAGTGCCTCTCAGTCTGTTGCTTTCCGCCCCACCACCACCCTGTTCCTGCCCTCTCAGAACTGCAGAGCAGCATTGCCATGGCAGTTCAAAGGGGCCAAGAGCTCCAGCTGCCGCTGAAGTAGATTGAGCATTTAACCCTGGCAGTGACACACTGAAGTGAAACATCTAAGATGCCTAAATAATAATAATAATGATTATGATGATGATGATGATGATATTATTAGTATTATTATTATTGTTGTTGTTGTTGTTGTTCATTGTTTCACAGAACAATAGCACTAAAAAGCAATACTCTGAAGCCAAGGAATGAAAGCTGAGATTTTCAAAGATAACCAGGGGATTTAGATCCATTCTGATTTTAATGCATATTGTATCTGTAAATACCTTAATCGGCTATGTAAACTTAACTGAAAAGCTTAGAATGCATATTTAAAGAAAAGGCTTTCCAGGTTTTATTTGTAATGGACTATAATAGATATTCAGTTAGTAGGTCTACCAAAAATATTCTATTAAGATACTGATTTAAAATGTCACACAGTAGGCTATCTTAGATTTTTCTTTTATGCCCGCTACTTGGTATCTAATAACCAAATGTTATCTAAAATCAAACACCTGGCTCTCAAGTAGGAAGAATGATTTCATCTCTGATTTCAATGCATGAAAAAGAAGAATCTCAGGGATGTTACTAAGTTGCTCCACGTTTTCTTCTCAAAAAGAAAAAAGAGAAAGGAACAAAGGATATTGGAAGAAGAAAGATGAGTCGAAGAAAAAGTATTCACAAAGAAAGAAAATAGAGAGGCTATAAATACCATTTTTGGAATAGTATTGCAAGAATTTAGGTATAGAAGGCATTATTAATGATGAAATGTATAGGTATATGATATACCTTTTTCAAGACCAGTGCCTATTTCTGACTAAAGGTGTCAGGCCTCTGCCACTAAATGCAGAAATCCAGTTGTTGGATAGTTTCAATTGCAGGAGAAATCACTGATACCAACTCTGGATCTATTCTATCTGTAACTTTCTTTATAAAGAAGCCAGTCATGATACGAGACACTCAAACAGCATACAAAACGATCACTTCTTTCCTCTCAAAGACTTGGTTCCAATAAAAGACAAGGCCTTCCTGTTGCTTGGATCACTCCCTTTCAAGAAATTGTTTCTACAAAGAATTTTGAACCAATAAACCTCACACCACCACTTCCCAAGACTGAACACTTGTTCACAAGCTAAGAAAAAGAAACACAAAAGATTATGTGTAACAGCACCATCTGGTTACACTTGCCATAACATGTATACACAAGACAGAGGTAGAAGAGGCCTACTATGTCAGTTTACCCCTGTGCCACTGTAGGACTTCTCTTTCCAACATATTTTCTACTGCTTTGAAATGGTTTACTAATTTAAAATAAATTGGAAGAACACCCATGCAAGTAGATTTTTGAATTCAGTTTCCCCAGAATTTAATCCTAAATTACCAAAATTAAATGCAGAGCTGATGCATGACAACTAAACTACAATAATGCTGGCAGTTCAATTTTAACAAACTGTACACTGTCGGTAGTCTGTCACGTCCGACAATCATGTCGGAACTTACACAGGCTCATTGGTTGTTGACTTGCATGTGGCTGAGGAGTCTGAGCTTTGAACGGCATGGGCATTCATAGTGGGGGCAAGGGAATTGTCCTGGCTCTGTTGGTGTGGCTCATGCTGTTGTTTTCTTCCTCTCACGAACATCAATGAAGCGCATGCGTCGCTGCTTCTCAAAGTTGTCATACACGTGTCATACGAGAGCACGCCAGCCTGTTCGGTCTTTTGCATGCTGTTCTAGCTGATCTGGTTTTAAACCAGCATCAGCAATGTTGGCCTTCACACAGTCTTTATACCTTTTGCGAGGCCTATCTCGATTCCTTTTGCCCTGGGAGAGTTCACTGTAGAGGAGTTGCTTAAGAATTCTTGACTCCTCCATTCGTACGACGTGCCCTCTGCAGTGAATCTGGGCTTTCAGAATCATGGCTTCGATGCTCGTGGTTTGGGCTCTGTCCAGGACTTCCAGGTTTGTAACTCTCTCCTGCCATCGAATGTGCAGTATTGACCTCAGGCTGCATGTGTGGAAGCGCTCCAGCAGTTTTATATGTTTTCTGTACAAGGCTCAGGTTTCACAGCCATACAGGAGACTGATCAGGACTACAGCCTTGTACACTTTCAGTTTAGTGGACTGTCAGATATTGTTCTGATTCAACACTCACACTCTCAGATGTCCTAGTACCTGGCTGGCCTAGGCAGATTCTGGCTTTGATTTCTTTGTCAAGGGAGCCATCATTGGATATCACACTGCCAAGGTGCTTGAACTCCTCTACTGTTTTTAACTCTGTTCCTTTAATAAAGATTGAAGCGGGGAGACCAGCAGATCTTGGAGCAGGTTGAAACAGTACCTCGGTCTTTCCTAGGCTGATGGTCAAACCAAAGAGGCAAGTGGCATCAGCAAACTTGTTGATGATGAGCTGGAGATCAGATTCCTTGTGTGCCATAAGTGCACAGTCGCCAGCAAAAAGGGCTTCAAGGATGAGCCTCTCAAGCATCTTGGTTTTAGCATTCAGACATCGAAGTGACCCATCAAGTCTGTATTTTATGTAGACTCCATGGTCTAGGTCCCTAACTGCATGGCTGAGGACGCACGTGAAAAAGAGGTGAACAACACTGGGGCCAGCGTGCACCCTTGCGTCACACCACTGGATATCTCAAATGGATCTGAGGACTCGCCATTTGAAAGAACAAAACCAGTCATGTCATAGTGGAACAGGCACATGAGGTTAATGAATCTTCTCAGGCAGCCAAGTTTTGAAAGGATAATCCACAGGGCTTCTCTGCTGACGGTGTCAAGCACCTTGATCAGGTCTGTAAAGACAGTGTACAGATCTAAGTTCTGCTCTATGCACTTTTCCTGGACCTGACGAACATCAAAGATCATGTCAATGGTGCTGCGGCCTGGGTGAAAACCACATTGTGCCTTTTGGTAGGTTCTCCTCTGAGATGCTGGTGATCAGACGGTTGAGGATGACTTGAGCCAACATCTTCCCAGCAGTACAGAGAAGGGAGATGCCCCGGTAATTTCCACAGTCAGCTTTGTTGCCCTTGTTCTTGAAAAGTGAGATGACTGTGGCATCCTTAAAGTCTTTGGCCATGTCTTCTTCTTCCCAGATGCTGATCAAGATGTTGTGAAGGTTTCAAGTGACACTGGTCCTGCCACTTTGAAAATTTCAGCAGGGATGCATGAGGACTGAACTGCAATAATGCTGGCCGTTCAATTTTAACAAACAAGCTACCAATAAATCTCGAGATTTCTCAGATCATGATGTGAGAAACAAGTGGACAAGAAAATAAGATGAAGCACACTGAAATTTTCTTAGAAATGGAACTCCAGATCCTAAGTATTTCCACTAGAAACCTTGGAAATCTCAGCACGGAAACACAAGTTGGATTAGCAAACATACAGATCTAAGTCAGTCTGACTCCTCAATTGTACCAGACAAGGCCTTTCTATTAAACAATGCAGTGATATTGCCTGGAAGGCTGCATAGCACACTTAAATCACTTCACACATACCTGATTACATCTTAGCTGTACATGCAAATTGTTACAGACTAATTTATTCTTTCATTAATCTAACAATACCATGGTAAACATGCTTCGTAAGCATACATCTAGAATACTGCAAAGTATTTAAGTATCTGGAGCTTCCCTCTGTTCTACAATATTCTGTACCCCTTACAATAAAGTAAAATGATTAGAAGACCTTGAATATAGAAGTATCAAACTAAAATATTAAAGGCCTGATTCTCAATGTAAATAGAGGTAAATCAGGAGTAAAGGAACTGTACCCAATGGAATGTAAACTGGAGCAAGTTAGCAAAAATCTGGCTGAAAGCTCCAGCTCACCTAATGAGACTCTTTAACCTACTACAGGCAGGAAGTGACTTGGTGCACTGAATTAATCCTTTTTGTATAACGGATTGATGTCACAATGATTGTGATCATTTTCGGTCTCCATCTGATGTAAAGAGTTTGTATTGGACAGTGTCTGGCTAGGTACAGCTGGTGTTTTACATAATCAAATAAAACTACCAACATTCAGAGTAGAACATGGAACCAGGACTTTATGCAACTACCTCTTGTGTTTAAAGATTTTCCACAATTGTATAAAACAACCATTCTTCTGGGATCCTGCAAAGGGGTGATCGCCACTGACAAACAAATTACAGTCAGATTTCCCTGAATATGCTGGCATGACATCTTATCAATACATGTAGAAAAACAAGTGGAGCAAACATTAGAGACCTAATGCAGTGACTATAGTTAATCATTCTAAAACAAGCAAGAGATCTGTCTAAGTTATTCTTGCTACTTTGGACAACAGCCAAAACTTTGCAAACAGACAGCTAAATAAAATCAGAGGCTTGCTCTGATTAGAAGTATTTATCAAATACAGCCATAAGCCTGGTGATTTTAAAATAGTTTTTTTAAAAAATTCAATGGAATTGTAAAAAAATTTGATAAACTAGACGATTCTCATAAGTTTGAATTAGACCTTGTATGCCCTAAGCTTGTGCATGTATACCCTCTTCAACATCCAACCAGGTCAAGCCTAAAATTGCAGTAAGTTTTAATGATGCCAATCAGGCTGAAACCTGGTCTGAAGGAATCTGTAACTTTCCTTTATTGTGGTTTTTATTTTGAACATTTGTTTCCTGAAAAGGCTCAACCTGCCAGATTATGAGGAGTTACTATGTAGTATATTTCATGCTTCAATAGAAAAAAGCTTTTCTCCTAACAGCAGATATATAAAATGCCCAAGTGGCACTCAAACATGCATTTTACCCTGAGTTACACCTTCCTCTCTCATTTTATGAATGCAGAAATTACTGATGTTTCTCCGGGGATGAGGTCATCATTTTTTTTTTCATTTTTTTTCTCCAGCGTTGAAAATATGCATTCCCAGTATATCATCAACTGTCTGTACTCAAAAAAAGCCAATAACACAGTGGTTCCCACACTTTTCAGCATCACACCCCCCTTCTGATTTTTGAGAAACCCTCAAGCCCCCCACCTCTTGTTTACCATCATCCAACCCCCTTTTAACAAAAAAAAAATCAATTTGTAATTTAAAATAAACACAAAAGCTTGAGATAAAAATATTATTTAAAATTAAAAATAAGCACAAATAGTTTTTCTTGGCCCTTGGCGGTGCCTGGTGCAGCCCCAGCTGACCAGCTGCCTGAGCCCCGTGTTAGCCACCAGAGCTGTCTGTGCCAGCCGCCTGTTCACCTGAGACCTGCACTGCCTGAGCCGCCTGCCCGAGCCCTGCACCAGCACGGCCAGCCACTTGCCCGCCCGCCCGCCCACCCGCCACCGGGGCCAGCCACCTGTCTGCCCACTGGCCACCTGAGCCCTGCGCTGCCAGGACCAGCCACCCACCCCAGCCACAGGCCAGCCACCTGAGCCACCTGCTCAAGCCTCACACACCCACCCCACCCACCAGGCCAAGCCACCCAAGCTCCACACTGCCAGGGCCAGCTGCCTGAGCTCTGCACTGCTGGGGCCACCCACCCACCTGGAAGCCTGAGCCACCCACCTGCCAGCCCAAGCTGCCTGAGCCCTCCAATGCCAGGGCCAGGTGCCCAAGTCCCGCAAGTCTCACGAGCCCCATGAGCCGCCCACCTGAGCCCCTCCCCTCCCACAAGGCCAGGCACCACCAGCCCCCAACTCTTACCTCATCCCCATCCCCCTCTCCAGAACCAGGTACCCCCAGCGCCCCATCTAAGCCCATCCTCCTCCTCTTTCCCCTCAACCCACACTCCCTCACATTTGCACATGAGTCTTCACCGGCTGCCTGCTTTATACAGCAGCTGTGCCTGGTCAACCACATAAAATGGCAGGGGCTGAGAGCTGAAAGCAAACATTGTCTCTTTCTTCAGGTGGGAGAACGGCGGGGGGGGCTGGGTCACCTTGTGCCCCCCCCCCCCTGGAATTTCTTCACATACCCTGGGGGGCATGCCCCCCCATTTGGGAAACTATGCAATAACAGAACACCACTCATTATTACCTACAGCCCTCAACTCAAACCACTGCAACGCATCATTAAAGACCTACCTACCCTAAATCAGGATGCCACACTCCAGAAAGCCCTAGGTGACAGGCCTGTTCTCTCCTATAGACAACCTCCTAACCTTATGAGGATTCTCACTAGCAACACAGGCTATATCACAATAATACTAATCCTGGAACTTTTCCTTCCAACAAGCCCTGTTGCGAACTTTGTCCACATATCTATTCTGGAGATACCATCACTGGACCTAATCATGTTAATTACAGAATCAGGGGCATATTCTCCCATTCCTCAACTAACATTATATATGCCATCATGTGCCAGCAGTGCTCACCCACTATGTATATTGGGCAAACTGCAAACCCTCTTTGCCAAAGAATGAATGGACACAGAGCAGACATCAAAAATCTCCAAATACACAAACCTGTCAGCTTAGCACTTTAATGGAGTGGGCCGTTCTGTTAAAGACCTGAGAGTATGTGTTCTGGAGAAAAGAGACTTTAACAACTACCTACAGAGACAATGTTCAGAACGAACATTTATATTGAAATTTGGTACGTTAACAGTTGGTTTGAACAGGTACAGCAGTTACCTGACTCATTATAAGGACTCTTTCACATGCTTTGATGTTTGAGCAAACAATTCACTTCCCTGCTCCTCACCTCCCTCCTTCTGCTCTTCTAACTGATTTGCCAACCTTGGTAACAATTTTTGGACCTCTGTGATTTATATATTGAGTCTGTTCTGATAAGGCTATAGATCTAAAGAAGTGGGTCTTTCCCATGAGAGCTCATCACCTAATAAATTATTTTGTTAGTCTTTAAAGTGCTACATGACTTTTTTTTGTTTTGTTTGTACTCAGACAGAGTAAAACATATTAGGCAAATCTGAAAGTTCTGAAGGAATTTATTCACTACCCTTCTGCAAGAAGATTTAGCATGCAAAACAGCTATCTCCTTGTCAGCATTCTGAAAAGTTAACCAGGTCTGTGTCGTTGCTAAAGAAAACTGACAAGCACCTTTAACCCTCTTGTAAAATCCAATTTGCCTTGGAAATTTCTTCCTTGGAGTATCACATGTGATTCAGACAATTACAAAGGGAAACACAGAGACACACACAAAGCAGAAACCCAGAAACACCGGCACTTGTGAATAATATATTATAGGACTTCTCCCAGGCTGTACATTATTTGAATCTAAACATTTATACACCATGGCTACGTCTACACGTGCAGCCAACATCGAAATAGTTTATTTCGATGTTGCGACATCGAAATAGGCTATTTCGATGAATAACGTCTACACGTCCTCCAGGGCCGGCAACGTCGATGTTCAACTTCGACGTTGCTCAGCCCAACATCGAAATAGGCACAGCGAGGGAACGTCTACACTTCAAAGTAGCACACATCGAAAGAGGGATGCCAGGCACAGCTGCAGACAGGGTCACAGGGTGGACTCAACAGCAAGCCGCTCCCTTAAAGGGCCCCTCCCAGACACAGTTGCACTAAACAACACAAGATACACAGAGCTGACAACTGGTTGCAGACCCTGTGCCTGCAGCATAGATCCCCAGCTGCCGCAGAAGCAGCCAGAAGCCCTGGGCTAAGGGCTGCTGCTCACAGTGACCATAGAGCCCCGCAGGGGCTGGAGAGAGAGCATCTCTCAACCCCCCAGCTGATGGCCGCCATGGAGGACCCAGCAATTTCGACGTTGCGGGACGCGGATCGTCTACACTGTCCCTACTTCGATGTTGAACGTCGAAGTAGGGCGCTATTCCTATCTCCTCATGAGGTTAGCGGCTTCGACGTCTCGCCGCCTAACGTCGAAGTTAACTTCAAAATAGCGCCCGACGCGTGTAGACGTGACGGGCGCTATTTCGAAGTTGGTGCCACTACTTCGAAGTAGCATGCACGTGTAGACGCAGCCCATGTCTTCTATACCACATCTTGGCTACGTCTACACTAGCCCCAAACTTCAAAATGGCCACGCAAATGGCCATTTCGAAGTTTACTAATGAAGCACTGAAATGCATATTCAGCGCCTCATTGGCATGCGGGCGGCCGTGGCACTTCGAAATTGACGCGGCTTGCCGCCGTGCGGCTCGTCCCGACGGGGCTCCTTTTCGAAAGGACCCCGCCTACTTTGAAGTCCCCTTATTCCCATGAGCAGATGGGAATTTCGAAGTGCCGCGGCCGCCCGCATGCCAATGAGGCGCTGAATATGCATTTCAGTGCTTCATTAGTAAACTTCGAAACGGCCATTTGCGTGGCCATTTCGAAGTTTGGGGCTAGTGTAGATATGGCCCTTCAGAACTGCCAGGTCACTGCCATGAAAGTCAAGTTAGTTTTCAGTTTCATTTATAGGATGAACACCATGATATTTACCTATCACCAACATGCACTGTCTGAAGCCTACTAAGAACCATGTGTAAATACTAATCATGAGGCCAGACAAATCCCTGCCAGGGATGGTCTAGATCAGGAATCTGTAACCTGCAGCTTTTTAAGGACTTCTTTGTGGCTCCCAATACTATAATTGCAAAGTAAAAAACAAAACAAAACAAAAAACCCAACTCCTGATTGTTTTTGATAAACAGTGAATGTCTAAAAGCCCAACAATGAACATTTTACCAGGAGTGTGGTGAAGGACTGGGTCACATGATCATTTTTATAACCATTACTTTAATGTTTAGAATAAGAAAGAAAGAAAAAACAATTTCATTTGCAAGCTTTTGTTCCAGACAATTTCTACACTCACATCTGCCCAGATTCAGCAAACACATGCTTAAATTTAAACACAATAGTAATCCTATTGACTTTGCTGTTGCTGTTCGTATGCTTAAATACAGGATTTGTTGTAACTCCCATAGAAGACAATGGGAAGACAGACATTTGTCCCAATCTGCTGTGAGAGTCAGCAAAATCAGCAAGGATGAGATTACAACTGTCAACAACCTGCAAAGGGTCTTCAGAGAGAAAAAAAGGGGGGTCTGGAGGTAGTGGAGAAAAGATGGACAAGATTTAGTGACAACATCCGAGTTGGGAGGAACAGAATGAGCTGCTGGATCTGGCCTGTGGGAGCCTCAGCTGGCTCCCTGCCTACCCTGCCCCGCTCAGCGCTCAGAAAAGCTGGCAGCAAGTCTCTGTGAACACTGAGTCTGGCGGAGGGAGGTTTTCTCAGGCTGCTCCCGCCACTAGAAAAATCCATCAGCTCCCATTGGCAGGTTTCCAGCTAATAGGAGCTGTCTGTTTGCAGGACAGGCAGCATTTGGAGTACCCCTCCCTCCTCCCTCAAACTTGCAGCATTCTGTTCTAAGCAGTACACATGGCTTCTGCAGCTGCTCTGAGCACATGCAGGGACATGGAAGACAGCGACCTTGGTGGGTTGCTGGCCAGGAGCCACCCAGGTAAGTGCCTCCTCTCCAGAACCTGATCCTCTGCACCCCCTCCTGTACCCCTGTAACACAAATCCTCTACACCTCCCACTCCTGCACTCAGACACCTTCCCAGATCCTGCACCCCCTCTGACACCCCTCCTCCATGTCACAATCCCCTGCCAGACCCTGTACTCCAATCTCCTACCTCCAGTCACAACCTAACCTCCTGCAGCCGCTCCTACTCTCCTGTCCCAAGTCAGAACCTCCTCCAGGCAGCAAGCCATTCCTCCGGCGGAGGCGGAGCAAGTAGCCCTCATGGATTACACAGAGAAATATGTGGGATTGAACAGCTCCTAGAAAGCTTAACTTGGACACCTGCAGCTTAAAATTCTTGTCATATTTGTATTTTAATAAGGGCTGATGATTGCATACCTACATGTACAATAAGCGCATTGCAGTTATGTATTAACTCATAGAAAATCTTTATTTGCAGCAAATCGCCTAGCCATTGCAGGCAAGGTTCTTCCAGGAATTACAAGCCTCTTTGTGACTGCAAATACAACAAGTATCAAATACAACAAGAATCACTTTTTAATATCTGAACCACTCTGGCCCCAGCACGAACTACTACAGGTTGGACCTCCTCTGGTCTGGCACCCTCTGGACCTGACCAGTCCCGAATGAGGGAATTTGCTGGATCAAGAGAGGTCTCCTGCCTCCAGCCTGCCACCCCTCCCCACTGCCAGCTCTGCTTCCACCTGGCCAGTCCCCCTGCCACTGACCCAGCTGAGCAGCTGGTCCTGGTCCCAGCCCTGGTGTCATCCCCGACCCTGCTGCAACCAGTCCCAGCTCCTGCTGCTGGACAGTGGCTCCAGTACCACAGATGCCAACTCTGGCCCCAGCTGGGCTGCTGGCTGCGGCCTCAGCCATGGCCTGGCCAGGATGCCAGCCCCACAGACACCAGCATCACCAGGCTTGCAGACAGCAGGGCTCCCAGCCCTCCTGACAGTAGGTTCCTGACCCTGGGGATTTCTTGTCCCGGAACATGCGTGCTCCTGCTGGACCAAGTACGTTTCCAGACCAAAGAGTCCTGGATTTAGGTGGTGCGCGTAATTGTTTAATTGCCTCAAATTATTATAAAAGAGCAAATAAGTGAGAGTGTCATAAAGGGGTATTCAAACTTTGAGAGTAGCGCACCTGTGCCTGGCCAGCTGACCCAAATCGGCTTTAAGAGAGAGCACCTAAGCCCTAGAAGAGGAGGAAGCCGGATGAATTAGGTTTATGAATCAGTCAAGACAGGAGCAGGGAGCAGCTGTAGCTCATGATATCAGCACCCTGGCAATAGGTAGACAAACCAGAAGCAAGATGTGTTCAAGGGAGTGACTGTCAGAGTTACTAGGGAGGAGAAATGGTGGGAAACTACTGGGGAAGGGAGGGTATTCCAGGGAGAAAAATCAAGGTGATGATGCTCAAGGGAACACAGCAGAGAAGATTCCTGCAGGAAGGACTCAAAACTAAAGTGGGGCCGGGGGAACTCTGGGAGCTAGAAAGAGGAATTCTGTGTGTTGTGTTTGCCTTTTGTTTGGAGAAATACAACTGCCAAGAAAGGGACTCTAGGGCTACGTCTACACGTGAAGCCAACATCGAAATAGGCTATTTCGATGAATAACGTCTACACGTCCTCCAGGGCTGGCAACGTCGATGTTCAACTTCGACGTTGCGCGGCACCACATAGAAATAGGCGCTGCGAGGGTACGTCTACATGCCAAAGTAGCACACATCGAAATAAGGGTGCCAGGCACAGCTGCAGACAGGGTCACAGGGTGGACTCAACAGCAAGCCGCTCCCTTAAAGGGCCCCTCCCAGACCCCGTTGCACTAAACAACACAAGATCCACAGAGCCAACAACTGGTTGCAGACCCTGTGCATGCAGCATGGATCCCCAGCTGCGGCAGCAGCAGCCAGAAGCCCTGGGCTAAGGGCTGCTGCCCACGGTGACCATAGAGCCCCGCAGGGGCTGGAGAGAGAGCATCTCTCAACCCCCCAGCTGATGGCTGCCATGGAGGACCCGGCAATTTCGACGTTGCGGGACGCGGATCATCTACACGGTCCCTACTTCGACGTTGAACATCGAAGTAGGGCGCTATTCCGATCCCCTCATGAGGTTAGCGACTTCGACGTCTCGCCGCCTCACGTCAAAGTTAACTTTGAAATAGCGCCCGACGCATGTAGCCGCGACGGGCGCTATTTCGAAGTTAGTGCCGCTACTTCGAAGTAGCGTGCACGTGTAGACACAGTTTAGGTGTGGCAGTGGGTCCTCTCAGAGCTAGAGAGAAGGCTAGCTTGTTTAAGAGACCAACACACAATGTGGGGAATAGGGCAAAAGAAAGAGTAACAAGCTCTCTTAAACCCCAGTAATGCTCATGGTTCCAGCTCTTCCTTGTGTAAACATCAAGGATGAAATCCTGACCCCACCCTCCCCAATGTTAATGGGAGCTTTGCTGCTGACTTCAGTAGAGTTAGGACCTCACCCCATTAACATAAAGAGATTAGACTAGATGAAATGTCAATATGCATATTTCAACCAGACCTCCTTTACATAATACACAGAATTAAACACGTCTCAAAGAAGAGACCAGAGTAGCAACTGCTGACAGGTTCTTTCAAATGATGAAAAATATTCCACAGGATACAGTCTGGACAGCTCCGTCCCCCCAATTTTTCACTCTGGGATGTCTTCTGCATTGCTTTGCTGTGAGAACAACCACTCCTGGTTAGTTCATGCACAGCTTTTAACACGCAAAATCACTCCCAGCTGAATTACATGAATGTTTTGGCCAGCCACTCATGAATTACACAGAGGGTTACACCAGCAAACTCTCAGCTCCAGACCTTCCAACAGAAATGTGCATCTTGTACTGCCCAACACTGTCCTGTACAACACAAATTCACAGAACGTCCATCATTTTACCAATGGAAAATGATAGCACAAATCCTGTGATCTCAAGAGGAGGTTTCCAAACATGGTTGTTTCCATAAAACAAGAGAAGGAGTATAATAACTACAGAAAGATGTATTTAAGTGATTATAGCTGCATCTACACGTGCACGCTACTTCGAAGTAGCGGCACCAACTTCGACGTTAGGCGGCGAGACGTCGAAGTCGCTAACCTCATGAGGAGATAGGAATAGCGCCCTACTTCGACGTTCAACGTCGAAGTAGGGACCGTGTAGACGATCCGCGTCCCGCAACGTCGAAATTGCTGGGTCCTCCATGGCGGCCATCAGCTGGGGGGTTGAGAGATGCTCTCTCTCCAGCCCCTGCGGGGCTCTATGGTCACCGTGGGCAGCAGCCCTTAGCCCAGGGCTTCTGGCTGCTTCTGCGGCAGCTGGGGATCTATGCTGCAGGCACAGGGTCTGCAACCAGTTGTCAGCTCTGTGTATCTTGTGTTGTTTAGTGCAACTGTGTCTGGGAGGGGCCCTTTAAGGGAGCGGCTGGCTGTTGAGTCCGCCCTGTGACCCTGTCTGCAGCTGTGCCTGGCATCCCTATTTCGATGTGTGCTACTTTGACGTGTAGACGTTCCCTCGCTGCGCCTATTTCGAAGTTGAACATCGACGTTGCCGGCCCTGGAGGACGTGTAGACGTTATTCATCGAAATAGACTATTTCGATGTCGCAACATTGAAATAAGCTATTTCGATGTTGGCTGCACGTGTAGACGTAGCCTATAAGTAGTAAGGCATAAAAGTCAGAATTTATTGCAAAGAAAACGAAAAGATAAAATTTAAACTAATAACTAACTTGCCAAGCTAAACAGGTTTAAAGCAATGGTTTTTCTACCACACCATCTGCCAAGCCAGGAGTCTTTCCCCAGTTGTGTGTTTCTTCAGGCATTGTTGCTGCTGTGAGCAGAAAGGTAATTTGTGTTACCTCTGTCCTTGATTCTTATAGTAACAGAGAGGTACCCATGTTAGTCTATCTCAACAAAACAAAAAAGTAGTCATGTAACTCTTTAAATAATAAATTATTTTGTTAGTCTTTAAAGTGCTACGTGACTGCTCTTTTGTTTCTCTATCCTCATAACATTCTGCTCTTTCTGAGGATTGTCTCCAGCTGGAAATCAGGTAGTAGCCAGTATATTTAGGTGGGAACCCTATTTACTCCAATTCCAATATGCAAAGTCATAATTTACATCTTTCTTTCTCTCTAAGAACAAATGTTTAATTATGTGTCGATCCACTTGGCTTTGTTGACACCTGGGTGTTGATCTGTCTTTTGCTTTTGATTAAGTGTTTGTGTCTTCTTTTCTAAACTTGGAGCATGTTACACCACCATTACACAACAGAATCTTCTAACTTTATATTCAATGATGATACACAGATTTTACTATCACAAAAATGTTCAGCTATGACCTTTCAAACAATACTTCACAGGGCATACTTTGTACAGTTTGTTACAAGCATCACCTGCAATTTCAGCACCTCAGTAACATGGAAAGCAGAGTAGATTGAGCATCTCAGTTTTAATTCTCAGGTGTCAATGACTGTGTCATGTAGGTTGCCAAAAGTGGGCATCAGGCTAGGAAAGTTTGATTTGTTCAGAAGATTAAAAAAAACAATAACCTACTACTTTGATGGAAAAACTCTTATGCCTACTTTATGTTACCGCAAGAAAGTGAGCTGTTTGTGTGTGATACAGAAAATAAACCCATCTACTGACTTCATTTTTATTTGCCTCTCCAACCCCAGAGCACCTGGGGGCAGAGATTCAGCCAGCGTCCTGACTGAATCAGGAAGGAATCGCCCCCCTCTACCAAGCCAATATACTGTTTTTTCTTCTCCTTCCTCCAAAACATTGGTTATTTCCACAGCTGGAAACGCGACATAAGACAGGGAGCTTGATGCCCATGTGTGTTAAGTTTTAAAATATTTGACCCTTCAAGACCAAATACTATGTGCACTCTGTGCCTTCGAAATTCTGGGGTCCCTCTGTTATTTGCAGTGTCTCTTGTCCTCCATTTTTTACAGCTTCATGATGTTTTTACCTACTCAAAAACAAGCTGTCCTGTAGCACCATAAAGACTAACAAAATTATGTATTAGGTAATTCTGTTGCACCTTAAAGACTAACCAATTTATTTATTTGGTAATAAATCTGTACAGCTATTAGACAGGAAGAGTCACGGAAACTGATTCCTACCTTTGCGACAGCTCCAGAGCACAGACTGGTGCTCTGGCGGAAGATGAGTGAGCCAAGACTCCACCCACTCCGCTCCCTTGGAAAGTACACAGCAGGCCTGCAACAGGCCTCTTTCACAGGCACTGCAGGCAAGCAGCACAGTGTGTAAGGAAGTTCTTTATACCTCCTTATCCATCCGTGCAGGTCTGAAACAGGGGCCACAGAAAATAACTGCCTAGAAATCCCTATGATTTTGGTTTGCATTGGATTTTTCTCCCATTTAACTATCATTGAACAGATAACTATACAAAATTCATGTGTGTAGCTGCTTTTGATAACTAGGTTTATTAAGCATTTTGCTCTCTCTTTTCCTTTGCTGCCAGGAATTCTCGTCCATATGTGACCAAAAAGCACAAACTGAACCCTGTCAAAATATTCCCTTTATTCTGCTCGCAGCTTTGATCTTGAAGGAAATTATGTTGAAAGCACATTTTGCCTAGATACTTTGACACCGTAAATCGGTGTCTCAAACAGTTTGGAATAGCAACAAATTACAGACATTATCTTGCTGATCTCCCAGGTGTGCTGCTTTAAGAGACATTCAGAAAAGCAGAGTTTAACAATGCCAGAACAAAACACACTGTGCAATCTCCTCCCTTGATGTTCTCTCAGATAACTCAATTTCCTGACAGAAATGTTTATTTAATTGGTTTGTCTAATAAAAAAAATCAGTGAAACACTGATAGAAAATAAACACGTAGGATTCCTCTGACTGGAGGTGTGTGTACTCTTTCACTTGACTCTGTTTTCAGCAAGCTCCACAGATGATGGCTCATTTGGTGACCATTTTGTACCACAGACAGGTTATTCTGTGAATAATGAATTCATAAGAAGTGCCATTACAATCAGAATTGTTAAGAAAGAGGGTAAAAATGTTAGACTCATTACAAAAAACAATGGATTAACAAAAACTGTATGCAGCTTCTCACCAATGGATATTACCTCACCCACCTCGTTTCACTTAGCAAAAACTTTCAGTTTAAGTAGAGCTGGTCAAAAGTTTCCAAATGCTGATCTTTCAATTTTGAAGAACATTCCTAAGAAATCTCAGGTTTCAACCAAAAAAAAGTGAGGGAAAAAAAGCCTACTGCTATATCCCCTCTCTGTGTTCCAATCAGCTAAAAAGCAGATTGAATTTTAGTGAAAAACAGTGAAGAAAAAAAAAGATTAATAGCCAGTATTTTCAACCAAACTGTTGTTCCAATGGTTAGGGTGATAACTCGGAACTTTGGAGAAGGTGGTACAATTCCCTGCTCCACCACAGACTTTCGAGTGTCCTCTGGCAAGTCACTTAGGCTCCCTGGGTTTGCCTACCGTGCAGTTCGACACCAGAGGTTGGTCCTGTAGCAGCTGACTGAGGTTCATAGGGCTTAGGATAAGGGGCTGTTCCTCTAGGATTGACATGCCACCTCACCCTGCAAAGAGCCTTCAGAGAAGAAAGGAAAATTCTGTTCCCATCTCCATCCACTGGAGATTGCCAGTTCTCATCCTGTGTGCCCATTCGCAAACTGCTGTTCTCTGACTACTATGTTAAATGGACCAGTTAGTATTAACATTAGGTCCCCATTAATAAAAAATAGTTTTCTTTTCAAACAGATGACAACACAGTTTCAGATACGCTGGGGGTACTGAAACCCCCCTCCCCAAACAGTCCTGTCCTTCCCACCCCAAGCTGAGGCCAGCAGCAGGGCTGAGGCTGTGGGTAGGTGTGTGGGAAATGTAAACAGTGTTAAGGAGGACAAGGCTGGGACCCCACATGCAGGGCCATGAGCAGAGCACCTGGTACTAGGCAGGCTGCAGCTGGGACCAAATGTGTGAATTCTAGGTACAGGGCTGTGAACAGAACCATGAGCATGAGACTGATGTGTGCCAGAAGCCCAGCCCCACATGTGGGGCTGGTAGAACCTGAGACTCTGCATGCGGAGCTCCAGGCATGGGTCTGACATCAGCCAGGGCCCTGCATGCATGACTAGGAGCAGAGCTTTGGTTATTGGTTCTGCAGCTGGGATTGTACGTGCGGGGCCAGAAGTGGAGCCCTGAGCGCTGGGAAGGTAGCACCAGGACCCAGGGCTTCAGGTGGCAAGTGGTACCACTAAAACACCTGGGAGTGCTGTTGTACCCCCCCGCCCCCCTCCACCCACACTTACTTCCAACATCTATGTTTCCTAATTTCCTTGAGGCTCTGATGTAGGGAAGCATTGTAAATCCCCTTGACTTCAATGGAACATGATATGCACATACTTACTGTTTTCCTAAATCAAGGCCTTAATTTTATTAAGAGCTCCAGTTGGCAGTGCCTTTTCCATCATGTTCCTTAAAAACAGCCACAGATGTAGAATTATATAATTAAGCTATTTTAGATCATTTAAAGAGTCTGCAAAAATGTGCTAATACTAGCCGGTAACTCAGCAGCTTGTGCAGTTGGACTCACAGTAACTGGGGAAACCTGATTCTACAGGGAGAGGGACAGAAACAGTAGTACAGAATCACAGAATCACAGACTCATAGGGCTGGAAGGGACCTCAGGAGGTCATCTAGTCCAGCTCCCTGCTTCAAGTGGGATCAACCCCTACTAAGTCATCCCTGCCAGGACCTTGTCCAGCCGGGACTTAAAAATCTCAAGGGATGGAGAATCCACCACCTTTCTAGGCAACACATTCCAATGCTTCACCACCCGCCTGGTGAAGAAGTTTTTCCTAATATCTAACCTACACCTTTCCCTCTTCAACTTCTGACCATTACTCCTTGTTCTGCCATCAGACACCACTGAGAACAATTTCTCACCCTCCTCTTTAGAGCTCCCCTTCAGGAAGTTGAAGGCTGCTATTAAATCACCTGTAAGTCTTCTCTTCTGTAAACTAAACAAGCCGAACTCCCTCAGCCTATCCTCATAGGTCTTGTGCTCCAGCACCTTAATCATTTTTGTTGCCCTTCGCTGAACCTGCTCCAGCAAATCCACTTCCTTTTTATACTGGGGGGCCCAAAACTGGACACAATATTCCAGATGTGGCCTCACCAGTGCCGAATAAAGAGGAATCACTGCTTCCCTAGATCTGCTCGAAATGCTCCTCCTAATGCACCCCAGTATGCCATTAGCTTTCTTGGCTACAAGGGCACACTGTTTACTCATATCCAGCCTTTCATCCACCATAACCCCTAGGCCCCTTTCCATCGTACTGCTGCTGAGCCAGTCGGCCCCCAGCCTGTAACAATGTTTGGGATTCTTCTGCCCCAGATGCAGGACTCTACACTTCTCCTTATTGAACCGCATCAGATTTCTTTTGGCCCAGTCCTCTAATTTATCCAGGTCCCTCTGGATTCTCTCTCTACTCTCCAACGTATCTACCTCTCCCCCTAGTTTTATGTCATCTGCAAACTTGCTGAGGGTGCAATCCAGTCCCTCATCCAGGTCATTAATAAAGATGTTGAATAACACCGGCCCCAGAACCGAGCCTTGCGGCACTCCACTTGAAACAGACCGCCATCCAGATATTGAGCCATTGACACTACCCGTTGGGCCCGACCATTAAGCCAGCTTTCTATCCATCTCATAGTCCAAGGATCCAATCCATATTTGCTTAACTTATGGACAAGAATGTTGTGGGAGACCGTATCAAAAGCCTTGCTGAAGTCAAGGTATATCACATCCACTGACTTACTCATGTCCACAGAGCTTGTTACCTCATCACAGAAGCTGAGTACTTGCAAACGCAACATTTAACTTGAAGCAAAGTTGGTTTTAATACCTGAACTAAACAAAAAACACATATTGCACTGCAGAGGAGCATAAAGGCTTTATTAGCCTTTGTTTGGGATGACGCACATTGCTCACCCACGTATTCCAAAAACTGCAAATTCTTGCCAATAAAGCCCTGTGAAAATTACACATCATCATAGATCCCAATGTTAATTAGGCTTTATTAGCAAGTGTTTGCAATTTTTTGGAATACATATACAAGTCATCCTAAAAAAATGCTAATAAAGACTTAGCATTATACGTCCTCACAGATCATACAATCGCATGTACAAACGTGGGTTTTAGTGCCTCTGAATAAGTAAAACACTTTGTAGGGACAGATTCTCAGTCACAGTTCTCCAGTATTTAAAGGATTCTGATTTAAGCATTGCTCGTTTCCCACAGAAGCTAAAGCATGAAATAGTCCCAGTCTGTGTGTGCGTGAACAAGAGAACCTTTGGGCCTAACACAAAGCCCACTGAAGTCGGTGGACATTTTTCTTTTGGACTTCACCTAATTTATGCATCAGACCCCCCAAAAGCTCAGTGAACCTAGACATAAGGATGCCAACTTTCTATTTGCAGAACACCAAACATCCTTGCCCTGCCCTGACAATTCTCCGATTCCCCCACCTCCTCACTTTCCCCCGCACTCAGTCATTTTCACCTGGCTGGGGAACGGGGTTGAGGTGCAGGGCAAGGGCGAGGGCGAGGGCTCTTGCTGGGGGTGTGGGCTCTGAGTTGTTGATGGGGATCAACAGGTTTGGGGGCCAGAGAGGGGTCCAGGCTGAGACAGGAGGTTGGGGTGAGGGTGGGGGTGAGTGTCCTGGGCTGGGGGGCATGGGCTCGTGGGTGGAACCAGGGATGAGGGATTTAGGCTGCAGGAGGGGCTCCAGGCTGAGGTAGTGGGTTGCAGTATGACAGAGTGTGAGAGGTCTGAGGTGGGGACTTGTGGGGTGGGGCCAGGGTTTGGGTTGCAGGAGGGAACCCAGGCTTGGGCATGGGAGGGAGTTCAAAGTGCAGGCTCCAGGCAGCACTTGCATCAGAGAACAACATTTCTCTTTGGCTCCTAGACAGAGGTGTGACCATTTGTCTCTGTGCACTGCCCATGCCTACAGATACCACCCCTTCAGCTCCCATTGGTCACTGTTCCTGGCCAATGGAAGCTGCTGAGGGCAGGGGCAGTGCACAGAGCACCCATAGCTGGCCCTCCAGCTAGGAGCCAGAGCCAGCTTCCCAGAAGCAAAACAAAGGTGGGTAGGTAGCCTGCCTGCGCCACCAACCTGACTTTTAACAGTCAGGTCAGCAGCACTTGATGGAGCTGCTAGCGTCCCTTTTTGAGCAGGTGTTCTGTGGACACTGGCGACCCTAACCAGTCCTCTCACATGATTCTGGACAGAAATGATGTGTCACTTATTTACAAGGTCCAGTTTTATTTTCACTACAAACATTTACTATCCATGTCTGTTCTACCTTCCTAGTACAGCTGATCTTTCATCTCTTCTTCAAACAATGTGGCTCATTTGCCATTTGAAACACATATACCACGTGAGCTTATCTTGCAGAAAGCACAGATGCTACAATATTCAGAGTCCTGTTATGTACCAAGAAAAATAGGGATAAACTTAATATTTTATTTAAAATTGTAGTTAATATTGACAAAGTCAGCCTTTCTCTATACCAGCTAAACCATCCAAAGATATATTAAACTACAGCAACAATTCAATAGAAATCATCTTTGCGTTTGTTTTCATTCTGATATTCAATTTGACTGAAATGAAACTGAATTTTGTGTTTGTGTTTTGTGTGTGCTTACAACAAGAAAGTATAGGGTATTCCAGTACCTACTCTCATGTCATTCTAAAGTTTGGAGCCGCCCAGACTATGGTAGGTATGATCAAAACTTTTCCATTTAAAGAGTTTTTCAATGTAAAACTGGGTTTCTGAACATGAAAAAAATTTAAGCAAAATATTTTAAAAGGTATTAGCTTTCCACAGAATTCTTCTTTAAGGGACCAATGGATGAAAACTTAAATATCTAGATTCTGAAATGTTACCATAGTGCCTTTGGGTCACACAAATGGAACATCTCATGCTACAGTTTCCTTTGATGGATTAGGCTGCCAAGGAGTACTTTCATCTACCATGATGCACTGCAGCCATGTGACTGAAGTGACCCATTGCCTTCCTTTATCAAGAAGGGAGACCATGGTGCATCACGGGAAATTCAGTGAGACCATGGAACTGGGCCTACAGAGAAGAATGGAAGCTATTATTCAGAATATTTCAGTTTTTTGATCTGGCAATGAAATCTCAAAATATTTTGAATAATGAAATAAAAAAAAGAACTGTGGCCCGATCTACTCTACAATATATCAGAATATGACCATTTCAATTAACAGGTACTACACCTGGGACCAGCACATGGGACAATAGGGCCATAAGCATCTAAGGCTGGGATGAGACTTAAGGAGAACAATGAAGTACTGCAGGGAATTCAGGGTTCAAAGAAAAACATGCCATAACACCACTAACCCAATTCCTATCATGCTGCTCAGACCATTCCATACAATCCAGAAAAAGCACTACCTCAGTTTGACCTCTGAAACCCCACACAAACTAAGGACAAAATTCCTGAACAATAGCTATCCCCAAACTTCCTGAATGGCCCTATAGCTCATACTTCATGTAATAATAAGTACGTGTGTTCTCACTTCAAAAATCTGTCCTCCCACTACAGCTAATCAATACAAATGAATAAAGAAAAGGCCCAATAATGCTACACATTGTTGTCATTTATTTTATGAGTCAGAGATGGATGTCTGCAGTAAGACAAATGAGTCATCTCAGCTGTCTTCAACAAAGTCACATGTGAGTTCGTCCAAAATAATATTTATAATATGAAGGCTTCTCAGTTCAGAAGGATGGTGGAAACATAAGATTGAAAGACGGAGTAAAATGTAAGCAAATATACTCCCTCACCAAATTAGCAGAAAAGGCTGGAGAGATTTAAATGTCTTTATACAAATCTTTTTTTTTTACTTTGCAAAACACATGGGCCACGTTTTTCAGATGTGACTAGCATGTTTAGCTGAGCAATCAAAAGCACTGGGTATATATCTGTGTGTAAAGCTCAGAGGACATGGGTTCAGTGCTTTCTGCAAAATTAGACCCTGAAAAGGGGGCCTCATGCTGGACTCCCAAATCCCAAAACAAGAAATACTGTTTCTTAAATAGAGCATTGCTTTTGAATGAACACACTGTGCTAGGAATTTGGAAGACTTCTTGATTGTAGCACACAGGATCGTTACAGATTGATCCTCTTCAGTCCAGCATCTGGTACCTTACTGGTGCCACATGAAAGAATTTGCCAGACCACAACAAATTAATATTGTCTAGCACATTATCATCACTTCCACTGCTTACTGATCTCTTACAAGATTTTTATGGGTAAATTACAGCTAAATGACAGCACAGAACATGGAGAGCCAGAACTGGTGGCTATAAACAAACTTCATGAGACCATGGGAAACTTGGACACAACTATAAATGGTCTTCCGGCTAACTAAAAATCACACTGGATTATGGATGTTGCCAGACGACAGAGTTCTGGATTACAAAGGTTCACCCTATAGGAGATTAATTGCAATTATTAGTCTTTTAGAGCAGCAAATATGGTCTGTAGACCTCCCAAAACTGTGTTGTGCTGCATTCCTTTTAGTAGTTTTGTACAAAGTTAGGATCCAGCTGCAAAATAATTTAAAAAATAATCTTCACCTTTTCCCTAATGTGATTTGGAGAGAGATTTGAATCTGTATCTCCTACGTACCAGCTGAATGACCTAATTGCTGTGCAACAGAGCCAGGCTTTGTCTACAGTGGCAATGGAACAACAAAAGCTGTCTCTCTCACAGTTACTTAGTCCTCCCACCTGCCATGTAAACTGTGCTTTGTGCACTCCTGCCATGAAAGCAAATGCTGCTTGTAGGGGGTGAAAGGTTTTTGTCCACAATATTGCCAGCAAATAGTATTTATACTCCCTGATTTTTAGACACGTGTCTGTGTCGAGACAGTTGTGCTGCTAAGAGCTGTGTTATGAAGACATACCCGTCATCTTTTGCTTTCTCTCTCTGGAATAATGAATATTTACACAGAGTAGAACAGCAGCTTTAGATGGAGAGACTGAGAGGCCCATCCGAGAATATCAGATAGCCTCTTGGTCAGGGCACTTACTGGGAATGAAGGAGATTCAATTTCAAGTCCCTGCTCCAAGTTAGACAGCACCTATTGAGCCTTGGTGTTCCCACATCCCAGGCAAGTGTCATAGCCCTCAGGATGGACACCCATATTACAGACCCTTTCCCACAAGGGCCCAAATATTCCTGACCTGCTTAGGCATAGTCCCCAGCTTTCTCTTGTGGGATACTGTGCTGCCCCTCAGTGTCTTAACTGCCTCAATACAGCTGTGGGATCTGGCAAGTATCAGGTCTCAGGAGTGCTTGCCAATGGAGACCATCCTGTAGCCATGCCTATAGATTCAGGCCCTGCTTGTGACATCAGTGTTTCCACATCTAGTTTGAGAATGCTGCTTTGGAGATGTTTAGGCTTCAGCTTGTGTTTTGGCCATGAACAACTTACCAGCTGTGGAGCAGCACTCTTGACCAGTGGAGACTCTCTCAGAGTCAGGGAGCAACTGATTGGTAGTTTTGAGAATGTCAGTGACAGCTGGAGACTGGCCTTAGATACCTAAAGAGGCAACGGGTCACCTAAGTAACTTTGTGAATCTGGCCTTCAAGTACTGAAACCCTTTTGAATATAGGATTTAGCCATCTAAATTGGTTGGCCCACATACCTTTAACATTGTGGGTCTGAGTACCCAATGTTCTTTATTCATCGCCAGCGCCCCATGAGGGTGAGACAAGCAGATGGGGAGCTGAAGCAAAGAGATTAAGGGATGCACTTTTAAAGGTATTTGGTGTCTAAACATGTACATGGCCACACAGTGGGAGTTTCTGAAGCTTCTAGGGGCCTAGCTCCTACAAGAGTGAGTAGGATTTTCCACAGGTGCTTTTGACAATCCCACTAGGTAGCTATCTGTAAATACCAAAATATCTGGCCTGAAGGGACTTGCATGAGATCACACAGGAAGATCACAGAGGAGGAGGAGGGAAGCTACGCCTCCGGAGATAGCACCTTAATCCTGTGACAATCCTTCTCTTAGGGACGCCTAAAGAGAAGGATACCCTGTCATACAGAAGGACTTCACTTTTCATGGCCCCAGCTACAGCCCCTGGTTATTTATTTTATACAGTGTAATATTCATCTATCTTTTCTCATTCACTCATTCAAAACAAGATACTTCCATCATTCCCAGTCTGCTCCTCTAAATCTTGCCATTTTCAAGCTTTCTCCTATCTTCATTCCTAGTTTTCCTAGGGAACGATATTCTGTTCTCTGCTTTTCCAGGCGAGACTAACAATGAGTTGGGTTTAATGTGGAAGATTCTGTTGCAACAACAACTCATCCACTCCAACAGGAACAGCTTCCTTGCAAAGGACAACTGTGCTGTTACTCATGAACTTCAATGGAAAGTACTGAGAGCAGAAACAGTGTATTCCTTCCACTGCACATTTTCATCCACCCTTTCTGAGCTCTTGTCTAAGGATCTGAATTTTGTACACACAAACCCATGTTAGTCTTTCACCTCCTGATGTTCTTGGGGGGAAGAAGCAAGAGAGAGCAAGAGTTCCCTCCTCCCTGACCTGCCACCTTAAATAAGTAATTTTAAATTTTCTGGTTCCTTCTGCTGACTAAGCCATGAGCAATGCTACAGCTCATTCCTCCAGGCATGAAGGAGCTGAGACACCTGATTTATGCTTGTTATTAGCTGCATGTTATACTCCAGGAAAGATACACAGCACTCCTAAAGCACGCAAAATTTTCTTGATTAGATCCCAGAGCCACAGAGAAATAAAGAACAATTCTACAGGCCAGCAGTTAGGGCAGTCACTAGGGAGACTCAGGTTCCACTCCTTGCTCCCATTAATAATGTATACAAAGCAGAAAAACTTCAACAGAAGTGATAGAGAGCACCCCATCACAAAAAACACATAGCCCAGCTGTTAAGGCACATATGGGAGGTAGGCGACCTGGGTTCAAGTCCTCCACATTAGGCAGAGAAAGGAATTAAACCAGGATTTTCTGCCTCCAGAAGTCATCCCTTAAGATTCAGTGTATTGCTACTTGAGATTGCTTCATTCCCACCACCACCCCCTTACATTTTTTAGAGAGAACTGCATCAAACAATAGCTACTCATACTTTTTCTAGTGGCATCTTCCAGAAGGATAGCACCTGAAACAGGTGGTTGTAAAGGTCGTGTAGTAAGGTGGACTGGCTACTCACTGATCCAGAGGGGAAAGATTCCTTCCCTGAGCCCCATACCTGCCCATCATCTGGCTGGAAGCTCGGGGGCAGGACAGGAAGTATAAAAATGGAGTCCAGGTGCTCAGCTGAGCTCCAGCTACTGGAAGAGCCAGACACTGGTCCTGAGCTCCCAGGCTGAGAGGCTGCCGACTGGCCCAGACCACCGGGCCACAGCCAGAACTCATCAAGGAGGAGCTACTAGCTAGGACAGAGACCCTGCTCTATCAAACCCCAGAGGAACTTAACCTGCTACCCAGTCCAATCTGATGGGCAGTTTGGAAGAGGCCCAGGGATAGCTGAGTCAGCACGTTGTGGTATGGATCCCTGCTGACCACAGCGACAGACTGCTCTGCCACTGGTAAGGCCCTGGGCTGGGATGCAGTGAAGAAGGTGAGTGTGCTGCCCTTCCCTCCCACCCCCGCACCACCCTTAATCTGTGGGTGGCAGTCTCCCCCCTCACTATTGTAGGCATAAGTGTGTTTTTGTCAGCCACCTGCCTTGCTAGGAGGCCTAGCCATTTGCTCTCCTGCCCTGCGCTCTGGCCTGGCCCTATATAGTGAACTCCTTTGCTGCCCCATTCTGTACTAGGCCTTGGGCCCATCTGACTGGTTGCCTGGCTTGATCAAAGGCCTAAGCCCAGGACTAATGCAGTTAAGGGTGATTTCCCATATGTAACTATGTAGTGAGATGAACTGGACCCTCACTGAGCCACAGGGGGAAGAACCCCTCCTGAGCCTCAGCAGGCTACACGTTCACAGAAATACATCTTCCCTTCCCTTGCACGTACCAGGTTTAAACATAAACTTATATACCGTACTTCAGCTACAACAGTTCTGAAATTCTCTTCCTTTCTATATATACCCTCTTAAATACACCCCCCCCATCTCTTTGACTTGAGTACATTTAAAATACTTTAACTATAAAACTGGGCACACAGTGGTGCTTAAGCTGCAGCACTGATTGTCTCTCTACAGTTGATTACAGACCTAAATGATTTAGGAGCAGAATAGAAATTCACTACTCATTAAAATGAAAAATGAACTTCCCTGGTTGCTTCTTCATTGTCCATTTTTGTTCTATAACAAAAAAAGTGGTTACAGATAATTCAGGAATAATTTAAGAAGAAACTTTAAATTTCTCTCTCTTATAGAGCGCTTTGGTGACATAAATAAAGAATTATGTCTCTGAATGCCCAGTCTAAGGCAATTTCTCTCTCTGGAATTCAGATTTTAATACTATGCCTTTCATTTGAACTACACAATATTCTTTAAACCCAACAGCACAAAAATCTAGTCTTCCCTAAATAACCTGGGGCTTCTTACCATAAATCTGCCAACTCATAAATCCTTCCTCATCTCCCAAATCCTGCATTTTTAAAGGTCACTAGGTGGTCAGTTAACTCACCAAGAGCACAGATGATGCAAGTTCGTAGTAGGCATTATATGTGCTTGGAAGTTTTCCGTTTCCTATTTTCTTAAGATGTACTGCTGCTTATGCACAATTGGGCCAGATCCTTGACTGATGTAATCAGTCCATCTTCATACCTGCTAAGGAACTGGTTCACTGTGGAGATACCAGACAACATTGATAGCTGAGGGACAGGTGGCTAGAGAAGTGGTAACGTCTCAGGAATTTGAAATTTTTTTAAAATTTTTTCTTTAAAAAAAGAACTTCCTCAGTTTTAAGATACAAGGATGCTACATGAATAGTGAAAAACCTTATTTATATGGTTTATTACATTAAGACCATGTCTACACTTACAAAAAACTTGGAAATGGCCATGCTAATGACCAAATCGAAGAATACTAATGAGGTGCTGAAATGAATATTCAGCGCCTCATTAGCATGCCGCCAGCCGCAGCAGTTCGAAAGTGCTGCGGTTTGCTCACCCATGGCTAGTCTTCATGGTGGTCCTTTTCGAAAGGATCCTGCAAGGGGAGTTTGATGTTGGCAAGGTCCTTTCGAAAAGGAGCCCCGAGTAGACGAGCTGGGGTGAGTGACCCACAGCACTTTCGAAGTGCCGCGGCGGGCAGGATGCTAATGAGGCACTGAATATTCATTTTCAGTGCCTCATTAGTATTCTTCTATTTGGCCCTTAGCATGGCAACTCTGAAGTTTTTTGGCAGTGTAGACACGGCCTTAATGTAATAAACCACATAAATAAGCTGATAGGAATAAGGGGGTTTCAATGTTGCAGCATCCTTTCGAAAAGGACCCCGGTGTAGATGAGCCGCGGGCAAGCGATCCACGGCACTTTCAAAGTGCCATGGCCGGCAGCAGGCTAATGAGGCACTGAATATTCATTTCAGTGCCTCACTAGTATTCTTCTATTTGGCGATCAGCATGGCCATTTCGAAGTTTTTTGCAAGTGTAGACATAGCCTAAGTGTTGTCCCTGGATTATATTTTCACACATTCACCAGCGGAGCCACAGGGTTGAAAACATTTAATTCTGCTGTGGACAACCTTACAGCTCTTGCCCTGCTTCCAGTGATTGTTCGATTCACCTTAATCTGCAGGACACTGGCATTCAAACTATCATGCCCCATTAAGTATGACAAGTGTAAATACTGGTAAGAACAACGTTAAAATCTATGCAATAGCAAAGAACTGCAAAGCAGAGTGTCAAACTTTTTGGGACCACAGAACACCAAAAAATAATATTTTTAATGCACGCAGAACACATGAAAATGTTCTTCAAAAAACAAACAGCAACATAGACAGCAAAGCCAAAATGAAGTAATTTCAATGGGTGTCATAGCAATAAAGTAGCAGCACTGTACCTAGCATTAATAAGAGAAAATATATCATCAGTGTATGATACCAAATAAGTGTAAGATGCTCATGGCACACCGGCAAGTGGTTCATGGAACGCCAGTGTTCCACAGAACGTAGTTTAAGAAACACTGCTGTGAACACTGTTCATTGTTGACTACATGATTGTTTCATGTAGCAGGAGTAGTCCACTGCAGCATTCCCTACCTATGCACAACTCCCAGCCAACAGTAGTTGAGGAAAGGATGTTGGGTCAATTTTTTTTTTAAAGGAAAAATCTCCAGCCTCGATCCTTGTATCATTCCATAAGTCCCAATTCTGCAAGGTGCTTAAGCATATGCCTAACCATGAAGTCAACGGAACCATACTCTTGCTTAAAGTTAGGCACATCCTTGAGGCCACATGCCTAAGTCCTATTGCTTAAAGTTCAATTGGTCTCCAAGGGACTTACACATATACTTGACATGTGCTTACATGATGTTCAGTATAGAAATGTTTTCCCAAAAAAAGGAACATGAAGAGTGCATGTAGGGCCTGATCTATTGAGTTACTAAGCACCCTCAGCTCCCAGAAAGTGAGAGGGATGGATAGTGCTCCTCAGGCCCTTAAAGGTGGTTTGGTCCATTAAATAATGCTTACAATTAATTTTGTAGATAATGACTATTTACTGTCTTATCACAGGGATCCTTTCAAAATCCTATAAAACTCGGATTTTCCTTCCTTTATAAATATTACTAGAAGCTATCTGACAGCAGAATTAGTTCTTCTCTTCCCCCCTTCTTTTTTGGGTAAAGGAGGTATTACTATTCACAATCTGTCCATTGTTTGAAACATTCATCAAAATGCTATACCAGACCACCATATTGATATACACTGTAACATCTGTACTCCGGGGGTCTCTCATCCGGAACATTCATGGGGGAATGGCAGTGTGCAGAGCCACTTTCCTTGGGCTTTTCCCCACTGCTTCCATCGTGACAAGGGGGCAGTGCCTGGGAGTAGCGAGGGACACAAAGTCACATGTGTCCCCAGGAGCAGGGCACCATATAGCTGCCCTACCCCATTCCCCAGATGCCCAGACTCTGCAACGCTACCTGTGGTCCAGCAAAATCTTTAATCCAGCATGCAATTTCCCAGGATTTCCAGAGGTTCAAGTGTAGTAACTGATTCAAAAAAAAAAAAGTTCATAAAGCAGGTTCCATATTTTAGCATGTAGATATATGTGTTTACATGAACAACAAGAAGTCCCGTGGCACCTTATAGGCTAACAGATATTTTGGAGCACAAGTTTTTGTGGGCAAAGACCAGTTTCATCAGATGCACAGGACTTCTTGTTGCTTTTGAAGATACAGACTAACACAGCTACCTCTCTGATACTTGTGTTTACATGAATACCTGTCCCCTCCTTCCTCTCCCTCCCAGAATTGGAAGTGCAAATCAGATGTTTGTAGGTGTTCCATCTTGGGGAGCATGGGGAGGTGGAGGGATACAGTGTGAATCAGATGAGAACTTGGGCATGAGTTTTAGCTGTACGAATAAATAGGAAAAGAATTATTTTAGGGACGTCACACAGAAATAATCAGCAAGATTTAGACATAATCGGAAGGACCCAAAAGGTTCAAATGGAAATGACATCAGGGTTACAGGCCTGAGTAACAGACTAGAGTGATGCTTTTGTCCACAGTGCTCAAGAAAGGAGGAAAAGGGAAAGGCGGAGGAAGAAATTAAGAGTTTTGCTTTAGTCACAATGAGCTTGCTCTGTCAGAGACAAACCATGATTCTAGTCTGGACAGAAGGAGGCAGGTCATGAACAAAGCAGTAGATCTCTGAATGATCAGCACAGAGATGGTAGGTGAACATGCATCTGTGGATGAGGTTTCCCAGAGAGCAGGCATGTAGGGAGAAGAGAAGGGGATGAAGGCCTGGGCCTTACAAAACCCTGTCAGGATGTTGTAGGATGGGTAAGGAGGATCATCTGAAGGACACACAGAAAAAGCAATTATACAGACAGGAGAAAACCAGCTGGGGACAGAGTCTTAGAAACCAAAAGGAGGACAAGACTACAGAAAGATGCCAAACAAGTGAAAAATTAATCTTACCATCTTACAAAACCCAGCAAAAGACCCTCATTCGAAGAGATTGTTCTCCAAATAAAAATGATTATATCTACAGTCTGGAAGTGAAAAATATTTTTATGAGAGTCATTTCACTTCAAGAGATGCCAGTTGTCCTATCCTCAGCTCTGCATGTGAGGTTTGCACTAATCAGCTTTTTCTGAAGTGTAACTCCAGTGCCACATCAACTCCAGTGTCACATCAATTAACTAGCACTGGGAAACATTGATCTACAAAACACAACCCAGTTCTGCTTTCAAAACACAGCCCTAACAATTCCCACTCCCTAAAGATTACAATTATTTTTAAATCATGAATAATTTGTTAAACAAATGTTCCAGCAAAAACAGAATGAAGCACTGAACAATATGTCCTGGAACAAATAAGATGTTTGACAGATGGCACTAGCCTTTGACAATCCTTGAAAAATGGATTATTTCTTATTTTATTGATGTCTTACCCTTTTGAATATTGGTGTGAAATTATTGTAGGGGATGGGGAGTCACTTTTCTTCTTCTGGAGCTTTGCTCAAAACAAATAAAAAGACCTGGAATATTTGGTAATATGGCATAGCCCACACAGTTCTATAACCAATAACACCAAACTTCTTTTACTGTTTTTTTTCAGTAGTGAAGCTGTCTGGCATTGTAAAAACAGTGTCTAAAGCAACAAGCCTAGAAATTAAGCCTTCTCAACATGGTATAAAAATATTTTGGCTAACAGTAGTTTCCTAACCAAAAGGTCAGAGCATGCTTTCAGTCAAAGAGCACATGTATTCACATACTCCTAGTCTTAAAGTAGAATCAAAACACAACATAACTCTGGTTAATCTCATAATTGCAAGAGGCTTTAATCCGTGGCTGTTAAATAATAAGATCCAAGATGCCTCTTCAGTTTAAACATAGGAAATCTCCGTGCAGCCAAAATAGCAGGTTGTGAAGGGTTTCTCATACGACTTACATAAACAATGAGACAATTAGATGGAAATTACTTTTAAAACAATTTCTATTGTTTTTAGAGTATGTAGTCGTTGTGACCAGTGTAAAGGTTTACCAGGACTAGTATCCACTTAATAAATATACTATTTAGATTTTTAAAAATCCATTGGGTGTGGAGGGATGAAAACATAGGGAGTCAAAAATAGCAGAGAACTGAATTGAATGACTTAGAAAACATACATATAACATTAGTTAATTTCCACAAGTTATTCCATTTTTCTATTCTGTTAAAGATTTTTATCTAGAGATGGTCCGTGTAGGTTCTCACTTTGCATTTTTTTGTGCATCGAAAACTTGCAGTAACTACACAGAATGCAGGGTCAGGGCCTGCAAGGCCTTTATCCAGCAGTAACAGGGGTCCCTGACTGAAATACAGGAGTACTCCCAGCACCACAGAAATGCTTTTCTTATTTTAAAATGCCCTAGTCTTGTTTGATAACATTTGTGCCAGAACCTAAAGGAGTTAAACAACTAGATTGAAGGTGGGTACCTAAGATTGGCATTTCCAAAGAATTTAAGTCTTCATAAAAGCCCCATTTAACAGATGAAATAACTGATGCACGGAGGTGAACTAACTCCAAATGGTTAGAGGTTAGTTGGTGCTAGAGTCAAGATGAGAGTGCAGAAGTTCCTGGCTCCAGAACGTGTACTTAAAGCACTGGACCACACCCCATAGAGAGCTGTCTGTATAGTACATAAGTAGCTGCACAATCACATTAAGGCACATACACCAAACAGACATGCTATGCCCCACCTAATGGACTTAGCAAAATAATACAGCCTGGGGACACAGTTGTGGACAATGGTTGTAGTGTAACATGATCCTCTCCAGCAATTAAAATGGAACATGGAGGCTAGTCTGAAAAACTGGTCCCTAACATGGTCATAGTGTGTAGAAAATTCCTTTTGATGTTCAAAGAGAAGCTATGTTATAAAAGAGCAGGTCTTCAACCATGATATTCTAAGGGGAGAAGTCTTCTCTCCAAAGTTACATGGCAGTCCTTCTAACTTTAATTTTCTGACCTCCCTACTCATTCTGTGATGGAAAGAGAACACAGATTCACTCGGGCTGCATCTACACTGACCCATGCTGCCATCAGTGTAATGCAAAGGAGGGCTCTCGAAAACTCAAATAGCTGCTCATTTGCATACTCACATGGCTAATTTTCATGTTCACGCGAGAGGACCCTGCTGGCAGAGGCTGCTGCCAGAAGAAAACAAGCAGTGTAGACGTGGTTCTGCTGGCAAAACTGCCCATTGTCAGCAACCACTTATACCTGGAAAAAATTAGGCATAAGGGGCTGCTGACAAAGGGGGTTTTGCCAACAGAACCACATCTACGCTGCTTGTTTTCTGCCAGCAGGGTGATCTTGTGTAAATATACAAATTGGCCATATTAATATGCAAATGAGAATCAATTTACATTTGAGACCACTCATTTGCATCAAGCTGCCAGCAGCATGCCTCAGTGTAGAGGCAGCCTCAGCGGCTTGAGCAGATGAATTTTAAACCATATAGATAGCAACTTTTTCATTAACAAATAAGTATTGCTCCAACACCTTTCCCCTCCCATTTGCTCTTGCATAACAGAAGAATGCAATTGCTGGTGGCACATATATTGTATTAATCCAGGTAAGCATTGAGTGGAGCTGTGCAAAAAATTCAGAAGTTAAATATGTCTTCTGCCCTAAAAAGGGTCGTAGTTAGCAAGTGACTTCACGAAAGTTTCCACCCATTCTCCAACCAGCTTAGATCACAGTCTCACTGACTTGAAGTGGGAGCTGATCCTCAACTGTTTGGAGGAGCATTAGTATCTTGTACGACCTTACCTGTAATGGTCTGAATCTGAGCATAACCCCTGTCTTTTTCCAACCTACTTCACATCTCTCTTTTCTGCCCCTGTGGGCACAAATGGGGGAAGCATCTGCTAAACAGAGCAAGCTTTTCCAAACAGAATTACAGAGGAATTGAATTATTCTCTATCTACTTTGTGTGTTCTAAAAGAAACCTAGGGGAAAAAAAAACAGAAAAACTCAGCTGGACTGTTTTGTAAACAAAGTTCTAAAAACTCCTTAAAGCCTGAGTCATCGGTGTCATGTCACTTCAAAACATCCTTTACTTTTACTCTACAGGGAACCAGTATTTCCTACCAGCAAATCCCAGTCATACTTCAGAAATCCATTCTTTGACTTCCTTGGGTCCATCCAATTATACCACATACAGGCCAAGTCTGACCATAAAACGGATCTTAGGCTATGTCTACACTACAAGATAAATTTGACTTTTAATAAATTCAATTTTTAACCTCATTCTTATGATTTTGAATGTAAGTGTCCACAAACCTTTTGGAAATTCGACCCTCCATTTCTCTGTGCTAAGTTCTGTGTCCCCATTACCTTATACAAGTTCGACTGCATGAGCAATTCATTGTGGGTACTTATCCCACAGTGCCTTATCCCTGATTGTTTGAGAGTGTTTGCGGGTGTTTGATGTCACTATCCCAGAATGTAAAGCACTGTCCCAGAATTCAGCAGACCCAGTAACCAAGCAAAAACAAATGGGAAATCGCACCATTTTCTCAGTCACAGTGCTAGCGCAAGCAAGCATCCTCAAATTCTTCAAGTCATTGTCCAAACTGTTATGGCAACTTCATGGACCATCATGCAATTTTTCTGTCAATTAGAAAGTGAGATGATGATTATGAAGATGATGATGATGAAGGTTGTGGAGGAAATCTTTGGGATCCAAAAACTCTCAACAGCTAGCTGACTGAATGCATTGCTCACAGTGGAACAGTGGTTTTGGACTTGTGAGACCAGCACACACTGGTGGGACCACATTGTTTTGGAGTCCTGGGATGACCAGCAGTGGCTGCAGAACCTTCGTATGTTCAAGTCCACTTTTATGGAACTTTGTCATGTGCTGACCCCTGCCCTGAAGCAAAGCAACACAAGAATGAGGCTGGCTTTAACAGTTCATAAGCAAGTGGCAATCACTCTGTGGAAGTCTGCAATGCCCAACAGTTACTGGTCAGTGGCAAATCAATTCAGCATGGGCAGATCTACAGTAGGGGCAATGGTGATGCAGTTAGACAACATAATCTGTCAGCATCTCCTCAGGAAGGCCATGACCTTCAGAGATGCACAAGCCATAGTGGATTGTTTTGCTGGCCAGGGGTTTCTTAACTGTGGTGGGGCAAGAGATGGCCCACACATCCCTATCATGGCCCTGGCCCATCTGACCTCTGAGCATGTAGACAGAAAGGGGTACTTCTCCATGGTTTTGCAGGTGTTGGTAGATCACAAGGGTCATTTCACCGAAATCAACATGGCATGGTCGGGGACGGTTCACGATGTGTGCATCTTCAGAAATTCTGGGCTGTCCAGAAAGCTCATGGATGGGACCTTTTCACCCAGGTCAGAAAATCAAGATTGGTGATGTGGAGATGCCTATCGTAATATTGGGTGACCCTTTTTACCCTCTGCTCGCTTGCCTTATGAAACCCTACATAGGAGCCCTGGACCACAGCAAGAAAAACTTCAAAGACTCAACAAGTGCAGAATGGTGGTTGAATGCACCTTTGACCATTTAAAAGTGAAGTTCAGATGCCTATTGACCTGTTTGGACCTTTATGAAACTGATGTTCCCACCATGATTACAGCATGTGTTATTTTACATAACATTTGTGAATCCAGGTTGGAGAATTTCCTGAATGCTTGGAATCCTTGCCCTCCCTCCTCACGTTCTGGGACTGTGATGATGAGGGGTGTGCAACCTGTTTTCAGAGAACTCCCACCTGCTGCATTGGGAGCCCCTCTGCGGCTCCAGCATGGAATGCAGGACTTCCATTTGGTCGCTTACTGCCGTTTTGAGCTTTACTGCATTCTCCCTCTGGTTTACTGCTTTCTCTCTCTGGAACTCAAGCATACTCTACCATCACTGTGCTGTCTCCCTTTTCATTTCACCAGTTTCTGCTCAGTCTGCTCCATGTGCTGCAGGATCAGATCTTGCTTGGACCTTTTGCGCTTCCTCGCCCTGTCTCACATGCTGGGCATGACAGCTAGAAAATGATAGTCAAAACTGAGATACAATTCACACTAAGCCCTTGCCCATCAAATGAATGGGGCTCTGTCTCTACTATCAGGGAAAGTTCTTTTTGCAAGGTCACTTAAGGCTTACTAAGGATGGAATTCAAAGCACGCACTGCACAACATTTCATTTACCTTTATTTATCCAGAACATTTTTGTAGTGGACTTGGTAAGCTACTGTCCACTTTCAGAGGGGATGGGGGTGCTGCAAAGAAGGGTAAGCCCTCCGATGTCTTGGAGCAGGGGGAAAAAACTTTTTCTGGCCATCTCTTGAGCAATCCTGTACAAGGAGCAAGGCCCACAGAGACTGGCAACCATATGGTGAGGGGGAAGGGTTCAGTTCCAGCTGCATGGACAGCTGGGTGTGGAGGGATCCCTGTAAATTGAAAAAAATGCCGGGGGGTGGGCATTTCCAGCCATCTGCTGGGTCAGGGTAAAAAAGTTTCTCGGCAGTCACTGGAGCAGCCCTCAAGGATAAAAGACCATGTAAAGGACAGCAAACCCACCTGTGCTGCACATGCTGGTTTGTGGTAGTAGGGTCCACAGAGTATGGGAGCCACGTGGCAAGGGGAAAGAGTGGGGAAGGGTTCAAATACAGCCCCAGGGATGGCTGGGTGTCGAGGGATCCCTGTAAATTGAAAAAAAATTGGGGAGGGGAGAGAAGGGAAATGGAAGGGGAGAAGGCCCAGAGAGCCTGCCAGCCTCGCACAGTAGGGGAGACAGAGCCCACGCCAGCCACATTGTGTGGCAATGTGCTCCAGGGAAATGTAAAAGGGCAGGAAGCATTGCAAAAAAATCCAATCCAAATTAATGCACTTCTTTAGGCTGCCAAAGAAGGCATCATCCTCCTAAAGCTAACAGATATTGACAGAGAAGAGCTGCTCATCCTGTGTGACCATAAGCCTGGAAAATATGCTAAAATGCTGTATGGTGCCATGACACCAGATTGCTATCTGGTTGCCTGGAATGGCAAGGAGTGATAACCATGGAATCCGCAGTAAGTCAAGCCTGCCCAACAACCTCATACAAAAAATACAAGAGTACCTTGATGAGGCCTTCAAGGAGATCTCCAAAAAGGAGAAGCACGCCAACCCCAGAAAGATGAACATGCTGCTTTGAGGGACATAGAGCCACAGAAAACCTATGCCCATATCCATACCTATACCTACCTGCAACCCTCTTCCAGCATTCAGAAAAAAATACTCATCAGAACAGCTTGGTCCTGGGAGGCTCTTGGATTGGCATAGAGCAAACTGGCACGGGGGACCTATGTAGGGGGGAGCAGTTCCAGCTCTAGGGCACAGGGTTCTGGGCTGTAGGAGAGGATTTCCTCAGGCCCCTGCTGGTTGCCTTCTCCATTGGCCTCATCCTCTTGGGCCCCAAGCTCCTCTCAGCTCACACCAGACTCCAGACCAGGGCCTCCAGAAGTGTTGCAAAGAAGAGTGGGAAATGTGGTGCCCCCTCCTCCCCCCAAGAAGCACATGCAGCTGTTCATAATAAGAGCAGGTCTTCAGAGATGACCCAGAATGCCGGTTGGCTTCCTGGACTCTGTGATAGGCCTGCAAGAGTTCTTTCACCTTCACCCAGCATTGTGTAGAGTCCTGGAAGAAACCTCTGGCAATCATCAACTGTGAAATCTTATCATATATGCACGTGTTTCTCATGGACACCCAAAGTCTGCTCGCCACTGATTCCGCTCCCCAAACTGCAAGAAGATCCACAATCTCCTGATGGCTCCACGCTGGCGCTCTCTTGCAAGATTGAGACATACTAAGCAGAACAATACCCTGAGTGCGCATGATTGAAGGAGATGGCTACCGATGTGATGGTTACCAACGCGGTGTGATATGATGGGTAAAAGAATTTTTTCTCCATGGGTGCCCTTTGTGTGTGCAGGCCTGGCTGCTGATAAATTCAAATTCAAATTCGCCAGCTTCCTGTGACCTCCTTCCTGCGCACCTGGAAAGCAGAGGAGAAGGAAGAGGCCATACCTGGTGACTAACTGCATAGCTTTGTGCGACACATATGGGACACTTCTGGAGGCTAATAAATTTGATTTTAAGACACGGCAATTCCGCACTGGCCTTTATTTGAAATTTTAAATTTGAACGTGGTGCTACACCCAGCCGGTTAAGATGATATTATGATATCAATATTAGTACTCCTTAATTTGAACTAATGGTATTTACAATGAAGACAGTGACATTTATATCAAGCTCACTGCCTTAAATTTGAATTTTCTCTCTTATTGTAGATGCAGCTGGATTTGCACATCTAAGACTATAAGAATAGCATGGCTGGAGTCAACTTACCTAAAACTGATTTTTGCCACCACTCAAACAGTGGGAAGTTTACAGAAGAAACTCTCTTGACTTTCCTTTCTCTTTAAGACTGCCAGGCGTACCCTGGTCATTGCTGGCACCATGACAGTTCAATTTAGCGGGTCCCCACTAGGCATGCTAAATCAAACCTTGGAAGATCAAATGCCAGTGCATCGATCTTCCCACAAGTGTAGAAATACCCACAGCAACTAAATTCAATCTGGCTGCTTCATTTGTTTTTTGGCCATAGTATCTTGCTGAGAAAGCGACCGAGTCTTGATCTATGTAGCACTTACTAAGGCCCTGTCTACATTACACAGTTTTGTCAACAGAAGTCAGCTTTCATCAATAAAACTTAAAGTATAGAGAATGAAATCCTCTGCCAACAAAGCTCTCCTACTTTGATGAAAAAACAATACCACTTCAACAAGAGGCATAGAGCTTTTTGCAACCTAGTTACATCAACAAAATCAATGCAGATATCTTATTTGGTTATGTATCTATAACTGGCCTCCAAGAGGTATCCCACAATGCCCGTCCTGACCACTCTGGTCAGCAGTTTGAACTCCACTGCTCTGCATCCAGGTAAACAGGCATCTGCCTGCATCCCTTAAAAGGCCGAATAAAATTTTGAAATTCCACTTCCTGCTTGTTTGGCATGAACAGATCATATTGCATCTTCCTAGCTGACTATGGTGGCTTCACACAGCAAACGCTCTCCTGCTTGGCACATGCATGAACTGTTGGCTCTCCTAACATTGTGAGGAGAGGAGGCACTGCAGTCCCAGCTCTGCTCCAGCTATAGGAACTTCACTACATACACTCACACTTTTTGTGGCTTGTTGCATAAAGGCTATGAATGGGGCATGCACCATTGCCAGGTGAAGATAAAGGAACTAAGGCAGGCATACCAGAAGGCAAGAGAATCATGCTATTGCTCTGGTGCTATGCTGAAAACCTGATGTTACTATGTGGAGCTAGATGCCATATTTGTGGCAGCTCCACCTCTACAAGCCCTTTGGATGCTTCTTCAGGGCTGGAGGCAGCAGATAGTAGATTCAACCCTGAGGATGAAGTCGTGGACAAGGAGGTCACGTTGGAGGACAGCATGGAGCACACAACAGGCTCATCCACTGATGCAGAGAGCCAGGACCTCTTTTCCATTATGGAAGGGTCTACCCAGTGCCAGCAATCTCTCTGGTCCACATGATGCAAGAAAAGGAAACTCTGGTAAGTGATCTTTTTGAGTTGATGCTGCTTGGTTACAGGAGATAGAGCTGTCCTTTGCTTTGCATATTCTAGAAGTGGATGAATGGAAAGAAATGTACAGAACTAGCTGTGTTTGCATATGCTTCACATTCCCCTGTGCAGATGAGCCCTAAAGCATAACAGTGGATTAATTCACACTGAGACTTCACAGGATTTCCTCAGAGATCTCTAGAAAAGGTTCTTTGTCAGAGCTGCTTTGTTCCTCCTGCCATAGTAGGAAACTTTCTCAGTCACTTGTGCAGGAACCAGAGCAGCACACAGGTGAGGAGCATAGGGACAGGTCTGAAGCCAAAGGTATGTAGGAGATGCACCCTTGCATCCTTGCTTGCTCTGGAAGGAGTGTGACATTGGCTTCAAAGAGCTGCACCTGTGCCAACCAGGGGGCAAATTTTACAATATTTTTCCTAATCAACCTAAACAAGCACGTTAAAAAGCCATCTAGACCCTTTGCAACATCTTGAGGACACCCCTGCACTAAAGTGACCATATTTAGAACAGTCATTGAGATGTATGCTTGCCAGAGACCAGCAGGAAAGTGATGTATATGTTATTACTCAATGCCATGCATGAACTAGCCATGGTTCTATGTATCGTTTCTTGTGCCTCTGCACTCGTGGTTTTCAGGGGAGCACACTCACAGAGCACCTCTGTCATATAAGGAAGTCACTAACACAGAGCAAAGAGAACATGTTCCAAAGGTTCTCCAATTCTCAGTGGCCAAAAAAGAGAATGCAGGTAGTAGACAGGGATCCTGAAGAAAAAAATTAAAATCAAAAGGCAGGACAGGAAGGAGTGTGAAGTGCATTGTAAGGGGCCAGGAGCAAATGATAAAGCCAAACAAGTCCCTAATCACACTCCAAGCAGAAAACAGGCATAGCTGATGCAGAACTGCTTTCCCTGCCCTTCCCCAAACTCCTCTCATTCATTCCCTGTAGCTTCCCATAATGTCTCAGTACACAGGTCATTCCACCTCTTTGGACAGCTTCCAAAACAATAGCTAGACTTATACAATTTATACTGCCCTGCACTTTTATCTTCCTTTTCACTAAGCCTTTTGTTGGTGTTGTTAATTGGTATTAAATGAAAACAATCTCTCTGAAAGATAAACAATCTTTGTCTCTTACACACGATGGTTGCTTCTGGTAGTAATACAGTAATCCTCCATTATGTGCAATTTTGATTTGCACTTAATCCTCATTAATGCGAATTAAGTGCAGATTGAAAGAGCTCCGGGCCCCCAGCTCAGGGAGCCGGGGTGGAGGGGCAAACAGCCACAGTGGCACAGCTTCTTCCCAGCATCCCCCGGCTGGGGAACTAGAGAGAAGCCTCACCTGACTCCTGCCAGTGGTGGGGAGCTGGAAGCCAGGCTGCCGCTTGGTTCTCAGTTCTCCCTGCTTGCGGGACCTGGGAAGCTGACCAGCACATGGATGGTCAGTTTTCCAGCTCCTGCTAGCAGCGAGAAGAGGGGGACCAGTCTGCTGCCTGGTTCCTGCTCATCACCACTCTTGGAGCCAGGAAACTGACCAGCCATGTTTCCTGGCTCCTGCAAGCCCTGGGGATCCAGGAACCAGGCTGGTGCCTGGTTCCCATCTGCCCTGACTTGCACAGAATTTGAGTTACTTGGGGTTGCGAGGAATGCAACCCCTGCATACCTCAGGGGTCTACTGTACACAGTGTCATTTTGCTGACTGCAATTCCCATTCAGGAATCATAATACTTTTATCAAGATAGCAAGTTAACAAGGCATGGCAGAACACTGTTTGCTGGTGCTCACTGTCTAAATGTTGCCTCAAAGCCTCCTTGATTCTAATAACCCCTTCTGCCCGTTATGTTACTCTAATAGCCCTGGTATCTGGCTACTCAAATTTGGCAACCACATGCTCAACACCAGGGGAAACCTTTTATCCTTAGCCTCTCAAATATGCTATAAACATATAATTTGCTATGACTATAGAATACTTTCCTCACTGAGGTCTAACTTGCCATAAAGACACTACTAGCACACTTTTAATCTGCCAAAGGTATAGTCTACTGCATTCTGTTCCTACTCAACCTATTGTTGAAGCATCCCTTGCTTCTGTCCAAGTTTCCCATGTATGAGTTCCAGAGTCATGCAAGCCAGATGTACTCCAGATATCCCAGAATCACTATGGGCATTTCTACTTCCTCCACTGGAATCTTCTGGTCTGGAAAAGAAAGTCCCTGGTGGGAGCTTACTGTACAGGCCAGTGTGCCCGCAGATGCATGCATCATGTACCTTCCCAGAAAACGTTGCGTTGATGTCAGTGAAACTCTCAAAGCGATCCACAACAGCCTATGATACCACGCTGAAGTACCCCCTTCTTTTGATGTACGACATCACAAGATGGTCCAGGGCCAAAATTGGAATATGCGTGTCATCTATGGTCCTGTTGCAGTTAGGAAATCCCATTTCTTAAACCCATCCAGTATTTCACACATGCAGCCAAGACCTATAGAGCTTTACAGCAGGATGCATTTAATGGCCACGCACACTTGCATTACTACAGTGCCAACTGTCAACTTCCCAACTCCAGACTGACATGTTTGACTGACTAACACTCCAGAGTCACTAGCTACCACAGTGATCACCACACACAACCCCACAGAGAAAGAAGCTCTATGTTGGTGTCCTGATGCTGTATGCCTGGGGTGAGCTCTGACTTGGTTCCAGGAAAGTGGCTTTCTGAAGCCACTGCTTGTCATCCCAGACCTGCCCAGCAATGCAATCCCACCAGTCAGTGCTTGTTTCCCAAGTCCAAAAGTGAAGGTCCACTGTGTTCAGCTGCTCCACGAATGCCAAATGTAATCTGCTGTTTTTTCTTTCCATGACACATAGCAGGTCAAGCACCACTGATTCCCATTCAGACTGGGTGCTCATGACATACTGTATGAACATCCACAGCAGTAGAAAGGAGTGTGGGGTCAACGTTTTCAAGGCAAGATGGTGGGTGCACACTGAACAGAGGCACTGAAAATTGCCATGAATACAGCCTGAAGCCTATGAAATGCTGGGATGGAAAGAACTACCCCAGGAGACATTAAGCCTGCACTTACAATGCACTGCGATCCATTCTGCCTTCCCACCACTTCTGTCTGGAACTGGTGGCAAATAGTACAGAGGGCTAGCTACCAATAGTGCATCTAGAGAACCAAGTATGGACTGTGCTCTGCCAACAGAGGGAACATTTGCGAATATGCACAAGCAATGTAATTATGCCAGTTATTGGCTACATCTACACTAGCCCCAAACTTCAAAATGGCCACTTCGAAGTTTACTAATGAAGCACTGAAATGCATATTCAGCGCTTCATTAGCATGCGGGCGGCCGCAGCACTTTGAAATTGATGCGCCTCGCCGCTGTGCGGCTCGTCCCAACAGGGCTCCTTTTCGAAAGGACCTCGCCTACTTCGAAGTCCCCTTATTCCCATCAGCTGAAGTGCTGCAGCCGCCCACATGCTAATGAAGCGCTGCATATGCATTTCAGCACTTCATTAGTAAACTTCGAAATGGCCATTTGCGTGGCCATTTCAAAGTTTGGGGCTAGTGTAGACATGGCCATTAACTGTCAGCTTCACTAGCACTGGCTAAACTCATGAGCACGGACAAGGCCTAAATCTTAGTTGTCCTGGTTATACACAGATTAAATCAGTTTTGGAGATAATCTCAGTCTTGCCAAATAAGAATTCTTTTATCAACACTTTTATGTCAACCAGCCCTTGTTGACTAAACAACTATACTAAACCCTCAGAACATTAATAAGCCTAATCAATTCATTCTAATAAATATAGACCTGAGAGATGCACTAATATAGTGGACCCCTCTCAGAGGAGGTCTTTATTGGGCAATTAACCCAGATGATTGGCTCCCAAGCCTGAGCATCTCCATACAAAGCTCCAGGAATATTACTGAGTCCTGAATGCTTCTGCACTCCCTTCTGTGGGGGTGGGTGTTTCCCCTGGTTCTTGGTGCTGACATGCTTTAGGATTTACAGTCCATTGTGTGGACTGCAGGCAAACCTGTCTGTCCTTCAGGGACAACTGGAGCCTATTATCACTCGAGTAATTTTGCCCATGTTCTCACAGCAGAGTGGACAGGTTCCAGTTGGAGTTAAACCAGAGTCTGGTTGCGAACCACCCTCTCACTGAGAAGCTCCAAACCCAGGTCACAGGTTTTTTTTTTTTTGGGGTGGGTGGTAGAGGGGTTTAGGTTAAAGCCCATATAGGAGCCTTGGTTAGCTGTGCAGCAAAGACCTACCCTCGAAGGCTGCATCTTTATGTCTCTGGAGAACAGCTATAATTAGGACAGACAGATATCTCTTCCGCACCCCACTGGGAACAACTATGGAAATATAGATATTCAGAGATTCCACTTCACTCCTCCTTGCATGTGATAGATCTCTTCTTCCACTCAGCCAAAGCAGAGGGGGAGCAGGACGTGACAATCACTTTGGCTGTTGCACTGAATAAGTGTACGGTAAAAGATAATTGCTGCACTCCTCAGGGAAACAGCTTGAAACTCCACTTTTATAAACTACGAGCTTCACTGTAAGAACAGTGAAAATTCTGTTAAGTGCAGTGATCTGTTCTGGACTTTCACCCCACTTTACTGTAGCTTCATAAAAACATTGAGAATACACTTGTATGTATTATAAATTATTTCATATTAATAGTGCCAGCAGGATCAGTGCCCCATTCTGCTTAAGTGCTATAAAAGCCATACAGAAAGACACTGCTTACATTCTTGGATATAAGATACATTAGAGAAGTAAGAAAAGAGGATGTTGAGGGGAGGGGATGTGGGTAACAGTAGGTCTCACAGTTGGCAGGTACTTGCTACGAATACAGCTAGATAAAAAAATTTCTACCTCTGCCACTGACTCGGGTGTATCACTTTACCTTTGTTTCCCTTCCCACCCTTTAACTTGTCTATTAAATTGAACATTGTTTGGAACAGGGTCTATCTCTGTATTCAGATAGCCCTTGGGGCAACAGAGCACCCAGTCTCAGTTGGGTCTCTACATGCTACTGTTGTTTTAATAACAAATATAAATAATGTGGCTGCCTCCCAAGCCACGCAACATTAGCTGTCTGGTCTCTTGAAAGAATCCTGATAGGAGTAGATTACTACTAATTAAACCCTTGTACTCCAAGTGGAGCATAGGTCATCTACAAGTCTCCTCCAAAACTTCTAGCTGACTCCAGGACAATTGTTATTGCCCCAGTTATTGTCCTTTGGTCTCAGTAGATCTTCTCCACATTGTCTGAGGTCACCTTGCATTTTTTTTGCAGATGCAATTTGAGAGCCTGAAGGACTATGCTGGATGACGGCTTTCTGAGTGCGTGGCCTAGCCATCCTCACTTTCTTCTCTTGAGTAGACAAGGAAAACAGATTTGGAGGAGCAGAGCAGAGCTATTTTCCAGACAGATGCAAAGGAGACACTCTGTCCATGAGGGCAACAGAGTGGAAGGAGAAGGACCACGGTCATTCAAATTTGGTATTACTGGCAGAACTGTGGAATGAACAAGGGACATATACAAGAGCCTACAGCAGACGAGTGGGTGGGGAGACATGACACTGACATGTAATAGTACAGCTTAAATTTGACACAGTAGCAGACAGGAAGCCATTTGAGGGTTCAAAAAGGGGGAATGACATGATCAGAATAACAGAGAAGGAAAAAGATCTTAGCTGTTTTCACCAAAAGCATTCTCCAGGGTAACACAATAGTCTTCCTCCGAAGAATTACATGCAGCAAACTAAATTATAAGTAAATTCTCATCATCCAACTACAGGGAGTCTAAGGGGCAGATACTCAGCCGGTATAAATTATCATAGAATCATTGATTTCAAAAGAACTATAACAGTTACAGCAGCTGAGGTATGTGCCTAAAGAAACTTATGGAGCCATAAAGCCCGCTTAGAAAGTTAGTATTTCAGGTTAGAAAAACTAATAAAGTTCATAACTCAGCTTTTAATCACAAAAAGTGAAAAATCCGTTCTCCCCACTACAGTGATTTTGTACCGCTAAGCTTCCAAAGTTAAAAATAAAGTTCTACTTTCTATATAATCCACTTGTCCCTGTGAACTACACATATCTTGAAACTCAGGTCTCTCTGCAAAAAAAACTGATTTCCGAGCATCCACTCATACTTAATTTCACCACTGAATAGTTTTAAAGTACTTATTTCAATCCCTCGTCCCAGAGAACACAGGTCTCCCACCACAGCTGGCACCTTGTCAGCAATCTCAGAAGAGAGACCAGTGACCGAATGGATGTGGAGAATGGATTCACTCCCAGAGGTGGGGAGGCATTTTGGCAGCACACTTCTGGAAGGACTGCACTGCTTGGTAGTGCTGTACCTGCTCCCGGAATAAACTGACAACTTCACTCTCCAGGGCTATTCATGTCAATACCTGTCTCCATCATGCAAAAAGTTATACAGACCCCCACCACCACCACCAGCACTTTTACCTAAGTCCATCCCACTTTACTCGCACATCAATGGACCTACAGCAGTGATTAATTCAATCCCATTTCAGCCATAATACACAGATGCTGACTTGTGTTTTTCCCAGTGGGTGCTCTGCCCCTTTCTATTTGTTCCTTTGAGGCTCTACCCACAGCCCAGCTTTCCCCACCCCACTTTGCCCCTCCCCTGAAACTCTGCCCTCACTTAGGCTCTTTCCACCCAGCTCTGCCCCCTCCCCCTGAGGTCCCATCCCATCCCCACCCCTACACACCGCTCCTGCCTCTCTGACCCCTCTCCCTCAAGTGCCTCCTGCCGACTAAACAGCTTTCATATGGCCAGCCCTGTGGCCAGAACCACTGTGGTTGGTGGGTGGTGAGCATCCCTTATTTTCCCTTCATTTGCCCCACCTGCCCCCAGAGTCAGTGCCTATACTATACCATAATGTCACTCACTGTTAAGTGTTTGCTGGCTTTAAAGAAATGGGAATTCATGACTCTTGATGCCTTTAAGTTTTCTCCCCTGTTTTGCTGCCAGCACCTTAATGGAATACTTTTGGCCTGGAGAGTGAACAGTCATTTCCATTTCTGAGGCAGTTCACTGACACCTTCACAAATAAACTTAAAAACAACAAGATTTTTAGTCTATTAGCTTCATGACAGAGACTCAAGTCCAGGCTTTCAGATGACACTTTACTTTATTGCCTTTTAAAACTGCTTCTTATGTGAGCCAAACGTTACTTACAGTTCAAATGTGGTGGTGTATTTTTGTATGGCAGATAGAGGGAAAGACACCCTCCATCCTTTTTTAAAAATGGAACCACTTTATAGATTTTTCTTCAACAGAAGCTAGTCAGTGGATCTTACCCTTGAAAGCATGATAAGTATTCCACTTTTATCTTTTGCAACGTCCAAACCAGCCTCAAAATAAGGCAGTAGATACAAGTTTCCTGGTTTACACTCTGCCCTCTCCTGCTCTTTGTATGCCTCTATTTGCATCCCCCTTCTCCATCTTACACTTGTAGGATTTACTTTTAAAGCCTGCCATGATTTAATCTCTCTCCACCTATCTTCTGTATTATATTATTGCAGTGATGTCCCTACCTCCACACCCCTTATGTGTGGGAAGGGTGACGGGGAGACACTCAAAATGGAATCAGATTCTGTAAACTACCATTTGGATTTTCTCCCAAAGATTTACTTTTGCTACAAGCCAAGACTACTGCCATCTGCTGCAATGTGACCTCTTCTCTCCCCACCAGAAGCACCTATTTAAAGCATTAAAATACCACATAAGGGTTACAGATTCAAAGCTACCAAACGAACATTGCATAAAGATTCTGTCCTAAACTAGCTTCTCCAGAATGGAATAACACGCACACAGTGTAGTTTACGATGCCTTTCCTGCACCAGACAATACCCTCCATTTCCTCTACCCATTGCATCTTGTCATAAATTTAAGTTGGGAGCTCTCTGTCTTCTAAGTACATATTTGTATAGCATCTACCAAAGTTGGGCCCAGGTGCTTGATTAGCGCCCATCAGTGTAATTTATTTATTATGTGTATCTTAATTATCCACTGAGCACTACTTGTGCACAGAATCATAAACATGTGCAGAGAGATGGGAAAATCCCAGTCTTGATTAAGTCAGGGGCCAAACATACAAACTCCTACTTTTCACTGATGTCCATAGGAACACAATTAAGCCACGAATGGGAAAAAAATTGCTAACAATACATGTTTCTTTCAATATAGTCAGAATACGCGTTTTGAAACAGTGATCCATTCTTCAGGAAGCTTGAAGGGATTAAGCTCAAGTGAGACAAAGAAATGTTACATAAAAATCAAAATTTTGAACCACAATAATTTTAAGTTACCTTAACTAAGGGAATAATTTGAGAGCAAAGAATGAGATTTTGTTACTGTCCAAAGAAAAGCTACCAGCGGATATTTGCTTATGGTCAATGTAAACAAAACTTTTCAAGCCAATTGTGCCAAAATGCATCTTCAAAAAAAGATGATTCCCTCCTGATCTTTGCAGTTGCTACACAGTAACTGCTTAAAGCATATGTGTTCTACACAGCCCAAGCAAACCTTCATGCTTACTGGCCTGCAGAAGCTCTGCAAGCTTTACGGGCTATTTCCCTGGAAAAATTAACCACTCAGTAACATGAACATTAGGCATTTCAAAGCTGTGAGTCCTGAAGCTAGGGCACCATCAAGCTAATTTTCATTGGGCACTGTAGAATGAAATTGCAGAAATTCAAGTATATCAGTACAAGGCAGATTCTTCTCTGGCTGACCAAAATCAGTTGGTCAAGAAATATCTTTAAAAGATACTGTATTGTCACCCACAGCACTTTCATTAGGGAGAGAGGCATTTTCAGAGAGCATTCCTTTCCCATTGCCCCTTATCTAGATAGCCCAATCTGTTAGATATCTGTCCTGCCAGTTCACTTTCTGCACTATTTCCAGATCTGAAGAATTGGGTTTGCCCCATGAAAGCTCATCACCTAATAAATTATTTTGTTATTCTTTAAAGTGCTACATGACTGCTTTTTATTTTGTTAATCTTATCCAAGGAAAGGTAAAAAATAGGGATTTAATGACAGACATGACAAGAAGCACAACAAGAAACCCAAACAAAACTGGAAAGTGCAGCACTTAAATGAACAGAACCAGGGACATCACAAACCAGACATGACTTAACTTAAACCCTTGTACTCGAGTGGAGAACAGGTCGTCTACAAGTCTCCTTGGCTGTTTCTATACAGGCTACTTCCTTCGGAAGTGGCATGCTAATACACAGAGCGAAAGATGCTAATGCGGCGCAGATGCAAATTCCCCGTACCTCATTAGCATAACGTCACGTGATGCGGAGCCTGGAAGACCATTCTTCCGGACTCCAAAACACCATGTAGAAGCACCCCCACCCCGGGCCTTCCAGACTCCACATCATGTGACATTATGCTAATGAGGTGCAGGGAATTTGCATCCACACCTCATTAGCATCTTTTGTTCCGTGTATTAGCATTAGAAACGGCCCTTGTGTCTTGGGACGAAACTTCTAGCTGACTCTAGGAGTATCCCAATTGTTGTCCTTCAGTCTCAGCAGATCTTGTGCATGTTGTCCGAGGTCTTCCTCTTTTGCGTTTTCCTTGAGGGTTCCATGTGAGAGCTTGATGGACTATGCTAGATGATGGGTTTCTGAGAGTGTGGCCTAGCCATCCCCACTTTCTTCCCTTGATTTGAACATCAAGAGGTTCTTGTCTTGCTCTATTCCAGAGCTCCTCATTTGTGACAAAAATCTTGCCATTTGAAGCAAAGGATGTACCTCAGGCATCTGTTTATGAATGTCTGTAGCTTGTGATTAAGACGTTTCAGAATGCCAGCTCTCACATCGATAAAAGAGCACACTCTTCAGATTTGTATTGAAAATCTTCAGTTTCACCTTTGCAGATATTATTTGTGAACTCCATATTAACAAAGAGTCTTGAATGCAGCTGTTGCTTTCCCTATCCTGGTATTGATGTCCTTGTCTGTTCCTCCATCTCTGTCCATAATACTTCCCTAGTAGTTGAACTGCTCCATATCTTCTAGGTCATCCCCTCCTAATGTAATAGTGGTGTTGTTGGACTGGTTGATCCTCATTTTCTTGGTCTTTCCCTTGTTAATGCTCAGTCTAGTCACTGAGGCACTTGTGACCTTTTCCTCCATGCTTTCATGTTGGTGTAAAATGAGGACAACATCGTCAGAAAAATCAACGTCCTCTAGCTATTTGAAAAATGTTCACTGAATGCCCCGTTGATGGCCATCTGTTGTCGTGCTCATAATCCAGTCCATTTTGATTAAGAACAGGAAAGGTGACAATAGGCACCCTTGTCGCATCCCTGACAGCATGCTGAACGATTCTGTTAAGACATCACTGTGAACAATTTGGCATGCTGAAGCTTCATATGTTGAATAGATCAGGTTAATAATTTTGATGGGATGCTATGGTGTTGCACCAGTTTCTACAACATGTCTCTATCAATGCTGTCAAAGGATTTTTCAAGTCTATGAAAGTTATGTATGGGGGGAGTTCCACTCAAGCGACTCTTCTGATCACTCTGAGAATTGATATTTGGTCAGTACAAGAGTTCTTCCTTCAGAAGACAGCCTGTTCTTCCCTGAGCTATCTATCACTTCCTGTCTTCAGTCTCTCCAAACACTATTGAAGACTTTTCCTGGAATAGACAGTAATGTGATGCCCTTCCAGTTCTTGCATTCCTTCAGGTTGCCTTTCTTTGGAAGCTTGATAAGATAGTCATGTTTCCAGTCTTGTGGGATCTTCTCAGTGTCCTAAATAGATTATACATCATGTTTACTGATGTCTCACTACCAGCCATGATTACTTGTGCAGGGATGTGGCTTGGACCAGATACTTTTCTGCTTTTCAGATGGGCACTGGCTTTTCTAATTTCCTCTTTTGTAGGTCTGTTGCTGTTAATTTGCAGAGGTATATTAGCAGGAGGTGACTCCAGAGGTTCCATGTGGGCAGGGTGATTCAGTAGCTTTTCAAAGTGTTTTTTCCATCTATTGAGCTGCTCACTTGGGTTTGTTAGCACAAGCTCCTCCTTATCCTGTACTGGCTGATCCACTGTATGCCATGACCCAGCTAGTTCCTGTGTGATGTCATACAGCTCTTTCAAGTTTATCCATCCTGCAGCTTGTTGCACTTGTTGTGCAAGATTTTCCACAATGTCCCATTTTACAGCCTTTTAACTTATCTGTTGGCTTCTGAATAGAGTCTCTGAATTCCCACCTGGGCTGCTCTTGTTTTGCTATTGTTGACTGCTACTTTTCTGTCATTTGTTCCTTCACTTTTCTCAGAGTTTCTGCTGTTATCCATTCTTTGTGACACCGCATCCTCTTTTCCAATGTTTTATCTATTTATCAACGGTCTATTTCCAGGCTGTGTTGGTGTATTCCCAAATTTGTCGACAGCAGCACCTTCCAGGATAAGGTTTGACAGCAGTGCATGTCAAATGGACAGCTCCACTTGGAAACCAGCTCTTGTCTATATCCTTCAGCTCTCCAAGCTGAATCGCAGTCCCAGCTTGGTCCCTTTTATGATGTACCTCTTGAGTTTGAACTTTTTTTAGTTTTATCATGACCAGATGTTGGTCTAAACCTACATCTGCTCCTCGTCTAGTGTGGACATCCTGCATCGATCTTCTGAAAGAACTGCTGATACAGACATGATCAATCTGGTTTTCTGCCTAATGGTCTAGTGAAACCCAAGTGACCTTATGGATCCTTTTGTGTGGAAAAACACTAACACCTATCACCAATCTGTTGAAGGAACAAAAGTCAATGATGTGCTCTCTATTTTCACTCATGTTATCTAGGCCTTCTTTTCCCATGGTCTGTTCTCTGCCTATATTTAAGCTTCCAATTTTCGCATTGAAGTCACCCATCAAAATCAAGATATTCTTCTTTGCTTTCTGGCTCACAAAACTTTGTAGTTTATCACAGAAGTCTGTTTTACAATTCTCAGCTGCTTTGTGGGCTGGTGCATAACAATGTACAGTCAGGACCTTCTGCACTTTGGTGTAGAATCTGGCTTTGATGATACTGCTGTGCATTCCATTAAAGCACCAGATGTCTCTCTTGATCACATCAAACCTACATCTTCTGTGCGTGATGCACCCTCTTCTTCATGTCCTGAGTAGCTGTTGCCAAGAGTAGCTGCCCAGATTGTGTCCATCTTGTCTCACACAAGCCCAAAACAGTAGAAGCTTGCCGTTTTATCTCTGATGAAATCTGTGCTGTCTTCCCCACTTGATACATGGTCCTAACATGCCATGTACCTGTTGTTGTCTTGGGTGAGAGAATGGTCATCTGCCGGGCACCTTCCTTTTAGCTTTCCCTATCACGCTTCATGCTTAATCCATGTGGATTGCCAACTCCTTCCAAGACTTGTGCAGTTGTAGGTTTCTTCGTAGGTGTTTCTGTAACTTTTGTTTTTTTATGGATAGGGCTGCTAATGCTAAGCCAACGCTTTTACCTTGGAGAGAGGTGTTCCAATTTGTCTGGTCTCTACCCTTTGACCTGTCCAGTTTGGGTGACCCTTCCAGGAGCTGTAGCTCCTGCTGGCATAGCTTTCCAGGTCATCGAGACATATAAGCCTTGTCACCATGAAAAGGAATGGACCATTTCTATTTAAATTTATATTTAAAGAAAATTTTATTTTTTAAAGCCAAATAAAAGTTGTAATGTTTTTAAAATCTATCAAGCAATCCAGCTTCTCATAAATACTTTGTCCTGTGCTGATCTCTGAGGCATGGATTAACACTTATTGTACCTTTTCAACCCCAATTTTCAAGAACACTGGAGAGAAGTATGAGTGTAACTACGCATGACACAGAAAGATGGAAGCATTTTTCATCATAATTGCCACACCTGGCTACGTATCAGGGAGAACAAGGTGAGCAAAGGGTACAAAAATAAGCACTGAAGGTAAGAGGTATGTTTGTGGCTGGCAAGTGTAACTATGGTCTTTCTACCAAAAGAAAATGCCTAGAATTTCCATGTAGATTTTGTAGTGAAGAGCCTAGGTAAACACCAACATTAGAGGGGAAGTGTATCCAAAGTAAACATAAGCACATAGATTCTCATGGAGGCAGAGATTTTCAACACTGCCTAATGAGATGTAGATGGTTAAGTTTTATTAACATTAATTTTGAGAAATCTCAGATCAGGCATCCAGTCATATCCCACTGAAGCCAGTGGGCATTTTGCTGGGGGCCCTAAAAGAGCTTTCTTTAAAAAACCATAAATAAATGGTTAGGTTAGGACTGAGGAGACCTAGGGTTCAACACCATACTCAGACACAAATTTCCTGTGTGACCTGAAGCAAGTCACTTATGTAGTCTCTGATTCCCCATCAGTAAAACAGAGATGATAATAATACTGTCTTATCTTACAGGAATATTTTGAGATCCTCATGGTCACGTAGCCAAATGAACCTAAAATCTAAATTGAGAGCTGGGTTGACGCTTGAAAGTTTAGATCTCAATCCATTGGTATTCAAAGCTAGAGTTTTGGTTCAGAGCATTAGAGAGAGTGCAATCATCCACCCCACAGATTTCAGATTTCATTTTGAACATTCCAAACTTTAAGGAACTGTGATTTTGGTTCAGAATCATTTCCCGTTAAAAAAAGACTTACCTTTTAAGAATGACATTATCCATATAACATACTTGATACCATAGAAAAATTAACTTAATTTTTCTATAGTATCAAACACAAATCATACTTTTGACAAGTGTGATACTTTTGAGTTCAACAATAGAAGTATAAATTGAATAAAATTTGTTTCATCTATTTTTATTTATTGTGTTACTAAATGCCAGCTTTAGCTATTTATGTAGTTACTGTGTCTTTAACAATCTCCTGCAATTCCACCTAAACCTGGGAAATGAATAAGTTATCCTTGATTTCATTCTGTGTTCTCACACTCAACAGAATCCATCTGGCAGGTTTTGCTAAAATGCAGAAAAAAGATCTATTTCACCACCTTTTAATATTTTGGGTGTCAGTTTTAATTGAACAGGGGAAAAAAAAAGAAGAAAAGAGGTTAGATGGGTGACTGGTTATTCTTGAAATTATAACCCATATTCAAATTAATTTTTTTGCAGAAATTATTTCACAAGAAGCAAAAGAACCTGAACAAGACATTTCTGTCCTTATAACGTCAATGGTGTCTTTCTCTTGCCATCCCTTTTAACACACCCATCAATAAACCCAACATGAAATATTGCAAAGTTGTTTTAGAAATACTGATTGATTCCCACATTCACTAAACAAGAATAATCTGTCATTAAATGTTTGCCCATTGCCTTCAGTAATTTCACTAAAAATGCCTTTCGATCACAGATCTTATCTAACTCCCTCAGGAAACAGAAATCATCCAAGTGAGATTCCAGTTGATAGACTTCAGCACTCAGCATCAACAGAGTCAAGAGAGAGTCCAGAGACTATTTTTTTACAAGACAAGAAGCAAGCAGCAGCTTACTACTGGAATAACTACTTGCAACTGAAATAAGTTTGTGCATGCTGGTTTGTAAATCCATTTATAGCATGTCTGGAGAAACTTACGCTCTCCATCTAAAAACTGTGTATATCGAAAACCAAGAATCTCTGTGCATTACCTTGTTTTCAGGTTCTTTAAGCTTAAGATTAAAGTCTGGCACTTTGGGTATCTAAATGATGTGAATATAGTAACATTAAGGTCAAAACTTGCCTACTGTTGATAAATTAATGGTATTAGTATGGCCATTCATTTTCTATGCCTCAGAGCAGGAGATCTAGAATAGTTATGAAAGATAGGAGGACTTGCAGAGCAAACTGCAGGTTTTCTATTACAATAGTACGATCAGAGTCCCACTGTAGCCACTGTACAGTCACAATAAGAGGTTTCTTGGGCCCTGATGAGCTAACTATTTAGATTGTTGAGGAACTCAGGATATATATTAAGTGACTTAATTAAGGCCACATGGGAAGTGGTTGATCTGAGAAGTGAATCCTGCCTCTTTCCCTGCTTGTCCAGGGTCCCGATGAGGCTGTCAGCCCCAAAGCCAGAGTCTTGAGCATAAAAATGCCCTTTGTCTATTCAAAAACACAGGAATAGGTGTTTAACCATATTCCTAACAGTGGGTCATGTCACAGCTTTTCAATTAAAATGCTGCAGAATACTAAGTTTTGAAAAGTTATAATTTGGGCACACCAATTGCAAACTGGGAATAAGATCTAAATTAGACTATTACAGCTTTAAACAAAAACACACCCTAAAAGGTTCTGAGTGAAAAGGGGAGGTACTGTCTACAGGAAAGAATAAAGTTTACATCAGTGTTTACTACATATCAGCCATTCCCAATCAGTGAGTCACAACCAGTTTATTTTCCATTCATGTGCAGAATAAATTTTTGTGTCCCCCCTGGATTGCAAAAATGTGCACCACCAGTAAAAAAAATGAAACCTACCTGTGGGCACTCTGCTAATCAGCATCTGATGAAGTGAGTCTGTGCTCACGAAAGCTCATGCTCAAAACTTTTCTGTTAGTCTACAAGGTGCCACAGGACCCTTCATTGCTGTTGCTAATCAACTGTGCAGCATTTGAATTTCCCCTAAGCAGCTGCACAAGCACACAGCTTAGAGGGAACTTTGGTCACAGCCCATTTTAATGAGCTCACTAGAGCTGATATTTAGACTTGCTGAAGCCGAGGGCTTCAGCCCTGCGTGGTAGGTCTCAGGCTTCAGCATCCTCTCACACCCAACTTTGCGCAGTGTGGCTCAGAATTTGGCTTCCCCACTCAGCCCCCTGCCTGGGCCAGCAGGGACTGGGCAGATTCAGGCTTCCGCCCCACTCCTGGGGTTGTGCAGTAATTTTGGCTATCAAAAGTGGGGGGTCAAAGTGCAATGAAGTTTAAGAACCCCTGCTCGAAAGAGCTGCTGATGTATGAAAATGGACGTGAGAATTAAAATTACTGCATTACGAGTACTGTAGTACAACTTCTTTATCATGAATACTGAATTAGCAAATGTAGAATTTCAAATAAAAAAAAAAGAACATAAAACTTTAGAGACTATAAGTCCACTCAGTCCTACTTTTTGTTTAGCCAATCACTCAAGTGAGTTTGTTTACATTTGCAGGAGATACTACTACTTGTTTCTTGTTTATAATATCACCTAAAAGTGAGAATGGGTGTTTGGATGAACGGTTGTAGCCGGAGACACAAGATATTTACATTCAAAATGCCCTAAAGATTTGTACATCCATTCACACCTCAACCACCATTTCAAAGGGCATGTATCTGTGTTAAGAACAGGTTCTGCTCAATAAGGACCCGAAGCAGCACAGACAAAGGCATGTTCATTTTCATGATCCGAGTCAGATGCAAACAGCAGAAGGCTGATTTTCTTTTTCGATGGTTCAGGTTATGAAATTTCCATATAAGAATACTGGTCCTTTAAGACATCTGAAAACATGTTGTACACCTAGCCTTGCTCAGATTTTGGAAGGCACTTCAGATTCTTAAACCTTGGGTTGAGTGCTGTAGCTATCTTTAGAGATCTCACATTGATACCTCCTTTGTTTTGTCAAATCTGCAGCGAAAGTATTCTTAAAATGAACAATACATTCTGAGTCATCATCTGAGACTTCTAGAACATGAAATATATGGCAGAATGCAGGTAAAATTGAGCAGGAGATATACAATTCTTCCAAGGAGTTCAATTACAAATTTAATTAATGCATTTTTTTTTAAATAAGCATCATTAGAATGGGACCATGCCCTCTGGAATTGTGGCTGGTGTATGAAGGGACATATGAATGTTTAGCATATCTGTAAATACCTTGCTATTCTTGCTACAGAAATGCAGTGCAAATGCCTGTTCTCACTTGCAGATGACACTGTAAATCGGTGGCCAGGTAATGTGCGGTGAGGTACTCCCCTGGGTCCTAAGCAACCCAGTTTTTTACTGTTAGAGCAGGCAGCTCCTAGCACACTCACCCACGGCCAGGCTGTAGTAACCAAACGGTTAAAGTTCTTTTGTTGTGCCGGCTGTGTTGCAGTGACAAAAGGGTTAACAAAATGGTTAGGCTCAGAGCTTAACTAGTTACAAGTTTATTTAAGCTACAGTTATAAGCGTGTGGTTACAAAAGGCTATTGTTTACTTCTTATATGCTAGCAAAGTACAGGTGTTAACAAGTTACGTTACAATCCAATACAAAGATATCTGTTACCATCTAACACAATGATATCTTGGCACAATGACATCTAGTTACAGAGCTCTAATTCTTTAGCTGTGCACAAAAAAAGTCAGAGACCTAGCATGGGTGTATCTTACCCTCTCTGCATCTCTCGATACCAGCGTAGCCAAGCCGGATCGGTCACTCAATTCCGCGGAAAGACGAATACGAGGTTGGGCGTCCCCAGTTGTGGACCTCGGGAGGCAATGACCTGACCCGACCAGCAGGAAGTTGGTGGAATGCACTCAAAGTTAGAGTTCTGCTGGACCCATCTTTTATACCCCTTTTGGGTTATGTATTCTCTTTCTTATCTATGGTGCCAGATCATACTGGTCTGTCTTTGTGACTCCAGTTTGTTACAAGGGCATTTCTACTTAGTTTGCACTTGTAAGACAAGAGATAAACAATTTAGGAGTACAGGACATTCTTTTGTGCGGGCGGGGCACGTCCCCTTCTGGGTGATTGTGTGTGCATCATATTGATCAATGCCAGCTGGGGTGATTTCTTGAGGGTTCACCCCCCCGTCTCATGTTGACAGTCTGGCCTGTTAGCCTTCTAGCTGTACTTTCTGCTTCTCAGGGTCACGATAAGCTAGCATATCTGGGCCTCAATGAGGGCATCAAAGACTGTGCTGTCAGCAGCCATTTCCGTGCCCTGTGTGCTCCTCAGTGGAGTGGGGGGGGGCAACGAGCAAGCTGGCTTGTAAGGGGGAGACTCTGTCTGGCTACAGAAGCAGGAAGCATTATCTCCTGCAAATGTAAGCAAACTTGTTTGTCTTCACAGTTGGCTGAACAAGTAGAAGAACTGAGTGGACTTGTAGGTGCTGAAGTTTTTCATTATGGTTTTAAGTGTAGTTATGTAACAAAAATATCTACCTTTGTAAGCTGCATTTTACAATAAAGAGATTGCACTATAGTACTTATATGAAGTGAACTAAAAACACTATTTCTTATATCATTTTAGAGTGCAAATATTTGTAATAAAACAAACTGAGCACTGTACACATTGTATTGTGTTGTAATTTAAATCAACATTTGAAAAACATACAAAAAATCCAGACATATATATTAAATTGCAATTAGTATTCCATTGTTTAACAGTGTGATTAAAACTGTGATTAGTACCTTTTTTAAACTGCAATTAATTTTCACATATCAGAGAGGTAGCTGTGTTAGTCTGTATCTTTGAGAACAACAAGAATTCCTGTGGCACCTCTAGCCCTCTCTTTTACTGGGACCCCACTCTTTAAATACCCCTTTGGAAACTCCCCCTCCCACTCATGCATCTGATGAAGTGGGTCGTTGCCCAGGAAAGCTTATGCTCCAAACTATCTGTTAATCTGCAAGGTGCCACAGGACTTCTTGTTGTTCTCAATTAATTTTCAGTTAATTGTGGAGTTAACTGTGATTAACCAATAGCCCTAGTGCAAATCTAAAATAAATCTTGAACCATGCCCTACCCTTGAGCCATCCTTCATCTGTTCCCACTGTTGTTATCTGTAAGAAGGCACACTGAGCCATAACCTCAGCTGGTATAAATCAACACAGCTCATGAACGGTCCAGGAAGGGCTCTCTAGACAAAAAGTTACAACTTCCATTTCAGAGCAACTCAGCCAGTAGTTTGACATGAGTATGATGAACAGCAATTTATTCCAATACATTTATTATGCCTAATATATGGCAAATTGTTGAAGTGCTCTCCTATTGAATAGTTATTAGTTGAGAATGTTGTCTGTGTTGGAAGTAATCCAAATCAAGTGTTTCAGTATTATAACATGTTTCAGCTGAGCCACATGACTGGATGTTGCTGTGTGTCTTCCACTTGGAAACTTTCTGATCACTCTCCACTTGTAATCACTCTCGAAATATTACTCAGACTTCTGGAGAAAACAGATTTTGGGAGCATACTGAAACAAGAGGCAATGTGCCATCAGGAGCAGGGACTCTGGAGTCACTCACGGTGAGGAGATGGCACTGAGAGCTAGTGAGGCCACTGGCAGATGGCAATAGGAATTTGGATAAGGCAAAGAGGTGGTTGTAAAGTGATTAGAACCATGAAGATACTAATGCCTCAGACTTCAAAAAAACTGTGCAGGGTTGCTGGAGACTGAACTCACTGCTTATCCCAAGTTGAGTAACTTCCTATCCATCCGCCCATAAAACAGCCTGGGGCCACTTTCATGAGGGAAACTTCACTGAGTTTTCTTCTCTGCTTTCCAAATTTCACTACTGCTCCTCTTCCATGGCTGTCTATAATACAGGTTGATTGGTATGGCGATGATGTGCATCCCACCAGCTCCCAAATCATCCACTCTCATTGCCTGTGTGAGGAATGACTCCTCTTCCCATGATTATGGAACATTTCATTATTAGAAGGAGTTTGCAGCAGCTGCACAGATGCTGGTGAATTTCACCCGTGATAAACAACATTTGAAGGCCAGACAGACTAGGGCAAACCTAATCCCTTCTAGATCTCCAGTATTAACAAATATTTGGATCTCCATTCTTTATATTTTCCCATCCTCCTGCACAGCCTCAGGGTTCTTTTTGTAACTAGCACTGCCAGGACAGCTAGCTGGAGGGTTCCAGAGCACTGAGCTGCAGCAGGATGGAGGAATGTTGGGAGGATGGGCACCACCACTTATCACCTAGAAGGCACAGGACTATCTTCTGAGTGGCAGGGACCCCCCAAGCCCTTTGAAACTGCCCAGACCCCTGGACAATTGCCCTCATTGCACTCACACTCCCCATCAGCAGTCCTGGAATATTCAGATGCCCTCATTCTTCCTCCCTTTGCAAAGACTGCTATTCTGCCATTAATGGAAGCTAAGAACCAGAAAAGACAGCTCAGTGCATCATTAAACTTATAGGCTATGTCTATAATACAACACTCTGCCAACAGAAGTTATTGTCAGAAGATATCATCTGACAAAACTTCTGTTGACAGATTGCAGCCAGACAGCGAAGCAGATGGAAAAAGCGATCTGCTCTGTCAACAGAGAGTGGCCAGACTGTCCAGCAACAGCCGCTCTCTGGACAGAACAGCCAGCCAGAAGCACAGCAAACAGGGCTGCCCAGTGACCCGGAAGCCCTGTCTGTCAACAGAGGGCCTCCAGGAGTGCCCACATTTCACTTGTCTTGACAGAAGTGTTCTGCCTCCTGGGAGAACAGCAGAACACTGTCAACAAGAGTGCCATGTTCTATCAATTTACTGTTGAAAGAACTCATTTGTAATGTGGACGCGCTGCAAGTTTTGTTGACAAAACTCTGTAGTGTAGACGTAGTCATAAAACCTGATTCAATGACGCCATAAGCCTAAATAAGTATTGCAGTCCTGTAGCCTTTAGTATCCATGGTTTAATTTAAAAAAAAAACAAAAAAAACAAAAAAAACCCACTGTTACTACCTACATAGCAGGACAAAGAGAGAAAAAAAAATGACCAGAAGGGAAAGAAAGCGTGTAAAATCCAGGCTCTAAAACAAGCTTCATGAGGACGTATACACAGTTTTATGTCTGAACATTACCTTTTAGCTTCAGTAGATAAAACTTTGAGTTATTTAGCTATAGCACCAATTACTTTGCTCATAAAGCATTTTTTATACATGGCAGTCTTGTTTTCCCATGTTTTATACCTTTGTATTTCCAGTTACACATTTCTGTAGCTTGGGCTACAACTGCACACGACAGTAGATCTCAACAGCTTACAAGACACAGAAAGTTTTCAGGTTTTACCTGGCTCTGTACAGTTCTTTTCTTCGTGTGTCACATTATGTGAGGCCATCAATCTTCTATTCCTCCATATGTCTGACAAAACTTTTTTGTCTGTAATGACTGATTCTTGTCCTACATTAAATGCAAAAGTGTCTGTCAGCATTGCTACCCCTAGTTTCTTAATCATAACATGCATCCACCCAAAAAAAACTGAGCAGCTAAGTTAGATGTTGTAATCTTCAGGTACACACATAAAACATTACATACTGTTTTCTCAAAAAATTACATGCATGCTTTTCCCAGCTACTTTATATTCAACAGATTAAATTGATGTGTATCTATTTCTGATGCTGACCCGGTCAGCACTAAAACATTTTGGCAACTGTATTCAGAGGGGCCGAGAGGCACTGTGGGCACACGGACCAGGTGGGAGGAGGGCCTGGCTCTGAGCCATGGAAGGGGCAGGGCCAAGAATGGAAAAGGCAGGGTCTAGGGCATTTAGTCCTGGTCACTGCCCAGACTGAGGGAGCAGGAGGCCAGCGCCGCATAGTCAGACTTTGAAACATCAGACCTGGAGGCAACTGCCTTATACCTACCCTCCACCCCCTACGGGCAGGCCTGGCTGTACCAGTCTAGGCTTTGCAGGTGAGCTGTTTAAGACAGAAAGACCTAAATAAGTAATTAAACAATAAGATCATTCACCTCTTAATGGGGCAAAATTCCTATTGAAATTCATGGAGTTTTTGCCTAAGCAAGCACTGCAAGATCAGGATGCATAAAATTTCTCTCAATTACAGCATGTGAGAAGCTTTGTGTTAGCACGTAAGTGGTGCCTTCTACCAACAGTAGATCTAACAAAAGCTATTACCACAACTACCTGGACTCTCTCACATCCTAGGACCAACACAGCTACAACAAACCATACATTTTTGCTAACGGAAGTTACGTAATTATAACCTTTTAAGTTAATCATTTTCATCATGCCCCTACCTGCTTACAGTGAATGATGTATACTAACAATTGCTCAGGATCTGATCCTATAATTCTTACTCAGGCAAAATTTATACCCAGTGGCGTGACAGGGACACACTTCTTGAGTGCCTCCTAGCAGCATTGTAAAGGGTTCTAGCCCAGGAGCAGCATAGCTCTGCTGAAACTCAACAGGTAGCAGCTCAGTGTGGTATTGCACTTTCCTGCTTCCTGTGCCAACCTTGCTGGGCAGATCTTAACAAGGACAGATATCCCAAATTCTACCTGAGGTTAACAGTTCTTCTTTACAGTCTCTGCCCTGGCTATGTATTAGCTTCTCTCAGACCTCTCTGCCTGGAGAAGGTTTCATTTGTTCACAGAGGTGAAAGTAAGGAGGTGTGCCCCAGCACACAGCATCAGCAAATGCTGGCTGAGATTTGGCAAAAGCCAGCAAGGAGCTATTTAAAGAGCTGGCAGGGACCCCGGTTGCAATAGGACAGTACCTATAAGAAATGTTAAATTACTTTCACCCCTTTGTTGCTGTCTCTCAGACTGCCTTCCTCAGGCTCTTCCCAAGGAAGAATTCCATTTGTTCCTCCCTCCAAGCTCTCCTCCCATCTACTGAGCTCTCTGCTCTGTTTAAGACCTAACCTCCACCTCTGAACTTTCCATCTGAACCGCCACTTCCCCTGGCAGATCTACAGTGTGTGCCTTCACCAGGCACAAGCTTCATCACTGATGATTTCTTGTAACAGCACATCTCAAGGTGCAACTGATCCTTCACCTTGAGCGCCACTGCACTTTTTTCAGTCTCTCTCCACTACACAGTGCAGTCACCACTGTCTCCTTGGTTTCTTGGGTCTCAGCTACACGGATCCCAAGACTAAAGTCAGCCTTCTTTGGGGATTCTGCATACGTCTCAACTTCGACCTACTTCATTTCTGGCTAACAACATTGTTCCCCAATTTCTATCATCTCATACAGTGCAGGCCTTTTCAGTTGGGTATTTTACACTACCAGCAGTGCTACATCCCCTTTCCTTATAACTACTCCTTTTGCGCCCACTTCACTTTCAGTTCCTTTGACTATCCCTATGTAATGCAGAGAGGCATTGAGATCACAGAGAAGGAGGAGTACAGTCTGCTCAACAGCCTTAGCTAAGAGTCAGTTGACTGTCCGCTCATGTGGCAGAGGAACATGGCTTCAGCCCCTAAGGTCCCAGGCTCAATTACACCAACTGGTGACCTGCATCCATTGGCTCTACCCCTAGTTTGCCTGATTTTGGGGTCAACTTTCCCTCTTGTTGCCACTCATTTCTATATGAGGGCAAGTTTATTTTAAATGCCCTGACACCCTGGACACAAAACATGTCACTACTGTGCCAGCTATGACAACAGGCAGAGTATCCCTCAAGGCCCTTTCAGTACCTCATGACCTGTTGCCTCAAGTCACTCTTGCTCTCATGGTTCACACAGGGGCAGATCCTCCTAATACATCCAAAATGACCACAGGCAGAGCATGTCCTCAAATAAGCCTCATGCCTCTTCATCAGCCCTGGCAGAGCTTCTGTGACTCTGCCCTTAGTTTACACCAGCAACTCAATCTCTTCCTCCATGCAAACCCTCCTAACTGTCCCATCTGTCCACAACTAAAAAATCTCTTTTCTTAAGCTTCACACCTCCAGCCCACTAAGTGCACCTTGGGTACACAGGACCAGTAGCCATTGCTGCTTCTCTCCTGCAGGATTCATAACAAGCACTGCTACTGCTCCTCCAGCCAGGCTAGCGGCTCTTGTAGACCCCACCGTACCGCCTGCCATTCTCTCTGCGCCTCACCGAGCTGCTGAAGCAGCACACAGTCACCTACCCGAACAGGTGTCTGAGTTTTGGTGTCCACATCTATCATTGTTGCTGGGCTCTTTGCTACCCTTCAGCTAGTACCTGTTACGTTTCAGCAGAGCTATGCTGCTGCTGGGCTAGAACCCTTTACAATTCCTCCACTGAATCCTCATTTCAGAGGCTGTTCCCAACGGTCCTACTTCCAGGAACAAGTGGTCATGGGGACACTCACCTTCAGAGTGCTTCCCAGTAGCTGGGTGTGGTACTGCACCTTTTTGACTGCTCCTGGCACTCCCGGTAAGCTGCCAGCCTCAGTAGGCAGGTCTTCAGTGGCTCAGCCATCAAGTCATAGTCAAACACAGATGAACCCCTTCCAGGATAGCAAAGGCTAGGTCTACACATATCTTGAGCATCGACAGCTGCTAGGCAATTTTAGGTATGCCAACTGAGTACCAAAAAAAAAAATCAATTTTGCAGCCATCAACATTCGTTCCTGTCCTCACTGCAGAGTGCCAATGGGAGTGCTCCTCCCATCACTACTCCTCAATCCTTGCAGCTTTCAAGGGGTGCCGGGGTGGACATTGACCCCGGAACACACCGTTTTGCACATGCATGAAACACACCCAGGAAGAGCGAACCTAAGCGTTCAATCTTCCATGGCAAGTGTAGACCCAGCCAAAGAGTTCAACATGTTATCTGGTCTCACCAGGGTCGTCAGCCCCAGTTCTGAGCCCTTTAAATCCCATGTTTTGCTCAAGCTTCTAAAGAAGCCTTCTCCTCTTCTCAGGGCTCAAGTCATTTTGCTAGTGGCCAGTGGGGCAACTCAGGCCATCCACTGCTCCAGGTCCCATATAAACATCAGCCACGTACTGCTGCTTCCAGTGCATTGCTACTATTTCATGGGTCTTTTCCCATATTTGCCTCTTTTCTTTTTCCTCCCTCTCAGCTCAGGGCTGCAATTCTCAGAACTGCTTCCTCCTCATTGCATGCCAAGGCCACTAGAAGCCACCTTGAAGTTCTCCTTGGAGCTTCAGTGACCAACAAGGAGCACCCTCTCTTGACCCTGTGGGCCCAATCAGGAACTGGCAGGCTCAGCTCTACTGTCCCATTTATCTGAGACTTCTGGGCTCTGATTGGCTGCTTCTGTGCAGCTTGTCTACGGATACCTGTAAGACCCACCTTTACTGTTCCTTTTCCTGTGGTAAAGTGGGATGTAGTAAGATCACATGGCCTCCAGTGGGCGGCCACAAAAGACTTGGCATATCTCATCACAAGTGGGCATTTTGCCCTGATAAGGACTGAAGAAATCTGGCCTTAGCTCCATACCATTGCCAAAATGTTCTACTGCTGCCACAGTTGCAGTGCGCTGACAAGAGATGATGGGTGTTTGTGTGAGGATTCATTACAAATTAATCAGCTAAGAAGAGGACCTGATCCAGCCTTCCCTTCTTCAGCCTCTATGTCTGGAGAACGTACATAGCAATTTCTGCTCTGGTTTTTCAGAGCCTTCACTCTCAGAAGAGGATAGGCTGAACATCTCAATGACAGTTTACATTTAAAATGTAACTTTCATTATATTGTTCATGAACAAGATTTTGTAACTAAAAAGCAATTTTGTTTGCATCCAAAAACTCATAGCCAGATTACAATGCAATTAGGTATGTCACAGAAATAAAAAATAGGTATGTTAAACTCTTCAAAATGTGGGAAATAGTACATTTTAAGACAACAACACAAAATAATTTCCAAAAACTCGGAAGCCAATAATGCCCTGTTAGAGTGCAGAGTACTAACTTCTTATGCTAATGGCTTCTTGTCATCACAGATCAGTGTCAAGTGTAACGTACAACAGTTTGAATATGGGGGAGGGGTTTAAAGCATTAAAACTTCCACTGGAATTGTTTGTAAATAAAGATTTTATCTGTGTGTTAAATTAAGAGAACAAGGGCTTTGCTCTGATCATGCAGGACCTTAATTATCTTAAATTAAAACTATAGCTATGACCTGTGCTTAAAAATGAATTCCGGTGAAAGTCTGATTGGTATATCTGCGCATCCAGTGTAATGCCCCATTGACCTCATCGGCTCTGCATGGCTGCAGAGCAAGGAGAGGCAACCCGCAGAACTGAGACTCAAAGTTACCTTTTTAAAACAAACTGTGATCAGGAATAAAACAAATGAAGGGAAATGAAAGACACTCTAGGTTATAATGTATGCATACAGCAAATCATAATGTCTTAATTAAGATGTAACAGACTAATTTAGAACATATAAAATGCCTAAGCAACATTAAACTCACAACTGGTTTGAGCATTGACTTGCTAAACCCAGAGTTGTGAGCTCAAGCCTTGAGGAGGCCTTTTAGGGACTGGTGCAAATAGATATCAGGGATGGTGCTTAGTCCTGCCAAGAGGGCAGGGGACTGGACTAGATGACCTCTAGAGGTTGCTTCCAGTTCTAAGAGATGTGTAACTGCTATTTATCCTAAAAATCAGTTCAACCTGTCTGGTGCTCTGGCGAACATCAAATGGTTTCAGATTACAAAGTATCTCGACATTTGACATTTTATATTGCTCTTTCTAAAATTCCATAGGTGGTCAAGTGGCTAGAGATACAATTGGAAGTCACCAATCCCAGAATTAAACCATCGTGTGGCTTTGTGCAATGCATGCAATTCCTGGGGCTGTAAAATGATCTGAATATTTGTGGCCCTCAGAGGGATGAGTTTAAGCTTTGTAAAGTGCCTGGGGATCCTTGGATGAAAGGTCCTGTCTAAGGTTTTGTTACATAGGGTGACTTGTGGGGAAGGCCCAGTCCTCCCACCCTCTTCATAACTACCAGCAAAGTTGTTCACTTAAAGGGAACCAAGCCACAAACTGTGAAATGCTCCTTGGGAGCAGGCAGCTAGACAAAAGGTGTGGTTCCATGGGCACTGCTTTGCTTTAATCCCACTGGGAAGCAAAGCAAACTCACGAACTCTGGGGAGGGGCAACCTCCGCTCCTTACTGACAGTGAGGTCGGGGGCAATCAACCCCCCTGCCTGCATGTTATGCTGACCAGCTGAGCGCCCCTCCTCGCTCGGAACCGAGGACCCAGGCAGCCCACTCTTCCTGACCTACCTGCAGCGCCTCCTCCCCCGCCACTTTGCAAACCTGGATTGCCGGAGTTAGGAAGGATCCGCCCCAGCCGGGAGCTCCTGTGTCCCCGAGTTGGACCTAGCCTGGCGGGGGGTAGCCTGCAAACAGCCCCTGCGAGCCCCGAGGCTTGACACCTACCGAGTCTGGCGAGCAGGCTGGCCATGCCCCACACGAAGACGAGGACGGCGCAGACGAAGCCCAGCTGCTGCAGCAGCATCTCCCGCCTCTTGCGAACTTTCCGCAGCTTGGAGAGCGCGGGGCGCGGGGCGGCGACCGGCCCCTCCAACCCCATGGCACCCGCCTCGGCGCAGCGGCAGCGGGCGAAGGAGGCGAGCGGGCTGCCCTCAGCGCAGGGAGCGCCGCATCCCAAACGGGCTGAAGCGGCCTCGGGCGCAGGGGAGCGGGCGCGCCGCAGGCAGCGGGGCCAGGCTGGGAAAAGCGCAGGCGGGCGGGAGCAGCCCGAGAGCGGCCAAGGCGAGGGCTCAACGACGCGCACCGTGGCTGGGCACCAGCGCCCGGACTGCGGCCCAGCGCCTCGCCCGGCTCCCGCGGGCCCCCTCCTCTCTCGGCAAGGGCGGGCGCGCGGGCGGGCGGGGCCCCCGGGCCGGGCTCAGCGCAGCATCCTCCCTCCGGCAGTCCCGCTCCCAGCCAGCAGAGCCGCCTCCCGCGGGCTGCCAGCCGCGCCCGTCCCTCCCCGCCGCTCTCTCGGCAACTTTCTCGCCGCGCCTTGTCCCCCGGGCAAAGCGCATGTGCCGCCGCCGCGCCCGGCCCTCCCCGCTCGGCGGGGGGTGGGGGGGGATTAACTGGCCCAATTAATCCGCCCCCCGAAGTGGCGGGAATTATCTGGCCCCGGGCCGGGCAGCGCTTGGCATCGCCGGGCGCGCGGGGACTGGAGAGCTGGGAGCCGGCGGCAGCACGTGCCGCTCTCCCGCCCCCGCCGCGGCCCGCCCGCCAGCCGCCTGCCCTTGCCAGGCTGGGGAGCCGCGGCCTCGGCACCGGCCCGGCGGGGGCACCTGACTGCTGGCCCGGCTCTGGCACGCAGTGGGGCCATTGCCCGGCTCCGGGACACACCTCCGGGGCCTCCTCCCGCCCGGGACGTGCAGCGCATTTCCTCCCCTTCCCCGCCTTCACCACACCTGCCGCCCAGGGCTTCCTTCCAACTCCTTGGCGAGTGTGGTGCCACGCGGGGACGAGCCCAAGAGCGCATCGGGCTCGGGCTCGGGCTCGCACTGCAGTGGCTGGCAGAGGGCGAAGTGGATTTCCTGCGGCCCTTCTGAAACACTCGGAGTTGGAAAATCCGGCTGCATTTCTTTGTGCATCGGGCCCTTTATAGTGTCCTGTTACTGGCCGTGATTTGCCGGCCCCAGGGGATAGCAACGCGCTGGGGACAGCACAGTGACCCCAGCGAACCAGCCCGGACCTCTTCTCTCTTAACAACCTTCACCATGCAAGTTCAACCAACAGCGTGAAACACCTTCTAAAGGGACTGTGCACTAGTTTCTATGCAAAATAATTATTTCCAGCTTTATATAAATAGTCACTAGACTCTGCGGCCCCAGTCACAAAGAAGTACAATGAAACAAAAGAGCAGAACAGCCCTCACAGCGGTATCAGAATTAACTAATACCAACTCCAGGAGGAAGGGTGTGCTCTGCAGAGGTAGGACAAATATGACCCAAATCCCACTTAGAGAAAATGCAGTTCATTTACCCCATTCTCCAGGAAGCCCTGAAAGTGCAGATCAGCCCTTTAAGGGCTGTTGTGTTGCTGCAGAAACATACTGACACTTAAAGGCACTGGGTAGGAGACAGCTGTTGTCAAAGAACTCACCCATTTTCCCAGCTGTCTCTGGCATCACAGAGCCACAAAGCAATCAAGTTACTGTAAACGGAGCTCTTCCACTCTGGGGATCCACAACAAACACAATGTGACATTTATCAGAAAACCTCTAGCACAGGCTAACTACATGGAATCAAAATGGCTTCAGATCTATGTTAAGATCCAACACTATCAGAGAATCAGAGAAATTTAGGCCTGGATGAGACCTCAGTGGGTCATCTAGTCCAGTCTCCTGCTCTGAGGAAGAAGTGAATGTTATCCAGATCAACCCTGACAACAGTGGCCACTAGCCATGTGACAGCCCCTGTGTCTCCTCCCCACATCACTCCATCCAAGGGAGGGCCACCCGTAGGAGGGTAAAGGGATGTGGGACATCCCCCCACCTTCATCCCAGGCCCAACCACTTCACTATTCTGCCCTCCCCCTGTTTTAGCTCCCTCCTCTCACTTCCTTGCTGTGCTCCTTCCCTGTCTCTTCCTACCCCTGCTCTGCCCCTACTCCACCTCTTCCCCCAAGCCTTCTCCTGAACTAAACAGCCAAGGGAACTTGTGAGGCACCTGGCATTGGCAGCAGGGGTTGACCCCCACCTCCAGTTACAAGCACCTGCAGCACGAACCAGAGTGACCCAGCCCCCTCCACCCGCTCCCAGCCATGTTGCTCTACTACTCCCCCTTCCCAAGACCCCTCCTTCAAAACAATGCTTCCCACTGCTGCCAGTGAGTACAACGGAGGGCCCCATCCCTGCTGCCAGTACCAGGCTCCCTGGATCTCATGAGGTTCCCCCCAAAACATGGGGCCTGGGGTGGCTGCTCTGAATGGTCCACAGCTACTGACCTTTGCCCCTTCCCCAGAGGGAACCAATGCAGGGAGTGCAGAGGATGCACTGACCAACTGCCCCTGATCTGCCACCTCTTTGTCCCTGCCCCACCCCGCCCACTGTTTCCAGTGGGTGGGAGGGCAGTTCCCACCTCCCCTGGGGCAGTGCAGTGTAGGAGTAATGCTTTCAGGCAGCACAGCTGCACGGGAAGGGCAGGACTATCCCCATACACATCGTAAGTGGCACGTAGCTCATGGTGAACATGTGGGTGGTGAAGCAGGGGATACATGTGCACCCTGTGCACTGCCATGTGTCACCTATGCCTCCCTCACATTATTTGGTATATGTGACCCTTTGTGATCCCCCCCGTGTTGCCTGAGCTTGACAGGTGTTTGTGTAACCTGCTCTTAAAACCCTTCAAGTGAAGGTCCAGTGCCCACCAACCCTTACGGTTAGGAAGCTTTTCCTTAATGTCTGCCTTTCCGGCATTTACTTCTTGCCCATTACTTCTTGTCCTTTCCTCAGGTGATTAAGGAGAACAATTTCTCACCTTCCTCTTCATAACAACTTTTTATACAGTTGAAGACTTATGTCCCCTTTTCAATTTTTGCTAGGTTAAACAAACTCATTATATGTGAATCTTTCCCTGTGGGCCATGTTTTCTCATTTTGGGTGCTTTCCTCTGGACTTTCCCCACTTTGTCCACATCTTCCTGAAAGCATGGTGGCCAGAACTGTTGATATTCCAAATGAGACCTTATCTGCACTGAGTAGAGTGGAAGAAATACTTCACAGATCTTGTTTACATCACTCAAGTTCATACATTCCAGGATGACATTTTTTTAAGCCAATATTACATGGTTGACTTGTTTTGTTTGTAATCTACTATAATTTAACTCTCAGATCCTTTTCAGCAGTACTCCTTCTTAGCCGGGTATTTTCCCATTTTGTTTTTGTGCAACTGATAATACAAAGTACTATGCTTAGGAAGGAATTATTATTTTGCATTTGTCCTTTATTTGCTTGAATTGCTTCCTATCTCAGACAATTTTTCCAGTTTGTTAAGACCATTTTGAATTCTAAGCCTGTCTGCCAAAGCACACAACCTCTCCCAGCTTAGTGTCATCCACAAACTTTGGACGTGTGTTCTCTTGTACTATTATCCAAATCATTTATGAAGATATTGAATAGTTCCAGACCAAGGACAGATCCCTGCAGAATCCCACTTGATATGCCTTTTCAGCATAACTACTCCTGGAGTAAACTTTTCCAACCAATTGTGCACCTTCTTTCTAATAGGTTCATTTGGCTATTGTTTCCTTAGTACAGTGATATCCAATAGAAATTAAGACCTCGCTAAAGTCAAGATGTAACACATCTACTGCTTCCCCTATATCCATAAGTTTGTTACCCTGTCAAAGAAGGATACTGGGATGATTTGCATGACTTATTCTTGACAAATTCATACTGATTGTTATTTGTCACCTTTTTATCTTTGAGATGCTTTCATATTGGTTATTTGCCCCATTATTTTTCCAGGCACAAGAGTTAAGTTATCTAGTCTATAATTCTCTGCATTTTTCTTGTTTGCCTTCTTCTAGGAAGGTACTATAGTTGCCTGTTTTCCATCCTCAGGGATCTCTTCTGTCCTTCTTAAATTCTCAGCATTAATTACTAATGGCTCAGCATTCTCTTCAGCTAGTTACTTGTATTCTAGGAAGTACAGTATTTATTTAGGCCCTACCAATGTGAAGATATGCAACTTGGCTAAGCAATTCTAAACTTGTTCTTTCATGGCCACCTACCAGCAGAAATTGTCATCTACGGGGAAAGGACACACCATCTAACAGCAAAAAATTGAGTCCACTTCACTGCATGGCACACTATTAGTACTTGGAGATTTCATGCTGTGATTGACTCCAATTGAATTTGGTAGGAAATTATGATCGCTCCCTTTGGTTCAGATTCCCTAAAGGATATCACCTCTTGTCTTGATATTTTGTGCTACCAGAGACTTCATTTATGGAACCCAGTTTAGATACCTTAACAATAATAGCTTCAGCTGGATTTCAAAACATTGTATGTGCCATGAAGGCAATTGACCATTTCTCCCCAGAATTTGCTCCATAGTGAAATCTCACAAGAAGCATCAGCAAATTCAGATAATAGACAAACTGTTGCACAGGTCTCACTGCATCTTCCAATTCCAGGCAAGTTGGACATCCACCATCAGTACAATACCCAGAGTGTCTCAGTGTCCTGTTGAAGCCATGAAATACACTCAGACCCTCAACAATCATGTACATAATGTCTGCACTCTCTCAGATGATGTGGAGATTGCTTCAAGTGTTATACATGTAATTACAGGACACTGTGAAATGATGAATTTCAGATGGTTGCACAAGAAGCCCTGGTTTTCTAAAGAGACTTTGGACACATTATCAAAAAAAAAAATCCCCGTTATGCAAGAAGGGAGATGCTCAATAATGTAAGTGGTTGAAAGGCATTTTCTGTCCATGGCAAAATGTAACCATGATGTCCATGACACTCCCTGGCCAAGAAAGCAGGAGGATGGCCTGAACAACAACACTGTGTCCTCCCTACAGAGCTATCATGTGCCTGGCTAAAGCCCTAAACATCTTTCTAACAGCCTCATTATGAAACAAGACAGCTGTGCCTGCTCACTGATAGACGAGTTCCTGGACGGATGGAAAACACATTATGAAAGCATTCTGAATCACAGACCTGCTGATGATTATCTAGAACTGTGACCTGGTAAACCACACAGCTGCAGATCTAAGGACAAATAATGATCCTCCATCACTTGAGGAAGTATGGGTGGCTTACGAAGAGTTACGTAGTAGATGTGATATTCCACCCAAGCTGCTCAAAGATGCCTTGTAATCAGTGAACGTTGACCTGTATCAACTGTTCTTAAAAGTGTGGACATCAAGCAAAGGACCAGAAGAATGAAAAGGCAGCATCACAATGTCCCAGAACAAGGGCCAATGATCTTCCAGCAAGTGCTTCAACTATAACCTCCTTGTTACTGTTCTCCTTGGTAGGATGCAGTGTTCCTTAACAGACATTTGTCCACAGCCGTCATGTTTCACAGCTGAATGGTCAGCCATGGTGCTGTTCTCACCATCTGGCTGAGTTGCAATGAGAATTTAACTCCCTGCTTCATTTGGCATATACTGACAAAGGAACTTTTGATTTGGTTGACAGGTCAGCTGTTTGGCGCACACTGTAAGGAACTAGTGTTCTAGATGTTTTTCCAAAACTATGCAATCTTCACACCAGCATGCAATTGTAATTCCATTCTCTTCTTTTATCACATTTCTACACAATCTCCAATGTGCAGCCTCATCCCAGTATTCTTCTGTCAAACCTTTGACTGTATATTAGGATTTGTGGTTGCACAGATCAGAATCAAGAGTGGTCAAGAATGGTTTAAGAACTAAGACTACGCCAGTGCTTCTGCCTTGCTTCTGGAGAGGTCAGAATTCAAGTCTCACCCTCCAAGGTGCCTAAGACATTACCTGCATTGTGCGGTTGAACCTCTCATGGTAGAAGACCCAGGTTCAGAACCTCAGAGCTGAGCTATCAAAACCTCCAATGAAAGTGGAATCAAATACAGTAGGCAGCATAGACAAGCTTATGACTCTAGGGTACAAGAACAGTTCAAAGTGCTGCAGCAAGGTGGACATTCTTCAGTGAACAGGTCTTAACACTTACTGCATGGAGTCCATGTCCCACTTACAGATGCAAGAGTCTGCATTGAAACAATATTCAGTGTTTATCAGATTTGTGTACTACCTGTACTGCTCTATGGGTCAGAAACCTGGACCACCTTAAAGGCAGGCCTGAAGCAGATAGAGACATGAGCATAAAGTGGACAGACTTTTTTTCATAATGTCACAACCTTGTAAAAGTCTGGCCTTCCCTAAATCACTCATTATGTACAAAAGCAGCACTGCATGCTCCTCAACTATGTTGCCAGCATAGACAAAAATACCCCAGCACACTGTCCTCTCAAACTCTGTATTGACAAGCAAAGGGCTTCATACTCTGACACCACCTGCTGCCATGCAAAGGACCACCCCAGAGATTCAGAGATTGAGCCATATCTGTAAATTTCACTCTATGACGCTTGGTGCAACCCTATGAGCTGCGGTCATTGTGGCTGGTGCAGTGATCCTTAGTAGACTAAATGGGTTTGATGATGATTTGATTCAGGCAAAACTTCCAGTGGCCCCCAAAACCAATTTAGTTGTCAGCTGGTGCTTTTAACACTTAACCAGTCTAATCCTGTAGTCCTTACTCACCCAAGATTTTGGGCTGCTGGATCAGAGCTATTGTTCATATCGGACCCATTTTTACCATACTGTATTGGATATTTTAGATCTTCACCTGTTCATACACATAAGAGAATGACCAGACTATCTGTGCAGGTGCTGTTTCACCACTGGAGCCAGGTATTTTCATTATGTATCAGAGACTAATTATGCCTAAGGATTTTTGTAATCTGATTTTGGGTGCTGAGGTGTATATAGCTTCCCCTTCCAGTCAGGGTGACACCACTCACCAGATTTAAAAAGGTGCTCTGAAGTCCCTATCCCTCATCTTCTATGTTTGCTTTTGGGGGCGGGGGGGCAGGGTTGCTTTGTTTTTTGTATTGTTCCTTAACGTCAACTGGAATATAGAGAAGACAGTGACTGGAAGTAGTCTGGATTGTTATCTTCTGTGCAAAGATTTTAGACAGAGGTACAAAAGAGCTGTGACTGAAGAGAAGAAATTTTGTGTTTATTATTTTCTTCACTCATAAGATTGGTCAGAGCTATGGGTTCTGATGGACAGTCTTCAGCTTAGGTTTCCAATGAGAAAAAACTATGGTTGGTTGGGACTTCCTGCAGCTTCAACATTTGCCCCTCTGGTTTTTTTGAGGAAGGCAGAGGGTAGGGTAGGGTGGTAGGAAATGATGCTGTTGTTGATGGTCATTTGTGCCCATTCTTGGCCATAACTAGAAAAGTTGCTTGGTTTCGGAATACCATCAGACCCATAGTCTGAGACCTAAGGCCTCAGTGCATGACAAAATCCTAAAATCAAAAGTCACTAAAATAATAGTAGTCCAAGAACCTGAAAATCAGATGTAATTAATTCCTTAATACAGATAATATTTTCTGTCACTCCAGATCAATGTCATTGCACTTCTGATGCAAACAGATAACAAAATATTGACAGATAATAACAACAGGTCTGTGTGAGACTAAAGTAAATTTCGGTCCAAATATGAGGTTAGGATATGCTGTCATTAGTGCATTCTGCACATGCTTCAGTTTAACAAAATAAAACAAAATTCAAGTATTGTTAGAAACCTCTTGGTTTCACCCACCATGTGAGGGATTTTCATGCATGCTGTCAGGTCTCATGAAAATCACAAGGTTAGTTACCAGCATGCAAATAGGATCTCTTTTTTGACTCAGATTGCTTTATTTTTAGCTGTCCATTAAAGAGTTCTTTGTTATAGGTAAAAACTAGTAACTATAGAAACCCGGGGGTGGCCCCTTGCGGAGGATCAAAGGTAGATAGGAATGAGAAGAGATCTTTTGTGAGTCACTTTCAATAAAAGAAACCCACTAACACTCCAAACAATCCTCAGAGTGATCAGGGCGGGAAATGGTGTGGGCACAGAGCAGTTCAAAGCTAGGGCTATATTAATCTCCTAGGCTTGTAATAAATACTAAACATGCAAACTTCCAATTAGCCTTTTTACAAAAGTCCAAGATCAAAGGACAGTCATAACATTGTTCTTGAACATTTAACTTTCATATCAGAACACTGATTTATGCATGCTTCAATTCTGCATAAACGACACCAGAGAAGCTCTGCAAATAGCAAATAAAAGTTTGTGGTTGTTTGTACCTGGGCTTTTCCTTTTAGCATGTTGCAACAAAAAAGATCCAGATCTTGAATGAAATCCTGCAACTTTGCTCTATTCAAAGATTAGAGTGTTCACATTCCAGGGTCTAGTTTATGCCCTGCCCTCTCATATTTTTGAGCTTCATTCTCTGTTCTGATTTGGTACATATAGTTTGCATAGATATAAAATTACACAAGACATATGGCAATGGAGAATTAAGCTCTTCGTAAGAAAGACATCATTAGAGAAATCTACGTTGTCATCTTAAAGAAACTATTATTATTGCTTTGTTGCTCCAGGAGTTTTAAAATACAGGTTTTGACACTACAGATACCTTGTCCTACAAAAAAAGATCCTCTCTCCATAATTTTCGGAAGCATGTCTGTATAGAAGATGGTTTTTATATTTCTAAATGTTAACTATGTCCAATGCAGTCTAATGCTCTTCCCAGCTGAGATCCAGGAATTTCCATATACATACAAAAAAAGAGTTTCATATCTAAAATTAAAAGGATTGAGGAGTCAAAGCTAGAAATACAGGATTTTTTAAAGAAGGATTAGTCACCTTGAGCTAAAATAGGCAAAGATGATCCGATATAATATTGCTATCTACGTGGTATTTTAACTAAGTCCCAAGCAAAAATGTCTCAGACTACAGCTAATGCTAGCTGCCACCTATCACCTCCATGTTTCAATAAGAGTATTTTCTCTCTAGTACAACTGGGCTTTCCTACTGAACAACAGCCACAAGCTTTGAATTAAGGAGCTACCTCAGAGGACAGCCGTGAAAGCACATCTGAGGAAGAAATGTTGACGCTGATGATAGTCACAGGGAAGCTTAGCCATCGGATGAACTCCCTGAGGAGTAGGAAGAATAGCAGCACCAGCACAGGAGGAGACCAGCCAGACCCTTGAGGAGCTATTATTTAGCCATGAAGACTGTGTCAGCAAGGCAGAGCCAATGTAGCTGAAGTTGCATCAGCTGAGAATCCCCCAGAAAAAAGTTATCAATTCAGGCAGGCCTCCAACTAACCCAACAGCTTGGGCAAGGCCAGCATTTCCAGATGGCATACGTGGGAGTCAATGCCAGTGCACCCAGGTTCATGAACTCATGCTAAAGTAGTGTTAATAATGTCAGTGCCAAAACCAGACCAGAGGACCTTCCAACAAACAATGTCAGTGTCAAAACCGGACCACAGGGCTCTCCAAAAACCCTAAACAACCCAACAGAGGGGATAAAGAGCTAGTAAAAGGCAGATAAGGCTTCTATCTCACTGCTATCAGAGGGGTAGCCGAGTTAGTCTGTATCTTCAAAAACAAGAAGTCCTCTGTCACCTTATAGACTAACAGATATTTTGGAGGATAAGCTTTTTGTGGGCAATGACCCGCTTTGTCAGATGCATGAGTGGAAGTCCAGAGAAGGGTCTAAATGTATAAGCTCAGGAAAAGGAGAGAGTCCCAGTCAAGTGGAGTGCCAGAGTTCACAAGGTCAATTCAACAATGGAGGGTGTGTCCCATTACAGCAGCTAATGTAGAGGTATGAACATCAAGAGAAGAGACGTTGCTTTTGTAATTGGCCAGACACTCCCTGTCTCTGTTCAGTCCTCAGTTGATGGTGTCAGATTTGCAAATGAATTGCAGCTCTGCAGTTTCTCTTTGGAGTCTGTTTTTGAAGGGTTTTTGTTGCAGGATGGCACATGATGGCATATATTATGTTATTAGATGTGCAAGTGAATGAGCCCCTGATGGTGTGGTTGATGTGGTTAGGTCCTGTGATGATGATGCTGGTGCAGGCGAGCTCCTCTGTGGGGTGGCAGATCCCACTGCCAGCGAACCCCACAATGGGTTGGCTGCCTCATTCCCTGGTGCCCTACATTTCTGGGACCCCTTCAAAGGGTGCCTGTCTTGTTCCCCAGCTTCCTATGCCTCAGGGAGGCAGCTCATGCTTCATTCCTTGCCTTCCCCCTTCCTCTCTCCCCCTTCTGGGAAGCTTTGAAACACATCCACACCAGAGGGTTCAGGGCTCTGGAGCCCCCATCCTCTACTCCCCTTTATCCTTGATTCCTCCCCATTGGAGGCTACAGAGCCCCCATCCCTGGTGCCTCACCCTGGAGCAGCAGCTCCCATCTCTAAGGAGCCCTGGCATGGGACAGCAGCTCCACCCCCTTCCCCACAGGTCGGTGTCCTGTATTTGCCATAGGGCAATGTGGTCGCCCTACCATTCATGAAATAATGTTTTAATGTTGAACTTCAACCTAGATTATCACTTCTCTGCCAATGGCACCCCAATCCTTTTCAAAAGTGTTGGGCTGGCCATTCTCAAGAATGAAGACTTCTGACTACACTATAAGGTCCTACAAAGTGCTTCAAAGGCAAAAATCCACACTGAAAAAGTTCCTTTTCTGCCTCTTCTTGCTCACTCCACTTAATTTCAACCTTCGCTTTGCTGTCAAGGCCAGGCCCACAGTAACTCAATCTTGAGCACGAACTTTTACATTGGGAAAAGAGAGTGACTCTCAAACCATCTGCTGAGTGTGGACATCATTAATCTTTACCTGGACAGTCATGCTCTGAATCTCTTGCACTCTCAGCTGCTGCAATTCCCTCTTTTACAATGCAGGCTGTAGTGAAGCCAATTCATACTTTTGGATATAGAATCAGAATCATCAAAGAAAGGGACCTTGAGAGGGCATCTAGTTCAGTCCCCTGCAGTCATGGCAGGACTAAGTATTATCTGGACAACACCAGACAGGTGTTAGTCTAATCTGCTCTTCAAAATCTCCAATGATGGTGTTTCCATAACCTCTCTAGGCAATTTATTCCAGTGCTTAACCACCTATTTTACTGCAATTTGAGCCAAGTGCTTCTTGTCCAATCCTCAGTCATTAAGAATAATTTTTCTACTTTTCTCCCTGTAACAAACTTGTATCATCTGCAAACTTTTTATAAGTGTACACTCTATGCATTATTTAAAATCACTGGTGAAGAAGTTGAATAAAACCAAACCTAGAACTGATCCCTGCAAGACCCCACTCGTTATGCTAGAAGTGGGCAATAATTTTTGATGGGGGCACCACCTCAAGATTTTGGAAAGTGGTTGAGGGCCACACTTTTCTATAGAGGAGGTGTGGGGTCTGGGATGGAGATTTTGCACAGAAGGGAGCTTGGGGTAGGAGAGGGAATTTCTAAAATCAGCAGGGAGGTAAGATAACCCAGCCCCAGGGTCACCGCAGCCCCAGGGTCACCCCATCCTCCACCCCCCCATACTGTACCCTAACCCCACTCCCACCCTTGTACTCCCCTACCCCAATGCCCTGACCTGAGCCCCTCATAATCCCTGATCCTTTGCTCTGGGTCCCTCATGTGCCCCAACCCTTACTCCTGAACCACTGACATCCACAGCCCCCTGCCCGAACTTCTGCACCCCTACACACTCCAATCCTGTACCCTGAGTCCCTCACGTACCCCCATATCCCCAGCCCACTGCCCTGAACCTCCCACAGTCGATCCCATAATTTTTGGAGTATTTCTAAGTGGCTCATAGGTTTGTTAGCATCGTAAAACAGAGCTCTGTGTGGCTAATATACATTTAGGTGTGACCACTAGCTTGAGTCGTTAGAAAGGCTGATAATACAGGCACTCCAAGAGTACCATTCACTTTCTTTGATTTCCTGTTAAATAAAAATAGGAAGTATTGCTCCTGGTTAATTATCCTTTATTTTAATATATTTTCTGCCACATCTATGGACTGTTTACAATATATATTTATATGTAGGGGTTTTGTTCATACAGGTACACACTCTCAGTATTGGTGTTGCACATAAGAAATTTCAACCCTTCCAAGAGAAAATGCAGCCTGTCCAAGGATGGAAAAATCTTACAGGGAACACTGATCCCCTGCCCTGCATGCTTTCAGGAGACCCTGGTGCACATGCACAGCTGGGGCAGCTAGGAGAGCCCCAGGTGTACAGCAGCAGGACAGGGTAGGCAGGAGGATGGGAGAGAGAGCAGCAGGGATTGTGGGGAACTGGGGCAGGGTTAGGCTGGCTGGAGGATGTGCGGGCAGAGGGGCAGGGTCAGCTGAAGAGCCAGGGTGTGGGGAGAGGGGCAGGGGATGGTGGTCCATACCTAAAAACCCACACCCACATCCACACCCACCCACCCACACACACTCCTCATTAGTCATTGCCAGAGCAGCATAATGGTTTTTCATTACCATAGCAGGTAGGTTGGGAGTAAAGGTGCTTTACTGTCTGCTGCCAAAAGCAACCAGCACCCTATGTTGTTTCTATGACAGATCTTTAGCCTCCTCCTGCAGTGGTGAGACACAAATTCTCTGTAGCTTCAACCCTGGAGTATTCTCCATATAAATACTCTCGAGGAATTCCTTGTGCGCTCAGATATCCCATAGCCTAGGCACCTCCTCTTGTACGACTCCCACCTGCTTCCTGAGAGATTCCACCAGCAGGCCCCTTTCACAGTAGATGATCCCTACAGCCTGGTTTTCTGAGAGAGTGGGAAATGCGGGCCAGTCTCTGCAGATCCACACCAGGATCTGGGTAGAGGTATATATGGTTAGGTTTTCTGTCTGGATAGAGGTGCAGGAGGAGGAGTCAGGAGCAGCACTGGCACAGGCCTTCCTAACCAAAGCAATTATTTTACATCTCCTTCCTGCAAATTCCCTCTCAACCTCCCATTTATGGGAGTTTCATCACTCCTCAAGGCCATCCTGGATCCTGTGCTCAGCTAGCTGCCATAGTTTTTGTGCAGCACCTACAGTTCGGGTTCCACTGGACAGCAACAGGATCTTCCCTCCTCAACCCCTGCTCAGGTGGGGCTACCTCCTTCCTGCAAGCAGGCTCCTCAAGAGGATACAGTGAGCAAGAGAGTGAGGGTCAGGTGAAAAGCAAGCGATGGGAGGCCAGGCCTCTGGGAAGGAGAGGCAGATCAGTGGCAGGGCCTTGAGAGGTGAGGCAAAGTGATATGGGGCCTTGACAGACCAGGCAGAGGAGGGATAGAAAGGTGGTAACTAACAGAGCCGCCTGTCTCTTCATGGCACTTATGCCGTGTGGCAAGTGCCACCAACTCTAGTGCCTAGTACTGATACCCCCCAACTGTAGCACCTAGACATATGGGTGGTGGGGGAGAGGTTTGGAGATTCTCTCCACCCAGCACCCTTCAAAGCCACTCATGACCCCCCAGAGAAGAGCTCAGGTCCTTATGTCTCCCAGCACATCCCCTGGGTCATTTCCGACCCTTAGACCTGCCTTGGGCAGTTCCTCAGCTGACAGTGACTGGGTGTTCCCTCCACTCCCTGTAGTCAACTGGTTCTCTGAGGAACAGTCAGAGCTCCCAGGTTTGGCACTGAAATAGCAGTTTTTCCACAGGATCCAGCATCACCTGTCTAGTCTCTTTCTCTGCCAGCCCAGACTGAGATGAGCTGCTTTCTTTTTATATACGCACCCCACCAGGTGTGTGCCCACCAGTTGCATATGGTCATGGCCTCTCGGGACCACAGTAGCTAGTTAAGCCCTGCCTAACCACTGTGGGATTGGTGCACTTTGTAAGAGCTCAAAAATTCTGTTGTTGTGTAAATCTTTCATTTGCAGCAACCTCTGGAGCTAGAATGTCTTCTAGCCCATCTCCATGAAGGAGAGAGACCGCAGTACACAGCTCTGCAAGGTACTGGCTATTCTTTCTGGGACACTTTTTGTGAACTTGTAAAATCCACTGAAATACAAAATGCCGGAAACATGGAGCAGTTTTCATCCCAGTTTTGAAAAGTTTTTAAAAGGGCCCATTTCTAATTCTAGACCCATTGGAACTGTAACATGGGAGTAGACCACTGAAGAGACTTAACTGCAACAAACACAGTTGCAGTTTTGGGCAGTATTGTGTCCAAATCACCATTTCAGAAGCACACAAAATGTAATTGTGGCAAATTTTCACCAACAGTATTGAACAATTTCTCACATCTTAGTGTCTACCGAGTCTTCTATAAAGGTTGAGTTGGGCTGGCTCAGGCCATTCTACCAGGCAGTGCTTTTACTCATAGCTACATTTGTGCTTCAGAATTTAAATGCTGATATAAAAATATTGAGCCCCAGTTATTAATTATTTTAGCAGCTGCAAGTCTTAGTCATGGTTCAGGAACCCACTGTGCTAGGTGCTGTACAGATACATATGAAGAAATGAGATGTAAGCAGATGCAGGAGATTGTCCTAGTCTGATAACCTGAAAACTCTGAAAGGAGCGAAAACTTCCTTTATTCATGGCAGGAGGGGTTTGCTTTGAAACCCATTGATAACAGGTAGCAGCAGAGACAGGTGCTAGCAGTGAGTTACCCATTAGCCTACTATAGCAGTAGCACTATTTCAATGGTTAGCTATTTTAAATACATTGAGCTGCTGTTGAATGAGACAATCATTCTAGAACATTTGCACAAACGACTGACATTTTATCACTATGAATGCGCAAAGCTTGGGAGAGTATTTTTCCAATCTTATCCACGCTTTGAAAGAAAGGAAGAGGAAGAGGAAAATATTACAGTAAACTGGCAGGATTTGCATCTATCAGCCAAAGAAGGTGGATAATGTTTTTATAGTGTCACTTAAGGAGTTCTTAAAGACTGGTTCCTTAAGGTCTGACAGAAAATGTCCCTGCTCTACATAATCTACAATCTAAATTGAGTGTGCTGTATACACTTGTTTAAAATGATCCACACTGAGGAAGTGACAACCAGAGAAGAAGTGAAGGGAATGGAAACACTTCTCAAATTTCAGACCATTTTTTCCACTGTGTATTTGCTTGGGAGCTTTTTTCTGTGAAGGAGATGGGAAGAGGAAGTTAATTTGCTGCTCACTATGCTCAGACAAGAGAGAGGCAGTGGATGGAGGCCAAGCAGAGACTAGCAATGGCAAGAAAGCTGATTGAAGTCTATTTGAGGAGGGAATCTGAGAAAGCAAGACAGCAGTTTGGTGCATAGGGAGAGGAAATATTCTCCACAAAGAAGTTTGGCTCAGAGTTGTAAATGGGTCCAGACAAAGAGATCATAAAGGAGAAAAGACCAGGCTAACAGGAGGAAGGAACGAGAGTGGGGATGGAGGCATGGTCGTTACTATTAAGTCCTTGTATTGCTGGAGCACCTTGTTGCGCCAGTCATGAACACAGAACTAAAGGACGGTCCTGCCCTAAAGAGCTTACAAGCCAAGTATTTAAGGCAGGACCCAGAGTTACAGGAATAAGAATTGTTGGATCATTGGGGCTATGTCTACACTTACTCAAAACTTCGAAATGACCATGCCAATGGCCAAATCGAAGAATACTAATGAGGTGTTGAAATGCATATTCAGTGTCTCATTAACATACTGCCTGCCGCGGCACTTCAAAAGTGCTGTGGTTCGCCTACATAGGGGTCCTTTTCGAAAGTACCCCCATGTATATGAGCCAGGGGTGAGCAAATCATGGCACTGTCAAAGTGCTATGGCCAGCAGCATGTTAATGAGGCACTGAATATGCATTTCAGCACTTCATTAGTATTCTTCAATTTGGCCATTAGCATGGTCATCTCAAAGTTTTGAGTAAGTGTAGACATGGCCTGGGAGAAGATGATTGTAGCTGCAGCATTTGAGGAAGGCTTTTAAAAGGCTTCAAGTTTCGAAGATATCGAATGCATGAGATGGCATTGTCCAAATGCTAATCACTGAAATTTATCTCAGTACGTGCAGTGATCACAATGTTCACCTGGTTTTCAGCCTCTAGGAGATCCCACGTTCCAGTTAGGCTAATATAAGCTGCCCATTTTCTTCAAACAGCAGCAGAGGTAGGTGATAGCAGTGAGTTACCCATTAGTCTACTGTAGTGGTAGCAATAAGGAGTGTGGGTTTCACTTACCTGCCCTATTTGCTGGTTTCATTTAAATATTTGAAGTGTTCAAATATTCAAGCCACAGACTGTTTATATTTCACTTCTCCAAAAGCAACCGAAGTTTGAAAAGAGTTACCATGGAAACAGTGGACTAAGGCGGCAGCTAAATATGACAGGAAATCACCCAATATTAAACACACGGATGTTTTGGAGTAACTTGAAATGAAAACCAAATCATACTATTTGTGCCACAGCACACAATCTATTTATCCTTATTACCTCATTACAAGAAACAACGCGAGGCCTCCTCTTCCTTCCTGTGTGATGGAGTAAAAGTATGTCCCCTATGCAGGGTCATCCTTATTAAAGTTGTAGCCTACAAAAGAGCTATTATTTGTGGATAAATGGCAGGTGTGGGAGGGCCAAGTTCAGATAGTCAGTCTACACTGTTGCTGGCTTTTGGGCCATCAATTCTTAGCAGATGTTTTTGTGACTGACTTTAAAGTTGATGAAAGGGAAATATACTTACCTATTGCATATACACATCTATCACTACTATTCCTGAGCAACGATACTGGGACTGGAAACATGGGACTGAGACTTACAAAGCCTTGAGTTGTAATACTTTCGCTGACATGTTGTGTTGTCTTGGTCAAGTCTTTGCCTCAGTTTTGCCAAACCTTACACCTTCTCTCCCCTCCACCAATCTGTAAAATGGGGATAATTACATCCCAGAGGGCTGACATCAAGTTAATGCTTATTTGGGGCTTTGAACACTCAAGACTCAGTTTTGATTTAATTTTCAGAATTAATCCAATTTAGCTCAGTGGAGTCACACTAGGATACACAAATGCAGAAGCAGGAATGTAACATATTTCTAAGGGCCATATCCTGTAATTCTCAAGCAAGCCAAGCTCCCATTGGCATTGTTTTGCACACCTGGGCATTGATTTATTGCAGTGCATGACATATATCAAAGTTTCAGCAAGTTGGGGCAAAAAGAAGATTTGCACGTAGAAGTGAAAATGCAACTGCCTCTTCCAATTATACAAATGAGCACACAGAGCCATGCTGTTCAATGTGATACTGATCATCCTTGCAGGTAACTGTGAAAGCCTTCCTTTGTCAATCGGTCACCACATACCCTGAAATTCCATAAGCACTGTTTTCAAGTATGGGAAGGAACAAGGGCGTTATTTCTGGTGAGCCGGGGGACAAAGGCCATGCATACCAGGATGCTACTTGCTCTTCTTCCCATTCCCCTGACTATCAGTGACCAAGGGGAAAATACACAGATTGCATGACTTACTCCTCTGCCCCTCCCCTCACGGACCAGCAGAAGCATGCACACAAGCCACGTACTTCTCCCTTGCTCCCTGATAGTCAGAAGAATGTGAAAATGAGCAAGCAGCATCCTGCTATGCATGTCTGCTGCCCCACTGCCCTCTCAAAGCTGCACTCCTGGGAAGGAATAACCTGCTACAGCCAGTGCTCACATCACAGCAGGATTTCTACTATCTTCTACAGAAAATACACAAGGTGTAGCTTTGCTGAATGTTATTTTCTCTATTATGAAGACAAGGAAAAATAATTCAGCTTGTTAACAGCAGGGATTATTAAAATTAAGGTATAATTAAGCAGGCTAAAATAGAATATGAAAAGCAACTAGCAAGAGACCCAAAAACTAAGAGCAATTTTTTAAATTACATCAGAAGCAGGAAACCTGTCCAACAAACCATGGGGCTATTGGACAATCAAGTTGTAAAGGAGCACTCACTCACAGACAGCAAGGCTGTTGTGGATAAGCAAAGTGAATCCTTTGCCTCACTCTCCACTGCAGAGGATGTGAGGGAGATCCTCGCATCTGAGCTGTTCTTTTAGGTGACAAATCTGCGGAACTGTCCCCGGCTGATGTATCAGTAGAGGATGCTTTGGAACAAATTGATAAATTAAACTGGAATATGTCACCAGGACCAGATGGTGCTCATGCAAGAGTCCTGAAGGAACTCAGATATAAAATTGCAGAACTATTAACTGTGGGATATAACCGATCACTTAATCAGCTTGTGTACCAGATGACTAGCTGAACAGCAATCAGCATAATTTTTTTTAAAAACTCCAGGGCAATGTTTCCTCTAATATTTTATGTGCAACCGTATGGAGAGGATGTATGACACATCACCTTCATATTGGTGCACATAACAAAATTAATTCTGCACATTGATGCAGGGGATTGGTTTGGAATCTGGGAGGGAGCTCAGAGTGAGGGGGTGAGGGCTCTGGTTGGGGGTGCAGACTCAGATGGGGCTGGAGAGGAGGCATTTGTGGTGCAGGAGGGGACCCCAGGCTAGGGCCATGTAGTTCGAAGTGTGGGACCAGGCTCAGAATAGGAAGTTGGGGTAGAGGTGTAGGGACTGGGCGGGCATTGCAGTGCAGACGGCTCAGGATTGGGGTGTTGAGTCTAGGAAGGAAATGGGCGTTGGAAGGGACTGCAGGCTGGGGAAGGGTATTGTGGTGCAGGGTGCATCCATGAGAGGGCTTTCATTTGGTGGGAGGAGAACAGGTGGAACTAGAGGAGAGACACATTCCTCTGGCCCCAGCAGGGAATGTCAGTGGATGGAGGAAAGGGGCCTTTCCCCCAGCCATTTTAATTATGTGTGCAGCAGCCCTGAGCTCCTGTGTAGGGCTTATTAGGCAGCTGTGTCACCATCCAGATTACAGGGAGTCTCGCTCTAGAGGTGATCCTGGCAATTGCAAGCCAGTAAACCTAATTTCAGTGCCAGGCAAATAGGTAAAAACTATCCCAACAGAACTATCAGACGCAGATGAACACAATATAGTGGAAAAGAGTCAACAGCATGAAAGACATCTTCACCAACCTATTAGCCTTTTTGAGGAGAATCAACTAGCATGGAGGTGTAGCCTGATATATTAAAAATATACATAGTTGGACTGAGGTGGAGATGGACATAGGAAACAGATGTGTTGAGAGCTAAAAGGGGTAAAAAACAAAGGTGATGTCCTGCTAGGAGTCTACTACAGGCCACCTACTCAGGTGGAAGAGGCTTTTTTTAAACAACTAACAAAATCATCCACGGCCCAGGATTTGATGGTGATGGGCTACTTCAATTATCCAGATATATGTTGGGAAACTAACACAGCAACACACAGACTATCCAATAAGTTCTTGGACTGCATTGGAGACAACTTTTTATTTCAGAAGGCTGAAAAACCTACCAGGGGGAAGCTGTCCTAGATGTGATTTTTAACAAATAGGGAGGAACTGAATGACAATCTGAAAGTGGAAGGCAGCTGGGGTGAAAGTGATCATGAAATCAGAATTCACAATTTTAAGGAAGGATAGAAGGGAGAACAGCAAAATAGAGACAATAGGATTTCAGGAAGGCAGATTTTTGGTAAACCCAGAGAGCTGGTAGGTAGGGTCCCATAGGAAGCAAGACTAAGGGGAAAAACAATGGAGGAGAGTTGGCAGTTTTTCAAAGGGACATTGTTAAGGCCACAAAAGCAAGCTATTCCGCTGCTTAGGAAAGCTAGAAAATATGGCAAAAGACCACTTTGGCTTAAGCAGGAGATCTTGCATGATCTCAAAATAAAAAAGGAATCATGTAAAAAATGGAAACTAGGACAAATTACAAAGGATGAACACAGGCAAACAACACAGGAATGCAGGAGCAAGATTAGAAAGGCAAAGGCTCAAATTAGCTATGGGCATAAAGGGAAACAAAAAGACTTTTTATAAATACATTAAAAGCAGGAGGAAGACCAAGGATACGGTAGGCCCATTGCTCGGTGAGGAGGGAGAAACAGTAATGGGAAACTTGGAAATGCTTAATGACTCCTTTGTTTTGGTCTTCACTGAGAAGTCTGAAGAAGGAATGCCTAACATAGTGAATGCTAGTGGGAAAGGGGTTGATTTAGGAGATAAAGGCTGTGTCTACACGTGCACGCTACTTCGAAGTAGCGGTGCCAACTTCAAAATAGCGCCCGTCACGGCTACACGTGTTGGGCGCTATTTCGAAGTTGAAATCAACGTTAGGTGGCGAGATGTCGAAGTCGCTAACCCCATGAGGGGATGGGAATAGCGCCCTACTTCGAAGTTGAACGTCAAAGTAGGGCACGTGTAGACGATCCGCATCCTGCAACATCGAAATAGCGGGGTCCGCCATGGCAGCCATCAGCTGAGGGGTTGAGAGACGCTCTCTCTCCAGCCCCTGCGGGGCTCTATGGTCATCGTGTGCAGCAGCCCTTAGCCCAGGGCTTCTGGCTGCTGCTGCGGCAGCTGGGGATCCATGCTGCATGCACAGGGTCTGCAACCAGTTGTCGGCTCTGTGGATCTTGTGTTGTTTAGTGCAACTGTGTCTGGGAGGGGCCCTTTAAGGGAGCAGCTTGCTGTTGAGTCCACCCTGTGACCCTGTCTGCAGCTATTCCTGGCACCCTTATTTCAATGTGTGCTACTTTGGCGTGTAGACGTTCCCTCACAGCGCCCATTTCGATGTGGTGCTGCCCAACGTCGAAGTTGAACGTCGATGTTGCCAGCCCTGGAGGACGTGTAGACGTTATTCATCGAAATAGTCGCTACATCGAAATAAGCTATTTCGATGTAGCGTGCACATGTAGACATAGCCAAAATGAAAAAAACAAGATAAAAGTCACTTAGAAAAGTGAGATGTCTGCAAGTCACCAAGTCCTGATGAAATGTATCCTAGAATACTCAAGGAGCTGATGGAGGAGGTATCTGAGCCATTAGCTATCATCTTTGGAAAATCATGGGAGACGGGAGATATTCAAGACTAGAAAGAGGCAAATATAGTGCCCATCTATAAGAAGGGGAATAAGAACAACACAGGAAACTGCAGGCCAGTCAGTTTAACTTCTGTGCCAGGAAAGACAATGGAACAAATAATTAAGGAAATCTTCAAACACTTGGAAGGTGGTAAGCTGATAGGGAACAGCCAGCATGGATTTGCAAAGAACAAATCATGTCAAACCAATCTGATAGCTTTCTCTGACAGGATTACGAGCCTTGTGGATAAGGGAGAAGCAGTGGATGTGGTATACCTAGATTTTGTAAGGCATTTGATGTGGTCTCACATGATATTCTTATCAATAAACTAGGCAAATACAACTTAGATGGGGCTACTATAAGGTGGGTGCAAAACTGTCTGGATAACCATACTCAGAGTAGTTATTAATGGTTCTCAATCCTGCTGGAAAAGTATAACAAGTGGGATTCTGCAGGGGTCTGTATTGGGTCCAGTTCTGTTCAATATCTTCATCAAGGATTTAGATATTGGCATAGAAATTGTGCTTAAGTCTGCAGATGATACCAAGCTGGGAGGGGTTGCACCTGCTTTGAAGGGTAGAGTCAAAATTCAAAATGATCGGGACAAATTGGAGAAATGGTCTGAAGTAAACAGGATGAACTTTAATAAAGACAAATGCAAAGTGGTCCACTTAGGAAGGAACAATCAGTTACACACATACAGAATGGGAACCGACTGTCTAGGAAGGAGTGTGGCAGAAAGGGATCTAGGGGTTATAGGGGACCACAAGTTAAATATGAGTCAACAGTGTGATGCTGTTGCAAAAAAAAGCAAACATGATTCTGGGATGCATTAACAGGTGTGTTGTGAACAAGATATGAGAAGTCATTCTTATACTCAACTCTGCACTGGTTAGGCCTCAGTTGGAGTATTGTGTCCAGTTCTGGGCACTGCATTTCAAGAAAGATGTGGAGATATTGGAAAGAGTCCAGAAAAGAGCAACAAGAATGATCAAAGGTCTAGAGAACATGACCTATGAAGAAAGGCTGAAAGAATTGGGCTTGTTTAGTTTGGAAAAAAGATTGGGGCGAGGGCATGATAGTAGTTTTCAGGTATCTAAAGGCTGTCATAAGGAGAAGGGAGAAAACTTGTTCTTCTTGGCTGCTGAGGATAGAGCAAGAAGCAATGGGCTTAAACTGCAGCAAGGGAAGTTTAGGTTGGACATTAGGAAAAAGTTCCTAACTATCAGGGTGGTCAAACAGTGGAATAAATTGCCAAGGAAGGCTGTGGAATCTCCATCTCTGGAGCTATTTAAGAACAAGTTAGATAAATGTCTATTGGGGATGGTCTAAACAGTACTTGGGCCTGCATGAGGGCAGGAGGCTGGACTTGATGACCTCACAAGGTCCCTTCCAGTCCTAGCATTCTATGATTCATGTGGACAAGGGTGAGCCAGTTAATATTGTACTTGAATTTCCAGAAATCATTTTACAAGAGTCCCAAACCAACAGCAAAGTAAGCAAAGTTAAGAGGGAAGGTCCTCTCCTGATTCAGTATTTGGTTAAAAGATAGCAACCAAAAGGTAGGAATAAATGGTCTTTTTTCCCCACACCGGAGAGAAGTAAATAGTGAGATCCCATGAGTATCTGCACTGGGTCCTGTGTTGTTCAATATATTCATAAACAAGCTGGAAAAGGGGGTGAACAGTGAGGTGTCAAAATTTGCAGATGATACAGAATTACAGAAAATAGTTAAGTTCAAAGCTAGTCTCAGAGTGGTAGCTATGTTAGTATTTGTTTTGCGAAGCTCAAAGCTGACTGAGAAGAAGTACAAATGGATCTCACAAAACTTGGTGACTGGGCAACAGTGACCTGTGACATTCAATGCTGGTAAGTGCACAGTGATATACATTGCAAAACAATCCCAACGATACATACAAAGTGGAGTCCAAATTAGCTAGTGCCACTCAAGAAAGAGAGCTTAGAATCATTGTTGCTTGTCCTCTGAAAGCATCCATGCAATGTACAGCAGCACTCAAAAAAAGAGAACAATGCCAGAAATCATTAGAAAGGGAACAGATAATAAGATAGAAGATATCATAATGTCACTATATAAATCCATGGTACACCCACACCTTGAATGGTGAGCGCAGTTCTGGCCATCCATCACAGAAAGGATATATTAGGGTTGGAAAAGTACAGAGCAAGGCAACAAAAGTGATTAGGGATATGAAACAGACTCCATAAGAGAGACATGAAAAAGAATGGGACTGTTCAGTTCACGAAAGAGGCACTTAAGGCTATATCTACACTAGGCAAAGTAAGTTGACTCTGGATACACAATTCTAGCTCTGGCAATTGCATAGCTGAGCTGCAGGTATATTGATTTTAGCTATCTCGTTTATCTATCCTGGGGAAGGTCAATGGGAGAGTTTTTCCCATTGACCCCCCTTATTATTCACATCTCACGAGGAGTACGGTGTTGACTGCAGCCCCTCAGAGGTTAATTTTGTGCATCCATACGAGACATGTGAAATCAAACCTTGGAAGATTGACCCTGAGCGGGTCAATCAATCTGGGACAGTGCAGATGTAGCCTAAGGGGTCATAGGATACAGGTCTATAAAATCCTGACTGGTGTGAAAAAACTGAATCGGGAAGAGAGTTATCTGCCTCTTTCCACCACACAAGAAATATAATGGGCATCAGGTTTAAAACAAAACATAAGGCCATAGTTCTTCACACAATGCACACTCAACCTGGGAAGTCTTTCTAGGGAATGATCTGACAAATAACTAGATTCAAAAAAGGAGTTAGATGAACTCGTGTAGGGTGGGACCATCAATAGCTATTAGCTAAGATGGTGGGGAGATCCAAATCCATGCTCTGGATGTCCCCATACCACTTTACTGCCAGAAGCTGAGTGAGATGACAATGGATGGATCACTCAAGAAGTACCCTTTTCTGTTTATTCCTCTGGAGCATCTGACACCAGCCACTGTCAGAAGACAGGACATTGGGCTAGATGGACCCAGCATGGTCATTCTTATGATTACTGCTTAGAGCCAAGCATGGGGACAGGACAAAAAGCATCCCCACACTGCTGATATATCCACTTTACAGATGGGCAAGCTGAACACAGAAAAGCTTAATCAATATGTTGCACAAATACGATAATGAACACACTAACAGATCACTGAACCCCTTCTCATGTCTGATTTGTCTTGTGGTACCCTCATTCTTCACCTCACTTGAAGACTACTTGCTTACAAAAATCAGACATAAAAATACAAAAGTGCTAAAGCATACCTTTACTGAAAAGCCACTTCCTTTTTCATTCTCACCATATATGGTAATTATAAAATAAATATTGTACTTACATTTTCGTGTAATACTTGAGCCTCTTTTTCACTTACAAAATTTGTCATTCAGCAGTTGGATAGCACCAGAGGACTGATTTTTTTAATCTCATTCCCATCCTGCCCTGCCCATCCATTTCCATCTGCTCCCACATCGTTTGTTGAATTTTTATGCCTTCCGTCCTATTATGGCATTGGGTCCTCTGGAAAAACACAAGGTCCCATTTCCACTGCAGGGTTCTAGACCCTGTGGCAAAGCTAGGCAGATATCTAAAGTAGTGTATCCCCTGGAAGATCTCTGCATATCCCCATGTGTACATGTATCCCTGGCTGAGAATCACTTGTGACACCACCTTGTCCTTGTGGATCCCTGCGCTGCATGGTGGTTTAAAAGCAGCCTCAGAGGCCTGCTGTATCCCTCCCTCTGCTTCCTGTACTCGCAGGGGCTTGGTTCACAGCATCACTGGGCCAGTCTCATGTTCGATAGTCCAAAACCACAGTCTTTCGGGGAGGAGGCTCGCTACTTGCCTGCTGCCCTTCTATGGCTGGCCTGATATGTGGGGTGGTCTGGGGGGAACCTGGTCCCCTCTCACACATCCCAGGTTCCAGCCCAGGGACCCTCAGCAGCTGTGGCAGAAGGGGCTTCCCTCCCCGTGTCCTCCTAGTACCACAGTTTACCTCCCTGGGCCACTTTTGCTAGACCCCCTTGTAACACAACCCCAGTACTCTCCTCTGATAGCTGCAGCTCTTCTCCCTTGCGAGCCTTCTTTCCCCAGACCCACTCAGTCCTCTATCTCCTTCCCCTCTCCTTCCTGGGGGAAGCCTTTTTCCAAGGGTTCCACAGGCTTTGACTGGCCGCAGCTACTTAATTAACCCCAGGTGTTGGCTTACCCTAGTGTTTCAGGCTGCTCCTTCCTGGGCCTTAGTTCTTGGGAAACATGAAAGGACACACCCAGCTGCCTATTTATCTCCCCTCTCAGGGAGCTGTACCTGGCTGTGGGCCTGGGTCTATCACGCACTTCTAAGGCTTACAGAGCTCTGCTCCAGGGCTCGTTAGATGATGTCATGTATGGACTGAACTCACCAGTGCATGGCTGGGACTTTATCACAAAATATGTAATCCTGTTTGAGAGGTTGTGTGATGGGGTGTTCAACCCACACAAGGTCTGAAGGCATTAAAAAGGGTCAGATGGCCTAATTAAGAACCTTAGCTATAGCTGGAGCAAGAGCCAGGGAAAAAGGACTAATTAGGGTCCAGGTTCAGCTGGATAGGAACTAAGATTAGAAGGGGGCTGTAGTTCCTCTCGGCTACGTCTACACGTGCAGCCAACATCGAAATAGTTTATTTCGATGTTGCGACATCGAAATAGTCTATTTCGATGAATAACGTCTACACGTCCTCCAGGGCCGGCAACGTCGATGTTCAACTTCGACGTTGCTCAGCCCAACATCGAAATAGGCGCAGCGAGGGAACGTCTACACGTCAAAGTAGCACACATCGAAATAGGGATGCCAGGCACAGCTGCAGACAGGGTCACAGGGCGGACTCAACAGCAAGCCGCTCCCTTAAAGGGCCCCTCCCAGACACAGTTGCACTAAACAACACAAGATCCACAGAGCTGACAACTGGTTGCAGACCCTGTGCCTGCAGCATAGATCCCCAGCTGCCGCAGAAGCAGCCAGAAGCCCTGGGCTAAGGGCTGCTGCCCACGGTGACCATAGAGCCCCGCAGGGGCTGGAGAGAGAGCATCTCTCAACCCCCCAGCTGATGGCCGCCATGGAGGACCCGGCAATTTCGACGTTGCGGGACGCGGATCGTCTACACGGTCCCTACTTCGACGTTGAACGTCGAAGTAGGGCGCTATTCCTATCTCCTCATGAGGTTAGCAACTTCGACGTCTCGCCGCCTAACGTCGAAGTTAACTTCGAAATAGCACCCGACGCGTGTAGACGCGACGGGCGCTATTTCGAAGTTGGTGCCGCTACTTCGAAGTAGCGTGCACGTGTAGACGCAGCTCTCAAGGCCAGGGATGGAAAGGTAGGAAATAGCACAGTGATACAGCGGTAAGGTATGGGACTATACAGACCTTGGCTGCTGGTCATGGCTGTTGATAGGATACTGCACTACACAGAACTGGCTCTGATCCAGTCTGGCAGTTCCCCTATTTCCTTTCTGTTTGCAATAGTTGCTGAGTTCTTGGCCCCTTCAAGGTCAATACAAATGCAAGTTTTTCCATCTCTAGCATTGTGGAACATTTTTATTTATGGGACAATGCTGATAGAAGGGCAACAGTAAGTCAAATGATTTCTATACTATTGCTAGCATTTGTTTTATAAGGCCACATGATCTCACTAGAGTTTCCTGCTGATTTTCAGTTCTGCTTCTCACTTTCCCTCCCATGCTTGAAGACAGACAAAATCAGATAAGCTGGAGAAAAGGTGCATTCACTGCCTTGCCCTCATTTTCATAGGGTTTATTCATGAAAATATGCTCCCTTCAGCAGGGACTTGCACAGCAGAGCAATTTAGTTCCCCAAGCCTCCAAAAAGCTGTTGGCAGGAGACCTGCACAGAACACTGCTCCCCGACACTGCAGGGCTAGCTATTAGACTCACAGTGGCTTAGGGCAGAGACTAAGGAGTGGGCCCCCAGGAAGGGACATGTGACACTCTGTGGGGGTGGAGTCAGCACTGGATGCAGTGGTGTTGACACTGACCCATAGGCTGGGTGACCCATTGTGGTGAGACAGGGGATGGAGGGGACACTTCTTCCCTGCCTCCCATGGCTCAAACTGAAGCCTAGCCCTGATACCCTGAGCTGAAGCATGTATTCTTAGCTTTGGAGGGACGCTTTTGGCACAGGGCCTCAGGCAATAGTGCTGCTTGCCACCCACTACTGCCGACCCTGCCCCAGGCAAGCGCCATGCAGCCAAAGTTCAGTGAGAGTTTTGGGATGGAGCCAGAGAGCAGCTACTCTATCTAGCACACTCTTCCCTAGACCCTCCAGGTTTCCTGCTGGAAACCTATCTGGAATTCAATATGGCCAAAATAGCTATAACTTCTGCTTTCCCCCTGTGCCTTCTCAAAGGGGAGGGTTCTGTGTACCCAGACAGGACCTACCTGGGCATTTTGCTGCCCGTGGTCTAAAGTGTCCCTCCTTCTCACTCCCACCTACTCCAAATGAACAGGCCAAGAGAAATGGTGGACCTGAGCAGCCAAGAAATACAGCACCCTGAATGATCATTTGGTGCCTCAGGAAGTTGGGACCAAGCTCAACTGCCTTGATTGGCTCTACTCCTAAGACCACTCAGGATGCAGGGATGGAGTGGGGCTTCCAGAAGAATGACAACAGGAGATGAGGGAGAAGGCTGGGGGGGGTGATTTTTATTTTAAAACCACAGAGACCTCTGTTGATGAGAAAGACGAGCTTCCACAGAACACTTCCCCAGGTCTGGGGAAAGTATTGTGTCACAGCTAAATGCAAGGTGGAATAGACTCTTAAGCACAAGGAGATATGTTACAAGAGATCACTTAACATTAAATGAGCAGTTAACACCCCCTGCAGTCACAGGACGGAGCAGGACTAGTAAGTTACCGAAGAGCCATAAATCTAGTGTTTCCACTGAATCCATGATGTGCAGTGTCTAGGACAGATATGAATTTAAGCACCTGGGATCATCTTTGGAAGGTGTGGTGCAGCTTTCCTTTGTGGAGAAGTTCCTAGAGGTTAGTTATGGGGTACTCATGGGTGATCAGGTGTTTTTATCTTATTTCTGTACAAGTCCATGTGGATGTATAGTGACTGTCTCATTTCATCCACATAACAGTAGTTGGTGAATTTAGCAAACTGGGTGAGGTACACTAAGGGTATGTCTACAATTACGGGGGGAATCAACCCTGAATGGGCCAATCTCCTAGAGTTTGACTTCACAGATCTGGTAATGACATGCAAAATCAATCTCTCTGGGGTGTGCAGTCATGCCCCTGTACTCCTGCTCTCATGGGGAATAAGGGAAATGGACAGGAGAAACACTCCCATCAACGTTCCTCAGCAAGGACAGACCTTACAGTCGACTGCAGATACGTCAAGTCTATGTATACAATTGCCATAGTTAGAATTGCGTATCTGCAGTCGACTGTAAGGTCTAGTGTAGACCAAGCCTGAGTGTTGTAACAGGTATTGATTCCACAGGAGAAGAGAGGCATCAAGGGGTGGAGAGGGCAGGAACTCCATGCCTGGAGGGTCAGAGATGCTGCTGACCCCAGAGTTCTTTGGGATTTACAGCTTCATTCTGGGATTGCTCCATAAGGCTGCAAACCCCTCTTCCTGGAAGAAACGCTGCAAGTTTGACCTCCTGGAGGTTTCTTTAGACCTATTCATTTTCCAGGGAGGTTTACTATGAAGGAAAGTGGTTGGAGCCTTAGTTATCAACCATTATCCTACATGCCTAGGACACTAGAACATTTCCCTCAGTGCCCTCTGCAGCCAGGCAAATCAATTCCAATGCTAACATGCAGCACTCGCAGGAATCACACAGGAGCTACTAGTGTGGAGTCATGGTCATAAACTGTGGCCTGGGACAGGACAGTACAGTGAAATATCCTTTTCCCTAGAGACCACTTGTATTGGGGGTCTTAATTTTGCTCTCTATTCCTAGCAGCTTCATCATTCATCTGGCCACCCTCATGACTGAGCAGTAAAGAATGTTCTAATTTATATACATTAAAATGCCTCTTGTAATAGTCTCTACTGGTCCGATTCTGCAGGACTCCAATGATCAGGACTTATATCTTTTGTCTTATGATGGGCCCAATCCAGTATCCCCAAATTCAGGGTGAATTCATTGACCAAAGCTTGATTCAAGCAGGTTTAATGCTTATAACTGATAAATTGTAGGGGAAAAGTTTGACTATATTTTTCATCAGTAGTATCATTTAGTAAAAATGCTACTCCTAATATACATACCTATTATATGGGGTGGGAGGGAGGGGAACACTAATTCTGTCCTCACTTACATTAGTGTAAATCAGGGCCAGGTATACAGAATTCAATGGAAGTATGTGGTTGTGAAACCAGTATGAGTTCTACAGCTTCAAGAAATTTTATGCCAAGCAAACCTCTCTCATATTTAGACTTCCTATAGGGCCCCTTTTAGTAGGGTAGGAGCACTAGAAAGTATCCTTAAATTAGTCATAGGAAAAGGTGAAAATGGCTCATTGGTGTGGCAGGTAAGGGGGAAGCTTTCTCACTTATGAAAAGAATGCAACATCTCTCATTTAAAGTTTTTCCTAGAATGTAACTTTCCTTTGCCAGGCTGCCTTAGTGTGCTAAAACATGAGAACAGCCTGGAGGCAGATGAGTTAGTTTTTGCAGCTGTATCAGTTGCTCTGCATCTGTGAAAATGGTTTCACAGCAGAAATCTCAGTGGGAATTAAAATACTTGCCTACAGGAAATGCATAGAAGAGAATAAGAGCTGTGTGGTATATGGTACAGAATGCAGAAAGAAGTGAGACTGACCAATAAGGTGGAAATCTTCCATTGGTATTTACTGTCACACATAAATACAAAGCCATAAACAAACTCACTAACAACTGGTATTGTGAAAGTCTGAATGGCTTCCAAGATGCTTCCAACAACATAATTATTCAATTTTTGATCAACAGCAAAAGCAGTCATTTATCAACTTACAGATTCTTTAAATCATCACTGATCAGGTGATTTCTTCTAGCCAGGAGTCTCAGAAGGATGCCTTGATTTGAGATTGAAAAGATGATCAAGTAGGGCACTTACAGATCTGTTTAGGGGGGTCACTCCGTAGGTAAGAGGTGCAGAAGAAAGCCTGAAAACAACGGTGGAAGAAGATATGAGCAAAGACATCCTTGATGTGTTTATCCCTGTTTTCTAGGCTTAGTCTATGAACTTATGAGTTCTAGGGCCAGAGGAGAACATTGTGATAAACTAGTTTGACCATCTATGTAACACGGGCCTGTATGAACTAGGGCATTTTCACTAGAAAAAAACCAGCCAATCTTGATTTAAGAAATACAAGTGATGTAGGATCCACTGGAACCCTTGGTAATACGTGCCAATGGGTTTTAGTCTCTCTGTTAACAATTTACACTTTTTCACTCACTGTCTGTGAAAAAAGCATGCAGCCAATGCAGCACATTGTAAAGGACAACACAGCTCATGAATTCATCCCTGTGCTTTGCTCAAGCATTTTCAAGCCTTACAATTACAAAAGAAAATTTAAAAAGTAGTCAGCATCAAGCTGGACTTCACTGAAAAACATTTCACTATACGTTCACAGATAACAGGCCAGGATTCCACTCTCCTACAGTATAGGCAACATTATAACTAAACAGAAGATGGCACCATGATGTTTGTCTTACCCTTGTGGTAGGGTCAGGCCAGAAGACTAGATCAGAAGAGGAGAGAGGCAGCTCTAAAAAGCAGAAATGGCACAGTAGAAGCAGCAGGGATGGGGCTGTTATAAATGAATTAATCCATTAGGGCCAGCTGATCTTGCCTGAGGGTTAAAAAGCTCACACGTGCACGCACACACACACCTCCCTGAGAAGATGTAGAGTGGAAGAGGAGACTGGAGTGAGACAGAGGGAATGTCAGTGTTGCCAGAGCCAGCGGAGGAGCTCCTATAAGGAGTATTTGAGCTCCCTCTCTGCCCCCACAGCTGGAGAGGCCGGCTGGGGAAGGCTGTTTATCCAGACCAGGGACACCTGACCAGAAGCTTTTCTAGCTGAGGGACAGAAGTCCAAACCCTGGCAAGGGCAAGCAAGGCCTGTGCTGCAGTGCCTAAATGACCTGTGAGACTGGGGTCTGGGGCCTAGGAGTGGAACTGACCTTACCACACCCTGGTAACGTTCATCCCTTTTCTACCAGACCAATATTCCATATGATGAGGGATTTCCATTCCCCCAGAATTCATTTATTTTTAAATGCAGCTTTTTCCCTACTCTGCCACAATATTTGCTTCAATTGATTTGCTAAGCAAAAGTCGTTTTCCGAGATTCAAAAACCTAAAAGTAACAGAGGTGACAGAAGGGGCAGGATCATCTGGAACGAAAGGAAAGAAGCCTCTAGAGACCATATAGTTTAGATACAGAATTCCTTAATTCTGTCATAAGAACAGCCACAAAGATTCAAACCAATGGTCCATTTAGCCTGGTACCCTGTCAACTCTTCCACCCATGGCTAGTGCGAGACAGTGGTGCCGGCACCATTTTGCGGGGGGCGGTGCCAAGCTGCGTGCGTGCACGCGCGCGCACACACACACACACACACACACACCCTTTTGGACCTGTTGAGATTTAGTTGCCAACTCTCCTGGACTGGATGAAGCAGACTCCAGTGCTGTAAAAGGCTCCTAGTCTGGAAGAGTTGACAACCCTCTCTGCCCCAGGCTGGGACCACAGCTGGAGGCAACTGCAGAGCCTTGGGCCAGCTGAGCGACACCCAGGGCTGAGGGGCTGCAGAGTCCACAAGAGAGCCAGTAGGTGGCAGGACCTCAGGGCCAATGGAGCCTGCAGCTGGGCAAGAAGGTGGCAGTATCCTGGCAGGGGTCCAGATGAGCCTGTGTCTGTGCCTGTGGAGCTTGCCTCAGGGCTGGCAGGGAGGGGCAGCAGAGCATATGGCAGGGCTGGTAGGAATAAGCAGCAGAGCTTGCAGCAGGGCCACTGCAGGGGACTACGTAGCAGCCCAGTCCCAGGGCTGGGGGAGCTGGCAGCCGGGCTTGGCCCTGAGATGCAGGGAAGTCAGGTGCAAATCCGGGATGCTGGAGCACGTCCCACACCCCCACTTCTCACACCTATGAGCTGCGTCTACATGTGCACGCTACTTCGAAGTGGCGGCACCAACTTCGAAATAGCGCCCGTCGCATCTACACGCGTCGGGCGCTATTTCGAAGTTAACTTCGACGTTAGGCGGCGAGACATCGAAGTTGCTAACCTCATGAGGAGATAGGAATAGCGCCCTACTTCGACGTTCAACGTCGAAGTAGGGACCGTGTAGACGATCCGCGTCCCGCAACGTCGAAATTGCCGGGTCCTCCATGGCGGCCATCAGCTGGGGGGTTGAGAGATGCTCTCTCTCCAGCCCCTGCGGGGCTCTATGGTCACCGTGGGCAGCAGCCCTTAGCCCAGGGCTTCTGGCTGCTTCTGCGGCAGCTGGGGATCTATGCTGCAGGCACAGGGTCTGCAACCAGTTGTCAGCTCTGTGGATCTTGTGTTGTTTAGTGCAACTGTGTCTGGGAGGGGCCCTTTAAGGGAGCGGCTGGCTGTTGAGTCCGCCCTGTGACCCTGTCTGCAGCTGTGCCTGGCATCCCTATTTCGATGTGTGCTACTTTGACGTGTAGACGTTCCCTCGCTGCGCCTATTTCGATGTTGGGCTGAGCAACGTCGAAGTTGAACATCGACGTTGCTGGCCCTGGAGGACGTGTAGACGTTATTCATCGAAATAGACTATTTCGATGCTGGCTGCACGTGTAGACGTAGCCATGGTGAGATACTTCCAGCAGCACAGGGCAATTTATCAAGCAACCCAACCCATCATCCAGTCTCAGCTGCTGGTAGACAGAAGTTCAGGGACACCCAGAACATGGGGCCATGTGTAATAGCCACTGATGGGCCTCTCCTCCACGAACTTATCTTTTTTTGAACTCAGTTATAATTTTGGGTTCTAATTCTAATATATTTAAATGGCAAAATGTTGCTGAATATGTAAATGCAGTATTACTCCAATAATTGTTTAGATTACCTTCTGAAATAGACTTGACTTTTAAAACAAGAAAGAGAAACAAAGATTAAACTGGGACACTTACTGCATGAGTCTGTGTGCTAGCAGCAGCCTTGAGGGAATGCACCAAGTCCCCTGAAACTCAGCCCTCATTTATATGGTGCGCTACTAATTAACACAGCAACTGCAATGCATAAGGGAAACATCTCTCTCATCCACTGAAGCTGCTTACATAAACAAATCAGAGAGGAGAGGGTTTCTTTCTACATGCATCTCAGTTTGCTCCAGTTCCCATGCCACATGCTGTCTGCATGTTAGACAACAGAAAGATGCTGCAATAAAGGTACACAAAAAGGCTATGAAATCAAGCATCTCACGGCAAGTAACATTCATTAGTTCAGAAAATAAGTGACAGATCTTTAAGTTCCAGGGCATAAATAGCAAGTAAGCTCTCTACTTACATGGTACCCACTCTAGGAGTATGGATTGGGAAGACACAAAGCAAAACCAGGATAACATTTGTTTGCTCAGTAAACCACTATTCAAACTCCAAGCACATCACTTTTGAAATACCCAGCACCACGGCACCAAGGAATTTGAAGCCATTACATTGGGCTTATGTACTGTGCCTCCCAACTTTATGCTTTTCAGTGAGTATACATGATTATTAAACGTTTTGGAGTCATCATAGTACTGTTTGACTTTTTGCAATGTTTCATGGTATTCACATGAAATTCACTTACTCAGTATCACCTGAAATTGGCATATTTCCCCTCAGACAAGCAGTGCCAGGCTTTGTCTGCACTACACAGCTTTTAGTGACATGGCCATGTCACTAAAGTCTGGCCGCGTGAATGCTGTTTGTCGGTACTTCCACCCCCTACAAGCACGCTTTGCATTATCAACGGGTGAATGCGCCTGCTGACAAGGAGCCATTCACATTGCCACTTGCCACTGCTAAACTTTTGTCTTTCAGGGCCCGGGGATGGGGGCTGGCAGCTGTGAATGACAATTGGCAGTGTAGACAAAGCCTCAGCCCTAGCAGCAGGTGCTCAAGGCAGTTGCCCTGCGTGCCAGCTTCAAGAGATGGCAATTCAGCATTTGGAAGCAGACCCTAAACCGGGGGCGGTGGGTAATTATTTTGCTCAACCCTTTGTGGCGGATGCATAGAACATAGTTTTCATTCCAGGTGACAGAACACCTAGGGCTGGCCATGTAAACTAATACCAGATCTGCAAAAATATCACTGGTGTCAGTCTCTGTTCTCTCATTGGCCCAAACCGATGACATGAGCACGACTCCCCCTGATTAGAGGCTGGCCTGAGACTGAGCACCAGTAAGGGAGAGCACCACAACAGTTTAACATTCTGGTTTGTTTTCTTTCTCCATGCACACTGTTTCCTCCAGCACTGCCTGAGAGTACAGTTCTTATTCCCGTGAGCTCATGGGAATAAGCGGACTTCGAAGAAGGTGGCGTCCTTTCGAAAAGGAGCCCCGTCTGGACACACAGCGCGGCGGCAAGGCGCGTCAATTTCGAAGCGCCGCTGCCGCCCGCATGCTAATGAAGCGCTGAATATGCATTTCAGCGCTTCATTAGTAAACTTCGAAATGGCAATTTGCATGGCCATTTCGAAGTTTGGGGCACGTGTAGACACGGCCCTTTACTCATAATTATACCGTGGGTTCTAACAGTGGGTGTCCTTGTGGAGATCTCACACATAACAAAAAGAGAGCTAACAAAATTAAACACAAAGTCCAGACCTGCTTATACGTTGTAGAACATTACCAAAAAGCCTGTATCACATTTACAGACACATGCATAAACACTACATAGGTTTTTTTTTTAAAGGTTTGGTGTTAACACAACTTGCTTGGCAAGTAAGGTATTTTTCCCTGGGCCTGAGAAGTTGTTTTTTCATATCATAGCATCATAGTCTTGTGCAGGGCCAGACTGATTTTTCTGGGGTCCCAGGCCTCATAAATTTTGTGGAGCCAAAAATAAGGAGTTCAGTGTGGGAGGGGGCTGCCAGGGAGTGGGGTGGGGTCACAGTGTCTGAGGGGAGATAGATTTCAGGAGAGGGATGTGGGTAAGAGTGCAGGATCTTGGAGGGAGCTGTGCAAAAGCAACGGCACGAATACAAGGAAGAGGAGAGTTGTTAACACAGGAGGGGTCTGGGCCTTTTAGTGTGGGGGTTGGGCAAGGGTGGGGTACAGGAGTAAGGGTGCAGGGCCTGGAAGGGAGGGAGGGCACATGAGCAGGCTGGTGTTGTGGAGTTTGGGCAGTAGAGTACAGTAGTAGGGGTGCAGGGTCAGGAGGATGTGAGGGTGGGTGCAGGAGTGGAGGTAGGAGTGTGGGATCTTGGAGGGAGGAAGGGGTTATGGGGTTTGGGCAGGAGCAGCCTGGAGTAGGGGGTGCAGGCTCAGGGAGGGAGGAAAGGAGGGAAGAAGGGAAAGTTCAGGCATGAGCTGGAGGTGTGGGGTTTTGGCAGGATAACTGGCTTAGTTAATGCTGTCTAGGTATTTCTCCTTTTTCTCTATTTTCTCTATTTCTAGCAAGTTGAGGACCTCAGATTTGTATTTAGCTGCTGTATTTTCATGGGGCAAGATTACTTGGCATAAGAAGTCAGCCATTTCACCCTCCTTTTGATAGCATATGCCTAGAGTTCTAGCACGGAAGGTTCCTTAACATGTGCTGTGGTTGTTTTAAAGCATTTAAGAAAAGTTCTTTAGTGATTTTTGGTCACATTCTATTTAAATGGGTCCCCATCCATGGGCATATGGATCAAACATATCATCAGCCACGACTATTGCAAGGTATTCTTCTTTAATTTGGGAGCATTTTTGTTGCACAGGTGATGGCAACCTTGGTGTGAAAAAACCCAACTTACCAAGTATCAGAGGGGTAGTCACATTAGTTCATAGCTGTAAAAACAATGAGAAGTCCTGTGACACCTTATAGACTAATAGATTTATTGCAGCTCAGCTTTTCCCAGGCAAAGACGCACTTCATCATATGCATCTTTGCCCATAAATGCTTATGCTCCTAAAAATCTCAGTCTATAAGGTGCCCCGGGACTTGTTGTTTTTCCAACATACTAAGCCGGTCTCACAGGGATCACAATGTATAGGTGTATCTTTGTGCTCATATTTTAATTTTGCTTTACTGGCTAGGTTGCAATTTTGTTTTCTTCCTTTGCACAATGCTGAGGAAGTCTTCTCAGTCTGGAAACATTCACCAATGCCCCACTTGTTATTTGGCATTCAATTTCCTGTTGGTGAAGTGCTGCCTTGCCTTTTACAGCTGGCACTAGTTTGAGCTAGTTTGCTGTTTTGCATTGCATTAGTGTCATACATTCAAAAATCCAGTCCCCTGGGCCACTGCTTATTTTCTCAACATGATGCATTTTTTCATTGCTTTTCTTGTTCCAGAACTTTAGCATAGTGATTTCTCATGCCACCATTATTGCATCTGATCGTCCATGCAAACATTGTCCATTACGATGTTTGCCTTTGGAGGTCTTCCTTTGCATTTTGTCTTCTCTTCCTTGTATTTGTGCCTCTGCTTTTGCACAAATTTTACGTATGTTCCCTTACATTTTCTTACTTTCCTTGTATCACATGGTGAATTAGATCTGTGACTGCTCCACTTTGACTCTACATTGGGTGTAAACTTGTTCACCAACTTTGCACCTGTCCATAGTTGGTTCTTGATAGAATTAGTGCAGGTTTGCTGAGCATTCTCATTTGAGTAACTGCATCGCATGTCTGTATTACTAATTAAAATTCGATAATCACACGAGTCACACATTTTGCACATTTGGGGAATATCCTGATCTATTGTTGCTCCAGATTGTTGACTACAGTTGTTGAAAATATACCTGTCTTCTCTTTCTTATGGATTGTAAGTGATTTTGGTGTGCCTCTATACATTCATGTGGCTCTACCTGGTCTGCTGCTGACATCTAAGCGCTGCCCTTGCCCCTTGCAGCTAATAGTGTTGCTGCTCTTATTTTGTTTTGTTTTTTTCTCCAGCCCTGTTGCAATTTTGTTGTTTTCCCAATGTGAACTAAAGATTGCCCAGTGGTTAAATACACCCCCCTACATACCCCACTGCTTGGGGTCAGGAATCCAATTCACCATCATGATTAGGCATTTCTGCATTTTGGTTGGGGGCTTTCTTGTTTTTTTATTCTGAGAATTTTTGCAATACTCATAATTTCTGATGTTTATGTACTTGCAGAAGCTGACTCACATCTGATACTGTGTTCACTGGTTGAGCCTGATGAGGGAGGGCGACAAGCCAGTGCAAGGTTCTGTATTCACTCCTTCCTGTGCACCTCCTTGAGTGGCTAGTCCATGAGGCCATCTGTGCTGCTGTGTCTTCACTGTTACTGGTACCTGAGCTAGCTGGATCCAAGCTATTGAGTTGCAAACACACCTCTGACTGCAGAGTAGGCATAACCAGATTGTCCTCTCATTAAGCATGTCCTGCACATAGAGTTCTCCAAAGTCACGTACCTAATCATCGTCTGGCTTCCTCTACTAGGTAACACAGAAGATAGGACTTCAAAACCCTTGTATCTCTGCTGCATACGTTCTGTGTGGTACTGAGCAAGTCACCTACCCCATCTGTAAAATGGGGCTAAGAGTACTTCTGTATCTCGCAGAGATATTATGAGGCCACTATTGTAGAGATTGAGGTGCTCAAGATACTATAGTTACAGGGCCATAAGGATGAAAGATACATACAATGTCTTCTAGATGTGCCAGGAATGGAAGTAATCTGTATTCGGATGGGTGTGTCAGGTCAGAGAAATTTTGCATGCACAGCTTGATGTGCCCTGTCCCTGAACTTGCCTCTGTGGTTCTAGCATGGAGATCTCTGGATTTGAATGGGATCCAGAAGTGAGACAGAAAATTGTCTCCTAATAGTTCCCAGTGAGACCACGAAGACCCAAAGTCAGAATTGGCCCCTAGAAGTACAAAATAAGAGTTCCTTTAACCTTAAACAATGTGACATGATATAAAATGGACCATCTCTGCAAACAGGGTATAGAATGCTCTCTCATTTAGACCAACAGGGAGTGTGGTTGGGGTTAAGAGCCTAAGGGTTCAGCGTTAAACTGAGAGTTACCTCTGAATAAGCATCCCAAATGGAACAGTGTGCATTCAGGGATTAAACTTGTAGTAAGGTGGTGAACCAGAGGGGGAGGAATCACCCTTCTTGCCCATGTGGGTGGAGCCAGAACCTCACTCATCCCACCAGAAATATCCAGCTGAGAGAAGATGTAAAAAGGATGGGGCCTCCTGCTTAGTTGGTCTGAGACACTGAGGGAAGCAGATGGATCCTGCTTGTTCTTGGCCATTGACTCTACTCTTGAATCCAGTGAGAGCCTGCCCCCTGGGGAACTTGTTTCTGCCATGGGGCATTGACCAAGAAGAGCCTGAGGATTCCCTGCTGACCCATATACACCCAAGGGGAGAAAGTGGCCCTAGCCAATCTTAACACAGCTACAGCTCTACCTGAGGTACGGTCAGTATGTTGATATCCCTGCCACTGTTAGGGTCCTAGGTCTGCGTTTGGTGGAATGGGGTGGGCCTGGCCTCCCTGGATGGCAGCCTCCCATCACCAGAGGCCTGTGTTTGCTGGTCCTCTGCTGGAGCACCTGATATTTTGGGTTTACTCTGCCCTGGCAGCCAGAGATCAGAGATCAGAGCTCATTGCTTACTGTGTTTACACTGCCTGAACAGTCAGAGAGCAGAGCTCATTGATTGCTTGATTTGCTCTGTCTCTGCATCAGGAAATTAGAGCTCATGAACTCCTGGCCTTTGCCCTGTACCTACAATTAGAGACCAGAACTAACTGACTACTGGGGTTTTCTCTGGCCCTGCTAAAAGAGCCCAGAGGTAATTGCTTTCTGGCTTTGCCATGTCTCAGTATCAAGGGAGCAGGGCTAGACTGCTAGGTGTGTCCTTTCTCCTCACCAAGAGTCAGGGAAAATTGTGTTTGCACAGTTCCTGTTTAAAGAGCTGTAGGGCTAGCAACTCCACAATTCAGTCCTGCCTCAGGGCAAAAGCACAGGGCTCTGGGGAGAACCTGTTTCTGTCTGCAGGCCACAGCTCAGACTTCAACCTCATTAAGAATTCAACTAATTGGGATACTGACATTTTAGTATTAATTCTCCCACTCCCCAGATACTAACCTGGGATCCCAATGACAAAGTGAGGCAATGTGCTCCCCTTCCAACCCACAGGAGATGGGACAAATACCACCTGATTACATACCTACAATTTCCTCTCTGAGGTACCTAAACTGCGATACTCTTGTTCTCTTTGTCATACATTAAGACAGACATGTTCACACCAGAATAACCACTAAAAGTACTGGCTGGTCTTCCCCCAGAGAGGAAAAGTACATTTATTCTACAGAAAAACGAAGTGCAGTTGTGCAACATTCCATCTTTCACGCACTATCTGGGATTAACATACAGGAGCATCCTGGGATGCCTGCTTCAGTTGTTGTCAACCTGGGATCCCTGGGCTCTGGGGGTCAGCACTCTATGTCTAAGGGGTCTGTGAAAGGTTGCTGTTACCATGGAACAGTGCTTAGCAGTTGATAGGAGTCCACAGACTATGTCCATGATTTCCAAAGGGGTCTGCACCTCCATTTAGGGACTGACCAATGGAAAAAGTTTGCAAACCACTGGCCTAGTCAATACAGTCCTCTGTCTCCTGTTGGTTTTTGCATATCTTAAGGTTTACTCAGATCAAAAGATAAAACCCTCTAGTGAACTGTAGGCCTACTAGCAGACCATGAGGGTGTATCTCTAACCAGCTGGCTAGGTTTGACATGCAAGACTGTATTATGTCCTTTAATAAAGCAGCCCAGTATAACTCAGTGCAAGTTACTGACTTTTTTAGGAACAAAACAGCCTCCATGGTGTCTAATGATTTCATAGTGCTTGGTAGGAGAGGACAAAACAACTGGACATTGACCATAGCAACGTAACAGCATTTTTTGTGACACGTGGCCTGCAGCTTAGCGATGTGACAAACTGGCCATTGCTTTTTGTCCACTGAGGAGGCATGTTGCATGGCCAGCTTGACCTGGCCATTCCCATCCATTTAGGAATAGGCCACAGAATGGCAGCTGGGAACATAGAGTCCCAATAACTCCATTATTACTTAGCTGTGGAAATTGGCATTGTGGATCAAATCTTCTGCTGCAGCAAAAGCCCATTCAAGACCAACGACAGAGTGGCCCAGAGCCATCAGCACACTTGCAATCCTGTGGCTCTTTGTGTACTAGGCAGGTCATTGGCAGCCTGCAGCCTACTCTAATTGGCACTGGCTTCTAACAGCCCCATGGCTCTGTTCCAGCCATTCAGAATCAGCCAAGCATAGAGACAGTCCTGGCCAGACCTCCCTTATGCTGGCCAGAAGGAAGGTGACATGGGGTTGCTGAAATGACTCCTAAGGATCTCCCAGAGCTTGGGGCATCCTCCTAGAGCAGCCTAAGCTGCTTTTAGTTCTGTTTTCTCTGCTCCAGTGGAGTGGAACTGTGGCACCTAGGCCAGCAAGTAAGATTCCTGCATTATGCAGTAAACTTGGGAAATTTGCCGTTTGGGTTCAGGGAAGTGACATGCTCCTAGTCTCTTGGCAATATCCCTCCAAGAAGTGCTCAGAACTATTTATGTTAAAAATCTCCCTGCTTAGATCCTACTAGGTTTCTACTGGTCTTTTCTCTGGGTCATTGTATTTATTTCCTTGTTCTGGAAATGTAATGAGGGCAAAAAGGGTAGCACTGGAGTCCCCTTGATATTTTTTTTTAAAAAGAGGAACACTTGTACCTTGTTAAAACAAAAAGCAGTCAAGCAGCACTTTAAAGACTAGCAAAATAGTTTATTAGGTGAGCTTTCATGGGACAGACCCACTTCTTCAGACCATAGCCAGACTAGAACAGACTCATGGTCTGAAGAAATGGGTCTGTCCCACAAAAGCTCACCTGATAAACTATTTTGCTAGTCTTTAAAGTGCTACTTGACTGCTTTTTATTTTGGTAGTGTATAGACTAGCACGGCTTACTCTCTGTTACTGTTGTACCTTGTTGTCCTAGTAAGCTTGGATATTACAGTGATGAGTGCAGCACGAGTATTAAGACAGTAAGAGACCATATTGAGCACTTAAGAAGCATGCATAATGACATGACTTTTCCTAAAATATGGGCATTACAGTGACAAAATTTTAGTCAATGGGGAAAATTAGTCATGAGTCAGTAAAGTAGAACTAATCCTCTGTAGAGGGAAGCTAAATGTGCTGTGCTTTCACCAAACAGCAGCTACATCATAGATATTTATATAGTCACAGCCAAATGGTCGAATAAAATCTAATCTAACTGAAAACAGCCCAAAAAAGTTATCCAAAGACCTATACCCAGACAGTTCTCTGTTATAGTGATTTTCTGCTGACAAAGGCTTCTTCATAAGTTCCAGACAGTTGTTTCATTGAGTCTTTGACGATAAAGAACCTTTTGTCCTTTGTTAACTTTGATGTAGACATTAATTGCTCCATAAGACTTGGTAATAACAGGCCAAGGAACTCAGTTTACATGTCCCACTAACTTCTGCAATAAGCTGTACGGCATCAGTAAATCTATCCAGAGTAGGAGATTATCTGGCAAGTCAACTGTATGTCTTTATAGGAGTTCTACTATTAAACCCTCCATATGGATTTTTTCCAGAGGGCAGAGAAAAAGGGCTTGTACAATAAAACCTATTTTGATTTCAGTTCAGTCTTTTCTCTATGTGGCTTTCAATCATAATGCAATAGTAGGTGGATGGAGAGGGCACATCGAAGTAGACTATTTTTCAATAGTTTCAACACACCAGCTGCCTAAGCTAGTATAATCAACATATAGTTGCAGAGAGACTGAGCCCAGGCCTGCAAGGAGGTCTGTGTGGTTGGTCCTCTGTATTTACTTGGTACCCAAATGAAGTTGATGGATCTCTGCTGCCTGGGAAGTTCCTTGCTGAACCAAGTCCTTAGAATGGGCAAGAGAGCAATGAACACTCAGGCTGTCACTGTGAGAGTCACATTTTCAAGTGGTACATTCACATAAATTCACTTTATAAGCAGTGCAGCGGAGCTTAAATATTTAAAGGGGAAATCATTTATTTACCAAACCCATTGCTACCACACTGCAAAGGTGCTGCATGCACTGGTATGGTGGAAGAGGGTTCTGGTGCACAGGTGGGTCTCTGTGCTACTGCCCTGCCAATCCACTGAGAGGCAAACCTGGTACCCTTTTGCTCTTCCCAAGGCCTTGCCTCCTCCCTCCATGGCAAGGTCAAGAGCCCCGCTGCTGGAGAGGAGAATGAAAAGAGAATTCTGCAATGGGAACCTGGCAGAGTCTTCAGCCAGCCGTTCTTCCTGTCACACAGGCATTACCACAAGAGGGCACAATGATTTGTATTATGGGAGTGCCTAGACACCTCAACTAGGAACGAGGGCTCCATTCCACTCAGATCAGTGCTGTGCCCCCCAGCTTGCAACAGTCTCTTAGCGGAACCCCTTTGATGTGCCAGCCTCTGACAATGTCACTCTCTTCCTTCAGGACAGGCCCCGCTGCCTCACTGCCTCCCGAGTCTGAACCTCTGGGACTTCCACACTTATATCACATACCATGAGTGCTGTTCAGAGAGTCCAGCCAAGGGAGACTGTGGGTGGAGATATCCCCACTCTTCAGGGATCAATGTTTTTCACCAAGTATTTACAGTGATACTTAAGGAGCACTTTGAAAGCAACAGGTTTTCTTAGCCCACTGGAACACAGCTTAGGAAGTTCTTAACATAGTCTAGAGAAAGGCAGATTAAAGCACAGCCCATTCTGGTCATTACAGAGCAAGCCACCAGCTAAGCTTAGTGAACTCCAGTTGCCAGCTCTCTGTCTCTATCTGACTTCCTCCTTTAGTCAGCTCCCAGGTGAGAGAACATTCAGCTTCTTCCACAAGCCAACCCTCATCCTCACGCCTCCTAGAGCTGTGGTCTCTGCTCTGCTTCCCTGCTGAGGGGCAGAGAAACCCTCTCGCCCTGAATCCTTGGCGGTTAGGCGTGAATGTCCTGGTGATTGGGTTTTTCACTGATAATGGGCCTGCTTAGGCCAGTACTCCTTCATGACCCAATCAATCCACTCAGACAGCTGTGGCACACACCTACTAGTGTGTTGCTTACCTGCTCTGGGAGCCATCCAGGTCTTACCCCTTCCATACCCCACCTACTGAGTAGCGATGTAAAGTATAGGGGAAATGGAGGTATACATAGGGTTCATAAAAATATTACCTAAAATTCCCATTGCGTCTCACAAATGCCACACTCCTAATATATGCATTACTTTGGAAATTAAAATGCCCCAATCTAGCTAACATGCTGTACATGAAGGAAGGTTACAAAACTAAAAAGCATTCTTGTGACACTTTTAGGATTAACAAAATAATGTATTGAGTGCTGCGCTTTCGTGGGGCAGGGCCGCTTCTTCAGATATGCACGAAGTTTGTCAGCATCATGCATCAAGCAAATCTGCAGCACCTTTAGTTTAGCAGCCTCTCTGTATCTCTATGATATCAGCATTAATGAGCTATAATTGGGAAGCCATTGCAACTCTGGTGTTTTATGGAAATTCGGAGAGTGACTAGATTAAGAAGGTCTCCTGTATAGAGCTAATTCAATATTGCCGTATACTTTTCAAACTCACAGAATGAGAAATCCCCAAAGATTTCAGAATACTCCCTGAGACTGGCAACATCTCTTAAATTTAATGGAGATGATTTATTTTTACCTGTGACAAAACAGCAGCAGGTGCCTGGAGACTGAAACATCTGAAGTTACCAAAATAACCTATGAAGAGTGGGAAGAATGTATTACAAGATACCAGTAAATAATATTTTGCACTTTGAGAGCAGCTTTCAAAGCACTTCACAAATACCTACTAAGCCTCATAACATCAATGCAATACAATTCTTACAAATGGATTGTGCAGACAGAGAAGACAGCAAGGTTGGGTGGTCTGGGCAAGAACACATAGCCTGTAGAGATTGCAGTAGAACTCGGTGTTCCTGTCATCCCTACTCAGTCCTTGACTGTGTCCTACAGGCCACCTAGCTCTCCAAAATGAAGCTGTAGTCCTCAAGCAGCCCCTAGCAAACCACACATCACATCCTCTTGTCCTATCATAAGGCTTCCTCAAAACAGATGCCTGTTGAAGAATCTGGCAGTGATGGATTTTGAGAGGCACTTGCAAAACATCGCCCTTTTTGTTTGTTTTCTTGTTTGTTTCCTAGTTTGTTCAGAGGGTGCAGAGGAATGAGGAAGAATGGACAATGGATCTCTGGCATTGGCAGGGAAGTATTGCAACTCGCAAAATGTCAGGTCAAAGAGACTCGTCTCAGAACTATTTGAGCACCTCTACTTAATGATTGAAGGTTGGGAGCTGTCTTACAATGAACATTTTTGGGTGGCTTTGAGTAGCTGGTTCCTACACAAGAGATTGTTTTAGGAAATGGGACATGACTGGTTTTCTCATTGGTATCATGCTGCTCTTTCATTTAACAATTCTTAGGTATCAGTGAACACAACAGTAACAAAATTGCTCAAGGTTACAGAAGTAAGTTAGCAGAATGGATAATAAAATCCAGGAGTCATGTCTGTTCCCCTCTCTAACCATTAGAGCATACCCCACCTTTCTGATGTACCATTTCAGTAACCCTGGCTGTCTAAAGCATGCTAGCTTTTGGTAACAATTTTCATTCTTCTTCAAGCTCTCTTCTTGCCCCAGGTATAACAAGACAAAATGCTGCTTTAGATAAAAATAATGGTAAGTTCTTGATTTACTAGGAGCTGTCACCTGAACTCAGCAGCAGGGCAGAAAACATATTGTAGCTCTGGCAGGGAGGTTTATTTTTAAATTTTGTAGTTAGACTGACAAAAAAGTGCCTCTGTATTTATACAGTGACCAGATGCACAACAGTATCCTCCCTGCAACAGTGTTTCCACTTAGAGCATGCTAATACCCTCCTCCCACCCCCTAAAAATAAACCCAATTAAAAACAGCAACAAGCTGCAGGCACTGTTTCCCTTACACTAGTATGTATTAGTAGCAATGCTAAGCTGATTTCCAGCCTTGGGTGCTGCCCTCTAGTCTAGTCCACAGGTACCTCAGGACTTTATGTAGATGTGGTCTCTTTTCATCCTCCCCGCTTCCTTCTAGTGGCGGTTCTCTTAGTTATTTCATTTCAGACAGGGTGCTACTAAAATAGATCACATTTTAGACCATGATGTATTTAGATCAGAACAATAAGGGGAAGAAGCAAGTAGCAGTCACATTGCTGACATTGGTTTGGGGAGAATTAAAGGAGAGAAGTTATACAATTAATGCAATGAGTATATTGGCATACTGTGAAAATATAAACACTGAAATAAGAAATAACTTCTTCGGTTTGTTTTATTTAACAAAGGAAGTTTACATCCTATAAGGCAGAAATACTTTAGTTAAACAGGGGGTGACAGTGTGGGATGAGGACACAACAGAGGTCAGTGATCTTGCAGAGGATAAAAGAGCATGGGAGTAAGAAGCGTAGGAACTTTAACTTGAAAGCTGGGCTGTAGGTGTTACATGAGACCTCCTAGCCTAAGCAGGATTTGCATGCAATGCATAGTCTTTTCTTTGGTGTTTCTTCAGAACACTTAGTCAAGGGCAGTGACCGCTGTAAACCTCTTAAATTTCATGTGCTATTTTTATGGCCTCCTTATGATCAGAGAAGCCTCACTTAAAAGATTACAGGGGTTACTTCATGTCTTTGTAGCCAGATGCATTCCGGTAAAGGTCAGATCCACAGTTAACTGTTATCTTTTGCTCACATCAGTGATTGTTCGCAAAACCTCTGCTCCAGGACCATTACGGGGACATTTTACACCTAGGGTAACCTCCAGTCTGGCTTCTCAGCAAGACTGGCAATATCAAATGCAAGAATCATATCACTGACATATCTTCGGACGACGGGAATCCTCCTGAAAGCAGAATCCAATTACCAGATGCCATCTGATCATCTTAAAGGTACATCAGAGACAATCACAAAACACAATCAGTTCTGTAACACCTTAGAGATGAACAAATATATTTACGAGGTAATGAGCTTACCTGGGTATGACCCACTTCTTCCTAAAATCTGATGAAGTGGGTCTCACCCACAAACATTCATTTCCTCATAAACCAATGTGTTGGGCTTTATGGTGCTACAGGGCTGCTTGTTTTTTGTGAAGTTACAGACTACCACAGCTGCTGCAATGAGACAATCATGAAGTCATAGGCGGCAGGATACATGTGTTTATGTAGCATGTGTTAGACACCCCATTTGTCCACGTGAGACTATTTCACCAGTTTCTAAGCATTCCACAATATAGGTGTCTGCTTCAGAGAAGTTGGCAAAATGACCCAGCTTCTATATTCTAATTCAAAGGAAAATCATTTTAATTAGGGAGAGAAATGTACCAGGACATATTAGGCTTACTGGAACTAAAAATTAACATTGAATCTGATGCAACATCCTTAATTCATAGTAAAAAAGTTGCAGGAGTTATGACAGCACCAATTAAACATCAGTAACAGCCCATCTGTGGGGCTGAAACTCACAGCATCTGAACCAGCTAAAATCCTGCTCAGCCCTTTGAAAATTAGACTTATGTACACAGTTCTGCTTATTTAGTCAATGGAAAGACAGCCCTCAAGCCCTTCGATTGGAATTGAGTTGGATTGGGCCCTTCCCAATTATTAAATATCTTTTCCCCACATTTACTTTTCTTGTTTTCAAAACTTCCACATCAATACTTCGTTACTATGAGGCCTGAGTAAGACCATTCCAAACTCTGTGGTAAATACCTAGTGAAGATGTTTTTAAACTGTGCATTATTGACTTTAGAAACTGTATCTTGGATCAGTTCCTAATTAGCTATGTGATTTGCCCAAGAGACGAAGTGGTTTTGGCTTCTCTGCTGAGTGTGTAATTAGGCAGGTTTTAAACACATGCATTTCGTGTATTTTCTTATGTAGTGGAAATTGTCAAGGAAAACTGTAGTACGGTCCATTGCACTCAGACAGAGCATTCTAGCCTGTTGCTTCAGAGTATACATATATTTTTAAAGTAGACTATGCAGTAGGTCAGAATCTTCCATTCTGAGACATTCCTATTCCTCGGGTAATTCTAGGTTTAAACTTTACGAATGCAGTAGAAGGGCAGACAGCGCAGAGCACGCTTGCCTGAATTTCTTAATACTGAACAGTCTGAGTTGCTAGCTCATTCCCAGCCTGGCCCACGACTGAATTGCCCCTTCTGGGGAAAAGCAGAAAGAGGAACTTTTTAGCAACTCATGAACAGTACAACATCAGTACTGCCAAACCCAAGCATCCAAAACTCATGAAATAGGTTAATCATGGTATTTTAGAAAATTGAATGCTTGTTGTGTGGCTACTGGTTAGAGATTTGTAGCATACTCAGCTCATATTTTTGAAGTCTTGTTTCTGCAAACACGAGAACTAGACTTTTTTTAATGAAAAATGATTCTCATGAATTGAGGTCAGAAGCTGGGGATTGAAGGAGTATTGTTATGTTCATGGTAAGAACATAAAAGTTGGGTAAAAACATAAAATCCTCTTGCTGGAAGGTTGTACCGTAACACTACTTCATTTCTTGGTGTCCACAGTGATAACACACAAGAATGCAAAATCAGAATGAGGCAAAGCAGGCTGTTTCCAAATACAGTAAGACACAACTCAATCACCGGTCTTCAAGCTGGCTCTTTCCAGGCTGCTGCTAGTCCCCAGTTACATGTTGTTCCAGAGCCTTCTAGCCTGCAAACAAGACCAGTAAACTACGCCCCTCAAAACTCCTAGGCCATGTCTACACTATGGAGTTCTGTTGACAAACTAGGCCTTCTGTGGACAAACCTCAGGGAGCACCCACAACAAACACGTTCTGTCGAGACACTGTTGACAGAACAGAAGTTTCCTCAGCAGAATTCTGTCGCTCATGTTAGGGGTGTAATGCTTCTGTTGACAAAAAAGTAGTGTAGATGCTTGGTGGGGGTGGGGGGCTTCTGTCAACGGAGGAGTCCTCCATCGCATTGGCCACCTGGAGCCAGGAGATGCTCTGTCCACCACAACCAGAGCTCTATGCTCTGCCCCTCCAGCCAGTCTTAAAGGTACAGGAGCCTGGAAACCCCATACCAGAAAGTAGGAAGCGTGTGAGCAGCCCAGCCAGCACATGTACCTGCAGCCTGCTTGCAGTCACCCCCCTGCAGCCAACACAGGCAAATTCCAGCCTCCTGCTGCATCAGAGATGTCCTCCACCTCTCCAGGGAGTGGGAGAGGAGCCCCGGGACACACCCCCAGCCAGAAGGAGGCATGTCCCAGGACCAGCTCAGCCTCTGGGCTGAAGAAACCATGCTGCTGAACCCGGCCACTAAAAGGAGGAATGCCCCAGGCTACAGGAACATCATGTCACTCTTGTCGTTGGGCTGCTGCTCCCCCAGGTGGGACTGTGGCTCTGGGGTGAGGGCCTCCCCAGATATGTCCAGGGAGCTCATGGGGGGGAGAGGAATCCTCTGTCCAGAGGAGCTTATGTAGCTCCCAGTAGTAAGGGTAAGTAGTATGACGCTGGAGCAGGTCTGGGTGAAAATTAAGGAACTTCAGCAGGGACATGATGAAGGCTGGTGCCCAGGGGCATGAGGGCCATGCTGCCCCTACTACTGGGAGCTACATAAGCTCCTTTGGTAGGAGGACACCTCCCCACCCCATAAGCCCCCTGGATATATTTGGGGAGGCCCCGACTCCAGAGCTGGAGTCCCACCCAGGGGAGCAGCAGCCCAACAACGAGGGTGACACCATATCCCAGGCCAGCAAGGGGACCCTTGTGATCAGCCTGGAGTTGGCCCCCTTCTCCAGCCAGGGCACCTCCAGGACCTAACTGGTCCCTTTGAAGGTAGCTGCCAGTGAGTACCCTGTGGGACACACACCCCAGGGCATTGGGGTGGGGCGGGTGAGGGTGGATCATGCTGCAATCCCCACTGGGCCGGCTTGCCTGGGATGCCACCCCGCAAACCCAGCACCTACACATGTGCACAAGGAGACGTGTTGCACCCAGTCTGACCACGCAGCTGCAGAGCATGGGCACCGGCCTGGTGCCAGACCCACCAGAAACCAACACGGCCCAGGGATGGGGCAGTCCTCCCTGTCCCTAACTTGGCTGCGGGTGAGACAGCCACATGGGCAAGGGCTCAGCCCGACACAACACCAGAGACTGCGACCCTCCACTTGCAGGCATGCCTGCAAGACACAGGCAGTGCCTGCACCTGTGAACAGAACCTCTAGCTGCATGGGTGCAGGGGAGAAGGGCTCCGGGGCCGTGTAGAGGGAAGGACTCACCATCTCTTCTCCCTGTCTCCCTTCCAGCTGGACTGTCAGAGGGCTGGGATAGCCCCACCTCTCCTCCCGGGGCAGTCAGCCCCCAGGAGAAACCAAAACCAGAGCCAGAGCCGGAGCCGGAGCCAGAGCCGGAGCCGGAGCTGGAGCCGGAGCCAGGTGTGCCGGCACAATCACTGGTGCCAGGATGCAGCACAGCTCCATAGTGGTGTGGGCGGCCCCATGGATGGAAGGACCATTGCCAGGCTGAAGAGGACCAGGAGGGCCTCAGGTAGGTCGCTGACATAATGGAGTGGCGGCTGTGGGCTGACAAAGCGGGGTGGGCAAGGGACTGGGAGTGGCAGGCACAGGCATGGAACCAGCTGAAGTCCTGCCTAGACACCACCACTGCTGTCTCGCAAGACCAGCTGGCCCAGCACCCCCTACTGTCCCTGCTCCCCCTGATCCTGCTGCCCTTCCCCCATTGGGACACCCCCCAGTGGATCTAGTCCTCAGCCGCCCCCTATGCCCACCCCCCAGGTTCACCCCTGCCAAGCCTGATCTCCCTACCCCCTAGGCATCCACAGCACAGCCTAACCCTTTGACAGCCCCTCCCCAGGCATACCTCCCTGTGCCACTGGCCCCAATCCAGCCCCAATGGGGACCCCAAACACACAGTCTAGGGAGGGGATGGGCAGCTGCAACCCCATGGGGGAGCAGGACCCCAAGCGGCCCCAGGTGTGGGATCCCCTCCCACTGTGTTTTAATGTTTTAAGGAGAGAATTCTAACACTCGGTAAATGGTACCTTTTGATATTTGATTACTATAATAGGTCATGGATCAGCATGTCAAAACCCATATGGAGACTTGCCAGACAGATGTCTTTTCGGAGTGGGAGCACTGACAACTGACACATATAAGGTAATAAAGGGAATCTTCAGCCAAGCAAGAGAGACAGAGAACAAGAGATAAGCACTGCTAGCATGTGTCTCCTGGGAGAAGTTACAGAACCTGTGATAGGATTGAAATGAGTCATGCACTTTGGTCTCATGTTAAAGTCAGGTCCTGGTTTACCGAACTTAGGCAGTGATCTGAGCTCTCCAGGAACAAGGTAAAGATACATTGAGACTGAATTATCAGCTGACATGGTGCAAGTCTGGGCACTCCTAGCTCAGGACAAACCACTGCTAAGACAGTGATCAGGCAGAAGAAACAGTAATAGTTTTTATTTGGTTCTCATGGCCTTCAGGTGGGGAACCATCTGCCACAGACTTACTCGGAAGCAGCAAGAGGGGTACAGGTTGTAATCAATATTCTCCCATGCAGTCTACCTTCCTTTGGGCACTCCTTGGAAGGCAACAGTCTCTCAAAGACTTAACAAGTAGGAAAACTAAGTGTATTCCCATGTCAGGCCCACCTTCCCTTGGGTCGGGTGTTCAGCAACAGACCCTGACACTAGCAAAGCATGAGCCACTAGATCGGGGCGGTCAACCAGTTAGGGACTAAGAGCCACAGACAGAGTACAAAGAGCCATGTATTATATATTTATTTTTATCTATGTACCTACCTATGAATCCAGCTATGCCTTCCCCCTCCCTCAGCGCCAGGCGCCCCAGTACCCTGCTCAAACTCGATGGCAGTAGCTCACCAGAGCTGCCGCCACCACCACGTGCTGCCATGCACTTCTCCCATCAAGCACTGGGGCGCGTGCACAGAGTGGCGGATGGGACTCCTGGCTCACGGCTTCAGCAGGAGCTGCATTTAATTGCTCAAAGAGCCACTTGCAGTTTGAGAACTGGGGGTTGGCCACCCCTGTGCTAGGTGATAACAGGCTGTTACTGTTAGCAGGCAATGGAGATAATTAACAAGTGATAAAGGCCTGAGGGGCAGTGTTGGAAACTGCAAATTCATTCCTTCGAGAACAACAAGAAGTCTTGTGGCACCTTATAGACTAACAGATATTTTGGAGTGTAAGCTTTCGTGGGCAAAGATTCATGCATCTGATGAAGTGGGTCTTTGGCCATGAAAGCTTATGCTTCAAAATATCTGTTAGTCTATAAGGTGCCACAAGACTTCTTGTTGTTCTCAAAGCTACAGACTAACATGGCTACCCCTCTGATACAATTCATTCCTTGCTGATCAAGTTGTTAACAGCTGCATGGTCTCTTGTGACCGGAAACCACTGGATTTCATGCTGTGGTACATTGTACACACCCAACATGTTTGAAATTTGTCATCTGAGGTCTACTACTCACAATCCACATGTCAAACACAGAGACGCCCACCTTCCTGGATGCCCTCAGAAGCGTTTCCTCAACTAAGTACTCAATTAAAAACATTCTAGAGGACACACAAAACCCTATGTCCTGTATTGCTACCTTCTACATGCTGCTTTATTTGTATTTTATATCTAAAATAAAACATAAAACCACTAACATCTTGCTGGTAATACATTCAGGTCAAATTTGTCTCCAAATTTACGGTGTTACAGAAATTGATGAAAATATCTCTGTTTTGTTTTGGTTTTTTTTTTTTTTAGTTCTGATAGAAACAATTAAACAGTACCTACAATAGTTACAACCCCAAACATTGCAATTTTGTTTTAATTGTTACTGTAGCACTTGGGGATGGTAGAAATTTAAAGAGAAGGAATTTCCTGCAGGATGGAAAAGACCAGCTTTATTGCTAAGTACTCTAGAAAATCAAGTCCAGCGCTTCTCACATTGGGTGAATACAATTTGTGACATTACTTTCTCTCTGTTCCCTGTTTGTGAAATGGAGATAACAGTTTCCCCTAATCTCACAGGGTATTGTGAAAATAGAGTAATCGAGATGCATGAAACATGTGAATACTCGAGTGATGAGCACAACAGAAAAGCCAAGGAGGAAGCTCATAATTCTTTCTTCAGAGTGGTGTTTGACTGGTGTCCAGTCAATAAGGCATAGAGTCACACACTGAACAATGAGGATACAAAAAAATATTGCAATGAGCTGTTGACGCAGTACATGGAATGGGGAGACAGTTGGGAAAAACAACATGTAATAATATATTTAAAGTCCAGCTCATTATGAATAAGCAAAGAGGGACACATTAAAGGTGCATAGGAAACCCTAATTCTGGCATTTCCTAGATATTGAGTGCTTGAACTTGAAACCCCAATAAGGTTCTTTTAATACAGTTTTTATGTGTAATTCTATATTACTTAGTGTGCTCTGTTAATGCATGAGGCTCTAAAAGTCAAATTGACTAAAATGGGCTATGTTTTAAAAAGAGAAATTGCTCAGCTTTTATACTGGATACACTAAGGAATGAAAAAGATAACTAGTAAAAAGTAAATTAGATTTTGTAATTTCTTGTTGTTTTACTAACCTGAAGTGTTATTGGCAATATCAACAAGGAAGGTTTTAAAAACACTTGACAGTGTCCTCTTGATAAACTCTGTGAATGAAGTTTGCAAAAAAAAGTTGAGTGAACACTTTCTATCTTAGTTCATGCCCACATGAAAACAAAGCTAGGTGAGTTGCCCTGTTGCAATGTGTCTCTGATTTCTTTTTTCGTTCTGTGGCTTCTTCAGACAACCAACAGGAAGATGTTGGTAGGAGTGATGAATAATTGATTTGACAGTTCTCAGCAGTTTTTTTGATGTTGTCTTGCAAAGAGGTTTCTGGAAAAGACTATAACACTTTTCAGAGGTCACCCAATCTTCCTGCGGGTTCAGGTAGCTCATAACATGGATAACAATTACTGATGCATTGCAAGGTTTGAAGGGGTGGTCTGGCATGTGTTTCTTTTTAATGCTCACAACAGATTAAAGAAATTTCTTTTCTTCTCCAATGAAGCAGTTATTTTAATTACCACAAGTAACGCATTATTATTAAGAGAAAGACTGGGTGATTTTTTTTTCTAGAATACAAGCAGTGATAGGAATATAAAATGAGTTTTCTGGGTACCCAGTTCAGGATCTGTTCATCTCTTCCCAGGCTGGCTGCAAAAAAACTTCCCTGACTGAGATTAGCATTGCCAGGGCTCTGCTACGGACACTCTCAAAATCCTCAGAAGAGAAGTGGCTGTTTCTCAGGCATAGTAAAGTGCTACTACATATGCACTTTCGGGCTAGACAACATACTCTGAGGAAAACAGCAAGTTAGCAAAGAACACATATAAAGTGTCCCCAGGAGAGAATGCAGCATGTGACTGTCATGTCCTCAGTACTGACTTGCAGATCCTGAGCCCAGTATGGTCCACTAAGGCTACGTCTACACATGAAGCCAACATCGAAATAGCTTATTTCGATGTAGCAACATCGAAATAGGCTATTTCAATGAATAACGTCTACACGTCCTCCAGGGCTGGCAACGTCGATGTTCAACTTCGACGTTGCGCGGCACCACATCGAAATAGGCGCTGCGAGGGTACGTCTACACGCCAAAGTAGCACACATCGAAATAAGGGTGCCAGGCACAGCTGCAGACAGGGTCACAGGGCGGACCCAACAGCAAGCCTCTCCCTTAAAGGGCCCCTCCCAGACACAGTTGCACTAAACAACACAAGATACACAGAGCTGACAACTGGTTGCAGACCCTGTGCCTTCAGCATGGATCCCCAGCTGCCGCAGCAGCAGCCAGAAGCCCTGGGCTAAGGGCTGCTGCCCACGGTGACCATAGAGCCCCGCAGGGGCTGGAGAGAGAGCATCTCTCAACCCCCCAGCTGATGGCCGCCATGGAGGACCCAGCAATTTCGACGTTGCGGGACGCGGATCGTCTACACAGTCCCTACTTCGACGTTGAACGTCGAAGTAGGGCGCTATTCCGATCCCCTCATGAGGTTAGCGACTTCAACGTCTCGCCACCTAACGTCGAAGTTGGTGCCACTACTTCGAAGTAGCGTGCACGTGTAGACACAGCTTAAGAGAGCAGCTGAGACTTTCGCACTCTATGAGGGAATCTCCATCTACTGTTGAGAAGCTAAATCCAACCTGACGGCATCTCTCCACAGCATCTATTGGGAAGACTGGGGAAAGGGTCATTGCACTTGGGGATACCTATCTGGCATGAGATCCCCTTATGTGTTGTTACAAGCTGGTGCACATTAGAACAGACAGCACAGAAACATTTCCTGCAAAGACATGATTTCCTGGAAAAATCGACTAGGACAATCATTTCCTTATTGGGAGTTCCAGTTAAGAAGGCAGTATTATTAAAGGTTAGAATGTTGGCCAAATCTAAAGAATGCCTTTCCCTTCCCTGAGATACAAGTAACTTCATCCCAGAAGTTGCTAGAGATCAATGCAGGCCAGAGGTCTTTTTTCATCTTGTATCTTAACTGCACTTGTATTTTGAAGCTGCTCACTTTGCAAAAGGCTTGGTCAGTTCACTCTCTGTTGCAGACCCAGGAGGCTCTCTGAATATGTGCTTACAGACTGGTGATCAGAAGAAAACAAGTTAACACTGACTCTCACCTGCTTTTTACAAAATGAGGGTAACTTCTATTTTCGGTTGAGTGATTTGCAGATTGTTGGGACAGAGAGGACTAAGGAAGATGTTCCATGGAATTGAGGAATACCTCCAGATGACTCACAGAACCCGCATCAACTAGAGCTGCATCTACAGTGCACAGAAGTAAGGCTTGGACCTTGGCTCCCAGTTGGACTCAAGCTTTGACCTTCGAGTGCAGAGTCCTGGGATCAATCTCTGGGTTAGCAGCAAGAGGAAAAAGTTAGCTTTGCGCTCTGACTCAAGCATGGACTTACATTGCAATGTAAATATACCCTTTGGCTGCATCTACATGTGCTGCTTCTTCTGGAAGCGGCATGGTAATGGGCAGCCTGGAAGATGCTAATAAGGCGCGGATGTAAATTTCTCACACCTCATTAGCATACGGCCACGTGATTCAGAGTGAGGAAGAAGCACTTCCAGACTCCAAAATACATGCGCGGATGCACGGCCTGTGGGGATCTTCCAGAAGGAAACCCTCCTAATGAAAAAGGGGCAGCTTCCAGAAGGAGGGTTTCCTTCTGGAAGATCCCCGCTGGCTGCACGTCCACACATGCATTTTGGAGTCCGGAAGAGCTTCTTCCGGACTCTGAATCATGTGGCCATATGCTAATGAGGCATAGGAAATTTACATCCATGTCTCATTAGCATCTTCCAGGCTGCTTATTAGCATGCTGTTTCTGGAAAAAGTGGCATGTGTAGATGCAGCCTAAGAGTCCAGTGGGGCTCTGAATGGGCATATAGAGCTGCCCATACAGCACACCTTGCCTGAGTGGGATCTAAAGCCTGACAAATCAATGCAAATGCCCATCACTGTTCAAATTGGGGCTTGTCAAAAAATTCCAGCAATATTTTTATTTGATGCAAAATTGAATTTTCAACTAAATGAAGATTTTCCACAGTAGATGTGCGCTGATCTCAATTTTTGTCTCTTTTAGAAAACAAAAAAGAACAGAACCTGATTTTTTTCCCAGTGTTTAGGTTTAAGTTCTTGGTTGCAAACCAATATGTATTTTTACACCTCACACAGAACTCTAATGCATGAAAAACAACATTTTCCAACCAACTGTAGTTTTGTCCCAAGATAGAGTAAAATGGAGAAGACTTGTAGATGACCTTTGCTCCACTCAGAGTACAAGGATTTAAGTAGTAATAGTAGGCTATGTCTACACTTGCCCCATACTTCAAAGGGTGCATGGTAATTAGGGTGATGGGAGATTACTAATGAAGTGCTGTGCTGAATATACAGCACTTCATTAGGCTAATTCTCCCCCACAGCAACTTCTGTCAAACTTCGAAGTGCCAGCATGTCATGTAGCCACAGGCACTTGGAAATAGCTGAATTTTGGGGAGTAAAGGCACTTTGAAGTGCCCGCAGCGACACGCATGCCGGCACTTCGAAGTTTGACAATTCCAAGTTGCCATGGGGGAGAATTAGCCTAATGAAGTGTTGCATATTCAGCGCAGCACTTCATTAGTAATCTCCCATCACCCTCATTACCATGGCCCCCTTTGAAATACAGGGCAAGCGTAGACATAAGCCATAACATAGTTGCAACTCACAGTCCCTGAAGCCTTCAGGTACTGTTTCACTTTCCCCCATCCTCTCTCTCCACTGCTAAGATGGACATGAATACTTTTAAATGATTTCTGGTGGGTTTTCTCTGTTTACTGACTGCTTCACTGGAGAAGAGAGACATCTGCAAAAAAATAAAATTAAATTAAAACAGTGGGAGATGGAGGCTGTAGGGAAAAATACTCAGACCTTAAATGCTATCTGATGTCAACAGTCATCCTTGCTAAATGTACCTAGGCAGTCCAGGTATTGGCAGTTACAAAAGTCCTGGCTCTCAAGGATGCTTGACTCATGTATGTAACTACCATTTCGGAGAACTACAAGGACTTAGCAGCAGCAGATACATCTTTAGACAGTGCAACTTCAATAAGCTTCAATATCTTTTCCAATAACCTTTCTGCATGTGAATCTTAAATTGCAATAAAGATTACTTCAAATCCATGGTTGTTTGAAATCTGAATTAAACATATAGAAGGACATAAATTCTGTGGTTCAGGTGACAAGATATGTATATGGCAATTAATTGCTCTGGAGAGCTGTACTGGGAGTTTGGAAAAACAGAGATAATTTTCTCTGTAGTTCTTTTTCTATCAGTGACAAGACAAAAAAGAAAAAATCCTGACAACCAGCTGTACAGGAAACAGTGCAGATCCCATGATCTTTATTTGTAACCAGCCCACTTCCTGTCTCACCACATTAGCTATTGATACCGTCCACTCTTTGAAGTCTAACACTGATGTTAAGTCGCCTAAGGGCAGACCTTTGCATTCTTGTGCTTCTGTGATGCAAAATGATGGCATATTTCTCAACATAGAAGGCCATTAACACTCCTGCCCAGACTTAAAAAAAACCAAGCAGTCTTTACAAATCCACTCTGAAATTTACACAATAATCAGTGTATGCTGGACTGGACACACAGAGCCAAATTCTGCTCTCAGTTACAAGTAAGTAAGCCCACTGATGGGGTGCAACTTAAGAATTTGTCCCATGGAAATAAAGACCTTGACACTAGGCTGATCTATCCAGATGGACCCCAGCATTTGAGCAGAACATCACTGGTTTCAATAGAAATCCACACAGAGGTCCCACATGAACCTCTCAGTGAAGGTTTTGGGCCAAATTTATTCTTCACATAGCTGCTCTGCCAGGTGAATACAGCTATGAAAAGCAATGAGTCAAGAGGTCTAATTCTCAATTGCCCTGTAACTCCTGCAGTCTTTTATACTACAGTAGTTGCTGTAAAACAGTCTGCACTCACTCTGAACGTGTATAAATTATTCCACATGGTTCGAGGCAGTGGAATATCTGGCCCAGAATGTGTGAATAAAGGGTGCTCAACAACCTTGTTCTCTTTTCTGTACAGTTGTGGTTGTGCAACTCTTATGAGGCCTAATCAACAACTGTTTTATACTACCATATTAGTGTATAAGAGAAAAGTACTAAGGCCAGTTAGTGGCTGAGATGGGGATGAAATTTGGAGTCTTAGAGCTTGGAGGTCAATCTTCTGGAGTTCAATTTTATGTGCCTGGTGAAGACACAACAAAATTGACCTCTCTGGGCTTGGCAGTCAACCCCTGTACTCCACGTGATCCTGTGGAGTAAGAGACCTCAACACGAGACTAGAGAGGGTTAGTCTTCATGAGGGAAGTAAGTCAATTCAGATACATTGATTCTGGCTACACAAATGCCATAGCTAGAATTGCATATCTGAAATCGCCTTTTGTCCCTAATATAGACTTACCGTTTGATTCCCAGCAGCAGAATTTCAAAGGGACGACTCCAGTAATGGGTAGGAGTACTTTTAATCCCAGACCTCAGCTGTGGCTGCAGGCTTCTCCCTTTTCTCCTCAGGGTCCTGGATTTTCCTATAAGGGCACTTGGTGCCTCCACTCAATGAAACCCCTCCTAGTACAGAGTGTGCAGAGGGATTATATCTTGGGAAAATATTTAACACAGTCTCATACAGAGAAGCATCAGTTTGTGCACACAAAATACAATAGTTATTGGAAATCCATCATTAAGAAAAACAGACACTGGGGTCTTTATTAGGTATGGAACACTCAGGATAAGGAAGAGTAGAAAGGAAAATTAGCATAATAAGATCGAAAAGCAATACACAGTTCTACCCGCAACCTTCATAGCTAATACATACCACTCTGTTCCCTCCCAGCACCAGCCTAACAATATAGGCTTTGATGGGTCGGGCAGAGTTGAATGTCAGAGGCTTAAGACAAAAGAGCAAAATAAATGAACAAGGGTATTCTGACAAAGTATGAACACCAAGGATGGCAAGCTCACCCTTGGGGCTCTCTAAGTGATATTTCAGGACCCCCATTTCACAGGGTGCTCTACTGATCGGGACACCTCTGCCAGGCCAAAGCCTCTGCCTGGGGTTGCACTTTGTCACTTTCTCAGTCCCTCTCTGCCAGGACTCAACTGTTCCCACTTCCTGACATGATCCTCTAGCCAGGTCATTGTTGTTTTCCCCTTCCTCGGTGTGTGTAACAAAGACTCTCAGGACCCATCATCCCAACACTCTTCCCATTTACTGGCCCTTAATGGTATACTTCCCCAGGGGCTGGTGGGGGAACTCAAGCTCACCATCTACACTAGGTTCCAGCCAGGGACCCTACAACAAGGTCTGCAGAGTCCTACAGCTTACCTGGACTGCTTCCTACTTTGCCTTCCCTGAACCCGAAAGTGAATACAGGCTCCATCTCTGCAACCCCATTCTGTTCTCAGCTACCTGGCTTGATACAAGTCTATCCTCTTCCTGTCCAGCTAAGCATCATCTCTAATTAATCCTTGTCCCTGGTTCCCCTGCCTGGTGTTTCTAGGTAGTTAATTGGTCCACCTGGAAACCTTAACCCCTTCAGGGGAGACGCCACATCATATACCCCCTCCAATGCCGTTATATGTTTTGTGGTGCTAAGGTCCCAGCCACACATTGGTGGGCTTGGAACATTCATGACATCATCTAATGAGACCCAAAGAAGAGTTCTATGTAGCTCACAAGCTTGTTTCTCTTACCAACAGATTGGTCCAATAAAAGGTATTACTTCATCCACTGTCTCTGTATTGTCTACTCTAATAGGCCTAACCAGCCAAGCAGAACATGACTTTGAAAAGAATGTCCAAAACCATTGCTAATAGTTCTAGCTCCGGGGCACAGAAATCAGTTCCCCTCATTGTATCATGTGAGACTCCAGAGAGTGCCCTGTGACTCATGAGCCAAAAAATACAGCATGTAAAAGCAAACACAGGAAAGGGTGGGCACCACTCACATTTTCATAATGATTTGACTGAACTTTTGGGCCAGATAGTGACTGGGAAGATGGATTCCATAGTCATGTGTCAGTCAGGCACAGACGCATGGCAAATTTATATCAGCAGAGGTTAAAGGTATGGCCTGAGGCAAATCTGTGAGAGCCATACTTCTTTCCAGGTATTAGTAAATCTTTCTTCAGACCCTTAGTACACATGGCGTTTTGCAAAGAAATGTGACAGGTCCCTCGTCTCACAAGCTGCAGTTGTGGCATCAAGAAGAAACACAGCCAAGTAATGAGATGAGATTGGGAAAAGCAAGTGTTACAACAAAAAATCAGGGGTCAAATTCAACGCCAGTGATTGATTTATTCCACAGTCCTAGAGCGGGATTTGGCCCGTGTGATTTCTACTGTTAATTATATGTGGATTTTGTCATCCTGAAATTTCGCACTTGCTCAGTACTGCTCCAAGTGGGTGGGGGTAGGTGGGACAGGGCTCAGAGCAACCCACCCCCAGTGCCCTAGGCTCAGGGCCCTGGCCAACTGCCCCGCATGTGCCATAGGCCCTGGCCCTTCCGCACTCCACTCCCACCCTGCCCCCTTACCCTCTCCCTGACCGCGGATTACCTGGAGCAGTGAGACAGCGGATGGCAGCAGCAGGAGTCACCTCCCCTGCAGTCACCATGTGGTGCGCAGCAGCAGCCTACTCTGCTCCTCTCCACTGCACAGCACCCTCCTGGCCTGCTGCACCCCACTTTTTTGCAGGTGGCTGGGAGCACAGGCCACTTCCCACTGCTGCAGAGAGGCAGGGCTTAGCAGGTCGGGAGGCTGTGGTGAAGTGGAGCAGGCTGATGCTTGTGCCACAAGATGAGTGCAGGGGGAGCCAGGAGATGACCACCAGGCTGCTACCTGCCCCCGCTCAGTGGGAGATTGACATAAGGGCAAAAGGGGCTGTTGCCCCAGGGCCCCCAAAAGCAAGGGTCCCTAAGGTTCCATAACTCCACGGCGTTTAAACAATTCACTTTAATGGAACAAAAGAAATGTGCCATGTCATCCGTATTTTAAAATTAATTTACGTGTGATTTTATTATGCATCATGAGTAATAATAAGCATGGATAGATATTAAAGCATAAGTAATGCAGCTACATTAACATTCTAATATATTGAGCTGGCTCCTTGTGACTGTGTTGTCCAAGGGCCCCTGCCCCCACCACCATGCCCTCCCCAAGGTAGTCCTCCCTCCTCTTGTCATAGGACAGCTGGAGCAGCAGCCACGGGGCCTCCACAATTGTAGGGCATGCAGCAGCCACCCCACTTCATTCTATGGCCAGGACAGCTCTGCCCTCTCTTCTCTTTTTTCATCATGGGAAAATGAAATCAGGCAGGAGGGCTGCAGTAGATGGCCCGGGCTGGAGTGCAGGCGGGGCGGGGGGAGCCAACTGAAAGCAGGAAGTTTGAAGAAAAGGCTTGAAAGCAGAGCAGGAAGACACGGGGTGCAGAGGAGTTACAGAAGCTGTTACAGATGTAAAAGGAGGCAGTAAAGCACTTGTGCCTGTGTGGTCCTGTGTGCCTGCCTGTTGTATCACTTCAGTTTTAAAAAGAAACAGGAGGCTGGAATCCCCTACACAGTGCTCAGAATATCTCACACACCCATGCACTAAAACAAGATTGGGGTTTTTATGCCTAATCTCTGCCATCTGCAGTGAGAGAAAACTGTTGGCAGCAGCTATTGGGTCATCAGTAAGGACAACTTTAGCAGACTGTACTGATGTCGGAATCCCACACTATAGTGCTGTGAACCCAATTAGTGAGCAAAGAACTGATTGGGGTACTCTGTTCTCACATGCCTTGTAATGAAGTTAATGTGCCCCAAGTGTAGGACTCCCACATGTGATTAGCCTCACACGTGTAACTTGTGGCAACTTTTGCTAGAAACCACGTGGGCAACAAATCTGTCCTGCTACACCTCACAAAACTTGTTTTAAAAAAAATCCCTCCAATGCTGGCTGCAATCAAGCACAATCACAATCCAAAATATCAATAAAACCTAATGGAGCCTCTTCCATCCACATTTCTCAAAGTCCATTGCGTGCATACAACGAATTTATGCAGAGGAAGAGACTGAGGCATCAAAATCTTACAGGACTTGTCTGATGTAAGACAGAAAGCTTTTGGCAGAGGCAGGAACAGAATCTAGATCCCCTGATTAGACATCCAGAGCTTATCCACAATAATAATAACAGCTAGCCTATCTGTCACAAGAACGCTTTACTAAGAGCGTATACATAATTATCTCCATATTATAGACAGGGAAAGTGTCTCACTAAGGTCAGTGAGTTGCCCAAGGTCACCCATCTGGTCACTAGCAGAGCACATGGGCTTTCTGAATACTACTCCTTGGACTATTGCCTCTAGACTACAAGAAGATCACACTTCCAACTAAAACCCAAGGAGTGCATAACCTGGAAAAGTTCCTCTTCCGCCATGTTTGCAGTGGTGGATTGTGTTCTAACCCTTCAGAAAATATTTGGAGTGAAACAAAGTTGGTTATAATGTATCTAGAAGAACAAGAAAATGGGCTTTATTACTGAGGCTGGATCTCCAACTTGAGAGCCCCACTCTCAGTTTGTAGCGTAAGTATTTGACAGGAGAATAGAACTGTGATTGGCAACTGTCATTTCAATTATTTGCAAGTGGACAGAGCAGGTGCTTTACTACTCTGAAAAAAAAATCAGACTCCAAAATCCATTTTCTTTCCTTTTGGAAAAGCCCAATTGTGTTGTTATACGAGCAGTGGAAATATGATAGGGCGCTAGTGTTTATATTCAGAGAAAATACACGCAGCTTCCATCTGTTCAACATTTGGAGCCAATTTATGGTAAGTACTGGGGCTGAAAATTGCTTTGGAGTTTTGTCTGCAGCTGTTTTATTTGAATTAAATCACTGATGTGTTCCCTCTTCATCAAGTACACTGACAGACACACCAAAGCTCAATAACATGCGCAGTTTGCCTGAACTTTGGATGCTCTGAATCCCAAACGATTTTGGTGTTGTTTGCTGCTGAATGCTTAACTCACCACCATTAGAGAGACCACAGAGGAACAGCTCTTGCTGCTGAGGCAAGGGGAGAGAGTGTCATTTTCTTGTTGCTCCACACCTGTTTGGTGAGCAACAGCTCTACCACTGGCTGGGTGAAATTCATCCCTTTACAGGAGATAAAGCCTACATGCACTGAAAACCCAAAGGGGAGAGCCAGGGGGCTAGATCTAGAAAAAAATAATCAAGCTTGGTTGCTGAAGGGCCTGCTTTAAGCCCTGCCCACCCAAAGCTCCTGCTCCCAGATTATGATGGGACACTCCACACATACACATTTTTCAGGCAACTTTAAGCACTGCCTGTGGGGAATTTAAGTCATGCACAGGCCATGAGCAACAGGTTAGCACAGAGGTGAACTTCACCCATTGTCACTGCTTTGCAGCGGTTTGCATTCCAATGCAATGCTATTGAGCAGTCCCAAAGAAGCCCCTATGAAACCCCACAATCAAATGACTCCAGACACTGGGGCTGTGCAAGCGGGAATTCAAAGCCAAAGGCCAAGGCAGCAGCAGGTGCCCCCTCTCTGTCTCAGTTGTGGGATAGACCAGAGTTCCATGGAACATTGTTGTACCATGAATAACTCGCAGATATGTCGCAAGTATTTCGAAAAATACAGTGATAACGTATATTGTCTGTTATCAAAACTAGATACAATGTTACTTCTTCAATGCTATGACACCTGATTAAATTACTTCATTTTGGCTTTGCTGTCTATGTTACTGTTGTTTATTTTTGGTCTGGCAACAATTTTTTAAAGAAAATTTCTATACGTGTTCCACATTAAAAATATTGTTGTTTGGTGTTCCGTGGTCTCAAAGAGTTTAAAAAACACTGAGTTAGAAAAACCACTGTGGCTCTCAAGTGCCTGAAAACTTTGGAAACTTAGGATCTGGTTCCAGTTTTGAAGATTTTGGCTCAGGCTACTCTGTAGTTCCAAATCCCAGTGATAGGAGAAAGCGAGTCAGAAATCGAATCAGCATGCTTCAGGAAGGGGAATCCATCGAGTGAAAAACACAGGCTCCAAGGTAGGGAGACACAAAGTAATTAACAGATCAGGGTTTTGGCCTGGATACTGTGATTAACATCCCTACTTCTGCATTAAGTGCCAGCAGCAACCCTTGACATGGGTGCCAAGACTGGCACAAAAGCCGACTTTTCATCAGCACATGAGGCAGGAGTTCAGCCCCACCTCACCTCTCCCATGCGGCCGGGAGCTTGCTCATAGCCATTCTGCTTGTGGATTAACAAAAGACCAAGTAATGCTACTAACCACCTAAACAGTAAAGCTCTACATCTCAATTTATTTATTAACAAAGCTGTTTTAAGTAGGACTGTTAGTGACTTTAAAAAGTATCACCAGCACTTGGACAGCATATAGAGGTCAAAGGTCAAATGTCGGCATTCCTCCTTGGAAAGGTTGCTGACCCCGGCTGTAGGCTATTTCATAAGCATAAGTGAGCAAGACTTCAATTTTACATCTCAACCAACAAACAGTTCTGTCAGTCCCAGGGGAAGGGTGCCACTCAGGGCCCAATCCTGCACTACTGAAGTCAAAGGGAGCATGAATATTGCACTCAGTGGGAGCAGGATTTGGCCGTAAATCTCTGGCTTACTTCCTGCAGCACTTATATGAATACAGATACTGTCCCAGCCCTGGTTAGCTTTTGCAAGTGAACCAAACACAAAGTTCTTGCCAAGTGGAAAGGACAAGAATGTGAGTGCACATGTTCCTTTCATGAACTGGGCCAGGTATGTGGGTGGCGGAACTGGTGAGAAATTGGCTGAAAGGACTCCGTGTGCGTTTCCAGCCTCTACCCTCTGTAAATCTTATTGACAGTCGTACTGCAACCAGCAGCTTTGGAGGACGAACAGCTTGGCTGGTTAAAAATCTGTTCTGTGGCCACCCACACCATGCAAGCCAACAAGCAGTTGGTTATTGAGGGAGAAAAAGCAGTTTCTGAGGCATGAAATGTCTCAGCTGTTTGACTGTAACAGGCTTGAACAGAACCCATTGCTAACACCCCGCGTCTGCAACGACTTACAAGTCATTTGACACCATAACATCATCTGTCTGTGATGCCTGGTACTGTAGAGTATGTATAAATTAATAGATGGAAGATGTCAGGTTTAATGACAGCTGTTTTGCCAGTGTTTTTACTGTATTTTTGAGAGTCCTGGTGCCTTAAAATGACACCTAACTTGTACTGAGTGTCTTTAAAAAAAAAAAGTAGGAACTCAATGTTATTCCATGGAATTGATTCTGTGAATATACGGCCATGGTTATGTTGCCAGTGCTCATAATTTTATAGCAAAACTCACAATATTTGGTGTGCTCCTGGAAGCATGGCACTGCATAAGTGCTACCACTTTTTTTTGTTTTTTTAATTTCGCAGTTGTGGTGAAAAGCTTGTAAACATGATCCATCTGTCCTCAAGAAATAAAAGCTAGAAGATGAATAAAGAGACTCATCATGTAGGTATTTTATTTTAATCTCATAATTTGGTGGGGGTGCTGATTTAGGATTTTTTAATGTTTGCAGTTGATAAAAACATACTTGCTAAGAGAGCGTTCCAATATGGGTAAGGCACACACCATCTGATTTTCCACCCTATTGACTCTCTATGGAGTTACACTTGGTTAACAGTGGAAAATCTGATCCACCGGATACAATTTACAGTTCATATAATAATGCTTTATATAGCACCAGTCAGCCAAGAATCTCTGGCTAAGTATTTCCAGAGTGCACTAGTATCTAGGCACTAGTGGGCATTGGAAACATCAGCCATTACATGACCTGGGTAAATAAATGTGAGCACTAATTGAAAAAAAAAAAGATTGCCACAGAAGATTTTAGACGTCGTCAAGAACAAGAGAGAGTTTTGGGTGGAAAAAAAAATAAAAACTTTAACGTACTGTCAAAGTTTGACTCAGACTCATAATTTATCAGACCACTCTGTTTTATTAGCAAAGCCGCTCTGCTAATACATTTAGAAGTGAGCCCCCCGAGTGGGGCTTGTGTCTCTTAATTTATACAGTTTTTTGGAGAACAAGTTACAGAGAAGTTACAGACAAAAGAAGAAAAAGATTTTAGTCACCACCCTTCGAGATCCCTGAGACCAGTCACGTATCTTCAATCACCTGCCACCCTTAACAATCTCCTTTAACAGCTTCCAGTTAACTTAACTAATTGCCCTTCACACCTTCCATTCTGATGCCTGCTTCTTAGACGTGCTGGCTCCATCTTAATTGCTTCTCCATTCAAAAGCTAACTGTCCCTACGTGTGCTCCCTCAGATACTTTGTAACATGTTTTGGCATGCCCTCTCATATACAATGTATCCAGCATGTCCCCTTATACAACGTTATACTTATACAATGTTATACTTCCACAATCCCCGCTTTTGGTCAAGGCTACGCCCATGACCAACGACTTACTGGATTCCATACATCAATCGTTCTTTTTCATTACTTTCACTGGTGACATTTAACAACATTAGATTAGCACTCTGGTTAGGGGTAACCTGATGGATGGTGTGTCTTGTGCAGTTTTGGATACAACAAGAAATCAATTGAAAACACACAAAGATTATTAGAATTCCAAATAGGATAGTCAGGATTCCTTGAAACAGCCAGTTTCCCAGACTAGAGAAATTGAATAAATTACTTATCCATTTCCACAAGGAACTTGGTTCTTCGTGGGGAAGGTATGCAATTTGCTCCAGATGGCTAGCACAATTTATTACCTCATTAGTATTATCAGGTATGTATACACAGCATTCTGTTCCAATTAGAGCACAGGTCCCTCCTTTGGCTGCCAGTATTATATCTAATGCCCGACGGTTTTGGAGGGCCACTTGTCGGACCGCTCCTGCTTCTTTGGCTAGAGCTTTTAAGCTCTCTCCTGTTTCATTGGCCATGATCTCAACAACCGCTTGTAACCTTAAAAGCCTTTTTGCATGGTGAATTACGCCCCCTACTGGGATTAAAGAAATGCCAACAGCTTCTTCCCAAGTTAGGGGGCTTATGTTATCCACATACCATTTAGCATCTGGCAAGTCCCTCCTTTTTCGCCTGAAATTACGGAGGCGATTTCGTGGGAGGGATTGAAGTACCCGGAATTGTGGGAAAAGCTGAGCAGGATAACAGATACCTGACCAATTTGCTGGTAACACAGTGTAAGCATTTTCCCCACAAACCCAATGATGTCCCATTAAAGCTGGGAAGGGTTGACTGCAACTCTTTGACATGTAAGAATTTACGAAGGAGGAATAGTATCCCCCAAAGGGCACAGGATGATTTTCACTGGGAGAAGAGGTAGCATTTACATGACATTTGTAGATGGTGCTGTTTTTCTCAGGGAGGCTGTAGGGGGAGCAAGAGATTGAATCTTTGGTTTGATCCCAGGTTGAGAGGAAGTTTGTCTTTCCATACCCGGTTCGCAATTCTCCAACCTTGTTTGAATAGTCCCATACACCATGGGACACGATGTATTGGAAACAGCTGCTCCTCCCTAGATTCAGCCCTGTCCCATTACACACCCAGCACCAGTGGCCCTTTCCTTTCACCACACTTATAAGTTTAGGAACATATGTTTTTCCCAGCCCCCAAGTGTCATTTTCCTTCCATGTCCTTTTAAGTGGATAGGGTTCTCCAGCAAGCTCTGAGGAATTCAAAGGGATTGCCATGGTGGGGATACTAGCTTGTGAGTGAGCTGGGATGTGGCTGCAGACCCAGCAATTAGAAATATTCAGGATCTGGGCTATCTGCACCTGTTGTTGGATGAAAGAATTGTCACTGTCACTCTGGATTCCCCAGACCCTCGGGACACAGTAGCTGAGGATTAAGCTTCTCAAAGGACACATGTTGGAAGCAGGACCCTTTCTGGTTCCGACAACCCCTTTCGAGGGAACCGCAGTCACGGTTTTACGTCCACCAGGCAGCAGGCGCTAGGCTCACTACTGCTTCTTGTTTGTTGGGTCCTGCTGTCTGCTTACCCTCTGCTTCTGGCAACCCTTACGAGAGCGCAGATTGTAAGGTATTGCAGGCTGTTCCTCTTTGTCTTCTGGGGTTGAAGCTGGTTCTGCGTGGTCTTGCAGAGGTGCTTGGTCCCCTGGAGATGGCGCTGGCTTACACTGTGAGGCGTGGATCCATGCAGCGATGCCGGATAATTTCACTGCTGTCTGGGTGGTGAGCAGTACCTGGTATGGACCCTTCCACCGGGGTTCCAAGGCGTGCTTCCGAAGGTAGTGCCGCAGGTAGGCCCAATCACCAGGCTCAAGAGTGTGACAGGCAGCAGAGGTGGGTTCCGTCGGCCAGGCTGCTCGCACCTGCGAATGGAAGGAGCTCACAGCTTGCATTAACCCTTTGCAGTACTGGAGGAGCGTGCTGTGAGTTAGGTTTAGGTCTGGGGCTGGGGTAATAGTAGCCATTGTTCGCATAGGGCGTCCCATGATGATTTCAAATGGACTCAATTTGTGTCTCTGGGATGGGGATGACCGAATTTCCATAAGGGCCAGTGGTAAAGCAGCTGGCCAGTTTAACCCTGTGGAACTACAGATTTTTGCCAGCTTATTTTTAAGTACACCATTTCACCTTTCAACTGCCCCTGCACTCTGTGGATGGTAAGGGCAGTGCAACAGATGGGTGACATGTAATACCTGGTATAGATGTTGAACAATTTTTCCAGTAAAATGTGTTCCCCGGTCACTAGACAAAGTGGCAGGAATTCCCTTGGTAGGGATAATGTGGTTTAACAGACATTTTGCAACAGACAATGAATCAGCTTTGCGACAGGGAAAGGCTTCAATCCAACCCGAAAATAGACATATTATAACTAAAATTAATTCATATTTCTGACACTTTGGCATTTGTACAAAATCAAGTTGCCAGTGTAGGAAAGGTGCTTGAGGCAAACCCCGGAACCCTTGTGTTACTTTTACAGATTTGCCTACATTGTGGCTTTAACAAGTAACACAAGCGGCACAGTGGCGGGTTGCAAAGGAGCTGAAATGGGGAGCCCACCACCCCGCCTTACTCATAGCAGAGACCATCCCCTCCTTGCCGACATGCGAAACACCATGTAGCAGGGCGGCTAGAGACGGGTAGAGTGAGAGGGGGGCTACAAAGGTACCGGTGGGCGATCGCCAAAGGGAATCAGAATGCAAAGAGCAACCCAAAGCACTCCAGGAGTCTTTCTCTGTTTCTGGGGCAGAATCCTGGAGCTGAGCGAGATGAGACAGGGATGGTGGCGTTACAGAGACAGAGAGGGGACCAAGAAACGCTTCTGGTGAAGGTTTTATAGTGGCGGCATGTTTTGCAGCAGCATCAGCAAGTGCATTACCTTTTGCCACCTCGGTGTCTGCCGCTGAGTGGCCAGTACACTTAACAATTGCCAAGGCAGACGGTAGTAAAACTGCATACAGGAGGGCGGCAATGTAGGGGCCATTCTTGATAGGGGTACCAGTAGAGGTAAGAAAACCTCGAGCCTGCCAGAGGGTGCCAAAGTCGTGCACAACCCCAAAGGCATACCGAGAATCAGTAAAAATAGTGGCAGAGAGCCCCTCGGCTAGAAAGCAGGCACGGGTTAGGGCAATCAGTTCAGCCACCTGGGCAGAGGTCACAGAGGGTAAAGGCGCAGCTTCTATGGTTTCAGAGAGAGAGACCACAGTGTACCCTGCAAGAAGGTGGCCTTGGTCATTTCTATAACAGGACCCATCAGTGAACAATACTAAGTCAGAGTTAGGGAGAGGTACATCTGAAAGGTCGGGGCGCGGGACAGTGATAGCAGAGACAGTTGCAAGGCAGTCATGGGGTTCACCATCACTAGGTAAAGGAAGGAGGGTAGCAGGGTTTAACCGGGAGCAGCACTTAATAGTGATATGTGAGGCTGAAAGCAGCAAAAGTTCATACCTAGTGAGGCGAGCAGAGGAGAGGTGAGCAGTGTTGCGTTGCAGAAGGAGAGTTTCCACAGAATGGGGAACCATGAGAGTGAGAGGAGAGCGGAGGACAAGGGACTCAGACATCTCGACCAGGCGCGCTGCAGCAGCTACAGCGCGTAGGCAAGGGGGCAAACCCTGGGCTACAGGGTCCAAGGTTGCAGAAAAATAATCCACCGGGCGATTTCTGTCACCGTGCTCCTGAGTAAGAACCCCGAGGGCACAAGCAGATTGTTTGTGACAGAAAAGGGTAAAAGGCTTGTCATAGTTAGGTAACCCTAAGGCAGGGGCAGAGGCTAAATTCTGCTTAAGGGAGATGAAAGCAGCATTTGCTTCAAGTGGCCATGGCATGGGGTTAGGTACAGAGGATCGAGTGAGTTCTTGGAGTGGTTTAGCCAGAGAAGCATATTGGGGAATCCATTGCCTACAGAACCCTGTCATGCCTAAGAATTTTCTGACCTGGCGTGGAGAGCAAGGCTGGGGAAAGCTAAGGATGGCTTGTACCTGGGCTGGAGAGAGTGTACGGGAGCCCTGGGAGAGAAGGAAGCCTAGGTATGTGACAGAGGTTTGGCAGAGCTGCAATTTTGTGCGAGAAGCCTTATGACCCTTGTTCGCTAAAGCTGTGAGAAGTGTTAGTGAATCAGTTTCTGAGGCAGACAGAGAGGGGGAGCACAGGAGTAAGTCATCCACATATTGGATCAGTGTGGATCCTGATGGGAAAACCAGATCAGCGAGATCCCTGGCTAGGGCTTGAGAAAAATAGGATGGACTCTCTGTATACCCCTGGGGAAGGGTAGTCCATGTATATTGCTGACCCTTGTAGGAGAAGGCAAAGAGATACTGGGATTCAGAGTGAACTGGGACAGAGAAGAAAGAGGAGCACAAATCTACAACAGTAAAGTGGGTTGCATTTGGAGGAATAGACGCTAGTATTGTAGCGGGGTTAGGAACCACTGGAAAAGAAGGTATGACAATACGGTTAATAGCTCGAAGGTCTTGAACAAATCACCACGATTTGCCATCAGCCTTTTGAACTGGGAGGATAGGGGTGTTACAGGGGCTGGAACAAGGGACAATAATTCCTTGTTCTTTTAATGCAGATATAACTGGACCAATCCCAGCCTCTGCCTCAGGATTCAAAGGATACTGAGACAGGCGAGGCAGAGGTTTGGAATTGTCTACAGTAATCCGAACTGGGTCAGTATTTAATCGGCCCACTTCAGATGGGTGAGATGGCCATAGGGAGGAAGGAACCTGAGAAATTAGGTGCTCTAGGGACGGAGTTAAGGGACAGCAAGGGACCGGAGTGGAGAGGGAAGTTTCAGACAGCAGGGAGGCTACAGAATCACATAAGGAAGACTGAGGGATTTGCAGATAGACACCATCTGGGGAGCAGTAAATAGAACAGCCAAGTTTGCATAGCAAGTCCCGTCCCAGAAGGTTTGCAGGGGTGGAATCAGAGAGGAGGAATGCATGTTCCTCAGAGAGGGGACCGACCTGAACAGACAAAGGTTTTGAGAGGGGAAAAGAGGTAGGGATCCCTGTAATGCCAACAGCAGACACAGATTTTCCAGATCGGGGAACCACAGGCAAGTCAGTGGTGCGGATTGTAGAAAGAGAAGCTCCAGTATCAACAAGGAAAGGGAGAGAGAGATCATTTACAGTCAGGACACATTCTCCAGTAGGGGACAGAGGTAATAAGGGAACTAAAACTTTCTGAGGTTCCCCAGCATCCCGTCATTGTTGGGGTGAAAAATAGGGTTGGGGATCAGCTGGAGGAACCAGCGGGGGGGTTCACTTGATTTCCCATACAATTATTAGGTCGTCTTGGACACTCTTTTTTCCAGTGTCCAGGCTGTTTACAGTAGTTACAAACCCCAGTTAATCCAGCCCCCCGCCCCCTTTCGCAACCCCATCCCTGTCCCCGGTGTGGTCTGCTTAGTCCTGAATAATGCTGTATCTGCAGAGCCATTAACTTTTGGGAGGACTGTTCCTCCTTTCCTTTTAAAGTGCGGTGGCAATGCTCTGCTACTGCCAGCAATTTGTCCATGGTTTCAGTCTCCCATCCCACACTTATTCATTTTAACATGCTGCCTGTGGCAGGGAGAAGACCATCAACAAATGCATGTGCCAAGGCCCCCTGCCCATTTACATCGGGCTCTTGTATTCCTGAATGTTGTAGGAAAATATCAGTTAGCCGGGACCTATAGTCGCCTGGGCTTTCTCCTTGCCCTCGCTTACAGCAACGTATTGCTGTCCAGTTTGTTTTAGGAGACCACACTTTGGGAATGGCTTGATGCAGGCGCTTCCAAAGAGCCATACACCGGTCTCTGTATGCCGAATCTGGGCCAGTACTTTTTATGGTTGAGTGGCGTGCCTCAGCTGGCCAGTCTGCGGCAGCCAACCATTTTTCATAATAACTGGCAGGAGCTAACAATTTACACAGTTGGAGGAGATCTGTCTCAGAGGGTTCATAGGTTTCACAGATTAACAGAAACTCCTCAGCAAATTTGACAGTTTTCCTGTGGTTTGGGAAAAACTTTAACTATAGATAAAAGTTCCGTGCAAGTCCAGGGCTTATGATCCCATATGGACTCACTTTCTCCCATCTTAAGGACTCGTCAGGGTGCCACAACAGTTTGATCAGAGTCTCTCATTAACCTCCCATCAGGTTCTCTTTTCCAAGAAGAGATGTCAAGAGAATCTTTGCAGTCTGCTTTGGATTTCTTCTTCATAATATTTTGCAGAGCTGCGAGGCCAATGAGGGTATCTTCTTCACTTTCATTATCTGTAGTCACTGAAGATTTTTCTTTTTCTGATTTCTTATTTGCGCAGGAGTATGGTGGGGGTCGGGTTTGATCCGGATCATTGCACAGGACTGGGCAAAGGGGAGCGCTCGGACTAGTGGTGGGAGAGACTGCATCCAATTGAACTTTTAGTTTTTTGATAGAATTTTTAAGAGAGGTGAGTTTTGACTCAGTCCATCTACGATTTGCCTCTTCCCACCACTGCATGAAGCAGTCTACTTCTCCTCTCTCCAATTTGGTTTTTGGGAGGACGAGTTTGCTTTTTAAAGCGTCCACTCGATCCTTGTCCCAAGAACCTAACAGTGGCCACTGTAATTTGGGGTTCTCTAGAGCTAATTTGGACCATTTTTCAAGAAACCTACAAGAGTCCGGACCCCTCCTAAAATACATAAAATAAGCCGGAGTTCCCTTAGGGAACTGTTCTACCTTAGACTTCTGATTACCCATCCAGGAGGACTTCACACAGCACTCACACAAGAAGGAAATTCGGGCTCGGCAGAGCGGTACCCGGTGCAACACACAGAAAGGAGCCCACAGGCTACTGCCTCAACTGCCCTTGCTTTCACACCAGGGGTTATACCCAAGGCGTGGTGCGGCTGCAGCTGTGCAGATTCCACTTATTCAGACCGTGGGGACGGGGACCCCTTGGTCAGCCAGTCTCCGGACAGAGATGGCTCCCAGATTCACACACACACCACAGGGAAGACGGATAGACACAAAGACAAGACAGTCCTCAAACCGGTTAAAGCACAAAAATAATAATTACCTGAGACGTCTGATTCCAGAAGCTGGATCCAAAGACCCCTACCCGAACAGAGTGGGAACCAACAAGTTCAATGGCATAGACTGCGCTGCTGCTGTGTACCTCTCTGTCTTGTGGAGGATCGCTTGGACTAAGCGTCCAGGCGCCAGCTGCCACGATCGTCCTGCAAGGCAGTCAGGGATCACACAGCCTCAGTGAAGCCGCTTGCCATCTCAGTAGAACCTCCAAATTGTCAAAGTTTGACTCAGACTCACAATTTATCAGACCACTCTGTTTTATTAGCAAAGCCGCTCTGCTAATACATTTAGAAGTGAGCCCCCCGAGTGGGGCTTGTGTCTCTTAATTTATACAGTTTTTTGGAGAACAAGTTACAGAGAAGTTACAGACAAAAGAAGAAAAAGATTTTAGTCACCACCCTTCGAGATCCCTGAGACCAGTCACTTATCTTCAATCACCTGCCACCCTTAACAATCTCCTTTAACAGCTTCCAGTTAACTTAACTAATTGCCCTTCACACCTTCCATTCTGATGCCTGCTTCTTAGACGTGCTGGCTCCATCTTAATTGCTTCTCCATTCAAAAGCTAACTGTCCCTACGTGTGCTCCCTCAGATACTTTGTAACATGTTTTGGCATGCCCTCTCATATACAATGTATCCAGCATGTCCCCTTATACAACGTTATACTTATACAATGTTATACTTCTACAGTACACAGACACTGAAAATGTTCATTTATTTGCCAACCCACTTTTCTGTCACAAATCAATTTCATATGGGAAAACCTTCACCCAGCCCGGGGAAGGCTGGGACACATTTTATAATCAATTACAGTAAACCCTCGATTTAACAGACAAATGGGATAAAGGGATGTCCGTTAATTCCAAAAGTCCATTAAATCTGAATCTGCAGGACTGGCGGCACCTTGCAAGGCACGCTAGGGAGCGCTCTGTCAGAGACCCAAGAAGAACACAGACGGCTTAAAAGAGAGAGTTCAGCAGTGGGCTCTTTGCACTGTTTATAGAGCAGAGCCTCTGGACTCGCCTGCCACATATAGCTGCCATAAGGCTCAATTTATGAATCTGTAAAATGGGGAGAGAACCTAGTGGTATCTCTGGGCATCTTAAAGCCTATAGACTAGATTCTCAGATTATGTAAATCATCCTGTTTCCACTGAAAGCAATAGAACTTCACCCACATACAGTATTGGCGGATCAGGCCCTATATGTTTGTATACTTTCAGAGCTATAACTAGGTATTTTTGCACCAAGGACAAAATATTATTTATGTACCCATCCCTCCTCCAAATTAAAAAAAATGTTTCTAGTTTATTATTTTTTATTTATCTTTACTTCAGAAAAGCCCCAAAAAGCTATTAGTATAGTAATAAAACAAAAGTATCTTGAATAATATTAGGAACATATTTCACATAGATAATTAAAAACAAAATGTGATTCTTAACAATATAATAAAGGAACATATAATAAATGACTAACTCTAATACTTATGAAATTACTTTGTGCCTTTAGCACAGCAAACATTATAAAATAATAATGAGGTTTAAAAAAACCTCGAGAGATCTTATTTTCCCTGTAAGAGCAGACACCAAACTACCAAAGGGCTGGGGCTGACCAGATGCACATGGAGGTGGCAAAAGCATGGGAAACCAAGCACTAGATGTAGAGCAGCCCAGCCCCCTCCTGGAGCAAGGGGCACAGATACAGCATGGGAAAGGGAGTTAACTCCTTCGCTTCCAGAAGCTGTCCCTCCAAGCTGGGGCAGGGCCAGTAGAGACAATGGGGGGGGGGCTTCCAACTTACCAGAGCTGCACCCCTGGTTATACTGCACCCATGATGATTGCTCCCCTTGCCCCACCCTCGTTAAGGTGCTGAATACTTCACTTGAGAAAAATATCATGTCCCTTTGTTACAGCTGAAAAAACTGCGTCAGTTTTGGATTGGCTAGCATGGAAAAATCTTACCCACTTTCCCAGCCAATAAAGGAGATATGTCAGCATTACTGCACTCCCCAGGACCCTGAATCTGAGTCTGCTCCCAAGTCCCCAGGGAAAAGGTACTTATTTAACTCTGCCTGGGAAGAAGGAGCACTGGCCACAGATTAACCGCACACCACCTGTGAGGGCAGGAATAAAAGAACAAATGGCACAGTGAGAATTTGAGATTGTATTTTACGTTCTTTCCGAAGCCAATAGAGAGATTTGCCTGAAATGCAAGAAGAACGTGGATCACTCTCAGTCTATGAATCACTCTCCCACACCCGCTCAAGGGTTCAGTCAAGTTTATTAGAAAATAAAAGAATTGTGAGGAGACATCCTGACTTCAGCATGGGGAGATGTGAGAAAAGAACTCCACTGCCCCCACAGGGAACTCACCACCGCCCTCTTGTGTGCTCATAGCTTTATTGTGCTAGAAATTGGAGATGAAATAGACCTGTCAGATTAAACTCGTCTCCACCTGTGCAAGACGGTCCTCTACACAGCCCTGCTCTGGGGGTGATGCAGGTGCTTTGGAAGGCAGTGAGCCTCTGCGGGGCAGAATACATTCTCTCCAGCATTGTAGGTGTCCATTTGTAAGGTGTGGCGCACAGCTTTGGCAGGGCATCTGGCTGGTAGCATGAGAGGCAGAGCACTACTTTTCTTTCTGCCGCTTGAAGAAGCTAGTATTACTCGGAGTCTAACTGGAGCAATCGTTGTGCTTTTGGCTACGAGGACTGCAGTTTTGCTTTGCCTTTGCACAGGGCTCAAGGGAAGTTTGCTTAAATGCTCTGTCCCAGGGGTGCACAAAGTTGGGGTATGAAATCTCGTAAGCAGGGCAGAACACAAGTGGCTGCTAGGTCTCAGGCTCATCCATCTCATTAAAAATGTTGAACTAGGTTACTGTTTTTATGTACGAGTATTCACATTCATATACCACTTAATAACATCTTTACAGTCTACACACTTATTTTCTTACACGTGCTGAAAGGGTTTTTGTTTGTCCCCATATGAAATTTCTGTTGGTTTGGATCACATTAGGCAGGTGGTGGTGAGACACCTGCTAATTGCAGGGACGAAAGGTGGGGTCAGGCATAAAGAGTTTGCTCACACCTGCTCTATCCCACACTCCACAGCTTGGACATCAGCACAAAGGCAAACCACATAACTGCTAGTGTCGCATCCAGTCTATTTTGAATCTTCCTTAAGTTTTGGAACTAAATTGGCAGACACACAGATAGCCAGGGAGTTATTTCAAACCTGGCCAAGTGTGTGTGTAGAGGGGAATCCCAGTGGTTGGGGAAATGCTTTCCTTTCTTAACATTCCTTTCAAACAGCAGGCGTGATCTCTGCTGGAAGCACCCTCACAGTGAAAATCCTTCCCATGGCTGCCTGCCAAAGCCAGTGAAAATCCCTTGTTAGCTATTTCAGATTTAGCCTGTTCATGGGAATGTAAATCTGCTGTCCTCACTGATGGAGATTATGGAGGCTGGATTTAATGTGCCTGAGCACATCTTTCCTACCTTAAATCATAGGGTTGCCTGCTTCTGTGTGCGTCTTTGTGGCACACTGCAGGCCTCTGAATGGAACAGTTTTATCCACCATCCTTCACCTACAAAGGGAGACGGGTCCATAGCTTCCCATACTTTTTTCAAATGTAAAATGAGTTTGGGTCACAGAATATGTTGCACAATACATGAATGAAGGAAACACAAAATTTCCAATGATTCCTCTATACTGAGAGACCACCCCACATCCCTCTGAACACTTAAACAGGGGTGAAAGCTGCCAAAAGCTATCAGCATTTCTAGAAAGTTGTCTGAAAGCCTTTGGGATTTAGTGAAGAGTATTTCTGAAACATCATACAAAAATTAATACAATGATAAAGCATCTGCATGGTTTATAACAGACATTGAAGTTTATGGGCTTTCCCTGTAAGGGTGCTTTTTCCTGCCTTAGTTTGCGCTAGATACGGTGCTCTGGTTCTGTTATTACAATGGAAGATGCAGATAAGGCACTGTCTACACTAGACATAGAAGTCAACCATTGATACTCTCCTTGCCTAGGTAAGATGACCACTGCTCTCAGATACCAAGGGATTTAACCCACAATGTTTTCGAAGGCTGTGTAATGTCTTGAAGGTTTGTCCAATTTACAGTTCAATCAAAAGAGGCGAAAAGCACAAGTCTAACAGATCAGATAACCATTCACACTTTTTTTCTTTCCTAATGCTGTTGTTCTTGGATCTAGACACACAACACTTTTCATCTCTCTCTCCTAACATAAACCTAAAGATCAGCCAGTTCCAGATAGCTTGAAGCTGGTTTTCTTTTAGATTAAGTTCAAAGTCAAACAACGTTGTCACATAATGTTTTAGGTCTGTCAGTATTTTCATTATTTATTCTTTCCTTCAGTGTCCAAACAAAGAGCGTGTATTCCATGCTTAAGAATTTTTAAACAGATTTGAAAACTTGTATCACTACTATCAATGTAATACTAGTGAATTTAGTTAGCTTGTCTGGGATATAAGTTTGGATTCTATATCTTTTTCATCTAAGGATCTTGCAGCCCATTAGAAATATTAATTACTTAATTAAGGTGACCATATTTCCCTATGTGAAATACAGGGCACCCAGTAAAATTGCTTGGACTTAAGTGAGTTCAATGGAAACCCATCAGAACTATGCAGTACAAACATTCAAAATAACATTGAGTTGACAGAGCACACAGTTGTAAGATATACTGCATTCTTACAACAAACAAAGGTAACAGTTAAAAATATATATCTGCAATTAAATGATTATTGCTCTTAGAAATGCCTGTTTTGTTCCCATCTTGCTGTCCTCCAGAGTAAGGGCTGAGAGAGAGAGAGAGAGGTGCAGGAGCCAGAGAAGGGAGTAATGGGTGAGCTCCTGGAAATCAGGGTTCGGTATGTGTGTAGGAGGGCAGGAGTCAGGATAGGAGGCTGGGAGCAGGGAGGAACCCTCCGTCTGGGTTCTGGAACAATATAAGCCATTAGATATTTTTGCAGCAGAATAAAAAGAGAATGAAACCTACCAGGACTGTTCCTCCCCCTGCCCTTTAATTTCACTGGAGTCAGTGGATTTACAATAGATACATTATACCCCTAGCGTTCAAAGCAAAACAACATATTCTTCTATACCCGATAACTTTCAATGCCTCGCTGTATTCAATATACAAATTATACCTTCTAATAGCCATACACACTATGCCAATCCCACTGCCAAACCTTCCAACCTGCCACCAGTCTGTATACAACAGACCTCCCTTCTAATACCCCACTCTGTAAATAGGCTTTTCAGAGCTTCTAACTTTTAGCCCCCATGAGAGGCACAGCACTAAAAGGCTTAGAAATCCTCACTCCTTGCCCTCATGCTGCCTCCCCCAGTCTCCCGCTGAAATCTCCCATCATGGGTTTCTCTATCCCAAACAATGACCTGACCTGGGGTCCTAGGCACTTGCCCTCTTTGCTCCCCATCTGTCAGTGGGCCAGACTGAACCCCCTCCCACAATCCAAATCCCTGGGCCCCAGCCTGGAGCCCCCTCTCCTGCTGCACCCCAAACCCTTTACCCCAGGCTGTACTCCTAGCCGGAGCACCTAATGCCGTCTCACACTCCAGTCTTCTGACCCAGCCTGGAGCCTTACTCCCATATTCTGAGCCCACGATTTTTGCGCTCAGACCAGACCCTAGGAGGCCCCACATAATCTAATAGTCCTGGCTTCCAGAAGAAATAATCCAGCCCTACCAGCCCTCCTCCACAATTCACCTTCCTTATCCCCTTCTTCCCATCTCACTGCCTCCGGAGCCCTGTCCCCCAACCTTCACAGGAATCCTCCAAACCTGTAATGCCCCATCTAATCCCTGGCCTGGGTCAGGCTGCCCTATACGCCAGAGAATTGCCTGTTTGCACTGCCTGTGGGGTACCAATCTAAGTACAACTCCCCAGCACCTGTCCCCCTTTGCCCTCACTGGCTGCCACCCATTTCCCACTATAGGGCCCTGCTCTCCCTATCCCAATATTATTACCTGCCAGCAGTGTTTGTGGGGTGTGGGGAACCATCTGAGACTCTGTCTTTCTCAGGCAGTGTGAGAAGATTACACAGCAGCCATGCAGCCTGACTCAGGCTACTGACAGCTTTGCCCCTCCTCCATTCTCCCCCCCCCGACCCCATTGCCACAGGGGCTACTGGCAACAGCATGTTTGAACAATCTCTTTAAAGAGCCCACACACCTCCTAAAGCCAGGTCTCTTAAATAGACACCTGCTGTTGTTTAAATAGCTGTCTGTTTAAAATTCAGGCCCCGGCTTTGCAACATATGGGACAATTAGCCTGTTTTTTAAAAAAGTCAGGACACTCTCCAGGGAGCTAAAAAAGGGGACAGTCCTGGCTAAAATGGGACAGATGGTCACCCTGAACATAATCCTCGAAATACCAGGTGAGTTAAATATCCATAGCTTCACTCATCTTAAGGCCAGACGAGACCATTCAGATCCTATAGTATGACATTTTGCAAAACACAGGCCATGGAATTTTTTTCTCAGGCATTCCAATATTACAGAACGATTGACCTAACGAGTCATCTAGGTAAGGTACTGATGATGATACTGACTAGAGATTAAGATCACAGATAGAAGAACATACAGCAGATGAGCAAGCAGGGTTCAGAAAAGATGGAAGTACCATACAGCAATATTGGCACAAAGACTGATAGCGGAGAAAGCTCGATGAAAGAACAAAAATGTATACACGTGCTTTGTCAATTTTCAAAACGCATTTGACAGTATAGATCAGAAAGTGACTTGGGCAGTGTTGGAGTCATATGGAGTGGATAGCAGACTGATACGGCTGTTGAAAGATATCAGTGATAATGCGGAGGCAGTGGTGAGAACATGCGGAGAGTTGGGAAGTTTGTTTAAAATAAGTAGAGGTACGAGACAAGGAGATCCAATATCGCCAAGTATCTTCATCGCACATCTGGAGAGAGCGATGGACAAGATCAAGGAAGAGGTAGAAGGGATATCTGTGCATGGGAAAAGAATTAACAACTTGAGGTTCGTGGATGATATAGTTATCATTGAGGAAAATGAGGAGAAGCTAGCGAAAATGGTGCAGGTGATAAACGCAGAAGGGAAGTGGTACGGACTGATTATGAACATTGATAAAACAAAAACAATGGTATTTGGAGATAAGGAAAATAGGAAGGAAGGTCAGTGTCGACGGTATTAAACTAGAAAATGTAGAGAAGTTCCCATATCTGGGGAGCAACATAATGTATGATCTAGACTGTAAGAAGGAAATAGAGACTAAAATAGCAAAAGCAAGAGCTAGTTTGAAGGCGATGGATAAGATCTGGAAAAGCAAAGCAATTAGCTTAAGAACAAAGCTGGGCATCTTGAAAATGTGTGTATTCAGCAGCATGTTGTACAGATGTGAGACATAAGTGATAATGAAAGATTTGAAAAGAAGAATATTGGTGTTTGAAAGGAGTTGTTATAGAAAGATTCTGAGAATAGGGTGGATGCAGAAGGTCACCAATGAGGAATTATACAGGAAGATACAGCCGAAAGAGAACCTGCTGCAGAAGTTTATAAAACGGAAGCTACAACTATTTGGACATATTTGCAGAATGCACAACGAACGAAAAATCAAGACCCTGGTATTCGGCATAATGGATGGTCTGAATAGTAGAGGCAAACCCCACAGAGAATGGATAGATGATATAGTTGAATTGTTCAGAGCTAGTCTACAGAAACTAAGCCACCCTGCACTGGATAGGGAAAGATGGAAGGAAATAGTGAGAGAGGCATCAGACACCAATGGGCATTGAGCCCACAGTTATTGATGATGATGATTCCAATATCAAGCCAATAAATTCGGCTTGAGCTAGAACCTAAAGCACAAGTTTTAGAGAGCCATTTTAAAACTTCATGTGATGGAGAATTTACCACATGCCTAGCCAATCTGTATGAATGGTTAACTATTGCAATAGTTAAGAATTTGCATCTTACTTCCAGTGTGACCTTTGCTGATTTCAGTTTCTGACTGCCGGATCATATCAGCCCTTTGTTTGCTAGATTAAGCAGCCCTCCAGTTTTAGATATCCTTTTCTAGCACAGGTGCTTGTAGACCGATCAAACTACCTCTTAACCCATTTTAATGCTAACATGACAAACCCTAGTCACTGGCAAATAGTATTGCAGAATTCTGATGTTCAGTCTTCTATTTTGGAAAGTACTGTGTCTAATTGCAGAACCCAAGGACAGTTTCACTATGAAAATTACTGCACAGGAGCATAATGTAAGTGGCTGCCTGTTGCAGGCTGTAGCATCTGATGAATGAATGCTTGCATTATAAAACCAGTTTATATAAAAAAAGGAGAAAGCATGGCAAGATAACTTGTATGTGATTTAAGAAACAGAAACGAGTCTTGGGAATATCTACACCTATTTGCCGGGCATATGGAGTGTAATTAATATATAGTAAGATTTTAACCACTCATTCGATCATTTGTATGGTTTTTTAGTTTTTAAAAATATAAGCAACACAACCCAAAAAGGACAGAGAATCACAGCTGCAATTTAAAAATCAAACCTATACACTCTGAGATAAACTTCCTGGCAGCTGCCAGTAAATGTTAACAAAGCAAAGGGTACATAATTCACTGTCCGAAAAAGACTTTGCAGACTAAAACCAGATGCTCATGATTATTTGTTAAGGATTAGCAGTGGGAGAAGGGCTGGATTAGCAGAGGTCTCATTGTTCCCCGAAGCCTCCAAATGTAAAGGGCTAGTGCCACCTTTAGATGGAATTTAGTATTAGATCACACAGGCAGTTTGAACTCGTGCCCCTCTATGCACACAGATTGCTGTTTTTAACAGCACTACAAATATCTAACTTGGTAATTTCAGGCAGAATAATAAATGGAACCTGTTTCCCCTTTTCTTCATCCTTTCATCTTTAACCCATCCTTTCACATCTTCCTTATATAAAATTTAAAAGGTGAATAGGGCTAGGTCTACACTATCCTCTGCCTTTTGAAAGGGGGATGCTAATAAGACACTTTGGGATATGCTAATGAGGCACTGTCATGAATATGCAGTGCCTCATTAGCATAATGGCAGCTGCAGCGATTTGAAAGTGCCACTTTCTAATTGCGTGCCACCTGTGTAGATGGGAGACTTTTGAAAGGACCCCCCCAGTCTTCAAAAGCCCCTTATTCCTATTTGGTTTTAAATTGCCGTGGCTGTCATTATGCTAATGAGGCACTGCACATTCATGGTAGCACCTCATTAGCATATCCTGACATGTCTCATTAGCATTACCTTTTTGAAAGGCGGGGGCTAGTGTAGACACAGCCTAGGAGACAGATGGGAAAAGCTTCCTTGTTGTTTCATGACTCTGGGGCTGACTCAGCCCCCACTTAATTCATTGGAAAGATTCCAATTAACTTCAACAAGAGTGGATCAGAATCTCTCATAATCAAGGCCCAGATTTATCAAATGTACTTAAGCATATGAATAATCCGACTGAAATCAATGGAATTATTGATGCACCTAAATTTAGGTATATGTATTTAAATACCTTTCTGCACTGGGGCCTTGAAACAGGCGAGTGAAATACTAGAGGTACCAGAACTTTCTAAAACCTTTATTTGAGGAAATGGGTTGTACCCACGAAAGCTCATGACCTAATAAATTTGTTACTCTCTAAAGTACTACAAGACTGCTGGGTATGAATGAGTCGGCCACGCATCTCTTTGGCCATGGCTCCACTAGTATTCCCCTTTTGAAATGGGGATGCTGATGAGCCACTTCAGCAGATGCTAATGAGGCACTGCCATGCATATGCAGCACTTCATTAACGTAACGGCAGCAGCGCACGTTTCAAAAATGCTGCTTTTGAAATGCACGTTGCTGGTGTAGATGGGGCCCTTTCGAAAGGAACCCCCAGACTGCAAAAGCCCCTTCTTCCCAAAACCAAATAGGAAGAAGGGGCTTTTGAAATCCGGGGGGGTCCTTTTGAAAGGCCCCCACCTATGCTGGCAGCATGCATTTCGAAAGCAGCACTTTCGAAATGCGCACCGCTGCTATTATGCAAATGAGGCACTGCGTATGCATGGCAGCACCTCATTATCATCCACCTTTCAAAAGGGGGGTGCTAGTGTAGCCACAGCCTTTAAGTCTCAGAAACTACTATTCTCAAAATTTGTGGGGCTTTTTTTGTTTGTTTGTTCGTTTTGCAGTGTTCAAATGCCTGAACAGCTTTGTAAACCTTTTTACGCTTCTTTACCTGATGAGGAAATGGCAGTAAGGAGGTGTTTGTAAAAAGTTACCCACTGTCAAATGAGTCACTGGCCTTCTCTCCTTATTTTGGTCATGTTGTAACTTGTGATAACATGTTAATTGACAATCAGTTAATATCATTGTGAATGCTAATGTAGACACTTCAGAAAAATTTCTTCCGTGTGTCTACATTAGCCTTTACAAATGTGTTGTGGTAACCAATTAACACATTCTAGACAAGGCTTTGGGGCTAGATTTTCAAACACATTTAAGTGCCTAAAGCTGCAGATAGGCACTTCCATAGCACTTGCAAAAGCACCTAAACAGGTCAGATGCCTAATTCCTGTAGACCTCATGAAAGAGAAATCAACTAATTGAGTAGCCCCACACCTGCAATAGCACTCAGTGTGCTTATCTGCATCTTGCAGTGCCTAAATAGCTTTTAAGACCTGCCTCTGAGGCTCTAGCTCTAGCGGTCCCTCACTCCTGCTTGCTGTGGGACAGGTACTCCAATACTGAACTTGACAAAAGCAAACATCAAAATGTAACTGAAAACACAGGACAGCTGGTTTCTTGTACAGCTGCAGCTCATGTTCCATTCACACGTTGTTGCTGGCTGGCAAGCAGAAACTAAGTCACTAGCCTGACAGGAATTAACAATCTGTGGCTCTTAAACTTGGCTGTCTCAAGCCTGCCTAATTATGTATTAAGTTACATGATTAATCTAGACATGGTTTGGTTCCAAGAAATGTCATACTCTGTACAAATTACCAATCTAGAGAAAATCATGTACTGTAGTTCCCTCTTAAACGAGAGTTACATAAATCCTGCTTTAGACAAGGACAAAAGTTTTGCTGGTTACAAGTTGTGGCCAGTTTGTTATACATTTATAGAGGCTGTGACAAGACACCTCTTTTCTCTCACCAGCTTTAGTGCTTCCTCCAGTAGTGATGGTGGGCCTGGGGTAATCAGGTTTGCCTTTCTCCTTCTGTGCTCCCTTGGTCCTGCTTGCAAGGTAGGCCTGAGGGTTGGCTTAAGCAGCAATTCTCCACCAAACAAAAAGAAAACAATCTCATATGCAAAAACCCAGGGGCTACCTTTCATTAGTGCAATGTGTCATGCTATTGGCTGCCCTGGAGTGTCTGTTCTTTCATTACTAGCACTCAAGTTTAGCTGCGTCATTCCCTGCTAGCTCAATCCTGGCAGTAGCTTATCTTTCTCTCCCTCTCTCTCTCTCTCTCTCTCATACACACTAGAGGAGGGGTTTAGAAAAGCCTCATGCAGTCCTGAACTGGCTTCATGTGTCCCTAATTCACCTGAGAGAACCCATTCTCAGTTTGTAGGAAAAATGGCCTTTAACAGCCTAGGTTTAATACATTGGCCTTCAGGGACCCTCCTGCTGCCATCCAGCCTGACTTTTTCACAAGTTGGATAACCAGGAAATAGGAAGGAGATTTACGGGTGTTAGGAAGGAGTACACCAAAATGTCACTAATGGAACATCATGAACCTGCTAGTTATTATTCTGGGCCTAACTGTCTGCAAAACTTTAGTCCCTTTGTACCACAGACTCTACAACAGTCAAATCCAGCCATGAGGGAATAATCTGATTTCAATGGAAGTCCCTGTTTGGCGTGGTCCTGCAATAAGGAGGTGGTGATTTGGTTCATTATAGACCATCCTTCTAGTATACTCAAGTTATAGCCTGTTGTTTTGAGAAAGAGGGTGGGTCTTATGGGTGAGGCAATGATGGGACTCAGATCTGCGTTCAGTTCTTAGTTCTGACTCAGACTCATTTAGCAACTTTTCCAAAGCCACAAACTGTCTATGTGTCAGCATCTCATCTGTAAAACTGAGATAGTATCTTTCTTTCATCCTCTCCAATTTGTCCATCTTTTCAGTTTACTCTATAAACTCTTCAAGGTAGGGAGTATCTCTTAGCAAGGCTATGTCTACACTAGCCCCTTACTTTCAGAAGGGATATGATAATAAGTGAGGTTGGAATATGTTAATGAGGCACGGCCATAAATATGCAGTGCCTTGTTAGCATAATGATAGCAACAGTGATTCAAAAGTGCTGCTTTCGAATTGTGCGCCACCCATGTAGACAGGGGTCTTTTGAAGGACCCTCGATCTTCAAAAACCCCTTATTCCTAAAACCAAATAGGAATAAGGGGCTTTCAAAGACTGTGGGGTCCTTTCTAAAGGCCCCCATCTACATGGATGGTGTGCATTTCAAAAGCAGCACTTTTGAATCTCTGGGGCCATCATTATGCTAATGAGGCACTGCATATTCATGCAAACTCCTCATTAGCATCTTCCCACCTCACTCATTACCGTGCCCCTTCTGAAAGGAAGGGTCTAATGTAGACACGGCTCAAGTGTTTGTACAGCACCTAGCATTATAAGATTCCAGTGCTGATTGGAGCATTTGGTTGTCATGGATAGGGTTTATTCTAGCTATTTGTGCTTTTAAGTACCTCCCAAAGCTGAGTGTCAGGGTCTGATCTTGCATATTCTACCAGAATACAGAGATGACCACACTGGAAATGTTATGTAGTTGGACAATCACGTAAAGTGCTCTTAGCAAACAGATCTTGTCCAAACTTCTATCCATAATCTGAGTATCTCTCTCCTTATGTTTTCCATAGGTTCCGCTTTGTCTTAGCTATGCTAGGCTCAGACTAGAATGGTGGATTGCTATCTACCACACTACAAATTATTTCACTTAGATAACACTTTTGAAACTGCTTTTGTTTCTAAACTAGGGATAAGTTACTAAGACACTTCTATTCAAAGGAAAAATACATGAAAAGAAAAGGAATTAACATTTCCTGAAGCATTGCAGGAGGTTTCAAACAGCTGTAGGAAAGTAAGTTTAAAATTAGAAAGAAAAAAACAACTACCCTTTTCAACTCAGATGTCAGAAATGAAGTTTTAAGTTGCTGCAATTTAAGATTATTAGTGAGTGTAATTTGTTCATAAACAAATGTCATATCAAATACAAAAACACCACTGGAACATGTTTAATTTGTACAAGGGAAAATTTTATTCTAGTTAGAGTAGCAAAAAATATATATATATTACAGCCGTTCAAGAGAGCCTTTGTAGGATTTTAGGAAATATCTTGGGCATAAATCACACACTGGAGTTGTACCATGAATCATAGGACCTGTTAAATTTTTCCCTGTCAAGATTCCTCCAGTGTCTCAAAGTACAGAATCCCCAAAGGTTCCCATGTTATAGCTCAGCATATGTTAGCCAATTACAATGCACAGGTGGAAAAAAAAAGTGTATCTGAAGTACCAATTGAAAATGATTCATAAACATGCATCACTCAAAGGTGATTTACAACAATGGGTAAAGGACCAGAAGACATACACCTCAGAGAGCTGGAAGGAACCTTGAGAGGCCATCAAGTCCAGTCCCCTGCACTCACAGCAAGACCTATCACCATCCCTGACTGATTTTTTTTTTAAATCTATTTGCCCAAGACTCCTAACTGGCCCCCACAGGGACTGAGCTCACAATCCTGGGTTTAAGCAGGCCAATACTCTAACCACTGATCTAGCCCTCCTTCAGTACATATGATTTAGATCAGGGTAGGCATTCCTCCTCATTAAGGGTGCGTCTACACTGCAGCTCTGTTTCAAAAGAACGTCTTTCAAAAGAGAACATCAAAAGATGCCCTTTCAAAATGGAGCATCCACAAATGCCAGCAGGGACCAAAGTTTTGATCCTTTAGGGGTCATCCTTTAGGTCACATGGTGGATGAGCCCTTCCAGGGCTGCCACCCACTGCCCCCTTAAAAGGCCCCCCTACAGACCTGTCCCCACGCAGAGAAAAGAGAGAGAGAGCACGGAGCAGACATCCCGGGCCCTCATGGACCCCAAGCAGCAGCAGCACCCCAGCATTGAGGCCATGTCCAGCACACTGGCCGCGGTCCTGGCCACTGTGCTCCAGCAGCTCCAGGTGGCTACTCTGCTATCCACCCTCCTGGAGGCCGTCCTCAGGACGTGATATCCCCAGCCTGTCCCCTGGGTCACCCACCACCTGTGGAGCTTCCTCACAAGCAACGACTGGTGGGACCGACTGGTACTGGACGACTGAGGCGACAACCAGTGGCTGCAGAACTTCAGGATGATCAAGGGGACATTCTTGGACCTGTGCCACTGGCTCGCCCCAGTCCTTCAGCACCAGGCTACCTGCATGAGGCCAGCACTCTCTCTGCAGAAAAGGGTGGCCATAGCCCTATGGAAGCTGGCCACCCCAGACCTTTACCGATCCGTCAGCCACCAGTTCGGGGTGGGCAAGGCCACCGTTGGGGCAATCCTCATCAAGATAAACTATGGCTGGGTCACACCCACACTGCATGTGGGGAGCAGGGGCAGGGGGCACCCCAGCAAGTAGCCCTATTGGGGAGTGGCAGGGCACCCCCTGCCAGGGACAGGGGTTGGGAGTGGTGGAGGGTGGGTGTGCAGGATGCAGCCCAGGCCACACTCACGAGCATGCCCCCTCACCACCCCACAGGTCATCCATGCCATCAACAAGGTGCTCCTGCGGCAGTTGGTCCCATCAGGGACCTGGACAACGCCATGAAGGGCTTCCAGCAGCTGGACTTCCCTACCTGCTTCAGGGTCCTGGACAGCACCCACATCATTATCAGGACCCCAGAGCACAGTCACAGGCCCTATGTGAATCAGAAGGGCTACCACTCCGTAGCCCTGCAGGCGCTCATTGATGCCAATGGCCGGTTCTAGGACATCTGCATGGGCTGGTCCGGCCGTGCCCATGATGCCAGAGTTTTCAGGAACTCAGGACTGGGACACAGCATGGCCGAGGGGACCTTCCTCCCTCAGTGGGAGCTGCCTGTCAGGGACAAGACAATGCCACCGTGTATGGCAGCATGGTTTCTGCAGAGGGAAGTCGTGTCTGTCTAATCTATTAGAATTCTTTGAAGGGGTTAATAAACATGCGGACAAGGGGCACCCAGTGGACATAATATACCTAGATTTCCAGAAAGCCTTTGACACGGTCCCACACCAAAGGCTTTTATGTAAATTAGGTGGTCATGGGATAGGAGGAAAGGTCCTTTCATGGATCGGGAATTGGTTAAAAGACAGAAAACAAAGGGTGGGAATAAATGGTAAATTTTCACAATGGAGGGGGGTAACTAGTGGTGTTCCCCAGGGCTCAGTCCTGGGACCGATCCTGTTCAATTTGTTCATCAATGATCTAGAAAATGAGGTAAGCAGTGAGGTGGCAAAGTTTGCAGATGACACCAAGTTGTTCAGGACAGTCAAAAGCAAAAGGGATTGTGAAGAACTACAAAAAGATCTCAGCAAACTGAGTGAGTGGGCAGCAAAATGGCAAATGAAATTTAATGTGGGTAAGTGTAAGGTAATGCATGTTGGAAAAAATAACCCAAATTACACGTACTACATGATGGGGTCAAATTTAGCTACGACAGATCAGGAAAGGGATCTTGGAGTTATAGTGGATAGTTCTCTGAAGACATCCACGCAGTGTGCAGCGGCAGTTAGTAAGGCAAATAGGATGTTAGGAATTATTAAAAAAGGGATCGATAATAAGACAAAAGATATCATACTTCCCCTATATAAAACTATGGTACGCCCACATCTCGAGTACTGCGTGCAGATGTGGTCTCCTCACCTCAAAAAAGATATATTGGCATTAGAAAAGGTTCAGAAAAGAGCGACTAAGATGATTAGGGGCTTGGAAAGGGTCCCATATGGGGAGAGGCTAGAGAGACTGGGACTTTTCAGTTTGGAAAAGAGGCGATTGAGGGGCGATATGATAGAGGTATATAAAATCATGAATGGTGTGGAGAAAGTGAATATAGAAAAATTATTTACCTTTTCCCATAATACAAGAACTAGGGGACACCAAATGAAATTGATGGGTAGTAGGTTCAAAACTAATAAAAGGAAATTTTTCTTCACACAGCGCACAGTCAACCTGTGGAACTCCTTGCCCGAGGAGGCTGTGAAGGCCAGGACTCTATTAGGGTTTAAAAAAGAGCTTGATAAATTTTTGCAGGTCAGGTCCATAAATGGCTATTAGCCAGGGATAAAGTATGGTGCCCTAGCCTTCAGTACAAGGGCAGGAGATGGATGGCACGAGATAAATCACTTGTCTTCTGTTCTCCTTCTCTGGGGCACCTGGCATTGGCCACCGTCGGCAGATGGGATGCTGGGCTTGATGGACCTTTGGTCTGACCCAGTATGGCCATTCTTATGTTCTTATGTTCTTATGTTCTATCCCCTGCAGGCCTGGCTCATCAGGCCATACACAGGGCACACCCAGCTGAGCCAGGGCCGTTTTAATGAGCGGCTGAACTGGGCCCGAAATACCATGGAGTGGGCGTTCAGTCACCTCAAGGGGTGCTTCAGGTGCCTCCACAAGAGGCTGGAGGTGGGCCTGGCCAATGTCCCGGCAGTGGTCGGGGCCTGCTGCACCCTGCATAACCTCATGGAGGGCAAGAATGAGCCCTACATGCAGGGGTGAGCTGCCCAGCTGGGGCATGGGTACGAGCAGCCCCCTGCTGCCCTGTATCTCCTGGCCCAGCAGGACGGGGTTTGGATCCAGGAGGCCATGTGCCGGGCCTTTGAGTAGGGCGCATGGCAAGCTATCCTGCAAACGCGCACACACATGCACACACAAACACCACCACACTGCACACTCTCCCCACCACACATGCACAGGGGACATGGGGTGGAACACAAAAATAAACATTTTATATAAACAACAAAGCAAGTCTTCTTGACGACTATTTACAGGGAGACGGAATGGGTGATGGGGGCAGAGGGTAACTATTTACAGGGGTGGAGAGGCCCCGGGTGTGCTCCCAGGAGGGGGCAGCTTAGTGCTCCTGGGGGCTCAATGGGCGTGATCCCCATTGCCCACGCCCTGCCCATCCCCCCCATATCCGGGGGCCCCATTGGGGCCGGTGCCATGGGCAGGTAGGGGGGCACCTGGGGCAAGGCCTGTGCAAGGTCAGCACAGGGGAGCGGGGGGTGGGAGACACAGCCTCCCCCTGGCCAGCCCTTGCCAGCAGCATGTGGGGCTGGACAAGGTCGGCTGGGGGCAGGTGGGTCGGGATCAGGGCAGCGAGGTTGGGCATTTGCAGGGGGGGTTCACTGTGGGTGGTGGGGTCGGACGGTGGACTGGGGAGTTGGGGGTAGGTTGGAAGGGGGGAGGCTGAGCACAGGACAGAGGAGATAGGAGGGTGGGTGGGTGATGGGCGGATGGGGGAGTGGGAGCAGGAGGAGCGGCTGCAGGAGTGGATGGCAATGGGGTGGCGGTTGGGGTCAGGTGGCTGGCCGGGGTCAGGGTGTCGAGATTGGCCACCACCCGGTCCCAGGCCTGCCGCTCCATCTCCAGCCACTCCCTCAGCACACTGGAAAGGTCCCACAGTGCTACAGCGTGGGCAGCCTCCCCTGTATCTCCCTCCCCACCCAAGTGGAGCCAGCGGACGGCCTGGTGGCGGACCCGCGCAGACACAGCATGGGGTCTGGGTAGCTCCCCCTCACCCTCAGTGTTGGGGCTGGTCCGGCTGCTGGCTACAGGAGCTGTGGAGATAAAAGGGGAGAGCAGGGGAGAGGGGGGCCATGAGTCCCAAGCACTGAACCTTGTGCCCCGCCCCCACCGGGTGCCCCGTGATATCCATGTCCCGAGGTTCCTTGCATGGGTGCCAAGGGCACTGGCTGTCCCCCGCTAACCCCCCGGTCCCTCCACAGCCACTGGTCTGTGAGGCTGTCCCGCCCACATGGTGCTGAGTGACATGTGTCAAACCCCCGTCCAGGCCTGGGGAACACGGCTGTCTGGAGTCCACAGTCCCCGGAGTGGTGGGCATGTGGGGGGGCTGCGGCAACCCTGGGCGAGACCAGATGCCCCCTCCTCAGTCCCGGGGTGGCTGGTGTGCAGGCCACCTACCTGTGGGTCCCTCCAGGAAGTCAGGCAAGGTACAGACAGCTAGGGCCTGGCTGGATGGCCCAGATGGGATGTCAATGACGAGGTCCCCCTCGCTTGAGCCTTTGTCATCGCTGGTGGTCTCCAGCCTCCTCTGTCCCCATTTCGGGCTCCTGCTCGGATGCCAGAACCATTGTGTCCAACAGTATGGCCAGGGGTCCCACCTCCTTGGGCCCAAGTAGGCGGTTCAGATCTTTATAGTAGGGGCAGCTGGTGGGTGCTGCCCCGCTGTGTCCCAGGCCCTACAGTAACCCTGGTGCAGCTCCTTCACCTTAGACCTCACCTTGTCCAGGGTCCAGGTGGGGTGACCCCGGCTGGTAAGGCCTGTGGCAAGGCGCTGGAATGCCAACACGTTCCTGCATTGGACCCCCATCTGGTGCAAGATGTCTTCTTCTGCCCAGAGGGCAAGGAGGTCCCACACCTTAGCATCGGTCCAGGAGTGGGGGCGGCACTTGGAGGGCTGGCTCTCCTCTTGGGAGGGCTCCCCAGTTTCTTTGGGGGGCCCCTGGGATTGGCAGGGGTCGGGGGCGCTGGCCGTGGTGCTGAGGAGGGCTCAGGGCTGGCTGGTGCCTCGTGCCAGGGAGCAGGCTGTGCAGCAGCGTGGGCTCCCTCCTGCCTGCACGCTCTCAGCTTCCTGCCTGAGGGCTTCTGGGAGCCTGCATCCTGAAACACGGCCGGACACTGGAGCCATAGAGCTCCACTTGTGCTGGGAGTGGCACCGCCGCCTGCCAGCTGATTGCAGCCATGGAGGACCCACTCTTTTGAAAGAGTGGGCCGTGCAGTGTTTACACATGCACTCTTTTGAAATAATCTTTCAAAGGAGGGCACTCTTCCCATCCCGGGATGGGAGGACTGACTTCGAAAGAATGGGGGAGCTCTTCTGAAGTTAATTTCGAAAGAGCACCATGTGTGTGTAGATGCTCCATGGGCTCTTTCGAAAGAACTCACTCTTTTGATCTGGATTTCAAACGTACTTGCTAGTGTACACGCACCCTAAATGATTTGTGTGTGTTTGTTTATGAGGGAGTCAGCCATCTGCCATCCTGACTGAGGATCTTGAGAAGCGCTCCGCTTACCTAGAGCTAGAATTCAGGATATGACCAAAGAAGCTTACAAGTAGTAAAAACTTGGACAGATGACTAGGGAAGAGTATAAATATATTGCTCAAGAATGCAGGGGTATAATCAGGAAGGCCAACATGCAACTGGTATTACAGCCAGCAAGGGACATTAACAAGAAAGGTTTCTACAGGCACATTAGCAATAAGAGGGAGATCAGGGAGGGTATGTGACTCTTACTGGATGAGGGAGGTAACTTAGTGACAGATGATGTGGAAAATGCTGAAATGTTCAATTTTTTCCCCCTCTGTCTTCACAGACCAGGTCAGCTCCCAGATTACTGTGCTAAGTAACATAGAATGGGAAGGAGGTGGGCAGCCCTCAGTGGAGAAAGAACCGGTAAAGAATTATTTAGAGAAGCTGGACATACACAAATCCCTGGGGCCAGATTTAATGACTCTGAGGGTGCTGAGGAAGCTAGCAGATGTCATTGCAGAGCATTTGTCCATTATCTGAAAATTTGTGGCGATCCAGGAAGGTCCTGCATGATTTGAAAAAAGTCAAATGTAGTGCCCATCAATAAAAAAAAAATGAGAGGAGGGGGAGAAAGGGCAATCCCAGGGAACTACAGAAATACAGAGGTGGATACATTGGAGGGTAGGGATAGGGTCCAGACTGACCTAGACAAATTGGAAGATGGTGCCAAAAAGAAATCTGATGAGGTTCAACAAGGACAAGTGCAGAGTCTTTCACTTTGGATGGAAGAATCCCAAGCACTACTACGGGCTGGGGACCACCAGTTAAGCAGTAGTTTGACAGAAAAGGATCTGCAGGCTCTCACACAACAGTAGCTTGCAGACTCATGACTCTTCCCCTGAAAGTGATTTTGTTAGCTTAGAAGTGACACCTTTCCAGCTTGTCAGACCTATTAGCAGAACACAGAACTGGTGAAACAAATATTAATTGGTAATTAAAAGTATTATACAGGCATGTGTCAACCATGAATTTATTGGAAGAGAAAACAGTCGTGTATTACGTCTAAAAGATCTTAGTTTAAATTTTGCTTCAAATATTTCATGAGTTTGTGGCTGTAGATTCTAAAATTGCATATTTAAAAATCCTTTTTTAGATATTTAGCTGCACAATCTGACTATTCATCTTTAGCCTTAAATGCTTGGATGATCAGGGTTTTTTTTTTTAAAACAAATTCTGCAAAAGACCACCAAGATATAAAATCATCAACCAGGTAAGAGGACCTGGCCCCACGGTCATCCCCACTCCACACGAACTCCCTAACTCCCAATCCCAGCCTCCTTTGCCCCCGCCCAATGCCCTGCCCTGAGCCCCCCCATGAACTCTGATGCCTTGCTTTGGGCCCCTCACATGCCCCAAACCCTTACTCTTGAAACTCTGACCTCCCCAGGCCGCTACCCTAACTTCTGCACCCCACACATTGCAACCCAACCCTGATTCCTGCACCTCCACGTCCCTAGAACCCTGTCCTAACACACCCTACTCAATCCAATCCAGTGCCCTGAGCATCTCATACCCTAATCCTGCCTTCTGCACCCTCATATCCCCAGCCCACTGCCCTGAGCCTCTCACACTGCATCCCATAATTTTTGCACTATTTCTAATTGACTCCTAGATTTGTTTAGCATTCTAAAGCTGAGCCATGCGTGGCTAGCATGTATTATGGGCGTTCACCAGCTTGAGCTGTTAGAAAGGATGAGAATACAGGTACTCAAAGAGTAGTGTTCATTTAATTTTGATTTCATATAAATTAAACATTGTAAGTATTGCTTCTTCTTAATTGTTCCTTATTTTAATATATTTTCCTTCTGCACTTAGTTCTGCAAGGACAAGGCATTGCCGTGACCACATCCAAAGCTTTTGTCCGTGGTGGTCTCTGAGTTTCATCTGCATCAGGCAGTTGATTTGCTTGTGTTTTTCTCTTAGCCACACTCTTCTCCTGAGGAAGAGCATCTCCATATTGTGGAAACCAGGTGATGGTCAGCCTTTTATCTAGACAGGTCTAAACAAGTTCATGCTTTGCCTTGCCTGTTTATGTCACATGCAGGCATGAGATCTCTGCACATATTGTTTCTAGATGGACATCATAAGATTGCATATAAGATAGCTTCAACTACACCTCTTCAACAAATGTGGGCTTATCTGACGACAGCGCAAGTGGTGCCGATAGTATTCCTCAGTGACATTCCATATTGGGCATTTGCAGGGCAGCCACATGACCATCTGTGCAAATTATGGACCATTATGCTATTACAGCATTTTCCAGAGCAGATGCATACCTTGATAGGGAAGTGATCTCCATTTCAGGAGACTCCCCTCCTGGATGGGGTATTGCTTGTTATTAAAGTCTCAATGTATTCATGAAAGAGGCAATTCTAGAGCACTGCATTTGTCTTGAGTTGAGCTATTCTGGTCTTTTAAAACTAAAAAAAAGCCATCAGACCCCCCCCAAAAATATGCCTGAATGTATATAATTAAAACAACAAGAAAACTTCGTTCCAAAATTTTCAAGTTTGGGAAAATCTTTCAGGATCATGGATCTAAATATGCAGAATGGCAACATTATCAAAGGAAATGTGGCATTTTTCTTTCCTGTGAAGTCTAATATCTTCAGAGTACCCATTTTACAGCAGAATTCTGAAAGTGTTTTGCCTCAGTTTTACACTTCTACAATCTTCAGCCTTTTTACTCCATTTTTGCAAACAGTTTTGAACTCTGTACAGATATAAATTACAGGCATCAAACCAACAGGAACATAGAATATCTCTGAGAAATCTCCAAGAGAAATCTTCTGTGATTTTACAAAAACATCTTCATCCCCTGGAATGTTTAGTATAGCTTTCATTGGCTTAGTAAGCAGGAAGCTTTTGTTTAGCTCACTTGGTAGAGCTCCTGTTTAAAGACCACAACTGTCTGGTTTGAGTTTCAGCACTCTGATGACATTCCACGTTACAAGCCTTCTTCACACTAATTCCATGTAATGAAACAGGCCACTAGCTGGCAGACATAGTAAACCTCACTTGCCTTCAGTAACCTCATCCAGTTGAGCTACATTGATCTATTGCATTGGCTGAAAAAAGCTTTCGGGGAATCAAGTACTTCCCCAAAAGGACAAAAAGGGGCAATGTGCCACCCTTGCAGAACTTCTACACCATTGCCAAAAAAACCAAAAACTCAACAACCAAAACTTAAGTCTTGTTAATAAAGTTAGATTTCACCCACAGAGCTGGCTGAACTATAAATAGTCATCTGGACTAAATTTCCATGGGTTATAAACAGTCTGTAAGTAGCAATCACTATGAAGTGGTTGAGTCTGCTGGAATGTTAGAAAAAATATCTATCATGCTATAACCAAAATGTCCATCTCTCCTCCATTTCTATGGGCCCAGGTCACAAAGTGCAGATCTACAGCTGAGCTTCCTCAATTTTTTTGAGAAATTTGGATCATTCTTCTCAGCTTCTACCCAAAGGGTTGAGTTCTTCTTCCTAGCCCAGGTGTTCAGCTTTTCTACCAATAGAGTACTAAGGCAGACATCTCTTCTTCATCCTACAGCACCGAGCTCAGTCCTTTTGGCTGCTCATCTCTGACGTTGAACAAAAAGATGTTTAAGTAGCACTCAGGAGTTTCTGCAGAGGAGATAGGATTCAATGTTTTCAAGAGCTGACATTGTTTATCATCTTAGCCCTGGCTCAGACAATCACAGCAAAACTGTAAACCAAAGGAAAAGCTGTGTAATCTGGAAGTCACTTGTAAGGCACAACAGCAGCTTTACTAGTCCTACAAATTTATAAACAATGTCAGTAGGTGATACTCTTTATATTAATTATCTGTCCATATAGACAGTTATATATATTAGCTTGTTATGTGTAAAGTGCCTGGAACAAAGCACAGGAAAATAAATGCTGGTTGGTTCCTTTTGGTCACAGCATGCATATTCCACTTATACAGTTTTAAAGAGTGAAAGGACAGGCTAAGGTGATCTACAAAGTTGTGCTGTGCTCCCAGAAGGTACAAGACTAGCTAGTGAATATTGAGAGAGATGCAAAGGTCCCACAGTGTGATGGCCTTCCCTGAACAGGGGAGAAGAATGAGCATCACCCTGCTGATTAATATAAAACATCACTGTGCAGCTGTCATTAAAAGGGCACACTTGCCATGAAGCTGAGGCAGGAACGCCTGGCGAGCGAGCCAGACTGCCTGGAGCTCCCAAATGTTGATATGCAACTACACATCTGTGCAAGACCAGAGTCCCTGTGTAGGCCTGTTGTCTAAGTGTGCCCCCCACGCCATATCTGAGGCATTTATCATCAAGATGATCTCTGGCTGTGAGCCCACAAATAGGACACCCCTGTGCACACACTACTTTGGTTGCAGCCACCAATTGAGGGATTGTAGGGTCTCTGGCAGCACTGTGACCACATGGTAGAGCAGGCTCCTGGAAGGCATGAACACAGACACCAGTCGTGCTTGGAGCAGGCATTAGTGAGCATGGCACAGAGCATAAGTGCAAGAGGCCATGTGCCTCAGAAGGCACATACATTTGCACAGTCATCATTAAGCATCTCTGCAGTGTGAAGATGAGGTTCACCATGGCCTGGAATTGGGTCTTGGGTAGAATCAAGAGGGGATCCAATGAACTCAAGTCTTTGCATGAGAGTAAGACTGGATTTTGGTACATTGAGATTAGACCAGACAGGAAATCATGTCCTTGACCAGGTACAGATACCAGAGGACCTGCTCCCTCAACCTGCCCTTGATTATTCAATTATCCAGGTATGGATAGGCCTGTATTCAATTCCCTTGCAGAAATGCTACCACTACAACAATGCATTTCATGAAGACTCAAGGAGCTGGGGCTAGACTGAAGGGTAGCACTGTGAACTGGTGATGTCTGTTGATCATTACAAAATGGAGGAGCTGACTGTGGGCCAGAATAATGGAAATGTGAAAATATACATCCTTGAGACTGAAGGTGGCGTACTAGTCCCTCGGACCCAATGAAAGGATAATGGAGGACAGTGAGACCATACAAACCAGAGCTTCTGAATGAAGGAATTTAGATTTCTGAGGTCCAGAAAGGGGCACAACACACCATTGGCTTTGGGAATGAAGTATCAGAAATAAAACTCCTTATCCCCGAACTTCTGAGTGACCTCCTCTGTTAAACCTACAGCAGGAAGCACATACACATCAAGTGCACCTCCTGAAGGAGCTGCTCATGAGAAGGGTCTCTGAAGAGGTTGGTGGAAAGGGTGGGACCAGAATTGGCTAGAGTATCCCACTACTACCATGCTGAGGACCCAACAATCTGAGATAATCTTGAGTCCAGGCATGGTGAAAGTGGGACAGTCATTTCTAAAAGCAGGGAAGAATTCCAAGCTATTGTCAGGTGCACTGGTCTCGGGTTCACCCTCAAAACTGATGCTTAAGCCGGCGAGGTGGTGTGGATGCATCCTTGTGCTGCATGGAATAGGAGGGGAAGGTCCCCTCTGGTTATTATGACGACCGCTATGGCAACCTTGCTGTTGTCTGGTAGAGTGTGTGGACTGCTGGGGCCTACAGTGCCACTGCTGTGGGGCAGGCTTGTGGATTGCCACAGATTTCAGTGTGACCTTGGAAACTTTAAGGGTATGTAAATAGGAATATTTTCTCAGCAAAAAGGGACAAGCCCTCAAAAGGCAGGTCTTGAATCATGCACTGTGCCTTGGCAGGGGGGCCAAAAACCTGAAGCCACAAATTGTACTGCATGGCAAGCCCTGTGCCCTTGGCCTTCAGGAATGAAGAATATTGGGAATAGAATCCCGTTCTAGTATTTGAACATAACTCACTCCAATATCCCCTACCCATAGTAGCCTATGAACCTCCTGCATGAGAAGAGACTTATGAGAAGGATCCCAGAAGAGGGAAGGGGAAGGAGGTTGGGAATGGAAAGGAGTTGGAGGTTATAGCCCTGTCCTATATTTAGAGAACACATGCTTTCACTAGAAAACAAGCTCCTGAAAACCCAGTTAGCTTAGAGAGTGGCCTTTGGCTCACCAAGATTTGGACATTGCCTTTTTCAGCCCCCTGGAAAACAACTGAATACCACGATCTAGGCTCTTACAAACTGATAAAATCAAAAGTTTGTTTCAATATTTTTCCAAGTACCAAAGCTAGGCTGACACATCCATAGGTGCCAAACGCATAAGTGCTCCAGGGCTGCAGCACCCATGTAAAAAAATAGCAGGTGCTCAGCATGCACCAGCCAGCCAGCTATGCCCCTCTCTCCCACCCCCATCTTTCACTTACTGCACTGATTATTAACTCGTTCTCTCTCCCAGCACTTTCCACTCACTGTTACCAGCATGTTTTGTGGTGAGCAGGAAGCTCAAAGAGGATGTGGGAGGAGCAGGGATGGGGAATGCTTATGGGAGCTGGTAGGAGGAGGTGGAAGAGAGTTTGGGGAAGGGCAGGGGTGGAGCCCAAAGTGGATCAGGAGCCTGAAGACATCCTGGGCCCAGAAGCAGCCAGTACATGTGAACCTGTCTATAATTTCCTGGGTTCTCTTTCTCATTCCCCCCAATCCCTACACTTTATGTTGTTTGGCCTTCTCCAAGTATCTGAGGCCTTGCCTTTCTTCTGTGAGCTCCTGAAGGTAATTACTAACAGTTCTGAAATTGCTTCCTTCAGTAACTAATTATGAATTAAATCAGACTCTGGTGACGTAAACACATTTAACTTATCTAAATGCTTTCTAAACTGTGATTTTATTGTTTTGGATTACATTCCTTTGCCCTTATTTCTGTGTTCGATACCTAATCACCATTAATGTTTGTAGTGAAAATGGAAGAAAAACAGGCAATAAATACCTGTTTTCATGATGGCATCATTAGCTCTCCTTCCCCTCTATGTAAAGGACCTACATTTCCTTTCTCCTTTCTTTTGCTCCTAAACATATATTTAAAGAACTCTTGTAGCCGTATATGTCTCTAGATAGGTATAACTCACTTTGGCTATATCTACATGGGAGGCTTTTTCCAGCAAAACCGTGATGCATCTACATGCAAGGTGCACTGTGTTGACAGTTTGTCAAAAAAACTTAGCACATCCTCCGGCAGCATTATGCTCTGCTTGTTCAGGTATAACACCTCTTTTGACAGTGTTCTGTCGACAAAATAGCCATGCAGAAGCTTTGGGGCCCTTTTGTCAACAGACAGGGCTTCTAGTTCACTGGGCAGCCATTTGCAGAGCTTCCAGTCAGCTGCTCTGGTGAGAGGGGGGTGGGCAGTCTGGCTGCTCTGTTGACAGAGTGGATTGCTCTTTCGATCTGCTTTTATGTGTAGACGCAATCCATTGACAGAAGTTTTGCAGGGAAATCTCTTCCAACAGAGGCTTCTCATGTGGATATAGCCTTTATGTCTACACCTTTTTGATTTTGTCCCTATATGCTTATGCTATTCTTTTACATTTTATTCTTTTTTATATCCCTCACAATTTATCTATTTTCCCTCTTTTGTAGAATTCCTTTTCAATTTTCAGATAACTAAAGAGCTCCTTATGCAGCTTTCCAGTTTGAAGCAGAAACTGTAAAAAAAGCCTTTACTTAGCTTACAAGATGTTGCTTCTGCTACTATTGTTTTAACTTCTCAAGTTACTAGCCTCTGCATTCATTTGTGGGCCAATTACAGTGGAGTCAGTGGTTTTACCATTGACTCTATGAAGAATGTGATGAGGATCATGGTTTGCAATAGCATACTGTTCTTTTGACTGTAATAAAAATTAAATTTAGATCTAGTTACATAAAAAAACCTAAGCACTTTTAATCAGCTTATGAGGTTTAGAGGATACACAAATGATTTCAAGCCCACTGGCTACTTTGGAGTGCATTTGCAATACTGTGCTTTAGTAAAATCATGGGGATTATGAAAAAAACTGAAGCATAATAAAATTACATAAGAGTTGAAGGACAAGTCAAAATCCACTCCCGCTAAGTGTGGGAATTTTGCCAGAGTGCAGTGGAACCAGGATTTGGCCTGATGTGCATCCATGGGGATAGAGGGAGGAGCTAAAGAACTGAACTGTCTTATTCCACATGCTTATCTGATGTGTTAGGAAAATAGATTGGAGTAGATTTTTTTTTAATGAAATGTTTATTCATCTGACCCAATGAGGTGCATGGGGAAGCAAAGCTGATTTATCTCACATCTCTGTGTACTACTGAATGCCACAGTACGTTTCTATGGGTAGTGCACCAGCAAAGAATAACCTGACAGGCTTCTTGTGCCACAACTGGAGAGGTGACTGGCAGTCACTCAACTAGCTTTGCAACTGCTTCAAGAACAGCAGAAGAGAAAAATGTGCCTGAATATTTAAAAGCAGAGATTTCCAGACTGTGGTTTGTGGAGCACTTGCTGATTGCTGGCGGGGAGCTGGCTCATCAGATGGTACTGGCTAGCCTCCTTGTTCACAGTTACTAAATAAAGACATCTGAAAATTCATAAATACTTTTCTAATGCTATCTTTCCATGTAACTGTTGTAGTTTCCATAGGCATATCACAGAATCGCAAACATGAGGGAAGACAGCCATAGAAACGTGCCATCTCTAGAACCTGTGGCCCACACCATGCAGATGTTTTTTCAAATATACTCTAGAGCTTTAATTCCTTGCAGCAGAGACTGGCAGACAACAACTCGCTAGCCTAGTGCCTCCCCTTGTTGGGATTCAACACCGGCTATCACCAAAACATATTAATTCTCATAAGCAAAAAGCAGTTGAGTTCTCTCTTGAAAAACACTGAAGATCTTCCAGTATTACTACAGCATTTAGGACAGTTAGGGTTAGAGAAGGCCATGCAGCCAATCTGAGCTCAAAATTAGTTACGGAGAAGGCTGATTACCATAAGCACTGAAACAAATACCTACCCTAAAAGATCTTCCATTACTTTATAGAAAATTATGATATTCTAAAGTAATAGTCCACAACAATAGTGTTGTTACAATAATTATTTTTCCATAAGAGAAGAAGAGAGGGAGAACTGGCTTCCCCAAAATTGGGTCTCCGCAATTGTCTTTGCATGGGAATACCCGTTTAAGTAATCCCACTGGGTTTATTTTAAGAAGATATGAAATCTGACAATCGGGTTAAGAGCATTTCTTGACAACAGAACATGGCATCTGTGGTCTACACTGCCTGCATCTTGGTTTCAAGGTGGAGTTGAAGATCCTTATTTTAACATATATGGCCATAAATGGCTTAGGACTGGCTTGTGTAAAAGCTTATCACATGGGCCGCATTTACACTACAGCAATCTTTTTTTCCCTTGTATCTTCTTACATAGTGCTAAAAGGACAAAAAGCTAATGTCAAAAATTTCTGCCAGAAACATAGATAGGATGGGCTGCCTAGTCGAACACAATTACAAAAGGTTTTATTGCCAATTCAAGAAAACAAATTCTAAAATTCTTTAGAGATAGCCATTTCAAGATCCGATCTTACAGAAATTTGCATCAATCTGAAAAATCTGCATTGAGAATGTAAGAACAGCTATATCAGTCCAGTGTCCGGTCTCTGACAGTGGCCTCAGCTAGATGCTTTGGAGAGAATGAACAGAACATGGTAATATCATCCCGCCCTCCAGTCCTAGCTTCTGACAGCTAGAGACATGTGGAGCATGGGGTGGCATCCCTAACCATCTTGGCCAACAGCCATTAATGAACCCGTGCTCCCCGTAATGATGAACAACACTTAATTAGGTATGATTTATGTCACTGAAATCATAAATCCTTTCTTTACTCTAATTCCCATTTACCAGATTTGCAATACAAATTAGCCTTTGGCAGAAAATTTTAGCAATTCCTCAGCTCATTATAGTTCAGCTGTTGAGCCACAGTGCCAGACTACTTCACGATTTAAGAGGATTATGTAACAACAGGTGATTACTGTTTAAACCTCTCATACTGAGCTTGTCTTCCATAACATTTTAGGCTTCTATGGATACCTCTTTTCAAACACAACTTGCACAACTAAACACAACTTGCAACAGCAGGCAAGAAACATCCCATTTGGAAAAACAATACAGTTTATTTTATTTAACCTTAGAGTGGCAAATTACTATTGTCCACAAGTGTACAATTTGATAGTCCATGGTACGATTAAAATTTGACTCCCCAGGTCTCCATCCACGGATTTTTAAAAATGCTTTTTAAAGACTATATTCTTCTGCATTTTTGCTAGGTAGCAAATCTAAATATACATTATATACATATTTATAGTAGAAATGCAAAATACCTAATGAATAAATATAGCAATTAAGCATGTTTCTGGGAAAATAAAAACTGGAGGGAAGGAGATGCCAGGAACCACCCACCTGTACAAGAATATCTTCAAGGTCTTTTATGTCATGAGTGTTTGCAGCATGAAAAAATTTCAGTATTTAAAAATATGGGTGAAATATTCAAGGGGAACAAATTCCCATCTTCTGTTAACTAATTCCTAAATTCTTTCCAATGCTAGGAACATTCTTTAAAGAAGCAAATGCTAACAAAGAGGTCTGATTTTCAACACGGCAAAAAGGAAAACGTTTTCTAAACTGTTGGCTAAAACTAAAAACAAACAAATCAAAACAAAAATACCAAAAAAAACCTTAAAACATTTCTGTGATTATTTCTAGACAGAAATGTATGTACCCATTTCTTTTCAATTATATTTTAAAGGAAATTTTACATATTGTGTCAGAAGCTTTGAATTTTCATCCCAGTTCTTTTTAATTCCTAATCCAACTTTTAAACAGTATAAAGAGGCAACTTGCAAAGTAGCCATATAAAGCCTAAAAGTCAAGAACGAATAACAGCCTCATTTTCACTTCAGCAGCAGCCTACAGAGTTCGTTTTCTATATTTCATTAAAAGTTTTGTTTGGTTTTTTTAAATAAGCAAATAAAAGCAGAACTCGAGTTTAAGTTGTAATAACAAAGAGAAGGTTCCCACATTGATTAAAACCAAAAGCTGAGAATAAAAAAATAATTTCTCAATACTAGATCAGTGCTCTGCATGTGTTCCATCACTGTTTTCAAGTCAGAAGAGCAAGAAATTCAATTACCGAAGACAGTTCACAGTCAACTAAATATCTAACAAATTTTGCTACCAGTGGCTATAATCACACTGGTAGCAATAAGAAAAACAAATAGTATAAAACTTGTTACCAAGGGGATAAATTCACAAAGCAAAGAATTCAGACTTACAGGCAGAACATCTTCCTGAATTCAGGTCATTATGTACTGCTTAGTGTAAGTAAGGGAATGCACACGTTTGGTTTTGATGATTTTTTTTTTAAAAGCATGTAAATCCAGATTCACAAACGATATTTATACCTGGCACAAAGACTGGAACAACTAGAAGTTATACATATACAGTAGCTAGAAAATGCAAAAAGACATGGTTAGCAATCTGTCAGATAACTTTTGTTTTTCTGATCATTCTGTGGTAAGTACATTGAAACATTTTAAAGCTGCCTTTTTAACCCATGAAATTGAGATTTCATTTAATAGTATCTCACAATGATCTGTACCTATCAGGAGCACAAAGCAGTTACAATATTAACAAAGGTGCAAATTACCCGCTGGAGGAAAGTTACTATTAAGCAACTGGCAAATTTTCAATGGTCTAGAAAACTTTCACTTAAACTTCTACTGTTCAGCAGAAGAACAGCCCCATACAAATCAAAGACAACCCAAAAAGACGTTTCTACTTTCTTATATTTTTAAAATAGGAAAACGACTTCTTTTTATATTGCATTCTTAGTCGGAGACTTGTTATACCAAGCCTTGTCAAAGAGAACATTTATGACATGTTAAATCCTTCTTGGAAGTTCATAAAACAAACTGCTTATCTCAACTATAGCATATCAATGGTATTTGCAACAATTTTTTTTACCAGTCTGAAAGCCAGCAATGTGGACTGTACCAATAGATGTCTTAAATAGACCTCTGACAGCAATTAACTAACTGTTAGTTTACTGGGTTTTAACATCTAACTTTTCTGAAGAACCAGTATGCGCTATAGAAATTAGAAAATTACAAAATGATACCTACAAAAATAAAAAGTTAGAAATTCCCGTTATCTTTAAAGTTCAAGTAAAGACATCATCTTCACAGCACCAGGTTTAAACAATGGCATATTGCTCATATAAAAGATCCCTTATTTTATAGAAGTCTTGGCAAAGACAGCCTTCCAACCCAATGCGCCCTGTTTCAGTCTGAAACAAAAAACATATTTAAATCTATTATCTTTACAGTGATGTACTTTGCATATTATCACACAGTGTGTTGCATGTATTCTAGATACAGTAAAAAGACATGTTATCCAGCATTTACATAACTGGTACTCTTAACTAATCGGCATCTGCTCTGCTGCTGGCCACCCAGCTGAGGCTGGCGGAGAGGAGCCAGCTACTGGATGCTTCGTCCAAGCTCGCAGCCGCAGGGCCGTCCACTGGCCGCCATGGAGCTGACTGCCTGCTGGGGCTGGCGAAGAGGGGAAGGCTGCTGCAGAGCCAGCTCCACTGCCAGTGCCGGCTGCCACAGGGCTGGGTGGCATGGGGCCAGCTGACAGACTGGCTATCCATAAAATTTTATTTTCCAGCAACCCCTGTTCCCCAGGATTGCCATATATTCAAGCTTCTATGATAGTTTTAAAAACAACTTACTTACCCTACGAACAGCCACTACGTTGTTGCACACAAGTACCCCCCCTACAAATTCAGCTTGAACGCCTTCTCGCAGAAGAACTTGTTTAAAATCAGACAGTCTTGGCTCATTCATGAAAACAGACTGATGTCCAATAACCTTTCAATGAAGAAAATACAAAGAAGAAATTTTTACAGAGTTAAATAAAACATTTTTAATGAAGCCTTTACAATAAAGTAAATCAGTGTATGACTGGAAAAATATATTTATTTGCTTTCTCCTTTGATAGGTGTAATGATTTCAAGAAGGCCTCCTCGCTAGCAACTCCAGATCTGTGTGGGAAGCATTGAACTGTGTGGCAGAGCATGGGAAACTCCAGTCTGTATTCCAAACTCTGTGATCATGTAAGGAAAGAGATGCTTACCCATGCTCCAGCGCTTTTGTGTCAGATGAAAGAGCCCTAGATGCTCTGTATCTAGCCAAGGAAGGTGTCTCCTGCATAGGCATAGCGTAAGACTGCTATAAGGCTGCAATGGTAGGACCTGCTCAAAAGTCCTGGGGCAAGTCGTGCACTGATAATAAACACTGTGCTTCAGAGCATAGTCCAGGGAGGCTGCCGTAATTTGGAGAGCCCTACATGCCTCCCTAAAAATTATGCTCCAGGAGATACAGAGGCCCGTAGCAGTACTAGTTTGGGAGGGTACAAAGGTGCCTACCTACCTCCACCTCGGCTAAGAGTTGTAGAAAAAAAACCTTACCCATGATATTTACATGTCTCAGTTTTCTCTATTTCTTAAAATAAATTAATTATATCAACCCAATTATGCAAAACATTTGAGGACTCGTGTAATTTTTATGGCACTCTTCATCTTGTCTAATCCTCTGATGGATAGTTAGGTGCTTCTTTTTGAAGTATGTGTGTATGTATCCATTATTAACCCACACATAAGGAAACATTTACCATAGTGTCAGATGAAATACCAACTAGGGCTGTCTTAACTGCAGCAAATACCTGTGATTAACTGAAAACAAAATTAATGTGTTCATTTTTTTAACATGTTAATCGCATAGCTCTGCTGAGGTGGGGAGAGGTATTGGCAGCAAGAGGGCTGAAGCCCCAGCCTGGTGGAGGGGTGGTGGTGCCCCAAACAAGCCCCAAGCAGGGCTGAAGCCCCATAGCATCTTCCTGTATTTGAAAATATAGAAAACATACACAAATATTGAAATAAATTGCAGTATGTTACTATTTAAGATTACAACTGTGATTAATCATGATTCATTTTTTAACCTCACAATTAATCATAATTTATTGTTTTAATTGTTTGACAGCCCAAATACCAACTGATTTCAAAAGCCATGTATGGTAAATGCACAGGCCACCTAATAAATAACAATTTGTATTGCATCAATAGCTAGAAGCCTCATCTGAGATGGTCACATTGTGGCAGGAACTGTATGTTATATATAATATAGAGCTATTCTCTGCCTTTAGAGCTCACATTCTGAACAAAGAAAGCAGCAGCAGCGTAAAAACTGTAAAAAACACACTAAGACACAAATTTACAATGCAAACAGTCTGATAGTGGAGTCCTTACTCGAGCAAGCTTCTGTCTTTAACAAGACTTTTATCTGAAAAAGTTCCACTAAGACCCAAAATGTTGAAAAAATTATATCTTCAATTCATCCCCACAAATGTAAGAGAGGTCACAGACAAGGTAATGCAAAAGCTTTTCTACCTCATGTGGTGGCAGTGGTTCTAGAGTGGGAATGATTTCACTCTCCTCACATATTTCTTTATCATCATCATCAAACAGACTCTTCATGGCCTTTTGCTGCGCAATAACACTGGAGTCAGAAGAAGGCACATCCACTTGCATTTCCATGTCTTCTCCATCTTCCCTCAGCTCTCCTTCTTCCAGAATTACTCCTGTATCTACTTTCGAAACCCGCATGTCCAGGACACCATCTATCCAAGCTAGCTCTGCATCTTTTGCTTTACAGAACTGAAGAGAGCTGACCAGAGAATCTTTTAACCTGACCTAAATTGCACACAGACAAAAACTGTACTCACTCATTTATGAACGCAAACTTGACAACAAATTTCACAGACTCTTAACTCCACACTTTTTAAAATTAATTATTTCCCCATTCATTATGACTCCATGTTTGGATCAATCACACTCTTTAAGGAAAAAAGAATAGCAATATGGCACAACCTTATGGTGCAATCCGTTTCTGTCACTTACAGTGGGTTTGGAAAGCAGCAGAGAAAAAACAAGAAAAACAAGCAAATGTTTCTGTTTTCTTGGTAAAGATAGGCAGATGAGATTGTCTCTTTTGAGACAGCAAGATCTTGTTGGAGCTGTGTTGAAACTATCCTTGATCGGTCTTGGGATGTTTAAGAATGGCTTCTTCTGCTATATTTAAATTAGTGAAGCGATTAAAAAAAGGTGCACAGCATATCAACTTTGCATTTAAAAGGGCATTTACATAATTATTTATTAGTCATGATGGGAAAAAATATTAAAAATCTAAACCTTAAGTAGCTAAAACATCACTTTGAACCACATTTAACTGGGATCTAAAATTATAACAGATTCCAATAAAAACCCACCTTCTTTGAGACATCACTATTCACAGTGACACTGTATGCCCAGGCCCAGATGCTGCTTTGGGGTTAAATGAATGAAGGACACTTGCAAAGGTTTCATTATAACACACCCACCACAATGCTCCCAAAACCAAATTTGATTTCTTCTTCATTTTCTGATGCCCCCACCCATTTCTCTTAAGGTGTTATGTACCCTGTTAAATCAATAACAGAAATAGCAAAGGCATGTGAAGAGAGCAGAATTTTTTTTCCTAACAAATTTTGAAATCGGACATTTTTCTGGATTGCAATGGAACTTAGAAGTTCTGAGGTTCTCCAGAAAGGAAAATTATAAAAAAAATGGTTTCAGGTTTATCAAAATATTTTGCTATTTTGACATTTTTATTAAAATATAAGTTATAAGCACCTTTTTTCCAAAATGAAAAGTTAGAATGTTTTGTTTTAGAACAGTATAAAAGAAACATTGTAATACTACAGGTATTAGAATTTTAACCTGTTTCTCTTTTTAAAAAAAATCAAACACAACTTTGAAAAGTATTTCAGCTTAGATTTCCATTTTCACTTCCCCATCCAGCACTTGTATGCTCGTATTTATGCCCACTCCCTTCAAAGTGAAGTGTATACTCGTCTCCCTAATCCCTGCATGAGATCTCTGCTTCAAAGCTTCACTGTAACCATTTATAATGCTGACATGCTCATGCAATTTCTCTAGTTTCTTTCATGTTACAGAGAGAGAGAAAGAGTTTAGTTATGTTTTTAGTGATGTTAACTTGCCCTTAGTTGGTATTTGTGTCGTCAGTGAATATTTGGGCTATTTCTTTTGCACCCAAAACTCTTACAAACAGCTTCAATAAGAATTTTGGACATAAAAGGAATGCAGGAGTAGAACTCAAATCCATACCTAAATACATAAAATGTGCTCAACAGCGCAAGCTGAATGAAATACTTTCTTTTTGCACATTATAATTGTAGGCTTAAATATGTAATACTAAAATTCTATTAATGCAGTGATTGCATTTATAACGTATAGCTATGGCATATGCAATATCCATGGCTGTGCCTACACCTGCATTCCTCTTTCGAAACAGGTATGCAAATGAGGGAAATTTAAAATGCAAATGAGGTGTTGATTTGCATATCTGGCACCTTATTTGCGTATGCTTTTTCGAAAGAAGAAAAGCAGTGTAGTCACTGCTCCTTCGAAAGTAAACTCTATCTTCGAAAGAATCATTCTTCCCACTAAAATTGTCTTCTTTTATGGGAAGAATGATTTTTTTGAAGATGGGGTTTACTTTTGAAAGAGTTGCATCTATACTGCTTTTCTTCTCTCGAAAGAAGCTCTTTTGAAATAATATGCAAATAGGGTGCCAGATATGCAAACCTGCACCTCATTTGCATATCTCTTTCAAAAGAGGAATACAAGTGTAGACACAGCCCATGAGATTATGATAGAAATATTCCCATCTTTCCCCAGGAACTTTCCCCAGTATGATTGGATGCAAATGCTCATGCCATTATTTTTCCCCTCCAAAAGACACAACCAAAATGACAGAATTTGGATCAACGTAAGCTCTCACATTCCTCTATATTCATACAATTGACGAATTCCTCTATCTTACCTGATAGATGTGTGTCTCACTGGTAGCATCTACAGTTTCATGCAGTTTAGGCATATAAACTTTAATATCTTTCCCACCAAAAGCTCTGCAAGACTCCGAAAGGTCCTGGCTGGCCTCAGGTGGACCATGGACAATGATCAACTGTCGTGGCTTCATCTGGTTAATGATTTTTTTAATGGAATCGCCGTCTGAGCGTCCTTCATAGTCTATGTATGTAACTCTGGCTCTAATTTGATTTAAAAAGAAAAAAAATTCTTAAGGCTTTATGTCCTAAATGTAGAACGAATAATTATGATGTCTTATTACCATAACGCTTGTGCTTCCTCTCCCATTTCCCCTCTTGCAATATCCCTCATCATGTATAAAAGTAGACTAAGTTCTTCTGAATAGAAGCCATGAATCAAATTCTGTGTCACCTACAGGAGAAGTAGCACTCAAGGTGCAGCCTACAGGAAGTTTTAAGCTACCTTGTGCTTCCTGACTCAAAGATAGGCCATAGTCTAGTTTAGGCAGCCCAGGGAGGTGGGGCTGCTGTAGGTTACAGAAGCGTCCCCCATGTGGCTTGTAGTATAGATCAAAATATCAGTAGTTTTATGCACACTATGCCTCCCAAAATGCTAGAGACTGCAAAATGAAGGGAGTGGGAAGAAGGCCACAGTTGGGCCATATATAAAAGCCCAATACAGAGCTTGCACCCTTAGATTTCTCCTTGAGCCCTCTGAAGCCACCCAAACACAATGCAGAAGTGGGGATAAGGGAGAGAGGGTCAAAAATCTTCTTTTATCCCTTTTCATACAAGGCCTCCTGGATGCTCTAATAATAATTTAATGCTAGATTGATGCAGTTCCTTAAATCTCCCTCTGGATTTGGAAGACAATAGCCATCATGAAGTTTCAGTATGAAAAACACTTTTGAGGGACCCTCCCTCCTCTAAATGTAAGCAATTGAACACTGTTTGCAATGTATCAGCCATTTCAATTGTGAATCTCTGACAAACAGTTCCCTCTAGCTGTGAACTTATCAAAAAATCACTTACTTTATTTCCATTGATTCTGTTGCTGAAATACATTTGGTAGGAACATCTGATAAATCTTGGTCCATAGGTTCATCTCCATTTGTCAGACCAGATTCTAATTTACTCTTTTCTTCTTCAGTTGCTTGAAGCTCTGGAACTAGGAAATCCTCAGGCCTAATATTGGATTATTTAATTATTTATGTTAAAGTAACACCACGACTCGAGTTTAGGTGCCATACAACATTTAAAGATTACACTATACTACCATTGATCTTCTTTGCAATTAAAAGTATGGGGCACATCTACACAGCCCTGGAGCATAGTGTTGCTCCCACAGCACTATGCTAATGAGGGTTTTAGAAATTGCAAATGGTTCCTTGTTTGCATAACTGCACAGGACTTCCCTCTCAGTAGAGGGGGCTGCCAGCAGTCAAGAAGTTATGTGGACATGCCTGTGCAGGCTAAACCCCCGTCACCAGTCCCTTATTCCCGAATTAAGACATCAATGTAGACATGGCCTGTAAGTCCAGCAGAAATGTTTCTGAGATTCCAATATGCTCAAGATTATTCTGCCCAGATAAGCAATATTTTTAGTAGGCATTCCTTAAAAGGCAGATAGGAGCTGCTGGCTTCCAGGAAAGAGGATGTTTTCCCTCCTTTTCATTATACGGTTTCTAAATCAGATGGTGTAATTTAAACAAAAATCAGGTTCACAGTGAACAGAAAAGAATGTAATGGCTACTCTCTACTAGATAAATAAAGTGCCTAGACAGACAGCACAATTAAAATGGACTCAGCATGAGGAAAAAGGTAGGAACTCCTTAATTTCAGTCCTCACCTATCACTAATTTTTTTAAGGGGCCTACGGTAACTTGTCTTAACTTCTGCCTGTTATCCTTTGTCTACGGCAGGGATAATAGTTACAGGCCTGTTGCAACTGCTTCAAAAACAAAAACACCATACAAATAATCTTACTATTGTTTACGGCACATACTTGATAATTTCCCCATATTCGTCCCATTTAATTCTTTCTTCTGGGGCTGGAAACATTGGATAAGATTTTTTGGCCTGTTTGAAGAAACTTCCTTTTCGGCTACCTTCACCTTTCATCATCAAGTCATGTTTAGTTTTATGTACTGATGGCTGATCAATATCTTCTTCAACATCACTCTCATCACTGGAATCAATATCTGCCCTGAAATATTACCCCAAAATGGATTTATGAAGTTATATCTTTAAATTGAATCTCTCTCACTCTCACTCACACACACAGTGATTTTACACTTCATATCAAACATTTGCTAGTTATTGCCTGCCACTGAGACCATCACATGCCTAATTCTGCAATTAAATAAACATAGAAACATTAAAAATCAGTTACTGTTGGAGAACTAAGATGATTTACAAACTTCAGACAGCTCATGTGATTGTCAAAGAGATCTGCCGCAAGGGCCCATTAAAACAGAACACCATAACTGACTACGATCTGACATATTTTCACCTACAAAAGCTACAAATTTCAGCTATTTCCAAAAGGTAGTAAGGTGGTATATTGATTACTCAGAGGTTATGTCTTCAGCATCAAGAGCCTACTGCATAAATAGGAAATACGTACTCTTTGGACTGTTCTAACTTTTTAGCTGCTTCTTTCTTTAGTTTCTCCTTTTCTAGGTACTCTTCAAGTTCCTTCCCTTCAAGTTTAACACGTTTCCTCAACTAAAAAGAAAAAAAGTGTGTGTATAAGCAAAAATATAAAAGGAAGGGAAAATATATTAGGATAAAGAACTACAAAAAAAATCTCAATTTCCTTTCTGTTCCACTCATTAAAATTTTTACTCAGTCATAAACAATATCAGGATACTAGACTGATTAAGTGAACATTCTACCATCCACATCCAACTGAGTAGTAACAACTCTAAAATGGAAATAAAATCCCTAATACCATTAAAACTGAGCAAATATAATATTACCATGCTTAACAGTAAAACAGTCATACTAAAGCTGTATTAAAGCCAACTGATTCACTTTACAAAATTCCTAAATTGAAACTGATCTTCATTTAGTTTCTTACAGTGGAGAAATTATTTTTCCCTTTCTTTCCGTAACTGAACAGGGCAAAATTCAATATCAATAATTGGTTTTGGCACTCTGATTTCCCTATATTTGCCAATGACAAACATAATGCCAAAGTTGAATAGTACTATAGGAAACAACAGCAAATTACACTCTGGTTTTAAAGATGGCATATCAGAGTAGAAGTTTTTCTAAATAAGACTGAATCCCAAGGATAAGAATGCATGAAGTCTCATACAATACATTTAAGAAATTATACAAAGAAAGATGGAGAATCTATATGGGAATTGCTAAATAACCCTTTAAGTCACAGACGCATTCCCATATGAACCATAACATTTGGCTGGTGGAATCAGGGGCCGGTAAGGTATGAAAAATTATTGACATCAACTGTGTAAGTCAACTTTTGTATTAACACAACAGATTTAAGATGGTAAAATGAAGTGTAGAAAATAAAAAACACTCAGCTTGACTTTGTTTTCCCAGATAATTTTATTTTTTCCAAACAGGCCACTGTACCTCATCATCTAAAAGTTGATTGGAAACTGTACAATTACAGTCTATTGACTGTAATGTGTCTGTGATTCTGTAATGTAAAAGGTTTTTTTTTTGGTTTTTTTTTTTTTTTTTGCAATTTCCCTGCTTTCTCTACTGATTTCATAACCTTTAGCTAATATTATATAACTCCCTACTATAAAACCTATTTTTGATCTTATCCTTTTTTGATTATGCCAGTCTTACCTCGAATTACAGTTTGATACATTAGGAAACAAGTGGCTATTGAAGTTACTCAGCATTTAGACAAAGTTCTCAATAGTAAAATCAAAAAAAGAAATTTAAGCTAGGTCTTGCACACACTGCCACAGTTGATAAACATCAGAAAATCTGACTTGTAACATATTTTCTTACCTCTATATCTATAACTTTTTCAGAAGGATTATCTATAAGGAATCGTGCTAGCGTGCCAGGTGTGGTCCGATAAGTTAAAATTACAGAGTTTTTGGAATCCTGACACCATTGTATAAAGAGATCTCTTGAAAACCCACATTCCAAATCAGGTTGGCTGGCAAGTACAACTTTGGGGCTAGGCACTCGAGCCAGGTCAGAAAGACTATGACATAATGAGAGATGGCGGAATTGAAATGGATTGTTCCTCTTGTCTTCAAAACACCTCATCAGTTTGTCACTCATCCACTCAACCTAAAGGTGATGTTGGAAAAAAAAAAAAAGGGTTATATCTTTTGTAGGCTTTACATGGTACTTTGTAACAACTAAAACCAACCTACAAACTCTATATTTACACCTAACAGCATTAAAAATGCTCTTCTATAGACTTTCAAGTTGATAGGCACAGGGTGCACACACTTCAAATTAATGTCTTTACCGATACCTCTTTGTGGGCAACCACATATCTTGCACATAAATTTAGGTATTTGTAAAAAATTCCTTTATAACACTGGCAACCCAGGCTAACAGGGCATGTGGTACAAAGAAAATGGATTTCCCTATCTATCAAGTCATGTCACTGGTAGTATTCTGGTGGTATATTACTTAATGGAGGGAATTCAAATCATGAGTACCCACTCTGGAACAGGGAATCAGACCACTAACACAGAAAATTTTCTTCACATTAACCAGAACTATATATTCTTCAATAAAGCGTATTGTTATCAAGCAGCATTATGAAATTAATTATCCACTTCATAAATTTATTTTCATGCCAGAACCCACCTGTGATTTAGAAAACTCCACCACATTGTAGCTGACGTTATTTAAAAGTGCTAAAGAATAGACTCCTAACCCTGCATCTTTTGTTCTCCAAATCTGATCAAGAAGTTGAGCAAGTTCCAGAACTCTGCCTGCTGTATCCACAGCTATTAACACATTTCCATCACCTCGTAACGTCTCCAAGACATTAGCTGGAATAGGATGGTAGAGAAGAAATAAAATAAAATCTAGTAACTGCACTGATAACCATAATTAGAAGGGGAAAAAATATCTTATCTGTCAATCATCAACTATAATCAGAGGAAAAGTAAACCAAGGTTGAATGACCATAAGCAGCATGGAAAATCTTAGCTTAAAAGAGACATTAATGGGAGCTAGGGCCCTCTTACACAGGTATGACCTTACTATTTAACAGTAATAGTAATTGTTTCTTTTAACTCATTTAAGTATTTTTAAACAAGGCCCAAGTAACTTATCTCACAGGAATGGATCAGCTCAGGCTAAATCAAATCATGAAGTCTTTCAACCAATTTTAGGAGGCAGACATTCACTTTTTATCTCAAGATATATTTATTTACAGGTAAGTCTTAGAAAAAATAAAATTAACTGAGTAGCAAACAAAAATTAAGGATTCACAATTTTCATGTATACTGCATTTATTGTAGAAGGAAAGACTTTATAACTCATTTGAAAAACTTTTTCCATTATTATTGCTTTAACTGATTTAGCAAAATACATACTTAACAGTTGTTCATCTCTTTGCTTCCGTCTGGGTTGTATGTAAGTAGCATTAAAAGAATCTGTGATAAGCAGTGAAGGCCTGCTCAGCATTTCCAGAGAACATCCATTTAAATGGCTGAAGGAAAAAAAAATTAGACCACTCAACTTCAGTTTTTTGCATTTTTACAGACAAGACAAAACAGTGTCTTAAGAACCAGTTTCCAAAGTGATAAGCTGACAGTATAACATTTTTTTCCATTAGAGTCCTATCAAAAAAGTAAAAACAACCCTTGCAAAAATCTCTCTCATTGTAAGAATCAGATGATATTTCTTAAGAGAAAATATACTGGAGCATGGAGTTTATGATCTGGCTTCATAAGCATGTACTTATGTTTAGCGAGAAGAGTTTTGTTTAGGTCAAAAGCGAGGGAATTTCACTCTGATTTAATTTCCTACTTTTTGGGCCCCTCCTTCCCCAAAATCTCTTGCCACCCTTTCAACTTAGCTGAAGACAAGCAAACACCAAATATTTTATGCTTTAAGTCTGTAAACTTCTTTCACTCTGTCAAATTAGGAAAATAGCACTCTCGTCTCCATTTATCAGTTTAATATATTTTAATTTAAAATCATCTTAAAACAATACAGAATATAAATTCTCTTTCTTGTGGGAGTGGGGGAAGAGAATTTGTCTCAAGAGAATCCTAGTCCCTCTTTTAAAGGATCTGAAAGAGTTCCACAAAAACCTAAATATGATTCACTTATTTTAAGTACCAAGTCACCTACATGTTTTTTTTCCATTTTCTAAATGTCTGTCCTACTGATTTATTCTCAAATTACTCCTTTATAAGACTACCTGTGAATATTCTTACAGGGTAATGTTTGCTTGTAATCACATTTTGGTCACAGGAGAAAATGAAAACGAAAACAGCAATTGTCTAGAAATATAAATCTAAGATTCAAACTCTCCTTTCCCCAAGAATTGCCCCCCACTGGAACCTTTGCTATCTGCATTTTATAGCTAAATTACTATGCAGCATTTACATCTGTCCTCACTCCCAACACATCAATTGTAACTTCCACTACATATGGGTTTTTAGCAGGATTCTTTTATCCCTGATACAAGAAACGGCTGTTTATTATTGTCTCATTCTTCCTCATAGAATCATTTTTAATTTTTATTTAAAAGATGCTATTTATATTTTATATTCTCTCTTTTCAGGTGGTTGGGGGGGAGATTTCCCTCTATTCCCCCAGCTGCAGAACTGAACATTTGGTGCTTCAAAACTTAAAATTAAATTGAAAACAATTTCAGAAGGAGGAAACAGAGACCTTAATGCTCTGATGTACATACCACCATCAAATCAAGCTATCTGAGTTGAAGTGAAGTTGGCAATCTTAATATTTCATGCCAATGCAAGTATTTATTAGGTACTGTTAAATTACATAGCAATACCAACAGAAATTTGCGGATAAAAATTATTTGCTGTGCTGTACGTACATCTCCCTCTTGTGGTTGAAGTCAACAGCATAAACAATTTCTTCTTCTCCATCTTTAACAATCTTCCAAATTGTGCCTCCTATCATGTGACCAGCTGGCAGTGGTGTAATAGAAAGACCGTGCCCTTTCCCTAGAGAAACAATATTGTAACCTCTCAATATTTCAGATATTGCACACACCTTACAATATATTATCCCAGTCACAGGGTAGTCTAAAATAAACCACTAACCCCAACTTACTACTGAGTGTGGGGGAGTGTGTCAGGTAAGACAGAAATCAATATTCCCTCCAGATTGACTACTAACAATTGTGTAAGTCTCCAGCATTCCCTGTAATTAGGGATTCTTCTCCATGTGGTCTCCAGAAAGTAGAGAGCTGCAAAAGGTATACCAATCTCAGGTTAACGTATACCAATCCCAGGTATATCAATCTCAGGTTGTTCCAGCATAGCTGCAATGCCCATGAAACACATAATTAGTGTTTGCTGTAAGCTGTGCACTTGTGTGGCCACTCAGGAGAAATTCGTATGCTGCCCAGCTGATCAGTAGAGCTTCTGCAGGTTTTTTTTTTTTGTTTCTACTGGTGGTGCACACTCACAAATGCCTTGGTGCACATAAAATTATTCAGCACATGGGTGGAAAAGATTAGAGGGAACATTGCACACAACTGATAACACTTTTTGCCAGTTATTCTATCAATATAACACACAAATGTTCAGGTGAAATGCAACCATCTCTGGAATTGAGAGTGGATGCATTTAATCATACAGCAATATTGCAGACCTAACAGCAAGTTTTATATAATTAAAGTTTCTAGGAAATGACACAAGGTGTTTGGAGTTACACAGATTAGAAATCAGCCAGACCTTGAGGACACACACTTGTCTCTTAAGAAAAATATACGGAAATGTGTTTATAGTGTGCCACAGTATAGGTAATATGCCACTTATCCTCATGGAAATACTCTTAGAATTGATGACAGAGGGAGCATAAACTTTGCCTGTAACCAGCCCTAACATTCTAATCTTGGAAGTCTCCAATGTGTAGTCTCTGAACTCATTTACATTACAAATATAACAAATCAGGGGATTCATAAGACGACGACACAAACTTTACTTGTCTTCTCATTTGGTTTAGTTAGTGTGCATGGGACTTAAGTTCTCTCCATAAATGAGTTAATGCCTTAAACCAGTGGTTCTCAATTTTCCAGATCACAGTACTCTTTTAAGGAGTCTGATCTGTCTTGTGCATCTCCAATGTTCACCTCATTTAAAATCCACTAGCTTACAAAAATCAAACATAAAAATGTCACAGCATACTGAACTACTGAAAAATTGTTTTCTCATTTTCACCATATAATTATAAAATAAATCACTTGGCATATGAATATTTTATCTGCATAGTATACACATACCAGTAAAAGCAAGTATTCTTATGAAATTTTAGTTTAAACTGACTTGGCTACTGCTTTTTAAGTAGCCTGCTGTAAATCCATATAAATCTCTACAAAAGCTGATGTGCCCTTGAAGGACCTCTGCATATCCCTAGGGGTGTGAGAACCTCTGCTTGAGAAACACTGCCTCAAACTGTTACAATTTTGGCAGAAATCTTCAACACTCCTCTCTATTTCAGTTCTTGAAGAACTCGATTTTGTGTTTTGATTTGTGCTCCTTTTCACTTCAGGAAAATATGTAAGCAGCTGTCAATAATGTTACCTTCAACAACAAGGTGTATTTGAGAGATGTGGAAAACATCAGGAGGAAAAAAAAACAAAACACAAAACAAAAAACTTAGGACAGGAGAGTCAAATTCTATCTGGCATAACCCCAACTGCAATGGGAGTTGAGCTTTTTTTTTTTCTGAATTATAATCATGGAGGTCAATCCTCAGTTGGCAATTAGTTATTACAGCTTACATCAATGAGGAGCTGCTACTCCATGGTGCCACTAATCCATTTTTAATGAGCCGGAGGACCTATGTCAGGTATTCTTGTAAAAAAAAAAAAAAAAAAAAAATTAAAATGAAAATGAACAGTAAATCCATTCACACAACTCAGCTACTGCATCCTTCGCAGTTTTTACCTTTCAAGTTCACAATTTGAGAGAACTTGAGCTGCTGTATTTTATCAAAAGCTGCATCTACATCATCCAATGTAAAGAGAGTAAAATCTTCCGTATTGTGGCGAGACTAGAACAAAAAGGAAACAGAGAAAAATATATTAAAAAGCCTAATAATCATATTCTATAAAATGGTTTAATAAATTAAATAAATGTGAAAATATAAAGTAAAATATACCTGATAAAGATCATACATAAACATTTGTCCCATTTTATATACAGGAATGGTTGCATAAATAGCACAGTTTAAACCCATTTTTCCAACTGCATATGGCAGTGCACCAAGATGTAGAGGATCAGGGTGAGAAAGTAGCACTGCATCAACCTGGTGTACATGTCTAAGAAGAAAAAGGAAAAATACATGAAAAAATTACTAGCCCACCCCCCATTTCTATGATAACAGCAAGAGCTAAATCGAAATGCTAAACAGAAAGAAGATTATACTATTTGTATTTAGTCACTTCTGTTGATAATTCAAAGGCCAGAACAGGCCCAAGCACAGCAGTATCTCATAGCAGTATTTATTGGCTCTGCAGGACTATCAGATGTTAGAAGTATACATTTATAACCAATGCAAGTTAATGTAACTCAGAATATACAAACTGAACAGATCTGTATAGTAAAAAATTTTAGAAGAATGATTTCCACTATCATACATGCACTTTTAAACAGCAAATATAAAATTTTGGATTTTTACTCTGTAACATGTAAATGAAATATCATACTATAAAGCATGAAGTGTTTTCAGGGCTTTATTTAAAAAACAAAGGATATGCAACTACTTACTTCCTTAGAGAATCAATGATATCCATTGAAAAATTCTCATCCCAGCCACAGTCCAATAAAAAACGAAACTCGTCTACCTGCAGCAGATAGCACAGAGCAGATTCCTCCTGCACCCCTGAGAGTGTAGTCAACTTGATAATGGACGTCATTTTTCTGTCCAAACGTCTGTTTACCAAAACAGGTATTTTAAAAAGAAAGGTAAACAGCTAATATTGAAACACTTTAGATATTTAGACCATTATTTTATCATCTGTGTAAACATAGGCAAGTCAATAATAATTTTGTATTGATTCTAGATGATTCTAGTTATCAATTACCAGAATTCTTCTGACACCATTTAAGCTGCTATATTGTTCTTACTTTGAAATTGTTTTTAACTATTTCTCTAAAACCTAACAATTTTTTGTTAATGTCAATGATCAGAAATGTTGCAAGTCAACATATGGCAATTTCCTATTTAAAAGCGATTGTTCACTAAGGTTGTGTCTACACTCACATGCCTCTTCTGAGAGAGGTATGCAAATGAGGGAAAATGCAAATGCAAATGAGGTGCAGATTTACATATCTGGCACATCACTTGCACATTCTTCTTTTGAGTGAAGAAAAGCAGTGGACGTGGATCTTTTGAAAGTAAAACCCATCTTCAAAAGAACCCTTCTTTCCCATTTTTATAGGAAGAGTTCTTTCAAAGATGGAGTTTACTTTCGAAAGAGCCAAGTCTTCGCTGCTTTTCTTCTCTTGAAAGAATATGTAAATGAGGCATCAGATATGTAACTCTACATTTCATCTGCATTTTCAATTTCCCTCATTTTCATGCCTCTTTCAAAAGAGGAATGCAAGTGTAGACACAGCCAAAGAGAGCTGGATGTGGATAGGCATACATAAACAAGCTTCTACTGGAGATGAAGATAAAGACAGACTGACAAAAATCTTGAGAAACTAGATCAAAGAACAGAAGACAAGGACTTCAGGTGGTCATCCAGTCCAGTCCTCTGTACTCAAAGGGACTAAGTAATAACTGGTGTTTGTCTAATCCAACAGTTCTCAAACTTCATTGCATGACCCCTTCTCACCACAAAAATTACTACACAACCCTCAGACGGTGGTGGTGGGAGGAAGAAGGATGGAACTGAAATCTAAGGCCAAGCCCAGCCACTCCACGCCATCCAGGGAGATGTTACATGTTAACCTGAGCCTTGCTGCCCAGGCCTGAAGCCGAAGCCTGAGCCCCACTGCTCAGGATTTCAGCCCTCAAGCTTCAACTCTGGACTCACTAGGCCTGGCAACTCTATTAACACAAAGGTTATGACCCAGTCTGAGAACCACTGGACCTGTTCTTAAAACCTCTGATGGGGATCCCACAATCTTCCTATGCAATTTGTCCCAGTACTTAATTACCCAAACAATTAGGAAGTTTTTTCATAATGCACAATCAAAACCTTTTTTGATGCAAATAAGCCAAATGCTTCTTGTCCAAGCCTCAAAGTTAATGAGAACTGTTCTTTCTCTCCCTTGTCTCAAATTTTTATGTCCACTCTGCTCATCTTCTCTTCTCCAGATTTAAAAAAAAAAAGACCATTTTTGTAATCTTTTCTCATAGATATTTTCTACACTTAATATTTTTGTTCCATCTCTTGTGGACTTTTTTCCAGTTTCCTAAAATGTGGTGCCCAAACTGGACAGAATACTCCAGCTGAGTAGAAGACTGTCTTGCTTAAAACCCTCCTGATAATACATCCAGAGTGGTGTTCACATTTTTGTAACAATGTTGAATTGTTGACTTATGATCCACTATAAACTCCAACTCCCTTTCCACAGCACTTGTTCCTAGGCAGTCATTTTTGATTTTGTATATGACTGTTCCTACCTAATGTAATATTCTGCATTTGTCTTTACTGAATTTCATTCTATTTACTTCATAACATTGCACCAGTTTAACGAGCTCATTCTGAATTTTACAAGAGAACTTCAGAGTTAAGACCATCTTGGGAGTGGAGTTTATTCCTAACTCTGATAAAACATGGTTGTTCTTTCAAAAGTTTGTAAGCGCACATTGACTTACTACAGCTTTGAAAATTTACTATGCAAGATAAAAATGCGTTTAACTCCTCTTAATTTAAAACAAATAAAAAAATCACAAACAATATTTTGTCAATTTTTTAAAAGTTTTCCCTTTATATTTTAGTAGTTTGCATTTACCACAGTACTAGTCTTGGTTTTGTTTGGTTTCTGCAGCTGCCTGATTCCATACTTCCAGTTCCAAATAAGGTGTATGATTAACTAGTCAGTTCCTAACTTTAATGTTCATAAGCCTGAGGTAATCTTGTTCCCAAAGAACCTGCAAGCCCTTCCATCTTGGTATCTACTACAGACTTAGATAATGGCATGAAAAGTGTGCTTACAAAGTATATTGTGAAGGTATTGTGCAGAACTGGATCCTGGACTAATCCCTACAGTACTGCACTCAATAGTTCCTTCCAGCTTCACTGAGAATCACTGAAAACTACTCTCTGGGAACTGTTTGCCAATCAGTTACGCACTCAGCTTAGAGTAGCTCCAGTCAGGCCCTATTTCCCTAGTTTATGGCTGTGTCTAGACTAGCCCCCAACTTTGAAGGGGGCATGGCGATTAGGGTGTTGGGAGATTACTAATGAAGTACTGAGCTGCATATGCAGCACTTCATTAGGCTAAATCTCCCCCGTGGCAACTTCCAAGTGTGAAACTTTGAAGTGCCGGCTTGCATGTAGCGGCAGGTACTTCAAAGTGCCTGCACTACTCCGAAGTCCCTTTACTCTGCAAAATTTTAAAGGGACTTCGGAGTAGTGCAGGCACTTTGAAGTACCAGCAGCTGACCCACAGCTACACACAAGCTGGCACTTCGAAGTTCCACGCTTCAAAGTTGTCACGGGGGAGATTTAGCCTAATGAAGTGCTGCATATTCACTGCAGCACTTCACTAGTAATCTCTCAACACCCTAATTACCAGGCCCTTTCAAAGTTGGGAGCTAGTCTAGACACAGCCAATGAGAGGGTATAAGACAGAATCAGAAGCTTTACAAAGGTCAACATATAACAATTTACTTTTGAGGGAATTCTGCTCCAAAAATATTAAAATGTCTGCATATTATAATTCAGCAAAAGTTTACATATTTTATTTGCCAATAAAAAAATACAGGCTTCAGCAAGGCAGTGGGGAGCAATTGCTACTTGCTGCATAGAGGCAGGAGATCGCCCTGCAGCACCACCACCATCATAAAAACCCCTCAAAAAACTCAGCAGTGACACAGCTCCTGACCATGACAGTGCAACGGCTGACCCTGTACCAAGAACAGCCTGGGACTGTACCCCTCTGCACCAGACAAACCAGCATAGCAAAAGGAGCATTATCTCTCATGCTTACCTAGCCCCGGCCCCAGTCTAGGAGTGGTGCACCAGGCTCAGGCATGGAGATTCTAAGTCTGTAGGGGCTTAGCAGAGGGAGATCCAGGAGTGGGGTGAGAGTTCTATGTAGGGTAATCTGGATACAGGCAGCTCAGTGGACAGGTATTTAGCCTCTTTGCTTGAAGCTGGGAATGGACAATAAGGGATGCATCACCTAATGATTACCTGTTCTGCTCATTCCCTCTGAAGCACCTGGCACTGGCCACTACGGGAAGACAGAGCTAGACAGACATTTGGTCTGAGCCTTTATAGCTGTTCTTATGGTCCAAATTCAGTAGAGCCTTATTCCAAAAAGCAGCCTGGCATCTAAAGACCCGCTACTCCTGATATCTTGTGGGAGAAGCCACTTGACCCAAGAGAGCACAGGGGACATCGAAGAAATAACAGGCTCAGAAGTGGGGAGCACAGATTCAAAACTAGGGATTCAGAGGGGAACGCCAGAAAACCCCAACAGTGCCCACTGCTCATCAAAGCTGCGTAGGGAGCCAGCAGATGCCAACCAGAGGAACTCTTCCCAGATGTGCAAGAAAAGGGAAGAGCAGAAATAAGGCCCCCAGTCAGACCCCAGCATCCTCCTCCTGGTACTGTAGACAGCTACTCTGGCCAGTGACAGTAGGAGGTTGATGAAGTCTCACAATTTTGTACAGTCACAGATGGGATATACATATGAAGTAGTGTAGGGTAAAATGCAGACAGAATCTTAACATGAGGCTCTGGAAAAAAAACACTGCAACCTGCCACATTCCAGGCAGGTGTGTGCTAGGGTCTCTCCTCATGCCACAATATGGACAGGCATTAGGGATGAGCGTGAACCATGCCAAGTACACATCCAGGCTCATGGCCATGAAGGAGCCATCAACTGACATCCCAAACAGGCTAAGGAATGAGGGTGAAGTACAGGCTGGCCAACTGCCACTCTTCATCCTTTGTAGATGACAGTAGGCCTATTTGCTATCAGAGAGTTAGGAAGTGAAAGGTGTAGTGCATGAGTACATGAGGGTGTTCCCTTTGTGCAGATCAGAAATAACCTGACTGCAAGGTATGCAGCTACTTTGATTTATGGAAGGGAGGGAGCAGGGGGATGGGGGCCTTGCAGAGAAGGGGCCTGACCAAAAAGTCTGGAGGGAAGCATGAGCAACACTCATTTATTGGATCCCTCAAGTAAAAAACAAGAGGTGAGCAATAAATCTGCTCCCACCTCTTGGAGAACATGAAGGGGGTTCTAAAGGATGGAAAGCCCCCCACCTCCCCTCAGACTAGGAAGTCTCTAATTTTGGTCCTTTCTGCTAGGATCAGCCTCTGATTCACCAACTGGGACTCTACCACCTGGCCTTGAAGATGGAGGTTGTGTATGGAGGTTGTGCGATGGAGGGCTCTGCAAGGAGGTATGTCTTCTCTGTGGGCACCTTGGAGCTAGTCACCAATAGCAGCTTACAGGCCTAGAAGTGATCATGGTAGACCTGGAGGTGGGGGGAATTTGTGCACAGAGGCTCACTGGAGAGCTCCCCATGCAGAGGGAAATTGGACTCTGTCAAGGGGTCCAGATGAAGGTTGAGGCTCATGAAAAATGTCTGGAGGGTATTGGGGGTATGCAATGGGAATCAGGAGAGAGGGTGTAGTTGTGGGAGCCAGACTAGGGGCTGGAGAAGTTGGGGCAGGAGTCCAGCTGCAGCTGGTTGGAGCTCAGGGGAGCAGAGATCCACATGTGGAAGGCCTATCAAGGTGGGCCACATGAAGTGATGGGTTAATCAGCATGGAGATTTGATTATGGGAGCTGGTATAGGTGCAGGGGTGGAAATCCCAGTGTTGGAGAGAGGAGAATCTCAAGTATGTGTATCTGGGGGGGAGAATCCTGATGTGTGGAGAGTGGCTCAATGGAGGTCCTGAGACAGGTAAGGCTCAGCAGAAGGATTAGGTATGGGGAAGCCTGGATGCACTGGGGGTTGGTCAAATTGGGGAGCAATTCCCCATACAGCAACTCCTCCTTCAATGGCTAAGGAGTGGTGGGGGCAGGAAGTGGGGGCACAGAGTTTCCTGCAGTCAGGGAAGGTGTCTGGGGTGAGTCCAATCCAACCCCAGCTGCTCCTTGAAGGTGACAAGGAAGGGGCCCAACCAGAACTAGTCGCTGATCCTGGCACAGGGTACGAACCACGACCTGGGGTATTCCAAGCCCTGCATTCCCCTACCCCCAAACAGTGATTTACCTCTAGGCCGGCTGCTCTGGACACCTGAAATGACATGCTTGTGCTTCTGGAGAGGGGCAATGACCACTCTTGCAACTTCCCTTTACTTCCCCATCAGAAATTATACTTCTGCGAGGAAGCAAAGAAATCTGAGGGAGCCACAAATTCTGCACATACTCAGGAGGTAAAAAAAATCCTCCAAGAGTAATCCATCAATTGTTTCCTCCATCCAGAAGCCTTGTTACCTTGGCAAAGGAAGTTATCAGGTTGGTTTGACAGGGTTTGTTCTCAAACACGTTGACCATACATTATCTTCTAGGCTCTGGATACTGAAGTTAAACTGACAGGCCTGTAATTCTCCTGGATTGTCCCTATGCCTCTTTCTATAGTCTGGCACTGTATTTGTTTTCTGCCAGTCCTCTGGAATCTATCCAGCTTTCTGTAAATTTTCAAGGACAACTAATGGCTCAAATATATATTTTTAGTCAGCACCTTGAGTATTTCAGGATGCACTTCATGAAGTCCTGATGATCTAAAGACATCTAACTTGTCTTTAAACAAATAAACCCTTTCCCCTCCCCCATTTTAATCTCAGACCCTACTTCCTTTCCACTGGCATTCACTAGGTTAGATGTCCAATCACCTCTAATCTCTTTGGTGAAAAGTTCAGCAAAAAGTCATTTAGCACTTCTGCCATTTTCAAATTTTCTGTTATTGATTCTCTGCACTGAGTAACAGGCCTACACTGTCCTTAGTCTTCCTCTTCCATCTAGTGTATTTGTATAATGTTTTTGTTAGGTTTTACATTGCCAACTGGTTTGATCTCATTTTGTGCCTTATCTTAATTGTGTCTATATCTATGTTTTTTAAATATTCATCCTGTATCATTTGCCCTAATTTTGATTTTACACCACTCAGTTTCAGACCATTGAAGATTTGTTGGTTAGGCCATGTTGGTCTCTTGTGATAACTCTTATCTTTCTCACCATGAGGTAGTATGCTCTTGTGCCCTTAATAATGGCCTACTGAAAAACTGTTAACTCTTGCAAACTGTTTCCTTAGGCTCCTTACCCATGGGATCTTACTTAAGTCCCCAAGGTTGGTAAAGTCGGCATGCCTGAAATCTATTACCTTCATTCTCTGGTGTTCACTCTTACCGTTCCTTAGAATCATGAACAGATCATTTCCTAATGGCCACTATAAGCATGTGAGTTTACAAAGAAACTTTAGCTTTTCAAACGTACAAACGAAAACCGTGAGTGACGTGGGTCTCCTTTCTCTAAAGGCAAAGCATGTTTAGTCTTGAGAAAAGAAAGCAGGCAGAGACCTGAAAATAGTCTTCAAATGTTAAAGGCCACTAACAGGATTAGGCTCAAGTGGTTTCCGTGTCCACTGAAGGCAGGACAAGAAGTAAAAGACTTAATCTGCAGCAAGAGAAAACAGGATTAGACATTAGAAAAAAATTCTTAACTGTAACAGTAGTTAAGGTCTCTTCCCAGAGATCCTGTCCAACACCCACCCTTGGTCCACCCATACTCCCACAGGGACTGAACGAGATAACATCAGAACACCCCACCTCTGACTCCGTGATAGCCAGGAGGCTAGCAGGTACCCCTAAGCAGAAAGTCAGGCCAACACGACACTCTCACTCACAGCTCCATCGTTCCCTGGGAGCCTGGTGACCCCACTCTGACGTGAGAACAGACTCATTCTCGCCTCCCCGTGGAAGTGCGCCCTCGGCTCGGGTTTCCTCTCCCCCACTGGTCCATCCCCGTCGCTCCCGGCCCAAGACAGTGCGGGGTCAGGGAAGCACCTCCCCGTACTGTCGCTGATGACGGGGCGATGCGGTAAGTCCCCCCATGAGATCAGTCTAGACTGGTCAAATGGCCTTCTCGCTCGCCAGGGCCAACGTGCGACGCGCTGTCAGGCTCTGCCCGGAAACACGCAGGGGGACGATGCACCCCGGCACCTACCTCACCACCAGCCCTACGCCGCTGCCCCTAGCCCCCTACACCCCCAGGGATCAGCACAGGGGAACCCCAGCCGCCTCCTCAGCTACACCCCACGTCTTCCACAGCTGCCGCCATTTTGAACTGGGGAGGAGGCGGAGCTAGGCAGTAGGGAGCGAAAACGGATTGGACTATACCATTATTATCGGGGGGCTCGAGGCACTCAGGGCTCACAGCATCTCTGTTACAGGAGCTGGGCCATAGCCACTAACAAGGGTGGTGGGTGGAACGCTGACATAAACGCGCCGGAGGAAAGCAAGTCCCCCTCTCCGCAGCTAATGGTCTGTTCCGGCAGGCTGGAGGCTTCTGCAGAAGCAGCTTAACTGGCTCCAGGTGCCCTTGGGCTCGGTACAGGCGGCAGCAGGCCTAGGCCTAGGAGCGGGCCCCAGGTGAGCGGGGCCGGGTGGCGTGCGCCTGGGGGCTCAGAGGCCCCGCGGGTTGCCCCGTTTGCCTAGGGCCTGGCCCGGGCACTGTCACTGCTGTGTGGGGAACCCGCTGGGTGGGACTTCCGCAGTAATTCTGGGCCTGTGCGGAGTGGCGCTCGCGCTGAGACCGGGGGTGCTCATACCGGAATGCTCCTGGGAGCAGTGGGGGGCTGTGCTTGGCGCTGTACAGCCTCGACACCCCAGCACGACGTGCGCGCAACGCTCACACTCAAGCGCTTCCTTTTGAGTCCGCCTTGAGCGTGCGAGCAGCGCGAGCCGTGGTGGAACCGAGTGTTGTGTCACCAGATAGAGTTACTGGAGTACTTGAAAAGTAAGAGGCAAAATCCAAGCGATGTAAGGGGCCTGGTTAATACTACGCGCTTGTTGTGGACTGGGACTTGTGTAAAGCAAAGTCGAATTCAACAATTTTCAGCCCGTTGTAGGCTCCGGGTGGGCAACTTTCGCGAGGGGGCGGGGCCCTACGAATTTTGGTGAGTGGTCGCAGCTGCACTTTCTGCCCTACTAACGAACGGGGTGTGGTCTGGGACTGAATGGGAGTGCAGGAGGGGGTTCTGACCTATGACAGGAGTGCAGGAGGGGGTGCAGGATCTGGAAGGGAGTGTGGGTCTGAGAGGGGATTCTGAGCTAGGGCCGGAAGTTGGGTTGTGGAAGGGGGTTCTGGCTCTGGTGCTGGCCATAGGTAACTCCTGCCTGGTAGCCCCTGGAGTGCTCAGGCTGGCTGCCTGCATTGCGTAGTGGCCCCATGCCATTCAAGGCTATTGGGCCATTGAAAAGAATGTCTTGCCCACTCCCCCAAGCTATGCAGAATATAAGGGGCAGCTAGTTTCTGGCCAGTGGGAGCCATCTAACTTAGTGATTTCCCCCCCTTTTTCAGTTCCACAGCCCACTTCAATGAGATGAACAATTCCATGGAACACCTACTCTTCCCAACTGAATCAATTGCTGATAAATGTCACTGACTAAGGTTTACTATGGTTATAGTCTTACTAGAGAGGTTTGCAATTTTCCCTTTCACTCCTGTTTGAAGAGGGGTGGGAAATCGACCACCCAGCACTAGTCAGAGCCTCATGAGGCGAGTCTGCCTGAGTCCCAGCTAGTGCAGGGTCTCCATTTCCCTCTGGCTCCTTTGCAAAGCTTCTGTGAGGGGAAATTGGCCATCCTCACACTAAATGGGAATCAGATCTAGGTGTGCCTTCAAATTTAATCATTTTTCCCCACCCCTTTCCTCTGCAAAGAGCTGGGGGAGGGGAAAGTGATGAAAATTCTGCAGTACGCTTAGACAGCTCTTGTGGCACAACAGTTGAAAATCACTGGTCCAACTTGCTCTTAATTACCAAGGGAGGTGGTAGAGGTTATCAGTTCCAGTGCTTACCTATCCTTATAGTTTAAAAGGTTTTTCCTGATATTGATCTTAAATCTTCCTTCTTGTAAAATTAAGCTGTTTATCTGTTTGGTTCTTGACTGATATGGAGAATAACTGATCACCATCCTCTTTGCTACAGTCTTGTACGTATTTGAAGTGTGTTGTCCATGTCCCTTCTCAACTCTTAACCAAATGGGCTAGATTCGCAAAAGGAATTAAGTAACTAACTGCCGCTTTGGGCCCCTGAATCCCAGAGTCTGGCATCATGGGGACTCGCACTCCCACTCAGTTGCTCCTGACCTATAAGCCCCAAAATTACTCAGCATCTAAATTTCTCCAGTAACAGTTCATTAGGCATCTATGTTCTTGTCTCTGTACATGTGTATTATGGCCCCGTGACAAGGATTTGGACACTTTAAGCTTCAGAATGATGCACAAACCAGGAGAACTAACTTGCTTGTGGGAGCTGATTGGGTAAATACTGTATACTCAGACCTCAACCATGTTGAAGCTATTGCACTCTGGATAAATAATGAAAGAATCATTGGTCTAGAGAGAGCAGGTGAGCAAGCATGAGAATGACTTTGTGGTTAAAGTATTCACCTGGAAGGAGGTAGTCCAGAATCCAGCTCCTCTGCTCTAATAACTGTGTAAAATATCTAGCCACATTGGAACTTTAGCAGGAAACACTGAGGGAACCTCAGATTAGAATATTTTATAGCACAGTGATTAGGGCACTCAGTTGCGATATGGCATATCCCTGTTTGTATCACTTCTTTCCCTCAGATGGAGTGGGTGCTTACCTGTGATGTGGAGATCCCAAGTTGAGAATCCTGAACCACTGGGTTAAATGTTATTCGGGTATGACAAGAGAAGCTCCTTCTCTTTCCACCTTTCATTTCTTTCTCACATTTCACTTGCAAAAGTCGTATAGGCACTCTATCTCCAAGAGAGTGTTGTGCAGCTAGAATCCCAGTCAGAGATATTCCTGCAGCCCAGATTTAGGTGCCAGGCTTTGAGAGAGGTGTATGGTTTAGTATGGGGTATACAAAGTGTGAAGGGTGTGAAACTTCTTAAAGGGGGGCACAGCATAATTGGGTCTAAGGCTCATCCATCTCATTAAAGGTGTTAAACTATATTACTGTTCTTATGTATGTGTATTCATATTTATATACGGTTGTAAAAACTTCCTTTAGTCTACATATTTTCTTCATGCTGAAAGGGGATATTTTTCAAATGAACATAAACAAAATTTCCATCAGATTAGGTTAGACAGGTTGGTGGTGGAGTGGGGGACTGCTAACTGCAGAGAAGAAAAGTGAGACCTGAACCAAAAAGTTTGCTCACCCCTGGCTTAGCACACGCCCCTCAGCTCACTGCTTCTATTGGTTACCTTAGTTAAAGCAACATGCCAAGATGCTCTTTATGTGAATGCCATTCATAAGCACCTGCTCGTTCACTTAATAAGGTGCGAGGCACCAAATGTGGGTTTTGTGAATTCTTTTTCTAGGAGCCTCAGATTCTTTGTGAATCTAGCCTAGTATGCTCAGTTGTTGTGGCTTTTTTTTTTTTTTTTCCCTCCCCCGCCCCCAGCGCCCCAAGGTGGTGAAAGTTTCCAAACCTCTTACCTTTGTGCATGGGAGGATTGTTGTGGGGGAGGGGGGGGTTGGGTTTTTTTTTTTTTGTTTTGTTTTTTGTTCTCTTCTAGATTCTCTCAAATTCCTTCCTTAACTGTGATGCCTAAAACTGAACACTGTTGCCCAGCGAGGTCTCACCAGACCAACATTGGGCAGAACACTTGCCTCCCAGCTCTTATGTTCCTGTGGATGTATAGCAAAATGACAGGTGCCTTTTACATAACAGTATCATACTGTTGACTCAAGGAATCCACTTTGGAGCACTTGCAAGAGGGGAAAGTGATCAAAAGTAGCCAACATGGATTCACCGGGGGCAAGTCCTGCCTAACCAATCTGATTGGCTTCTATGATGAGTTAACAGGCTCTGTGGACATGGGGAAGTCAGTGGATGAGATATACCTTGACTTCAGCAAAGCTTTTGATATGGTCTCCCATAACACTCTAGTCCATAAGTTAAGGAAACATGGTTTGGATCCTTGGACTACAAGATGGATAGAAAGCTGGCTTAAAGATCAGGCCCAATGGATAGTGGTCAATGGCTCAATATTTGGATGGTGGTCGGTTTCAAGCAGAGTGCCACAAGGCTTGGTTCTGGGGCCAGTGTTGTTCAACATCTTTTATTAATGACCTGGATGAGGGACTGGATTGCACCCTCAGCAAGTTTGCAGATGACACAAAACTAGGGGGAGAGGTAGAGACAGAATCCAGAGTGACCTGGATAAATTGGAGGATTGGGCCAAAAGAAATCTGTAGTCCTGTACCTGGGGCGGAAGAATCCCAAGCGTTGTTACAGGCTGGGGACTGACTGGTTCAGCAGCAGTACGACAGAAAGGGACCTAGGGGTTATGGTGGATGAAAGGCTGGATATGAGTAAACAGTGTGCCCTTGTAGCCAAGAAGGCTAACGACATACTAGGGTGCATTAGGAGGAGCATTTTGAGCAGATCTAGAGTAGTTATTCCCCTCTATTCTGCACTGGGGAGGCTGCATCTGGAATATTATGTCCAGTTTTGGCGCGGCCCCTGTGATGGGGTTCTGGGGTCCCCCAAGCTCTGCACCCTGTCCGCAGGCAGGAGAGTCTCTCACTCAGCAGGAAAACAGCAGGTTTATTAGCCGACAGGACACAGCATCATACAGAGGAGTCAGTACAGCAGGCAGAGACAGCCAGTCCAATCCATGTTGGGGAGAGGAGGCCCCGAGGGGCCCCCAGAGCTGGGGCCTTGCCCCCTCCTTTGTCTCTCTCCTAGCCCAGACTAACTGCTTCCAACTCCCAGTTCCAATTCAAACCCCTCAGGCTCCACCTCCTCCTTTGTCTGCAGTACAAAGGTGTTACCTGGTTGTCAGGGTTACCCTCAGCAGGAGCCCCACACCCTCTGTGAGCCACGCACACGCACACAGGTATCCCCCACTCCATCACATCTCTCCCCGCTTCCAGACCGAACTGAGCGGGGTCACTCAGCCAGTGACCTGGGGAAGTTTGGGGCCCTTCCCTTGTGATTGGGCATTGGCTGCACCCTTAGTGCTTCCCTTGATGTGCACCACCTCCATGTTATAATCCTGCTGGGGGAGGCTCTAACTTAGGAGCTTGGTTTTGGACCTTTTTATGTGATGCAGCCGGGCAAGTCCCTTTAGTTCCCTCAGGTTGGTCGGTCTCCCTGCTTCTGTTTTTGGTCCATCAGCCACGTTCTTAAGTCGGGCAGGCAGAGCCCATACAGATGCTGCAGCACCAACAGATTAAATAGTTCTTTTTTGGTCTGGGCCCTGCCCTGTCTGCCCACCAGTTCATACAGCTGCTCCAGCCAATGTCTGGAATTTAGTTACAGTCCAGTAAAGGAAGGTACAAATGCTTCCACCCTTGGCATTTAGCCAGACCACCAAAATGGTTGTGTGCCTCAGTTTCCCCTTCCATGCCACACAATAGGTTTGGAATGTTCCTCCTCATGTGAGAGGTTGCAAGACTAGTTACGGGGAACAATGGTGACATTTTAGAGTTACAGACTTCTTCAACATACAACTTATGCTTCTACATTAATGTTATGTTAAATGGCTCTTTTCAAACATTTAGTACATGGTACAATTTTACAGCTTTTGGTAGCAGCACCCCTTGGTTACAGCAGTTAGTGTGAGTAACAGAACAAACCCATTGCAACTGTACATTTACATTGCTCTTTGGTAGACCACAACCTTTGTGCAACATTTTTGAGAATCTGGTATTTTGGGGATAAATGGCTGAGGCCTTTTTTAGCACCATCAAGTTTTAATCTTCTTTTTTGCCCCCTGGGGTGGAAATTTGATCTCTCTGGGTGTGCCCTCCCTTCTAACAAGAACTGGGCCATTGATGATCTCAGGGAGACGGCCCCCTCCCTGCCAGTTTGGAAATTTGCAAACCAAACTGGTTTTTAAAAGTTGTTTTGTGAGTCCCAGAGGCAGAATCCACATGGAGGAATTCCTGTTTATTCCTCACTGGCCCACCAGGCCCAAAGCTCCTTTGTCCTTCCACCTCCAACTTCTGCCTCCCCCATGGAATTAGAAGTGGAGTCCAGTATAAGAATATAAGTGTTTCCACCATCTGGAGATGGGGAGTTGCTGGCCCTCTCCTGCATTCTACAGAGACTGACTGTGCAGCTGTTTCACTTGGTTCTCACAGGGCTGCTCACATTCCCTGATAGTTTTCACTTTACTTGCATTAACTTCCAATTCCTGAGAAACCTTTACCCTGCCTGCTTTGGACCCTTCCAGAGCACAGCCAGTGGTTTCACACTCAGGCAGGTCCTGGCCATCAGGAGCTGAAACAAACTTCTCCCCAGGCAAAGGGCTGCTCTGGCGCTTACAGACAAGCACCTTTCCTGTTCACTCTCCTTCACCTCACTCCCATTTTTTGCAGTCCCCACAGACGGGTCAGGAAAAGTTTTAGGGAAATTCTCTTCCTTAAGAGCTCCCCCAAACAATAACTCACCCCTGTTTGCCTCCACGGGGGCACTGCTCCCTTGAGCCACAACCAGCTCCTGGGTTTCACCTACACCCAGGATCACTTCTGGCCCATCAGGCAGATTCCCACGTAATCCCCCTCCAGGCAGACAGCCAGTACCACCGGACAGAAGGTTAGGGTCCCTTTCCTCCCTTTTGCTACCAGCTCCTTTATCTTCATCAGTCAGCGTAACTCCATTGCCAGTCTGCTCTTCCTGTGTCCTGGCGAGAGGATGACTCTGGTAGGACAGATTCCTCTCACCCCCTCCCAGTAACACCTCAGCATTAGGCAAAGAACAAGTACCAGAATCGTCTGGTTTCTGGGATTCCCTGATGATACTAACTGGATTAGACCAAGTTAAAGCATCATCCCCCCCTGAGAGACACAGAGGTAGGCCCACTTCCCATCTGGGCTTTAGCTGCCCTCAGATCCAGCTTTGGGATCTTGGCTCCATCTTGAGCCCCCACAGGCTTAAGCAAAGGATTCACTTCCCCAGAAGCAGAAGCACTTTTTTTTTTTTTTTTTTTTTTGCACCAAGGACCAGTGTCCTTAGCAGGGATACCACTGCCCATTCCAGAGCCATTCCCTTTGCTCCAGCCCCCATGGCTGGGTTTAGGCACACCTGGAATGCTCTTTCCTGGTGGTTCCTTCTCCAGCCACCCCAGGCTGGGGAAGTCTTCCTCAGACAATGGGCTAGTTTCCTCGTTGGCACCTTTTCCAAACGCAGGCTCTGCTCTCTCCCCAGGCTGCTGCTGCTGTTCAACACAGACAGACAATGGGAGACACTTTCTCCTTTGTCCCAGCCCCCCGGCTGGTCTCCACACACACACACACACACACACAGAAGGTGGAGCAGCTTCTCTCACAGACAACTTGCCATTCCCAGTGGATCAGCTGCTTTCCTGCACAGACACACAGGCACCTTTCTTGGCCCAGGCCTGGAAAACTCTTCGCAGGTCTGTCTTGGCCACTAGTAGATGATGGGTTGGAATCGCTCCTTCCCTCCTTGAGCTGTGGCAGGCCACTCGGTTTAGAGCTCCATGCAGTCCAGGGTTCCCTGCCCCGATTCGGGCTCACCTCTGCAGGATTCTCCCCAGCCCTCAGCTCCGCCACTGCACATCCACGCTGCCTTGTCCAGCTTCTTTAATCTCAATTCGGTTTCCAGGTGCTGCCACTTCACAGCGGAGTTGCTCAGCGTGGTTGCAGGCTCTCAGGCTGATGCCCTCTGCACCCCACGATTCCTGGAAGAATCCCTTCAGTGTGCCAGGCTTCTTGCAGGTCACAAGCTGCCCGGGGTTAGGCCGTAGGCCCCTCTGGGACCGACTCCAACAGACTCCCAGCGGAACCCCTTCTTCAGTGTGACACCCGCTCTCAGGGACCATGAGCACCCTGTCTTGGGAAGGACTCATTCAGCGTCAGCCTCCTCAGGGGTCACTTGTTCCTGGGGGTTGGGCTCTCGGCCCCGCCACCTTCTGGGACCGACTCCAACAGCGTCCCAGGAGTAACCCCTCCTCGGGTGTGACACCCCCTCTCGAGGACCACAACCGCAGTTGCTTGGGTTCGGCCACAGGCCCCTCCGCCTTGGGGAACTGCACCTCACTGCCCTTCAGCACACCTGGGTCTCGCAGGCCCCACTTCTTCTGGGGCCCCGGTCACTTACTGCTGGATGCTCCATCCTCGGGGTGCAGAACATCCCACTCCTGACACCAGTGTGATGGGGTTCTGGGGTCCCCCAAGCTCTGCACCCTGTCCGCAGGCAGGAGAGTCTCTCACTCAGCAGGAAAACAGCAGGTTTATTAGCCGACAGGACACAGCATCATACAGAGGAGTCAGTACAGCAGGCAGAGACAGCCAGTCCAATCCATGTTGGGGAGAGGAGGCCCCGAGGGGCCCCCAGAGCTGGGGCCTTGCCCCCTCCTTTGACTGTCTCTCTCTCTCTCTCTCTCCCAGCCCAGACTAACTGCTTCCAACTCCCAGTTCCAATTCAAACCCCTCAGGCTCCACCTCCTCCTTTGTCTGCAGTACAAAGGTGTTACCTGGTTGTCAGGGTTACCCTCAGCAGGAGCCCCACACCCTCTGTGAGCCACTGCGCACACACACACACAGGTATCCCCCACTCCATCACAGCCCCCCCCCCCCCCCAGTATAAAAAGGATGTGGATGTGCTGGAGCAGGTTCAGTGGAGGGCAACAAAAATGATTCAGGGTCTGGAGCACAGGACCTATGAGGATAGGCTGAGGGATTTAGGCTTAGAGGTGATTTAATAGCAGACTTCAACTTCCTGAAGGGGAGCTATCAAGAGGAGGGTGAGGAAGCTGTTCTCAGTGGTGTCAGATGGCAGAACAAGGAGTAATGGTCTGAAGTTGAAGAGGTAGAGGTGTAGGTTGGATATTAGGAAAAACTACTTGACCAGGAGGGTGGTGAAGCATTGGAATGTGTTGCCTAGAGAGGTGGTGGATTCTCCATCCCCCAAGGTTTTTAAGTCCTTGCTTGACAAGGTCCTGGCTGGGATGACATAGTGGGGGTTGATCCTGCTTGAACCAGCAAACTGGACAAGATGACATCCTGAGGTCCCTTTCAGCCTTATGATTCTATGACTTGCATTCTATTTGTGATCCCCTGAAATCACCAGATCCTCTTTCAATACTGCTGGTGTGTGATTTATTACTCGTTTTGTACTTGTGCATACTTTCCTAAGTGTAGTTCTTTATTAAATAGCCATTTTATTGACTTCAGATCAACTCTCCAAAGTATCAAGATAATCTTGAATTCTGAGCTTGCAACCTCTCCCTACTCGGTGTCGTATTTTGTAATCATAGTCTCCACTCCATTATTCAAGCCATTAATGAAAATATTGAATAGTACCAGACCAATGACAGTGGACCATTGATAACTCTTTGACCTCAGAGTAATGGCATCTAGACTTATAAATTCTATGTAAAGTCCTCCATGATACATATTTTTTTTTGAGAACCAATATTCTATTTTACAGCAAGGCAGACTTCTGATAACTGGATTATTAATAGATAAGCAGTTTTGGGACACCTTAGAGGCTAACAAATTTATTGGGTCATGCATTTTCATGGGTAAACCTATGAGATGATTTCTGTTGAGAGAATTTTGCCATAACTTGAAATGCAAATCCTCAACATGTGAAAAATCACTTTTAAGGTTATTTGGGTTACATTCCTATTTCTTTAAGGCAAAATTCTACTCTGTGCTGCAAATTCAGTCAATTCTGGTATTCCTAGGAATCTCACGTGGACCTGGGAGAAGCATTTTTCTCTGTTGAATTTTGTGCTGACCTTGGAATTTCTCCGTGTAATCACGAATACCTCATTATTGATGTACTAGGTATATGCAGTAGTTCGTGTTCCGATTTTTCTGCCTCTTCCCGCACCACCTCAAACTTTTTTCTTTTTCTTCTAGCAATCATGGTGAACTTTGTCCAATTTGTACGTGACTACTGGGTCCATGTTTTATGTCCCATGGGATTTGTTGTTGGGTACTACCTGGACAGATGGAATGATGAAAAACTTACAAATTTCAGAAACAAGAGCGTGTTGTTTAAAAGGTTAGTTTATGACCAGATCTTGTTTAAATAAAATAATCTGTTTTGAAGGGCTTAATTCTAATCTCACTGAAGTGATACAAGTTCTGATGTTGACTTCAAAGGAAGCAGGATTTTGCCCAGTAGGAGCTGTCCTGCAGAATGCTAAGCATCTCGGTTGAGACGATTTGGTGGTCTCAACTCCAATTTAAATTCGTTGTAATTAAGAAATCTTGCGGTCCTTCCCCATATTAAGAGTGGTATGGCCAAAGGTTCATCAAGCACAGCAGCCTGTCTTTTGCTGGTGGCCACTGTTATAAGGTTCAGAGGGAATGAACAGAACAGTGTAATAGTCAGGAGATCTATTTTCCCCCGCCACCCCCTTTTTTGTTGTCCCACCTTCTGGCAGTCAGTGGCTTAGAAACACCCAGAGCGTTGGCTTGAATCACTGACAGTTTTTGCAAATAGCTATCGATGGACCTATTTTCTGTTAACTTATCCAGTTCTTCTCTAAACTCAATTATACTTGTGGCTTTCACAATGTCTTCTGTCAAACAGCTTTACAGGGTAACTGCAGAGTGTCAAGTTACTCCTTATGGTTGTTTCAAACTTGCTGCCTACTACTTTCATTGGGTGACCATGGTTCTTGTGCTCTATGGAAAGGGAAGTAATATTTCCCTATCCCCTTTCTCTGCACTAGTAATGCTCTTATGTAGACCTCTATCTTACCTCTCCCTTCATGGTCTCTTTCTTAAGCTGAACAGTACCAGTCTTTCATCTCTCTTCATATGAAGCTGTTCCATATCCTTAATTACTCTTGTTGTCCTTTTCCATACCTTTTCCAATTCTAATATCATCCCAGAACTGCACTAAGTATTCAAGGTGTGAGAATACCATGTATAGTTGCTAATAAGACTGAAAATATAATAATGCAATCTCCTTTCCTAATGGCTCCCAACATTGTGGGTTGTTTTTGACTGCTGCTGCACGCTAAGCAGATGTTTTCAGAATACTAGCCACAATAAGTTAAAGATCTCCTTTAGTGGAAACAACTAATTTAGAACCCATCACTTTGTATGTATAGTTGGAATTACACTTTTCTAACAATGTGTTTTTTGCAGTTAATATTGTCTTTCAATGTGCTATTTTGGTCCTCAGTCACTGAGATTCATTTGTCACTGTTTGCAGTCAGCTTTGTACTTACCTATCTAAAATAAGTTTGTATCATCTTCAAACTGTGTCAACTCACTGTCTGTCCCCCATTCTAGATCCATTGTGAATATGGTGAACAGCATTTTTCCAGTACAGATCCTTTCAGGGACCCTGCTTTTTATCTCTCTCCATTGTGAAAACTGACCACTTATTCCTACCCTTCATTTCCTAATTTTTATTCGTTACTGATCCATGAGAACTTTGTCTCATCCCCTGACTGCTGACTTTACCCAACACTTCCATCAAATGGATCACCCTAATCCATTGCTTGTTGACACCTAAACATTTGACAGTTCTTTGACGATATGAATTCCCTTTACAAAAGCTGTTAGCTCTTTCCCTACATGTCATGCTCATCAACTATCTGATGACTATGTTCTTTACAACAGTTGCAATTAATTTTCCTGGTACTGAAGTCCCATTGAGTTCCTTGGGAACAGCACATACATGAGGGATAGGCTCCCAATTCAATCCATTTACTTTAAGGGGTGGGGAGTGCTGAAAATGCATCTTTTTTCAGTTGCTTCATAGAAACCCTTCTAACCATCATATGGGGGTCTTTGTCAGGCTTTTAAAGTATTTGTCAAGTCTTCATTAGCTACATATGACAACTAAGGCCACAGTCGTCCAGTGAGCTCCACTCCAATGTGAATGGACTGTGGCATGAAGCCCCATTTTAATCCATGGAGATCTGCTGCTGCAGTGTCTTAACAGCGCTCATTCTGGGAAGCGCTAATGTGGAAGGGAGTCAAGGGAAATACATAAAAAAAAAGAGCAGTCCAGTAGCACTTTAAAAGACTAATTTATTGGGTGATGAGCTTTCGTGGGACAGACCCACTACTTCAGATCCGTGGGTCAGTTCCATGAAAGCTCATCACCTAATAAATTATTTTGTTAGTCTTTAAAGTGCTACTGCACTGCGTTTTTGTTTTGATAATATAGATGAGCACGGCTTTCTCTCTGTTACTATAAAACAGAAGGAAAGTGTAAAGAAAAAATTGATTCCAACCCGTAAGAGTTCTTTAAAACATATATACAGTTAACTTTTAATATCCTTGATTTTCCTTTTAACATAGAAATCAAGATCTGTTACAAAAGCTATGATAGTGAAATGCTAACTTAAATCTATGAATAATGTAAATTACAGTCTGCAGAAGTCTTGTGCACTACCTAATTTTATTATCCTCTTCTCTCTCTCTTCTCCCCCCCCCGCCCCCCCCCCCCCCCCCCCGGCCCCATACAGGGAGCTGAAACCCAATGAAGAAGTTACCTGGAAATGAAGGCTGCATATTAAATGGAAAATGCTTCCATGTAATTAAATTGAGATTATATAAACTAGTGGATGATGTCTTTTGTTTTCTTTCCAAAGATAAAGTTACAAAGGTTTTGCACTTTGTTTCTAGTGCTTGCTGTTCTTCTTCATTGGCTTAATACCATGATTTAACTCTGACAACTTAATTTCCTGATCCCTTTCCATTTTGAAAGACAATTTAGTAATATTACTAATAAATACCCTGTTCAAACTTTTGGAAAAAGTTTTGTTCCTAAAGCAAAAAGGTACACAGTATACAAAAAATGTGTAAAAGGCATTTATATTTAAAACATACATTTCACAAAGCAAAGATTTATAACTTTGAAGGATTTTTATTAAAGTCAGAAAGGTTCAACTGTAAGGTGTGTTGTAGTAGTTTTAGGCCTAAACTGAAACAAATTAGTAGAAATGTTTTGTGACATCTAATTTTTGCATCAGTTTTCTCTTTGAATTTAAATTCCCTCTACTGTTTGCAGTTCAAAGCAGCTGTTGGTGCATGAAAACCGTACAACGACAATAATTAACCTGACTAGTCTCTATTTTGAATGTTATGCCTTCCTCCCACCCCATGCTCCAAAAAAAGCTGTGAACTGGCTGACTGTTTAAATAAATGCTTTTGCTCTGGCTTATTTATACCTGGCCCTGCAGCTTTCCAAGACCAGCATCTGATGAAGTGAGTCTGTGCTCACGAAAGCTCATACTCAAAACTTTTCTGTTAGTCTGTAAGGTGCTACAGGACCCTTCATTGCTGTTACAGATCCAGACTAACAGGGCTACCCCTCCAATACTTATCAGTTAAAAGTGTGTTTGCTTTACATCATTTATAAAATCCACCTCTATTCTATTATTCTGAGCATTTCAGAGGGTAGGGCCTGGACATGGCTTTGTTCTTATTGCATACGGCAAAGCCTGGCTGTTGCTCAGTATCAGCATAAAGTGGAGCGGCTGTTGGAACTACTGCAACAATGTAATTTCCAGAAAGGATTTATGGGTGTTCCCCAGCTCACGGAGTGCACCGTAGCCTAGGAAGGTGGGAACAGTGGGGCATGATTTAGATAAGCGGAAGCCAGGTACTGGAGGACTTCTGCTTTTGTATTTGAATGGGGCAAGCGCAATAGGGCCCTCATGCGTGATGGAACTGCCTATGGGCTAAGCTAAATGATTACAAATCGTAACGCAGTGCTGCTCTAGCCTTTTCTGGAGGGAGGAAATTTTTGGCTGTAGAAGAGGGTTTTGGGTCAACGCTGCGTCTAAGCCTGCCACTCCGTCCATCTCCATGCTGAGCAGTTGGGAGGGAGGACCTGTCACCTGCAATAGTGGACCAGACCCTGCTGCCCCTTACCTCACCACGGAGGGGCGGGAAAATTTCTAGCCGCTCGTGGCGGGACTGGCCTTGTGACCGCGGGAGGCAGAGAGAGACAGGGGGACGCACGCCTACCGCCGCCTGGGTAATCTAGCGGCTGTGAGCGCCAGCAAGGCGCTAAATACTAGTTATGGGCCCAGAACCGAGGCTGTGACAACGCCGGAGTTTCTGGCAACACCGGCCGGAGGCAATCAGTGCGCGAGCTCCTAACGCATTTCAGCACCACCCCCACTCCACTACGCGCAAGCACGGCTGTTATGATCATGTGACTCACGGAGGCGGCGAGGCCCCGGCTTATTGGGCGCGTTTGATCACGTGGTGGACAGAAGGTAGACGGGTGCGGGTCAGCTGCGATGATTGGCTGCTGTGGAGGCTAGGATGTAGTCACGTGAGATGAAGGCTGCTGGCTCGGGACAAATAAACATGGAGGCCATCTTCCACGAGAGGGTGAGGGACTGCTTGTGGTTGAGCCGGGGGCTTGGGAAGGTGCCGCATACAGCCAGCGGTTGGCTGAGGGGGTGGGAGGGTATTTCAGAGGCTGGGATGGGAGCTGGTGGCTGGACTAGAAGAGAAAAGGAAAGTCAAGGCAGGAGTGGGTCGGTCGGTGTCTGTATTCTGGAGGGGAGCTGGTAGGTGCCAGTGCCTCCCGCGAAGGAAGTGAGGTGGGCTAGAGCATGTGGCTAGAGCCTGGCTCTGGTGAGTGTTTTCCATCCCTTGCTTGACTTGGAGCAGGATAGCACATGAAGTTGTCATTTGAATGCTTCCCTGACCTATCTGACTACATTGGCCTATGCAGTTGATCTTGATGTTATGTTGTTCACTACTACAGCTTATTGCTGACAAGGTTACTCTAAAGTAGAAGGGAAAAGCTAAGATAAATGATAGTTCAGCTAAAGCTACTTTAGAAGAAATCTAGGTACCTTTTAGAGGGGAAGCTGATTCATCTGAGCAGTCTGCTGTCCTAACTTGCCAATAGTCATTAAGGCATTGGCCTTTAAACTCAGGTTTTCAAGGCTTTGGGGTAGGTTAGCTTGGGAGGTGGGATAGCTTAGTGGTTAGAGACTTGACCTTATTAGTTGAGTGTTGTGAGTTAAATTCTAGAGGATGCCCTTTAGGGATATGGGGCAAATAGATTTAAAAAAAAACTTGTGAGGGATAGTGATAGATCCTGGTTTAAGGGTAGGGGGCTTGACTAAATGACCTCTTGAGGTCTTTTCCAGCTCTGTGAGACATGTATATATTTACGTTCTTAGTAGTTGAGTGATATTTCTTTAAAATAGGTAGGTGCATTGATCTATAAAGTGGCAAACTGTTAATATTGCTCTCTCTTTACAGCCTGCCATGGTGGGTTTTGTCTTATTTTTTTTCTTGATCCTTTAAAGAAAAATACAAGAAAAAATGAGATCATGCAGAATGAATTTTTAATCTCTTGGTAAAGACAAAATAGCTTAAATGAGAAATTCTCATAAAAATGAGCAGCAGGAGACACCGGCTTTGTTGGTGACTTCTGCTGCCATCTTGCTGTGCCTCTGCTGATCGCAACCTGTCTTTGCCTCCATTTCTGCATGTACAGAGTGACAATTAGGACACCTACATCACAGTGGGTGTTGTGAAGACTTATTTAATAGACTCGTCTCTTGTTAAACGAGTACTTTACTTACAAGTACTCGCTAAAACAAGGGACACGTATACCTACCTTTGTTCACTAGACAAGTGAACCCCCCCCCATGAGCTCATATGAGAATAAGAGCCTTACCCCACTCCCCGCAGACCCAACCCACTGCACCTTGACTCCCCCACCACTGGTCCACAGACCCAACCCGCTGCAGCCTGAACACCCATTGGCCCCTCAGACCCGACCCACCGCAGCCTGAATCCCCCTGTGGCCCCACAGACCCAAACCGCAGCAGCCTGATCCCCCACTGGCCCCGAAGACCTAACCCACCTCAGCCTGAACCCACCACAGGTCCTACACATCCAACCCACAGCAGCCTGAACCCTCCGCCCCCACCTGCCCCACAGCCCCAGCCCGCTGCAGTCTGAAACTCTGCCAGCCTCACAGACCCAACCTGCTGCGGCCTTAACCCACACTACCCGCCCCACAGACCCAACCCACCACAACCTTAACATACACACCCCCATCCTGATCCGCCCCACGGACCCAACCTGCCACCAGATTTTAACCCTCCCTCTCACCCCAAACAGCCACCAGCCTTTAATCCTCTCCAACACCCCCCCAACCCAAAGTTCACTTACCTTTCAAAAGCAGCGCCACATGCTGCCATTTCCTTTGCTGAATTAGGAGCACTTGGAACAAATCAGAGACTTTTACATGTATTTTAATGGGAATTTAGTGTCCTTCTTTTGAGTTTTCGCCTACGAGCAGAAAGTTGGGAACCAATTGTGCTCATATAGGCTATGTCTGCACTAACCCAAAACTTTGAAATGGCCATGCAAATGGCCATTTTGAAGTTTACTAATGAAGCGCTGAAATACATATTCAGTGCCTCATTAGCATGCCGGCAGCTGTGGCACTTTGAAATTGACGCGGCTCGTCCAGACAGGGCTCCTTTTTGAAAGGACCCCAGCAACTTCGAAATCCCCTTATTCCTAACAGCAGATAGGAATAAGGGGATTTCGAAGTTGCTGGGGTCCTTTCGAAAAGAAGCCCTGTCTGGACGACCCACATGGCGGCAAGCCACGGCAATTTCAAAGTGCTGCAGCTGCTGGCATGCTAATGAGGCGCTGAATATGTATTTCAGCGCTTCATTAGTAAACTTCAAAATGGCCATTTGCATGGCCATTTCAAAGTTTTGGGCTAGTGTAGACACGGCCATAGTGATGGATGAGTGTATCTGTCCAGTGCTTCTGAAAATTCAAAGCACCATACAAAAGCTACATATTTTGTTTCTGATGGCAAGTATGTGTACTACTTATGATTGTCTCCAAATTCCTAAACAATAGTTTCTATACCATACTCTCTCATTTCAGTGTTTTGTGTAATTTAGTTTCTTTAGCCATTTTTATTACCAGTAACAGCTTTTTATACCATCGTTTTTAATAAAATTCTTGTAAATGTACGTTGCTCTAGTTACCAAAAGATACAGTAATTAAATCAAACCAAGCTAGTTCCTATCTGACCTATATTGCCATGTGTGGAAAGAGAATTAAAAACAACTTTTTTTTTGTTTGTTTCAAAATGTCTTACTACGGAAAGATGGCTTCATAGGATTGGAATTATAGAAGTAATTTTGATGAAGCTAGATTAATGGGCAGAGTATAAATGAGATCAGAGTTACACAATAAAGAAAAATTATTTTGTAACTGGTGTGAGCTGTAATTATTTTACATCAGTATACAGTACAAGAAATGTGTGTATATGAAAACATACTTGCTATTTGACAATTTAGTACAGTAGACCCCCCCCCCCCAAGATATGCACACTGGCATTGCGCATATCTCGGGTTAACACAACTCTAGAGTGCTGCTATCAGGTTTCCCTGCTGACAGCAATGGCTGCCACCCCTGACAGGAGCAGAGAAACCACTCTTGTCAGGAGCAGTGAGGGTCAGGCTGCCACTTTTGACAGGAGCGGCTTCCCAGCTCCTGGCAGGGGTAGGAGTCTGACTCTTGGCTGCCACTACTGACGGGAGCAGGGAAACTGACTAGGGCTGCTGTCCCTGACAGGAGTGGGGAAACCAAGAGTCAAGTGGGGTCAACCTGACTCAAGAGGGGAAACCAAGAGTCCAGCTGCTGCCCGTGAGAGGAGCATGGAAATGATCAGGCTCTTGGCTGCCCGCCACTTACAGGGGACAGGAAACTGTCAAGTGCTGCTGCACTGGTCAGTTTCCTGGCTCCTCCAAGTTGTGCGAAATTTGACTTACGCGATGTTTCACAAGAATGTAATCCCTGTGTAAGTTGGGGGCATACTGTATTCTAATATAGTTAAAATATCTTAGGCAGTAAGCAACCTTTTTTTAAAAAATTCTGTTGTAACAATTAGTTTCATGACTTCTAATGCCAGAAATGACCATTTATGATCACATAGTGAGTCTGACAGCCCATGTAGTATAAGCCATTGAAGCTCCCCAAAATAATTTCTGGAATTTATCTGTTACACAAACATCCCATCTTGATTTAAAAACGGACAGTGATAGATTCTCTATCACAATCCTTTGTGAATTGTTTCACTGGTTAGTTAGTCTCTTCATTAAAAATGTATGTTTTATTTCCAGTCTGCACTTATTGAGTTCAACTTCCAATCAGTGGATGGTGTCAAATCTTTGTCTACTAGCCTGATGAGCCTATTATTAAGTGTTTGTTTCACATGTAGGTACTTGTAAACTATGTGGAGGGTGGTCAAGAAAGGGATGACTTCTTTAAAATGTAAGAAATGGACTTTTGTTTTTTTAAAATTATCACATGAATAAATTTCTCATGTAAAAATAAGTTACAGTTAAATCTCATCACAAATATGCTACACATACACTTACAGTCTCATAAAAATTAATGTCTGTATTCTGTTCAGTCTAGCTAATAATTCTTGCTTTTTGAAAGTTCTGGGCTTTCAATTTCTGTTTCTCAAACTAAAAAGTAACCTGTGCAAAAAAAGACACAAGAAAAATATGTTTAAGTAGACACAGTTGCTACCCTGAAACTCGAATGAATCATTGAAAGAGTTATGGCTCAGGGTAGCTAAAAGACCACTGAATAAATCCGGTCCCTTTGGCCTCTGGATAAAGCCCATACAAAAAATTTGGTCTGAGAGGACAGCCACTCTAGTGAGAAAGTATTTTCTTCCTTTGACGGAAAATTGTGTCCCCTGAGGGAGACATCCCTCAGATGGATAAAAGACCCCTGACTATAGCCAGCCCCGAAAATTATAACTGCCAAGGGAGACTTTCCTCAGTCGCCTAAAAGAACCCACACTACAGTCAGCACCCAAAAATCGTGACTGCTGAGGGAGACTCCCCCCCTTCCCTCCCACCCCCACCCAGAGCGGCTAAAAGACCGTCAACTGAAGCCAGCCTCTTTAGCCTTTGGTAAAGCCCATATAAAAATTTTGGTCAGAAAAAACAGCCACTTCCCTGGAGCTCCTGGCAGGAAGTGCCTGCTGCCACCGCTTCCCTGGGGCTCAGGGCCAGGAGCACCCACGGCTGCTGCTTCTCTGGGGCTCCGGGTGGGGAGCGATTGCGTCTGCTGCTTCCCTGGGGCTTGGAGCCCAGAGCGCCCCCTGCCGCCGCTTCCCCAGGTCTTGGAGCCCAGAGCGCCCCCTGCCGCCGCTTCCCCAGGTCTTGGAGCCCGGAGCGCTTGCTGCCACCACCACTTAGTCCCCCTGCAGCCCTAACCCACCCCAGGCTTAAACCCCCTGCCCTTCTCCCAGGGCCCCAACCCACCATCCAAGTCCCTGACTTACGGAAATTTCCAGGCACACGTCTCGGGGGACTTTTGTATGCCAGACCATCAAATGTTGCCAGATTATCTCTGTAAATGAGACTATTTTTGCAAGATGCCAGACCATCAGGATTTCTGGACCATCAGAGGCTGGATTAAAGGAAGTTTACTATATAACAAAACATTAAAGCAATTTTTATATATATTTTTATTTCTTTACAATTTTAGCAAGAAGGCTCATTGTGTGCTCAGCACTGTCTGAATAATTTACTACAAGGGGAGTATTTTAGTCCAGTGGAGTTATCTTCTATTGCACAACAGCTGGACGAGGAAGAGAGAATGAGAATGGCAGAGGGAGGAGTTTCAAGTGAAGAGTACAGAACATTTTTACAGGTAGCACACATTTTCACCTTATTAGATTGCTTGACATTGTTTCTTGAAATATAATTTTTTATTTTACAAAGTTGTCATTCTTGCTTTGTTTTGGAAGCCTCATTTTCAAGTGATAATGCTTTTCAGTTTTATAGTCTTTTCCATCCAAATTCTCTAAAGTGGCATTTATAAACATTAGTTCACTACTAAAGCATGACAGCACGTCTACAAGAATGCCAACAGCCAGTGTGAGCCCCTGGGCGAAATGGGAGTTGGTAGAGGCTGGCTCCATTCCTCTGGGATGGGTGCAGCCTCAGGTGGAACAGGAGGACTGGGGACAGTCTGTCTTCCACGCTGCCCCAAGTGTGGTGCATCACCCATCCCTCAGACGTACGAACTGCATGGTGCTCTGGTGGCACTTCAAAGGGGCCAGGGTGCCAGCTGCTTCCACCGTAGCCATAGCAGTGGCCAAGAGCCCTAGGGCAACTGCCTCTTTTGCACCCACGCCCACCCCCAATTCTGCCCTCATTGGCAGGCCTGCACATCTGTGGGAAATATATTATCCCACATACAATTTGCCTATGGTCAGACAGTGAGCCAGTGGCACAGACGGATACAGCATACAGAAGTTCTAATGTCCGGTCTCAGCTCTGAGTGCTAGGCATTCCTAATTTAAATGCATGAGTGTTCAATAATGAGTGTACTCTAGGCTGGTGATCACGTTTTTTTTTGGGAAGGGCAGGGTGTTTCTGAGACTGCTGTAGGTATACACAATAATATTTATTTTTACACTTGATTTCTCATGACAATTTTTCTTTTTCTCCCCCATTCCACAATGAACAGCAGCCATCTGGAAATATGGATGACAGTGGCTACTTCTCTATTCAAGTAAGCACAGCTCTGTGGTCAGAAGAATTTCTTAAACCTTTGGTGTTGCATTATATATAATATCTTCAAAAGAATTTTGATTACACTTTGTAATTCTCCAATTTCTAGTATATGGGATTAATGTAGGAAAGGTGAAGCTCCAAAATATCAGCTTAAATTATGAATTACAGGGCCTTCTTTGTGCTTACAGGGTCCACAAGAGGCTCTCTCTCTTACAAAGCGATCTGCAGAATTTGTGTTAAAAATTCCATACTATCCACTTCTGAAAAATAGCGCTATTTGGAGAAAACGTTATTTTTAAAAAGGGAGCTTACTTAATATGTAATCTTTTAAATACCTGTAATAGATCCAAACTTCCCATAAAATCTAAGACTCATAGCTTTACTACTGTTGGATCACGAAGGCCATGTCTACACTGGCACAAATCTTCAGAATAGCTGTGCTAATGGCCATTTCGAAGATTACTAATAAGGTGCTGAACTGAATATTTAGAGCCTCGTTAGCATTAGCATGCTTCTGGCCGTGGCACTTTGAAAGCACCACTTTCGAACGCATGTGGCTTGGCGCAGCTATATGGGGGTCCTTTCTGAAAGGACCCTACACATTTTGAAATCCCCTTACTCCCCTCAGCTGATTTTGAAATTGTGTGGGATCCTTTGAAAAGAACCCCCATGTAGCCAAGCCGAGCTGCAGCACCGCGTCTGGAAGTGTCCTAATGCTAATGAGGCACTGAATATTCAATTCAGCACCTCTTTAGTTATCTTCGAAATGGCCATTTATGTGGCCATTTCAAAGTTTTGGCCAAGTGTGACCACAGCCTAACTGATGGTTTGTACTTTTTAAAACAAAAAAGCAGTCCAGTAGCACTTTAAAGACTAACAAAATAATTAATTAGGTGAGCTTTTGTGGGACAGACCCACTTCTTCACACCATAGCCAGACCAGAACAGACTCAATATTTAAGGCACAAAGAACCAAAAACAGTAAGCAAAGAGGACAAATCAGAAAAAGATAATCAAGGTGAGCAAATCAGAGGGTAGCGGGGTGGGGAGGGGGAAGGTCAAGAATCAGATTAAGCTGAGTATGCAAACGAGCCCCTATAGTGACTCAGAAAATTCCCATCCCGATTTAAACCACATGTTAATGTGCCGAATTTGAATATAAAAGACAGCTTGGCTGTCTCCCTTTCAAGAGTGGCGTGAAACATGCAGTAACATGCAAACTCTTCAGTTGTTAACAGAATGGCCCACTCCATTAAAATGTTGACTCACCGGTTTGTGGATCTGGAGTGTTTTTATGTCTGGTTTGTGCCCATTAACTCTTTGTCTAAGGGAGTTAGAAGGCTGTCCAATATACAAAGTATCTGGGCATTGTTGGCACGTGATGGCATATATGATGTTAGTTGAGGAACATGAGAATGTGCCCATGATCCTGTGAAGAACCTGGTTAGGTCCAGTGATGGTATTTCTAGAAAAGATATGTGGACAAAGCTGGCAACGGGCTTTGTTGCAAGGAAAGGTTCCAGTGCTGGTATTCTTGGGGTATAGATTGTGAATGTTGGTGAGGATCCTCATAAGGTTGGGAGGTCGTCTGTAGGAGAGAACAGGCATGTCACCTAGGGCCTTCTGCAGTGTGGCATCCTAATTAAGGATAGGTTGTAGGTCTTTAATAATTCGTTGCAGTGGTTTGAGTTGGGGGCTGTAGGTGATGACCAGCGTTGTTCTGTTCTTGGCTTTTTTGGGCCTATCTTGTTAGTAGCTGGTCTCTGGGTATTCGTCTGACCCTGTTGATTTGTTTTTTTTATTTCTCCTGGTGGGTAATTCAGGTTTATAAATATTTGGTAAAGATCTTGTAGATTTTGGTCTCTGTCAGTTGGATCAATCTATTCTTAATCTAATTCTTGACCTTCCCCCTCACCCTTCTACTCTCTGATTTGCTCACCTTGATCATCTTTTTCTGATTTGTCCTCCTTGATTTACCGTTTTTGGTTTTCTGTGCCTTTAAATATTGAGTCTGTTCTGGTATGGCTACGGTCTGAAGAAGTGTGTCTGTCCCACGAAAGCTCACCTAATAAATTATTTTGTTAGTCTTTAAAGTGCTACTTGACTGCTTTTTTGTTTTGATAGTATATAGACTAGCATGGCTCCCTCTCCGTTACTATTTGTACTTTTTGTATCTCTTCTTGTGTCCCCCATGTATGTTTGTAATTTTTTTTTCCATACTTTCATGTGAGTTTGTCCCTTTGTTACTCTGTTTTGTAGAACAGGCCCCTCTTTTTGTTTGATCATTTTACTTTTGAGTCTCATTTCTGAAACATACTTTCTGCAATTCCTTTTTTCCTAATTGTGCTGCAGTGACCCTGAAGTTGCTAAAAGTTGCCTTCTTCTTGTTTCTACTTTTTGTCCTCTTTTCTTACTTGCTGAATTGTTGACTGGCCTGAGGATGTATTGTTAACCCTCACCTACCCCCACTCTGTCCTTTATCCTAAACAGCTTTAAATAAGTAGCGTTAAGAGGTTGGATCCCATCCATAAATTTCAAACTCAATAGTATTGAAAATTATTAATAATTTAGCAAATGTTAAGGAGATCATAGGTGGAAGTCTAGAATTTTTGGAAAGCTTTGGTGCTCTGTACACATTATAATGGAACTTCATCTTGTTACAACATGATTCTAGTTTGTAGTGTAACACCAGTTAAGGATATATCATCATCATATATTATTTTTGCTGTGTCCGTCCATCTGTCTGTCCAAGCAATGTTCCTCCTCTCCAACCACACCCCCGCGCACTGTGCTGGCCCCAGCCTGACCCTGCTGACCAGAATGGGCCCTGGTTCAGCCCCCCCATTAGACCCCTTCCGCCAGCCAGCACAAGGCCCAGCCCAGCCCCTGCAATGGGTCCCTCCCTGCACCATACCAGTCCCTCTCCCACCCAGCCTGGGGTCCAACCCAGCCCCCTAACAGAGCCCCTGACCCACTCTGCCAGCACCTTCCCTAGCCAGCACAGGGCCCAGCCCAGACCCCCCAACAGTGCTCCTTGCCATCAGCCTGCCTCTCCCCCGGCCAGTGCAGGGCCTGGTCCATACACTTTGTATGTGTATTACAACAAATTTCTGTCAAGAACTTTTTTCCAGCCCAACTTTCACTTGCAAGCAGAGCTGCAACAGGGCTTCTGGTTTGAGTTAAAAGCCTTAGTGAACATCCCTTTAAAGAGGATGAGTAGATAATGCCTACATATGTTAACAGTAGCACTTACATTGTTTCTTGTGTTATCTTCATAGCTGCAAATTGCCAGACAGTTTTAATAATGTAGTTTTGAGGGTGAAAATCAAAAATAATAAGCATACTGCTGGATATAAAGCTATCACACAATCACCATGGTGTGCTTTGTGAGAAACTCTCTCTGTCAAAGTGCGGTTTCGTAATTCACCTTTGTTGTATATGCTGTCGACGTTGTGTGGTGATCGTAGATTCATGAAGGTTGTATTTTGATTATTATGATCCCGAGGTGTACTTTTTATATCAACTCCTTTAAAGCACAGCTTTAATGAAAACAATGTAATTGTTCATAGTGATTAAAATAGTTGCATTGCTTAAATTTGGAGTCGACTGGTTTGTCTCATGAAAAGTACTATTTTTTGACAGGTTATAAGCAATGCCTTGAAAGTTTGGGGTTTAGAACTAATCCTCTTCAACAGCCCAGAGTATCAGAGGCTCGGGATCGACCCTATGTAAGACTTTCTTTTTAGCACCCTGCTTTCATTGTACAAAAAAGTAGCACTGAAAATCTGTAATTACTCAGTTTCTTTTAAAATTACGATTTCAAGCTCTGTTACGTTTTGATGTTTCCTTTTTTATCCCCTCAGCCTTTTATTTTTCATATTTGGGGGATTAATACAACCTGTCCTGTGAGCCTTCATGACATCTCAGTATCTGTGGCATCACAGTATGCTGATTGAGTTGTATGTGATGTCATATATGCTTTATGACATTACTAGGTTTATATAGACTTCAGTACACAATTTAAAAGAATACTTTAAAATATTATGAATTCTAAGAAAAGTAATTTTAAGCATTCTACTCTAGTTACATTGTATTGCCAAAATATTGTCATTTATGCATAAATTAGTAACAACCAAAGAATTTAAAAGATAGTATGAGCTCCAATATTAGAAAATTTAATCTTTTGTATACCTTGTGTTTTTCTTTTTTTACAGAAATGAAAGATCATTTATTTGTAATTATAAGGAACACTGGTTTACAGTTCGAAAGTTAGGAAAACAGGTGACCTAGTCTTCTTTTATTATTATTATTTAAAAGGTGACTTTGGAGTTGTGGTGGAAAGAATGGTTGCTGAGACAATGTGCTAGCCTTTTATCTTTGAAGATCTGGGTTGAAATTCATTTTAGACTACTATAAATAAATAGGTTGCACAAATACTTATGTGTATCATAATGCTGCCAGGCTGCTTGTCATGAATGTTGGCCTAAGGAAGACTCTCGATAAAATCCCCTAAAAATCTGCGTGCTGTTACAGGAAGCAAGAGCTGTAGCTCTGGTTACAGCCTTATGTGTTCCTCAGAAAAGAGAGAAGCCTTATAATGAACATCCAGAAAATCATACTTTTGAATAAAGTTTGTGGTTATCTTTATACAGGGGTGTACTGAGGATCAATTTTTTCTTTTGCGTTTTATACATTATTATTATATCGGTACTGCTCCTACTGTAAAAATAAATTGAAGTTAGTCTCTACATTCTAAAAATGCCAAGTCAGCATATGAAAAGTGTGATTAACCTGTTGTAACGTTGAATATGTATAGCTGCCAGCATTAGAGAGGTTATATTAGGGATTGTTGTGGAGAGAAGTAGAAACAGTTTTTTACTCTGTAGGATTTAGGAGAGCTTTTAGAAGAGATGCTGTCAAAAACAGTAAAATATATTGCTAAAAATAAAGGATGGTATACATGTATGGAGTGCTCATAGATATTATAGTGACAGCTACATAGATCACAAAAAGTCTGCATTTATTTCACACATTCAGATATAGTACACTTCAATAACCAGTCAAAGTTGTCACCTTCTAGATGATTCTATAATTCTTCATATAACTTCACTACATTTTAAAAATGTACAAAACACTCCTGAAATAATCTTTGTAAAAACATCTACAATAGCGAAAGGGAGCTCACAGAGACTTTACAAAGTAGTAGCTGTGTTGACAGACAAATTAAACTAACTATGCCACTGACCTTAATATGGCACTCAGACTTTGTATTGAAACAGCTCACTGAATGCGCACTACATTCCTGATTTTAAAAAAAAAAATAAAAAAAATATAGCTGAAAGTAGTTTGGCTGCAAGCGATAACGTAAAATAATAATTTTTCAGGCCACTAAATATTTTAGAAATCCAGTATACTGCTGTCTACTTTATGTGGAAATGATGTCTGGCAACAAAAAAAGTGCAAATAGGGAATATGTGATAAGCTTTATATTTGGATTCATTTAAATCCAAGTATGTTCATTTTGTAAACTTTTTTATGTTGGGGCATTAGTGTTCACTTTAAACTGTTATCTCATGGCGAGAGCATTCTAGGATAGGTGTGTATTTCAATTTTTTTAGTAAACTCATTTTGTCTTTGAGGTTTTTTTTAATTGGGTTTACATTTTTCAAATGTTTCACAATAAACACATCAGTAACTGTTCAAAGAATAATACAGAAGGATTCATTTTACAAGTTAATAATCTATCCCTAGATGAAAACAAAATAGATTAGCAATGTTTCCTTCATGGAGCTAATTTAACTCTTTCCTCTATTCTCTCTTGTACTGAAAAGTAAAATTATTTTTTCTAAGAGGTTTCTTCCTCACTTCGCTTTTTAAAAGCCTAGCACTCATGTGCAGATATCCGTTGCTTACCTTTTTATCTGTACCTAAGCCTTCTACCCACATGCCATTTTGAGCAGGATTTTTAAAAGGGGGATGGAGGGAAATTTTCGGAGTAGCCAGGATAGACTGTTACCAATATGATACGGAATCATTTGACACCATTCCTGGTGAACAGTAATCAAAATCCCAGTCCTTAAACACACATGCTCTATTTCAAAGATGTGAATAGTCCACTTATTTCATTTAAATGTGTTTAATTTTTGCAGGATTTGGCCCAAACTTAACTGGTGGTTCAGTAGTCTCATTCCAGCTCTGTGTGGACACTAGGAGGGCCCTACCAAATGAATGGTCCAGCTCTGAAGACAGCGAAGAAATAAAGGGAGGCAATAGTGCAACCCCCCACCATCCTAAAAATAATTTTGCCTAGCTCCCCTCACCCATAAATACCTTTTGGGGCAAGACTTCCAATTTGAAAAACTATGATCTCACTTGTAAAATATTTATAGTATAGGGTAAAAGCACACAAAAAACCAGATTTCAGGGGAAAAACTTTAATTCTATGATGGTTTTTTTCTGGCTATGAATTTTGTAGGGCCCTGTACATTAGCCCCTATCACAAATAACACACATATATTAATTAGTACTCTTGTTGGCTGTTTCAGTAGATAGGCCAAGAATTGAATGGAATGAAAACTGAATTCTCTTGCCATTTGAAGTTCTGGGAGATTCTGGTTTTAGTAAAATGAAAAAGATATTGTGAAGAGTTTTTCTTCAAACACTTTCATTTGTGCAATACCACATCAAGAAATGTGTCTTATAGTTTTAATGCCTCCAATACTATCCACTTCTCCCCCATATTGGATATACTTTCAGTCCATTACAAGAATTACTATTAATGACTAATTAGTTTTTGTGTATGTGTATGTGCCGTGATTTATATGGAGACATCGTTACGTCCTGTCTTGCCTTCTCTAATAGTGGTTGTGTTTGTGACATAGGTAATAAAAAATTTCAAGTGACTTGAATTTACTTTCTCTTGTGTGATATAATAATTATTTTAAAAATATATGTAGAGTAAACATTTACCTAAGATTAAAGTAGTCTTTTTTGTAGTATCAGCAATTAAAGGCATCGCTGTTAGGTATGGGAATAGAAAATACTAAACTGTTACCTAGCTGTTCCTTTAAATAGGGATTCTGTCCACCCTCCAGTATAAATAGGAATCTATGGAGGAGCGACAGAATAAAAAAAACACCCTCTCACTGTATCAAATGACAATCTCTAAGAACAAATATTTCAAACATAAACAGTATAAAAAAGCAACAGCAGAAACAAGGATGTAAGAATTGTTCAACTCTCTTCCCTTTAAACTCTCCTGATATTAGTAGGGAGGGAGCCTGAAGTTACATAAATTTGCATGTAAGTTTCAGAATTTGCATAATCTGAGAACTGTTTGAAGGGTAGCAGGTAGCAGTACTTGTACTGTTTTGCATTTGTACTTCAAAGCAATTTTTGATATTCCATATGATCAGTTTACAAATCAGATATTTCATCATGGAAAATGACCAGATTGTCTACAAATAGATTACTGTATAATCCCATGCTAATTTTTTTTCTCTAATTTTTTTTTCTAAATTACAGTGGTTTAACTTGAACTCTCTCCTGATGGGTCCAGAACTTATATCTGACACATACCTTGCACTTTTCTTGGCTCAGTTACAACAGGAAGGTAATACTAGTTTGCAAATGTTAAATCTCATTGCTTGAAAGCAGGTGATTGAAATCAGATAATTAATCTTTTTTATAAGTGTTTGTAGTCAGTCTACCTACATCAGTTTTGTGACTGAATCAGTGAAATAATCTGCACAGCTCTTGTAATGAGAGGCAAAACCTAATTTTGAATGTATTACACTTCTGTTAATAAACACCTTTTTAAATGTCATTGTATATTTACTTTGGAATATTTAATAATCCACACACCTCATACTTAATATTACTGGGTTATTCCCAGGTTATTCTATATTTGTTGTAAAAGGTGACCTGCCAGATTGTGAGGCCGACCAACTACTCCAAATGATTCAGGTACAGCAGATGCAGCGACCAAAACTGATTGGGGAAGAGAATGTGCAGTCAAGAGATCAAAGGTAAGGTAAATAAAAATTTATTTTAAATAATGTTGTGTATGCCTGTAATGACTGGTGCCTTCAACCAGGACAATTATTTTGAAGTAAATTTATGAAGAAGCATTAGGTGTTGCTAAGGCATTATGTATACTATTATAATTTCACTGAGTTTTAAAACTGCTATGTTTTGATCTATCCTGCAATCACAACCTGAATCCTTAAATGTAGTAAATAGTAAAACATTTTAAAGTAATGTAGTCCATCTGGCATAATTTTATTGCTTTTTATCATGATTAAATTTTGTTGCTTATAACGAGCTTTAAAGAGCATTTTGAATTTTCAAAGGAATTACTTCATAAATGTTCCTTTCTTTTGGTGTACAGGTTAACTTCCATGGCTCTGCAATAGGTAAAAACAGAGATCTTATGTGGCAATATAGTCTTGGGATAGAGCATGGGACTGGCGACCACAAATTTTGTGTTCTGCCCTTCACTGTGACACTGACTAGCACTGTCATCATGGGCAAATCACCTTAATTTATTTTGTATTTCTGTTTTTCATTTGTAAAATGAGGGAAAATATTTAACTACCTCAGAGGTGTGTTGTGAAGATAAGAATGTTCTTACAGTATCTTGCAAATGCAGAGCTTAATCAAAGCAAAGCAGCACTTTTATTATGAGATTCAAATGCAAAGGTCATCTCCAGATGTCTGTAATGAGGAATTATCAATTTTGCAGGGTACAAAAAACTGATGTGGAACAAGCTCTAGACGTTAACCATCCCTTTGGAACAGGCATGTTAGATGAGGATGAGGAGAATTTCCAAAGAGCTCTCGCCCTAAGTAGACAGGAAATCGATATGGAAGATGAAGAAGCTGATCTTCGTAGAGCCATTCAGCTTAGTATGCAAGGTAGAAGACTTACTTTAAAAGAATCTACGGTATTTATCCCCAGCAATCACTGTGACCAGTTGATATACTTCATGTTCCACAAGTATTCAATAGGTCAAGTTTTTCCTTGCCAGCGTGTCTCAGGCCCTCTGGAAAATGTGTCTTCTAGACATGAAAGGACACATAAGTCTGAACTTTGGTCCTTTCCTCGTGACTCTTAAAAATGTTGTCAAGTATAATGATTGTTGACAGTTGATGATTAGGAAGTATTTTGAGAATTCATCTGATTTACACAGGCAGCTGAATCACCACTAGATAATACTGATTTTTGTTTGTCTGGGATAGATTTGAACCATTGATCTTCAGCTGAAGTTCTCTGTTCCCCATTCCCCGGAGCCATTTGCTCCTTGCCAGATCCATTGTTTAAACATTTTTGTTGATTGTAACCAAGATTAGATTTTTGTTTGTTATATAACTTGGGTACTACCAATTCCATGGCCCTGGAAAACATGTCATGGTCTCAAGTATCGGAGGGGTAGCTGTGTTAGTCTGGATCTGTAACGGCAACAAAGGGTCCTGTGGCACCTTATAGACTAACAGACTATACCTGGCCCTGCAGACTTCCAAGACCAGCATCTGAAGAAGTGAGTCTGTGGTCACGAAAGCTCATGCTCAAAACTTTTCTGTTAGTCTATAAGGTGCCACAGGACCCTTCGTTGATGTCATGGTCTGTGAAATTAGCCCTGCCTCATGCTACCTGATCTCCCGGAAATATGCTAGGTTGGAGAGAGACAGGGCTTCTTATTCCCCTGCTTGGCTCTTATTGGAGGGAGATCTGCACTGCTGGTGGAAGCAGAGCTGAAGTGAGGTCACTTCTGTGCTGCTGCAGCAGCTCCAGAGCTGGGCTTCAGGCTCCTGCACAGGCTGAGGACACCTGGACTGGGAACTGCTATCTTCAACTTCTCCTGTGACCCCAGGATTTTCTCCTGGGCTCCAGCAGAGGCTTGAGGCTGCCACACCCCGTAGCTTCTGCCTAGGTCAGGGCTCCTCTCCCCACATGGCTCCTGTCAGTGCTCAGGGCTCCAGCTCTGGAATTGCTGCCATTGCTCCTCTTTCCTCTCCTCTGCAGCTCCTGGTGGGGCCCTCAGGCAGTTGAGCTCCAGGGCTTCTTTGTCTTTGTCTCCTGATTCTTGTTTGAACTCAGGACTCCTGAAAATGCTGCTACCACTGCTCTCCCCTCCCAGTACCAGGGGTCCCAGCTGGTGCATGACCCCCACCACTCCTGGCCATTCTTCCTAGCAGTTCCTGACAGAGCTCTAGGCCTCTTTTCCTCTTCTGCCTTGTGGCTCCTGCTTGGGCTCAGGATGCTTGGGCTGTGTGATTTCTGGCGCCACCCTTCCCTCTCCTCTCCCCTGCTGCAGTTCCTGGCTGCTGCCCCCTCCTAGTGGTGCCTGAGAATTCCAGCTGGGACTCAAGGCTTCCACACATGATGCTTCTTCCTGGTTTCAGGACGGCTGCCAACCCCTGGGGCATCTGTCCCACAGAGATCATGACTGAGCCTCCAGGCTTCCATCCCCTTACTCCCAACATTGCCGTGGGTCCAGCTGGGACTCAGGGCACGTGTGCTCACGGATTTTGCCCCCACAATGCCTTCTGGAGATCGGGGCTTCCATCCCATGGTTCTTGCCAGGGCTGAGGCATCCGTTTTTTAAGTTTTCTGGGACCCAAGGGGCAGACCCCCTGGGCCATGTGTTAAGCAGCTAAGAGCCCCTGTTTGGGGCTTTTCCAGCAGTACTGGGGAGATATCATCTATCTCCACCTCTGGGTGCCTCCTCCAGCTGCAGGAAACTCTACAACTGCAGTTGAGCTCTGCAGGCAGCACAGAGTGAGTAGAGCAATCCTAAAACAGCTTTGAGACCCCCTGTAATCCTCTCTTGGATCAGAATCCATACAGATACAACACTGTGAAATTTCAGGTGTTAAAGTCTGAAATTGTGAAATTGATCAATTTTAAGACCCTGTGGCCATGACATTGACCAAAGTGAACCATGAATTTGGTAAGGCCCTAGTTATATAAAATTTTTCTTTATGGAGGTTTGGAGAGGTAATTTGAGCTACGTTACATTGTCATTTTAAAATTTCCCACCCTGACTGGTGTAATGAAATGCTATGTTCTGACTTTAGGAGGCCATCGAAATGAGTTTTCAGACTCTGGATTGCAGAATATACCCCAGCCGTCTGGCACAAGTCAGTCCGAATCTCTTTCTTCAGAAGAACTACGAAGGAGAAGACAGGCATATTTTGAAAAGTAAAGTATCCAGTGGAAAACTAAATTTGAAGTAATTATATGCTATAGGGTAGAATAATACTCTTTCACAGATTGAGGTCAGATTTAGCTTTAGTTGTCCCCCCTCCCCCCTTTTTTTTTTTTTTAAAAAGGGCCTTTTGGCACAAGTATTCTGGAAATCCTGTAGTTTCTAATTAGTTACTTGCAATGCTGATTAGAAGGGGATTGTTTAACAGTAAGGTAGCATTCCAGCAATGTCTGTGCACATAGGTACTAAAATACTATTTTACAAGAAGTCTGAGTATTGTAAGTAACACCGTAATTATTTTATAGATGGTACGTGTCCTTGTTTTGAGCTCTGCTTCTGGGATATTTAGGCCTCAATCATGCGATAGCGCACTCCATTTAAAAAAAAATGAAGAGCACTAATTAGAGTATATGACTAATAAGTGAGATAAATGCAGGGGGTCACATAATTTTCATAGGTTGGGTCCTCCTCCCTGTGCACAAAAAGCTGGGCTGATCTTGTTCTCTGCTAACTACAGTGGTGAGTAAGTAGATTCTTAATACTAATTCAGCTTCTGCTTCAGAATTATAAACCAGTTGCATCTCTTCTGTTGTTTCTATTGGTTTTCCTTCTCTCTATCTTGATCTCCTGGTGAGGAAGGAGAGGGGAAGCAAATTGGAACCAGAAGGAAAAGTGATGTGGTAAGGAGATTACACTCTGTACGAGTGATGAGAATGCCAGATGTTTGAATTGAAGGGATTTGGGTGCAAAGACATATGATAGTGTCAAAAAACACCATTCAAATATTTCTCACTATTGATTCTCAAGGAAACAAAAAATTACATTTTTGCTGAGGGGAGCTGTTAGACTAGGACCTTAAAAAAGTGACAATGAAGTATACATAGGGAGCTTTAAATGCATACTGAATTTAAATTAGTCCTACATATAAATTTGCAGAGGGGGCAGATGTACAGCTTCACATCCATAGAAGTAATTCACAAATTAAAAACAAACACCAGTTGTTTTTGACAACTAAATATTTTCCTGAAGTGTTTGAAACCCCAACTGTACAGCACTGAAATGATATAATTTAAAAATGTCAACACTGATATAAATGCTAATGTTAACTGGTATAAATTTTGGCATGTTCTCTACTCTTTTACAGTTCTCTTTTAATGTACGATGATAGAGAGACAAAGGGGGTGGGCTAATATCTTTTATTGGACCACCTTCTGTTGGCAAGAGACAAATTTTTGAGTGTATATTTTGCTCAGAAGATTCTTTCTCACCAACAGAAGTTAGTCCAACAAAGGATGATACACCTTTTATCTTGACTCTCCTATCATGGGGCTGAGACAGCAAGAATAGCCTTGCATACACTGTGTGGTATTGTAAATACATAAATAAATAAACTATGTTTAGAATAGAAGATTTTGAACTTGACAGTGTTACTTAAATATATTTCAAAAGTTCCCTTTTTTATGATTCTGACTACCCACAATGGGTTCCTTAAGGTTGATAGTAGATAGCTTTCTATTTTCTCCCCCACCCCTTTTATTTATTTATTTTTAAAATGAAACTTTATGTAAGGGTCAGAATATACTGAGTGCCTAGTATGAAACCTAACGCTGCTAGATTAGTTCATGGTCATCTTTTTATCTACTAATATTTTCTTAACTATGGGGTAAATGTGGTAACTTAAACTCTACTAGAAATTGTCTAATTCATACTATTTTTGCACTGCTAATCCTATTTTTTTCATAATTTCAAATATTTTGGTAATTTCAGACAGCAGCAAGGCCAGATCCCAGATACACATACACCAACTACAAGTTCAAATGCACTAGAAACAGACCCAGGTATTGTTTTATTCAAGCTATAGTTCCTCTGTTTTCCTTGTTTTCAACGCCAATAACATCTGCCCTTGGTACTGCATGTTTTTGTTTTTTTTGTTTGGTTTGGTTTGGTTTGGTTTTTCTGCTGGGGAGGACACAGTAGGGCTCTTTGAGAGCCTATTCTGCTATGTTGGCCAAAAGGGTCACTCTAGAGATGAAATCACCTGTCCCCCAGAAGTGGACTGTATTACCTGCACACTACTCTCAGCCCTTGTCTGCCTAAGAATGTAGATATAGAGAATGAATAGACATCTCTCCTTCTTGAGTGCACAGTACTGCTACTAGACAGACAGGTTCTGGTTTTACTTCATCTTTGTTTCTAGTTGACTGTAGTATGATAGCTCCTTGGTATAGGTGTATGTAGGACTTATTACCAAAAGCAGGATGTATGCTGAGAATAAATCTGTCTCTAAATGTCTATTCTTAATGTTTATTAAAAAAATGCATTAAGCTGAAGCAGAGCCATTTATTTTAATTACATGTGAAAATGTTAATGTAATTCAGAGAGAAAATAAATCTAAACATTATTAACTTTGAATATTGAAGATCTAAATTATACATTACTTCACATCTTTATAGGGAATGATTACAGTCCATTGAGAAGTAAGTCTGAAGTGATCATGTGATGATAATAGAAAACAACAAAGCAAAAGGCTTCTCAAAAAGCCTGAAATGATAAAGAGAAACAAGAGTCAAGAAGTGATATGAAAAAAATGTGTAATTATTTTATAGCTGCATTCCAGAAGCAATTAAATATAAATACTGGATATATGCATGTCTTCTGGCAGGCGGTGATATGAGTGAAGAAGATATGCTTCAAGCAGCCATGAATATGTCCTTGGAAACTGTTAAGAACTGCCTGAACACAGAAGAAAAGAAATGATCAGATTTTTTTTTTTGTAGAAACACTCAAACGCCAATATAATATTCTTGTGTGAAAGCTGTACAAGCAGGGTTCATTTCAGAGACATATGGAAGCAAAATATTGTTTTACCACAGATTAAAAGAAGGGAGTCTGAGTTAAAAGGGGATCTGCATATAAGAATATTGTACCAATTTAGAAACTATGGCCCTCGTGTTGCAGAACATTTCAACACACTCATAACTTTGCTTATCTGAGTAATTTCATTGGTTTCAAGTAAGCAAAGTTATGCAAACACTTAAGTGCCTGTGTGTTGGATGGCCCAAATCAGGGGCCAGTATAATTTACATTCCTTTCATATTAAATACCTGATGCTTGAAGAATTGAGCGCACAGTTCCTAAATGAGTGCAGTTTTCTTATCACTGAACTCAGATGCCATTAAGTAATAATTTTAAAATAAATGCAAAAAAGTGGAGCTCTTAAATCATTAATAGAAATAAGAACATTTTAAAATGACCTGTAAGAACATTATAAAAAGAGAAAATTTTTTAATTCAGTCTTTTACTCTCTAGATCCTGACTTCATGGTTCTGTTTCTCTTGCAAGAATTGTTGGTGTAACCCTAGAAGAGAGCTTTCTGCTCTGCTGTTGTGTGTATTTGTGATAGGATCATTTCTGCAGGAGAAGCACAAAGTCAAGAGGTTTTGGCAGTAGAAAGAAATACTTTCAATATTTTTGTAGTTATAAAGCTAACCAAATTACCTTAATGGTTTAAGATCTTTACCTTTTTGTACTTGCAGAACCTTAACCATTATATGAAAATTATTGTTAAAGGAAGGTTCACGTCAAAGCTTTTTCCAGTTTTCTTACTTTAGGTCAGATGACTTGGCTCTCTCTTTGTACTCTTTTCACTGAATGCCAAAGTTGGTTTTACTGTAGATGATAGTATTTTCTGTGTGTGAGATACAGCACGTTACAGGTTGGGCTAAACAGTTTCTCCTGATCTCTACCTTTCCCTTTCTGTTGTCTGTTTTTAATCTTTGAGGTCCTCCCTTTACCTTGGCCTATTACCATTTCTTCCATCACACTACTAGTAATAACAGCTCTCTCTTCCCTGGTTAGTTAGTTCCCTGTGTTGAGAATGGGGGAAAGGTGGCAGGAAAGATTTAGAGGCCATCACCTCAGAACCACCTATCTAAGGTGCATTCCTGCAATCTGAAATGACCCCTTGCAAGTAGCTTTGTTAAGACTGACCGTTCATGTTTGTGTGTGTGTGCGTGTCTTTTTGCAAATGCTTTATAAGAGTATCTTCTACTTGTCAGAATTTTGCAGCTTCTTCGGGAATGGCCTTCATTCATGCACCTTACAATTTGCTTATCATGTTGTTTCCGTTACTGAGGAAAACAGGGAGCACAGTATGCAAACTTGTTCAATCAATTGTAAGACTTACTTTTTGACATACAAGATGAATGTGTGAAAGAGTGACCAAATTTTGCTTTTAACTTTACTGCAACAGTTTAAAGGTGTTCCTTTTTCATAAATGGTGCTTTAAATATAAATTCTGTTTACATATAAATACAGAAGTATGTTATTTATGGTGTTTAATCTGTATTTCACTTAGTATGTAAGCAGTTGTCACACATATTCTAAGAATAATCTTTTGAAACTATACATTTGATTTCTTTACCAAAATATTTTAAAATTATTCTATTGTACCATAGTAACGTATTTAATTATAATTAGGGTGAATTAGATGGAAGTAAACATTCAGCACAGAATAGTATTGTATATGAAAAAGCCATTACGTTTTGGTAAAGATAAGTATAAAATGTTGTCGTCTTGATGGCTTAGAACCTTAGGCCAAATCCTGTTTCCTTTATTTGTATTCTTATCTACTGATTTCAGTATGTTTGGTATGTGTAAGGCAATGTGGATTTGACCAGAGGATAAGTAATGCTTTTCAGAATTTCTTTATAGCTTCAGCATTCTAATGGTTTTTAGGCAATACTATTGTGCATTCCAGTCTACCTTATTCACTAACAGGTTAACTCTTTTGCCATGCCTGCTAGACCAAGTTATTAAGACAGAGTCCCCCCTTTAAAAAAAAACAATAATGAAAACATACTCAAAACTTTGCAGTGCTAAATGGCTGCACATACCTCTCAGCTTAGATTGCCTTCAAGACTGATTGTTCCTTGAAAATGAAAGTGGAAAAGGATGCATATAAAATAGCTTTTTTGTGTGAATGGAAATTCATCATAATTTTTTCTCTGCCTACATTTTGCATGCCATAAGCACTCTCCTTTTTGGCATGATGCAAGCAACAGCTGGATGAACTGATTTGATTTAATTTAAAATGCAAGGTTTTATGTTTATATATGGACACATTTGTAATGACTGGTTAAAATACTCCTTTTATTTCAAGACATGGTAATTGCTAACCTCCTCTTCACTTAAGAGAAATTAATATTTCTTTGACTATATACTACAGCATTCCTAAATAAAAATCTGAACTTCTGTAGTCCAGTGATGTTAATTATTTGTTTTTATAATCACTAAAGCATGGAAGTTCATGAGTAAAGCACCAAAACTATCCTCAAACCGCCTCCCTGTCTAAGTCTTGTAGCTCACAGGGAATATAATCATATAATGCTTGAAAGGCACAACAGGTTTAATCAGATTTGATGGATAATTATCCTTTCAGTAAACAGTATCACTCTATAAAGAATATCAGCTAAATGTGCACTTATTACTTTGAGGAATAATACGCTTGTCAGACTGGGGACCTGTTAGTGAGTCGGTTAAGAGGTACATACATTAATTGCCCTAAACGAAAAGGGGAATATGAACTAGTGACAATACACGTATTACAGCGCAGATCCAAAGTACAGAATGTGTGGAGCTGCCAAGAAGCCATCAATAAAAACTGATCTCATTTTTCAGTGTGTATTCTTTGAGATAAGCAATTACTAACATGTATAAATTGTGAAACACTTTTGTAAATAAAGTTTGAAGCTGAAGTTTCACCATAATGTTATAGCATTAGTGGTAGAGAACCCATATTGTAGGAGAGTAAATTATTTTTGTTCCAGTCTGACATTTGTAAGAATTTTAGATCCTGTCTATCCTACAAAAATTACCATGTTTAGTTACTAGTGTGGTCCATGTAATATACGTACTTCTGTCCACAGGAGACAGGGAAGAAAAAATTAAAACATCATTCTATAACACGATAGTAACTTGTTTCTGTCCTCCCAGTAGGGATATGATCATGCTAGAGTAGGTTCATGCCAGGCCACAATCCTGCTTAACTAAGGTTAATTTTAGGTATTTTCTGCACTATAAATATTCTAATAACTAAAATTCTAACATAAAACCAGTAGTAAGAGAAAATAATTTTCCAGTCTCTTATGTTTGGTTGTCAAAATATCCTCCCTTTGGCAAGATCACAGCAGTGGTTAAAAGCAAATTACAATGAAAACTTCATTTTCAAATATATTTGACAGGTTTTATATTGCAAATGAACTTATATGAATTTCCAGGTTGCTGTAGTGCTTAAGATATGTATTAGTACTAATTTGGTTATGAACCCATAATTCAGTGTATATGTGGAGTGGGGAAAAAAGTATGTAAAGGACTTGTTGCACTATCCATAGTAAATACAATTCTACCTCCAAATCTGAGCCAAATATTTGTCAGTCACAAAATGTCCTATTTTGTTTAGTAAACTGCTAATCACGTTTTTAAAAGCGAGTGAACAAAAAAGCATTATGATATTCCTATACTGAACCGGAGGAGACAATATCTAGAATTTAGTATATTTTGAAGTGTTCCGGCTACCTGTTTAAAGTATACCAATGTTGATTTTTTCTTCTGAATTTCTGTGAGCTCAGCTATAAAATTTGTATTTGCCAAGAAATCTTATTGTATAGTTCCTATTAGCAACACATCTCCTTGGGCTTTGGGTTCTAAAGTATTTAAAATTAGAATCAACAATAAGAGAAAAATGTGAAATACAATTTGTCAAATATAAGGTTAATCAATTAACTTTTTGATGGCTCATACAAAATAGTTGTGTGTTAACTGCCACTGAATTGTAATAATCGCTAATGAGAATCTTTTTAAAACAATTCAGTGTAAAAAAATTACAGTAATAGTTTTTTTAGCCAACTAAAGTCAAATTTATTCAGCAACACCTTAAAATTGTAATTACTGTCTGTATTTTCAAAACTGAAAGTTTTTTTTACATTCCTGTTAATCTTTACTCACAAAATTTGCTAAAGAAACTTGTATTTTTCCATCTTATACTGAAGAAATGAAGTAGCTTTATATAGCCTAAAACTGATAGATTTGTAGCATAAATACATTGTTCTTTCACTTTATTCCAAATGTATAGTTTAAAGGGACACTACCAAGGTTTATTAACCCAACATTGGACTTGTTATTCTCTCCCACCGGCTCTCCAAATGGCTCTGTCTACACTAGAGGGTTTTGTAAGCAAACCAGCTGTTTAGCCAACAAAACCTGTGGAGCACCTGGATTCCCAATGTCTGGACATTCCGGTGGGGGGTGGGGTGTCCTCTCTCAACAGTCCGGGCTTCCAGGACACTGGGCAGCACTGTCTGCTGTGCTTCTGGTTGGCCATTTTGCCAATAGAGCAGCCTGGCAGTCTGGCCACTCTCTGTGGACAACATGGATTGCTCGTGCAATCAGGTTCGCAGCTGGCCGTGATCTGGTGACAGAAGTTTTATCAGAAGTTATCTTCCAACAAAAATTTCTGTCGACAAATCCCTGTAATCTAGACATAGCCAATGTGTTTAAAGCACATGTAATTTTTAGTCTGGGTTTGGCAACTCAAATATTAACCTTTTTTCCTTTAAATCTACACAATGATCAATGTGTACAGTTTGTAGAAGAAAACCTTAGTGAGGGAAAATGGAGGGGGATGTATGTATGTTTTTATTGTGGAGAAGGAGGAAAATCTTGGCAATGTCTTTTAAGGTTGCCATAGTTATAATTACAGACAGGCTAAATCTGCCTTCTACAATATTTGTATGACCCTGCTGACTTCAGTAGGTTTCACAAGTACAAAGGTGAGTAGAATGTAGGCTATCTGTTCTAAAAGAGTACCTTCCAAGAATAAAGGTATATTTTTCTCCCTGTTGTTTCTTACACAGCACAAAGTAGCTCAATTTAATTATAAATTCTTAATTTATAAGAAAAGTACTTTTAAAACTTCAAATTCAATTTTAGTTTCTATACCACTGCATTCCTATATGCCTTTATTTGACATACACAGCATGTGCATTATTACAGATTTTGAAATGTATTTGATCTTGGTGTTGAATGCATTGCAGCAGTGTTACTTGATGAAACACCGAGAGAGATTTCCAAATGAGCACTTGTGGACAATAATATATTGTTGGGATGGGTATGCAACTGTTAAGCTGTATTAAATATTGATTTCTAAACCTTACTAAAATAAATGACTGTGCTTTTTAACATCCTCTTTTAATCAGATTTTTTTCTGTGTGCTTCCCCTTAGTATAAAAGGGCCTGAGCCAGAGCCTGCTGAAATCAATAGAGGTATTTCCTTTTGATTTCTATTGGCTTTGTATCATGCCCCATTTCCATCGAAAGAAAGGTCCAGGAAACAGATTGGCACCATGGAGAAGTGCTCTTTTGAAAAAGGCCCCTGGGGAATCTACACATTTTTTTCCAAAAGAATCTTTCAGAAAAAGACGCTCTTCCTCATCCATCAGCAGAAGAGGACTGCTGGAAAAAGTGTCGCATTCTTCCAATTTAATATCAAAAGAATACATTTTGTGTGTAAATGCTTTGCAGGATATTTCAAAAGAGCCACAGCTTTTTCAAAAAAAAACTCGCTAGTGTAGACATAGCCAAAAAGAATACTGGAATACTAGAACAGGAAAGAACCTCGAGACGTCATCAAATCCAGTCCCCTGCACTTATGGCAGGACCAAGCAATATCTAGTACATCCCAGGGAGGACTTTGTCTAAACTGCATTTAAGTCACCAATGATGGAAATTCCGCAACATCCCTATCCAATTTATTCCAGGTTTTAACTACCCTGACAGGATTTTTTTCCCAATGTCCAGCCTAAACCTTCCTTGCAGCAGTTTAAGCCTATTGCTTCTTGTCCTATCATCAAAGATTGAGAATAATTGTTCTCCCTCCTTTTAACATTTGTTATGTCCTCTCTGTCTTGTTTTTTAAACCAGCCTTCTTTTACTGTCTTCTTGACTTTCTCTGAGACCATCCTACCTCAAAACAGTTCCACCAGCCAGAACCATAGGCTCACATGATCAGTTTTGCTCAGCATTCCATGTGCCTATATTTTGAGTGCTAAAGCTATTGTTTCAGGCACTGTTTACAATGGCTTGTTAACATTTATCTTCTAAGTAAGGTGAGGCTGTGCCTAACCCATAACTACAAGAAAAAAGCAGTCAAGTAGCACTTTAAAGACTAACAAAATAATTTATTAGGTGATGAGCTTTCCTGGGACAGACCCACTTCTTCAGATCATAGCCATACCAGAAGACACTCAATGTATAAAGCACAGAGGTCCAAAAATTATCAAGGCTGACAAATCAGAAAAGTTATCAAGGTTGGCAAATCAGAAGAGCGGAGGGGTGGCAGGAGTGGCGTGTGGGGTAGGGAAGTTAAGAGTTAGGTAAAACAAAAGTATATAAAAGATTCCTTATAATGGGCCAGGTAATTGCTGTCCCAGTTCAAGCCACATGTTAATGTGTTGAACTTGAATATAAATGACAGTTCTGAGCTCTCCCTCTGTAAACAATTGTTGAAGTTCCTTTTCAGTAAAGCAGACTTTCAGATCATAAACAGAATGGCGCACTCCATTAAAGTGATGGCTGACAGGTTTGTGAGTGAAGAGTTTTTTCGATGTCTGTTTTGTGTCCATTCTTTCTTTGTGGAAGAGTGAGAATGGACACAAAACAGACATCAAAAAAACTCCAGCTCACAAACCTGTCAGCCATCATTTTAATGGAGTGGGCCATTCTGTTCACGACCTGAAAGTCTGTGTTTTACTGAAAAGGAACTTTAACAATCATTTACAGAGGGAGGGCTCAGAACTGTCATTTATATTCAAATTTGACACATTAACACGTGGTTTGAACTGGGACAGCAATTACCTGGCCCATTATAAGGACTCTTTTACATACTTTGTTTTATCTAACTCTTAACTTCCCTACCCCACACCCCCCGCCTGCCGTCCCTCCACTCTTCTGATTTGCCAATCTTGATTACAATTTTTGGACCTTTGTGCTTTACACATTGAGTCTTTTCTGGTATGGCTATGATCTGAAGAAGTGGGTCTGTCCCAGGAGAGCTCATCACCTAATAAATTATTTTGTTAGTCTTTAAAGTGCTACTTGGCTTCTTTTGTGTTTTGTTAAGATACAGACTAACACGGCTCTCTCTCTGTCGCCACAACCACAAGGTTTACCTAAAGTTCATTCACTTTATTGAAAAGCTCATTCCACTTTGAGAGAGATTTCCATTTCTGAGGAAAGTGAATTTCCGCTGAGTGAGAAGTTCTTTAACTTAAACAGCGCTATAATACAAACAATTTTTTCACAGGCCTAACAGTATACCTCAATCCAATTCACCCACTCAGGAGTACACTCTGTTCATATTGGCGGTGTTTACACTAGCCCCAAACTTCGAAATGGCCATGTAAATGGCCATTTCAAAGTTTACTAATGAAGTGCTGAAATACATATTCAGCGCCTCATTAGCATGTGGGCGGCCGTGGCACTTCGAAATTGATGCGGCTCGCCGCTGTGCGGCTTGTCCCAACAGAGCTCCTTTTCGAAAGGACGCCGGCTACTTCAAAGTCCCCTTATTCCCATCTGCTCACAGGAATAAGGGGACTTCGAAGTAGCCGGGGTCCTTTCGAAAAGGAGCTCTGTTGGGACGAGCCGCGTCAATTTCGAAGTGCCACGGCCGCCCACATGCTAACGAAGCGCTGAATATGTATTTCAGCGCTTCATTAGTAAACTTTGAAATGGCCATTTCGAAGTTTGGGGCAAGTGTAGACACGGCCATTGAGTTCTTGGCCTTTCTATACAATAAGATTCCAACTGTGATGGGGGAGGGGAGCTGTTTTGTTTGACTCGTTCTTCAGCATCACTTAAACCCCTACAGCTGTCCCTCAGTAATAACCAGGTAACCATAAAAAGTGGCTGAATTCAAACCAATGCCAATAAGCCATCCAAACCCATCTAGTTTACTTACATTATAAACATAAATGTTACACTTGCACCTTTTATTGATGCATTGTCCATAGATCTGTGATTACTCCCCAGTTATACTGTTTCAAGAATGTCTTCTTATTCTCATGGGAAAGCTGAATAAGTATAAAGTTTCTTTGGTGGGAAAAGTCCCTGTTATCTAGGAATCATTTTTAAAGCTTTATCTTAAAAACAAATATTTCCTGAAAATTCTTGTATTAGAGTTTCTAAATTATTTTTCTGAAATATAGGCACTATACTGCCTTAATTTCATGACAATACACTATTAAGAGACAATTGTGTACAGCTGGGATATATTTGACATTAAACATAGGGTTCTATGGCCTTGCTTTTTTGCTTTTGTGCAGTATGTTTGTTTGCATGCCTCATGCTGCATCAGTTGCTGACACATCAGTGAATGAATGAGGAGACTAAAGAAGACTATTCATAGAACAGCACCCCGAAGAATTTTCAGTAATTTTCCAATTACACAAACTATAAAATTAGTACCAACAAATGGAAATTTTAACTATCAGGCTAAGGTATGCTTTCTAGGGAGAGACTGACCATAAAAAGACAAGGATGGCCCTTTATAAACACAGGATAGCTTGTACTCATGACTATTAAATAGCCAGTAACTTCTGAAAAACCATTAGGAGAGTATCTATACTACCTGTACAGAACCACCTGTTGTAAAAATGAGGGGAGAGGAGATACAATAAACTCACATGGAGAAACTTTTTATAGGTATATTTAATGTGACCATTTTAAATCTGAGATTAAGTTCTGGCAGAAACTGATGCAGCCATGATAAAAAGTTCCAGTTACTTGAGGTCACATCTGCTTTACACTCTACATAAAATCATCATATTCTGTACTGAATGGTAGTACATATTCTGTACTAAATAGTACTACTAATCTCAGTTAACTGAGAGATTGCAAAAGGTAATTTTGAATGGGAAGTACTTAGCTAATAGAAATAGCAGCATCTGATGAAGTGAGTCCGTGCTCACGACAGCTCATGCTCAAAACTTTTCTGTTAGTCTATAAGGTGCCACAGGACCCTTCGTTGCTGTTACAGATCCAGACTAACACGGCTACCCCTCTGATACTTAGCTAATAGAAGTGTTTCTAAACGGGATCTGTTCTTTGATCTAGTGCTGTTCAAGCTCCTTATCAGAGTTCTGGAAGAAACAATGAAACTGGTCAAATTTGCAGATGACAAAAAAGCAGATATGAAAATTGTGAAGGAGTCAGATTTACCGCCTAACCAGGATCACTTGCTATTCATAACAATCAGAGAGGTAGCCGTCTTAGTCTGTATCTTCGAGAACAGCAAGAAGTCCTGCGGCACCTTATAGACGAACAGATAATTTGGAGCATAAGGCATCTGATGAAGCGAGTCTTTGCCCTTGAGAGCTTATGCTCCAAAATGTGTTAGTCTATTAGGTGCCACAGGACTTGTTGTTTGCTATGAATAACACACTTGTGGTAGAGGGGAGGAGCCTGACGAATGCCCCAGCAACAGGTGTTATGGATAGCGGGAGGGCGGGGTGGGGGTCCCCGGGGATCGGACTGTGGGTGGCTGGCGGCATGCAAGCGGCTCCCCGGGGATCGGCTCGGCGGCTAGCAGGCGGGGTGCGAGGGGCTCTGCGACTACCTAGGCATCGGGTCTGTGCGAAGCGGGCGAAGACCTCATGCAAACGGGCCGAAGCCTGCCGCAGCACATGATATGGGACACTCCGTGCGGCCACTGCTGGGCGAGCGGACGCTGGCGGACTGTCAGTGCGCGGGAGCCGCGGCCGAGGAAGCGAAGGCTCCAGCGCGACCTCACGGCCACACAGCAACGCCAGGGGGAAACCGCTGCGCGGCCGCCGCCATCCCAAGCGCCTTTGCTGCCTCGTCCACGTCCCAGTAGTCGTGACGACACTCTAGGCCTACGCGGCGACTCTCTGTGTTTCCGCCGGGAGGCTGTGTGGGTTCGGTGGTGTCATGGCTGCCGTCGAGGTGGCAGAGCCTGAAGCCGCCGGGAGGAGCCGCTGAAGCCGCGGTCCACCCCGGGGAGAAGTAATGGCTGGGGCCCTGGTACTCTTTCGCTAGGCGTCAGCAGGCGCCCGCCTTCTCTTGAGCGTGCGAGCCGGCTCTCCGACTGGTTGCCTAGTTCCCGCGGGAGGCAGCGAGCCGGGGCCAGGCTTCCCAGGGGCCCAGCGCCACGCCAGGAGGGAGGCTTAGGGGGCCTGTTGCCTCCGCGGGGAGGCCTCTGGCCAGTCCTGAACACAGTTGGGCCCGGTTGAGGAGCAGCTGCCGCAGAGATGGCGTCTTGGCTAGGGGGCCTGGGCTCGGGCCTGGGCCAGTCTCTGGGACAGGTGGGGGGCAGCTTATCCTCCCTAACCGGCCAGATTTCCAGCTTCACCAAGGACATCCTGCTAGAGGGCACCGAGGAAGTGGGAGGTAAGAGAGGGCTGGTGTGTGCTGGGGGCGGGGAGAATCTTTGCTGCGGGCTTGGGGAGGGGGAGAAGCACTGGACATTGGGGAAAGATTGTTAACTTCTGGGGGCTTTGATACTTAAGTACTGGCCTCATAACTAAGCTCAGGTGTTGTGCTCTTCTGATAGCATGCTAATGATAATGAGTAGTTCCTACACCTTTTAGCTGTCAGTGGGAAGCAATAGTAACAGAAAGGTAGTTGTGTTAGTCTATATTCCAACAAAACAAACCAGCAGTCCTGTAGCACTTGAAAGACTAACAAAATGATTTACAGTATTAGGTGATTAGCTTTTGTGGGATGGACACTCTTCTTCAGATCAATAGAATTTCCAGTCCAGACTCAGTTATACAGCATAGAGGTCCAAAAAAAATTGCAGTAAAAACTGACCAAATGCATAGAATAAAGAAGGAGAGTGACGGGTGGGGGATGTTAATTGTCATGAGAACAGCCATACTGGCTCAGACCAAAGGTCCATCTAGCCCAATATCCTGTCTGCCCACAGTAGCCAATGCCAGGTGCCCCAGAGGAGGTGAACCGAAGACAATGATCAAGCAATTTGTCTCCTGCCATCCATCTCCCGCCTTCAACAAAAGGCTAGGCACCATACCTTACCCCTTGCTAATAGCCATCTATGGACCTAACCTCCAAACATTTATCGAGCTCTTTTTTAAACTGTTAGATTCCTGGCCTTCACATCTCATCCTCACCTTCATGTCTCACCTGAGGTAATTACAAACATCAGAGGAAGGGAAGCTGTTCTTCTTCATACCAAGAGTGTAATGTGTCAAATTTGAGTAGGAACACCAGTTCACAAATCTCCCTATGTAATCTGCTTTTAAAGTATCTTTCTTGTACAATGCATGTTCTTGGGTCTTTAACAGAATGGCCTAGTTTATTTAGGGCTGTGCCCAGCTAGACCACCCGAATTTAGAGAGAAACGTGATTGAGATTTTAAGTGTCTTACTGGAGTTTACTAGTTTAATGAGAGAATTGTTACCGTAAATTCCCCATTTTAAACAACAACAAAGAGAAGTAAAATATTTACTGCTCATTAAAACAACCAAATGCCTGATAAATTACTCCTGTCCCCTCCCCCCCCACTTCACCCCACCAAGGGCTGAATGGGCGTGCTCTCTCTCTGTGTTTTTGGCAGGGGGTGTGGAGAAGTAATTGTTTTTTTCCTTATAAGTTATTCTTTGCACACCAGCTTTGCGGATAATAAATTTAGTAAAGGAACCCTTGTGTATATATAAATTTATATAGAAGTATATATTACAAAAATGACTAGCATGTGTCCAGTTCCCTTTCTTGTTTTGTTGAAATTGCATTAGTGTACTTTGTTGATTAGGAATAAAAGCATATCAATCTTGTCTTTGGCTTATGTTTATTCAGTTTATCTGCAGCTTGGCTGGAGCTGTTCCATTTAGAATGGAAGAGGTTTTGTTCACCTTGATTACTCTTTTTGGTTCTCTGTGCCTTAAATGTTGAGTCTGTTCTGGTATGGGTATGGTCTGAAGAAGTGGGTCTGTCCCACGAAAGCTCACCTAATAAATTATTTTCTTAATCTTTAAAGTGCTACTTGACTGCTTTTTTGTTTCAGCAGGAATTGTTACTTAAGTATTTTTGACATACATATGTGATCCTGTTTGATGTGGCACGCAGGCAAGGCTTTAATGTGGTTGAAACTTTTCTTATTTACGTTATAATAGTGGCCAAATAATCCAGTTAAGACCAGAGCCCATTGGATTAAGTACAAGAACATACTGAAATTGATAAGAGACAAAGGGGAGGAAGAGGAATGCAAAATACAAGTAAAGTGGAAATTCAGTGACAGTCACGCACACTGTTAATTCTGTGTCTGTTTTAGTATTGGTTTTTATTTTTTCCTATTCGTTGAAGATTTTAAAACTAAACTTGTAACTTTTCCAGTTATAGTTTATCTGCCTAACATGGTAAAAATATAAACAAACAAATATAGGGAACATAATTTTACATGCAAAAATTACAGTTTTGTTATAGAAATGCTCTTTAATTAAAGCCTTTGTGATTTTTAATGGTTATCTCATTACCAATAATAAGTCCTGAATTTGGAATTAAATAATATCACTTCACACATTTGTTATGAAGTGGTAATCAACAAAGTAGGTATTCTTTGTAGGCAGGCTGTTCAGTATTAAGTGGGCTGAAGATTTTTTTGGCTGTAGAATTCCCAATATAAAAATATTCTGAAAAAGAGAGGAGTTTGTTGTGTTGCTGTTGCACACCCTGAGGAAAGATTGTCTATTTCACTATTACAATTTTAGATTTAATTGTTAAAATTCATGTGTTTATATTAATTTGGTTTGGAACCTTATTTCACTTAAATGAATCTATCATCATGCACCATTCTTCTGTTACCTGGAAATACTAGTAAAATATATGAAGAATTCAAACTTTCTTTGAATAAAGAGTTGACACATCTTATGTAGAATGTTTATATGCTGGCTTTAGTGATACATAACTGTGTGTTGCTTTTGCTCCTGTTTTTTGGCCCAGTAGTGATGCTTTTGGATATGTGATGTGTCTGTTCGGTGAGAATTTGTTCCATAAATATTTATATAACTCTTTTGCGAAATGCAGTTGACAGCACGTGGGGCTTGGTATCTCTGTGTTCCTTTTCAACAATACAATACAGAATTGACATGAGTCCCCACCCATAACTCAAGGAAGATTGTATGCCTCCTTGGGTGCCACTGAAAGGCAGTCCTTCCGCACTCGCAAGCAGAGTCCAAGTGTAAAAAATAAACGTTTAATGAAAGGATGGAAGTTAATTAGAGAAAATGCCACTATCAGGATTCAGAATGATAAATCTGTGAGGAGCCTTCTGCCTCGTGTTTTTGAGTTCTGTGACCAAAAGTTCCTTTTCTATTCCCCTCACTGCTCACTCACCACATTCTACTCATAGTGGTTCTCCTTGGACAGTGAGGACCCAGGGTTCAGAGGTGCACCATTTGAGTTTACCTCCCACCTGGAGGAGAATGCACCTTGCTTGCTCTAACAACAAGCTATCCTGTGGCACCTTATAGGCTAACAGATATACTGGAGCATAAGCTTCCATGGGCAAAGACCCACTTCGTCAGATGCATATTCTGCCATCTGATGCTTGCTCTGCTATATATGAGCGCTTGCTCTGGCTGGGTGACCTACCAGCCACTTATTCCTCTCTCTTGGCTGCCCTGCCCATTCCTCTCTGGTGGCCACCCACTTTTTCACTCAGTTCACTCTTCCACTTCCCAATCACCTTCTACCACTTGCCTCTCTGCTATGATCTTTGCAGGTCAGAGTCTTGGGGTTTTGCCTACCGCTCAGAGATTTTTCAGCTTCTAGGCTGTGCAGAAACTAGGGATGTGAAAGCTTAACTGGTAAGCCTCACCCTTAACAGTCGATGCTTACTGGTTCCAGTTAACCAGTGGGTGCTCAGGGGGCTGCTCTGGCCACCTGGAGTAGCCTCTGTCCACAGTGAGCCTGAGTGCCTTGGCCACCCAGAGCAGTCCCTGCCACTCCCCCTTCAAATATGATGTTTAACAGTTAACAGATTAATCTCTTTCCACAAATAATTGTCAGCTCTTCTGAGCATTTAAAATAACAGATCATGGCTGGGATGGGGTGGGAAATGGGAGAGAGGCTTATGGAGAGTCATTTCCTCCTGGATGGAATATTTTGATGACTTTGAGCAGCACAGTTGTCTGCTGGATATTTAGTCAAAATAGGGTTTGTGTAAATACAGTTTGCTTCAGAAGTCTGTCCCCATCCTAGTTAGCTGTCGGGGAAAATTCTTTGAGACCCTACTTACATCTAGACCCGGATGGTAGTTGTGATTGGCAGTAGGGTTCAGGTCTCTCTTTATATATCTAGATATCTGATGTCAAATGCAAGGAGTGCCATGGGAACAGGGAACATTCCCGACAGTGGTGTAAAGCAATTGTTTACAGAGATCACAGCAGCAAACGTACTAATTTGATTTTCACTTGTCATGTCAATAGAAAATTATATGTCTGTGGAAGATCTAATAAATCCTTTCAATTCCTCTTGGCAAGAAAAAAGTGGAAATTGTATCAGTGGACAGAACTTGAATTCCACTGGGTAACATGGCCTCACAGTAGCTGCCTTGTACAGTAAGTGAGGTCTGTTATAGCACTGTAAAGACAGCACGCTACTTCTTAGAATCTGAATTGGTTTTTCATCTAGAAGGGTGAGATAATTGCAGTCATAAATGTGAAATGTTTATTGATTCTGAGATAATTTTTTTTTTCAAATTCCCATTTGCATCTCTTATCTTTTGCTAAACTATGTGGTAATTTGACAGATTGCTTTTCCTTCCATAACAGATGAATAGTGATTATGATTTTCAGTGTACAGGGTAAGCAAACTTTTCTGGACCCAACAATGAAAAAGGTGTTTTGTGATGTTTACTTCCCAGATGTTCTTGAGAAGGAGTAGGTATCCAGTGGTGTCTGTCTTTTAGTAAACATGTACAGGTATCACACACGGAAAATTTATCATCTCATTCTCTTCCTTACCATATAAATCATTTTCCAATCACATCACTTAAATTTGACCATCTGTGATTTTCAATCTTTTGTTCATAACAGTGCTTGTGGAATATATTGTTGTCCCTAATATTTTAATTAATAGTTTCATAGACCTAGAATTGTAGCCTCAAATATTTTGAGCCATTGGAAACTCTCAACATTAATTTTCAAATAGCAGGCAGCAGCTTCAGGCCTTCCTGGAGGTTTCATTCCACCTCTCTAATTGGCTGGAATTCTGGCCAATCAGAGCAGCAGAAGGTTGTGCTGGTGACAGGGGGCATAGAGCCATGTGCATTTGAGGGTGCTGCCCAGGTAAGCTGCACCCCTGTTGCCCAGACCCTTTGCCGCTAGACTGCTCCTGCAACCCCTCTCTTCCCCCACATCCTGCTCCTTCCCTCTCCCTCCCTGATCTCTCCCTTCCAGACCCAACACCCAAAACTGTCCTGCACCCCTCACCCACTCAGACCCCAGTACATTCCTGCACCCACTCCCACCCAGATCCCCTACCTCAGCCTGCTCCTGTATCCTCCAGTCTAGATCCCACACCCCCAGCCATCTCCTGCACCCACTTCTGGCTAGACCTCCACCCACAGCCCACGTCTAGACCCCCACACCTGCATCCTACTCCTGCATCCCCCCACACCTTCTCCAAGCCCACTTTGTGGCAGCTCCTTCTACACTGAGCTCCTCATTTTTGGCCCCACCCCAGAGGGGTCCACATAATATACTAGCCCTGGTTACCCTAGGCTCTGGGGCTGGTGTGCGAGGGGAATGTCTCTTTTTTTTTTTTGTTGTTTTTCAGTTGGGGGCCACATCAGTGACTTTTTCCCCCTTGTTTGTAGCCCCTAACTGATTTGTCTATCAGTTCAGTGGCCCCTGCCCAAAAAAAGTTTCACCACCCCATCAGGCTGAAGGAAGACACCTTTCCCCAAGAGAGACAAGAGGGCTTAGAACACTCCCTTGTTATTAGCATCTCCCAGTAGCTAGATTAGGCAGATCTCTGCCTCATATTCTGGGTTTTGTAAATCGCAACTGTCTATGCTAGAGACCTTACAGATGCACAGCTTTATCACTGCAGCTGTGCTGCTGTAAGGTCTCCCATGTAGTTTAAATAAAAAATGAACTTTTTAAATAGTTTCAGTTGCAAGAAGAATAAGTTTACAATTAAAGTTGGTTCCAAGATGTTCCTTAAAAATAACAGAAATTATTACAAAATCTGAGTTGAAGAGTGTAGCCAGGTCCCCTGGGCAGTGGGGTATCCTAGTGGTTAGATTGTAGTGTTACTGAGAGCGTGGGGTGTAGGACTTCCAGCCACTTACAAAAACTATGTCCCTTCAGTTTGGGGCATGGTCCCAAGAGTCTACTTTCCGCCTCTTCAGTGGCGTTTTCCTTCAGGTTCTCCCCATGTGCCTGCGTGTAGGGTTTGGAAGCTTGCATCCTCCTGTGGCCAACCTTGCAGACAGCTCTGGCTCAAGTACTGCTGACAGAACCAGCTCCTGCTGCTTCACTGGTCAGCCCTGATCTGAGCTAGGCTCCCTCCTTTTATTCTCCTTCCAGGTCTGGCATTGGCTACGGGTGAACCAGGGCAGGGCTAATTGGACAAAACCACCTTGTTTAGCCCTTGCACTGCCAGGCTCTCCACTTACTCGCCCTTGAAGAGATTTTGCACTGTAATCCATAAAATGTTTTTAAAAGATAAAAAGGAACCAGTAATAATACATTTATGGTGTAATAATTGTAACTAAGCTAAATAGAGACGTTAAAATATTCTCTTGCTTGAGAATACTGTTTTGCATCTCTTCTTACGGAATGGTCACAGCCAATTCAGATGAGCACAATGTGAGTGGGGTTTTTGTTTTGTTTTTTTTTTAATCTTTTAGATGCACCAACAGAACTCCGAGTTTCCAATTCTAGGCTAAGAGAAATAGAAAGTATTTATGCAACACAGAAATTGGAGGTAAGCAATTCTAGAATGCAGATAATGAGGAGAAATAAAGGGATGCTGATCCAGGTGACATTGATTGTTTCTACACATATCAGAAATATGATTTTAAAAATAGAAATAAGGGTGACAGTATTGTTTAAATCCCAGTTTTTCAGCCTGGTGACCATCCATCATCACGTTCAGAAGTCAAGGCCAGATTTGCTTTTGGGTGATAGACGTGTGTTGTAGAATTTGCACCTTCTACATGGATTGCCTTTGCCACTCAGACTTTGCTGTCAGACAGTAAAGACTTGACATGTAATGATAGTCCCTGGCTCTGAACTAGTCTCAAGTCCAGGTTTCTTGTAAGTTTCAAAATGTTTCTGACTGATAAGGAGATAAGTAGATGTTTCCTGAATAGCTGGCTTTATAACCAGCCACAAGTCAAAATTAATTTTGAAGGTGTAATATCTGGCCTATTACCCTCAATACCAAAATTTTATATTCAGTACATGTTGTACCTCTCAGATCTGGTACTCTCTTGTGGGGCAACATCTGTTTTCTGGCATGACCCTGGATGTTGCTAGATGAGAGAGTAGCCAGCAGGTGCAGGAGCCAGAGCCCCTGCCTGCCCAACGTCTGAGGGCGGGAGGCTTCTGTGGGTCCAGAAGCCCAAGTCACTCTTCTCCTCAGTACTGGGTTGGGAAGCTGCCATGGGGCCGGGAAACAGAGCCTCCAGCAGTAGGGCTGGGAGCTGGAGCTTCATACTGCTGGGAGCCTGAGCCCCTGCTTGTCCCACAGCAGCGGGAGCTGGGAGGCTGCCACACAGCTGGGAGCTTGAGCCCCCACCTGCCCCGGGGCCGGGAACTGGAACCCCCCCCAGCAGTGGGGGCTGGGAGCTGGAGCTCCTGCATGCACTGTGGCAGTAGGGGCTGGAGCCTGAGCCCCCACTTGCCTTGCAGCAGCAGGGGCTGGGAGGCTGCTGCATAGCTGGGAATTGGAGCCTCCTGGCACAGGGGCTGAGAGCTGGGTCCCCCCCCCCCAATTTGTCCTGCAGCAGTGGGAACCAGAGCCCCCACCTGCCCTGGGGGCTGGCTGGAGCTCTGTGGCAGCCCCTGGAAGTCTGGGCTGGGGCCAGAGCCTCACAGGGGGGAGGTTGGAGGCAGGTTTTCCAGCAGTCCCTGAGCACAGGCCTGCACCTTCCCTTACCTGGCAAATTCTCTTGTTCGGGACCTGTCCGGTGCCAAGCATGCTGGATAAGGGAGGTGCTACCTGTATTTAAATAAAGAGTTGTTTAAATTTGAAAGAAGAAAGTAGGAAAACATGGAATGTCTGCAACATAGCTATTTTAATTTTTCCCCCATCAGCAGATTCCATAGGAAAATAAGATTTAGTTTTTCATGTTCATTAATAGCGACTCTTCACATTTCTAGAATGACAGACTGAAGAAGGTTTGCAGTGATCTAGAAGAGAAGCATGAAGCAGCAGAACTTCAGATAAAACATTTGTCCATAGAGTACCGAAATCAGCTGCAACAAAGAGAGGTAAAGTGGAACATATATATTTTCAGGCAATACTTGTTTATAGTCATTAATAAACGTACTACATTGTTTGTATAATATATAGTACCTGTATCTCTTCAGTAAGCATACAGTGTCTAAAAGTGGGAGGCAAGCAGACAGTTCATCATGATACAAAGTACCATAAATGAGTACTCTATTTCTCATCCTATTATTTATGCTATTGCTCATTTATAAGTATGTAGATTGTTCTGATCACTCTCAAAATGCCTCCAAATCATATCAGTTTACACTTACATCTGCCAAATGGCTTAATATAGTGCAGCTATTGATCTAAATAGCCTCAGAAAAGTCTTGGCCGATGTCATAGTTTCTCCTTATTTTATTACCACTAATGAACAGCAAAGTACAAATTAACCACCGAATATTGTTAAAAATCATTTTATAGTTTTAAATCATGATGTTTGGAAGAATAAAAGGAGAAAATTCTCTCTAAGACTGTTTACTTCTGTTGTTCTCCCAGATACTTATTTATTTTAAGTTTAGGCTTAAAATGGAACAGGATCATCATTTGCAGCTCTGGAAAGTGGCTTTTCTGGGTCATCAAATAATCTGATATGCATACAACTGTATACTGTGAGATTTTAGAGTCTTCTAAATCAGGAAAACTAGCAGTGCGTTTATAAAACTTGCTTTTACAGGATATTCTTTCAGCTGACAATCTAACTGAGACATATGTTGCACCCAAGAAAAATCAATGCTGGATCTCCAAATATATTCATTGAGAGCAGGATGCTTGATTTGTATTGTGATGGAGTGGGGGGGGTGCATGTGTGAGTCAGGCTGGATGTCCGAGGCAAGCAGCAGCTCCCAGTGGCTAAGGATGACCCTGGGGCTACAACTGGCAGATAACACCTCTGCCTGAACAAAGAGCAGGGAGGAGCTGAGCTGGGTTTTGAATCGGGGGCGGCAGTTAGAGGCGAGGAGAAGGGAGAGCTGGAAGGCAGCCAGGCTGAGGAGGGGGAAAGCTACACCCCAGAGGGGCACCCCTTGGGGTCCTCTCCCCAGGACAGGTTGGAAGGACTGTCTCTGGCTGCTATGCTGTTGCTTCTGTGAGAAACTGGACATTTGTTGCCTAATAAACCTGCTGTTGTACCTGCTGAGTGAGAGTCTCTCCTGCCAGCGGGCGGGGTGCAGTGCAGGGGGACCCCTGAACCCCATCACACTGGTGTCAGGAGTGGGATGCACTGCACCCACGGATGAGCTCCCAGCAGTGGCTGACTGAGCACCAGAGAAGGAAGGAGTCTCACAGGAGTCAGAGGGGGAATAGAGCCATTCCTGCAGCTGCTGCTGGTGAGTGGATACCCCGGGAGATAGCGGGGAGATGGATTATACCCGACTCCTGAAGGCAGAGCTAGCGGGGCTGTGCAGAGAGAGGGGCCTGACCGTGGGGAAGGCGACCAAGGCCCAGCTGATTGCACAGCTGGAAGAGAATGACCGATCCGGGGGGGCAGAGCCTGTCCCGGCAGAAAGTGGCCAGTCAGCCTCGGGAAGCATTTCGGATTCTCCGACAGGAGCAGGGGCTCGACGCCGTCAGACAGACGCGGTGCCCACCAGGTCGCGCTCAGCTAGCAGTGGTCCATCGCGGGCAGAGTCCCCCGCCGCAGAGCTGCGACGGCTGGAGCTCGAGGTGAGATTAAAGGAACTGGAGCACCAGGAACGGGAAAGAGAGCGTGAGCGACAGGAACGAGAAAGAGAGCGTGAGCACGAGCGCCAGCTACAAGAGACACAGCGGGAGGAGAAAGAACGAGAACGGAAGGAGAGAGAGCGAGAGCGTGAGGAGAGAGAGCGAGAGCGGGAGCATGAGCGAACCATGGCAGAGACGAGACGCCAAGAGGCCCCAGCTGCGGTAAGCGGGGAGAGGGCCAGACGGCTCGGGGTGGCCAGTCACTTGGAGACGCGTGTGCTGGCCCAGTGTCAGGACACAGGGGACATGGACGAGTTCCTCACCGCCTTCGAGCGAGCCTGTGAGTTGCATGAGGTTCCCCCAGATGAGCGGCTCCGGCACCTCACCCCCTTGCTGGGCCGGAAGGGCGCAGCGGTGCTCAGCCAGCTGGTGGGGCTGCAGCCTGGGGACTATGAACGGTTCAAACAGGCCCTGCTGCATAAGTTCGGGCTGACTCCGGAGATGTACAAGAAGAAGTTCCAGGAGGCGCAGAAGAGGCCAGAGGAAACCCATGTAGATACAACCGCCCGCCTGAAGCAATACTACCAGAAGTGGGCGTTCGGAATGGGAGTCCAGTCCGTAGAGGACCTGATCGAGCTGGCGGTCGTGGAGCGATTCTACGAGATGTGCGCACCTGACCTGAGGGTGTGGCTCGCGGACCGGAAGCCAGGGGACTCACATGATGCAGGGAAACTGGCAGATGACTTCACAAACAGCCGGGCCAGGTTTGAAAGTGAGCCCCACAAAGAGAGGGAGTCTCGGAGAGAGAGGGAGTCCCGGAGGGAGAGGGAGTCCTGGAGAAACCGAGAATCTCAGAGAGACCGGTCCCTAACTGTACGACAGAGGGGACCACCTCTTGGGCAAGCCCAGGAAAGAGGGGCCAGCCACCCACCCCCCAGAGAGCCAAACAGAGCCCGGACAGAGCAGCCGGCCCGAGGGACACAACAAGACCCAGGCTGTTACCGCTGTGGGCGAAAGGGGCATAGAGCAGCCCAGTGCCCCAGGCTCCCAGACAGGTTGAGCAGGCCGGGGAGTCATGGAGTCAACTGGGTGGGGTCCCAGAAGTCAGAGGGGCTGGCGGCCAAGGTGGGTGGTGCTGACAATGGGCACTCGGATTGGGCCGAATCCGCCCCACAGACCAGCTCCTCAGGGGGACCAAATGCTCAGAGGCCAGTTTACAGAGTGGGGGCGGCAATGCCTCTGTGGAGCAAGTGTCTCAAACCCCTCGAGGTAGACGGGAAAAAGGTCACGGGGTTCTGGGACACAGGTGCTGACGTGACGCTGGCCCGACCCGGGGTGGTGGCACCGGGCTGCATGATACCCGATTCCCACCTGACGATAACAGGAATTGATGGGACCCCTTTCAAGGTGCCCATGGCGAGGGTGCACCTGAAATGGGGGAAGAAGGAAGGCCCCAAGGAAGTGGGCGTGCACAGCCATTTGCCGGCAGATGTACTGATGGGGGCTGACCTGGAGAACTGGCAAGGTGAACGCCCTCGTGCCCTGGTCCTGACCCGTAGCCAAAGAAAACGAGGGGTGCGCTCCCCAGATTCAGGGGTACAGGCCCAGCCAAAGCCACAGGGGCCAACCCTGAGAGAAAGGAGGCCCCCGAAAACCAGATCTCACAGGCCAGGGGTGCTGGAGCCAGGCAGAGATGGGGAAGTAGCATCCGCCCCTGCCCGAGCGGAAGAATTCCAGGCAGAGCAGCAGAGAGACCCCTCCTTGCAGAAGCTGAGGGAACTGGCCAGTCTCAGCCCAGCTCCACAGCTGGGGGAGGGCTGCAGGGAGAGATTCCTGTGGGAAAAGGGATTCCTGTACCGGGAATGGGCTCCCAGACGCAAAGCGGAGCCATGGAAGGTCCAGAGGCAACTGGTGGTTCCCCAAAAGTACCGGCGCAGGCTGCTGTACCTAGCCCATGATGTCCCGCTCGCAGGACACCAGGGGATCCACCGCACCAGGAGAAGGTTGTTACAGAACTTTTTCTGGCCAGGGATCTTTGCAGCTGTCCGTCTGTATTGCCTGTCCTGCGATCCCTGCCAGAGGGTGGGGAAGAGCCGGGACAAGGGGAAAGCTGCCTTGAGGCCACTGCCCATCATAGAGGAGCCTTTCCAGAAAGTGGCTATAGACATAGTGGGCCCCTTCAGCAAGGCAACGCGTTCGGGGAAGAAATATATTTTGGTAGTGGTAGATTTTGCCACGCGATACCCAGAAGCAGTGGCCTTGACCTCTATCGACGCTGACACCGTGGCAGATGCACTGCTGTCCATTTTCAGCAGAGTGGGGTTCCCCAAGGAGGTCCTCACAGATCAGGGGTCCAACTTCATGTCGGCCCTACTGCAAAGCTTGTGGGACAAGTGTGGGGTCCGGCACACCTGGGCCACAGCCTACCACCCGCAGACCAATGGGCTGGTGGAGAGGTTCAATGGGACTCTGAAGCAGATGCTGAGAACCTTCATGAATCAATACCCCCATGACTGGGACAAGTACTTACCCCACCTGCTGTTTGCATACAGGGAGGTGCCCCAGGAATCCACGGGGTTCTCCCCGTTTGAGCTGCTGTATGGAAGGAGGGTACGGGGACCCCTGGACTTGCTCAGAGAAGAGTGGGAGGGGACGGCCTCTCCTGAAGGGGAGTCAGTGGTACAGTATGTACTGACCTTCCGGGAAAAACTCACCGAGCTCATGGGCCTGGCCAGGGAGAACCTCTCCATGGCCCAAAGGAAGCAAAAGGTCTGGTATGACCGTAACGCCAGGGCCCGAGCCTATGCCACCGGGGATCAAGTGATGGTCCTTATACCTGTGCGGCGGAACAAGCTGCAAGCGGCCTGGGATGGGCCCTTCAAGGTCGTCAAACAGCTAAATGACGTGAATTATGTGGTGGAACTGTCGAACCGGGCCCACAGCCACCGGGTCTATCATGTGAACATGATGAAACCTTACTGGGACAGGCAGAATTTGGTGCTGGCCGTGTGCAGACACTGGGAGGGGCAGGGGGATGATCCCTTGGTGGATTTACTCACAAGGACTGGAGCCGGCTCCTTGCTGGAGTCTATTCCCCTCTCAGACCAGCTGACCCCTGCCCAGCAGACGGAGATCAAGGAGGTGCTGCATTCGCACCAACAGCTGTTCTCTGACAGACCCGGACGCACTGACCTGGCTGTCCACCGAATAGAGACAGGCACCCACGCCCCTGTCAAGTGTGTGCCATTCAGAGCCACAGGGAGGACGGCTCAGGACATAGAGCGGGAGGTTGAAGACATGCTGGCTCTGGGGGTGATCCAACCCTCGTCCAGCCCCTGGGCCTCTCCCGTGGTGTTAGTCCCTAAAAAAGATGGGTCTGTTCGGTTTTGTGTGGACTATCGCAAGCTTAACGCCATCACTGTCTCGGACGCCTACCCCATGCCCAGGCCTGATGACCTTTTAGACAAGCTGGGGGGAGCCCGTTATCTCACCACCATAGACCTCACCAAGGGGTACTGGCAAGTGCCATTAGACCAAGATGCCCGGCTGAAGTCGGCTTTCATCACTCCTGTGGGGCTCTACGAGTTCCTGGTCCTGCCCTTTGGCCTCAAGGGGGCACCCGCTACCTTCCAGCGTCTGGTGGACCAGCTACTGAAAGGGATGGAGAGCTTTGCCCTGGCTTACATGGACGACATTTGCATCTTCAGCCAGACGTGGGAGGACCATGTGTCCCAGCTCAAGCAGGTGCTGGACCGACTCCAGAAGGCCGGGCTGACTATCAAGGCAGGGAAGTGCAAGGTGGGAATGGCTGAGGTGACCTACCTGGGCCACAAGGTGGGCAGCGGCTGCTTAAAGCCAGAGCCAGCTAAAGTGGAGGCTGTCAGAGATTGGCCAACACCCCAGACTAAGAAGCAGGTCCAGGCCTTCATTGGGATGGCGGGGTACTACCGGAGGTTTGTGCCCCACTTTAGCTCCATCGCAGCCCCCCTCACGGAGCTGTGTAAAAAGGGAAAGCCTGACAAGGTGGTCTGGACCGAGCAGTGCCAAGAGGCCCTCTGCGCGCTGAAGGAGGCTCTGGTCAGGGCCCCAGTGCTGGCAAATCCCGACTTCAACAAGCCCTTCTTGGTGTTCACCGATGCCTCGGACGTGGGGCTGGGGGCGGTGCTAATGCAGGTGACTGACAAAGGGGAGAAACACCCCATCGTGTACCTGAGTAAGAAGCTGCTGCCCCAGGAGCAGAGCTACGCGGCCATAGAGAAGGAATGTCTGGCCATGGTGTGGGCGCTGGGGAAGCTGCAGCCGTACCTGTTTGGACGGCGTTTCACCGTGTACACCGATCACTCACCCCTGACCTGGCTGCATCACATGAAAGGGGCCAACGCCAAGCTCCTGCGGTGGAGTCTGCTCCTGCAGGACTACGACATGGAGGTGGTCCACGTCCAGGGGAACAACAACACCATAGCCGATGCCCTGTCACGCAGGGAGGGCCCCGAACTTCCCCAGGTCACTGGCTAAGTGACCCCGCTCAGTGCGGTCTGGAAGGGGGGAGAGATGTGATGGAGTGGGGGGGGTGCATGTGTGAGTCAGGCTGGATGTCCGAGGCAAGCAGCAGCTCCCAGTGGCTAAGGATGACCCTGGGGCTACAACTGGCAGATAACACCTCTGCCTGAACAAAGAGCAGGGAGGAGCTGAGCTGGGTTTTGAATCGGGGGCGGCAGTTAGAGGCGAGGAGAAGGGAGAGCTGGAAGGCAGCCAGGCTGAGGAGGGGGAAAGCTACACCCCAGAGGGGCACCCCTTGGGGTCCTCTCCCCAGGACAGGTTGGAAGGACTGTCTCTGGCTGCTATGCTGTTGCTTCTGTGAGAAACTGGACATTTGTTGCCTAATAAACCTGCTGTTGTACCTGCTGAGTGAGAGTCTCTCCTGCCAGCGGGCGGGGTGCAGTGCAGGGGGACCCCTGAACCCCATCACATGTATATGCGCAGGAAAGGAAACACTGATGTTGGAAAAGCAACATCTGGATATTTGTTGTAATTTGTTCCTTCAGTATCTTTGTGTAAATATTTTTTTTCTGTAACTTCTTTAACATAGTGTGTGAATGCAAAGCCTGCTATATGTGGAAAAGCTAAAGTATAAAAATAAACTCTTATTTAATATAAATAACTTGAGGAATCCTGTACTACTTGTTTTTATTTTTCTAGTTAATGGTTTTATGGAACTTGGCACTCAGAAGCCTTCCTGTAGAACTTAGTTATAGTTGCCGGCTGCCTCAAAATCTTTATGTACAAGAGAAGCATTTTTGTAATGGGCAGTGCTGATCCTTCACTTCTGTGTGTCTTTAGCCAAGCACTCCTGTAAAAGAGGCCAGTTAAGAACGTTCATCTCCATTGAGTTGGAGAGAAAATGCCTTTTGTTTTACTAGTGGAAGAATAAAGATATCTCAAGATGAGGTCAGATGAGAATACAAATTTCAGGTTTAAATTCCATCTGTTTAGAAAAGATAAAGTGAATATACTTAGATGTTTTCTTCTTACTAAACTCATGTACTTTCTTTAATGTATTTAGGTTGAAATCAGCCATCTAAAAGCTAGACAGAATGCACTACAGGAACAATTGAAGAAGTTGCAGACAGCTGCTCAATCAACACAGTTAGGAGCTGGTATTTTGCCACCAACCACTACATCAGCTTCTTTTGTTTCTGTGGTTAAACATCATTCTTCAGGTTTTCAAGGGGATGACATGGACTTTGGGGATGTAATCTGGTCTCAGCAAGAAATAAATAGATTGTCCAATGAAGTTTCTAGACTTGAATCTGAGGTTGAACACTGGATGCAGATAGCACAGGTGGGTAATTTTTCTCTATATTTAGTACACTGCGTGCATTGGTTACTCTTGAAATCAGTCGTGCAAGTTCATCTTCAGCAGTTATATGTAGAGAAATAGCAGTTAAATTGACATAATTTTGATATTCAGTGTGACAAATCCACATACCTGACCTCATCGACAGTGTAGAGAAAGCTAAGATGATGGAACAGCGCTTCCAACAACCTAACTGCTGTTGCTTAGGGGGTCAACATTCCTGCAGGGCTGTCTACGTTGCAGGATTATGCTGGAATAGCTGTGGCACCATACTTGTGCTATTTCAATTCCTGTAGGCACCAACACATTCTGATTCTGGCTTTGCTGCTTGATGACCCTGGGTACCTTTCAGTTACTGAATATCCATTTGTAAAAATTGGTGTAATACATACAGACCTCCTTGTGGCAGTGGTATAAGGATTAATTGTTTTTAAAAATATTTAGCACTGTATACATTCTAAATATTATTTTCATTTTCTGATAGAGAGTTATAAAAAGACTTACTTGTGCACACTGAATTTCATTATTCTTCAGCATCCATATTAATAATACAGTATTACACCCACTTAAAATCTCTAGCAATTCTTTATAAGCCTATTATATTCATTCAGGCAAAGCATTTCCTAAACATTCACAAGGGTTCTCCCCAAAATATTATAACTTTTTTCTGACGGTTTTCATATGTAGGCTGCTAAAAGTACTTTTTCTCATGTTTGTGCTATTGATTGTAAATTGCTACTTTACTGAAATTATAAATGTTAGCATCTGTAATTTTGTTTTGCCACTTAACTTCATTCTGTCAGTTAAAAAAATTCTCATAGCTGTGACCAGAGAGCCCAATCCTGTAAACTCGTACTCCTATAACTGAACTTTACTCTAGCAACTAGTTAATTTAATTTCAGTGCTCCTACTTGCACCCATAGCATCTATAGTTTATGTATACTGGAAACGAAAACTACACTTTCTGCTTATATACTGTAGTCTGGCCCTATACAAACAGAGAGCTCTGTAAACTGTCATTTCTGATTTTCATAGAAAGTCTGGTTTATAGTCTATTGGCACAGGGACAGCAGGCACCCTATGTGGCTCCCCAGAAGCTGTGACATGTCCATGCTTCTCTACAGTGGAGGAATGGCCGCAGGTGCTCTGTGTGCTGTCCCCTGTATTGAACACTGGCTCTGCTGCCCCCTGCTCTACTGAGGCTCTGCAGCCAGGAACTGTGGCCAGTGAGAACTACAGCTTGAACCTCTCTAATCCAGCACACTCTTGTCCAGCAACATCCATAATCTGGCATGACTGTAGTTAGCCAGATGGCCACTTACCATAGGTGTGGCCAAGTTTCTTGTGGTTCTATGAAGTTGGTTTACAACCGCCAGTCCTAGCTCTCAGTTCTATGCTCACCTGTTCTATACTGTAATTTAGTTATAATTCACCGCTAAATGTCTTGTAAGAGCCCAGTAAGCAGTGGAATTATTGGTACTGCTACTAGACAATATTGACCTCTTATGATCTGGTAAATCTCTCATGCAGCATCTGTCAGGTCCCAAGGATGCTAGATGAGAGAGGTTCAACCTGTACAAGGGTGGTGCCTGTGCATGTCAAGCCTTCTGGCCATTTCTCCACCTTGGAGCAGGAGATACATGCTGCTGCTTTCAGAGAGCTGCCTGAGGTCAGCGCTGCCCAGATGTGGGATGTGGCACTCCAAAACCCAGCCCTTAGTCTCATCCAGCACCCAAACTCCTTCTCAGAGTCTGAGATCAAACCCTGCACCCCACCTCCCCACACTGTAAAAGTGTTGGTCCAATCGAAGTTGCGTTCTCTACCCCAAGTCCCTCATCTCCATCCCCAGCCACAGCCCAGGTCCTCATACCACACCCTGAAGCCCTCATTTTTGGTCTCGCCCCATAACCTGCACTCACACCCCAGAGCCCATACCCCATCCTGCTGCTGTAGCCTGGGGTCTCTTTCTACACTCTGAACCCTTAGTTAACCAAAATGATTGACTGACTAGCTCTCACCCCAATCCCTCAACATGTCAGATAACAAACTTTTACTATATATATTTAAAGACTAGCAAAATAGTTTATTAGGTGAGCTTTCGTGGGACAAACCCACTTCTTCAGACCATAGCCAGGCCAGAACAGACTCAATATTTAAGACACAGAGAACCAAAAACAGCAAGCAAGGAGGACAAATCAGAAAAAGACAATCAAGGTGAGCAAATCAGAGAGTGGAGGGGTTGGGGGGAAGGTCAAGAATTAGATTGAGCCAAGTATGCAGACGAGCCCCTATAGTGACTCAGAAAGTTCCCATCACGATTTAAACCATGTGTTAATGTGCCGAATTTGAATATAAAAGTCAGCTCGTCCACTTCTCTTTCCAAAACGGTGCGATAATGTCTCTTCAGTAACACACATACCTTGAGGTCATTGACAGAATGCCCCATTCCATTAAAATGTTGACTAACTGGTTTGTGGATTTGGAGTGTTTTGATGTCTGTTTTGTGCCCGTTGATCCTTTGTCTAAGGGAGTTAGAAGTCTGTCCAATATACAAAGCATCTGGGCATTGTTGGCACATGATGGCATATATGATGTTAGTAGAGGAGCATGAGAAAGTGCCCGTGATTCTGTGAGTAACCTGGTTAGGTCCAGTGATGGTATTTCCAGAGAAGACATGTGGACAAAGCTGGCAGCAGGCTTTGTTGCAAGGAAAGGTTCCAGGACTGGTGTTCCTGGCGTATAGGCTCACCTAATTAACTATTTTGCTAGTCTTTAAAGTGCTACTTGACAGCTTTTTGTTTTGATAGTGTATAGACTAGCATGGCTTACTCTCTGTTACTATATATAGGTTTTCTTTAAATACAAGAATCTGTTAAATATGCTAGCATGTCCTAGATGCAATCAATATACTGTGAAATTGGCAAAAAAATCCAATAGCTATTCTTATATTTCAGCTGACAAATAATCCTTGTATAATGTTTTCTTTGAAACAGTGCTGTTTAAAGCTTTAAACTGTGCGTGGTAAAGCCCCTTTTTATAATCAAAATACCTACATTTGAAGAATGTTGTGATAGAGGCTTACTTATTTTTGTGTTTTTTAGTGTGCTTATATTTCTGAAGATGGGGGAGGGTGTAAAAATTATTTGTTGTTGAACTTCTCAAAGGAACGTAAATCATTGTTTATCTCCATTTATTTCACAATCTGAAGTAGTCTTCTTTTATTTAGTCTTCCAGAGTTCAAGGAACAAATAATACAGATCAAAGCGAAATCTGCAAGCTGCAAAATATTGTCAAAGTAAGGCGATAATTTTGACAAATCTACACCCACACATACACTTTTTATAATTTGCTGCTAGCCCCCCATCCTGCAAGAATTTACGTGTGTAGTCCCAATGACTTCAGTCATGTGGCTTAAGCTATGCATAAGTGTTTGCAGGATCGGGGCCTAAGTCTTTTGTACTAAACAGTGTCTAAACATGTAACGTAATTGTGGTTATGACTAAAACGTTGATACACCTCCTATAGTTTTTAAAAAATGAGTGATTAGATGAACTAACGTCTTTCAGATTGGTCATACAACTAACTCATTACAATATTCTAGGCTTGAAAGTTTAAAGTTTGTAAGATTAAAGCCAACACTTCAAAAGTAGCTTGAGATTTGTAGTGCCTCTGTTTTTGTATGCTCATAATGGGATATCTGAGATTGCTTTCCCTCCCCAATCCTTTTCCTGAGTGTGCTAAGTATCTACAGCTCCAAGTGAAGTCAGTGGGAGCTGTAAGTGCTAATCACTTATACATTTCAGTCCCTTGATGGCTAAATTAGACATCATAAAATTTTGGTCTTAATTTGTAAAGTACATTTTTGTATATCCATATATCTGAATGTAATTTAGCTCTGTTCTGAGTCCTGGTTTTTTAAGTTAACCATTCTAACTTATTAATGTGTTACATAGGTGTGAAGGCATACACTGGTAGTGTTACATGGTATACATCTTTAAATAATATGTAAATGATGAAATGAGACAAAATGCATTTTAGATGTAAATTTGATTTGATTTTCCAGCTTCTTTACATCTTCTGTATGTGGTTAGATGAGAGTTGTGTATTATCTAGTATAACTTTAAATTTGCTAGTTTGTTTTTCTCCTATATTTGTTGATTTACCATAAGTTATAATGAATGATGGAGACAAGACAAGTAATTAATACTTAACCTGCAGAAGTTCAGGGAATTAGAGGAAAATTCCTCATTACACATTCCTGCTATTAAATGTTAATTATTACAGCCTTATTATTTATCCAATATAAGTAAATCATGCTTACCTTATTCTGTATTGAAAAGTGAAACTCCTAAGAGCCTCTTGCTAGGGATACAGAATTCTAGTTACACTATACATAATAGCTTTTTTTTTTTTAGAATTCCAATAAGCTTACAATATTGAGTTTATAAGTATGATCAAAAGGAAGTTACACTATTGCAGCTGTCTCATCCCCACAGTCTCAGGTACTTAAGGCAAAATTTACCATTAAGGAAAGCTCTAAATTAGTGACTCTCAGCCTTTCCAAGCTACTGTTTCCCTTTTAGGACTCTGATTTGTCTTGTGCACCCCAAGTTTCACCTCACTTAAAAGCTACTTGCCTACAAAGTCAGGCATAAAAACACAGATGTTTCACAGCATGATATTACTGAAAAATTGTTTACGTTCTCATTTTTACCATATAATTATAAAATACATTAATTGGAATATAAATATTGCACTTACATTTTGGTGTATAGTATATAGAGTAGTATAAACAAGTAATTGTATGAAATTTTAGTTTGTATTGATTTTGCTAGTACTTTTTTATGTAGCCTTCTAAAACTAAGCAAATATCTAGATGATATCCACACCTTCCCCCCTCGCCCTCCCCCTCCCATGGAAGACTGCATACCCAAGCTATACATATGAGAATCACTTCTCTAAATAAGTCTAACAGAAGTTTGAGTGAGATCTGCAGCCCTTTTTACATACACTTTTTTTATAGTGGACTAGGCATCCACACAAACTAGGAAATAATTAACTTTCTGAACCAGCCACAGACAATCTTTCTTTAGTCTTCTGTGATGTACTGTAGTGTTGCATTTGGCAACTAAGAGATATAAATCATCAGTGTGCTGTAACTTGTCCTTAAACAAGTGCCAGTCACTAGTTGTGTGGCCTGCTCCAAAGAACATCTGTTGCAAGGCTCATTGACGTTCATGGGAGCAAGTTTAAGCTTTGTGTGAGAACCTTAGAGTTGCAGAATCTCTTCCAAGGTGAGCCCAGGATACAAAATTGAGCCCACTTCGTCAATGTAGGAGGAATCCAGTATTTCAGTTTTTAGCTATTTGTGGCAAAGTTGGGTTTTTTCATCAGTACAAATTAATTGACCGTGATCTTGATTCTTCTTCCAAAAGTAGCCCCACTGCTCTCCCCAGTGAGGCTGAATTTTCTTGTTCCTTACAGAAGAAAAGGTTGAGGCTAAAGTTGGGGGTTGATTTCTGTGCGGTAGTCTATGTCCTCACTAGAACATAAAGTGGATTTTAAGGCCCTTAACTCGATTTTACAATGTGATTTGTCTTCACTGCAAATACCACTAGGTCGATTTTGATGGGCAATATATTGCCAAGTTTGAATTAAGAATGTCAAATTAGTGCTAGTGGAAGTAGCGTTACTTTAAATTGTTTTTATCAGCCTCCAGAGAGATCCCGCAATGCCCTGAATATGTCTGTTCTGGCTGCTTTCACCTCTGCTGCTCTCCAGGTGTGCAGGAAGTAGGAATCAGGAAGCCCGGCAGTTTGAATTTATTTTCTTTTTGGTCAGCACGGCGATTGCATCTAGCCATGATTTTTCAGGGTTGTAAAAGAGCCCCAGCATGGAGCCATGAGGGGAGCCAGGATCTCTTTTTGCCTGTTGGGCTAGCCCCTGCCACACCATTTGGTGGCTGGGCTGTGGGGCTCATGCTTGCAGGCAGTAGGATGTCCTGCCCTGCATGGGGTGAAGGCTTCTTCACTGGGGGAGCAGCACCTGTGAATGACAAAAATGTTATTGATCAATTGCAAATCTAGACAAAGTCTGTGAGAGAGGTAGCGTGTGGGGATGAGGTAGTAGAGGAGGAAAAAGGTAAATGAATATATTTCTAGTTGGTACAGTCTCCTTTGTGTCAGAAATTATAAGCTCTTTGATTTGAGGCCATTTTTCTTGTAAGTTGTGCCATGCCAACCACATTGTTTGCATAAATAAATAATTTTTAAACAGCTTTATTTACGGTGTAAAATGTTTGACAATAGTATCTTTGCAGGTTGAGAAATATATTCTTTTAAAATGTGTCTGTATTCTGAATATTTTTTCACTTGCACTTTTAAGGAGCTGAAACAGAATTTAAGTCAAGAAATAGATGAACATCAGCATGAGCTTTCAGTATTACAGGATGCACATCGACAGAAGCTGGCAGAAATAAGTCGTCGTCACCGGGAAGAGTTAAGTGAATATGAGGAGCGGATTGAAGAACTTGAAAATCAGTTGCAGCAAGGTATGTAGTACCCTACAATCATTCTGTTTTATTGGCTGTTACTCTCTGCTTTTGTATAAAATTAACTTTATTCAGAATATCAAGTGCACATACAAATGAGCAGTTTAATTGCTGTCCAATATATTCATGTGGATTTAGCAAATCTTTAAACAGATACATCTCTTCATTTGTATTCATTTTGGGATATTTTCTAAATTCTTGGACAATAATTTGTCCCCTCATAATCTACTTCCATCTATTTAGATTGATGATATCCTCAGGCAGGTGGTCTGCACTAGATCCATAAATCCAAAATGTTTTATTCCAATCCAATATTAGTTTGAAAACAGACTGCAGAATAAAGTGAACAATAACAAAAAAAAAAAAAAAGTTGTTAAGGCAAGTAGTAGTAAGTCGTAAATGGGCCACTCACAGAATGCTATAAAGTCAGATATGATGGTGTAAAAATCTGTAAAAGTTCCTGATTGGATGGATTGGACGCTAGAACACTTTGTAGCAACAAGCGTCTTGGTTGTCTAGATTTCTTGTACTGGGATATCACTTGATGCATAGAAGTGAAAGCTTGCATGTCGTATTAATTGTCTCTTTTTTAAGAGGCATCATTCGCAAGTTCATATCCAGACTCTGCAAATTTGTAATTGATTTGTCCATTCAAAGAGTGTATGCTGTCCTATGGGAGAGAGACTTAGTTCCAATGACTATTGCCTGTTCCCAAAATGAAAGGGGAACTGAATTGTCGATAGCATTGCCTCAAATAAATATAGAGTAAGCAGAAGCACCATGTAAAAACTTTGAGGCCTCAACCGAAAGTGGTAGGGAATTAACTCATGGTAATTTAATGTCAAATCGTTCTGCCTTCTGACTACTTTTAGAGCAATCCTTTTAAAGAATCTTGGATGAAATCAAAGGCATGAGCCACACATCTCTTGCATCATGACTCAGCTATAAGACAAAATATTTCTCCCACTTTCTAGTGTGATATTACTCACTTCTGACCATATGCTTGTTAAACTGTGTTTTCACCCATCTGGGATCATCTGGAGGCAGATTGTCTGCTTAGCAGTTTACATTTTTAATTTAAATCTTAAAAGGAAAATTCAACTCTGATTACTATGTGTTGAATTGTAAATATAAGGATTAATGTATAATATGACAAAACCAAATGCAATGAGAGTTTAAATGTGTTGGTCTATAGAATTTGATTGTCATCAAAATGTTCTTTAATTCTTATGGCAATTAAAAATAATTCTAATAAATTTGTAGTGATCACCAATTTCAAGCCATAATCCTAAGAATTTAAAAATCACTAAAATGAGCCTCTGTGAAATATACAAATTATTATAACTCATGACAACCATTCATTAGCTCTGTTACATTAAAATAACAAACCACAAACCTAATGTCCTTTGGTCTGTAATATATACTGTTATAGGCTACAGTGTTCTGGTCACATAGTTTAAGGAACATATGAAGGACTGACTGGACAACTTTATTTTTTGATAAGATGTTTCATTGTTTTCCCATTTTTAGTCAGTTTTTAACTATAGGTGATTAGAACCATATCTGCCACACTTCACTTGTTTTAAAATTGCCATTATATTGCTGTCACTGTAAGAAGCTGTGAATGTATCTCTTCCAAAGCAAACAGCATACGTTGATAACATTCGTTGTCCTAAATGTATGTCTTGCTTTCTGTACATGAAGTGATTGTCCCCAGTTAACTAAAGTTATTGTTTAACATTGTCAACCTTTCAAGAAGAAAACTTCATGAAGAAAATGCTGTAATGCTTACTTTGGTTACTAGTAGAAACTCAGTGTCTTGTGCTTTTTCAGGTGGTGCAGGCATTGACATCAGTGATCGTTCTAAAATTGGTGAACGACAAACTGAAAAAATAGAGGACACACAGAATATGAAAGAACTGGAAGATAAAGTAAAACAATTAAATCAAAAATTGTCTTCTCTAGAAAATGAAAACAAAATCCTGCTGAATGAGAGAGAACGGGTAAAGGTGGAAAATAGCCAAATAACACAAGAATATGAAAAATTGAAATCTGAGTTTATCAAGCTTCAAAATTGTGTTTCAGAACAGGAGATGCTCCTGAAAGAACAGGGGGGAAATCTCCCACCAACATCATCAGAGGAAGAAGTGCTCAGACTACAGCAAGCACTGTTGGGTAGGAAGCAGTTAAGATTTCATATCCTGTCCAACAGATTTTATACATTTTAAAAATAGAAACCATTTTAGGAAAAGTGTGAATAAATGAGATTGTGATAAATATGAACAGAGCCACCATGGAAAAGTGTTTACATGTGAAATGATCAACTAAAACAAGATCTGAAAGGACTACTTTGGTCTCCAGATACCTTAGTGAAGATGTCTGCCTCGGGCCTAGTTGGAATTTTTGTTCTCTGTTTTGTTGAAAGACTAAAATAATAGTGCCAGTTTTACAGTGATGATTTCTAATATTGGTTGCATCACTCTAAAGATACAGCTAAAATCAAAATATGTAGAGACAGGATGACCAATACTAGAAATATGGTGAGTCTTCAAATGTTAATGACAATAGTAAAATTATTTATAATAAGAAAAAGAGAAGCTAAAGATGACAATTGAACAATTTAAAATTATGGCATGGCACATGAAAAATGACCTTTCCTGATGGCTTGCTTTGTTTTCTATTACCATTTGCTGTCTTTGTATTGTTTTTCTTCTCGGCTGTGTCTACACAGGCACATATCTTCGAAATAGTCATATTTCGAAGATTACTAATGAGGTGCTGAATTGAATATTCAGCGCCTTATTAGCATTTGAAAAGGACCCTCGTGTAGCCGCACCAAGCCACGTGCTTTTGAAAGCGGTGCTTTCGAAGTGCCATGGCCCGAAGCATCCTAATGCTAATGAGGCACTGAATATTCAATGCAGCACCTCATTAGTAATCTTCGAAATATGACTATTTTGAAATATGTGCCTGTGTAGATACAGCCGAGAAGAAAAACAATACAAAGACAGCAAAAGGTAATAGAAAACAAAGCAAGCCAGCAGGAAAGGTCATTTTTCGTGCACCATATTGAATATTCAATATTCAATAGCAATGGCTATTTCGAAGATTTGTGTCGGTGTAGACACACCCCTCTTGCCCCCAGCAAACTCTGGGCTGTGTATGGTGTACTATAGAGCAGAGAGGCCCTCTGAGTATTGAGCTCCCCATCTGCAACAGTGTTTGTTGTTTTGCTCTCCCCCTGCACCCCACCCGAGAACCATAGAGAGTTCTCTGCAGGTCCCACCTAAGCTTCTTGTGCACTGTGGTTTTCTTGCGAGGGAATTGCTTTGACAGCAAGAATGTGAGCCACAGCAATAATCGCTTTTAAGTAATAGAACCATATGCTTTTACTTGTGATCACTCTAAATATTCAACAAGAGTTAAATTTAAAAATATTTTTCCATTATAATGAATTGGTTTTTGATGTTATGAATGCTTTACAAATGCTGCATTTCTAATTTATAGGCAGTGTTCTATAGTGGTCAAGTATTTAGTCCTTTCGTTTTGAACAATATTTCTTAGTGTGTTTAAGTATTTAAAACTTTTATAGACACACTAAGAAATATTGTTCAAAAGAAAAGGACTAAGAACTTGACCACTATATAATGATTAAGTATTTAAAACTTTTATAATCATTCAAAACTTACATTCTGTAAATTCTGATTAACAGTGGCTGTAACGTTGCTTGTCTTCTAACATCTTGGAGTGACTCTAGATGAGAAGTGATAAAATCTGAATCATACTGTTGTTTTTATATTACGGGTTTTTTCCCCACTATTGATTGAAGAGATTAATTTGGTTTTAGAGCATTAGGATTTTTAATTTAATCTGTCTAGCAATTTAAATGACCTAATCTTCTGGTTGTCAAAATAAATGATCTAACGCTGTTGCTGTTTTTACAGATGCAGAAAAAGAAATAATGAAACTTAATGCCTTAAATCAGGTAAACTGATTTTGAAGTTATACCAACACTGAAGTCATAATGCCTGGGTCTACGCTTGCCCCCAGCTTTGAAGCGGACATATTAATCAGGGCAACAGGAGATTACTATTGAACTGCTGCAGTGAATACGCACCACTTCATTAGGCTAATTCTCCCCCATGGCAACTTTGAAGTGTCAAACTTCGAAGTGCCAGCATGCATGTAGCTGCAGGTACTTCCAAGTGCCTTTACTCAAAATTCAGGAGTAAAGGCACTTCGAAGTAGCGCAGGCACTTCGAAGTGCCCATGGCTACAGGCATGCCGGCACCACAGAGTTTGACACTGTCCATTAATTTGACGCTTTGAAGTTGCCATGGGGGAACATTAGCTTAATGAAGTGCTGCGTATTCATCATAGCACTTCATTAGTAATCTCACATCACCCTGATTAACATGCCCCCTTCGAAGCTGGGAGCAAGTGCAGACAAGCCCAATAGTAAGAACTAATATTAATCATAGTATCATGCAAGTGTAGGACTGGAATGTACCTTGATAAGTCATCTAGTCCAGTGCCCTGCTTTGCTGTAGGCCTGAGCATTATTTGGAATATTTTTGATGGTCATTTGTCTAAACTGTTCTTAAATAATTCCAGTGATGATGATTCCACAATTTCCTAGGTAATTTGTTCTATTGTTTAACTACCCTTATAGTTAGGATGATTTTCCTAATGCCTAATCTAAATCTCCCTTGCTGCTTCTTGAGCCCAGTACTGCTTGTCCTTTCCTCAGTAGTTAAAGGGAACAATTTATCACCCTACTATTCATAATAACCTTAAATGTACAAGTTGCACGTACCTTGCCTGGCACCCTTGGGACCTGAGTAGTCACGAACCAGGGATTTTTCTGGGCCAGGAGTGGCTGTAGCTTCCTGGCCACAGTTCTCTGGCCATGGCTGCCCAGAGTCTTCTTAGTCCCTGCTGGCTTTTTTCCCTGGCCCAACCAGGCTTCCAGCCTGGGGACTCTCAGTTGGTGCCCATTCCCAACCACTTGGGCCCTCTGGTTCAGCAGCATGTGTGGCCCACAGATATTGCCAGACCAGAGTCCCAGATATCAGAGGTTGAACCTATACTTGAAGTCTGTTACTATGTTGCCCCTCAGTCAAGTCTGCTCAAAATTAAGCGTACCCAGTTTCTAAGTCTTTGCTTATAGATCATGTTTCTTAGGTCTTTAATAATTTCTGTTGCTCTCCTTTGGACCCTCTTCTAAGTTTTCCACCTCTTTCCTGAAATATGGAGTCCAGAACTGACACATTGTTCCAGTTCAGGCCTTACATACCGTGTAGAGTGGAAGAATTACTTCTCGATTTGCTTACAAGAACCATAATACATCCCAGAATGTTGTGTGCTTTTTTTCTGTTTGTTTGTAACAGTATTACATTACTGACCTGTATTTCATGTGTGATCCACTATAATTCCCCAGATCCTTTTCTAAGCTAGTCATTTGTAACTTTGTATTTGTCCTTCTTAATTCAGGTATTTTCTTAAGTGTATCAAGATAAATTTGAATTCCAATCCTGTCCTGCAGAGGGCTCGTAACCCTCCCCAGTGTATTCCCTAAGCCCATTATTCATGAAGATCTTGACTGTCTCTAAACCCAGGACAGATCCCTATGTATCCCACTCAATATGCCCTTCCAGTGTGATTGTGAACCACGGATAAGTGCTCTGAATATTTTTCTAGCCACTTGTGCACCAATATTATTATAGATTTGTCTAAGTTTAGAGATGTAAAATCCAATTTAATCAGTTAAACGCTAGGTTTAACAGATTAAGCAGGTGGAGGGGTGGCTGGGGAGATCTCAGACAGGCTGCTCTGGCATGGTGGAGTGTCCTTGCCTGTGGCAGTGCCACAGGGTTGGGGGCACTCCAGCACGGACTTGAGCAGTTCCTATCTGCAGCAGCCTGGGGTGCTCTAGCCAGGCCAAAGCAGCCCCTGTCCTCAGCAGTGGCACTGCTCAGTCCAGCTGGGCTGTAGCAGCCTCACCAGTCATCCCTCTGCACTTCCCAGCCACCCCTTCCTCTTCTGGGGCTGCTATGGACAGGGCTACTCTGGCCTATCTGGAGCACCCCTGCCTATGGAGCGAGAGCAACCCCTTGCCCGCAGGGGGCTGCTCTAGGTTGTACTAGTTAACCTTTAACATCCCTGTCTAGGCTATAGTTCTTCGAGAAATTCCTGTGCGAGAGCATCAAAAGCCATGTTAAAGTTAAAATTTATCACATTTGCTACTCTACCGCTATCCACAAGGCTTCTTACCCTGTCAAAGAAGGATAGTAGATTGGTTTGACATCAATTTTACTTGATAAATTCCCATTAACTATTACTTTTCCTCATTTTCTTCTAGGTGCTTACAGTTTGATTGATTATTTGTGCCATTATCTTTCTGATACTGAAGCTAAATTGACTAGTCTATAACTTTGTGGGTTGTCCTGTTCTTCTGATTTATGGAGGACTGGTTTGTCATATACTCACCAATGATCTGATTAGAAGAAAGATTTTTTTTTTTCCCTGAAATCATCCCAGAATTGGAGAATGTAAAGATTTCAATACTTTGTAAGGATCTTCGGGATCTGGCAAGAACATTCTGGCTGAGGATAAAGCCACTCTTTAACAAATAAGCCATTAAAACTCCAAACCATAGAATCAAAAGAAATAATACAATTCTGTTAGGTATCTGTGATCTCATTCCTTACAAAGTCTATTTAGACTAGGATAGTCAAACAAAAGAACTGAAATAACTAAATCTATATGATGGTTTGCCCTATTAAAGTGTCTTGGTACTATCCTGAATATTCATGTCAGTGGCCAACCTTCTGTGCCCAAATCTTACTCCCTCACTTGCATAAACTTTGGGTATACTTACTCTATATGCTAGTATATTTATGTTCATACAGCCCTTTTATATCTAAAGTCTGCCTCTTCAAGTCGACTGTCTTTATTTTGCTGTTTTTCCTCCCATAATTCCTTAGATTTATTAATTCTATAATTTCACAATCCTTTTCACTCAAGTTGCCTTTCATCTTCAAGATCTCGACTAGTTCTTCCCTTTTTGTCAGAATCAAGTCCAAAATAGTTTCTTCCTTAATCACTTTCTACCCCTCCTGTAATAAAAAGTTGTATCCAGTGCATTCCAGGAATATGTCAGACAGTCTGTCCCTTCATGTATTATTTTTGCTACAGGTGTCTGAGCAGTTGTCCTCTTTACCACCAATTACTGTGTTTTTAATGATTTTGTTTGATGTTTAATTAAGCCTTATCCACCTCTTTTTCCTGACTGGGTGTTGTATAATAGGTCCTTGTCATGATATCACCTTTGTTTTTACCTTTTTTATCCTGACCCAAAGGCTTTCAGCAGGTCTTGCTCCCACTTCTGTCTCAACCTCATTGCAAGTTTAAGGAAAAGTGTGCTTTTAAAGTTGTATGTTTTGTATGAGTGTCTTTAAAGCTTTCTCTACATGGAGATAGCCTTTTGGTAATCAAGGAAGTAACTGGGCTGATAATTTCATGATTGGATATAAAAGGCATATGAAAACATATGTCATATACTATGAGAAATTCCATACACTCTAGTAATTAGAACAGTTGCACTCCCTCTAACAGTTTATTGTTCAATCTAATATAGGATGTAACTTGTTTTTAATTAAGTGGTAAAAAACACCCAGAAATCACAAGTGGACTTTTTGGCAGTATTTCAGTATATGTATAGTTACTTTTTAAAATGTTTGTTTTCCTTCTTACATGCTTCTTTATAGAAAAATCTTAAATTTTATAGAATTCTTGCAGATGCTAGTGTTTTGATACATATTCATAGGAAACAGAATTCTCAGATGAATTATCAACTCTCTTTTATAGACTGACAGTTTTACTGGTGCAGGAGAAGATGGTTTGAAGGTTAAAAAAGATACACAAGCCCTAAAAGAAGAAAACTGTAAATTAAGAAAAGAAAAGGTATGTTAGTTAATTGACCATTTGTGCTTTTAGTTTTGTATATAGATTTACTGAAGCAAAAGAGTGAGTATTAACAAGTACATTGGGTGTGTGCTGCAAACACCCACCCACACCATTCTGTCTAAAGATTTCGGACCAGCCGTACCTCTACTTAGAAAAATTGACTTCGTTCATTAAGATATTTGCCTGAAGATGTTGAACTGGTATTTTTCTCAATTTTTTAATAAGCATCTCAAGAAAATAATTCCATTTCAAAATTTAAAGAAATTTCAATTAAATTCCCATATTAAAATTGGTATTTGATTCTGAATTGTATTTATCAGTACTTGAAAATGTGTCCCACTGACATATTGTAAAGCAAAGAGACAGCCTTTGCACTTTTTGTTTACTTGATATATACTACATCAGTGGTTCCTGACCTTTTCAGTAGTACAGACCCCCAGTCACCCCTCCAGCCATTCACAGACCCACAACAAAGCTAGTTCTAGCTGCTAAGTAAGTTTTACTAAATGAAAAAGGAAACCACAACATAGATTTTTTTTTTTTTTTTTTTGGACAGAGAGTTAATAACATTATTGGAAGATATTTAATTTAAAAATAATAGGTTGTAATATTGCAGTTTATTTAAAGCTTATTTTCAATAATTTCTATTTTTTTTTCCATGGACCACCCCTTCCATCCCACAGTACCCTCACGACCCCAGGTTGGGAACCACTATACTATTTCATAGGAGCTGATGTGTTTAGAGATATAATATTAACCACTTTTCAGAACTGCATTGATACTATATTGCCTCAGTTGTTGATATATGGAAAAAGACAAAAAGAATCTTTGAACACAGCTTTATAGGTATAGTTTTTCATAAGCTCTGTCAATATTTTGTTAAATATGATTCCTCTTCATTTTTAGCATGGCATTGTGGTCTCCAAATTCTTTTTGCCATTATATGGCAACAACATTTTGATATTGTATGATAGACCTGAAGTCTTCAGTTCTTTTGTAAAAAGTTATTTGAGAAATGGTATAATGTGTGAAGTAGCAAACTGAAATACCTGGTCTCCCTGAAAATTTAGTTGGGCAAAACATATGTTTTTCCTCATCTTGTGCCATGGGCTGCCTAGCATTTTGAGGTCCAGCTTCCTTCAATTCCTTCTCAATCACCTTTGGTCTGGGATGGAATCTGGAGAAGAGCCTTTCTATCTTGTTAACTTTTAAGAGTTACTCTCATTAATCTTATGTTAGTAGTGATTAGTTGTTTCTCTTTAATTTTCTCACTCTCAAAGTAAAAATATTACTCTTCCCTTGTTACCTTATGTTTCCCTGTTTTCTACCCTCCCAAGTGGGAGCTCACCTCTCTGTGACTGTGCCGAGATCCCCTCATTGCAAGGGGTGTCTTGCTTGTCAGCTGGCCTTTCCTGTGAGCAGTGATCACTCATAGTGTACTTACTGCTGCCTTGATGATGGCCACATCACACACAGTGCACCTGCTCCATCATATTAACCTCCCAAGCCCAAAAGGACTGTGAACTCAGACTAAGAATTCTTATGGAGAGTTTTTTATGGCCAGTTTTGCACGCCTAGCTCTGTTTCTCTGGCGTGGCTCTCACTATAGGTTTGGTCAGCAGCTGACCCCCACTTGCCACAGCCACTCAAGAGGAAATCCTCTTTCCCCACACAGACTGAAAGAAATGGGCCATTACTTCACCTTCCAGGGACCTGCCTCAGAGAAAGCCATTCCTTGTAAGGTTATTAGCTGCAACATCACTTGACTCCTGTGACCGTCATGGCACCTCTGATAGTAGAACTAAATAGAAGTCCAGAAACCCTAAATGGACAGGACCATAGGCAGACATTGTATTTCATGACCGAGAACCACAGTGCAGGAGCTGCCAGAACAGTATCGAGTGTCTGATCCAAGAAAACCTTGAGTGTTTCAGCACTAACAACAGTGTTGGCATTGATCATATGGTTCAGACTGAGCAAGCTGTTGGGATCAAGTAAGCCATGTACACCATCCACTGGCTTCATAAGAGAATGCACTGTGCCCTCAGTACTGACGATTTCTTCACTTTCTAAACACCCACAGGTGCTGATGATGCACCTGCCTGCTTCATAGCAGTTCAGATAGCGAAGGCACACCTGGTCATCTCTGATGTGCCTGAGTCCTTGCTTCTCCATAATGAGCTTCCTATAGCTTGCACTGTTTCCCCAAGTCACAATCCTACTGTCCTTCACCACTGAGAATTCCCTTTCTCAGCAAGGAGGAAGAGGATGAAGAGCACTCCATTCTGCCTGCATACCTGGAACTCCCCTCTACTGGTCTGCATTATCCAGAATTGGATGGACCCCCATGGATGCAGTCCCACATGTCAGTCCCCCACAATCCTATGGACTATATATAGGGCACAGGTTCCCATATCAACCCTATTGTAGAGCCAGAAACATGAACAACTGGAATTTATTGGAGCACACCTGGATGCAATACAGGCCAGAGCCTTTTTCCAGCTTACAGATTTTCTTCAATAGCTGAACTTGTACCACTATGGGAACCAAACTACAGATCTCTGCCAGCATATGCCTCAGGCTGCTTGACCATATGGCAGTGGCCATGTTTCTGGTGAAACATACCAGGCTGTACATCTCCAGGTTTAGCTACATTTATTAGGTGTACCTCACAGACATAGTCTTCATAAATTCCTGTCCATATCTATCAAGGTCAAGGACATCACTACACTGATGGGCGCAACCCCAAAATGTGTGTATAGGGTCCTTTTTGTCTAACAAACACTGTTCCTTATACTAACAACTGATGCCTCCCTAATTGGTTGGGGAACACACCTTCAGACCACATGGTACAGGGCAGGTGGGCTGCTGAATCCTGCATGCACACCAACCTTTTAAAACTGATTGCTTAACAGTGCCAACATTTCCTACCAATGACCAGAGATCAAACCACAAAAGTAATGGTAAACAATATCATCTACACTTTCTGCATGAGAACATGAGGCAGAGAGTAAGGTCTCACTCCCTATTTTCAAAAGCACTGAAATTGTGGAACTTCTGTAACACAACATTAGCATTTCAGCTGCATACCTTCCTGGCCAGCAAAACAGCATGCTAGTCTCACCAAGCAGACATTGCTCAAAAGACCATGAGTGGAAACTAGATACAGGAGTGCTTCAGCATATATTCAGCCACTGGGAGTTTCCCATATAGATCTCTTTGCTACACCAGAGGATGCCAAATGCCCTCAGTTCTACTCACCAGCAGGTCTAGATCCCTGGTGTCTGGGAAACACATTTCTTATTGCATGCCATGATTCACTACTCTGTGCCTTTCCACCCATTTCTCTCTTTATTCAAGGTACTTCACAAAAAACAGGTGGAAATGAGCCTTAGTCATCCTGATAGCCTGAACATGGCTATAATGAACTGAGTATCTTTTTATGTCCTATGTGTAATAGTATGCTCTCAGATTAGCTTGTAGTTGATTCCACACCTCCTCTTGCAGATGCAGGCTGAATCCTCCATCCCAGTCTATGACTCTGTCGTGATTTTGGGATTTGGAGATGACCTGTTCAGAGGCAATAAAAGAAGCTGTGAGACCCCCAAAGCTTTGAAAGATTCTGATCTTTACGCACAGCCAGGCATATCTCATTGTTGGATACCCCATTGCTGCACATTCTTGGTCATATATATTAGATCTGAGGCCTCTCTAAAAGCTTTGTTCATGTGCTCTTGTCTGCCATGACTGCATTCCCTACTCCATGATAGCTATTCTGTATTTACACACCCGCTCATGAAGAGATTCCTTAAAGGCTTTTAGAACTTCTGCCCTCTTGTATGACATCCCATCCGCCCTGGATACTAACTTTGTGTTGTGCTGTCTCACCAGATTGTCATTTGAGCCCATGACTGTGTACTCCTACATTCTCCTTTCTATAAAAACAGCATTTTTCTTAACTATTATATCTGCCTGATAATTAGGGTAAATGGGGTTTCTGGTGGCATACCTCCTCAAACAATTTTTCTTAAGGTGAGGCTCACATTATGCGCCTATCCAAAATTCTTGTTCGTGACGTCATCCTCCTTCCATTTGAATCAGCTTATCCACCTTCCCTGCTTCTTCACCAACTGAGTACTAACCAATACATTCAACACTATACACTTTGGATGTTCAGCAAGACATCTGCACAACCATCTACTTGGAACACGAGTCCAGTCTATTCACTCTCATGCTCTCTTTCCACATTTATTGCCTTTCTCAACAATGCGCATATCACTGACACTAGCAAAGTAACTGCCTGGGCATTCACACTTTTGATCAACATACAGTTACTCATGTGACAGCGATAACTGTCTCACAAGGGAATACTGTCTTCTCCTCCTTATTGGACAACACTCTGCAGCCTCAGCCTTCCATCTCTGGACACTGCTCTACAGTCATCTGCAGTAAAGCACCAAGAGGGAAACTCACTGAAAAAAGGTTACTGACCATGTGCGATAACTGAGGTTCTTCAAGATATGAATCCCTGTGGGTGCTTCAGATCACACAGTTTATATATGCCCACCATGGCTTGAGATGGGAAGGAGCGCACGTGTGGCCCAGCGGCAGTGCTACCAAACATATTTGAACCCAGACACAAGGGATGCTGCTGTACTGTCTACAGTGAAGCACCACAGGAAAACGTATTTCAGTGACCCTCAGTTACTGTACATAATGAATAACCTTTTTATCTGCTGTCATGATTGTCTTGTAATTCTGTGGTAGTCAGGGTTCCATGTAGTTTATTATGTGTTAGGTAGGACTTTTAAACCGAGGTCCCCTCTACTCTGCATGGGTACTAAAAGTCCCATTTCATTTTTCCTGTGAAGTTTACTTAGATACCCTTGGTCAAAACCCTCCCTTCTGTGATCCGTTGTGCAGCATGCTGTGCCCAGGATGCCTATACATTATGCAGCTATGACAATTTACATCAGCTGAGGACACATTTCACTTCTTATTGATATGATTCTTTATGCACTCTTAAAAGTTACACTGGGGTTCTTGTGATGAAAAATATTTTTACATATGTGTGTTAATGACCTCCTCCTCAAACTGAATAATGCTTAGTTGCAATAAAAAACTCAAGTAGAGTTGTTTCTCTGATGTTCAAAATGCTTGCTTTTTTTTGTTCAAATTTAAAGTACTCTGGTTGACTAAATATAAAACCCGTTTTCAAAACCAGCATTTAGAAACTTTAATAATTGTATAAAATCCAATTTATGTCAAAAATAAGGAAGAACTTCAGAAGAAACTGGCAAGCTTACAACATAAAGATGAAGATATTACATCCACATGTATTGAAGATCAGAACTTGGAGTTAAATCGATTGAGGCAGGATCTGGCAAGGAAAGAGCATGAACTCAAGGAAAGTATTACAGAAAGAGACAGAGTAGCAGCAGAATTGGACGAATTGGACAAGCAGAATCAAGAAACTATGCAGGTAACTAATATTGTCAAGAATTACTGGCTTTCTTTACTTTTCAGACATTTGATGTGTCATATCAATTTTTGCTCACAGATATCAAGGCCAGTTAGGTTCCCAATAGTCTGTTGCCCTACTAGATAAGGCCAGCATACTTCCTGACAGTGGTGGGTATCATGCACTTCAAGGAAACTCAAGAAATCCTGTAATGGACAAATATGGACTAGTGTACCTGTGACCCACAAAGGAAATTTCTTACTAGTTTTTGTCAGGTAGTGGTTATCATGTGTCCTCTAACATGAGGGCTTATTTTTCTATTGAGGATTGTTTGCTGCAGCAAGGATATGTTTAGGGTTTTTTAAATCCTAATAAATCTTGACCTGTGTAGTAATTTGCAACAGCGAGTTCATATGTTGACAATATTTATATGTTATATAATAAGTATTGTCTCTTGTCACTTTTTAAATTTTATTAGTTTATAGTAGCATAACATCTTAGACCTTGTCTTTTTAACTATGTGAAACTTAGTGATCAGAATATTTGTAATCAGAATCAAATATTAATAGTTTTAAATTTGTCACTATTTCAACTAATGCTCAGTTTTTAAAAATATATTTGAAATTTATTTGTTTCACAATAGCTGCTTGACTTTTCACAAAGAAAATGGCCAATACTGCCATGATATTACAAAATAGTATGCCAACATATGAAAAAAAAATGCTGTGTAAATCAAAATAACGTCAGATAGGGAGACTACAAAGGAATAGACATAAGATACATACAATATAAAGTCTTCCACCTGAATCATATATACAGGAGAAAAATGAAAGATCGTATATTAAACCATATTTTGGAGCCATTACAAAAAAGGAGTAACAGCCTCAACGTGAAGACTTTATGTCTTCAGCTATCTTGTAGACAAAAATATGTTCTCTTTTAAGTTTAGTACATCATGAAACTCCATGGCTATGGCCACACTAACCGCTCCTTTTGGAGGGGCGATAGTAATGTGGCACTTTGGAACATGCCAATGAGGCGTTACCATGAATATGCAGTGCCTCATTAGCATAATAGCAGCTGCACACGCTTCAAAACTGCTGGTTTCAAAACGCATACCACCCATGTAGCCGGGGGCCTTTTGAAACAGCCCTATGATCTTGAAAGCCCCTTCTTCCCATCTGGTTTTGGGAAGAAGGGGCTTTCAAAATCGGGGCCGTTTCGAAAGGCCCCCAGCTACATGGATGACATGCATTTCAAAACTGGCAGTTTCGAAGCATGTGCAGCTGCCATTGTGCTAATGAGGTGCTGCATATTCAGCATGTTCCTTTCGGAGGGGCTAGTGTGAGTACAGCCAATTAGAATTATTATGGTATATCTGAAAAACTTAGGCATAGGAAGCACTGACTTGTCTTAGGATTATACAAAGAAGTCCACAGAGGGACTGTACATTTGGTTAATTACTGGATTTTTAACTTACACATGTACTAAAACAGAGCACTCTATTGAAAAGCGAATATTCAATAATTTTGTCTTTGCTGCTGTATGCCAAAGCTACTGTGTTTTGGCCACGTGTTTAAAATAGTGAGTGTTCCATATTTTTCATATTGTTAATAAAGACTAGAATGGAAGAAACGTTCCTATAATTTCTAATAAAATTAATAATCTCTGGTTAAGTGTTTAGAATTCTGACATGGTCTGTATTAGGCAAGTATGCATTTCGAATCAATATAAACACTTCTATAGACTGTATGTTAGTTCACATTTATATATTTACGTGAATGAACATTATTCACATTTACTTATTTGTGGCGTGATTTAATGCTTCATTGGCACTACGTAATTGAAAACATTTGGACGTACACAGCTAAAATTGACATTTACTGTATGCCAAATTAATTATCCTGACAATTTTTTGACTTTACCTTTTAACTCTATTCTTTTGGAGAATGATTCTATAGTCTTGATTGAATATATTTTCATCTTTTGGAATTAACTGCTTAATCAAAAACATTTTGTATTTTTTTGTTATACAGATGATTAAATGAATGAAAGCTCTGGTTTTATTGGCTGTTTTATCCTGATGATGCTTGTTTCTCTTTATTTTAGCATTTGATTGCCCTGAAAGAGCAACTGTCAAAACAGCATACAAAAGCTGATACTACCATTGCACAGCTAAAACTTGACATAGATTTTGAAAGAAAGAAAGTGTCTGAAGTCGAAGCTGAGAAGGTAGAACTGAGTAAGGAGCTAGAAGCTCAAAAATTAAAAGTGAGCCAATGTACATTCGCACTTAATGATTTAAATGTGAGTAATCAACAGCTTCAGCATAATATTAATGATTTACAAGAACAGCTAAATAAATCCCAAGAATGTAACTTAAATAATAAAAAGGAAATTGCAGAACTAAACCACAATCTGAAACAAAAAGAAGAGGAACTTTCTGTTTCTCAGGACAAGTTAGCAAAGATAATAAATCAAGAATCTAACAGTACCTATCAAGATCTTTCACTTAAAGAAAGAGAAGCAGAAATTGCAAAACTAAATAAAGACATTTCAGAAAATAAGCAACTCAATCAAAATTTGGAGAAATCTGTGTATGATCTTAAAATGGAAAATGGAAAGCTGTTGGCAGTCTGTGAAGAACTAAATCAGCAGTTGCAAGAAGCTGTTGCTGAGAAAAGTAAGGTTTCCTTGGGAAAAGATACTATATTGGAGGCTTTGAAAATGGAAAAAGGGCAGTTGGAAACTGAATTAAGCCAGACTAAAAAGCAGTTATTGGAACAAGCTAAAAAATACGAGAAAACCATTGAGGAACTGTCAAATGCACGTAACATGAACACTACCACATTGCAGCTGGAACATGAACGTCTAGTGAAATGTAATCAAGAGAGAGATTTTGAGATAGCAGAACTCAAAAGGAACATTGAGCAGATAGAAGCAGACCATGAAGAAACTAAAGAGATGTTGACAACCAGTTTAGGAGGACAAAAGCAGCTAACAGAACTCATAAAAGAAAAAGAGGTGTTTATTGAAAAATTTAAAAGTAGAGCTTTAGAGCTGCAACAGGAACTTGAGCAATATGTTAAGGATTCCAAAAAGCATGAGATTTTAAGACAAAATTTAGAAGAAAAGGACAAAAGTCTTGCAGCTGTGAAAGAAGAAAACAATCATCTGAAGGAAGAGATTGAAAGACTGAAGGACCAACAAGGCAGATCTCCGCCAGTGGCTGAGCCTAAAACTCTTGATATTATTACTGAACTTGAAACTGAGATAACACAGTTACATGTAATAAAGAATAATCTTGAAGAGGAAATAAAACTTCACAAAAGAACAACTGAAGATCAGAATCAGAAAACTGTGCAACTTCAAAAATCTTTACAGGAACACAAAAGGGAAATAGATGAGTCTAAATTTCAGTATGAGCAAATGAATATCACACATGAAAAGGTATTCTTGGAGAAAGATGAAGAAATTAAAAGTTTACAAAAAGCAATTGAACAAATTAAAATTCAGTTGCACAGTGAGCGGCAAGTCATTCAGACAGACTCCTCTGATCTCTTTCAAGAAACCAAAGTCCAGACCCTTAATGGAGAAAATGGTAATGAAAAACATGACTTGTCTAAGTCTGAAACTGAAAGACTAGTAAAAGGTATCAAAGAGAGGGAGAGGGAAATTAAGCTTCTGAATGAAAGGAATGTGTCTCTAACTCAACAAATCGATCATTTGTCGAAAGATCAAGTTGGTAAACTCACTCAGATCATCCAAGAGAAAGACTTAGAGATACAAGCCCTCCATGCAAGTGTTTCCTCTTCATCTTATAGACAGGATGTTCTGTATCTTCAACAGCAACTACAAGCCTATGTCATGGAAAGAGAACAGGTGCTGGCAGTTTTGAGTGAAAAGACTAGAGAAAACAGCCAGTTAAAAACAGAGTATCATAAAATCATGGATATGGTAGCAGCTAAGGAAGCTGCTCTGATGAAGTTGCAAGAAGAGAATCAAAAATTATCTAATAGGTTTGAAAGTAGCAGCCAAGATATGTTTAAAGAGACTATTCAGAATTTGTCCCGTATCATTCGAGAGAAGGATATTGAAATAGATGCCTTGAGTCAAAAATGCCAAACCTTACTGACGGTCCTACAGTCATCCAACATAGGTACTGATAGTGGGTCAGGAGGTGTTAACAGTAATCAATTTGAGGAGCTTTTACAAGAACGTGATAAATTAAAGCAGCAAGTAAAGAAGATGGAAGAGTGGAAGCAACAAGTAATGACTACAGTCCAGAACATGCAACATGAATCAGCTCATCTCCAAGAGGAACTACATAAGCTTCAAGCACAAATTTTAGTTGACAGTGATAGCAATTCTAAATTACAGATAGATTTTAATGGCTTGATCCAGAGTTATGAGCAGAATGAGAAAAAAATGAAAAGTTTTAGTCAGGAGTTAGCACAGGTTCAGCATAGTATAGGACAGCTTCATAATACCAAGGATCTTCTTCTGGAAAAACTTGATATGGTAACGCCACCTGTGCTGATGGCTTCTTCTGTTTCACAAGCATCAGACATTCCAAGCGGTACATCACCTGAAATAGTGAGTGATGAATCTAAACTTCTTCAACTGGAATTGGAGCAACTTAAAAAAATGTTACAAGAAAAAGATGGGACTATCAGAACTCTTAAGGAAAATAATCAAAGATTGTCTGATTCTGTGGCTGCAAGTTTGGAGTTGGAAAGAAAGGGACAAAAGGAGACTGATTCGGAGATGAGGCAGATAAAGGAAAAATGTGATGTTTTCCAGAAGTCACTTAGGGAAAAAGACCTCTTCATTAAATCTAAAAGTGATCAGTTGCTTTCTGTAAGTGAAAATCTTAGTAACAAAGAAAATGAAAATGAGCTTTTAAAACAAGCTGTCACTAATCTTAAAGAAAGAAATTTAGTTTTAGAAATGGATATTTGTAAGCTGAAAGAAGAAAACGAAAAAATAGTGACAAGATGCAGGGAGAAGGAAACTGAATTCCGAGCATTACAGGAGACTAACATGCAGTTTTCGATGATGCTGAGAGAGAGAGAATTTGAATCTAATTCAATGAAAGAAAAGGCTCTTGCTTTTGAAAAACTATTGAAAGAAAAAGAACAGGTATGTGAAGTTGTTTTTTTTTATTTTAGTAGTTATAAATATTTAAGGAAGAAGATACAAACACTTTTAATAATTTGTGTGACTGTGAATTCTCACAAATATAGTCTGAAGGTATTTGCCTAAGAGCAGCAGTGAATGAAAGTCTAAGTTTTAACTGATCCAGTGTAAGATTAGTGAGAGTTCTGATAAGGATTTATTAGAAACCTACATTGTTCTTCAGAGGTCGCCAGGATTAGTATTGTTTACATAAACCATTGCAAATGACCTGACATAGTTTGAAAACATTTAATTTTCCTCCAACTGCAGTTTTGATATATTTTAGCATCACTTAGTCCATTCTGTATCTACCAAGTGGAATCCATTTCTCTGAATAAGTACAAGCATTCATAGATGTTAAACATATGTACGACTTACATAAAATGTAACTTAGTCTTTATAGCATAGTGTTAATGGCAGTTAGAATTGTGTGTGCTTTTTGTTTTTGTTTTTTAATCCAGGACATCTTCAGGCACGTGTGAAGTACTCTGCTTGTCCAAGTTTCTTACTCTGGACCATTGCAGTTAAATATTATGATAAAGCACTTTGACCACTCAATATGTAAAAACTATAACATGTCATTGTGGGGTTTCAAGTTTAGTTTTGATTATTTCCAAAACAAATACAACTACAAGTTAAAAGATTGTTTTTTGTAATGGCCAGTCCTGCAAAGAGAGCCTGGATTCTTGAAAGTCAGGCTAATGTCTCTCCATCTCTTACAAAATCCTTTAACAAAAGTCCTGCAAACTAAATTAAGTGTCTTGATGTCAATAGTGCAGTCCAAATGTTTTTAGTAGGGTTCCACAAATGTAACTGGAACTTTGTAAACAACTCATTTGGTATTAGATGAGGTAGTATAGCTTTCTCTTAGCTAAGCTGGCTCTGCAGAGCTAATAAGAGTGCTAACTACATAAAATAGATGTTTTCTGTGTTTTTCTTAACATCAGTTGATATGATTTTGAATACAAGTGTGGAGAGCCAATAGCAGGAAGATGCCATTTTTTACATACTCATTTGTTTTTATTACTGAGAGTTCATAGTGTGCCTAAAAACGTTAGTAGCCACTGTTTGTTTTATTTCATTTGTACTAATCTGACTTTACCTTGGAATCTGTTTTTTTATATAGCTATCTTAAACAAATAATATAAACAATAACATAAACTAGATGCCTAAAAAAGGGGCACATTTAGTTATTTAGAAATAGCTATCTTAACAGGAAGTACAGGTTCATAAATTGTGATTGGGGGAGGACAGTTTTAAAGTAACTGTCTGACATGTTAGGATGCTAGATATCTATTCATTGCATTTAGTAAATATTTTCTGTTTGCGTAGGATGACTTTAGAAATAGTTTTTAATCTATCAGACAATATACCAATATAATAATTCCAAAATAGACAACTGTTTCTTCAAAAGATCTTAGGAAGTATGTGCTTCCATTCATGTCTGTCTGTTTCATCTTTTTTAGAGTGCAAGTTCTTTGGGACAGAAAAATTTGGCTCTTTTATACAGAGTTTAGGCGGAAATGTATAATAAATAGTAATAGATTTTTAGAGTTTTAAGTGCACATTCCTCAACATTTCTATACATTTCCAACCTTTCTTCAATTGTATGTCTTATTTGTGAAGGGCAAGATGGGGGAATTGAATCATCTGTTAAATGAAGTTAAGTCAATGCAAGAAAAGGCTGTTTCTTTTCAGCAAGAGAGAGACCAAGTCATGTTAGCACTCAAACAGAAACAAATGGAGAACAGTTCCCTACAGAATGAGGTATGATATTTAACAAAACTAAAGCCCAAAAAGAGATGGGTTAATACGACAGTTCAGAGAGTTTACTTTGACCTTGAGAATGATCTTAGATGCTTTTTCTATAGTTATCAAAAATATGTCTCTGCAGTATAATTAGAGCTATAAATTAATCAGTTAAATCAAGCGAGTAACAAATTAACTAGATTAAAAGTGTTGATGATTGAAGTTTTACTCATATTATTAAATTGTAGAATGCCATTTTAAATTTGTTGTAAATACTTTGGACATTTTGCAAGATTTTCTAATATATTGGTTTCAGTTACAGTACAGAATACAAAGTGTACTATGCTCACTCTATAGTTTTGATTACAAATATTTTCTTTGTAAAAAGAAATAAAAGTAAAAGTATTTTTCAGTTTACCTCATACAAGTATTGTGGGGCAGTCACAATTGGGAAGGTGCAACTTACAAGTGTAGATGATATTTTTATAGAATCATAGAATACTAGGACTGGAAGGGACCTGGAGAGGCCATTGAGTCCAGCCCCCTGCCCCAATGGCAGGACAAAGTGCTGTCTAAACCATCCCTGATAGACCTCTATCTAACGTGTTCTTAAATATCTCCAGCAATGGAGATGTAAACTACAGAACCTGAAGCACCAAAAAAGAAAGTCAGTCTTTGGTGGCATCTAACTCAGGTGATGAAAATGAAGGTGCTTTGGTTTACACTGCTTTGGCTTGTTAGCAAGCAGAACCTGCCTGTTCTCACTTTTAGGTAACGTTATAAATTAAGAAGATGACAGCATTATCTCCCAGAAATGTAAACACACTTGATTCTCTTAGGCTGGGATGTCCATTCTTTTTCATCTGGGGGCCACATGGCAATTTTTTACATGTTCTGGGGGCTGAATACAAAATAGCTTCAAACCAGGGGTAGCTCCCTGCTGCACTGAAAGCATAGGTTTAAAGGCCAGATCCCTCCTGCTGGCCATTAAATCAATTAAACTGAGTTCTACTCCAGTGTTTCTCAACCTTTTTTATAAAGTATTCCTTTAAAAAAAAAGTAAGTACCCACAGTTTTCAGACATGCAAAATCCCCTCTCCAGACCCAGGCAGCCCCAGCCCTCTGCTTTAGCCCAGTCCCCTGCTTCCTTTGTCCAGAGCCAGGCATCCTGCCCCTGCTATAATCCAGTGTCGATGACTCACTGGAGCTGCCACCGCCATCGCCACTGCCATGTACTTCTCCTTCCAAGCACTGGGGAGGGACGCGTGTACAGAGCAATGCACAGTTCTCCTGCAGCTCTGAGCATTTTATTGCTCAAAGAGCTGCACGGGAGGGGTAACTCTCAAGGGCCTGTCAGGCTGAAACAATAGGACTGGACTGAATTGATTTAATAGCCATTAAACCAATTAAATCAAGTGCTGTGCTTTCACTGTGGCAGGCAGGAGGAGTCAGGCAGCAGCGGTGTGAACCATAGATGTCTTCTTAAAAAGCCATATGTGGCTCGGAGCCATCTATCTGCCTTTGAAAAATGGTGATGCTGTCAGCATCGCGGGCTGGATAAAAGGCCCCATGGGCCACAGGTTAGACACCCCTGTCTTAAGCTATGTCTACACTAGGGTGATCTGTCGACAGAAGTTGCTGTCAGCATAGATCTTCTGACAAAACTGTCAACAAATCGTGGCCACACATGAAAGTAGATCAGTCTGTTGATCCACTCTGTGGACAAAGAGCAGCCAGACTGTCTGGCTGCGCTCTTGACAGAACGGCCAACCAGAAACACAGCAGACAGGGCTGCCCAGTGACTGGAAGCCCTGTCTATTGACAGAGGGCCCCCTTCCCCCCCGCGGATTGTCCACATGGCATTTTTGTCAGCAGATCCTGTTGAGAGAGGCATTCTGCTTCATGGGGGAGACGCAGAAGGCTGTCAACAAAAGTGCTGAGTTCTGTCAACAGTATTTCGACAGAACGCATTTTTAGTGTGGGTGCTCCATAGTTTTTGTCTATTGACAAGATGTAGGACTTGTAGGTGCTAAAGTTTTACATTGTTTTATTCTTCGTGCAGTTATGTAAAATACATTTTTGCATGTGTAAGTTGAACTTCTGCAATAAACTGCACTACAGTTGAATTGAATTTTTTTTTACATTGCAGATAAAAATAATATAAAGTGAACATTGTGCACTTTGGATTCTGTATTTTAATTGAAACCAACATTTGAAAATGTAGAAGAATATCCAAAAATATGTGTTATAAATTTATATTGTTTTGTAGTTTAACAAGTAGTGATTAATCATGACTTATTTTTAATTGTTTGACAGCCCTAAATATAAATCCAAAGAAATAATTTGATTTGCTTATAGCACCATGCACAAATAAGTATGTATCATATATTAAATACATTCTACTTAGGTGCAACATTTACGTGATAAGGAGCAGCGGCTAAACCAGGAACTGGAGAGGTTGCGCAATCATCTCTTAGAAATGGAGGATTCCTATACACAGGAAGCTTTAGCTGCAGAAGACCGAGAGACCAAACTAAGAAAGAAGGTCATGGTTTTGGAGGAAAAACTAGTGTCCTCTTCTACTGCAGTGGAAAATGCCAGGTAGTATTTGCCTCCATCCAACATTAGCATTTTCTTGAATGATTGCAGTGTTCCAAAGCGATGATGTGATGTTTTTTATTCACTTTAAAGAGTTTATATGTGCTAAGACATGGAATATTGATATCCTCAATCAAAATCATTCTCAAATTTATTTAGTACTCCTTTGTAATGTACCAAAAGGGGGTGTGTGGGGGTATGTTCAGTAATTGTAGAACAAGGCTTGCCTTCTTGCTTCTGGGTATCTGTGCCAAAGGCATCTAGAGAAAATGTGGGGAATGTGCCACTTTATCTCTCCCCCTTTAACCACAGCTATGTGTCACCTCTGAACGATGGGTATGCATCAGGCTGCAGCATGCACTGGGCTGCCTGCAGCAGACTGTGTCCATCAGCCGATCCCCTGCTGGCCTGCTAGCCATGTCCGGACCAGCAGATCACTGGCAAGCAGGAGTCTGCCTTGGAAGTCCTGTCTGCATGGTAGAGGTGGTGTGGCGTGGAAATTTATTCCTTGGGCAGCTTCTCCAGTGGGCTTCTCTATGGCTCAGCAGGCAGAATCAGGCCTGCCACTGGCTCTTCGGGAGCAGATGTCAAGTGACATGTGCCTGACCAAGCAGGCATAGCAGTTGTGAGGTTACATATATTGTTTGGCTGCAGCTCATGTAACACAGAGAGCTGCATATGTCACTCATAGGCTGTGTCTAGACTAGCTCCCAACTTCGAAGGGGGCATGGTAATTAGGGTATTGGGAGATTACTAATGAAGTGCTGCAATGCATATGCAGCACTTCATTTGGCTAAATTTCCCCTGCAGCAAGTTCGAAGTGTGAAACTTCAAAGTGCCAACTTGCTTATAGCCACAGGTCAGCTGCGGGTACTTCGAAGTGCCTGCGCTACTTCAAAATTCTGAGGAGTGAAGGCATGCAGGCCGGCACTGTGAAGTTTCACACTTGGAAGTTGCCGCAGGGGAGATTTAGCCTAATGAAGTGTTGCATATGCCCCCACAATGATGAAGAGATTGAGAACCACTACTTGAATACCTGCCATACTCTTGCTCTTAAAATGACTGTCTTTCTAACCAGAGTCTCCACTACATTCCATCTGACAAAGTGGGTCTTTGCCCACGAAAGCTTATGTTCCAAAATATCAGTCTATAAGGTGCCACAGGACTTCATTTTTGCAGATTCAGAGATGTAAAATTACCCTGTCATTGTCTTGATACATGTATGTTAATGTAATCTAACATGAGTGTTTCTTTTTTAAAATATAAAAATTCGATTTCCTATCTAATTCCAGCTGACCAAAAAAAAAAGTGATCAGGGCCATGGAAGGGTGAATATTTTTCATTACAAATACATTGTGTTCTTCTTCGTGTCTGATTTATAATCCCAAACTTAACACCTAATTTAAAATAAATTTGGAAAATGAATGATTACTTTTTTAAAAAGCAAAGGGGAAGACTGCATCCAAATGTTGTACTGAAAACTAACCATTTTTTAAATTTAACAAGTCTTTGTGACACTTTGTTTATAAATGAGTCTTTTGTACAATTTGTTGTTTTGCTGTTACCTCCATCATCACATCAGTGATATTAGCACAACAACGGAGTCTTTGTGCAAAAAATCTTGTGCTGCTTACTTCTAGAACCATTGGGAAAGGGTGAAAAAAGTGATATGACTCTCTTCATCAGAATGTTTTCCCAAATTTTTCATGGAAATATTTTCACATTTTCCAGCCAGCTCTAGGTAGTTCCCATATGTTTCAGTCTTAGCATAAAATGGAACTAACACAGTAGGGAATCAGTTCAATAATCTTCTGTCTGTAATAAAGAAAGAAATGTGACATCAAATGGAGAATAAGCAACAAAATCAACAGAATTCTTGGCTACATAAAATTTCGTGGAAGACTCCCGTTGATTTCAATGGAAAGGGTTTGGGCCTTTGAGACCAAAATACTATGCTTGTGAAATTTTCTTTAGTCAGCAATAATAAAGGGAAAAAATAGATACAGTAGAACCTCACAGTTATGAAGTCCAGAGTTACAAACTGACAAGACCACCACTGAACCGGACAACAGAGACAAGACATACCCACACACAAAATAGAGTACTGATTTAAATGTAAACTACTAAAAGAAGAGGAATATTTTTCTTTTGCATAGTAAATTTGCAAAGCTGTTGTGAGGTGAGGTTCACTTGTAAACTTTGGAAAGAACAGCTGTAATGTTTTGTTCAGAGTTGCAAACATTTCAGAGTTAGGAACAACTTCCATTCCTGAGGTGATTGTAACTCTGAGGTTCTATTGTGTTCAGCAAGTGTTTTATACACCGTACTATGCTATACCACACTCTCATTCACATGACTGTTCTGGGGGACATCCCAAACTTTTGGATAAATGGTGGTGCTATTATAATTAACATGGTGATGCACTATGGATTCAAATAACTCCACTTATCTGACAGAGGGAATTCAAATAACTGGAACTATATGGTGTTTGTGTATATGTGTGTGTACGTATTTTTTTTTCTTTTGATGAAGTCATCAAGCCAGCCTCCAGGTGGAATCTTTGCAAGAGCAGCTGAACCTAGTGTCCAGGCAGAGAGATGAAACTGTGCTTCAGCTTACTCTTTCACAGGATCAGGTGAAACAGTATGCACTATCACTGGCCAACCTACAGATGGTACTAGAGCAATTCCAGCAGGGTAAGTTGCATCAAAATCTTGAAGAAAATATGGGAATGAATATTTTCTGTCAGTATAATTATTGTGATTTAGTGCATTGTTTTTAATTTCGGTGACCACCAGTTACTTTCAAGTGTTTTTAATTTCAGAATCTCTATTTTGACTTTAAAACAGCTGAGAGGTGAAATTGTGGTTCCACTGAAATAAATTGTAAAAATCCCATTGACATCATTTCACTGCTAGCGGTGAATTTCACTGTTAGCGGTGTTGTGCTGGGTTTCCCATAATAAAAGTTTTACTAGAGGATTAGAAAGTGTGAACTAATTACATGGGTTTTTTTTTTTTCCTTTTAGAGGAAAAAGCCATGTATTCAGCAGAACTAGAAAAACATCAAAAACAGACTGCAGAATGGAAAAAAAAAGCTGAAAAGCTGGAAAGGATGGTTGAGTCTTTACAGGTGGGCTGAGAAGATCTTAAATTACAGTATTAAATGATCCTAATTGTTGGGATTTAAATATTTTATTACACAGAAATACACTAGTACACTAAATCCAGCAGTCTATTATCCAGAACTCCTCAAATAACCAGCATTTTAACCCCAAGTAAGTTTTAGTTACATTTTCCATAAGTACAGTATAGTGAAAGCAAATACAAATACAGCAAATGAAATACAAGTTTACAGTGTACAGTACTACTCTTGTTGGTAAATAGAGTACTCTACATACATTTTTGCTTGTTAATATCTAATGTTGGTTGTCTTTAGTGTTATGTATTGTTAGATATACTTCTCTATTAGCCAATATATTTGAATATCCAGCAACTTGCCTGTCCCAGACCTGCCGGATATGAAAGAGTTTACTGTAATACTGCTTGTAAGTCATTGATAATAGTCTCTGAGTGATTGAAAGGAGGGCAAGCTAGCCAGTAAGATAAAACTGTGCTGATTGTCTATTTTCCTTGGATATTTACAGCCACAAGTGTTTAAAATAAGTGATTAAAATCTTTTGAGTCCAGAATACTTTTTTTTTTTGGCTTCAAAGTAGATTATTGTGATGATAATTTTCCACCTCTTACAGGAAAGTTTAGAGGAAGCAAATGCTGCCTTGGATGCCGCCTCAAGGCTGACTGAGCAGTTGGATCTCAAAGAGGAGCAAATCGAGGACCTTAGGAAACAAGGTAAACAAGTTAATTTTTTTTCTAAAGGTATTCAAGAAATTGAGGAGATGAAATTGGTACTCCTGAAAAGTTAGCAAAGATGTGAACTAGTAACGTCTTCGAGTGTTGGTTCTATATGTATTCCACACTGGAAAAGATTTCTTCATTCAGCTAGGACTGGAAAATCTTGTCCATTGATCCACATTTGCTGCTTTGGAATCCCCTTATTCATATGTCCACTAAGTTCAGTATCTTCCACTCTTTTCCTAGCCAGAGAAGGTGCTAGAACTCTGGCGTAACAAGAATCTCATGGAGCATACAATGGGTCTTCACATAGTCCCAGACTAGAGCTGCAGTTCTTTATATTCACTGCTCCATCTGCCTCTCTTCAGCTTCTCCCTGCTCTAAAAATATTTTTGACAGGACATTCAGGAGCTGTAAACTGATGTAGATGCCATATCCACTGGATTCCAAGGTTCACTTTGGTGGCCACCTACCCTAATTTTCCCACAAGTAGAGAATAACTTGCAGAGGGTGCTAGATATTATCCCTTCCAGCTATACCATTCATTTTTTCTCTCCATCCATCCCATTTTAACACTATTCCCTCTTAGTCTTCAGAAACTGTCTCAAGAAAACTGGCCTGCAGGAGCTAGTCTTTGTGTTATGACAGGAAGCAATGTAGGCATGCCACATTATCATCAAGGAAAGGGACTTTATCTGAAATATTTCTTGGTCCCTCAGAAGAAGGGAGGGTAGAAACCTGTTTTTGGCTTATGTCAACTTCAGTGGTTTTATTTCTAAACAGAAAATGTGCATCATCGCAATGGCGTCAGTAATTCCAGTCCTGGTCAAAGACACTTGGTTCATAACTCTTGACATGAAAATGATTATTTTCATGTGGACATTCACCCTCCTCACAGAGGGTTCTTCAGATTTGTAATGTTCCTGATGCTACCTATATAAGATGCTCCTATCTGGCCTTGCAGGAGCACCCCAGGGGCTCTACAAAAGTTTTGTAGTAGTAGCAGCACCACTCAGTTGCAATAGCTCCACCATCTTCTCATACTGAGATGACTGGCTTCTGAAAGGCGGCTTCTGACCAAAAGGGGCTTCTGTCAGGAGCCACTTACGAGCCCCACTGCACCCCACCCCCCTCCAAAAAAAAAAAAAGCCTTCAATATTCACCTTCTCCCAAGGTGGGAAACAAAAGAACCGCACTTCTCCCTCTCTCACATTTAACCCAGCCTTCATCGTGCCTCTGGTCCCATGTGCTGAGGCTTGGGGCTTCCACCTTCAGCAATATTCCATCTCACCTTTTTTCATATAAGCATGGAATAATTTTTTTATGTGCACTGAGGCTGGCATGAACGTGTACCACCAATAGAAACACAAAACCTAGCTGTGGGTGCTCTGCTAATCAGCTGGGTGCTATTTGGATTTCTTCTCCATGGCCACACAAATGCACAGCTTACAGAGAACACTGTGCTCCAGACCAGGGTAAGCCAGTGCTCACACTCCAGCCTCACTACAATGCACTGTGGCTCAGGGCTTCTGGTTTGTGACATGGAGACTTGCCATGGTCTAGATCAAATGGCCAACCGGTCCTAGGTTCCCTGCCTTTGAATTATAGATGATTGCTGAGCACAAGGCACTTGAACACCTAACTTTCCTGCAACTAAGAGTAGTTTGAAGCCTGCATGGCATTCTTACCACTGTTGTGATCCTGAGATATCCTAATAATGTCAGACAAAATTATGGCGCTGTTATTGCACGTAAACAAGCAGAGAGGAGTTAAATCCGTGCCCCATGCAAAGACGCTGTCAGCTTATAGAACTGGTGTTTTGGGAACCATATTGTTGTCTCATTGCACCTACTGGATGCCCCAGTTTACTGTCAGACAGCCGCACTTGGCATTTTTACACTGGTCATGAATGAGAACTATATGACCATGGTGACCAACATCTTGGAGAGGGAAGCTGCTTCTTGAAGTGCTTGAATGCTAGGTGAGCAGGAAGTGCGACACATCTTGTTCCACAAAACTTCAGGGGCACAGCTTCAAAGGCAGTGCTCTCCAGTTGTCCTGGACAGGCCACTTGAGGTGTGCTTTTTCTTCCCATTCTGCTGTTGCCTCAGTTGCTGTGAAAGATCCAGCAGAGCAGAGTGCTAGTCGTTCTCATTGCCCCCTGATGGCCCACTTGAAAGCTATTCCTTCTTTTAAACACCTTGTGACATCAAGGTTACTGAACCCTGATTAGAACCCTCCCTGGAAAAATCGTGGAGGGGCTCCTCAAGGAAGTCATTTTAGGCACTTGGAGGAGGGGAGAGTGATCAGGAATAGCCAGCATGGATTCATGAAGGGCAAGTCATGCCTGACCAGTCTGATTAGTTTCTACGATGAAATAACTGGCTCTGTGGGTAAGGGAAAATCAGTGGATGTGATTTATCTTGACTTTCGCAAAGCTTTTGGTACCGTCTCCCACAATATACTTGTCAGCAAGTTAAAGGAATGTGGATTGGATAAATGGATGGTGGGATGGATGGAAAGCTGGCTAGAAGGTCGGGCCCAGAGGGTAGTGGTCAATGGCTTGATGTCGGAATGGCAGTTGGTTTCTAGTGGAGTGCCCCAAGGTTCGGTTCTGGGTCCTATTCTGTTCAACATATTTATCAATGACCTGGGTGAGGGGTTGGATTGCACCCTCAGCAAGTGTGCGGATGACACTAAGCTAGGGGGGAGAGGTAGATATGCTGGAGGGTAGGGACAGGGTCCAGACTGACTTAGACCAATTGGAAGACTGGGCTGCAAAAAATGTGATGAGGTTCAATAAGGACAAGTGCAGAGTCCTGCACTTGGGCAGAAGAATCCCAAGCATTGTTACAGGCTAGGGTCTGACTGGCTCGGTAGTAGTTTTGCAGAAAAGGACCTGGGAGTTGTAGTGGATGAGAAGCTGAACATGAGTCAACAGTGTGCCGTTGTAGCCAAGAAGGCTAATGGCATATTAGGTTGCATCAAGAGGAGCGTTGCCAGTAGATCCAGAGAAGTTGTTATTCCTATTTATTTGGCTTTGGTGAGGCCGCATCTGGAGTACTGTGTCCAGTTCTGGGCCCCCAATTATAGGAAGGATGTGGATATACTGGAGAGGGTCCAGCAGAGGGCGACCAAAATAATTAGGGGGCTGGAGCATATGATTTATGAAGAAAGATTGAGGGAATTGGGACTGTTTAGTCTGCAGAAGAGAAAACTGAGGGGGGACTTCATAAGTCTTCAACTTACTGAAGAGAGGCTGCAAAGGGGCTGGAGAGACACTGTTTACAGCGGTCATGGATGGCAGAACAAGGAACAGTGGTCTCAAGTTGCGGTTGGAAAGGTCCAGGTTGAACATTAAGAAAAACTTTTTCACTAGGAGGGTGGTGAAGGATTGGAATGGTCTACCCAGGGAAGTAGTGGAGTCTCCATCCCTGGAGATGTTTAAGTTTCGCCTTGACAAAGCCCTGGTAGGGCTGATCTGATGGGTTTCATCCTGCTTAGGGCAGGGGGCTGGACTCCATGGCTTTTTTAGGTCTCTTCCAGCTCTATTGTTCTATGATTCTATGATACCAGTGATGAAACCAACCCCACACTGGGAACTCATCTTGATGTTCTCAACATTGACTGGGCCAGTGGTAATCCTTAATTTTTAAGGAAGGTGTAGTTGAGGTCCAGATCCTGGGGTGGGATAATGATAAGTAAATAAAAAGATTTTTGTGGTCCGTTCAAAAGCATCGGGTGGTCCAGATTTGGCTCAATCTGCCTTTTGACTATATCTAGACGAGGCCATTCAAGTCCTACCCATGTGCTCCATGTCCTGCCTGTTCATGAAAGTTGCTTTCCTGATTACCATCACTACTGCCAGAAAAATAAGTGAATGCTGGGCTCTGATGGCTGGTCCGCCATACACAGTATTTCAAAAAGATAGTCCTGCTATTGCTACACATAAAATTCACCTGCCTAAAGTGGTTTGAGACTTCTGTGTAAATTGGAGAACATACTTACTGCGTTTTTTTTTTCTGAAGCCTCTTGTCACCAATGAAGAGAGCAGACATATTTCTTCAATCTGAGATGTGCATCAGCATTTTACTTGCAAAGAATGAAAATGATCAAATTCTCCTCTTCCTCCCCCCCGCCTGCCCCTCAACGATTATCTTTCTCTACAGCAGAATGAACGGAATGGCAAGCTTTATCCTCTGAGATATCCCTAAGTGCATCTCAGGCTGTATCTTCCTTCAAAAGTGCCTCAGGAGTCACTTCCTGAGGTGTCAGCTGCATTCATGAAGCAGCAGGGTAGAGCTCTAGCCATACTTTCTTGAGACACAGCACCCTAGTTCAAGACTCCACTGATGTTTAATCCTTTAGAGTGTCAATCCTGCAAGCGTTTAAACTGCTTATAGCTTTGCACCCTCTTTCTATCTAAGTACTACTTGTGAATCATCCCCAATAGAATACAAACAGGGACAAGCACTCAAAGAAAGGAAAGTTGCCATATTATCACTGGAATTTTTCAAGATATACGGTCTCTGTGGTGCACTGTGGTCTCTGTCTGTGTTGTGCTACTTGCCCTCCTTCGTCTCTGTTTCAGGCCTTTCAACAATTTGCAGTAGAGGGAGAAACACAGGTGGTCAAGCAGCAAAAAGCAATTTATAATCATTTTGCTTTTTTAATGTTCTTAATAAAGGGTCAGATCATCTCATGTAAAGCTAGCTCCTATTGACAGCATTGGAAGTTATGTGCCTGTATCGGAGGTCAGTTTAAAGACTGTATTTTCAGACCAGACTTCACCTGTTCTGGAATGCAAGATTCTTGATTGCTCTGTTGTTCAGAAAGATGCCTTGCACAGATTCTTAGATTAAGTACTCGAAATGCTGATAAATGTTATGATACTGTACTTTATTTTTAAGACAAAACTTTGCCAGACAGTGAAGGAGTTTGCCAGGATAAATAATTTTGAAAAAGATAAATTGATTTGCTTTATGTCTGCACTTGGACATGAATTGTATAAGGAAGATTTGTGTGGTTTTTTTCATAAACAAGCTGGAGATTAATGATTCATTGACAAAGTTTAAACATTAAAACAATGTAAGGAAACCTTCGAAAGCACAGTAATATTTTAGTCAAAATTATCAACGCTGCTTTCTCATATTTTTATCAACACATTGTATAAAATGTTCTCAGGCTCACAAAGTGAAAACTTAGTTATGAATATTTAGGTATTTGTATTCTTCTGTAACTGAATAATCAAGGATTTTATAAAAATCAGCAAGTGTGTCTCTCCTCAGCTAGCCATCCACTGACTGTCTCCCCTCCCTTGCTTGCATCTGATCACTGAAAATAACACGGGGACAATGAAAAGCACGAAGAAAGAGTTGATAGTAAAGGTTTTGAAAAAAGACAGTTGCTGAGGAAAGGGCCTTTGGTTTCCCAGTGCATTGTACAGTTTGTGTGCACAGCCTGTATTCTCAACTGGCCCTCCACCTGCTCTTCCTTGCATGAAGGGGTGCAAAGTTAGAAGAAAGAGGATAGGAGAAGGTAGGAAAAAAGATTTTGTCTTCCATCTTCACTACACAGAAATTGCCAACATGGGGGAGGCAGCAATGCCCTGAAAATCTTGGCCACTGGGGGGAAGTGGAATGTTGTGAGTACAGGGAACTGGATTCTATAGCCTATTGAGGGCTCCTCAGGTTCTATGACACAGGTCTATTTCCATATAAAGTTGCTACATTCTTTCCAAAACATGATGGCAGTGAAATCTCATAAACTGAACTTATGAAACAGGAATCTCATTTGGCCCTCCAGCCACTGTTCGCTGTGTTTTTGGAGGGTAAAAGCATGATGAAAGAGAATAGGAAGGGTTAGGGAAAAGATTTTATAATTGAAATATCAAAGATTTTGCAAAAAGCAGCAGGTGTCTGCAATAAGCAGCAAGCCCCCGCGCATATTTTTGGGGGCGGGGGGGGTCCTGCAGCTGCAGAGCCAGTTGAAATGTTCCCTCACCCCTGAAAACCTTAGCTATTGTGGGAGCTTCCCCACCCCACCCCCCAACAGCAGCAAGCCCCCTGGGTCCTTGTTGGGGCATGGGACGTTTTCAGTGGGGGTCCAGTTGAAGTAGTTCTCCCCCCTGCATGCAGTAGCAAGCCCCTGAAAATCTTAGGCACTGGGGGAGACTTCAGCCCAGCAACAGCAAGCCCCCAAGTGCATATTTAGGGCAGGAAGGTCTGGGGTCTGTGGCTGCACAGCCAGTTGAAGATGTCCCCTGGGTTTTAGCAAGCCTCCAGATGTATATTTTGGGCAGGGGGACAGTTGAATTAGTCCTCCACTTGTGGCAGTAGTAGTAGTAGTAGGCATCCTTCAGTCTGCATAGACTATGGATCGCGCCCTTTAAAGTTTCAATTGAGGACTTCATTTACAGCGTCTATTGTGACTATAAAGACCCACATGAGAGTGACAGTCCTTGCTGCATCTCTTGCAGATGTAGTGGGTGTCTGGCAAGTCCTTATTGTGCTTTCTGTGCGCTCGCTTCTCCTCTGCTAGCTGTCTGATCTTCAACTCGCCCTTCTGAAGGCCCTTGTGTAACCCCTGCCTCCATCTGCTGCAGTCGTCTGCTAGTTCTTCCCAGTTGTCCAGCTCGATGTCTACCTCTCTGAGGTCTCTCTTGCAGACATCTTTGTAACGCAACTGGGGGCATCCGGGAGGTCTTTTGCCAGAGGCTAGCTCACCATACAGGATGTCTTTTGGAATCCTTCCATCGTTCATCCTGTGGACGTGGCCAAGCCAGCAGAGTCGACGCTGCCTGAGGAGGGTGTGCATGGTTGGGATTCCAGCTTGCTCGAGGACGGTGGTGTTGGTCACTCTGTCCTTCCGTGATATTCCAAGGATGCGCCTGAGGCAGCGCAAGTGGAAGATGTTCAGCCTCTTTTCCTGGCGGGCATACAGGGTCCAAGTCTCGCTGCCATAAAGGAGGGTGCTGAGGATGCAGGCTCTGTAGACTTGCATTTTGGTGTGAGTGTACAGCTTTGTTGTTATTCCACACTCTCTTGCTGAGTCTGGACAGAGTTGTGGCCGCTTTTCTGATCCTCCTCTTTAGCTCAGTGTTTGAGGACAGGGTGTCAGTGATGGTGGACCTGAGGTAAACGAACTTGTGGACGACCTCTAACGTATAGTTGTCAATGCTGATTGATGGGGATTCAGCAACATCCTGACCGAGTACGTTCATCTTCTTTAGGCTGATGGTAAGCCCAAAGTCCTTGCACGTTATACTGTGGCAGTAAGGCCCCAAAAATATTTGTGGTGGGGGGCCAGTTAAAGTAGTCCCCTCGTGCAGCAGAAAGGCCTTGAAAATCTTTTTCTTGTGTATCTAGTGTGTTAAAAACAGCCTTTTCTTTTAAAAAAAGCAAAACAACAATCTACTATTTGATAGATAATTCTAAGCATGTAAAATGTGGCTTCCCTTATTCATCAAGTTTTTAAAATAAACTGCTTGTATCACGTTGAGTGAGACAAGGTGGTGAGATAATGTCTTTTATTAGAGCAACTTCTTCTGGTGGAAGAGACAAGCTTTACTGGTACACAGAGGTCTTCTAGCAACGTGGTTAGTGTCTCTCACATCCTGGGATCAACATGGTTAGAACATGACATTTTAGTCTGAAATGAAAATAAGAGTCAAACTTACCGTTAAGCTCAAACATGGTAAGACTGACCCCTCCCCCTGCCTGCTTCCCCTTGCCTTAATCAACAAATGCAAAAATATGGGACTAAGTTCACTCTGGCATAAGCACATGATCCCTGGTGTTGGTGAGAATTTTACAGGGAATAGATGGTTTAACTGAAACCAAAAAGGTAACCGGCTGCATGTTCATGTAGTAGTTAGACATTTAAGTTAGGCTGTATAGCAGTCATATATGAACTTGGGAAGATACTGCTTGTGAAAGACCAAGTTTGCACATACCTGATCGAATATGAGTAAACTCTATCAACTGGTAAGAGGCACACATTTTCTGGAGAATTGTTGCTGAAATGCCTGAGAGTTGCTGAATTACTTTGCACCCCTACTGCTTTGACCCTAACCTTTCTTATGTTTGCTTTAAAAGGAAAAGCTTGTTTTAAGGGAAAAGAATGAGATGATCAAGGCAGATGAGGAACAAACAAATATAAAAACACTAAAGCTGCGTCTACACGTGCACGCTACTTCGAAGTAGCGGCACCAACTTCGAAATAGCGTCCGTTGCGTCTACACGCGTCGGGCGCTATTTCGAAGTTAACTTCGACGTTAGGCGGCGAGACGTCGAAGTCGCTAACCTCATGAGGAGATAGGAATAGCGCCCTACTTCGACGTTCAATGTCGAAGTAGGGACCGTGTAGACGATCCGCGTCCCGCAACGTCGAAATTGCCGGGTCCTCCATGGCGGCCATCAGCTGGGGGGTTGAGAGATGCTCTCTCTCCAGCCCCTGCGGGGCTCTACGGTCACCGTGGGCAGCAGCCCTTAGCCCAGGGCTTCTGGCTGCTTCTGCGGCAGCTGGGGATCTATGCTGCAGGCACAGGGTCTGCAACCAGTTGTCAGCTCTGTGTATCTTGTGTTGTTTAGTGCAACTGTGTCTGGGAGGGGCCCTTTAAGGGAGCGGCTGGCTGTTGAGTCCGCCCTGTGACCCTGTCTGCAGCTGTGCCTGGCATCCCTATTTCGATGTGTGCTACTTTGACGTGTAGACGTTCCCTCGCTGCGCCTATTTCGATGTTGGGCTGAGCAACGTCGAAGTTGAACATCGACGTTGCCGGCCCTGGAGGACGTGTAGACGTTATTCATCGAAATAGCCTATTTCGATGTTGGCTGCACGTGTAGACGTAGCCTAAATGAGCAATAGAAATCAGATAAATATATTAATTGCTCAAAAGCAGAAGCTACTCTTTCAGGGGGCAACAGGACATGCAGGACTCCTCCCACCAGAGAAATGCAAAAGGATTCTCCAATAATTACCCACTGTCAAGGGCAGAGAATGAGCAAAAAACTGAGCTGCTAGTGAATACAAGAAGAAAGTAACCTTTTGCCATCACATCATCTTCATTCATTAATTAACATGAACAACTTGTGGCTTTCTTCCCAAGCCCAGACTCTCATGTCAAGCCTGAATCTATGCAGTGGGATGGGCAGGGTGAAAGCAGGGCATGCAAGTATAGTGGTGGCGAAGCAGGGTAGTCTAGGACACATGCACAGAGGGACAGAAGGACGGATGGTCAAGAGTGTGAGGGAAAAGAGGAAAAGTAGCAAAACATCCCCCCCCACCCCATGCCTGGAGAAAAGGGGTTAAAACTGTATTAGATTATTCAACAACCACTTACAGCTGTCTTCTCTCATCAAAACATCATAAAATCCGAGGCAATGGCATAACTGTAAATCTTGCATGGAAGAAAGAACAAGACCACATTCCCTCTAATCTTTTCTATCCATGTGCAGAATACACTTTTACGTGCACTGAGGCATGTGTGAACATGCATCACCTAGAGAAACATGAAGCCTAGGCTAAGTCTACGCTACCAGATAAATTTGAATTTAAGGCAATTAACTCAATATTACCACGACTGTCTTCACTGTAAATAGCATTAGCTCGATTTGGGGAGCGCTGAAATCAATATCATAATATTATTGGTACCAGCTGGGCATAGTGTCAAGTTTGAATTTAAAAGTTCAAATAAAGGCCAGTGTGGAAACGCCACATCTTAAAATTGAATTTATTAGCCTCCAGTGGTGTCCTGTATGTAACCCACAATGCCCCTCAGTGCTCTACTCTGTGCACTGCTCTCCAGGTGTGCAGGAATTAAGTATAACAGGAAGACAGTGAATTTCAGGACCAGGAAGCCTATGGCTGTGGGGTCATATTTATATGAGAGCCTGAGAAATGCCTGTCTGTCTTTGCTGTTATCTCTGTGAGCGCATCTACCCATTACAAATAGCCCCAGCATGGAGTTCGTGGTTCTGTCTATACACTTGGTATGTTTTTCCGCAGTGCCCAGCATTAGCCACTGCCCTGCCGCAGCACATGGCAGCAAAGCTGGTGTGGGGGTCATGCTTACATAAGAGGCCAAGAAACTTCTCATCAATTTACATGTGTGTTCACACCCACTCTTCTCCCCCACAAGCACCATGAAGTCAGGGTCTTTCCCACACTCAGCCACATCATGTGGGTAGCCTCCAACACAATAAAAGGACATGCCTGCTGTTCGGTGCTGATTAGGTCACCAAGGGCAGAAAAGAGTTACAGGGTCTTGCAGCCACTGGACGGCAGTCTTTCCCAACAGCTAAGATTTTCAGGAGCTCGCTGCCGCCGGGAGGGCGGGAAACAACTTCAGTATACATTCGGGGGGGCTTGCTGCCACCCAAGGGGAAGTCTCCCCTAGCGGCTAAGATTTTCAGGGCTCTTCTGCAACAGAGTGAGGGGACTACCCCCACCATAGATATTTTTGGGGCCTTTCTGCTGCCGGGGGAAGTCTGCCTCGGTGGCTAAGATATTTGGGGGCCTGTTGAAAATTGTCCAAATACATTCCCAGACACAGCTTTGTTGGCCAAATCTTTTGAAGAATTTCTTTATGGATTTTTTGGCAGGAGAACAGATATTTAATGGAAAAAAAAGAAGACACCAGATGCAGTTTTTGGGTTGTAATAAATAGTTAACAGATTATTACAGACGGTCATAGAAGGCTCATTTATAGCAGTCCATGCTGAGTTTTGGCTCAGGTCTCTTCTATTATGCACTGTTTTCATACTTATGAAATAAATCATTAAATTGTATTCAACTGTGAAATTAGACTTGTGATGTCACAATACTTTTATAGTCTCCATCTCTTCTAAACAGTTTATTCACTGTAGAAATGATTGTAGATGTGTAATAGCCCTTAAATTCACTCTTATTAAGCTTATGATAGAATATATTCTTTAAAGTGATCCTTACTGACCTCACGGCAGAATAAACATGTTGGCAAAAGCAGAATAATATTTTTAGCAATTGACTATGAGGAATAAATTTTGAGATGGACAGTTGAAAAATAGTATAGACCAGCACCATTAAGTTGAGATCTGGTCTTTTAAAAAAAAAAACAAGGGGGGCTGCTATTAAAAGGGAGTTTCAGATACTACATCTGCATGTGTTAATATTTTGGATTTATAATCACATTTTCACATTTTTTGAAAAATTATTTTTCTCTTCCCTATTGCTCTATGAAAGACCAATAAAACACACAATGTCAACTAACTTACATGGCCCCCAGAACTGTCATATTTTTTAAAATGTCCTTCTTCAAGGACATTGGGTAAGCTCAAATATAAAGTTATTTTATATAAATTATGCTACTTAATATTTTTAAAAACTTGAGTTTAAAAGCATTGTAATCCCCCTCTTTGGTGTGTAGCATGAGTGAAACTTTAGTAATTTGCAAATGTGTGTTTGTATTTAAGCTTTGTAGACATACTCTGGCACTTTATGCATCAGAATAGTTCTCTGATCGCATCACATCCTCAAAGTTTGTTCGTACCAGTATGTAGGATTTATCAGTATACCCTTGTATTTGGAGTGTAATTGATACTGATGTACAATAATAAATATGATTATTGGAGGGGGGGGTGTGTGTGTGAGAGAGAGAGAGAGAGAGAGAGAGATCAGTCATTCGCCAAAGAGTGGATAAAAATACTTTTTGATTCAAGAGCTTAATCCTTATGCCCCTGAAGTACAATTTATTTTTTCCCATCATGACACTAGTTACCAGTACTTTATTTCCATACTGTACACTACAAAATTCAGCTTGCAAAACAAAACCATTAGTTATACACGTAATCCTCAAACAGGAGACATTAGAACATATCAGTTTCACATCTTAGCTCTTTGATGTATACAGAAAGTCCTGCTGAGAGTGTCATGGGAGTTGTTACTGTTAATTGAGAAAACCCAACTGTGCTAGCATGCTTGTGACTGAATTTTGTGAAGGATTACAAGCCATGTGGAAATCAGAGTGAAGTGTTTTCCATGTTATGCCAGAAAAGTTTTAACAAAAAAGGTAGAGTAAAAGTTGCCCCCAAATATGTATTCACTTATTGATTTTTTTTCTTCATAGGAATTTTACTTATATATTTTATTGAGTGGGGCTAGTAGATGTCCCTATCTTATGGTCAGCTTCTTAATACAAAAAATATTAGCTTTAATTTGAAAAAGTTTGCTTAAAATTTACAAAAATAAATGGAAATCTTCTGAAATATACAAACATATAAGCAGGGAAACCTTCTGTAAGGCAGATTAAACTGATGGACAATTCCTTGAGGATTGACAATGATAGCCATTCATTTCTACAGAGGAAGAGAAGGAAAAGCTCCTGCTCTTTGTTAGTGTTATATGAGAGGGAAACCAGTTTTCTCACAGAGGTTCTTCGCATAGGCTTAGCTGGGGCATAGACGCTCACTTAATTTAAGATCTTTTATATGTGGTGCATAGATATTTATACCTGTCCTTTGCATTACGTAAATGTAACCCCCTTAGGGAATGCATATTGCAAAATCCAAACCTGGCAATAATTTTAACCTTAGGGTGTGTGTATACTGTGCAGCTTTTAGCAACAAAGCCTTGTCACTGAAAGTCAGCTTGTGTGAAGGCTGTTTGTTGGCACTTTTGTCGACAAAATACTTCCACACCCGATGAGGGGGTTTCACTTTCTCAACAGCAGAGTGTTCCTACGGACAAAGCAGCATTCACACTTTCGCTTGCTATAGCAAAACTTTTCCATTAATGGGGATGGGGACAGAGGGTTAAGCACCATGAATAACTAATTTTGTCAATCAAGTACTATTATAGACATAGCCTTAGTCAGGGAAGAAGACCTCTCCAGAGTTGTTGACATCGTGAGAGTGTTTATAGTGAAGCTGACTACCTCTGACAATCCAGTCAATTTTCTGTGTAGCTGCAGGGGCAGAGAATCTCTTTTCCCCCTTAGGTCAGGATGAGCAAAGTATGGGGTGGACCCCCTTAGGGGGTGTGAAATTTCATAGAGGGGAGCGGGGGCTCAACAAAATTGGCTACTATGTGTCAGGCTCATCCATCTCATTAAAAATGTTGAAATATGTTCCCTACTTTTATGTACATGTATCCACATTTTTATACCGATTAATAAAGTTTTTGTGTTCTGCATACTTATTTTGTTACACTGCTGAAAGGGGTTTTTTTTCTTATGATCATAACCAAAATTTCTATCAGTTTGGATAACATTAGATAGATTGGTTGCCAGGGGGGAGCACCTGCTAATTGCAGGGGCAAAAAGTGGGGCCTGACATAAAAAGTTTGCTCACCCCTCCTTTAGGTGAAACTGACCGTTGAGACTTTGTGAAAGAGCCTTTCCAGCATTCTGCATGTGGGTGACAAATGTGAACTAGTCAAAGATAGTTCAAGGTGGTGCTAGATCTGCAAAGAGGCCATTTTCCTTTGGAATTTGCCACGATGGTGGTGGGGGAAGAAACCACCAGAGTTTAGCATCTAACACAACTGTTTAGCATCAAATATTACACTGGAAATATAGTTCCTAAGCAATTGCCAACTTTGTGTCTTAAGTGCCAACACATTTTGAAAGTGAAGTTGTCCAGAAGTTTGCTATTTGTGCAAAAATCTTTAATTTATCTAATATCAACTATTTTGATTCCTTATTTTAATATAGTTTTATGAGTGGGAATCTTGGCATGTTTGCTTATAACATCAATGTTGAATAAAATGCTATTGTGAATTTTCTTAAGGTTTTATTTTTCATATAATTTTAGGAATTCATAAGCTATACTTATCAACTTAGTGAGTGGTGGAAAGTCAAGCAAAATAGAACATACAGGTACATCATGTGGTTAGGTCAGGGGTTGGCAATCTGGCTCTAGAGCCGCATGCAACTCCAAGTGCTGCTGCCACTGACTCCACATACGGCTCTGGCAGCTGAGCAGTCAGCTGTGGCGGGGGTGAAGCTGGAAGAGCAGGAGCCCCAGATGAGGAAGCTGACAGGGCTCCAAGTGCGGGAAGTCAGCCTTCAGGAGAGCTGGAGGGAGGGGTGGCTGCACCCACCTCTGTCATAGCTGCATATCCGGACAGAGGAGGAGGCAGCAGGGGAGCTTGTCGGCTGAGGCAGTTAAATCCTGGAGTTGGGGAGTGTGGATTGGAGCTGAAGGAGTTCAACCTTGCGGGATTAGGGGCTGGGTTTGGGGCTGCAGGGGTGAACTGGGAAATGGCGGGGGGGGTGCAGGTTGGAGATAAAGCTTGGGAATATGGGGGCAGATTTGGGGTTGAGGTGGCTATGGCCTGGAGACCGGGGTAACTTAACTTTGTACTGATACAAATCATTGCATGCACTGCTCTTAAATTAGGAGTGACAAAGTAGGGTTTGATGTTCTTTATTAAGGACTGTCTTGTATTCACGTGCATTGCAGCTCTTGAGGTATTGATTTTGTAACTGAATTTGAAAAAATGTCTCTTCTCGCTCTTACGGTTGCAGACCCCTGGGTAAGGTGGTTGTATGCTTAGAAGAAAAGGCAAGTGGTTGAGTTATATGTAACACTAAGAATATAGAGATATGGATGCCATGAAGTTGTTTGGAAAGAATGATGATCATAGCAATGAAAGGGCTAGACCTGATGTGTGTTTGGTCTGCATGAATTGTTCTTGGTAACTTCCATACTGGATGTATCAATCCCAAAATCAGTTGTCACACACTGTAACTGATCATTCTACATATGATTTCCATTCCTCTGTGATCCTCTAGATCAGGGTATTGTATCATAACCAGTTGGAACATGGTTTTGGTCCATAGGAATTCAGCATAATAGCTAATGGTTCAGTTTTGAGCCTTTTTTTTTCCCCCATACTCCATAAATATGGGTGTGTGTTTCATTTGCAAATCACACCATATTTGTCTGGCAGCCTTTGGACCTCTGAGTTGTCCCTCAACTGCGTGTCTTAGGAAGATTCATAGTCTCTGTGATGTTACAATTCAACCATTTTTAACTGAATTTTCATAATTACCAAAAGCCATTTCAGTGTGTCCTGTAACTCCTTTCCATCATATGGGTTATTGGCACAATGGACTGTGTGTGCTGATTCTGGGGTGCATGCACATGTGTCAGCACCCTGTTTCATGGCATGGGAAAGCCACTGTGTTAGGTGCTGGCAGCCTGGGGTTGATAGAGAGAAAGAGAAGAATGACCCAGGGCCAGAGGAAGGACCTCAGTGAGGAGAGTCTGTGCTTAACTGATGGGACTGCCTGGTCGAAGATTCCTACAGAAAGCAGGAATAGAAGCTTTACTGATGGAAGGCTTTAGGTCTAGGCAGTTTGACCTGGGTTTGAGGAAAGAATGGTTGAGACTGAAAGTGTGTTTTGCATTGAGTTGATAGTAAAATATTACAGTTCAATAAATCAAGCCTCAAGAAGGGATGGGGCTTGTCTTATGAGATTCTACGTGGACTGTAAAGCTAAAAAGGTAGCACACACATGCCCAGATAGGATACAACGACCCTGTTGACTGACTAGAACACATTGTAAGAGTCATTGCAGTCTTGTGTCAAACTGGTGGTCTTGTAAAATTATACCTGGAAAATGGATTCACGTAAAATGCTGATAAACATGTTTCCCAACATGAGGAAATGGCTAAAAGGGCTAACATTTCCACACCTGGTGGGGGGTGTCAATAGCCATTTGCAGCTAATTTAGTAGACCCTTTCGAGTATTTTGTACAATATGGTGAGCTAAGTGGTTTCTAAGTACACACACTATACTATACACTCATCCCTCATTAAACGAGTACTTTATTTATGAGTACTTGCTTAAATGGGGGACACTTATACCTACCTTTTGTTCACAGTATGAGTGAACTCTCTCACTAATACAAGACTTACCCCCTCCCCACGGCTCCAACCCGCTGCAGCCTTTCCCCCCTCCCGCCCGGGGCCCTGCAGACACCAAACCGCCGCATTTTAAACCCCCTGCTGCCAGCCTGCACACCCAAACTGCTGAAACTTAAACCCCCTGCTGGCCCACACGCCCGAACCGCTGAAACTTAAACCCCCTGCTGGCCCAGCACACCCAGACTGCTGCAGCCTAACCCTGCCACCAGCCCCGCACACCCAAACTGCCGAAACTTAAACCCCTGCCAGCCCCTGCGCACCTAAACCGCTGCAGCCTTAATCGCCCCCTGCAGACCAAAACCGTCGCAGCCTTAACGCCCTCGTCGGCCCCACAGACCCAACCTGCAGCAGCCTGAACCCTGTCCCCACCTCCCCCCACAGACACAGCCCCCCACCATGTTTTAACACTCCTTTCCACTCATGTCCCCAAACTTCCTCCAGCCTTTAACCCCCCACAACCCCAGGTTCACTTCCCTTTCAAAAGCAGCACTACTTGCTGCCACTTGGAGCACTTGGAACCAATCAGAGACTTTTACATGTATTTTGGTAGGAATTTAGTGTCTCTCTTATGAGTTTTCACGTATGAACAAAAAGTTAGAAACCAACTGTGCTCATATAGTGAGGGATGAGTGTATAAGATTTTTAGATGGGACTGAAATCATACACAGAATGTATTGAAGCTGCTCAAATACTGTTGCATACAATTTTTTTTCCATCTTCAGTTAATGTAACCTTAGCAGAACAATTTACCAAGCCTCATGCAATGGGTATGTATCCTACTGTCTGTGGTTTGTTTCAGTTGAAGCAGAATGCACTGGGGATTTTAAATGCCTTATTAAGCAAACACTTTCCAAATATGTCATGTTTATTTTTAAAAACACCTTATTTTAATAATAATGATGCATTTGATTTGAAAACATAAATTTCTATATGACTTTAAAATGTGTATAATCTTGAAATCTTCTCTTTTAGTTAATTTACAGTGAAATTACTTTTTAATTTTCCAGGTGAGATTAAACAAGAAATGTTAGAAGATGCACAAAACAAACTAATGAACCTTATAAACAGCACAGAAGGGAAAGTGGACAAGTAAGTGATTTTGAAAAACAGATGTGTTCATAAACTCTTTGCTCCTCGTTCTGTACATCCCTTTTTAATTATACACTAACAGCATTAGAATAATAGTAATATTGTAGAATTAGGTTTCTGCATAAAACTTTCAAAAATTGTAAATACTTGCATATTTTCCATATTGCAGTCCTTTTTAAATGAGTTGAAAATTGAAATTAAAATGTTTGTCTAAACAGAATTTAAATGGTTGTCTACATAGAATTAGCATTATTGATGGGTTGCTAATTTATAGTTCTAGTTTGATTCTTAATTTCTTTCCTTTCCAGCTGTAGTTCAAGGCATGCACATTGTAATCTGTGTAGGGCACAAAAAACCAAGTCTTCTCACATAGCTCCTATCATCCGGATGTCAGACTTTTGTTTGGTCCCCCTCTCCCCATTTAGGACTTACGTTAAAATGAGAGCCACTCTACTGTTCCTGCCTTAGCACTGGTTCAAGACAGTACTCAGCTCCTTGCTGAGGTGCTGTTTTAGGTAGGGATGACTTCCTATTCAAATATTTTATCAGATTATGTCAAAGCTAACTCATGTAATTTCAATTTAGTTTCAGGTGGAGTTTTCAGTCTCTCTTCCATACTCCAGCTTAGTGAAATCTATCCCTTTCTCAGCATATGAATCATTATTCTCTGTCTCAGTAGATGCTAATGCCATTTGCAAGTTTCTGCAAGTGGTACCCACAGTATAGGATGTGTTTTGGGGGTCTTGAAGAAAATCTGTGAGATTCCCGTTTATTTCTTGCATCAGGATAGCTCAGTGGTTTGAGCATTGGCCTGCTAAACCTAGGGTTGTGAGCTCAGTCCTTGAGGGGCCATTTAGGGATCTGGGGTAAATAGGTTACTAAAAAGAAAGAGGGGGTGGGGAAGATGGTGCTTGGCCTTGCCAAGAGGGCAGGGGACTGGACTTGATGACCTCCTGATGTCCCTTCCAGTTCTATAAGATGTGTAGCTCCATATATTTATATTTATTATAATGATGCTAAATTGGAAAATGGTATGCGAAATAATTTCTAGAATAAAATTTAGTATGTTAATATTTTGACACCAGGCATTCTACAAAAGCTGAATGGATTAATTAGTTCTTATTCTGCATTTTTTAGGGTTTTGATGAGAAATCTCTTCATTGGGCATTTTCATACTCCAAAGAATAAGCGTCATGAGGTGTTAAGGTTAATGGGGAGTATTTTGGGGATCAAAAAAGAAGAGCTAGATCAGGTAATATCATATTTAAAACTAGACTTCCTCTTCCATTTGATTTATATTTGTAATTTTAATAAAACAGAATGTTGCTCTCTGCTGCTGCTAAATGCCAATGTCAAGCAATATTTATGGAAAACAAAAATATTGTCCTCATATATACTCATTCTTAAAAAGGGACATACTGATCCTACTGGATGTTATGGTAACCTAAAAAAAATAGATGGAGGGTGTAATTTTGTCGGACTGATGGATATTGTTGTGTAGTAGAAGGGAAGATCTTCACTTGGTTGCTAGCACAGTATTTGTATTGTGACAGTCTCAGTATGTTTTCTTAGTCTAGCAAGTTGAATTCATGTATAACAGCCACAGTCTATACCCCAGGAATACCAGTCCTGGAACATTTCCCTGCAACAAAGCCCGCTGCCAGCTTTGTCCACATATCTTCTCTGGAAATACCATCACTGGACCTAACCAGGTTACTCATAGAATCACGGACACTTTCTCATGCTCCTCTACTAACATCATATATGCCATCATGTGCCAACAATGCCCAGATGCTTTGTATATTGGACAGATTTCTAACTCCCTTAGACAAAGGGTCAACAGGCACAAAACAGACATCAAAACACTCCAGATCCACAAACCAGTCAGTCAACATTTTAATGGAATGGGGCATTCTATTAATGACCTAAAGGTATGTGTGTTACTGAAAAAGAACTTTCACACCGTTCTTCAAAGGGAAGCAGCAGAGCTGGCTTTTGTATTCAAATTCGGCACATTAACACATGGTTTAAACCCGGACGGGAACTTTCTGAGTCACTATAGGGGCTCGTCTGGATGCTTGGCTTAATCTAATTCTTGACCTCCCCCTCACCCCCCCACCCCTCCACTCTCTGATTTGCTCAGCTTGATTATCTTTTTCTGATTTGTCCTCCTTGCTTACTGTTTTTGGTTCTCTGTGTCTTAAATATTGAGTCTGTTCTGGTCTGGCTATGGTCTGAAGAAGTGGGTCTGTCCCACGAAAGCTCACCTAATAAACTATTTTGCTAGTCTTTAAAGTGCTACTTGACTGCTTTTTGTTTTGATCATGTATAAAAGGTTTATTTAAACAGTGGTTTTATGTATGGCAGGATTTTAGACCAGCAAAGTATTTCAGAGATGAGGAACATGAGAACAGCTGTAAGGAGTCAGATGAAAGAGCTGTCCAGTCCATTATCCCTTCTTCCAACAGTGGCTAGTGCCAGAGGGAATGAACAGAACAGACAAGAAGCAAGTAATCCTTCCCTTGACACCCATTCCAAGCTTCTGGCAAACAGACTAAGGACAACAGCCCTTGGCCATCCTGGCTAATAGTCATTGATGAGCCTATCTTCTGTGAATTTATCTAGTTCATTTTGAACTCTGTTATAGTCTTGGCCTTCACAACATCCTCTGTCAAGGAGTTCCACAGATTGACTGTGTGTTATGTGGGGGGAACACTTTGTTTGTTTTAAATCTGGTGCCTATTAATTTCATTTGGTGACTACTGCTTCTTGTATTCTGAGGAGGAGTAAATAACACTTCCTTATCTAGAAACAGAGAGGAAGCCGTGCTAGTCTATACACTATCAAAACAAAAAGCAGTCAAGTAGCACTTTAAAGACTAGCAAAATAGTTTATTAGGTGAGCTTTCATGGGACAGACCCACTTCTTCAGACCATAGCCAGACCAGAACAGATTCAATATTTAAGGCACAGAAAACCAAAAACAGTAAGCAAGGAGGACAAATCAGAAAAAGATAATCAAGGTGAGCAAATCAGAGAGTGGAGGGGTGGTGGGGAAGATCAAGAATTAGATTGAGTTAAGTATGCAGATGAGCCCGTATAGTGACTCAGAAAGTTCACATCACAATTTAAACCATGTGTTAGTGTTCCGAATTTGAATATAAATGTCAGTTCGTCCGCTTCCCTTTCTACAAAGGAGCGATAATTTCTTTTCAGTAACGCACATACCTTGAGGTCATTGACAGAATGGCCCATTCCATTAAAATGTTGACTAACTGGTTTATGGATCTGGAGTGTTTGGATGTCTGTTTTGTGCCTGTTGACCCTTTGTCTAAGGGAGTTAGAAGTCTGTCCAATATACAAAGCATCTGGGCATTGTTGGCACATGATGGCATATATGATGTTACTTTATCCACACTAGTCATGATTTATAAACCTTTTTAATATCTCCCCTTAGTCGTATCTTTTCAAAGCTGAAAAGTCCCTGTCCTTTTTAATAGTCTCATACAGCATCCATTCCGTACCCCAATCACTTTTGTTGCCCTTTTCTGAACATTTTCCAGTTTCAGTTAAGAGTCTGGCACAGTTCCCTTTGCTATTTGTGAGCAAATATAAAGGAGCTGGCTCATAAGCTATTTTTGTTTACTCGTTTTTTGTTGGTTGATTTTGCTGCTTTTTCTATATTTCAGCATTTTTTTTTAAATTTCTGTCTAGTTATTGTCTGAAGACCAAAAAGGTGTTACCAGATGGGTGACTGGTTGGCTTGGTGGAGGAGGAGCTGGATCAAAGAGTGTCCCGAGCACACCAATAAGGCCAGCTAATCAATCCATTTTTAACAGTGTAAGGATTAAATATACAGTTTTCTACATTGGAATGCAAAAGCCTATGGCAGTTACATATAAATGCTAACATTTTTAATATTGGTATTTTGATCTTGTTTTAATATTGGTTTTATTGATAATAGATTTTGAATTACTTCTATTCCTTATGCAACTGCTTCATTTTCAGACTTTTTTTTTTTTTTTTTTTTTTTTTTTAAAAAAACAGTAATACATAAGAGGTTAAATGTCATACTGGCCTGATTTCCATGCTAAGTTCTGGGCTACTACCAAAATACTATTATTCTTCCAGGAACTGATGACATCATTGTCTGAGGGACCTTTATTGTGTGAACCTTCAGAGCTAGAAGTTAAATGTGTCATCTGAAAGCTGGGAGTCTTCAGGCTGTGGGATATCAGACCATGAAATAAAATGTTGATTACAGTTTTGTCCTTCACTTCCCCGAACCAACCCACACATTTAATTTGAAAGCTGGAATTCCTAGCTTTTCTGTAAAAAACAACAAGAAGTCCTGTGGCAGCTTATAGACTAACATATTTAGGAGCATGAGCTTTCATAGGCAAAGACCTGCTTCATCAGATGCATCCTCTGTGACTGAAGAAACCTTCTCAACTCTGGCCCTCCCCTTGACTGAGATTCCCTCTTTAAGCCCTCCTCTGGAACACTGCCCCCCCCCGACCCCACCCCCCACCCCCCCCCACACACAAAAAACTCATATATCTGATGAAGTGGGTCTTTGCCCACAAAAGTTTATGCTCCAAAATATCTGTTATTCTACAGGGGGCCAAACGACTTCTTGTTCTTTTTGAAGATACAGACTAACTCAGCTACCTGTCTGATACCTTTTCTATACTATACATTGTTGGTCTGAGGTTCGGAAGTTCTTGAGAACATAGCCACTCAAATTGTATAAAGTGGTAATTCTGACGCCATAGTCAGTAGAATGGAGCCTTTCTTGGTGGTCAGCAGATTGGAACATATTTGAGAATCAATCAGGGAGGAATAATAGGGTTTGGAAAGAGAATGCTTTAAGTTGTTTTGTGTTCACTGTTCCACAGAATAAAATGTTGGCGAGTTATGTAAAGCATTAATCTTTAAATGTAAGTGTATGGGAAGACATTGGCTGCTAAAATGACACAAGCAGTGAAATAAACCACCAGAGTTGAGATTTTAAGATGCAGATGTAAATTGATTTAATTTACAAAATATTTTTCCCACTGTATTTGCTGATAATGTAAATTGCCTTAGTAGTTTCACAGGCATTAATAGGAAAATTAATATTTTTGTATCTGTAGTGCTTTTGCTCCTTGCAAAGTCTGAGTCACATGTTTTAGGGGACATCATGAGCAGTTCCTGTTCTCTCATCCATGGCATAGTGTCTCTGATAAAGTGTAGAAACTCATGGTCTTTTAAAAACAAAAAAAACCTGGTATTTTCTCTCCTTTATTAAGCTGTTGTAACTTTATGTGAGACTCTTCCTATGTCCATGTTCTTCTACTTATTCTGTCAATAGCAATCAGATTTTGGTGGAGACACAAATGTTATCTGTGACACAATGTTTTAAATTGTATTTTTGCTGCGTCACGGAATGTTAATTGATATTTTTTAAATACATTCCCTGATCGCCACATGCTAACGTGATTATTCGTTATGTTAGGGTTAGAAAAATTCTAGCACTACAGTACAAATGTTTTCAAGGTGAGTCTTTCTATCTCCTAGTTGTTAAGAAAATGATGTTCCTTAGAATATGCATAAAGTTATTGAAGCATTCTAATTAGTGGGCATATTCTTCTTAGTCTTTTTCAGAACTGTTTGTGAAGTTCCTTGAAACAGAATCACGTCCAAACCTTCCTCCACCCAAGCTGTCTGTTCATGACATGAAGCCTTTAGGAGCAACAGGAATTGGTAATCCAAGCAGCACCAGATCCAGCAGCCTTACAGGTAAAACTATATCTTGGTGGAAAATCTGAAATTGTGTGTTAAACGGAGAGAGAGAGAGAGAGAGAGACTGTGTGCGCCCAGTCTTGTGTCCCCTTTCTGTCTCCTGTCCCTATGGGATTTTCAAAACGGCTTACAGGAATTAAGCTTCTAGCTCCCTCAGACCGTTTTGAAATTCTGTTTTCGCTTCCCCCATCCCTCAAAAGTCCCCTTAATCTCAAAGTACAGTTATATGAGCAAGTTTTGCCAGCAAAACCCTAATTCTATTGACAAAACTCGTGGCGCGTGCACACACAAAATGCATTTTGTCAGCAAAACCTAGACAAAACTCAGCACTTTCTCCATCAGCGTTCTGCCTCAAAGGTTTGAGGCATAACACTGCTGTCTGCTGTGCTTCCAGGTGCTTGTTCTGTCGAGAGAGTAGCCAGGTAGTGAACAGAGCAGAGCGCTTTCCCAGTTGACTTTTGGGTGCAGCCACATTATCAACAGAAGTTTTGTTGGAAAATCTCTTTCAATAGTGATTTCTGTTGACAGAGTGCTGTAGTGTAAACGTACCCTGAGTGTGTATATGTTACTTTTGATAGTGAGAGCCAGCATGAGAGCCAAACAGATGGCTTATAATCTTTCTAGCATTGTGGTTATGTCTGTGCTCTCTCGAGTTGATCTATAGCATCTCTGCTGTTTGGCTTGGGTCTCACTGAGCTAATAATGCCAAGTTTGTGGGGGTTTTGTGGTATGTAACACCAGTTCATTTCCTAAGTATTAAGCTAAAACTAGCAGATTGTTTTAAAATCGGAGATTGGTTTTGTTATCTGAGAGAGGATCTCTGATTTGTTCTCCATATTGGTAAAGTCAGAATACTTTAATAATTATGCCTGAGCTTGAAATATTTTCTAGCAAATATGTGTAAAAATGTCAATTGACTTTAAAGTCTGATCCTGAATGACACTGAGCACATGCTGCTGTATAATGTATGTTTAGAATGTTCAGCACCTTGCAGGAATAAGTCCTTCATTTAATTAATCAGAAATCTGCACGTTGAATGACTTTTTTAAATATGCTTTTTAGGACTTGGTCTTTAGATGCCAACTGTTGCTGATGATAGAGGAAATTAAAATTTCAACAATTGTAAGCCATGATGTTAAGTTTTAAACTGTTTCATGGTACAAATAAATCAGAGAAACAACAAATTTCTAGCTTGGCATACAAGCTTATCTCTGAAAGTAATATTTTCAAGAAACTTATATTGGATTTCATATTTCCTTGTACTCTTTTTCTTTATATTATAACAGGCAGGACACCCTATTTTATTTGGCAAAAGACCATTTTCCTAATCTAAAAGAACAAAATTCCAAGGTCCTTTATTCATTCAGGAACTATATTGTTGCCTTATAAAGCCAGATACCCACCCTATATCCCTTAATTGTTTTGATTTTCGTATCTCAGTTTTCAGTTGCTAGAGATAAACTATATAGAAGTAGCTTTAAAACATAGGATAAAGACGTAAATTCCATACCAATTCAAAAGGATTTAAGTAACATTGTTACATTTATAGGAGTTTGCACCAGTTATGTGATAAATGATCTTTAAAAAAAAAAAAACTACTAAATTATTATGGGGTAGCAATTGCAACTGAGATTCCACAGTAAGCCTGATTTTATATTTGGCCTGCTTCCCCATCTGATAGCTGCATGCAAAGGGACAAGGTAGGTCCTACCAAATACACAGTCCTTTTAGGTCAATGTCAGGGTTATAGGTTTCAGGTATTTAAGCCTGAAATTTCAGTATTGTAACTGGTGGGATTACCACCCTACTTGTGCGCTACTGGTGGTAACACTGCCTTCAGAGCTGGGCAGACAGAGAGCAGCAGCTGCTGGCCACATGCCCAGCTCTTAAGGCAGTACCACTGCCGGCAGCAGTGCAGAGGTAAGGGTGGCATGACATGGTATTGCCATCCTCACTTCTGTGCTGCTACTGGTGGGGGTACAGAAGTAAGGGTGGCAATTCCATACCATACATCCTCATTTGTGCACTGCAGCTGGTGATTATACTGCCTTCAGAACTGGGCTCCCAACCAGCTCCAAAAGAACTTCCTGCAGCTGAGGAAGGAGATGGGTCTGGAGTGGCCCCTGCAAGGGAAGAGGAAGTCCCAGCCTGTCTGGGACATGCAACAGGAGCCCAGTTCACAGTAGGACTCCCTATCCCTTCTCCTCCTCTACAGTAGAGGGATTTCGTGTCTGTGATAACATTTTTCACAGCCATGTATTTGGTATAGTCCTAGTTATATCTGGGACTGATAATTTTTATACTGAAGTTGAAATGACTTGAACCAATGCTAGTGTGGGAAAGAGTTTTGTATAAAAGGGTCAGATTGTAGAAAGTTGATACATGGGTGATGAAAGCTGTTATGATTTTGTTTGAGGGATGTAATAAATATATATATGCATATAAATGCATATAAATAGAGAGGATGCCGAGTTGTGAAATGTCCTTGAGATCTAGGGCAAAAAGATTCAGTTTAAAACAATGGATGAAGAGGAGCCAGTTGTTGGATAACCTTTCTACACAAATACACTGAAAATAGATGGATTGTGAATGGTTTAATTTTTTTTTAAATTCCAGAAACTGCTGGCTCAGGAACCAGTAGAAGACCAGATGCAAATCCATTCTTGGCACCTCGATCTGCAGCCGTGCCCCTCATCACCCCCACTTCTCTTGGAACTGGTGGATCGGGGCATCTGCTTATGAAACCTATTTCTGATGCCTTGCCTACTTTTACACCACTGCCAGTGTTGCCTGATGCCAGTGCTGGTGCTGTACTAAAAGACCTCTTGAAACAATAGACAGTTTTGAATCAATATTGATGATAGCACTTTAAGGAAAATGAGAACTCTATATTGTATATAACTTTATCACAAAGAGGCCTTTTGTAAAAGCTATATACTTCCCTGCAGATGTACTTGGTTTTTCTTTTACATTTAATTATGAACAAAACAGTACGTTGAAAATTGTAGGAGTCACAATGACTGCTCTCTTTTTAACTTTGTTCATATTGATTCTGAGGTAGGTTTTAACTGGAGAAAATTACTCTTTCTCAATTGTAGAATTTCACAACTAACTATAGGACTCCTAAACAGAAGCTGTACTGAGCTGTTTCAGGAGTACAACAGCAATATTACCTCTTTGGTGTTGGGGTCAGTTTGTCAAAGAGCACAGTCTGTTATTGAAAACAGGTATGTGAGGAACCACCACTGCAAATTAATTAATATTTCTAATCAAAATTAATACATGATAGTATTTGGGGTGTCCTTTCATGATACAAGCTCCAAAGGAGGTAGGAAAGCATGTAGGAGCTTGATGATTGGAGATGACAAAATATACGTGAAATTACCCAATGTGGTAGTCATGCAACATCTAATTATATTTATGCAAGGACATGTTTCCCTCTTAATGGGAGAATAAGTTGTACCCAAAATTTTGGGCCACTTTGAGGCACATCAGTCTATTTTGCTCCAAGAGCTGTATTTTTCCAAGTTGAAGAGCAGCTTATGGCAATCCCAAGCCATGGGCACCAAAGAGTTAATTCTGGATACCAAGGTGTTGGAGAGTGGAATTGATGTTTCTGAAAACTTCTATGTGGTTAAAGGTAATATATAAATATGCTAAAGTACTGTAATGGTTTAAGATGTATATTTAAAGAATTATTTGCAGGATTTGATCTAAAATAGGTTTAAAGTTTGAATAGATGTATAGAACTTAAAGGTGAATAGATGTTTACTTAACCCAGATCTGTAAATAGGTCTACATAAGATCAGAACCACAGCCAATTATTATGTAAATTTTGCTGTGAAGACTTGTACACTTTATACTGTATGTTGCAGATCAAGGATTGTCTAGTGTATTGAAAGTTAAAACTAACCTTTTTAGAAAAAACAGTTAAAATCTGCAACAAAGCTTCTTCATTTAAAAACATCTAGTTTCTGATCCTGTTTATGCCATTGCTTGTTTACTCTGTGTTAAAGGTGATTTACTGTACAAGTTCTATATTAGAACTGCCAGCCTTTAATCCTCTCATTTTCATTTTTACCCTTAGTTTAAATCATTGTGAGTTATGTTTAAATAAAATGAATCACAGGAACTTGTGTAGAATCTGCCAACATAATTAATGCAACAAGACTTTTCTTTATATATAGATAGATAACATGATAAAATCCCTTTATTTCCATTATACCATTCTCTAGTAATGTTTCTCCATTTGTTACTTCAGTCATCCTGAAGAATTCAATGTCAGAATCACTTTCATATGATAATGCCGTTCTCTGATATATGGGTTTGAAAAGGACGGTTCATGCAAATTTAGAAGCAGAGCAATCATGCCAAATTTTTTTCAGATCACTAGTATCTGTTACGAAATCTCTATTATGGTTAAATTAGTATATACATTTAAGTCTTTTGAAATTTGGTTTCTGAAAGTTCAATAGGTATATTTGATGTATTAAAGCAAGTATTATGCTATATAAGAACTAAATTTTAATTTCCCATTAAATTTTTGGATACCTTTGAGAACATTCAGGTAGGCTACTTAAAATTTGTATTGTCACTGAAAAACCCCCATTATAAAATGGCTATACTTTTTAGTCCAAAATATTCAAAAGAAAATTTAAACCACGTGGTGTGTCTGTGCAGTCTCTTATATATGTGTAATTATATTTATTTCTGGGTGAGCAATCACTTCAAATAAAATCCTTTTGATGAGCTCATATATACGGATATTTTTACCTTTTTTAAAATAATGTATTGTACATATTATTAATGCTAGTGGACATGTGCTGACAGCTGTTTCCTGAATATAAAGGATGACAGCCATATTTTGGCTAATTACTATTTTTCACCAAAAATGTCATCTTGATTTTTTAAAATGCTACAAAACTTGACGTATTTCACTTCCGTGCATTTTAACTTCATAGCTACTAGAAAATATTGTATATTGGGACCCTTGATTTCAGTAGGCTTTAGACATGACCATTATCTTGTAGTTTGGTGATGGTCATCTAAATCTTCCCATCCCCTGGAAAACTTGGCCGGGGCAAAAGTAGTCAGGAAATGTCAGTGTCCCTAATACATGTTTCTCTTGGAGAATGGAAAATCTATCACATTTTAGGAAGCCTGTGGAATTGCAGAGATTGCTTCTATAGGTTTCAGGATATCTAGAGGGGTCTGCGACCCCCGGCACACATGTCAAGAGTGGCACATGAGCCAGTTTACCTCAGCACATGAGGCAGGAGCTCACCTCCACTCCTCCTCCCCCATGCAGGGTATCCTGGGTCTAGGGCCAGAGCTGGTGTGCCTGCACCCCACTCATCCACTCCCCTCCTGGAGCAGGGGCAGGGGCTGGAGCTCCCATCATGGCACAGGAGTGGGGCCAGAGCCACCCCCCCACCACACCCCCCCCAGAACCTTGCATCATCTCCAGCAATGCAGTGCTGGAGCCCCATGGCAGCCCAGAAAGCCTGGGGTCCTGAGAGAGTGGGATGCTGGGGCTGCCCGGGGCGAAAGCCCTGGACCTCCTCTAGTCTGGCAAACTGTTGTTGGCGACCTTTCCACCTGAGGTCCTGTCCCTTCCAGGAGGCCTAGAGCCAGCTTCCCACAGAGTCTGGTGAAGTCTCTCATCACTCCTGCTTGGGTGTGGGGTATTCTAATGCAGGGCTCCCTTTCTCACTGCTGCTGCAGTGGTTTCAATGGTATCAATTAAATTGGCACTGGATCTGTCTGGATCTCCCACCTCTGTGAGTGCCCTAACCACTGGACTAATGAGTCTCGCTGTCTTTCTGGTCCAATGTCTATTTATCCAAAATAAACAACTTCAACAGCTGAGATGTGGAACCCTACATCCGAATACTCCGCAGCCCGGTGATGTGAGCCCACTCTGGAGAGGTGGGAAACCCTGTTCAAATCCTCTCTTTACTAGGCACAAGGAGATAGGATCAAACTGATGGGCTTTATTTATTAATAAAGCTGTTGTACATAGAACTATTAGTAACTTTAAAAAGTATCACCAGCACTTGGACTGTACAAAGAGGTCAAAAGGTCAGATTTCCGCACTCCACCTTGGAAAGGTTGCTGACCCCTGTATGAGAGGATCTTTGGTTCCCCACTGCATTCCTCCTAGGTAAGTAATGCTGTTCAGTCCAGTCTTTAGCCACAAGAGAATACAGAAAACACTATGTTGACTTAATCACATTTCCTTCGAAGAATGTTTTGCCTTCTGCTATTGTAAGCAATGTCCAAGATTGCAATTACTGAAAGATTAGTGAAAAATCTTATCTTTCCTCTTTATTTACTTTGTGCATTTGATATTTTTTGTACAGTCTGTTTCCATATTTACAGTCTCCGTTAATCAGTTTTTCCTGCTATTTATGTGGGTCTTTCCCACAGTAGAGGCAGGGGAGAAACATTTTACATAGCACAAAGGTGACTATGAAAACACAAATCATGGGCTTAGGAGCAGGTGCAATACTTAACTTCTTTTTGGTCTTTTTAATGGACTAGATTGTTTTTTAATTTCACTGTATCCCTTAAACTTCCTTTCCCACAGGAAGAATTGCATTGTGAATGCTCCACAGTTGATCCACTAGGTGACTTTATTATATATAGTGAGAGAATTAGATTATACTAATGTGAAACAGCTTTTTTACAGGCTCAGTATGAAGGGGAAATCAGAAATTACACCCTTTTGGGTTGTTCATTCAACTCTATGCAACACAAATGAAGAGATGTTTGACAGTTCTTAGTAGTACTTTTGGAAACCAAGGGCATTATGCAGTAATATACATCTTGCATTAGACCTTCTTCTGTGCAACTGTGTCTACAACTGGCTAATATAACTGGTGTTCAATAAAAATGACCAAGATTCATTTATCACAGTATAAACTGTTGGCAGCAACGTAGGTGGATACAACTCAGTGAAGCTAATAGCTGGTATCATGTTACCTTCTAGATGATGATTTTTGCACTTGACAAATGTTTTTCATTCTAACAAAGCAGACTACTTGAAGAATTTATAAAGCAATAGTTGACTGATACAAATGCAGTATCAGTACAAAAGAAAATGCCATTTAAGGTTTTTTTGTTTTTTTTTTCCCCATGCACGTAGACTTGGAAAAAGGGTTAGCTCTTCGAATGATTGCTTGTGTCCTTTCAACATAGGTGTATGTGCTTGCCACATGCAGAGGTGCTGGAGGATTTTTCCCTCATCAGTACCCATAAGGGAGCTGTTGTAGGTGGCCCTGGAGTGGTGAGCATATGCCACACAGTATAAGGCACCTTTTGGCCTCTCCTCAGTTTCTTCTTGTCGTAGTGAGGATGCTTGGAATTGCATGCTCATTTTAGTCTTAGCATCACCTCCCTCCATTTTCACTTGTTAATAGTTTTGTTTTGTTAATTACCTGCAAGTAGTTATAGATAGCTGTAAATTAATATTCTTTGCCCCCGGGAGGGGGCATGCTCTTTTCCCTGGCTTCAAAGCCTATGACACTGAGTGATCCTCACACTGATTACCTTCCTTATCTGGGAGGTCATATTTTGTGTAAGTGCAGGATCTGCTGGTCCTTTCGTAGGAGGACAGTTAAAGACAGAGTAATCTGCTTAGAAGCTCTGCTTATGAAGTCTGTGCTTCAGCTGCAGGACAAGTGGTCAGATTCGGCACTGAGCACCAGTGCTTTGGTGCAGAGTGCCCCGCCAGTACTGTTGGCTTGGCACCTTATGTTGTCAGTGCCCAGATGAGTGAAGGGAAGGACAAATTGCCAGATCCACTAAAGAAAGAGCCAACAGGCCATGCACCAGAAAAGACACCAGCTTTGACAGAGCAGCTTAGTCACACACACTCCCCAGCACTTTTTCCACTAGTCCATGCCCAAGGCTTTCCAAGCAGTGCAGGACATTATGGACATGCCAGTGCTATTGACATCAGCACCGACAGGCCCTAGGCATAGAGGCAAGTCGCCGTTTGTCCCTCATTCACTGGGCACCCCTCACTCTCATGTTCCCATGAGGATGAAGAGATGAGCCACCCGTAGCCTCACCCAGTTTGAGAGAGAGAAGGGCAGGATGCTGCTTTTTAGGTGTTGCCGGACGTGGAGCACAGACCTGTGGAAACACATGCCCCCTGGTACCAGCAGCATGTGGTCTTTGGTCATCCTTTGCCACCACAGTCATACAAGGGACAGTTCCCTGAGAACTTGGTGCCCCCTCTGTTCGCTGGCACTGTCATCCTGATGCCAACTAAGCTGCTCCCAAAGATTGAGATCGTCCTCCCTGCACCTCAGCATCATTTTCCACTGGATGGGGCAGGTTTGGGAATGGAGGTGGCCTCCAGGCCATAAACACATGTCTGGGATGATTGCTGGCCTGTGTCAGATTGCTCCAGGTACTGGAGGGGTCAGAGCACCTGATCTTCTTCATGGGCATTGCACAGCCTCTGCTTGGCGAGGGTGGTCTTGGAGTCTGACACTATTCCACTGGTGCAGATCTCAGCATTGCCGTTGGCTCTTTGCAGGGCACTCCATGGTTCCAGCCCAGTGGCCGTCTCAATGATTCCCTTGAACACTGTGGGGCTTCCCCATGCAACCGCAAGTAAGCCATTTGGTCACTGGGGCATCAGAAGCACCCTTGGTGACCTGCAAAAGCCACACCCAGTGTTTGGAGATGGTGAAGCCGATCACTCCACCAATGGATGAGGAGATGGGTGACCGTCCACAGGGATTGGAAGAAAGCCAGATGGCCCAAGCATCTTCCTCTTTGTCTCCTGATGACGCCATCGTGATGCCCACTTCTGTGGTCCCCCAGGATAATGTTAAGGCCCACCAGGACTTTTTTAAGAGGAACAATCTAGATCTCCTTACAGAGAAGGGAGAGGAGCCTTTGGATTCACTCTTCAATGTCTTGGGTTAGGCAGCTCCAGCAAGAGTCACTTTGCTACTGCACGAAGGGATGGCTAGTATCACCACATCTCTCTGGCAAACCCAGTCCTCTATTCCACCAATTTCAAAGAGGGCAGAAAGAAAACACTTCATGCCTGCAAAGGGGCATTAATATCTGTCCACCCAAATGGCACCAAACTCCCTGGTAGTGGAATTGGTAAATCACCGGGAATGGCAGGGCTAGCCTGCCTCCCACCCCTAAAAATAAAGACTGGAAGCATTTGAACTTGTTTGGTTGCAAATTTTATTCATTGGACAGTTTAACTACAAGTGGCAAACAGGTGCTCATTGCCCACTATGACTTGAATATGTGGCAGGCAGTGTCCAAGTTTGAGGCAATGCTGCCTGAGAGCACCAAAAACTAGTTCAAGGCCCTCACAGAGGAAGACTCCTCAATGGCCAGGGAAGTGCTGCTTGTCATCCCCCAGTGCCATTCCATTTTCTCCCATGAGGTCACAGACAGATTTCTTAAGGGCCTCGAGAAGCTCTTTCTGCAGCCCTGGGCCCCGGTTCCTCAGTGGGACCTCAGTCTGGTCCTGTCCAGACATACAGGGACTCCCTTCAAGCCACTGGCTTCTTGCTCCCTTTTGCTTCTCATTGCAAAGTTTGCTTTTCTGGTGGCTGTTATGTTGGCCAGATGGGTCTCAGGGCTCAGTACTTTAATATTTGAGCATCCTTACACGGTTGTCTTTAAGGACAAGTTTCAGCTTTGGATGCACCCTGCCTTCCTCCTGAAAGTGGTTTTAGTTTTCCATGTAAATTAGGATATCTTCCTGCCTGTTTCCTACCCCAAGCCTTATACAATCAATGAGATGCCTCCATGACTTCAATGTTTGTAAGGCTCTTGCCTTTTATCTAGAGCGGGGCAAGCCTTTCCACAGGTGGTCACAATTTTTTGTAGCGTATGCAGAGTGAGTTAAGGCCTCCTGCTGTTCTCTCATAGGATTTCTACATGGCTCACTGACTGCATCTGCACTTGCTATGAGTTAGCAGCAGTTTAGCCACCCACTCTCATCAGGGTCATGGAGGCAGGAGGAGTTTCTTTAAGAATACAAGTAGTATAGCCCTCCCAAAGCCTGTGTCATCCCTTGCCTGCTGCACGATTGCGTGATGGGATGTAAATGTATGGATGGACGACCATGCTGCTGCCTTGCTCATATCCTGAATGTGGACGTGGGCAAGGAAGGCTACAAAAGTGAAAATCTGCAGCTTGTGATATTTGTTTTCTGCTGCATTATGCTATGTACGTCTATATACTTTCCAATTTTATTTGCAGCATTGTAAAGTTTAAAAGCTAACAGATGATGCATTTAATTTGGCAATCTATTATGCACAATAAAAATTAGCAAAACAGCTGCTGGCTTTTATGTAAAAGAAAAAAAATTACTTGCACATGTTGTTTACAGCAGTACAAATGTCCTATCTTGGGTGGATGAATACATGTAATTGCCACAAACTTATACTTACGTACAATTAGGGCTTTTTGCCATTAAGATTTAGAAAACTTAAATGTGTGATATCAATGGAAAACTTTTTTGTATCAATTAATTTAGTGTCTGAAAGAACTGGTAATTCACAGCCACAGATAAAAGAGAGCAAGATGAGAGAAAATATGGGTCTTCTGTGCGGGCTGTATTAGTTATCTTTCACAATGGTAATTTGGCCACATTAGTAATACTTTCAAATTTGGTCATAGAAATGAGAAGTAAAAGCACTTGCTCCAAGAAATAAATGTGCTTGCTGAAATAAAGGTAAATACCATCTAGACATAAATACAAGAGGAAATTTTTCATCCAGTAAGTGCCCACGTTGAATGATTTTTGACTTGTTCTGTTGTATTTTACTAACATATGACACAGGCTGTTAATTTTTAATTTCTGTTGTTTATGTCAGCCTGAAGAACACTCTTAATGAGTTTGTTCACAGCCAGTGTAAGATTCTTATTAAATGGCTTCTCCCAGTTTTGGTGGGATTTAATGACACTTTTGCTCAGAATTTTCTGGGAGCCCATTTTCTGGCCCTCCCTCTTACTGGGACCCCACTCTTTAAATAACCCTCTGAAACCACCCCACCACTCATGCGTCTGATGAAGCGGGTCTTTGCCCATGAAAGCTTATGCTCCAAAATATCTGTTAGTTTATAAGGTGCCAAAAGACTTGTTCTGGGAGCCCATGTTTACTTTGAGAAAGTGACCCTCTTTTGGTCTTTGAAGGACAATCTATAAATATTGTGAATTTCACAGCAACACTATAAATTTTCATACTTTTATAAACCCCCTGTACTAGCAGATTTCTGATCTGACTGTTTTGCCACCTACTCACACTGAAGCATTATCTGTTTAACAATATTTTATTTCCTCTGGGAAAAGAGTGAATCTGAAGCTGCTATTTTAAGCTAACAGTCACCTAGAGTGTTTACATGATGGGTAGAAATCGGTCCTATTTCTTTTTGAAGACAGATTCCCTTCAAAGAAAGACATTTGTCCTTGGATGCTAACTTACTGCTGTATAAATGTGAGTGACAACTATGGAAACAAAGCGTTGTTATCATGACGACATAATTTCCTTCACTACCTCCCCCTTTTTCTGAGAAGATACTGTCTAATGGTCTTCCCCAATCTGGTCTTTCTCCTGCCCCAGTTAGAGCTTTTTGATCTGACTTAGAAAATACACCCTTCACAGTACGCCATGCAACAGTAGAAGATTCAGCCCATCCTGCTGCCCCTGTCAGCATAACTTCTTGGTTGCAGATGCAGAAGATTTAAAGATCTGAAGAGGTCCTCTTGGTGCCCTCATACAGCTAGGGCATGTTGAGTGGTGGTGAAAGGATAATAATTAGGTCATCTTGTGGCTACAGAAGAAAAGATGCAACCACACTTGGGGAAGGAGGTGGAAAAAAAGGCATCTTGTACGCTGCTAATCCTAACTGATGAGAAGTCGTAAGTGCTGCTGTGTAGCTACATATTGGGACTAGAAGAGGTTTGATCTGTGCCTCCAGTTTTTATCAGCCCTCAAATGCAGCTACAGGATATTTACATATAAGCCATCCTGGCACTCACCACCTTGATAGATTTGAAACTATATTCATATTTGCTGATAACAAACACAATAAAACAGTCAGCTTTATAGCTATCACATCTGCTGATTGTGGGAAAAAAACCCGGACCTAAACATCAATACTTTGGAAAACACCTATATAAACTGAAGAACTTTACCTCTTCTCTCAAGCTGCAAAAGTTGAGCTAACACACTGCAACAAGGAGCAAATTCTGTATGAATCTGTATTTTAATACTGCCCAGCTCTAAGACTGCAGGAGAAGAATGCTGAGGACTTAAGACAAAAGCACCTCAGCTGACTTCTGCAATTGTCACATTAGACTTCTGTGCTAACGCCTACATTATAAAGCTCCATCAAGAAGCTCTTCAGTGCCGTTGAAGAATAGCCCAAAGTAAAGACTATTGCTGAAGTCTAATTTGGAAGTAATAGAGGCTTGAAAGAGAGAGAGTGAAGGCTGCAATTTCTTGGTCAATCACAGTTGAAGAAATGAGCTCCAGGCCACAACTGTTATTTAAGATCCTAGGAACAGTGATGGGATCCAAAAAGATTTCCAGACTGCCATCTTTTGGCAAAAGGTGGACGAAACTTATGTCACAGTCACAACCAGCCAACATAGTCTCTTTTCTGAACTGGGCCCCAGATGGTATATTCTCATTCAAGCTTCAATCTCTTGCCAGGAATTAGGAAAGCAAAGAGACAATAGTGTACAGATCACAGGGAACAGAGTGTAATCTATGCAAGATTTCATTACAACTCCCAGTGCCTCAGAATCTCATTAGTGGACCTCAAATTCTCATTGAACAGGAAGAGTCCCAAACAGAAACCTATGACCCTACACAAGAAACCCTCACACATATATTGTGATGTCCTTTTTCTGCTGATTATTTGGTCTGAAGAAAGCCACCCTGCAGTTGGAATTTAAAGCCCTGTTTTGAAGAAATGTTTAATGCTGACCCCCAGCCGATTGCTGAGTTACAAACAAGGTATAACAGAACACAATGGAACAGACCGTGAATGTTTTTGGAGTACTATTGGTTACAGGGAAACATTTAAAGGAATCCAAGCCACAAGTTGGCAAGAACACAACTTAGTGAGGCTGGGAATGTTGATCAACAACAATCAGGGCCAGTTATGTTGTATGTAGAGGGGGCAGGGGAGATGAAACTTCTTCATTTTCTAATAGGAGGCTTATTATCTTTTCTGGCCTATGTGATTCTTGAGTTTGCTAAACTAATCTAGTGGTACAAGAAAGGTTGTATTTATTTGGGGAGAATTCATGCACTTTCTGCAAATGAAAAAAGCACTTGAGAAACTTACAAACATACCTTATAGCATCTTATACGTTTTTTTTTCCTATCCAGCTTGTGGTTTCAGATTGGACTTCAGAATATTATAGAAAATGGGTAACTTCCTTTAAAAAAATCCTTCAGTTATTTTAAGATCAAAAAGTCATGTCTTTTAGGATATTCATTGATGTCTGAGAGCAGCTGGAAAAAAACATGTATTGATAGTATAATACAATGCATACAACCTGTGAGTAGTCTTTCCAAGGGGGAAAAAAACATTTTCTCCAAATGAAAAGTATTTTGCAACCCATCAAAACGCTTTCGCATTCATGCAGCTGTAGACTCAGACAGTATTTCTAATGTCAAAACCTAAAGAAAGGAACTTACTGGAGAAAGATGCACTCCATCATGGGTCTGATTATCAGAATGTTTGCTTTTCTTCTAGCCAATGAAAGCTCCATCTAAATTATTACGAATGCTTGAAAGCAGACCTTCATGCTCTCCCTGTTTCCACAATATCTGAAGTCTGTTCTGTAAATCAGAAATGAAACAGGTGAAATGCAACTGAGGTATCAGATTTGTGAGAGCAGAACTCTGTGCTTTAAATGCTTGTGAAAAGCATCAGATTGAAAATTATAAAGAGTGATTTCCTGACTCTGTCCATGGAACAAGAACAGCATTGATTGCATGGTATTCCCTCAGTGCCTTGCCAACTTCCATCAGTCTTGGAGAGGACCGCCTTTAAGGGTGAGAGGGTGATGTAATTCAGTCTCTGTAGTCAGTCAGTGCTTGGCCTGCCTACTGAGCTTCCCAGCAGTGGTTAGTTTAAAGTCCATGGGAAAATGAAATTAAACACACTTGTGTAGCATGTGCCTATGTATATGGCAGTGTTTGAGAGGGAATGGGTGATAAAATCAGTATGTCACCAAACCCTTAGTTTTAAATGTTTTGGTTTAAACATATTTGTCCTGATGAGAAAAATGCCTCATTTTTAAACACCGGAAAGAAACAAGAAGGCTTCTGAGATTTGAGACAGGGCAAGAATTGTTAGGGGAATGTCCTGTGTCTGTATTCACTGACAAGACATTAATTAATGCAGAGTTAAGGTTACCTAGTGGTATTCTGGCCCTTCTACAACATCATTAGACTAAATTCAGACCTCTGAAAAAGAGAAAATTAAGAGCGAAGGTAATTCAAACTTAGTTTTGTGAAGTAGGAAATAATAGTAAGGGCCAAAGCAACCTTAACTTTGCCCTTCTGGAACTGGCAATAGCCACTGGGAATGGTTCAGTAAAGGATACAAAGGTTAACAAAACTACCTTTGGACATTAAAGATGAGAGTGGTCTGTGAGTTCAATGGTGGGTTACTGAAAGTATAGTGTTGGATGAAATCTTGTCAGTGAAGGTGAAGAATTTTAAGAGTGTGAAAAAGTTATGCATTAAAAAGTGTGACCTAGTCTGTTGAGTAGACTCAGTGGTTTGAGTGTAGGGTAGGAGTAAATGGCTTCTTCTGAATACACCTGGCAGAAACAAATGTTTGCCTTAGTAAATTGAAGGTGTTAGATTCTGTCCTACTGTACTCATTTGCCTTATTTCTTGAATATTCTTGAGTATCTTCATGAGCACAGTTAATACTATGTGTGTTGTGTGTGTTGCCACCTGCTCTTAAGTGTTAAAGAACAGGGTAGTTTTGTAAAATGTTATGTTTAGAAGAGTGAATCTTGGGAAATGTCTTACTCAAATAACTCCAACTTTTGACTACTAGCCCCACTCCGAGGCACAGCAAATTTCAAGTAAGTATGCAGACTTTAGAGAACTTAGAGTAGAAAACCTTATGCAGGCCTATGTCAACCTAGATCATCCCTGACAAATGTTTGTCTAACCAGTTCTTGGGGCGGGGGGGGGGAACCCACCAATGGTAGGAATTCCATGCTGGCTGGAAAACTAAAGCTTTTAGCCTGAGATGTTTCTTTGTTGGAGGCTTTGCTCTGCTTCCTTTTCTTGGCACACTTAGCAAGTGTGAAATGTGATAGTGACCAAATCAACCAAGCAGCAGGCTGGTCCCAAGTTATGTAATGTGAACCTCTCCACTACAAACATGGACACTCGAGTATGACTTAATGGTAGAGAAGTTCATCTTGGGTCTTGATCCACCCAAATAACCTAAAAGTTGCTAGTCTTTGAAAGTTTTGCTGGAGCTAGTCTGGTGGTGATGCAAGAAGCAGGGCTAGGAGAAACCCATACCTGACTTGTTGTTGTCCTCACTGACCCACCTCTTGAGGAAAGACAGCCAGTCAGAGCTGTTGCGAGATGTGGGCAGAACTCTCACTCTCCTCACAGAAATTCTCATCACCGCAGTTTTTTATCAACAAGTTAGACAAACCTCTTCTTTCCACATTGCTGTCTATGAGCCACTCTGCTGCTCCCTTTCCCTGCCTGCGATGAACTGACTTGGGAAGGAGGGTTGAGGGATGAAGACCCTGGAGCTGCAGGCCGAAAAGAGGTGAAACATGAGGATGAGGGGGGCAGAACTAATGCTGGAGATGGATCAGAGTTAATAACTGGGCAGATGTGGGTGTGATAGCTTCTGCAGCAGAGGCTAAAACTGGGAGTGTCAGCAATACTAGGCCTGTCAGACCCCTACAAAGGGAAAGGAGGCAGGGGGACTTCAGAAATCAAAAAAACTAAAACCACAATATAATTTTTTGATGTCATAAGTTGAGTGGCCAATTTTATGATTTTTGGGGACATGATTTATGATTTTTGGTCCCTTTGCAGTTGGAAATAGTGTATCTTCAGGTAATCTGCAAGTATATCTATTTCATTGCTCAACCCCCTTCCCATATCTACTATGTAATTTAGGAATGTTCTTCTGTCTGTCTGTCCATCTGAGAGTTTATTTGTTCAAGAACTCCTCACAAAGGAAAAGAGAGAGGGCCACCACATTTGGTAGGTAGCTTCCTCTTGTAATAATTTAAAGCAAGGCCAGGTTGTGCAAGGGCAATGGGATGTGGAATGGAAAGAGGGGTCTGATAGCAGGGACAGATATGCTTACAATGACCACAGAGGGGCAGTGAGCATGGGAAACACTGAAACTGCAGAATGACCACAGCGGGGTGGCCACACCAGTAAGAGAGAGGCCAGCTGGTGCTGGGACTCTGTATGTTGCAGGCCACTGGAAAGTGCCCCCCCCACACCCGGCTGCCCCTAACCTGAGTCTAAGCTATTTTCCCCTTGGCCCCAGCACTGGACGAAGGGGGGAAGCACCACCACCCAGGCCCCGAAGGAGCCAGACCCAACTTCTGTGGCCCGTCCAGGGAGCACTGCGGACAGAGCAGTGCAGTAGCAGCAGAGCCAAGAAGTAACCATGGGATGGGGCTGGCCAGCATAGCCCCTGCTATGTGCCCCTCCCGCCAGACTCCAGCCAGGCATTGCAACCCCAGCTGGCCTCTGGGCTGTCCTGAACTCTCTACACCACGTAGCTTAATGCCTGGATTGCCACACCCCACAATTCCTGCACCTCCCAGCTACCTTCCCTGACTCCTGCAACCCCATGCTGGAGCCCCCATAAGGACCTGAGCAACACCACGTACATCTGCTAGTCAATATATTAAACACAGGATCTAACATACAACAATGATGCATTGTGTTTAGCCTTCCTACTTGCTTTCTGTCTCCTAGCCAGGTTTTAACCTACTGTGCCTCTCACCCCTTGCCTGCTAAGCTTTTGAAGCAGCCTGTTTTGCGAGTCTTTGTTAAAGGCCTTTTGGAAGTCTAAATAGACAGGTTTGTTTTCCTTTTTTCAATGCTTTGAGATGCTCAACAAACTGTAAGGCTATGTTTAGACTGTGGGTGTTATTTGGGGATACAAAGGTATCCTGAAATAGCAATGCCATGGCTTTTCACAGAGCCTGAAATAGTGCTGCTATTTTGGGCATGCTATTCCAGTTCCACTACCCTTCATCATGAGAAAGGTAATGGACCTTTTGAAATAGCCCCTTATTTTGAACTTTGGTGCCATTTCGACAGTGCTAAGTTCAAAATAAGGTATTTTGAAATAATTTACACAACTTTCATTGCACAAATTGCGTAAATTATTTCAAAACAACTGCACAGTCTAAACGTAGCCTAAGAGATTAGTGAGACAATTTCATTTGTCTTGTGAGATCACCAAGTCTTTGAGACAAACTTTAAAAAGTGGCCAGTAGTGCTACGTGTCACAAAGTGGGTAACCAGCTGTAGATGACTGGGGCTTGACTTTTTTCAGAGGATCTAAGAACAGGTAGTCCCCATTGACTTCAGTTGGACTCATGGTGTTGAGCACCTCTGGAAATCTTGGCCTTTGAGGCTAAAGCAGAGCACCCAAAATTAGAGGCTGGCTTGGAAAGTGTTGGTCTTAACCTCCCTACTGCTCAGCTGCCTCATTTGTAAAACAGAGACAGCTTCTAAACTCTCTAGGAAGATAAAAACATTAAAGTTTGTAAAACACTTAACTCCTCAGATGGAAGACTCTATGAAACTGTAACACACATTATATCTGTATTTAATTTCTATACACATTTCTTCAGCCAGCATAAACTTCCCTGCATCTGTCCAGTAATATTTCTCTGTCATCTTTCCGCCAATAAATTTCTTAATTCAGTCCGAAGCGGAGCACAGAATTTTGTCCAAGAGGTGAATATAGCTGACTAGTTATCGCAACTATCATGTAATTTGGGCTATTTCTAGATTAGAGATTTTACGATGGAAGTTTTTGTTGGATGATACTTCTGACAAAATTTCTATTGACAGATTGCGGCCAAATTGCCAAGCTGATTGCAAGAGCGATTTGCTGTGTTGACAGAGGGTGGCTGGACTGTGTGGCCACTCTCTCAACAAAAGGGCCAACTAGGAGCACAGCAGACAGGGCTGCCCAATGAACCGGAAGTGATATCTTTTGACAGAGGACTCCCCTCCTGCCCCCGGAACATCCAGGCTGGATTTCTGTCAACAGACCTCTGCTGATAGAGGCATTATGGGAAGCAGCACATGGCTGTTGCCAAAAATGCTGTGTTCTGTTGACTTACTGTTGACAGAATGTCTTGCAAATCTGGACGCTCCACAGGTTTAGTCGGTAAAACGGCTGTTTTGCCGACAAAACCCTCTAGTGTAGACGTATCCTAAATGTAAGGGATGGGAGAATTCATAGCAATCCCGCCATTTAACTTTAAAAAGTGGGCATGCTGCTAAATGAGGAAGCTAATTAAGAGGAAGAGTCACAAGAGTGAAATGCCTCAAAGCTGATTTAAAAGCTTTTTAAACACACTGTAATACTTAGAGTGTGTTTATACCTCAGGTTTAAAAGGAAAGGGGTGGGGAGGAACAGAAAATATAACTAGGGCTAAACAGCAAAATAAAATTTGTGGTTAGAGACAAAAAGCCATCCTTGAAGAAGGAGATGTCACATACTGGCAAGTGAAATAGGAGCATAAACTCTGGCAAGTCTAGAGCAAAAGTACAATCAGGCAGGCTGAAAACATTGTAAAGAGCAGCTAGCAAAAGATAAGAAAATCAAGAGATTTTAAAAAAAAAATATATCAGAACCAGGAAGATTGCCAAACAAAATCAGTTGGGCCACTGGGTTATTAAGCCGTTAAAGGAACACTCAAGGAAAATAAGACTGTTGCAGAGAAGCTGAATGAATTCATTGCTTTGGTCTTCTCTGCAAGGGATGTGAGGGAGATCCCCATATCAGAGCCCTTCTTTTTAGGTGACAGCTCTGAGGAAATCTCTCAGATTGAGGATGTCAATAGAGGAGGTCTTAAAACAACCCAATAAACATAAGACACCAGGACCAAATGGCATTCACCTAAGGATTCTGGAGGAACTTGGATATGAAATAGTTTATATATCGCAGTTAATAGTTCTGCAATTGATAAATCAGCCTCTGTACCAGATAACTGGAGGATAGCTAATGCAATGATGATTTTTTTAAAAAGGATCCAGGTACAATCCTCTAATTTACAGGCCAGTAAGCCGAACTTCAGTACCAAGCAGAATGGTTGACATAATAATGAAGAAGAGAATTATCAGCCACACAGCTTCTGTAAAGAGCTAATCATGCCCCACTTATCTGTTGAAATTCTTTAAGGATGTCAAGAAGCATCTGGGCAAGGATGATCTAATTGCTACAGTGTTCATGGCCTTTCAAAAACCCTTGACGGGGTTCTTCACAAAATGCTTGTAAGCAAAGTAGCCAGACATGGGATAAAAGGGAAGGTCCTCTCAGGGACCAGAAAGCAGTTAAATGACAGGCAACAAAGGGTAGGAACAAAAGCTTAATTTTCACAGCGGAGAGATATAAATAGGTTCCCACAAGGAACTGCTGTTCAGAGGGTTCATAAATGATCTGGAAAAGCGGGTAAAGAGTGAGGCAGCAAAGTTTTGCAGATGATACTGAATTACTCAAAATGGCTAAGCCCAAAGCTGGCTTAAAAATTAGAAAAGGTTCTCACAAAATAGCAGATGAAATTCAGTGTTAATAAATGCAAAGTAATGCATATTGGAAAAAATAACCCTTACTATACAGGCAAAATGGCAGGCTCTAAAATGGCTCTGACCACTCAAAAAGGAGCTCTTGGAGTTATGATTAGTTTTCTGAAAGCATCGGCTCTTATGTAGCAGTCAAAAAAGCTAGCCAAATGTTAGGAACAGTTAGGAAAAGGATCGATAATGCAGGAAGTATCACAGTGATACTATATACATCCCTGGTACTCCCAAACTGGCTACCATGTGCAGTTCTAGTCATCCCAGAGAAGTGCAACAAAAATGACTAGGGGTATGGAGCAGCTTCCATACAAGGAGTGATTGAAAATATTGGGATTGTACAGTTCAGAAAAGAGATGACTAAACTGGTAAATAATAGAAACAATGTTCCCTCTAATCTGTTCCATCCACGTGCAGAATAATTTTGGTGTGCCCTGAGATATGTGCAAATATGCGCCACCAGCTGAAACAAAAGCCCTAGCTGTGAGCACTCCGCTAATCACCTGAGCTGTATTTGAATATCCCCCTAGCAGCTGCACAAATGCACAGCTTACAGGTAACACTGGACAGATGTCTACAAAATCGTGAATGGTGTGAAGAAAATGGAGAGGAAAGTTTTTCTTTATTTACTTCTTCACAGAACACAAGAACAAAGAACAATGAAGTTAATAGGCGGCAGGTTTAGAACAAATATAAGGAAGTACTTGACACAGTGCACAGACAATATGAATGGGCAGCCCACAGCCTTCCCACCTCCCTCCAAGCAAGGACAGCCCTGGGCTTCCATCCCTCCAACCCCCAGCATGGGCAGCCCATGGCCCTGGCATTCCCTGGCTCCACCACTGAGCACAGGGCAGGCTAGCAGTGTATGGGCCCAGCCTCGGTGTGGCTGAAGCCCAGGCAGCCCCAGGAGACAGCGGGGGCCATGCTGAATGGGGGCTGGGCACAGAACATGACCAGGGACAGCCTGGGAAGGCGTTGCTTTCCTCTGCCTCCTATGCATGCTGGCTGTGCCCATTCTGTTCATTCTCTTTGACACTGATCACCATCAGAAGACAGGATCCTGGGCGAGATGGGCCGTGGGTCTGACTCAGTATGATCATCATTATATCCCTATGTACGTTCCGCTTGACCTACTAAAAGTCTGTGGCAAAGTCATGCAACACCTGAAAAAGTATTTTTCTTCCTTCTTCAATCACAGCTCCAGCCTAAAAGCAGGCAGAAGGAAAGTGCTGCTGGTTTCCTGCGAAATCTTCCATTTTACTAACTGAAGCCTTAAGTTTGGCATCAGCTTGAAAATGGCCAAACTTTCAGACAGTGCAGTTACTTCCCCTTGCATGTCAAATTTGTTTTCTCTTGTTTTCAAATAAATCAAAATTACATAGACCCTGTAATTGCAATTGCCATGAATGCAAGTCATTCATCTCCCACAGGGCCAGAGCTTTCATCAATACACTATTGGCATGAAGTATTGCAGTGCTGTGTATTTATCATCCAAGCTGATGGCCCGCTACGAGGCCCCTAAAAAGTCCAGGTTTTTGCTCTGAATGAAAGGAAAGCAGTCTGTTTTCCAGCCCCTTGATAAGGGGCTCTATCCAATAACAGTGCTGCCTCTACGCCGAGGCACGTTTACTTCTAACGTTTGCAGTAAGAGAGGCTTTCCTTAAAGCTGTGAGTCTTTTATCCTGGCAGGCTTCTCGAGGTTGTTGTGAGGAGTCTAGCCAGTTGGTGAGCTCTGTAATCTAAACCAGCTGTCCCCCGACTGAGGCCCCCATTTGCATTGTTTAACATACTTAGAAAATGAAGTGTTCATTTTTAACATTCCTCCTCCAATTGGTTTAATGCTGAATTACAGAAGAGAACTAAGCAAAACCAGGTGCCTTTGCTGTATTCTCTCCAGTGACTGAGGCGGAGCCGACTTCTCCCTGCCCTGTCTATTATATGATATTTCAGACTTTGGAATACAAATGACTGAAGAACTCAAGTGCTAACAAAACACTGCTGTTCAGACACGTTTTTTAGTTATTCAGCAGTGCAGATTCTTTTTTTCTACCTTTCCTAACCAAAGTTGGACATGCAAGAAGTAAAGAGGTAGGTACTGTGCACCAAACTTCTTAACTCACTGAATGGTAACCTAGTTATGAAAATGTCTGTGGCTCGGAGTCACTATGCCAGTTCACTGGCTAAATCCATTTGCAAAGGGACAGGATCTTAGTGGGTAAAGACGGGGTTCAAGCTCTTTTTGTTTGTTATAAAAGCTGTGCTGTCTCTAGCAATTTCTCTCTTGATCTATGCTATATTCTGCATTTGGGGATCTCTCTTGAGGAAATGCTGAATTGCTGCAGTGAAGGGTCTTCTGGCTAAAATCACAGCTGCTTTCTCTGGAGTTACGAGCCACAGTAATTCCTTTAAACTTCACTAGTTTGTTGCAGAAGTTAATTGCTATTTTATAATATTTTGCCTGCTGAACAAATCAACAGGACCAGCTGTTTTGGCTTGTGTTATGTCTGTTAATTCTTAGGGGATCAAGGGATCTGATAGAGTAAAATCAAATAAAGCAGAGACTGCAGCTCAAACACATCCCAGGAGATTCTCTGTATTATTCTATCACCTTCCCCATAGCTCAGAAGAACCTAGAGGCTCTTAATTCTTGAAACTGAAAAGGACGTATACAGTTGTGGATACTCTCAGTAAGTGGACATGAATTTTTTGTTGTCTAACAAAGTCTAGCTCTTTAGGCATTAACATAGAGCAATAAAACTTTCAATTTCTCTCATTATTCCTCTTCCTATATACAAAATGAATGTGCAATATACCTAATGCATGCTTGAGACAATATGCTCTGTCCCTTAAAAGGATTTAAGGGACACATAAAAGAGATGCAGTCTGAAATGGATGACATAGTGCCTTAAATGCATTACCTCCATTTCTAGGAAAAAGTCATTACAGAATTTGCCAGTTTGTGTCACTCCCTAACTTGCCAAACAAGCAGTATTTGCCTGCACAGCAGCATGAACAAATGTGTTCGGGGTGGAGTATACTTTTTGGTGCTCAACTAACACATTCTCATGTTTTAAAATGTGCTTGTCAGTTTGTGAGTAGTTTTGTCTGATGTAGCTAATAAGTCACGTTCAGTACCTTGACTTGCTGTAGGAATCACAGGCAGAGTTAAAAGAGCATGTAAGGAAAGTTGGCTTCTCCTTTAGGTAAGAGAAGTGAAGCTACCTAAAATTTTCCTGCTTCCCATGCTTTTTTGAAATATACTGTATGTTCTATAGACAGTCAGCAATAATCTCCAGTGTAAGCAAGACATGGCTCTAAAATTCATTAAAAAGGACTTTTATTACAAAAAAACCCCCTAAAAAATACTGCACTTAAAGTACACAGAAAACAAAATAACTGTATTGTTCCTTCCAAATTTCAATCTGGCACTAGTTATTATCCAACATTTTGATATGGTCAGGGTATTTATATGGTTAGAACAAATCTCTTGTACTTTAGATCAGGGCTCAAACTGCAGCCAAATATTAATAGTCACGGGTCAGATTTTTTGCTTTATAAGAAGTCCTGTGAAAATACAAAGGCCAGACAGCTACTGCAAATCAGCAGGCTTCACTGAAGACTTTGATTTATATCAGCTGATGACCTGGCACAATGCAGCTACATACAGAGCAAGCTAATACTCAGTCTTCATTTGTAAAGAGGCAAAATCTGACCCTAACACATCTGTTGATTTTAAAGGCACTTTTTGGGGGGGATGAACCATGGTCTAGCCCTGCAAATGACACACACTGTATCTATCGCTCAACTGTGTATAATACTTACTGAACTCTTAAAGAGGTTGTGCACTAAATTAATGCTTGTGAAGGGTTTTGAGATTCCCTGTTGAAAGGTGCCATGGAGTTTTATTATTCACTAGTAAAAAGTTGCCCTTTAATGTGCTTTTGCATAGTCTATAATAAAGGAGACATATTAGCCTAGGCATATTTAGGGCCTGATTCTGATCTCACTGATGTAAGTCCGGAGTAAGAACACTGACTTCACAGAGGTATGAATCTGGGCCATGGAGTTAGTCGTTGGCTAAATTCCGCTACAGTGAGTCTCTGAGGAGTGCACTGGAGTAACACCAGAGATTAATTTGGCCTCATAAGAACAGCCATATTGGGCAGACCAAAGGTCTATCTAGTCCAGTATCATCTGACAGGGGACAGTGCCAGATGCCCCAGAGGCACTGAACAGAACAGGTAATCATTAAGTGATGCATCCACCTGTCACTTATTCCCAGCTTCTAGCAAACAGAAGCTAGGGACACCACCCCTGCCCATCCTGGCTAATAGCCATTGATGGACCGAGGCTCCATTAATTTAGCTAGTTTTTTCAACCCTGTTATGATCTTGGCCTTCATAACATCCTCCAGCAAAAAGCTCTACCAGTTGAGTGTGTTGTGTGAAGAAATACTTCCTTTTGTTTGTTTTAAACCTGTTGCCTACCAATTTCATTTGGTGACCACACGTTCTTGTGTTATGAGAAGGCGTAAATAGCACTTCCTTACCTACTTAGTCTAAATCAGTCATTATTTTACAGACATCAGTCATATCCCCCCTCAGTCATCTCTCTTCCAAGCTGAGAAGTCCCAGTCTTATTAATCTCTCCTCATATGACAGCCATTCCAAACCCCTAATAATTTTGTTGTCCTTTTCTGAACCTCTTCCTATTCGAATGTATCTTTTTTGAGATGATGTGACCTCATATGCACAAGTATTCAAGATACCATGGATTTACACAGAGACAATAAGATATTCTCCGACTGATTATGTGTTCCTTTCTTAATGATTGCATTGTTTGGTTTTTTTGACTGCCATTGTCCATTGAATGGCTATTTTCAGTGAATTATCCACAATGACTCCAAAGTCTGTCTTGAGTGGTGACAGCTAGTATAGATCCCCTCGTTTTATGTGTATAGTTGGACTAGATCTTGTATCTATTTATAGCAATATATGTTATATATCCTAATCTCTAAATCTGTAAGATGAACATGGCCATTATGATGCTGACATCTTACTTTCTATGCATATTACAGGATACTGACTGTTTTCATTCTGGCCACCTGCGTTACATGCCCTGGGAAAGCACAGGTGAGATGAGCACACTGAAAACATACACTTTCTTACACTAAAGCATTTCATGGCATGAGGCTTACTTGGAAAGCAGGTGAATAGGAAATCTGTGGTCTGGGACTTGGATGAACAGGAAGCTATGCGGTCTAGGCTTTAGATAGGAGCCAGCAGGATCCTGGAGTCTAATGTGGACTGTCAACTCAGCAGGAAATTTTTGGAGAAAGACAAGCCTCAAAGGAAACCAGACACTGTCTCTGAGCTAAGCAATCCTTGAAAATGAATGAGCACAAGCACTCACAAAGGAATTTTGAATCCTGAGTTCTGCCAGAGAGGACCCTCCATGTTTGGCTCTCTTATTGATTTGAATGGGAGTTGTGTGTGTGAAAAGTTTACGGCCTCTAGGCTTAGTCCTGTCACCTGTGAGCTCGGAAGCTTGGTGATGCCATTCTAGTTGTCATTCTAATTTCTGGGAATATCAGGAGCATAGCAGCTCAGGAATGAGGGTGAATACGTTAGTAGAACTGCATAAAGAAGCTTACAAAGATCCTATCTGAGTTAAGCTTGACTCAGTCAAATTTTATTAGTCTTTCATGTTCCTGGGCATTGCATTCACTGTAAATTAAGGGCAGCGGGGGCAGGAAGGGAGAGACAAAATCAGTTTAGATTCTGATTTGATGGTGATAATCCTGCATTGTTCATGGTTGTGTTTCTAAATACCTTTCACAGAAGGGTTTGAAATTTAGGGGTTTTTTTCCCTGCTGGATTGACAGTTGACTATGTGTGGCTTGTTACCTGATATTGCTGACACTATTAGAGCTGGGCACAAAATGGATTCCCTCTCCTTTGAGAATGTTAGAGATTTTGAAATTTTTTCCCGTCCTGAATTGGGACAAAACATTGAAATTTCAAACATTTTCACAAACTGAAAATAAAATGTAAAAAAAAAAAAAAAAAAAAGGACTGAGGTGATTGAAATGATTTCTTTTATACTTTTGTAATGTTTCATCCTGATTTTGACATTTTAATTTTTTAAAATGTTATTTGCTATGCACTGCACAAAAGGGGGAGTTATCCAACATTATGAGATCACATGTTGTTTGCTATTTAGATATCAGTTGTTCATTGTTGCGATTTTAGATGTTCACCATTCATCAAAAATAATCAGGAGGGTTTGTTTGTTTGTTTGTGCAGTGCAAAGCCAGTTCCAGTCCAAAACCATATCTGTGTTTTGACCATGTTGCTAATAAGCTCTTGATTTTGAAAAGGAAAAGGAAGCCTGCAGCATTCCTGCTGTGAAAGGCAACACGCATTTTAAGAAAGAAAACTGAAATTAAACATGAAGTAAAATTGACACAATTAAAGTAGGTAGGAGTGAAAGTCAGGAAGACAGTGGTACAGACACAAGTGAAGTGTGAGGAAATAGAATATATAAAATGTTTGTGAACATCCTGCTGTAAACATGTATCACATTACAGTAAACCCTTGAGTTATGCAGGGCTTGTGTTCCTGCAACACCTGTGTAACTCAAATATTTGTGCAAGTTGAAGGGGAGATTTGAACCAGGCTGCTGCTTGGTTCCCAACTCCCCTCTGCTTGCAGACTCAGGGCTGTTCAGTTTCCTGGCTACTTCTCCCTGCCTTCTCCCAGTGGCATAGTTGGGAGAAAACTTTTAGCTCACCTAGCTGCCCGCAGCTGACAGCTGTGCCGCTGGGGGAAGGCAGGGAGAAGGGGCTGCAGCGCAGTGTCAAGTTGTGCTTAACTCGCTTTAAAGTGAGGTATGTGCAACTTGAAGCCATGTACGTCAAGGGTTTACTGTACAAATTGTTGTGTGCACTGTTCTTAAACCGAGTTACAAAAAGAGTGGTTTGATGTTAGTTATTAAGGACCATCTTGTATTCACATGCATTGCGGCTCTTGAATTACTGATTTTTTTACTGGATTTGAAAAAAATGCTTGCTGTTTTGGTTGCTGAACCCTAAGCTAGGTAAAAGGGTTAGACGCATAAACTGTATGTATGTTCTTTACATGGCAGATTGAAAACAGACTCTCCCATCAGAATATGTTTTTGGCTTCCTCCAGAGGATGCTAAAACATTTCATAATGTTAAAGTAAATGCAGGCTGATTTCCTTACCACAGTGCTCCTGTGGGTAGATGGAGGGGCTTGCTTCATACATTCGAATAATCACTCATGTGCCTCCTGCCATTCTCCTTTGCCCCTTCAGAAACGCCTGTCTCAGTGCCTTGTTCATTCCACTCATTCTATCACTCCCACCTGCAGTTTACATTACTTCCACGTATGCATGACACACGTTCCCTTCCCAGCTCACCAAGGCAACACTTGCTACTGGTTTCAAATACATTGAGAAAACTTACTTCTCCCTTGATGCCCAGAAGAAAAGCACCCCAAATCCTGCTGCACTTGAGTTCTTCCAGTACATCCTGTCTTCTATGTCCCTGTTTTCACACTGTCAGTGTGATCTACTGACAGATGGGCTATCATGCTCCCTTCTACTGGCTGATCAGCTATTACTAGCCGACAGCCAGATCCAAAACCCACTGAAGTCGATGGCCATCTTCAAACAGACTTCCCTGGGTTCTGGAGGATGCTCTACTGGAGTTATTTCTCTAGATGACATGGTAGAGGGCTTGCCATCATGTTGGAGACCACAGTGCTAGCCCTGCAAGTGGTTTGTATAGTGATGCGAGGGAAATCCTGTAGACTTTGCGCCCTTGGAAAAAAGCTTCAGCTAAGGATTTGTCAGCAGTTGGATGTAAATGTAGTCTCTGTGTGTGCTGAGCTGGTCAAGTTATACCCTAGATTCCAACTCCACCAAATTGCCTTTGAAAGTAAACATTGCTTTGTCAACACCAGAGCTGGCTAACACCTTTTACAAAACACTATTTCTCCTCCTCAAAACCAGTGCTAACAAGAGATGTAATTCCTAGACAGTATGTTGCCCTTTTTATCCATAGATTTTAAAGTGCTTGGCAAAACAGGTGGTCAGTATCATTATTCCCATTTGACAGAAAAACTGATAGGGAGGTGGCTTGCCTCAGGTCACTCAGATAAGTGGCAGAGCCAGAAGTTGAATCCAGCTTTCCTGAGTCCTGTCCAGTGGCCAATTCACTAAGCTATAAGCCATCGGCAGACTAACTTTTGGTTGTTCCATTAGAGAATGACAGCCTGATACTTCTACCAGCTTATAGTACTGCATGAGCTAAAGTAAGAGGTCTGTACTACAGTGCTGAAGGGTCTGAGTTCAAACCCTGCTGATCACTCCATGGGAGAGTCAACTCACACATCCTTTGGAATCTGGAGAAGGGACTGCCTTCCTTTTTTTTACATGTTGTACAATGTGAACATACTTCAGTATAATAATCCAGATGCTCATGTTGGTTTTTGTCATATCCCGTTACACAATCACTGAGTATCCTTTCTTTTCTTGTTTTAGCAGCAATGCACTAACGGGTTTGACCTGGACCGTGTCTCTGGGCAATGCTTAGGTAGGATATTGACTGAATCAATTCATTTAAACTGGGGTTCAGATATGCTGGCTTGGTTAAATGAATAATGTGCAACTATCCATGTATTTTAGCTGAAGGGGACGTGCTCAGTGTCTGGCAACTATGTATCAGTTATACCAAAGCCTTTGGAAATTGTTCACTTGCATCATTCCTTCAATATGAAAATGTCATCATTCAGAGTGGGGGCACTGCTCTTCACAGGGCTGATATGACATGGGTATAAGTACTCAGTCTAGTTGCCAAAGAAGAGAGGAAAATACCCCTGGCTACTTGTGGCAGCTTTAGCCAAGAGGCCGTACATGGAAAGTTCTTCTCACTCTCTAGGCCAGAATTAAAGTGCACTTCGGGGCAGCATAGGGAAGTTTGCACTTTGTCCGTGTAACATCTTCTCTGTGTATGAACAGAGGACTTCTGTCTCCAGGACTGTCAACACAGCACTTTCCACAGGCACCAACAGACAGTAAGATAAAAACATAAAAATGGAGATGCCCTGTCTGAGCAGCCTAGCAGTTCCACCCTCCCAGCCAAGCAAACGCTCAGATCCTGCTCATCTCTTTAAGCTCAGCACAAAAAATCCCAGTCAGAACAAAAAAGAGACCTGAACCACATCCCCAGTCTTGAACGTCTCAAACTTTGTGTGTGGGAGGCACTACAGAGTCCCAGATCAGGATCCAAGTTTCACAGCTGGGCAAACCAAACCACCAGGGTTTGAAATCTGGATCTGAATGTTGTGGCTTGGACAGATCTTTTAGGAGAAACAGGCTGTAGGATGCTCTAGCCATGCGTAACCGGTGTTTAAACTGAGTGGCTATGTAAAAGAAAAGTGTTTCTTTTTCCTTGATTGTAAAGTAGAACACATGCTAGGTTGAAAATATGCCCTGTGTCCTGTTATGATGTGAGCTGACTTTAAAGTGAGACTCCACAAAGGCAAGCATTGGCATAGCTTTTCCTAGAACAAGCTGTGCATCACACATTCAGCAAAATCCCAAGTATTTTCATATGTACTGCTCTGTTCATGTGTCACATTAAGAACCAGTTGTGGAAATTGCTGATCCAATTGACCTTCTATTACTCTTTCCTTCCAGATGTTGATGAATGTCGGACTATTCCTGAGGCCTGTAGGGGAGATATGGTGTGTGTTAACCAGAATGGTGGCTATTTGTGCATTCCTCGAACAAATCCAGTTTATCGATCACCATATCTGAATGCTTATTCAAATATTTATCCACCACCTCCAGCTTCAAACTACCCTACTGCTACAAGACCTCTGATGTGTCGGTTTGGCTACCAAATGGATCAAAACAACCAATGTGTTGGTAAGTAGTAGAACACTTTATATATTTTAAAGCTAGAAGAGATCACTGTGATTATTAAGTCTAGCCTCCTGCGTAACGGAGTATGCATCACACAGTAATTCTTGCTTGAATCCTGATAACTTGTGGTCAAACAATGTCATTTCTCATAGAAGGACATATGTTATGCTCCTTGTAGGGTCTTAGTTCAGGGCAAACAAAGGTATTTTTTCCAGTCTGCATGTTTTCTTTACCACTGAAAATCCATCTTGATTATTTGAAAGATGGACTCAGTCAGCTGATTTATTGGCACATACTAAATGCATCCAGCCATCCACCCACCATTATGAGTCTGTCCTCGAGAGAGAGGAGTGTCCATGTTTAAAGAACTGAAGCAGGACTTGAGAGATCTAGCAATGTTATCTTCAATCTTATGCATCCGTGTGCAGATTTTTTTCCTTCTATGCACAGAATAAAATTGTTATGTGCACTGAGGTATGTGTGAATATGCACCACCAGGAGAAACAGCCAGCCTAGTTGTGTGCACTCTGTTAATCAGCTGGGAAGCATTTGAATCTCTCCTGAGTGGTCACGCAAGCACACAGCTTACAGGGAATACCAAGCTCTAGGTTCAGTTCCAAGCTCTGCCACAGACTTCCTATGTGACCTTGGGCAAATTTCCTGATCTCTCTGCCTCCGAGCCCCATATGTAGAATGGACTTCCTTTCTCCCACGATTTGTCTGCCTTGTCTGTTTAGACTGCAAGGTCTTTGGGACAGGGATTGTGTCTTAGTCTATAGCTACACTGTTGTATCCTAAGATATCCTAAAATAGCAACTCTGGGGCTAAACGCAATGCTATTTCAAGCATGGTATTCAATTTCTGTTACCCCTTGTCATGAGAGGGCTAGCAGAAACCTTGAAATAGCCCCTTATTTCAAACTTTGGTGCAGTTTGATGGCACTGAGTTCTAAAAAAGATAACTTGAAATACCTTACACAATATGTGTTGTGCAAATTGTGTAAGTTCTTTCAAGTTACGGCTACAGTGTAGCCATAGCCTTACTATATACAATAAACCCTCAATTTAATGGACCCCGATTTAACAGACTTTGGAAATAATGGATGCTGTCTACCCACCTCCCCCATAAATGCTGGCAACTCACTAGAGCCCCTGCAGCTGGGGCCACAGGAGTGGCTGGAGCTTCTGGGGCTGGAGGGGCTGCCGCTGCTGGAACCAGCACTCAGCCTCCTCCCAGCAGGGTGGGTGACTGTACCAGACAGCTGGCAGGTGTCCTGACAGCTGGAGCCCTCGGCAGAGGCATGCCTGCTCCAGGGAAACTTAATTTCCACGGGAGTGCCCAGCCTTGGGTGGGTGATGAGCAGCTCATAGCAAGCAAGCCCAGAGGCCAAGCTTTCTCTCCTGAGCCCACTGTGTTCCTCCCAAGTCTCGGACAGAGCACTCCTTAGTGCACCTTGTAAGGTGCCTCCAGTCCTGCAGATTTGGATTTAATGCACTTTGACCATTAATGGACACCCCTTCCCCCCATTAGTTCATTAAATCAAGGGCTACTGTAATACAAATAACTATTCTTATTCTTTCCTCCATTTTTAAAAATGTTTCTAAAGGTAGACATTTTGAGCTTGATTCTGATGCCACACACCCCCCAATTTTATCTATTGCTGATGCTTGCCATCTATGGAATTATTCCTGCTTTATATCAGAATAAGTGGAAAGAGTCACAAACATTTCTGTTGTTTGTTTTTTCTAGCTTCACATATATAGCTTACAAACCAAATTCTGAAGTGACAGTGATTGTTGTATTGGCATAATGCCACTAATCAGTAGTTACTTTGGTGTTAAACTGGTGTCAGAGAGCTCACTCTCAGGCACCAAAACAAAAAAGCAGTCCAGTCGCACTTTAAAGACTAACAAAATAATGTATTAGGTGATGAGCTTTTGTGAGACACACCCACTTCTTCAGACCATAACCATACCAGAACAGACTCAATATTTAAGGCACAGAGAACAAAAAACAGTAATCAAGGTTGACAAATCAGAAAAATATTATCAAGGTGAGCAAATGAGAGAATAGGGGGGCAGAGGGGGGTGGGGGGAGTCAAGAATTAGATTAAGCCAAGTAAGCAAAAGAGCCCCTATAATGACCTAAAAAATTCCCATCCCGGTTCAAACCACTTGTTAATGTGTCGAATTTGAATATAAAAGAGAGTTCAGCAGCCTCTCTTTCCAAAGTGTTGTGAAAATTCCTCTTCAGTAAGATGCAGACTTTTAGGTCATTAACAGAATGGCCCACTTCCACCAGAAGAAATAAAAAAAACAAATTGACAGGGCCAGACAAATACCCAGAGACCAGCTACTCCAAGATAGGCCCAAAAAAGCCAAGAACAGAACACCACTGGTTATTACCTACAGCCCCCAACTCAAACTACTGCAGTGCATCATTAAAGAAAGACCTACAACCTATCCTTAATCAGGATGCCACACTCCAGAAGGCCCCAGTTGACAGACCTATTCTCTCCTACAGACAGCCTCCCAACCTTATGAGGATTCTCACCAACAATCACAGTCTATATGGCAGGAACACCAATCCTGGAAGTTTTCCTTGCAACAAAGCCCATTGCCAGCTTTGTGCACATATCTATTCTGGAGATACCATCACTGGACAAAACCAGGTTATTCACAAAAACACAGGCACATTCTCATGTTCCTCAACTAGCATCATATATGCCATCATGTGCCAATAATGCCCAGATGCTTTGTATATTGGACAGACTTCAAACTCTCTTAGACAAAGAATTAATGGGCATAAAACAGACATAAAAACACTCCTGATGCACAAACTGGTCAGCCACCACTTTAATGGAGTGGGCCATTCCGTTAGTCACCTGAAAGTTTGCATCTTACTGAAGAGGAATTTTCACAACTCTTTGGAAAGAGAGGCTGCTGAGCTCTCTTTTGTATTCAAATTCGACACATTAACGCATGGTTTGAACCGGGATGGGAATTTTTTAGGTCATTATAGGGGTTCTATTGCATACTTGGCTTAATCTAATTCTTGACTCTCCCCCTTCTTCTGCCCCTCTGCTCTCTGATTTGTTCACCTTGATAATGTTTTTCTGATTTGTCAACCTTGATTACTATTTTTGGTTCTCTGTGTCTTAAATATTGAGTCTGTTCTGGTCTGGCTATGGTCTGAAGAAGTGGGTCTGTCCCACAAAAGCTCATCACCTAATAAATTATTTTGTTAGTCTTTAAAGTGCTACTGGACTGCTTTTTTTGTTTTGATAGTATATAGACTAGCACGGCTTTCTCTCGGTTACTTCTCAAGCACCAAGTGTCTGTAGAGTGAGTTAGGAGTCCAGCCTCTATCACTCTCTCAGGGCTTGTGTACACTAGCTCCCTACTTCGAAGGGAGGATGGTAAGTAAGGTGTCGGGAGATTATTAATGAAATGCTGCACTGCATATGCAGCAGTTTCGTTAAGCTAATTCTCCCCCACGGCAACTCCAAACTTTTAAACTTCAAAGTGCCGGCTCACGTGTAGCTGTGGCTTGCCCACCGGTATTTCGAAATGCCTGGGCAACTTCGAAGTCCCTTTACTCCTCAAAATTAATAAAATGTATAATAAATAAATAAATAAATAAATAATAAAATTAATAATCTCCCGACACCCTACTTACCATCCTCCCTTCGAAGTAGGGAGCTAGTGTAGACACAGCCTCAGTGTGCAACCACTATCCTTCACTGTCTCAGTTATTCCAACTGTAAAATGAAGATAAATTGAAAAAATCAGTCAAAGCTGTTTGAAAAATTGGACTCTCAGCAGAAAAAAATATTTTTTTCATTGAAAAGCTGAATGCCCAGATCCTGATACGTTTCCATTGCAATGCCTGATAAAAGTTTATAGTTCAGTTGCCTGATGACCCTGTTTTCCTCTTGGGGATCAATTATATCTCCCAGGATTCACCACAGTCAGGGACACCCATGGTGCATTGCTTCCCCTTTCCAGAAGAGGAGATCCTGGTGCATGATGGGAGAGACAGTCTGAGCAGGCAGTAGAGAAGAATGGGAACATAAGGCATCCAAACTGCAATTTCCATGAAGGAAGTATTTCTGAATCAAAATATTTTGGTTTTCAGCAAAAATATGTCTGGATTTTGGCAGATTTTTTTATTTGAATTTTTGCCAAAAAATTATTTTTTCATGGGGGGTGGGGGAGATCCATTTTCCAACCAGCTGTGATGGTGTTAACTTTTTCCGTGCTTTTTAAATCCTCAGATGACAGATGTTCTGACTTAAGTATAATATTAACGAATCCTACTGACCCTACTGAATTAATTCAAATCAATCATAATGGATGTTGTTTTAGTGACTTCTGGAAAGGTTTTACATTTTTCTAATTTTAATGTAGATGGACCAGCAAGTAAGCGCTGGTATTGGAAGGCACAAAAAAGATCTCATTTCCCACTCTGACGTTTAGAGTTGTCCTTTCTGCTGTGTCTGTACCTATACTTGAAGAAGTGGGTAAGATTATTGGAAACTTTCCACCCAGTAAAAACATATCAGGGAGATTCTGTAGGGCTCTTTTGGAAATACAAAAGCTGGTATTTCTGGCAGAGTCACCTGGAGTTGTGAATACAGCAGTTAATTGCTAGGGGAGGCTGTGATGAATGCAATCACTCGTCAGCATAGATAGTGGCGCTGACCAGAGAGACCAGCATCCCTTTTCAACTTGGTGTCCCAGTCAAAAACTGGACACTGGTCACTCTGTCTAGGGGACAACACAAAGGTTATTATGTATTACTTAGTCCCTCTGTGTTTAAGAAATGGATTGGCCTTATTCTGACCCTCTGCTGGTGGGGGGGTGAATTTACCCGGGGTTCACAAGACATGCGGAGCCAGAAGATTCCTGAGCTGTAAAAACAACTGCTAGTTTACAGGTGGGCAGTAAGTTTCTCAGGGGAAGGGTCACTCCAAGAATTAGGTAAGTGGTCACAGGCTGCACTTTTCTACTGGACTAATGAAGGCAGTACGGGGCAGGGTTCCCTCGAATTGTTTCCAGCCATGGGCAGAATAAATTTTGCTATGTGCACCCAGGCATAGTAGACACACATACTGACAGCTGTGGGCACTATGCTAATTAGTTGGGCAGCACCTGAATCTCTCTTGAGCTGCCTGCACCTGCATGTACTACCCCTGCAGCTGTCAGCCTACGGGAGTGTTAAGAGTGATGCTGTGGATGAGAGCACTGTGTGAAGACCTGCTGCCCCCCTCCCACCACGAGGTGTGCTCACAGAGGCACGCTTGTCTTTAGCACCCGTCTGATCTGAGCAATGTGGGGGCTGTAGCCTGAGCACCCCACTGGGCTGTGGAAATTTAGTGGCCTGGATTTGACTCACAGGCCATATTTTGCCCACCCTGTGCTGGTGTCAATGACTTTCCAAGTTGCCCCGTCCTTCCCCACTTCCCCCCAGGGCCCTTGAAAGCTAGGGCAGTCTTTTACAGTGAGGTTTTTCCTAAAGTGCTCACACGCCCAGCTTAACGGCTTCTACTGAGGTCCATGGGACTTCTGGCCACTGAATTTATAGAATCAGGGGTAGTCTAGCACCCGCCTGATCTATGGAGCACAGCGTACAAAAGCACACACAGATCACATTTAGGATTAATAAGATCCCATTTTGCCAAGTAATGCAATAGAAATCTTTACTTCCTTTTAATTCCAGTGGAAACATTCTTTTAATGAGTGAACCATACCCTGACAAACCTGTTTTCCCTGCCTGAGCTGAGAGAAATGTAAGAACATTGTGAGAGGGTCTGTTTGTCCCCTCCTGACAACTAGTTGGCCAGACAGTCCTCAGATTCCCTTGACTCTCTGCGGAATGCACACACTGGGTGGTTCCAATAATAGTCCCCCTCCTAGGGGCTGATTTATTCCAGCATCGCTAGAGAGAAACATAAGTAGTTCCTCCCCTGGTCAGCAAGAGTTCACAAGGACTTGTTCTTTTCTAGCACTCCCAGCCTCATCCTTTCTGGCTGGAGTCACAGGAGCAAGGTGAACATATTCCCTCCCCAGTCCTGCTGCTACTTGGCTCTCCTCAATCCCAACACAGTCCTCACTCACTATCCTGCAGCCAGAGAACCTCCTTGTTGAGCTCTTGCTCTGGGAGAAAAGCAGCCACTGGTGTCATATGGACTTCTTCCAGCTGCTGTCACCTGACTCCTTTCCCGAATGTCTTTTGAAAGTTTCTCTCTCATATCAAGAGATGTTGGGCCAATAAAAAAATAATACCTATTATTTCACCAGGCAGGTGGTGAAGCACTCGAATGTGTTACCTAGAGAGGTGGTGGAATCTCCATCCCTAGAGGTTTACTTGACCCCCTTAGGTCTCCTCCAGCCCTAGGAGTCTGTGACCTCACCTGCCTTGTCTTCCTAATATTCTGGGACTAACCAGCTACAAGAGCCCCGCAAGCATTGGAAAGGCACTGCTATGGCCACTTACGGAGCAGAAGGGTTTAACCCTTCCCCTCTTGGTCCAGGCACAGGGCATCTGCACTCTGTCCCAAAGGGAAACAGCTTAAAAAATAAATGAAAACCTAACAAGCGCTGTTGATGTTAGTAACCTAACCTGCTGTTAGCACCACAGGAAAGGATATTTGTTTTTAGAAAGACAAGTACGGCAACAGCAAATCTGCCCTCATCTTGTATAGTCATTTACGCAGTGCTGCCAGCTCCTGGAATGCTGATGTTGCACAAAAAACTCAGCTTTTATTTTAAAAATAGGGTTCTAGCACCTGTAAAAAAGCTGGAAACTAGGACCCAAGCTGAAGCTCGAATAAACCATCACACACACACGCGCGCGCGCAAAGATAGCAAAGTGGTGGTGGTAATTTTTAAACCTCTTGATTCTTTGGGGACTGAGTCATGGTTCTGTGTAGTCAGGGCACGTCTACATTATAGGGATTATACCAGCACAGGTAGCTTACCATAGCTAAACCAGCATAGGTCTGTAGTGTCTATGCACAGCCAACACCAATGCAAGCAGTTTTGCCCTTGATGTAGGAACAATACATCCCTAAGGGATGGCGTTCCTCTGGCCACCTCCCTGAATCTCCATGGGGGTCAGGTCTACACAGCTGTGTTGCTTAGGAGTTGTGGAGGTGGAACTGCTTCATGTAGTTTTATCAACCTAAATTTTGTGTGTAGACAGGGCTGCCTTAGGTTTTGTGGGTATGTCAGGAACTTCGGGTCCTGGAGGGGAGTTTGGATGCAGGAGGAAGCTCCAGGCTTAGGGCACAAGAGGGAGGTGCAAGCTTTAGCCAGGAGGCACTTGCCTTGGGCAGCTCCTGGTCAGTAACGAATACTGCATTCTCCAGCTCCATGGCCTGAAAGCTAAGGCAGGATCCCTGCCTGCCTGGCTCCACGCGGTTCCCTGAGATGGATGGCATGTCCACATCTGTGGGCACTGCCCTCATAGCTCCTTTGCCCATGGTTCCTGGCCAATGGGAACTGTGGAGTCAGCACTTAGGGCATGAGGATAGTGCACAGAGATGTTCTACATGTCCCTCCCCTAAGGGAAAGCAGAGGAATGCTGGAGAACAGTGTGGAGACTTGTAGCAGGGTGGATGAAAAGGGGCAGTGGACCTCATCAGGCCCAGGGGCCTGCAGGGTCCCTCTTTTGCCAAGGCCCGGGGCTGCAGCCCGTGAGGCCTCTGCATTAATCTGGCCCAATGTTCCCTCTAATTTTTTCCATTTACGTGCAGGATAAATTTTGCTATGTGCACTAACACATGTGCAGATGTGCACCACCCTAGAAACACATGCTGCCAGCTGTGGGCGCTCTGCTGAAAAGCTGGGTCAGCATTTAAATTTCTCCTGGGCAGCCACCTAAGGACTCAGAATACAGGGAACTCTGATGTGGCCCTGGGTGTAGACCAGGACTGGGGACTGACAAGTGGAGCATTCATTTCACCAGCGAGAAGCGTGTGTAAGTTGCTACCTGGAATGGGATAACTGACGGCAGCTCTGCACATGATTTGCACTGGTGTAAACAGCAGTCTCACTCAGGAGCTCTAACTTGACAGTGTCCCTTTTAACTCACATAGTTTCTGACTCTCTCTCTTCCTTTCCAATGGTAGGCTGCTTACCTACCATAATGCCTCTTTTGTTAGAGGAACTCAGTCCAGGGACCGTTGGCAAGACAGAATTAGAACTGAAGCCCAGGTTTTTGCATTATACATTCATAAGCTGAGAGTTCTTTCCAATTTCCCTTCACTCCGCTCTGCCAGTTCCTAATTTACAATGATGTTTAAAACAGGCCTGCAGCAGCCAGTCATATGAGCGCTGTAGAAAGAATGGTGGTGGGCTTTTGGTTTTACTCTTTTCAATCCGCTCTGTTGAATTGGAGGAACCAGGCGTGGAAGAGGAGAAAGGATCAAGGAAAGCAGGTGGAAGCAAGAGAGAGTTCTGGTTTTAGCTCTGGGAGGCTCTAGTTTAACCCTCAGTGTTGGCAGTGATGACAGCCATTGCAGCAGCGCAGCTGTGGGGGAGAGGGCATAACTCAGTGCGTCTCTTGGGTATCTCCCCCCAGCAGGGCGCCTATGGAGTCCTGCCCGTCAGCTAATTCCTCCCCCCTCGCTGACCTTAGGGGAACCTGCAGGTGAGAGAGGTGAAGGAGAGCTGCCTCCCAGTTCTCTGACTCAGTCCATGGTTCAAGCATCCCTGTGTGTTGGCATAAACTGAGCCTTCCGGGGCTGTCATCCCCAAAACCCCAGGGGAACAAAGGGGAGTACAGAGCACTGGTTGAAAAGGAAGCTGTCACCCCAGAGCATGCAGCCAGGGACCCTGCATCCAGACTAGGCGGCCACAGCTTTATGAGCACTTATGGAACAGTTGTGCATGTGCATTTCCCTGGGTGAACAGGGATCCTGTCACTACCAGGTTCGCATCCACTTGGAACTCTGTCTGCTTAGAATCTGCTCTTCTTCACTACCCCCAGGTCTCACTTTGCAAGCTCCAGCGTCACCCTGCTGCATTTGCATACAAACTCCAGATAGCTCAGGGAGCTGCATATCTCCACTTCCCCAGGCAAGCTGCAGAGCAGAGCCTATCCACAATGCTGGACAGTGTGTGAGAGAGAACTTCTGCACATTGCTGGTCAGTGTGGTCGGTTGCATGCCAGGGCCTCAAGTGAGTGTGGTCTGTCAGTCAGGGGTCACCAATCTTTAGACCCAGCAGAGCAGCATGTACGCGCCAACTGGCAGCAAGAACTGGCCAGGGGGAGGTTATGCTAGGCGCAGTTAAGAGTCACATTTTAGTGCCCCAGCCTGCCCTGTCCTTTCCTGCAGCAGAGAACATTGAGTGCTGCGTCAGCCGGGGCAAGATTTGACCCACATTGTTAATCTCTCCTGGATTCCTTACGCACTTTGTGAATTGCTAATTTGACATACGGGACTGCAAGGCTGCTTTGGCTTTAGTACGTCTGAACTTTTCTCGCACATCCAGAGATTTCAATGGTGCCAGATCAGTTAAAGAAAGAATGTGCCAATTAATTCTGTCTGCTGTGGGAGTGGATGACATGAGGACCATGTTATGGGCCAGCTTTTAAAGTAAAAGAAGGAACAGGTCATTCTGGCCAACGAATTACAGCTTTTTATTTCTCTTGAAGTCATTACTTGATCTTGGAAGAGCTGCCTGAGTCACTCTTCTCCAGTCCATCAAGTCTGGGGCTTGTTTCTCTCTTCACTGTCTAATAGTACATATTCCAGCTCTGGCCAAACATTCCTACCTAACATTGCATTGAGACCTGAGGGCTTCCACGATTTCTGAACAATTATCTCTCTACCCTCCAGCAGTGTAATGTGGGTTACTTCAGCCTGAAATATGGTGAAAACCTTATTCATTTCCATGTAGTGTCAAGGCAGTGCTCAGCCCTGTATATGGCTGTGTGTCTGTAGCACCTAGAGCTGGTGGGATTCTCAGTGACATAAAAGTCATCGTTATTCTTGGCTCCTGCCTTATATTTCTTGGGTCAGCTTCATATCTCTCCATTTGGTTCATGACTGAAATTGGCCAAATATATGTCACAATGGAGATGTTTGGCCAAAATATACAGAAATATGAATTGGCTCTTTCACAAATGTAAATCAGCCAACTCAGCCATGTGCTGTGCCAGACTCTATAGGCTGAATAAATATGCTGGCTGTGCTCTTACATGTTGTCCCTAGGACTCAAGAGGCCATGAAGAAGTTGCAGTGCAGAAATAAAAGAACTGCCTTGCACTGTGTGGTAGTTACTGTGCTCTGACCTCCCCATCCATCAGTTGACTGGTTTCCAACTTCATTACTGAAGAGATGTGAGAATGTTGCAAAGAAAATGAATTTACAAGCACATGTATGAGATTGGTACAGTCCCAGCTCTGTTCTATAGAGTACCAATTAGTGTTTCAGCTTTGAGTTAACAGGTTGCCCACTGGGAAATTTGGGTCGAGTTCCAAAGGCCCTACTTAGTCTTGCTCCAGAAAGCCTCTTACTTTGCATTTTGCTTCCCACCCCCACCCATGAGCTGTGTTTTCAGGCTTCCTGTCATTGCAAGGGAACACAGTGACACATGGAAAAAGGTTGTCCAGTGGTTAGCAAACTAGCCTAGGACCTAGGAGAAATGGGATCAAATCCTTGCTCTGCCACAGACCTCCTGTGTTACCTTGAACAACTCACTTAGACCAAAATGTTCCAACATCACTCACAGGTTTGGGTGCCTCAGCTTTAAAGTGTTCAACATTAACAACTTAAAGGAGCCAGATTTTCAGAGGACAGATGCTCAAAACTTCGGAAAAAAAGCGCGTCCCCCAAATCATTAGCTATTTCTGACCATCTTGACCCATGTCGTCAGTTCTCCCATCTGTATAATGAGAATAAGAGCTCCCTGCCTCACACTGCTATTGTGTGGTTAAATACAATGAAGACTGTAAGGCAGTGGATCCTGTTATAATGAGGGTCATATCAGTACCTCAGATAGGGCCTCTGGTACTGCAGAAGAGGAATGGATAATTTAATGGGAGCTCTGCTGTCACTGCACTGAAGCCAGGAGACTTACACCTGATATGCCTTAGGTAAAGAATTTGAAACAGTGTTATGAAATATTAATTCAAATTAGCTTGACTATAAGCACTATCACATAGGCTGAAAGCTGGTTGAAGGTCTATAAACAAAGGATTAATGATCCCTGGCATGACATGAGTAGAGGGATTTCTATATTGCTGTGTAATTCACTGTTTCTGGGACTATTTGCATCTGGTTCCACTATCCAGAGGAAATCAAATTAGCCATTGATCTAATAGCACATAGCTGCAAATACGGAGTTTGAATGGCTGGCAGCCTTCTCTCTCTCACACACACACACACACACACACACACACACAGAGAGAGAGAGAGAGAGAGAGAGAGAGGGCTGCCAGCCATTCAAACTCCGTATTTGCAGCTATGTGCTATTAGATCAATGGCTAATTTGATTTCCTCTGGATAGTGGAATGAGATGCAAATAATCCCAGCAACAGTGAATTACACAGCAATATAGAAATCTCTCTACTCATATCTGCTGTGTGTGAGAGAGAGAGAAACCAAAACCCTTCTGTCAGGTAGAACCAGCAGCATCCAGGGCCAGATGCGGTACCTAGGAGTTCCTCTCCATCCATCAATACAGAACTGGCTCAGGGTCCACCCACTAACCTGGGAAACTCACAGGCTGTCTCTGGGCACCTCTGAGAGGCAGTGCTTCTCCATTTGCAATCACAGAGTCTGAGCACAGAAAATTTTTGAATAAAAAGGGAGGGAAGTAAATTAGCATTAATATGGGAAAATGCCACAAGCACAATTCATAAACAAAACCATGAGTAAAAATCCCACCCCAAGTGGGTTGGGCAATGTCATTTTCCTATCAGGTTCATAAGTCCAGCAACCAAAATGTCTCCTTCACATACCCAACCCTTCTCTGTACCCCACTCACAGTTGGTGCCATTGATCAAGGCAGACTCAGAGATCAGGGCTGCAGCTGCAGAATTCACCTTCCATCCTAAGGTAAAGAGGCATCTTACTCACTCCACTGGTCACTGCTCTCCACTGCCACTCTGCTGGTCACTCCTCACACTGCCGCTGCTCTGCTGTTTCCGCAGACCACTCTGCTCTCACTGGCCACCCTGCTGGTCCCCTGCTGCTGCTGTTCCCACTGGCCAGCTGCTCGCAGCTTCCATCAGCTTGTGGTGGATTTGTCTCTGGGCAAAGCCCAGTGATTTTAGCTCTTGGCTCAAAGCACAGTCCAGCCACAAGAAGCTTCAGCATACACTGGAGTAAATGTAAAAGAATGAAGGAGACTCCTGATGGAGGCTGTTTTAACTCTATCATTGAAGCAGTGGGAAGAAAATGGTTGGGCCACTGTTACAATCCACATCTGGATGTCATATAGCCAGCTGGTTCGGACTCCTGCCCTCCCCATTAGTCTTCACAGAGGTCTGGCAGGTGATTCTCTTGTCCATCCAAAGTTCTTTAAATGTACAGTGTCCCTCTCCTTTTGAAATGGGTTAATCACACTCCATCAGCTGAATATCTAACACATTTTGCAAGGCAGGAGCAAACTGTATTTACACAGACACAGACACAGACAGGGCGTCTCTCCCATCCCAGCTAGCATTAATGGAAGCATTCCTTCCAGTCCTGCTAACGTGTGCCTTTGAGAGTCTTTGGATCTGCAAAAGTCACGCAGCAGATAGTTTCCTCATCAGTGAACGTTCCTACGGCCTCAGGCACTGCATGTATGGGTGATATGTATTTTTTCCTTCCTGGGTAACTGCAACATTGGGGGAACATGAAATAGTTTTTTCCCCAGTCTCTTGAATCGCTGACCATAGGCAGGGTATTTTTCACTCTGCCTTTCATGTTGTATTCCACAGCATGTACACAGACTTACTGGCCTACAATGTCCTCATTTGCAGTTGGTCTACCTCTGTTCTGCCTCCTAGGTTGCTCTAGCTTGAGGTTGTTTACTTGTTCTGTGCTAATCGTTGTTTTCATGTTGATCCTTTTCCTGAAGAGTTCAGCTGCCTTTGCTATATGGAGGTATTGCTCCAGGATAACATCTCTTTCTCTCAAAAATCTGTGGTCCCAGTACTCAAGCACCTGTCTTAATTGTCCCAGTGTTTGGGGCATTATTCTTGACAAAAACTTTACCTCATTTTCTCACCTTTATCCCCCCTCTCCCCACCAGACAGCTATTTATACAGATGAGGTTCTTGTTTCCATGGCTTCCAGGCTTGTGTAAGCTTTACTGTCTGGCCACCCATGGGTCCAGTCCCTCCATACTGCTTGTTTATTCTGCGCCTAGATGACACTTTGTCTGTTCTTCACACTGCTGGCTGGTGAATCTTACACTGCCACCGTGTTTTGTGTGCTGTGTTCATGGTAATAACCTTAGAGGAGTCCGTGTGTTTAAACTGGAATTGGCTCTTAAGAACCATTTATAGAGATGCTGCAATGGCAACTAGCATTCTTACCATGTGCACAAGGACTGGCATCCAGGTGCCCCATCCAAATTCTTCCCTTCTGAAACCCATGTTCCTGTCTCTTAGTTCCATGCAAGTAACTACTGAGAGGGTAAACAATGTATTAGCTATGGGTCCAATACAGTGCTTGTTGGCGTCAATGGGAGTCTCAGGTCCTTTATCTGCAGCTGATACTAAATGGAAAGATTCTGTGAACAGCACAATGGGCAGAGGAATAACCTGCGGATACTTATGATATATCTATATTGCATGTTAGCAGGCCTGGTGCCAGACTTTACTGGACTCTGGGCAGTGTGGGTGGGGGGTTTCTGGGTCTCATGGATGGTGGGGAGGGAGGCTTGAGGCAGCCAACCCACAGTGCCTCCTGGGCCATGCTGCTATTTCCTCAGTGCCACCTGGAGCTCTGGCAGTGATTTAAAGAGCTCAGGACTCTGGCTGCCCCTACTGCCACAGCAGCAGTGGCTTGGAGCCCAGGGCCCTTTAAAATCACCCATCCCCAAGGCAACTGCCCCCTTGGCTTCCCTCATCAGCAGCTCTGCCTGTGAGAGCCTGAGGCTAAGAGCTTGGACTTGTTCTGTGGTACTAAAACCAGCTGTGTAGATGTTGTGGCTTGGGCTGGAGATTGGGCTCTGAAGCCTCCCTTCCCTTGGCCTGGGTCCATCATGAGCCCAAATTTCCACACAGCTGTTTTAGAGCAGCAGTCCAGGCCTGGCTCTGAGACTGGCTGCTGTGAGCAGTGCAGATATACCCACAGAGAGGTGAGTGACTTTTCTTCCTATGGCCTAAAAATTAATGAAAGGAAATTGACTCTGAACAAATACATGCAGGGGAGGGAAGAAGCATGGTTATTTAGTGAAAGATATAGTAGGAGGCGGCAGGAGGGCAGAACCAGGGCTGGAGGTGGGAGCTAGCTTCCCCACTTGAACATGTTTTGGGGGTGAACTGTTGTGTGATGCGCTGGGGATAGAGCACTAGGAAGTGGGCTGAGTGGGACCTTGGTGCCAGTGCTGGCTGCAGGAGTTGATCATGGTCCTCCAAGCAGCCCCTTTCTATCCTTCTTGCTGCAGAGCATCTTCTAAGCAGGCCAAGCAAAGGGTACTCAGTGGGGATGAAGCCAGAAATGCTGCAGCCAAGACTGGGGAGGGAAACCTGAGGTCTGGAGTGTCCAGGAACCCAGGATGGAGCAGGAGCTGAGTAGCAGGCAGTAGAGGCAGCAGAACCCCCTGGTGGGGAGCTGATGCTTAGACAAGGTAATAGGGACGTGGGGATCTGTGGGGAGTTACCCTGAATCCTCAGAACCTCCACTACTTCCCATGCTCCCTTCAGCTCCCTTCCAGGGTCTGCCCAGCAAACATAAGCTCTGCCCTTTTCCCCAGCCTCCCCATTGCAAACAAGCTTCTGCCACCTCCAGAAGGCAGTGAGGCCAAGAGAGGTTTTGAGGTGCAAGGCAAGTTCCAATATCACATAGTGTCAAAAAAAATTCCATTGTCTGTGCTGTGGTTTCACTTCACAGAACAGGGAGTGCTTTCAGGCACTGAGAAAAATGGCAAAACACAGGGACGTTTTTAAGTATTTTTTTTTAAATCTGAGACTCCTGAGGAAAGGTTCCTAAAGCACAATCAAGCATTCTGTTATACTTATTGGGTCAGATTATGTTCCTCACGAAATCAGATTTCTGCCGCCTCGGTGGAGCAAACCGGTCTTAAAGCTGGCCAGAGCAGCTAACTGAAGAGCCTTCTAGCGTAAGAGGAATCCCAGTGTTCTGTAGAGACCACTCCTCACAGCCTCTGGTGTAGGAGCTGAGGGTCAGAGGCAATGTGATGTTCTTGATGCACTGAAGGCTGTGGCAATGCCCAGCTCTTGCAGCATCTCCTCGGGAATTGTTGCCTCAGGGCGTATCTTAAAGCAGCTTTGAGGTTGTGCAAATTTTGCATAGGCAGGAGCCCAACAATAAACCCAGCATATTAACCCAGTAGCACTCCTTGCATTTGGTGGGGTGGTTCTGTGAAGCTCAGTATGAGCAGGTATTCCATTCATGCTCCACCCTTGTCAAATAAAACTCTTGTTGAAGTTGATGAACTTTTTGTCTGAGTAAAGACTTCAGAAATTGACCCATTTATAGTTTCAAAGGGCTGTGAAATTCTGAGAAGGGAGGTATTATGTATGCGGTGTTGTTGTTAAAGTGGTGGTAGGAGTAATTTCAGAACATAATACAGTTTGTTAGGGTGGGAATATCTAAAGAGTTTGATATCCAGTTTGCATTCAAGGGGATGGGGATTGGCTGTCCAGATCCCTGTATCAGTTCTGAAAGTCTCAGGTTAAATTATATGCAACCATATCAGTGCATTGCAGAAAACTTTGTCAATGTAAATAAGAACATCAGAACAGCCCTACTGGGTCAGACCAAAGGTTCAACTAGCTCAGTATCCTGTCTTAAGACAGGGGCTAATGCCAAGTGCTCCTATAAGATCTTTGGTTGAAAGGTAAAATACAATGATAACAATTCTTAGCACTTATTTCGCACTTTTCATCTCAAAGTGCTGTATAAATATTTACCAAATATGCCTCACATTTCCTGGTGGATGAAGAAGAAAGTGTTTTCTCTTGGCTGTTGAGGGATGAATTGAGGTATAGGCAGGACTGCCAATGGAGACGCTTAGCAGAACACCTTATGTTTCTCCTCAAAATCCATAAAAAGTCCAAAGGAATTGCACTGCAGGATGGAGACGAAGCGAGAAGTAGTGTCTAGAATAGTAGTATCGTGATCTTCTGCTGTTCAAGACTGACACAACAACACCTTAGAGAAATAAATAAGTTGTAAAGGGAGTGAGCCTGAAGGTTCCTGTGCTCTAGTTTTGTGAGTAAAAGTTTTCCTTATAAAAGCCTGATTCAAGGAGAGAGGTTCTTCCGTCTTTGGAGAGGCAATAGTTACATCCATGCAGGAATTTCTGTTAACCCAGAGGTTTTCAACCTGGGGTGTGTGTGTGAAACACACTACAGGGAAAAACGTGCTGTGCATATTTTACCCACATCAATGAAGAACTAGCAAAGCTCACTCCTCCAGGCAAGTCAGGCCCTTGGATGATGCTGTGCATTTAACGCTAGACAGTGAGGTGCACTCTGACAAATTTCTGTTAAGCTTGCATGGCAGTGTACAAAGTTGTTGCCATCTGTTCATTAACCCATTTGCTACAACAAGGTGTGTACATTTAATTGTAAGCCTCAACCACAATCACAGTTTTGCTTGTGCTTTTACTGTAATAGATCCTTGGCTCTGTTTGAATCAATGCCTCGCTGTTTTTAGTGAGATGCATACTGATTTGTTTTAATCGATACGTGTACTTGTGTGATGGGACGGGTGTGTTTGTAAACCATGACAGACACGCAGAACGTGGGCACAGTCATTTGACAACCACTAGGCTGACCTAGCAGTGTCTGCACCGGGGCTTAGGTAAGATTAATTACGTTAAACAGGGTGTGACATTTTTCACAAACTGGAGTGATGTAGCTAAGCTGAGCTATCTCTGTAGTAAAACAAAAAGCAGTCAAGTAGCACTTTAAAAACTAGCAAAAAAGTTTATTAGGTGAGCTTTCGTGGGACAGACCCGCTTCTTCTGAAGAAGTGGGTCTGTCCCACAAAAGCTCACCTAATAAACCATTTTGCTAGTCTTTAAAGTGCTACTTGATGGCTTTTTGTTTTGATAGTGTATAGACTAGCACGGCTTCCTCTCTGTTACTATCTCTGTAGTGTAGCCCATCCCTGAGTAGTGGTACTCAGTGGAATGAATTAGTTAGTGTAGCACAATCCATCAGAACTGATTTTTATACAGTGTCAGAAATTTCACAGTTTAATCTCCCTAATAGCATAATCACAGTATTTGAATGAATAATAATTTTCATCTACAGGGAGTTCTCTGTGTACAACAAACTAATCCAACTAATCAGTCCCACGCACAAAAAGAAGAGTTTTTCAGCCATTTATTTGTGATTCAAAGGGACAGTTACAGGAAAGCACATAGTGCTCACCCCTGTTCTAGTTTGTGATGGGGGACCTCACCAAGAGTTTGGTAAGTGGTCAAGGGCTGCACTCTTCCTGGATATTAATGGAGGTGGTGCAAGGGCTGGGATGAAGCTTGGGTGCTCAGTGAAGCTCTTTCTGGGGTGGAGAGGGGCATGTGAGGTCTGTGATAGAGTTTGGGTGATGGAGGGGGTTGTGACCTGAGTGCAGGAGGTGGCACAGGGTCTGGGAGGGGATATGGGTGCGGGAGAAGATTGACCTGCTTGTGCTTAGATGGCTAGATGAATCCAAATTACTTTTTTTAGTTTGCTATGAATAGAGCTTTGCAATTGATCAGCTTTGGCCTCAGGTTTCTGAAGGTGAAAAGTCACTGTATTGGTGCAGTGGTTAAAGCACAGAAGGGGAGTCGAGAGAGCTAGGTTCTTTTTTCCCAGATGTGACTCAGATTTCCGAGTGCAAATAACTTAACTCCTCTGTGCCTCAGCTTCTTGGTCTGTAACATGGAAAATTCATTTTCCTATTTCATTGTCACTTTCTGTTTCTAAACTGTCACCACAAAGGTGGTGCCACAGGGACAATGAAGTTTTAGCAATAATCTGAAACTAAGGGCTTGAGTCTTCCGTTGCTTAAGCTGGTTCAACAGCAGCAAAGCTTCAGGGGGGTTATTTCTGATTTAGCCTGAGTGGGAGGATCACCGAGGTCCTCATGTTCAACAGCTGGATTTTACAACGGGGAAGAGGATCTAACCCTTACTCTTTGAGTCATCCATGTTGTGGGATATTGAACTGGTCCAAACTGATCTAAGTGAAGCTTCTTCAGGCAGTTAGCACATCTGCCACATGTTGAACCTTGTCCCTGAGCTCTCTGCAATGACAGGAGCCACAGGTGATGGAACTAGAGATGTGGGGGGTATAGCTGCCTCCTCTGGCTTGAAGTGGTTTCCATCATGTACAGGAATACCATCATGGACAGTTTGGTTCAGTGGCTCTCAGCACCCCCACTACAAAAATGATTCAAGCACCCTGACTGGAGTTGCATCACCATATAAAACTTGGCAGCCTGCTCAATGCTGTTGTGTTGTACCAGGCTGGCTGCTGGGGGAGGAACTTGGTGTAATATGTCCTCTCTTAGGAGCAGAAATTTCAAGCCAATGTGGCACAGTGACTTTAAACCAGTATGTTGCAAATCGGATATTAACCCAGTTCCTCTTTCAGTTGTGATGGTAGACATTTTCCAATAAGCATCACTGCAGAAAGAAATCAATGGGCGGCTTGTTGTGTGCTTAGAGAGAAGAATGTTGCTCAACAGGCGGAGCTCTTTGCAATTAACAGTAACAAGGACACAGCTGTCTGAGCCTGAAGCAGTATTTTCAAAGAATAAGTCTACAGGATTTTTCCTTCTCCATTGGCTTCTGTCCAATACCAGTTCTTTGCTTATAAAAGCACCAAAAGGCCACGATGCTGAAACAAGAATTACCTTGGCTTTGTGGGGCTTTTAGTCTTGTAAAAGCTGATTGGCGCATGGCCAGGGTCAAAATCAAATGACTTTTGAAAAATAACTTTCTCCGCCTGATAATCCCCCTTAGCTTTCACAAGCCCAAGCATCACAGTCTTCCAACCAAGGAGGGGCAGACAACCCTCTCTTAGGAGCCCATCAACACTGCTCTGAAAATAGCTGTCAGCAAGTGCTGCTGCAGAGAGAGAGAAGGCTCACTCTTTCCAAGAATGAGTGCATGGCTCTTGTAAAACTCCCAGTGCCTGCAGGCCTGGAGCACTAGTAGTGAAGGCTGAGCTCAAACTTTGATCCAAAAGAATCTGATCAGTAGGCCCACCTATAACCAGCCTGCACTACAGACTATTTGAATTGCTGCTTCCTTGTCAGAAGTGAGCACATCTCACCACCGTCCCTCCAAACACAACAGGTGCTGCTATGTTATGTTGTTTTCGTTCTTTCCTGAAAGAATTGTCTGCTATTCGTCCCTGGCAGAATTCACCAGACCACTGTGCAATGCTAATGGAGTGAGGCTACAGCCACACTACTACGGAAGATCCACCTGCTCAGGGTTGATTTTCTGGAGTTTCATTTCACACGTGCATGAAATGATGCATACTAGGGTCAAAGCTGACTGCAGAACTCCTCAACAAGTGGTGAGAAATAAGGAAGATCAATGGGAGAAATGCTCCTGTTGACCCTCCTCCATGTAGACTGTCATGGAAGTTGAGCACTAATAAGTCAATTTTAGCTATGCAGTTGGCATAGCTAAAATTGCATATCAGCAGTTGACTTCTATGTCTAGCATAGACATAGCCTGAGGGACATCTTGCCAGCTGGGTTCAGGGCAAGATGTATCAGATTGCCACAGGAAGACAAACCTTTGCAGTCTTCAGATGAATGTATCTTACACAGAGCAGGCAGTGAAGCTATTACCACCACACCATCTTGGCCTGGGAACACTTTACAGCTCACAAGACTTTGGATCTCATCAGTCCTTGAATGGAATATCCAAAGCAGGGCTGGGTTAATCTTTCAGAGTTCAGTTTCGCACTTCTAGTCTGTTGGAGTAAGAAAGAGTAAGGGAGGTCAAAGGGAGCAACTTTCCTATTGGCCATGGCCTGTATAGACAGACAAGTTAGCTGAGCACTAATATGTCAATTTGAGGTATGCAACTGGTGTAGCCAGAATTGTATATCTGTGGTCAACTTTCTTGGTCTAGTATGAACATAGCCACATGCTGAGGCCCTGAACTGTATCAAGTTTGAGAACCTAGAGCATTACAAAAAACTGTGTCTGAGGAGCTAAGCTGTTGCTTTCTTAGTAGCCTGAAAATCTAGCTTTGCCCTAAAGTACTGAGAGAAGTAAGTCCATGGTTAGGTACTGCATAGCCAAGTCTCAGCATGGTGTTAGGGCAGTAGTCCACAAACTTTTTCTGTCCCATTCCTACTTTACTTATAATGGAATCTGTCCATGCCCTCCTGAGAGAGGAGGTGGACCCCGGCTCTAGAGCTGTGGCTGACCATACGGCCATGGTTGGGGTTGGGGTTGGGGCTGTGACCTTGGCCAAGAGTGGGGCTGGAAGCCAAGGCCATAGTTGGGGAGTGTGGAGATGGGGGCCACAGAAGAGCTGGGAGCACAGTGGGTCTGGGTGGCATTCTCTTCCCACCCTTGTCGGGGGCAGATCTGGGTAAGGTGGCCAATTTTCTGACTGCAGAAAACTGAACACCCTTGCCCCACCCCCATTCACTCCATATCCCCCTCCTTCTGTCACTCACTCTCCCTCCCCTTCCCTCACTCAATTTTCACCAGGCTGGGGCTAGGAGTTGGGATACATTAGGGGGTGATGGGTCTGGTTGGGTTTGTTGTCTCTAGGATGGGGCTGGGAGTGAGAGGTTCAGTGTGTGGGAGGGGGCTCCGGATCGGGGCAGAAGGTTAACGTGCAGGAGAATGGGGGCTCTGGCTGGGTGTGTGGCCTCTGGTGTGGGGCTGGGGGTAAGAAGCTTGGAGAGCAGCGGGGGGTGTGGGCTCTGGGAGTGAGTTTGGTGTGGGAAGCGGCTTGGGACTGTGATGGGTGGTTGGAAGCAGGAGGGATTGTGGGCTGTAAGAGGGAGTTTGGGTGCAGGGCTCAAGGGGTTGGAGGGCAGGAGGGGATGTGGAGTACGAGTTCTTTTTGAGAGACATTTCTCAGAAGCTTCCAGCAGTGGCTGGTATGTCCCTGCTACCTCTAGGCACAGGGATGGTCAAGGAGCTCTGCACTCTTCCTTTGCCTGCAGGCACCACACCCACTGCTCCCCTTGGCTGTAGTTCCCAGCCAGTGGGATCTACAGAGCCACTATGTGGGATCAGGGCAGCACATGGAGGCTCCCTAGCTGCCCCTGCACCTAGGCACCATCGGAACGAACCAAGTGCTTCTGGGAGCTTTCAGGAGACGGAGCAGGCAGAAGCCTGCCTTAGGCCCTCTGCTCTGCCAGCGGAACTTCTAACAACCCAGTCAGCAGTGCTGATCGGAGCTGCCATGGTCCCTCTTCACCTGGGAGTTCCAGTCACAAACCAGGTGCCTGGCAGCGTCAAGCATAGGCCCTGCCACACCCCCTCACACATTCCTCCGCACCCCCATCGGGGTGCACCCCGCAGTTTGAACATCACCGTTTCAGTGGTAACTTCTTGCATTACAATGGTCCCTATTATTTCCATCTGAAATTGAGATCCTGATCCCTTGAGGATATCAATGACCACATGGCACTTGCTGGGCAAGTAGCCTCAACATCCAGACAGAATTCCTGGCATGGGTAATTACATCCCACATACCCTGAAACTTCTCCTGTATTTTTAATGGAGTCAGTATCCAGCCAGAATGGCTAGGAAGTATTCCTCCACCATGTTTAAAGCAGCAAGCACATTGCTCTCCGCACATGGCTGCATTTCAGTGGCAGGGGCTGTCAGGAGGGAAGGTACCGTTAACATTATTGTAACTGGATATTTGCTCACAATGTTTTTTTTTTCTTTTAACTACCTTGATTTCTAGTTAATCTTTCCTTTGGATTGGTGTCTTCTGATAAACTGTTGTTCTTAAAAAATATTTGTACTCCGCTTTTCACTAGCTCTTCTAGTCTGTGAACAGCTTCTGTCACCTTTAGTCTGCCAAAAGCAGCTCTTGGAAAAGGATCTCTTAATGATCCAGCTAACGTGTACAGTCAAGAAGTTCACTTGTTAGAGCAAATATAAACTGACCCCCAATTGGCTAAATCAGTTGGCTGGACTATTTGTGCTAAAGATTTCTCCAGGCTCCCTGGGGCTGGAGAGTATTAATAGCAATTCTGTGCTCTCCCCCTGCCCAAATTACCTCTACCCCAGTCTTCTTATGTCTTAATCCCTCATGGAAAAGTTTTACAGAACTCAGTAGGTGATTAAGCCAATAGGATTCTATGGAAGTGTAAAAGGGTTTTTATAAATATCACTCTAACTGCCTAAATATTTAATGGAGGTTTCCATAGGTTCTTTAAAAACCATACTGTAGAATTCAGTGGTAAAGTTCTAATTAACAGCTATAGAAAAGTTTTAACATTTTTCTTTTGAGCTCTACAGGACTTTTCTGTATGGACTGGCCATTCTTTAGGTCCTGATTTGCATTTCATGTCATATGGCAAAGGAATAATATACATGCCCTTTTACTAGACATATGTCCCAAGACACTGAAATAATTGATCGTGTGGTTGTCTGTGCAACTTTGAATTCCAGCTGCAACCTCTGTCAGCTACCATTGCTGATGCAATAGCAACTGTCGTTCGGTAAATAACTTCCCAGCAGCTGGAAATATTGGATCCAAGCTCTCATCTGGCTCCCATCACTGGAGCATTCAGTACAGAGCCCTGTGTCCTGCAGTGATATTCTTATGTAAGTGGTGTACGTTGTGACACAAAATTGATGTATTTGTTCAGCTGAATAAATACAATTTGTTGCTGATGAAGATGAAAATACAGGGATACAATTTTTCTGCTAATGAATGGTGCCTGTTTGTTACTGGGATTGATCCAGTGAATATTATGATAAATGCTCCTGTCCCCCAGAGGGTATCCTGCTCCCTCTTTTTCTGTCATGTTGCGACAACTCAGCCCTTCACAGAGAGAGCAGGGAAATAAAGAAGACCTTTGTGCTCCAGAACACAGGGCAGTAGCACTTGAGCTAAAGTCCATCTCTGTAAAACAGAAGCCATGCTGACTCCAGCTACTCCAAGCTTATGGCACTCCTGCCAGCTTGTTACAGTCTTTGACTTAGGCAAACATCTTCCTTGATAACATGGGGTTCAAACCATTTCTGACCTCCTTAAAGCAAACCTGTGGGGATGCAGAACAGCCCAAGTATGAGCTTTTGGGAGACAGGGGTAAGGATTGTCTCTCATGAGGCATTTGTACTTGATGGGCCCTACCCTAGTTGGGACCTTCAAGCCCCATTATAATATAAGTCACACCAGCGGCTGGGCTAGAGCCCTGCAGTCCCTTACCCACGGAGCTATTACTTATTCTCGTTGCTGAGGGGTGGGCAATAATTTTTAGTAGGGGACCACTCTAAGAATTTGGTAAATGGTCAAAGGTACCAGTCTTCTGTGCTACTAACGGAGGTTGGGTGCAGAAGGGAGCTTGGGGTGACTGACTGAGGTGCAGGAGGGGGTGTGGGAGAGGATTCTGACTTGGAGGAGGAGTTCAGGGTCTGAGAGGGAGTTGTGACCTGGGGCAGGAGTGCAGGAGGGGTGCAGGGCCTAGGAGAGGATTTGGACCTGAAGGAGGGGTGCAGGGTGCCAGTACAAGATTTGGGTTGTGACTGTGGGGTAGGGAATTGGGTGCAAGGTCTGGGTGGGGGTGTGAATGCAGGAGTTGGGGGTGCAGTAGGAGGTGTGGGGTGTGGGAGAGGCATGAGTGGAGGAGTGGGGGTACAGACGGTTTGGGCTATGTGGGGCAGGGTTACAGAAGGGAGCAGAGGATGCAGGGAGGGAAGGTTTGGGGTGCCAGAGGCAGGCTGTGGCTGGGAGGCGCTTACCAGGGCAGCTGCTGGCCAGCAGCCCACTGTGTTCCTCAGCCAGGGTCCCTGCCTGTGCTGCTCAGAGCAGTTGGCTGCCATGTGTTTCTTTGGAAGGCTACAAGCCCAAGGGGAGGTGGGTGAGGGGCAGTGTTGCCTCTAATTTTTTCCATCCACGGGCAGAATAAATTTTATGTTCACCAAGGCATGTGTGGATGTGCACCACCAATAGACACACGTGTTGCCCATTGTGGATGGCTGTAGTTGCTCTGCTAGGCAGCCGGGCGGCAACTGAATCTCTTGTTGGTGGCTGCCCAATTGCTCAGCTTAGAGCGAAGGTTGGTGAGAGGTACTTCATGCACTGCCTGTCCTGCAAACAGGCAGCTCCCATTAGCCACAAACCAGCCAGTGGGGGCTGCGAGATTGTGCTGGGGGCGGGGACAGAACACAAAGCCTTTTGCCCCCATCTCTGGGCTCTCAGCCTTCAGAGAAGCACATGGCCCAGCAGCTGGATTCTTTGCATGGTGTACGTTGAAGAGGCAAGCAGGAAGCCTGGCTGAGGCTCCCGCTGGGCCATGGGCCAGATCTAGTGGTTTGGCCGCATCCAGCCTATAGGCCATATTTTGCCTGCCCTGTCACAGACTCACAGACTTTAAGGTGAGTCCGGAGCAGTATGACCAGCTTCTGTGCGTTGCAGGCCACAGACCAACTGCCCATGTCTGTAAAAGGCCCCTCGCCTCTAGCTGAGTTACTGATGTCATCAAGTTGTGATTTAAAGATGTCAGGTTACAGCGATGTCTCCATTTACTCTAGTTTCAACTTGCAAGTGAACCCATGCTGCCGAGAAAGGTGAAATCTGCCTGCCAATGGGACCCTGGGGAACCTTCCCTCCCAGCCCCAAACAGGGCAATCAGTCAGCCACTGAGCGTGTCGGCAAGAGCCACCAGCTGGCCACTCAGGAAGGAATTCTCTGTGGCAAGTCAGAGCTCACCCTATCGGGTGTCCCATCACTGTCCGGCTGGGATACTTGCTGCTAGCAGTTGCAGTGCAGCCACATGCAATTGTAGGCAGCGTCGTCATCCCCTTCCCACCTTGAGCTTATCACACTCAGTCTTTGAAGCCAGTTAAGTTTTTTTGCCCCCACGGGCTTTAAGACTGTCCAGTGGCTGTTGGACAGCACATCACATGATGTGAGCCAGTGGTGTCAGTTTGGTTCCTGCAGGATAAGTTAGGTATTGCAAACACCACTGGATTTGGAAACTGCCATGGCTGCCCCATGGGCTCTCACCCTGTCCCACAGGTATGGTCTACAAGGCTCACACTTCTCACTATGTTTCCCTATCACTAAAAGCCAGGCCCCAGCTTGGGAATTAAGGTAGCATACCCAGGATGAGTTTTTCGAAGGGGAGAGAGAGGTTCTCAGATTGTGGTTCTTCATTATTTCTGCAGTGCAGAAAGAGTACTAGCCAAAGGAGACTGTCCACTATTGGTTACAGATTTTAAGCCTATGACACACAGTCATGCACTTCTTATATTAGCTGGTAGGAGCAGTTCTACACATTAATGATTACTGATAATCAGTGTCCAAACACAGGCCAATCAGCTATATATAGAACTGCCTTATCCCTAGCAAACAACTGTTCCTGTTGTGTACATGCGATGCAGATCTAAAATGAATCCAACAAGCAAAGGCCAGTTCTCAGACACTGAAATTTGCAATTAAACAGGTGGATAGGGAGTTGATCTTGGATAGCTTCCATTCTCAGCTGGGCCAGCTGTTCTTGGAAAATAGCACTGACCCCCACACAGCAGCAGTTTGAAGTTGGCTCCAGTCTGCACTTTAGGAATGTGGCATTGTTATTCTCCCCTTTCTTATCAAGTGTAATTATCATGAGAAAAAAAACCTTCTGAGAAAACATGTGATTTCACTGTGTAAAAATCTACTACCGAGGAAATTATTTTCTCAGAGTCCAAAAAAGGAATGGTGCAGACATTTAGGGAAAGGGCGTGGTTCCAAATAATCTTGGAACGAATACCCATGTCCCAGCGCACTTCTGCTCAGTCCTGGCTTGTGAATATTCTGAGAAACAGTAAGAAGACATCCATTCTATGTATTGTTCTACAAGTGAGTCCCCTGTGTTTTAAGTTACCAACCCAGCTTCATTAGCTGGGGAGGCGGGAAATGAGGCTGGGACCCTTCTGCCCAGTGGAAGAGGCTTCCCTTGAATCCCCGGGCTATGGTGGTTTCCTACAGGGAGCTGGGAAAAAAGAGAGGAAAAGTAAAACCCTAAAAATAAGACATCCCTGACTCAAAACATCTGGACAGAAAACTCAGTCTCCACTTGTCTTCTCTATACCATACAGCTACTGCTATGCAGGGCTTTTCCACTTGGATTTGCTAGGCCATATCCTGTGTCAACCCCGCATATTTGTATACTCTTATTTTCCCTCTCACTTTCTAAAACAAGATGATTAGTGGAGGAGCTAAACTTCTTTTTGTAATGAAAGTAAATTTTTCTTCCAAAATTGGCTTTTGCTCAAAACCAGAATTTTTCATTAGAATTTTTGATATTGTTGTCCACCTTCGCCCTGAGTACGTTAGGCCATATTCAAGGCTTAACCAAGCTGTTTCCTATAGCAGGTGCATCTCAGGTGTGGTTCTGTTCATTTACAAAGAATGTGCACAAAGTCCTGTCTCCCTGAATGCAGTAGAACAAACGACAGCCTCTTCAGCAGTAGCAAATTAAATTTATTCAGCTGAATAAATACACTGTCAATTTTGTGTTATAATGTATGATCCTTACGTAAATACATCTCTGCAGGACTCCTTGGCTCTTACTGCATACTGTAGAAAAAGGAGTCCCATGAATATTTGGATAGAACTCTCCCAACTGCTAGGACATTACTTAGTGGCTGACAGTTGCTATTGCATCAGCAATGGTAGCTGAAAGAGGTTGCCGTTGGAACCTAAAGTTGCACAGACAACCACGCTGTTAATTATTTCAGTGTCTTGGGGCATACTTGTAGCAAAAGGGTGTCTATCTTATTCCTTTGCTGTATGATATGAAATGGGGATTGTCTCCAAAGATCTCCATATCACTGCTCCATTTCAGTGCCACTCCTGTCCCAGGACCTATTCTCTTCTCAAACTTTCTCACACATATCCAGCACTCACTAAAACAATTTTCTAGGTCCTACATTTGTAACTACTTCCAGGGATACCTCCTCATACCGCATGACTTGGCCCTAAGCAGGATTTGCTATGCTATCAAATTGCCTATGGCACTAGCCTCTACTGTTTCCAGTTACCTCACTCTATTAAGGGATTTACTTGCTCCTTCCCTTTAGCCTAAAACAAGGATGTTTTAGCATATCCATTGGCTTTAACCAGGCCTCTGACTGAGGGCAGCCATCACACCTTCCATACTATTAGTATTTATTATTTTTTTTATTTTATTAGCATTTTCTGATTTTTTTAAACATTTGCCAGGCTGAGAAAAAAGAAAGAGAGAAGTATCAGGGCAGTAGCTGTGTTAGTCCGTAGCTTCAACAACAACAAGAAGTCTTGTGGCACTTTACAGAGTAAGAGATATTTTGGAGCGTAAGCTTTCATGGGCAATAAGCTTTTGCCCATGAAGGCTTATGCTCCAAAATATCTGTTAGTCAAGAAAGAGAGAGTGATTGTTATGTTTTTTTCTGACTACATGAGAGAAGCTCAGAATTAGGGTGATGGGGCTCTTGGGTACCTAGGTGGATAATATGCTTCTCTGGTGGTCATTTATTCATGAATTTTAAATCAGAGGGGACCATTATGATGATCTAGTGCAGGGATCAGCACTCAAAACCTTAAAGAGCCGCAGGTTGCAGACCCCTGATCTAGTGTGATCTCACCAATTATTTCTATATCAAGCCCTTGATTTGTGACTGAGCTATGGCCCCTCTATTCTAAATCTTTCTTAATTTTAAAATTTCAAATAATGGGGTATCTACCTATATAAGTTTTTCCAGTGGTCAGAAATGTGCACCTGATTTCTATTCTGAATGTGTCTAGTGTCAGCTTCCAGCACTTGGCCCTCTCTGTGCCTTTTTCTGACATTTAAGAGCCATCTCCTATCAGAACCTTCTTCCCTCTACAGGTACTTGTAGACTGTAATCAAGTCACCTCTTTTATTTTGGATATAGTAAATAGATGGTGTTCTGAAGTCTTTCACTGTAATGCATGTTTTCCAGTCATCAAATGATTCACGTACCTCTTTTCTCAACTGTTTTCAATTTTTCAACTTCTTTTTTGAAGTATCAACACCAAAAAGGGAACTTCGAAATCCCCTTATTCCTATCAGCAGATAGGAATAAGGGGATTTCGAAGGTGGCAGGGTCCTTGCAAAAAGGGCCCCTGTCTGGACGAGCCATGCAGCAGTGAAATGCGGCAATTTCAAAGAGCCGCAGACGGTGGCATGCTAATGAGGTGCTGAATATGCATTTCAGCACCTAGTTAGTAATCTTTAAAATGGCCATTAGCATGGCTATTGTGAAGATTTCTCTTAGTGTAGACGTAGCCTAGGCGTGCTAAATTGAACCCCAGAAGAGTGACCCTGATCTGGTCAATCTTCCAGTAAGTATAGACATACCGTCAGATCCACACAAGGTCCTTCATCTGATGAAGTGGGTCTTTGCCCACGAAAGCTTATGCTCATACATTTCTGTTAGTCTATAAGGTGCCACAGGACCCCTCATTGCTTTTGCAGATCCAGACTAACACAGCTACCCCTCTGATGCTTTGTATAGTAGTTGTGGCGCCTCATTTATAATTAGATCCTGCACACAGATGTATCTCTTTCATTGTCACTAACCCTGTCTTGGGAAATCAGCTACTGTACTGTTTTGAGACAGTGTGGTAGAACTAATAGGCTCTTCATCCAAAAAACCAAAGTGATTTTCACAGAATGCCCTACAGTCAGGTTATTTCTACTTTTAATTTTCCACTGTACCAAAGGATGCCAAAGAATGTCCTTGGCATGGCTGAATGTATTTTTCTGGAAGGTATTTAAGTCCTATGTATTCAGTGTGGACAACCTGTCTATGTATCCCTATGTTTTATAGGCAGATTTTCCTCCAGTTGGTTTGCCTTTTCTCTGCTAAATGTTTAATTTTATCTTTATCAGAGCACCAGTCAGACAGATGATACGGATTTTTTACTGCCTATGCCGCTGTTCAAACAGGAAGTCTGGAAACAGGCTTAAGCTGTTGCAGTGCTGCCAGCCCCATCTTCTTTCAAGAGTATAGGCAAACGTTACCAAATTCCTGGGCAGATACTTTTTCCCAGGGTAAACCTGTCATCCGTCACTTAACAGTCCATTGTAATGAAAAATACATGCTGGCAGACAGGAGCATTACATATTATACTGGAATTACTCTATATATTTGAACTGAGAGGGCACCTTGCCGAATAATATTTATTCTGCTGACTGGGGCTTTCAAAGTTCTAAATGTGCCTCATCAGTGGGATTCACTCTGAAGGAAGTCAGCCAGCGAGATGGATCATAAAGGTTTAAAGTTTACATTTAGGCTTAGTCAGGGGATATGAAGCCATCCATTGCCCCTTATGTTGCTTCCTCATGCAGTTGATACCTGCCTCCTGTGTGCAAGGACAGCTTTATGCTGCAAGTAACCCAGGTGAACCCCATGAGTAGCAAAATACAAGGGACCGTAACATGTTTTGGGTGGGTGCCTGCATTCTAGCAGAGGCAGACCCACTGAGCGGGGGGGAGGGGGGGTCGAAGAGGGCAGTTGCCTTGAGACCCAGCCTTTTAAAGAAGCCCAGACCTCCAGCCACCACCACCACTGCCCAAGTAGCATGGTGGCAGCTGGAACTCCAGGCCCCTTTGAACTGCCACCCCGGCGCAGCTCTGGATGCATGCAGCTTGGCAGGAGTGGGATCCAGGGAGGGCCCAGCACCATGATCCTGGGGGTGCTGGGGGCTGAATGCCTGAGGCCCCACCCCTTCCACCATTGACCCCTGTCCCTTCTGGTGCACAGACCCAGGTCCCCCACCCACCTTGGCCTGGGGCCACAGTGCCTCTAGGTGGCGCTCAGTAAAAGTGGAAATCGGCCAGTTCCCAAGGCGGCAGAAGCAGTACTGAAAACTCTCACTGTCCAAATTTTGCTTTCAAATGGAAATAGAGGTTGAACTGTCTCCTCAGCCAGGGCAGAAGACAATGGATTGAAAGAAAGCTAAGGACACTTCCCAATGGGGAGCAGAGACAACAGTAGTGGTGCCTTAATATGTAGAAGTAAATACATTCCGTGTAGCTTATTAGCAATTTGCTTAAAAGGCCAATCCCTAGTGTAGAGCAGAGCTGACCTCAGAGCAGCCCACTATTTTAGGGCCCCTGCGCCTCCCCTTCTCGTTTTGGAGCACATTGTGCCTCTGCCATTAATGGCACTGGGAGTTGTGAACATGGAATGAGGGCATGGCCTGAATGCAGGCCTGTTTTGCACCACAGGGCCAAGCCCCACCAAGAACCTGCTGTGGGCAACAACAGTTGTGGCTGATGGGTCCCAAGGTCCTGCTCTTAAAATAGAAGTGTAAGTAAAAAACTGGAAGCAGGTGGATGAAAAGCACGTTGACACAATTCTTACCTTTTATCTGTATTTGGCTGGGATCCACAATCTGATGTCTACATGCAGAGTAATATACAAATCTATCTCCAGGGGTTCTCAGTATAGCTAAGTCAGACTGAAGAGAACTGTCAGCAAAAGATATGCAAATTGCACGACACATTTGTGTATCTCCTGCCGACAGTCCTGTTGGGAGAGGCTTTCCTGACATTGGGCCTGTCTACACGGAGCCAAATGTTGGGCTGATACATTCTTTCTTCCTCATGGAACGAGGATGACCAGGATGAAAGCAGAAGGGGCAGACGTCTGTTGGGAGGCCTCCGGGCTCCCGACTCAAGCCTGCAATCTAGACATAGCCTATAAGAAACCAAATAAAATAATGACAGCTATGGAAAGTGTACCATAAGTACATGTTATATACACGGCGTCCACTTGGATCAGTATTTCTATAGATATTTTTCTTTTACGGCCTCTAGGGTACCCTAGATGCATCATAAGATAGATGCAAAGATAAAATCCCTGGCTTACAAGCAGGTTTCAGTCATGATACAACAAAGTCGCAGTTAACAAATCAGCCAGGAAGGATTTGAGGGAGTAGCATAAATACGATGACGTAACTCAGCAAAGGCCAGAGCACTGTATGATAGAATTAAGCGTAATTTAAAAATCATCAGTAAAACATAGACATCTAAGTAGGCTGAGAGCATGTCACCATTTATCATCTGATCTCTCAAGCCAACCTCAATGCCTGAAACCTTGGGGAAGATTTTAGACAAGGACCAATTGAACTCATGGCTCTGACAGGCATTTTTAATCAATCTCCTTCTTCTTTGTATGACTGATGTAGATGTAGAGAAACAATTACAATGTTATATTCAGGTGGTTGGGCCAGATAAATTGCATCCAGATAACAGAGTGTATTGCTGTGGTTCCTGCTTTGTATTTGTGATTCAGGTACTGAGTTATGTGCTCCATGGTATATTTGGGAGATTACAGTTGCACATTGGAGAGTCCTTAATTTTCCATTTGTGCATCTGCCATAGTTTGTGTGGATGCATTTTAGGGTTGCTCCAAAACATCACAGTGCTGTTTTGTGTTGGTGTATGTAATTCTTGTAAACCCCCTTTGTCTTTCCAAGCTTCAGAGTTGAAGGTGCATTGATGAAGATTAAAAACATGGATCCAAAAGGGCTTATATGGCTTCAAATGGCAATGAGGGACATTGTTAAGGTCCTGGTAGATGTGGAGAAGTTCATTTTCTATGATCTGCTTGAATTCCCAATGGACTGAGGCATCACAGCGACTGGAATGTGGGGGGGCAACCTGCAATGTCAGCTGCCAATGTGTTGGGGTCAACTTGTGGGTTCCAGTGATACAATTTTTAATTAATTAGGTTACAGTATCCCAGCCAATATGAATATTGAAGTGTTATTTGCACACAAACAAAAAAAACCCAAAGAGGGTGATAATACAAGGCCAAACTCATTGAAAAGACTAAAGCTAGTTAATGTTTTTTCAGTGACACATTTTCCTGTTAGAAAGACAAGGCGGGTGAGGTAGAACCTTTTATTACACCAAATTCTGTAGGTGACAGAGACAAGATTTTGAGCATACAAAGACCCTTTCCTCTTCTTGGAAAATAGAGATTCACTGAAATTTTCAACAAGACATCAGGGAGATTAAAATGAAATGATAATCTTTGCAAGAGAGCCACCAAAAATTTCCTATGGGATGGAAATTCCATTTTTGATCATCTCTAAGAAACAACCTGTAAGGCTGATCCCGTAGGGATCTGAGAAATTTCTGAAAGGTGTGGAGTACCTTCCCCACTGACTTCAGCACCTCACAACTCTGCGTTTTCTATGAATTTCTGTGCAATGTGTCAAACATTGAGTACATTCAAAATCACTTCTTCTAATCCAACTACCTTTGATTTCTTCTCAGCTTCATCCCAATATAGTACAAATGTCCATACAATGAAAATAAAGTCATCATTTGCTTTAGTAATTATATAAGGCTTTTTTGTTACCTTTCTGTGTTTCAGATATTGATGAATGTGCTTCCGAGTCACACCAATGTAATCCCACACAGATCTGCATAAATACTGAAGGAGGATACACCTGCTCCTGCACTGAGGGCTATTGGCTCTTAGAAGGCCAGTGTTTAGGTATGTTCTTTTGGAGTGTTAATATACAGTCTCTAGAGTGATTTTGAAAAACCAGCATTCATTTGATGAATCCAATTCATTTTCTTCTTAACTGGAGTGTTTTTCTGCCTCCCCAATATTTTGATGGTAATTAAAGTTGGATTATCATCATAATTTTCACAAATTCCATAATGTTCATATTTCTTCTCTGTTAGAAACATGTTAAAAGATTTTTCTGCATTTTCTCTACTTTCCCACGGGGCCTGGAGAATCTGTTTCCACTAGGCATAAGACAAAAAAGATAATTTAAAAATATTTGGATGGTTGGGTTGAGTTTACAAGGGCAGTCTCTGTAACTACATTTCTTTACTCTTAGTCAGAATACTATGTGTCAAACTCAGGGGTCGACAACCAAAATAGCAAGAAAGGCCATTTTTTTTCAAATTCAGTAAAAAACTAAATAATTCAAGAGCCTCAATGCATGTGAATACGAGATGGTCCTTAATAAATAACGTCAAACCATGCTTTTTGTAACCCATCTTTTAATAACAGCACATACACAGTGATTTGTAATCTGATACATGTTTACTGTAGGACGTTCACAAACTTTTTACATATTCTATTGCCTCACACTTCACATGAACATTTGTACCACTGTCTTCCTGACTTTCACTCCCGAACCTATTTAATTATGCCAATTTTACTTCATAATTAATTTCAGTTTTCTTTCTTAAAATGTTCATTGCCCTTCACTGCAGGAATTCCACAAGCTTCCTTTTTCCTTTTCAAAATCAAGACTTTATTGGCAACACCATCAAAACACAGATACACTATCATATCCCACAATGCACTGCACATATTAAAGGGGGTAGTTATCCAACATTATGAGATCACATATTGTTTGCTATTTAGATATGAGTTGTTCATTGTTGGGCTTTTAGATATTCACTGTTCATCAGATAATCAGGAAGGGTGTTTTTGTTTTGTTTTGTTTTTTAATAAACTTTGCAATTGTAGCATTGGGAGCCACAAAGAAGTCCTTAAAGTGCTGCATGCAGCTCTGGAGCTGCAGATTGCAGACCACCTGATCTAACCAAATTGTTGTTGTGTTGCTATTTAACATTTAGCCTATAAGTGCCAGCACAGTAGTTACACAGTGGTGCCAAGAGGGGCCAGTCAGGAAAAGGCTTCCTACAAAAACAAGCCCTGTCTTGGAGGTTTTACAATTGTAGGTCCTAATCTGACAAGGACTTAAGCATGGGCCTAATTTTTTAGTGTTATAAGTGATCCCATTGAGGAAAACAAAACTACTCATGCTTTAAGTTTAGAATGTGTATAAACTTTGCAAGGTTAGGGTTTAACCTATCTATCTAGATGTTTATATGACGCACCTGTCACTGGTATTTGGGCCATATTAGTACTGGACTAAAACAGAAAATAAATCTATTAAAGGTGAAAATTAATGTTCTCTTAATGCTTTCAAACATTATATCTCCATTACTTTTGTCCTGTTTTAAGCCAGCTTTCTGAGCCATTTCACTGGCAAATCCATAAGCTTAAATCTGACAAACTGGATATAGCTAACTAGCAGCTACCCAGTGTTGTCTGTTCCTTTTAATTACATAAAATCATCTCACTATTCAAGCTGTTCAAATATCCATTTGGGTAAGTAAATCTTTAAGTCCTAATTTCTGATTAAAATCCAAACTGGAAACATAACTAGTTTAAAGTAAGACAAAAACGAATGCTGATGTTATGCAAAATATACATGATAAATGACAAAGAATGCCATTTGTGCATTTGTGAGTAATGGAGACAAAATGGAAGCTATCAGTATTCTGAATTTGAAATGTGTCACAGCTTCCAGAGATACTTCTGCTTTACCTGGGCAATTCCCGCTTTCCTTACTTACCTTACTGAATAGATGGAAGACAGAAGGTCTGATTGGTTTGTGCCAGTGTAACTCCATTCACGTCAATGGATTTGCACCAGCATGAAAGTGGTATGGCAGAGGAAGTCTCAGGCCCCGTAGACAGACCCTTGTGAGTTAGAAGAACAGCAGTCAACCCAGAAAATCAAATTCAGAAATGAGGCTTTCAAAAGTTGCTGGAAACATATGGCCAGATTTTCAGAGGTGCTCAGCACTCGCAATTTCAGCTGAATTCTGTGAAAGCCACAGGCTCTCAGCACTATTGTACATTCAGCTAAGACTCATCCCTCACTTGAGGACTCATTTGTTTGACTGATGTTCTGTGTCTACTGGTTACTGTTTTAATGGGTGTATGTTACCATTTAATATTCCAATAGAGAGCCTGAGGGAGGCAGTTTTGAGGAAGCTCAGGTCTGGTTCACAAAGGGCAAGTCTGTTAAGCTTTCATGAAACTGAGTTGCTATTTTTCCTGCTCACCACGGACTTTTATGTAATTATAGTTTTTCCAAACACCACAGTACTTTCCAGCTCAAACAAACAAGAGAGAGAGAGAGAAAGAGAGAGAGAGGAATGAGTTGTTATTCCAGTAAGACATTCATCCATGACCTTGTTTACAGGAAGCACTCATATGGGGAACGCTTTCCAATACTGTCTTCCCATCAACTATCACCACAAGGCTTGGGCTGTCACTAGAGAAGGAAGCTGAATATCAATGCAGTGATTGCTCCGAGATCTTTTTGAATCATCCCTGAAGAAAAATCTAAGCAAGGTCATAAACTCTGAATAACTATTGGAAGGCAATGAAGTATTGAGGGCAGCCAAAAACCAAATCCCGTATATCAGAAGGCAGCTGAGCTGAAAGCAAATGAATAGCTACAAAACAGACAATTCATCAGGTGTTTTATTTCTGCTCTGAACCAAGGAGTAAAGGTCTTCTGAACTTTCATAAACACATTTATTAAGTTCCAGTGCCATCAGAGAGCAAATTTACATTGTGCTTGTTTCATTCAATCTTGTCTCATGCTCATGACAGTAAATTGCAATGATTGTTAATGCTGCATTTTACCAAAAATGTTATTTTAGTGACACTGTGAATTTTTATATTTTAAAGCTTCCTCATAACCTCATGAAAACAGTTCCATAAAAATCATTTCCAGAATAACAAAAACATATCAGAATTGCCACGTCTGAGACTAAAAGCAGCCTTTGGGGCCAAATTCTACTCACATTACTATATAAGGAGCACTGGGGTGGATGTAAGTTACCAGAGCTGTAATCTAGCCATTACAAGATATGGTACAGTTTGAACCTCTCTAGTAAAGCACTCTCTCGTCTGATATCATCCATAACCTGGCATGACTTTAGTTAGCCATATGACTACTTAAGAATGTGGCCAAGCTTCCTGTGGTCCCATAAAGTTTGTTTGTGGACATCAGTGTTCTGTGCTGTTATTTAGCTGTAATCACTAGGACGTCTGAGAGCGCGAGTGTTGAATCAGCACAATATCCGACAGTCCACTAAACTGAAGGTGTACAAGACTATAACCCTGACCAGTCTCCTGTATGGCTGTAAAACCTAGACCTTGTACAGAAAACATATAAAACTGCTGGAGCGCTTCTACACAAGCAGCCTGAGGTCAATACAGCACATTCAATGGCAGGACAGAGTTACAAACCTGGAAGTCCTGGACAGAGCAGGAACCATGATTCTGAAGGCCCAGCTTTGCTGGACAGGGCACGTCATACAAATGAAGGAGTCAAGAATACCTCAGCAACTCTTCTACGGTCAACTCTCCCACGGCAAAAGGAATCAAGGTAGGCCTTGCCAGAGATATAAAGACTGTGTGAAGACCAACATTGCTCTTGCTGGTTTAAAACCAGATCAGCTAGAGCAGCATGCAAAAGACCGAACAGGCTGGCGTGCTCTTGTATGACACGCGAATGACAACTTTGAAGAGCAGCGATGCATACACTTCATTGATGCTCATGAGAGGAAGAAAGCAACAGCAGCAGCCGCACTGACAGAGCCAGGACAATTCCCTTGCCCCCACCGTGAACTCCCATGCCGTTCAAAGCTTGGTCTCCTCAGCCACATGCGAGTCCACAACCGATGAGCCTGTGCAAGCTCAAGATGTCATTGTCGGACTTAACGGACTACCTACATCTGTAAATGTCTTCTAAGAACCCAGTAAGCAGTAGAAGCATTGGTACTGCTGCTAGACAATATTGACCCTCCCTGGCATGGCAAATTCTCTCATTTGGTACTGGTAAGGTCCCAAGGGTGCCAGGCTACAGAGATTCAACCTGTATAAAATCTCGTGTTCTTTGCTATAAGGTAACAGACACATATTGAGAGTAGCTACTACTGGCTTGTGACCTTGGTTTTTGATAATGTAGCATTGAGCAGAATCATTTATGACTGACAAGGGGATCTATCAGCCCCTACAATTGTATTTCAGCTACTTGTAACAAAATGTATTGCTGTGCTGTCCTGGCGAGACGGAGACTTGAACAACCTTCCCCTTGAACAATTCAAACTTAGGCTTTTCAAGATCTGGAGTCAGAATATTGTATATTAATTCCTTCCATTGTAGGGAGTAGATTTTAGAGCTTATCTAATACTATGCATGGCAAGTATAACTACAATCTTATCTGTACTTTGCATTTGTTTTTAATTTTCAGACATAGATGAATGTCGCTATGGCTACTGTCAGCAGCTGTGTGCCAATGTACCTGGTTCCTACTCCTGCACGTGCAATCCCGGTTTTACCCTTAATGATGATGGAAGATCGTGCCAAGGTACTGTCTGAACAATAAGTATTGCACTGTTGGCCCCAGCCCAGCGAAGCACTTAAGCATGCATGTAACTCTAAGAACATGAATATGAATGTCCTGCTGACTTCATATGTGTTAGACTGTCTGTTTTAGGATATGGTTATGCTTTGACATGGAGGAGACACAGCTGTGCTAGCTCTAACTGAACTAGTAATAGAGATTAAGCACCATGATGTGAGCAGCTAGCTGTCCCAAACACACCATTTTCCAAGCTGTTCAGCATGTCCTAAGGGCAGCTAGCTCCCCTGCCACAACTTTGCTCTGTTTTTAGCAGTCTTGCTCAATCCTGCAGGCATAGCTCCCCATGCTGGAATTTCAGCTGGCGGCGAAATCATTCCTGCAAGTACTTGTATGTCTCTCATCACTGTAGTATCTGAGCCCCTCTTAATCAGTGCTGTATTTGGGTGACAACGTCCCTGTGAGGTGGGTCGGTAGAATTAGATCCAGTTTTCACATTGAGAACAGACACAGAAAGATGAAATGACTTGCCCAAGGTTGCATAGGAAGCCTGTGGCAGAACAGGAAATTGAATCCAGGTCTCCCAAGTCCCAGGTTCAAGTCCTGTTGGTTACTCTTCATCTTCAATGTCTTTTAAGTGCTTTACTGGATCAGAGACTCATGATCAATGTTATATTTCTGTTCTTGAACCGTATAACACTTCAAAGCAGCCTCTCAAGGGAAAGCCTCAGAGTTAATGGGATAAAGGCCTTCCAGGCGTTGCAAGTGGCCTAAAAAGAAAATCTTTGGTTTGAGGTAGTGAGAGGATTCTATAAGGATCATTTCCTCATTACATCACTGTTCCCTAGATTTATCTCGTTGTTTTTGGCCTAGTCTTCCTCAGATTAAATCAGTTGGAGAATAACTAGATAAACAAGGAAGCATCTGCAATAAACAGTTTATCCCAGTCTTTCTTGTTATGGTCTCATCACAGACAGATCAAGCAGCTTTCCCTCCAGCCCCCTAGAAGTTTCATTTATAAGTGACCCTGTTCCCTTTAAAGAAGTGGTTTCAAGTGCTGGCAGATGTGAGACGAGATGTGAGACTCTCTGATCTCATAGTCAATGTTCTTGAGTGCCTCATCAGCAACAGCATTAGGGAAGATGTTCCAAATTGCTTTACATACAGCATGACCTGTGTTTTCAACCACTTTTTTTTCATTGCAAGCCATCAGCCTAAAATACCAATATCAAAACAAACGTGGTCAGCCTTTGCAAGAGAACCAAATCAAACTGCTGTGTCAGTACTTTTAAGTCCTTTCTGATGTGTGATTGTACTAGTAATTAATTAGAAGCAGTGCCTTGGCAGATGTCACTAATAAACTGAGCATTGGTTTTTCATAGATGTGAACGAATGTACAGCCCAGAATCCCTGTGTGCAAAACTGCGTCAACATATATGGTTCTTTTCTCTGTCGCTGTGATCCTGGCTATGAACTGGAAGCAGATGGCATTAGCTGCAGCGGTAACTGTCTTTGATGATTGAGGGTGGGGAAGGGGTTAACTGTACACAATCTTTGTAATGTTTTATTTTTATTTACCTTCCTCTGAAGTGTCAAGTATGATCCACTGTTAAAAGTAGAATATCTCTACCTATCCAATCCAGCAAAGCAATTCATCCCTTTCCACTTTTGGTTAAACACGAGAAAAATCAAGAAATCACATTAAAATCCATGGTGACGATTTTTTTTTCTCACGCAAGTTTTAAAAAAATAGACTAAACATTAGCACTGTTCTGTGACAATGGTAAAGAACCATAGAAAAGAATTGCTCTCCTTTGACACGCAACAAGGAATTTTATTGGCACAAATAAATAGTATTATTCCAAATCTACCCTTGCCCTGATGTGGCAAATAATTTACCTTAATTCAGCAGGTACATGCGTTCTCTCGTACCCTGCTGTGTTACAGAACTTGCCTGAACATTTTCCAGATCTATCTGCCTGGTTCCCAGTGCACATTTAAAGGGATAGGATACACCTCTTCATGAGTACTGTTGAAATGAATCAGATAAGAGTGATCCATCCACCATATAGCAATATTATGGAAAAATTGTTACAGCACTTTTCATTCCCCCTCTTTCACTTTTATTTTGTAGCTTTCTTTTGCTTAATTGAAAATGAAGAGTTAGGCTTACTTCTTTGATGAGTGTCCCCAAAGTCTGCTCAAATAAGAGAAGCCAGCCAATATTTCTTGGAAAGACAATACCTCACTAGAAAATATTTGTTTTTGGTTGTTTTTTTTAATTTACACTAAACAGATGTAAAGGGTTGTGTCTGAGAGGAATAACATGTGATGTGCAGTGTATGTTAAGAATTTGTCCTTTGCAAGACATATTGTAAAGAAAGGGATGCAGGCCCAGATTTTAAAGGCATTTAGGGGTCATTCTGCTCAGCACTGCAATGCCGAACTCAGTTAGGAGCCTAAGTTTCAATTTCAGAAGTAAGTTGAGCCTCAGTGAAGGTCAGAGGGAGTTAGTCTCCTAAACGTCTAAGTCACTTTTTAAAATGGGACTTAGGCCTCACAGTGTTGAGAGGGGCAATGTGTAAATATGTTTAAAATTCTGTTTTTAAGTCCTTAGTCCAGCAGTGGGATGCTGTCTTGCTCAAAGAAGCTGACTGGCCCAAATTCTGGCTTTTGCAGATTTACACAAGATATAAAATGACATCTGTTTTTTCACACTCCCTGCTGATAACCTAACGCCATGAAGCCATGTTAACAACAGCCCCTCTTTAAAGAACCGTATAGATACTTGTTAGAGAGATAGCCGAGTTAGTCTGTATCTTCAAAAACAACCAGTCCTGTGGCTCCTTATAGAGTAACAGGTATTTTGGAGCATAAACTTTCGTGGGCAAAGACCTGCTTCATTAGACGAAGCAGGTCTTTGCCCACAGAAGTTTATGCTCCAAAATATCTGTTAATCTATGATGTGCTACAGGACTTGTAATTTTTATGGATATTTATTCATCCCTACAACACCCTGGTGAGGTAGATAAACATGGTTACTTGCCACTTCAAAGATAGGAAAAATCCAGTGGAGAGCTCAAACGGTTTGCTTAGGGAGTCCGTGTGTCAGAGCTGGGAAAAATAACTCAGGAACTGGTGGCTCAGACTTAAGCTTTTGTTTCTCTGATCATCTGAGCAGGGGAACAAGGAAATGATTAACAGCAACCTTCCTCCCATTGCTTTCCCCTCAGTTAGATGTGATCCCATGTGGAACATCAGGGTTCTGCTTTCTGCCTTGGACTCAAAATTATGCTAATTGTGTTGACGTAGCAAATCAAAAGTAAAAGGGACAAAACGTAGCATTTCTGTTTTTAATCAAAGCTCTGAAAGGCTGCTTAGCTTCCTTGCTGTTTTGGAGATCTCTAGGCATTCCAGTAGACCTGCAGTGAGCTAGGAGGATGTTATTAGGCCATATTAGAATGCCTCGGAAAGAACTGAATAAAGACTAAAACTCAGAGCTGGGTGCTGCCAGAGTGGGTTTCTGCCAAGACTGGGGTCACTCTTTTTGGGGGGAAGACTTTGCTTTCCAGAAAAGGTTCCTTCCTTTACAAACTAGACTAATCGCAGCTCTGCTGTGAGGGAAGACTGCACACCTACACTCACTTCCATTTAAAACAAAAAAGCAGTCCAGTAGCACTTTAAAGACTAACAGAATAATTTATTAGGTGATGAGCTTTCATGGGACAGACTCACTTCTTCATACCATAGCCATACCAGAACAGACTCAATATTTAAGGCACAGAGGACCAAAAACAGGAATCAAGGTGGACAAATCAGAAAAACATTATCAAGGTGAGCAAATCAGAGAGTAGAGGGGCGGGGGTGAGGGAGGTCAAGAATTAGATTAAGCCAAGTATGCAAAAGAGCCCCTATAATGACCTAAAAAATTCCCATCATGGTTCAAACCATATATGAATGTGTCGAATTTGAATATAAAAGAGAGTTCAGCAGCCTCTCTTTCCAAAGTAGTGTGAAAATTCCTGTCAAACTTGATCACTATTTTTGGTTCTCTGTGCCTTAAATATTGAGTCTGTTCTGGTATGGCTATGGTATGAAGAAGTGGGTCTGTCCCATGAAAGCTCATCACCTAATAAATTATTTTGTTAGTCTTTAAAGTGCTACTGGACTGCTTTTTTGTTCTGATAGTATATAGACTAGCTCAGCTTTATCTCTGTTACTATTCACTTCCATTTGTTTGAGGAGAGCCCTTTTACTTCTGTGCTGTAGATTACAGCCATGTCAAGTCTGTAACACCGAGGTCATGGAAACACACCTACATTCCTGGGGTAATGCTACCTGTAAAGTGAGGTGTTTAGTGAATGACCAAACATGTTTTTCTGAAAGTAACAGAAATAAAAGCAACGAACCTTTTCACTTTCCAGCTTTTCACTCAATGCTTTCTCACTCAGAGAGAAAGCTTAATCAAAAAGTTGTGAAGTAACCTTTTGGTTGGATGCACTGATGCACCAAACAGAGTACAGGTAGATGGCATAGAGGGATTACATTATTTGCAAGGCCCGTGCTCTACATCCAAACACTCCCCAGTACACACAGGTCAGTGGTGGGCATGTTTCTGATACTTAGTGCCTGAGCTGAGAAGATGTTGAATGCCTTCACTGTCAGCTGTCATCAATGGGAAGTGAGGCCCTCAGTTCTTCACAGGAAGAGTTCTAGGTCCCCTGTACAGCTGTACAGAGAACTGTCAGTATGACATTGTGGGCCTGACCATGTTTTTGTAACCCATCAAAATCCTCCCTGAAGTCAACAGGAACCTTTGAGTGCACAAGGCATTGCATGTGTGGACCCCAAGATGTGTGTATACTTCAGTGACACAGCAGAATTAGTCACACATAGCAAAGAGCTTGAAAAAAATCACACTGAGTCCAGCTCTGCTATCCTGAAGACAATGGTCTGTTTTACCCTCCTCCTTGGGCAGAACTATCATAATAGGCTGTAATTTTAAAAAATACAGAGAAACCTGTTGCGGGCCACTCCATCCCCTTGAGTCCCATGTTCAGGAATGTTCAGTTGCATAGTAAAGATGACCCACAATAAAAATGCACTTAGGAACCTTGAAGCTATTTGTTGTTGAATGTTCTTCCATAGTCCCTTATTCTGAAAAAGAGCTGTGTAAAAATGGTCCCCTGGACCTCCATGTCTTTCGTGACCCAGATCACAGATAGTCAGATTCAACAATTTTTAAAAAATTATCTGTGGACCTGAAAGTCAAGTTCCTTCCATCATCACCAAAAATAAAGCTTTTGCAGGAGAAGCTTTACACTGAGTGACAAGTAGCCAACTGGACCTTAAATAATTGTCCTGAGGATGCATACAAAGGAATCCAGTTCACTGCCTCTTAGCTATGTGAGCTCTGCAGAGCTAACAACAGTAAGAAAAACTGGAAGATTATTTCAGTCAGTTAAGTAAGCCACCCTCACTGATTATACATCCTGAGCAAGTGTAGTGAATAAAAGGTGCCAGTCTACATTTCACTCAAGCTACAGTCTCATTTCTAGGTAGGGTTGCCTCCTGGAAGAGCTGCTGAGAGTGGGTTTCATTATCGCTTGCTAGTAGTTGTAGGCCTGGCTTGACATGGGTGAGGTTTAGTAAACAATAGTAAATTATATAGTTTTCCTTTTACAAGTAAAATAATAACTTACTCCAATCCTAGCTACTATGAGCCATATTCACCATGGTATAACTTGTTAATTCAGCTGATTTACATCAAGTTGAATCTGGCCTGAGCTGAAGAGCAAACACCGTGATCTTACAGCTCTAAGAACTTCTGTTGCGACAAGCTCTGTAGTTAGGATGGACTTCTGTTGGGGGAGACGTGTGTTTTACTTTAACACAAAGCATTCTAAACATCTTTCTATCACTGCAGACATGGATGAGTGCAGCTTCTCAGAGTTCCTTTGCCAGCACCAATGTGTGAACGAGCCTGGTTCTTACTACTGCTCCTGTCCTCCTGGCTATATTCTGCTTGATGATAACAGAAGCTGCCAAGGTAAGAACATTCCAACTGTGAATTTAAACCCAACCAAACAGTAGATAGCTCATAGTTCTGGAAGGAAAATTAAGTTGACTGACTGAGAATCAAGACTTGAAATGTTTGCTTGATCTTGGCATTGCAAAACATAGAAATTATTCCTAGGGGTGTGTTGTGCTGTGCTGGTGAGTGCTTACTCCCATGAGTGATCCAAATAAGGGACAGGGAGATATGTGGGGGAGGGGCTGCTCCTCCCAGCTCCACCAAGCCCCAAGGAGCTGGGAAGGAGGCGGCAGCTGCCCGTCTGCACCGGGAGCCCTTGGAAAGTGCAGGGACACCACAGCCACCCACGCTCCCCTCCTGTCCCCGCTTCCCATAGGCTCAGGGAAGTGACTCCCGCCCGCGCAGCTGCTGGCAGAAAAGGCCAGCGGGGGAGGCCCAAATACAGGACAGTTAGTCCCTTTTAAAAAATAAGTAGGGATGCCTGTTTGGCATCCTAAATACAGGACCATCCCACCCAATATGGGACGGATGATTGCACTAAATTTACAGGAAATGCTCATTAGTGTGAGTAAGGGTGGCACAGCAGGGTACTTAATGGGCCAGTTTTTCCTGCTGCTGTCTTCAGTGGAAAACACCTACTGATGCCAATGAGAGAAGTAGGTATTGGGTCCACTGACAGCCCCAGCTGTACTCTGGAGCTTTTGAAACACTGTTCACTCATCACAGAAGTATGTAACTGAGTAGCGCTAATCTCACACCTAGAGCACTGGCCCCTGAATCTGTAGGTATGCCTTAGTCTAGAAGATCAGAAAGAGATGTCAACTTGCTTCCATGACTGTGTGCCTGGAGCATTTTCTGTACATTCTGCTTAGGCTGTAGCAGTGGGTGTACCATAGCTGCTGCACTTGCTTTTCCCTTTCAGTACATCTTTCTGTCTGCAGCTTCTAGATCAGTTTTATGCTGGTTGTGAGCACTGGTGCCGTCTGCTCCTTTTTTAATATGTACCATCTATACAACAAATTCACTGAAGAAAAATCCTACAGGCTCGAGGGGTGATGCAGAGATGATCAATAATACACCAATATTTTTATCATCTCAGTCACAGAATTCATGGAGTCAAGTATGGTTTGAATTTTTATGGCCAAGCACCGTGTTTCCCCCAACAAATGGCCCTTCCAATAGAAGAGCATCCCTAAGCCCTTCCTGAACATGGGATTGGTACTTTGTGCTGTGAGTGGTTTGTTTATTACCAGGCAAATAAGGGCATGGGTGAGGGGAAAATGGGGACAATGTATGACCAGTAAATTTTCTAGAATTTTTCTCTTTATTGGTATGTGGATGAACATACTGCTTACCTCTCCCTTCCCCTTTGTTTGTTTGGGATCTCGAGGGAACCTACAGATTTCACTAAGGTACCTTTAGTGGTGGCAGTGCTCTTTATCGCCAAGGAATGACAGTTTACCCTTACTTAGATGACTTGCTCTTGAAGAGATGATCTTACCAGGATGAACAATGAGAAGCAACTGCCATGTTTCTACATCTGCTTGAGAGGCTGGGCCTTAGAATGACCCTGTAGAAGTCCACCCTGAGACCCTCTCCAGTTGACAGAGTCTTCCAGAGTGCTGGTGGGGTCAGGCCAGGGCATACTTACCAGATGACCATTTCTTCCCCATTACCAGGTTCAGCCAGCAGATCTGTCTGAGCCCCGGAACATCCATACAAATCCTGCTTATCACTGTTGGGTCATATGGCAATGACTATGTGATGCCATTGCATGACTCACCTCCGGTGCCTACATTGCCAGTCTGGTTACGGATTGTCTACACCCTGGGCAAACACTGTCCTGATTTCCTTCTCACAATCCCGCAAGGGGTCTTTGCCTCATTTACTTTCTGGGAATACAAAATGAAAGTGTGTGGTGAGGACTACCAGTCCACTCCTGTTTCCCAAAGACGGTGACCATAGATGCATTCCTCTTAAGGTGGGGAGCACACAAGGATGCAGTCCCCTCAGGATTCCATACTTCACATCAATATTTTATATTTGAGAGCACTCAGATTGGCTTGTGAACATTTCCTACCAAGCATCTGGGCCAATCAGTCCAGATGTGGTCTATTGAATCAGTAAGCAGGGAGGAGCATGTTCTTCACAGCTATGTGCAGAAGTCATGGCTCTTTGCAAATTAGCACATTCCCATGCAGATCACCCTGACTGCCATCCACCTGCCAGGGATCTATAGCATCCTGACAGATTCTCTGAGCAGACATGTCTCCATAGAACATGAGTGAGAGATGCATGACTCAGCCCTTCAGGAGGGGTTTCCAGTGTGGGGTTTCCCATCCACAGAACTCTTCACATCCCATATGAACAACAAGTGTAAGGAGTTCTGCTTCAAAGCACTCCAGAGGAGTGTGGCAGCCAGGCTCTGGGATGATGCATTTCTCATACAGTGGTTGGGGGCTCTGTGCTGTGTGGTCCCTCCCGTCCACCCATATGCTTTGGCTGTTGAGGAAAATCATACAGGACAAGGCACAAGTCAGCCTTATAGTACTGAGCTAGGTTAGTCATTCTAGTACCCAATGCTTAAACAACTATCCACCCCTCTTTTCCTTCCTCTCATATGTCAGCTACTGACCTGAACCAAAGCATGGACTTGCCATCCCAACCTAATCATGCATCACCAGATGGCATGGTATTTGGATTGATGTTGGAGTGATAAAAGGCTGTTTGATGGCTGTGCAATCCATCCTGGGAAGTAGTAAAAAAGACTGTACCAGGAAATGTTATAAAGCAAAGTGGAAATTTTTAAAGTTTTAGTATAGCCAGTAAGGAATCCCCCCCTTTGCATTCTAAAATCCCAGACATACTGGATTATCTCTTAAAATGATTATTAGCTTCCCCCAAGAACACCCAGCCAGCCATCAGCACATTTCATTCTCTGGGGGACTCCTAGCTGGTTTATTCCCACTTGGTCACAGCCCATTACCTGAAGGGTCTGAGTTCTCCTTCTGATGACAAACCAGTGCCATGCTTGGACTCAAACCTTGTTTCATCAACCCTTGGTAAATCTCCAGTCAAGCCTCAGCTTCCTACTCTCATCCTTCTGTGAAGATAGCTAGAGGAGCTCTGGGCTGGTCCACATGCATACCTGGTCCTCATGGTAAACTCCCTCCAGTATGCATCCAAAGATCATCCCTAAGGTTGTATGAGACTTTCATATCAGCCAGAGTATCTGTCAACCTGTGCTTTACCCTGAACCTCATGCTAACAGGGGAAAACTGTTGTGTTACTCCATTGGTGTGTGTAGGGCTCTTGCCTCCGGCCTAAAAAGAATGAAATCATTTTGAAACTAGACCAGACTGTCTCATTCACACAATTGTGAAAGGAAGATCTATTGAAGCAGATCTCGGGGTGTACTGTCCGCTGCAACAAGTTGAACAATATGTCCCTTAAGTTTAGAATATGAACTCAGCTGGAGCTCAGGTAGAATTTAGAGACCTTCCCATTGCTGACATGTACAGAGAATCGACTTGGAGTTCCATCCACACCTTTGCAAGACAGTATGCTCTGGAGCAAGCAGCTGCTTCTGCTGACTCTTTGAACAGGGCAGATCTACAATCCACGGTGTCCTAAGACTCCAGGAAACCAGCCTCCTTGTAAGAGACACTGCTTGTGAATCACATGAAGAACGCTGCACACAAGGGTGATCACTTGAAGGAGGAGGATGGGTTGGTTACCTCACAGTGTTCTTTGAGCATGCAGTGCTACTAGTTGCACTCCTCTGATGCCTGGTCTCCATGTACATGGCACAATTGGTAGGGATGGGAACTAAGATGGCCATGGTCTGGCAGTGCACTGTATCCTGGGCACTTAGGAAAACAAGGATGTACATGCAACGAGGGGTCCTGTGGCACCTTATAGACTAACAGAAATGTATGAGCATAAGCTTTCGTGGGCAAAGACCCACTTCGTCAGAAGCAGGTGTACATGTGGCTCAGACACTGTTAGTGAAAAATCTCTGGTCGGGGGGTGTGCATAATCTAAACAGCGCTACTCATAGTGACAACATGTCTCAAGAGCTCCAGGGGGGCATCTTCCTTATATTATTCTCCCTCTCATTTTTGTGTTTCAGATATCAATGAATGTGAGACTAGAAACTTCACTTGTACTGCACAGCAAACCTGTTTCAATATCCAAGGAGGATATAAATGTCTAGACCCAGTAAAATGTGAAGATCCCTATATCCAGATCAATGACAAGTGAGTAACAGACCCCCAGAAACGGAAGGACAATAAGTATGGTTTAGACAAATAAATTGCACTTCTGTGACCTCACAGCAAAAAAGATCTAAAGTGTGGTGCAGATACCATTGGTTTCCAGACAATCTACGATCACCAATTACAGTAACTGTGAGGCTCAGGATGACATGCTCTCATCAGTGAACCTAAGCAACACACATGCACTGAGAATCAGAGCACATTCTGCTGGGGCAGCTTTTGAAGTTTCCCCCCACGATCGGAATTTCTTTTTTAAAGCTGTATTTTAAACTGCTCTGAAATGTATGTGCAGACTCAGATTTTCCTTTAGAAGGATTGTCGAGGAAATTAGCGTTAACTAACTAGCAGGAAGATGAAAGATTCTAGGAACTAATTAGGGTGATGTTGTTAGCTTGAACAATGGGACCAGTGTGATCAAAAGAAAGCAAATTACTGGGTCTTTTAATATTCACAGAGTTTACTGCCAGCAGGGACCATTAGAACATAACAATATTTATCTTTATTGACCATCAGTGCAAGACATCTCTTTTGACAAATGTTTGTTCTGTGGAGTGTTTAAGGATTATGTTTAGTGTGTGTAGTAAAGGGAGGGACTATTGAGATCATCAGGGTGGACTGTCTGATTTAATTAGAGGTGTGCCTGAACCCAAACTCCAAACATAGGCTTTCGAAGAATTAAATGCTGTCGTTCTGGCTAGTCTTTAGATTTATTCTCTGGCTGTATTTAATCAATGGCCTGTGCCTACAGGTGTTGGGGGCACAATCTGTTTAAAACCAAAAGGTGCTGTATTATTTATATAGAATCATTGATGTTTGTAGTGCTACACCGTAAGTGAGCCTGGACCTATAATTAATAGGTCTCTGCCCTAAAGAGCATATGGCTAAATTCCTACCAGTACAATAGTGTAATGGGAGACCATAGCTTTAAGGCTGCCAGAAAAGAAAGTCTGAATTCTTGCATGATTGGAGGGACAGAAGTTGCGGTATGAATTGCAGTTTGGAGGAGACCAGAGAGCAGAAGGAAGATGAGAGTAAAGATGGGGGTGGAGCAATGGAGAACTCTGAATGCAAGTAAAGGAAACTAAATGTATATGGATTCTTCAAGCCAGTTAAGTTTTGCATTCCTCTATTTTTTTTGCTTTTTTAGCAACATATAGTGAATTAGGTGTTGCAGAATTTGCTCAATACTGATGATAATTCTGTCTGCATTAGTCGCTGCATGTGTCCAACTGAAAACCCCGGTTGCAGAGATCAGCCATTCACCATGTTATACAGAGACATGGATGTGGTGTCAGGACGCTCTGTGCCTTCTGATATCTTCCAAATGCAAGCAACAACTCGCCACCCCGGTATCTATTACATTTTCCAGATCAAATCAGGGAATGAGGGCAGAGAATTCTACATGCGGGTGAGTACGTCTGTGTTGAGTCCTACCTGTGTCCTATAGTTTGCCTCACCCTTCTCTGACAACTGTATTATGCTTTTAATGCATACTAAAATGTCAGAGCAAGCTCTCTCATGTGTCTGCCCTGCTACATCCATAGCCATGCAGTGTAAGGAATTGGTCCATGATCACACTGGGTGGTTCAAAACTCAGAAGGCTGTGGATGCTGGTTCTGCAGATAGGCGCTATACCCTAGGCAGGCCGGCTGATGTGGACGGCAAAGTGGGCAGTTGCCCTGGGGCCTGGAGATCTAATAGGGTCCAAGGCTTCCAGCCACTAACACTGATACAGTGGCAGCAGCAGGAACCCAGGCTCTTTAAATCTGTGGGAGCATTGCGCAGAGTGCTCTGGGCAGCACTGAGGGCTGGGCGGGGGCACAGCACTCTCTGGTTGGCATGGAGGGATGGCTAGTGCCAGCCAATGTTCCCTCTAATTTTTTCCATTCATGTGTGAAATAAATTTATGTGCACTGAGGCATGTGTGGATGTGCACCACCAGTAGATGCACATGCTAGTGGCTCTGGGAGCTCTGCTAATCAGCTGGGTGGCATCTGAATCTCTCCTGGACAGCCACCTAAGCACCCCGCTTAAAGGGAACACTGGTTCCAGCCCTGCCCCTTCCACCCAGGGCATCGCCCCTTAAGGCAATCCGTCTCCCCGGCCTTGCTCAGACATCGGCTGAGGCTATTGTCCTCACTGACCCTAGGGAAGGATGCTCTAGAATGGCAGACTAGGAAATTCACCAGACAGGTTCAGCATGCTCCAGCTGGGCTATTCTATGCATGGCTATAGGGCTCAGTGAGATCTGTCACCTCACGCCTTGAAAAACCTGAGGGAGGTTGGTTTAAAATTGTTTGCTTTTTAGAAACTGAAATGCTAAGTTCCTATTAAAAGAAAGCGTTTGCAGAAAGTGTCTGCTTTCTTCAAGACCTCTTCATTTTCCATCAGGAAAGTGAAAATCCCAAACCCCAAAATGTTCAGTCGAAAAACTTACATTTTTAGCTAAAAACTGAAAATGTTTTACTTTTCAGGGTTTTGGATTTTAAAGAACACTCCAAATTTTCCACAGATTACCCCCCTCTCCCCACAAACACCCCATTTCCATAAGATAGATATTGGACAGCTAACATTCTTGGGACAAAGAGCATCATGGATGGTGGAACTCAGAAGTTTGAGTAATAACCAGAGGCAGAATCTGATCCTGATAATTACACCAGTGCCATTCATGGGAACACATGTAATGACACTTTCACCATATCATAGGAAATAACAATAGAACAGATGCTAGCCTTTCCCAGTTCACATTTGTCATGGGAGTGTAAGATTCTGAATTTAAAATGGCATCCGCTTTGCTATAATGTTCCAAGCAGTTCCAGAGATAATCGTTTCCATCCTGTTGGCAGCACTTTGCTGTTGCAAATCATCATTGTCCCACATTTTTTCACCTATCTGGGTGGATCAGTCAGTTGTCTGGGGTTCAGGGACAAATTCCATTGTTCAAATACGATTCCTGTCTTTTGTTTATGCCAAAACATACCCAAAGTCTTTCTTTTATTGGACATGCTGCACTTTTCCTTTAACTGGTAAAAGAATACATCCAGAGTGTTTGAATTATAACCAGCAGGTGGTGCCTGTTCCTTTGCTTTGAAACAGAATAAAAAGAAGGAAATGCTGCAGATGTGGGGAGAGGGGTAGGGTGGGCAGATACTGCTGTATTGTTAGAGGTGCCATTAGTCAAGAGGTAGCCACTATCCAACCGTCAGCTCAGATTTTTGTGTTTCTTTTTCAGAACCTAGCAGGAACAAACCCAAGCACTTTGGCTAGTGGTGTTATGGCTCTCAGTAAAACAGGCCCCAGGCTGTGTGTGTTCTGCTGGATAGTGAATTGCTGCCAGCTTAATACCACAGGACCAGATTTTCAAATGCTGATTGTGCACTATTCTGGCTAGATTATCATGCACTCACACCCATTTAGGTACCGGAATGAGAACCTGATTTTCAGAAGTGCTTGAGGGACGTGCTTATTATGAAGACTGAAAATCTGACCCACAATCTCAGGATTGCCTTTCTATTTGTGTATAATACACTTAAAGGAATCTCTCCAAACAGTCTGATGTTGCAACACATACTTCTGCAAATAAAAAGTCAACCCTGCTTCTCCTGAAACTGAAAAAGCATGGAACAAGATTTCTAGACATATGAAATTTTTGTAATATGCACTTTTTAAATACAGTGTAAATTTTGGTGTTAAAATCCAGTCCATGGTGTCACTTTATTGCTATATTTTCCCTGCCTTAAACCAAAATAAAATTCATGATCCTTAAGAACTAATCGAAATAGGAAAAAACTGCCTGGCCCAAAATGTCAACACCTCCTGAATCCATGTTCCTGCTTTTTCCTCCAGATAATAATGATGGATTTCTATGTACGACTTTCCTCTACCAAGGTCACCATTTGCTTTTCAAACTGTCCAAACTGACACTTCCTGTGCTATTGCAATGCAGCCAGAGCTGGGGTGAAATGTAGTAGCTTTCAACAGTGTATTTAAATACACAGCAGTCTAGCACAGGAAATGCAAAGCACCTTTCCCAATGGAAAGAGGACTGCAGAAGAAATATAGACAGGCAGAATGTAATTGTTTAAGAATTTTACAATGAGTGACATGGTTCTTTTTATACATCAGTCCAAATGCAGCAACCACAGCAGCACAGTGACCTCTAGCCCTATTGGTTCAGTAACAAGATTGTGTCTACACAGCAAATTAAGCTACTGTAAATCTAGTTGACATGGGTAACAATGACAGGGGAAACAAAGCAGTTACTTAATTACTCTGTGCCTAAATCTTTCCATGTGTTAAAGAGCAATAATGACACTCATCCACCTCAACAAAATGGATGGAAGGGCTAAGGAAGCATCGTTCTGAGTTCTTAGAGACTCAAATGTTTAGTGGGATTCCCTAAGATCTTAAACTTCATGTATCATCTTCAAACTCTCACCTGCCTCTCCCTCTCTCTCTCTCTTTGCATACAGCAAACAGGACCCATCAGTGCTACTCTGGTAATGACCCGTCCTGTGAAAGGGCCACGTACCATTCAATTGGACTTGGAAATGATCACAGTCAACACTGTCATCAACTTCAGAGGGAGCTCGGTCATCCGGCTGAGGATATACGTGTCACAGTACCCATTCTAAACCTTTAGTACATTCTCTTTAAACATTAAAAGCAACCACAAAAAGACATTATCCATTTTCTGCAGATCTTTTCCCTCAGAAGTCAGTATGTATAGCAGGTCAGAATCTAACCAGTGTTACCATAGACACAAAGGCCTACAGCACCTGATGAGAAGAGCCTCTTCATGTACAGTCCTTCCAGGATGCAGATATCTGAACATGTGTTGTCAGCAGATCCCTTAAGCATTTATATGTGATTATATGTTTTAAGAACCTTTTTATTTTGTTGTTGTTGATTTCAAAAACTTTTCAAGGGCGTGATTTTATGCTCCAAAGACTGTGAAACTCCCCATTCTGTAACTGCTTAGCAAAGGCACCAGAGAAACTGAGGAAAAAGCTGGCTTTTGCTATTTTGCTTTTTTTTAATTTTAAAAGGAAGGCAAACACACAAAAATTCATCTTTCCAAAAGTGGAGCCAGAGAAGTGCTAACCACCATTGCCAGTTGTTTCTGGAATTGTCAGTTATACTATTTGTCTCAGTTGTCCCGACATTTGTTTTAGTTCCATCTGTCCTTTTTTGATCATACTTTTTCATTGAATCACTTTAAGTTCCTTCTAAAATACATATTGTGGTGGGGTTCAGGGGTCCCCCTGCACTGCACCCCGTCTGCTGGCAGGATTGACTCTCACTCAGCAGGTACAATAGAAGGTTTATTAGGCAACAAATGCCCAGTTTCTCACAGAAGCGACAGCACAGCAGCCAGAGACGGTCTTTCCAACCCGTCCTGGGGAGAAGACCCCAAGGGGTGCCCTTCTGGGGTGTAGCTTTCCCCCTCCTCAGGCTGGCTGCCTTCCAGCTCCTCTTTCCCCAGCTTCCTAACTGCCGCCCCCGATTCAAAACCCAGCTCGGCTCCTCCCTCCTCTTTGTTCAGGGCAGAGGTGTTACCTGCCAGTTTTAGCCCCAGGGTCATCCTTAGCCACTGGGAGCTGCTGCTTGCCTCAGACATCCAGCCTGACTCACACATGCACTCCCCCCACTCCATCACACATATGTTATACTATGCTTGCTAGATCTATTAGCCCTCCTTTTTTACAAATTGTCACCTGTGTGGGTTTCTCATCGTATTAAATATTTCTACATAAATGAGCTCAAAGAGATTTATCACTCAGTTGTGTATTTCAAAATAATTGGAGCCTGATCCTTATTTTCGCCAAGGTCCTACCCTTTACAGCATCAAATTTTTGCTGCCAGAACAATACAAAGGGGCCTTAGCATTACAGAAATCAGGTGCTGAGTATTCAACTGCTTTTCATACTTTAGTGATTGTGCATAATTAGCAAATATTATGAAGTGCCAGTGCTACTTCTGTAGTTGTGGCCACAGCTAATTTCTCATTGTAATGGGAAATAATCAAACGTTCAACATTGCCAAACTCAATTTCCTCCAGAAGAAAATAATCCCCCTGAAATCACATATGTCAGAACTCTTCCCAGCATACAATTTTTTCTGAAACATTTTTTGGGAAAAGTTAATAAAAATAATTTTTAAATTTGTGAGATAAAATCCTACCCCTGCTGAAATCCAGGAGAGTTTTGCCATTGATTTCAATGGGCCAGGATTTCACCCTAATGTGATTTTTTTCTAAGTTTATTTCTTGTTAACTATTTGTAACATTTCCAGGTTTTTTTCCTCTCTGTTGGCTCACCCTTACCTCCCAATTGGATTGGCCAAGGAAGACAAAATGTTGCAATCCTGTCTGAGAACAAATGACTAGAAGAGAGGCCTAATACAGGATTTACAACAATGTATATTGTGACAGAGCTTGAAATGAGGTATTTGTACTCCCATATTGCAGTAGGCTGGGAAGAAACGTAGTAGAAAGCTTCATTAGTGTAGGGAGGTAAAGAGGAAGACTACAAGCTTAGGATGCTCTCAGGCACAGATTGCGTGAAGGAATGGAGAAACTATTTACTTGTAATAGGCTTTGCAAATTCAGGACTGGTTTTCATTTGTTGCAGCAGAAATACTGTGTGTGTGCCCAGTTGGTCTTTATTTTCATTTAGCCTGAAGAAAGCCAGAAAGCCTTAAAGTAGCAGAACACTGATTTTGGCTTCTTTATTATTTTGTCTTTTTCTGTTGCCTCAGCTGCAGTGTAGGACACATGGGAACAGAGCTGTTTGCAAGTGTCCACAGACCAACATACACAAACATAAACTGACCTGCTATCAATGACAGCCTATGCTGAGCCATAAATACAGGAAGACGTGGTTAGGCTGCTGTCCTGGAGGAGCTAGGGAGGAAATACTGAGAGACGTTTCAACGCAAACTGAAGTGCAAAAGGGTCCATGAGTCACACTCCTCAGTCTTGAAGGAAATAGGAGAACAGGTACTGGAAGCCTTTGGAGCTGGCTGGGAAAGCAGGATAGAGGAGCACTGACAGATAACGGGAAGATAAAAAGTGAGAAAAGAGATCTGGGAGCACAACCAGGGAAGACAGTTTTGCATTAAAGACTTTAAGGGTGTCTGTTAAGGCTTATAGTTTTTTATGTAGCTAGAAAGCTCTCCTCCTCCTCCTCCCTTCACTAATCCCTTAGCACAACAAAAAATCCTGCTCTGTCCACGCTCCACCCATTTCACTTCCTAGAGAGGAACCCCATTTTGTTGGTCCTTATATAATCTCTTGGAGTAGGTCTCTCTGTGGGTCACCCTCTGCCAACTTAATCAAGTCCTTGGCGTTCATTCAAGCCCATGAAAACACTAGAGGAATTCCATAACTAAAACATTTGTTGAAAGAGACTTAAGGTTGAAAGCATGATTTGGCAGAGCTCTCGAATGCCCATAGAACAATATTACACTTTCCATACAAACAGGTTGTGCCTTAAAAAATGTGAAAATGTCTGTAAGCAATGCAAATCAGTCATTTCCCCACTGCCATGAAGTCTTCCATCTCTTGGCACCGCCCTGTCCGAACTATGTACCAACCTGAAAATAACAAATAAATTACTAGACAATTACATTGTCTAACTCTCCTGCCCCCCGCATAATTTTCTGTTCAAAAGATCCATTTCCAGTAAACTAGTACACAAGCACAAGTTGTAGCAGTTCTCACAAATAAGAATAACACATTAGTTTCTGCAAATACTATCAACCCAAATAGGCAAAAAACATAACCTTGTTTTCCAAGTAACTAGGCCTTGTCAGCAGAGCAGGTGCATTCAGCTGAACTAATTACCTGGTCTAGAGCTATACCTGGGGCTATACAGGCCTGTCAGAGAGCAGGGAGGTGGCACATGACTAGGACATCTGAGACTGAAATAGGGAGCAGTAGTGGAGTGATGCTAATGTCTTTGGTAGACCTTGGGAGCAAGAAGCCATGTACTCAGGGAGATTGTCTTACAGTTACTTTTCTAGAAGAGCACCAGCATGGGCTTAAGGAGGACTGGTTGAGCAGAGCTGAGTGGAATGGTAGACAATAGAATTACTAAAGACACCTGGGAGAGGAGACTATGAAACCTTAAGACAGCAGGAAGAACTTCTTGTTTGTATCAGTCTGGGCAGTAAACTGGCCTAAAGTGAGAGTGAGTGTAACTATGTGTGCTTGTTACACTGGGGAGAAGCCCTGCTGTGCCACCCTCTACAACTCTAACTTTCTATAGCACCATCTGTAGTATAATTCTTAGTCAGACAAGTTAGCATCTAGTCCCTCACCACATCATGCTAGGTGGAAGCATAATGAACTCTGACATGCTCTATTTACAGAACATTTAGTAAACAGTAGATCTACTCAATTGTATAGAGATAGCAGCGCACATAGTTAGTGAATATGGCACTGGACTGGAAGTCAGGGGATCTGAGGTCTGTTTCCGGCTCTGCCACTCACCTACTATGTGACCTTGAATAAGTCCCTTTTCTTCACTTTTCTCCTTCTACCCTTTGACTATCTTCTCTCTTTGGACTGTAAGTTGTTCAGGGCACAGAGTATCTCTCACTATGTATGTGTAGTGCCTAGCACAATCTCAGCTGGCGTCTCTGGGGCATGTGTGCACTGCAATTAAAAATCCATGGGTAACCTACGCAGCTGATGTAGGCTTGGGCTATGAGGCCGTGTAACTATATTGTAGATGTTCTGGCTCTAGGACTCTGTGAGGTAAGGACTGTGCTGAGGCCAGAGCCTGAACGTCTACACTGCAGTTAACCAGCCCCTTTGCCTGAGACTTGTGAGCCTGAGTCAGGTGGCATGAGCCAGCCACAGGTGTCTAACTGAAGTGTAGACATACCCTGAAAATGCTGTGATGCAAATAAATCTTAGTAATCTTCAATACAGAACAAACCAATCTGGAAATTTATTTACACAAATGGGCATAGAGGATCTTGTGAGGCAGGTAAGGTGACAAATGAAGATGAGCAATGGATTATATGGTAATTACAAACTGACTGATCTTCTAACGGTTTATTTCCAGAATGTTTAATTTGGGGATCTTCTTAGGGCAAACTTTTTATGCAGCAAATGAAATGTTATTTTCTGTTAACTGATCTCTGAACCACACTTTCACCTTAACGTTTGTTTAATATGAGGGTTTGTCTAGGTGTATATTCTACTTACTGTACAACTGTTGTGGAATCATAGGACTGGAAGAGATCTTGAGAGGTCATTTAATCTAGTCTCTAAACTCATGTATTTCTAGGCCATCCCTCTACAAAGGGCCTAATACAAAATCACAGCCAGGCTCCCATTTATGGATTTTTAACTGAGTAAAATTGAAACTGACCTATTTATCAGTCCCCTAGCTCAGATGAAACCAAATTATTAGGGTTTGTATACACGGCAAGTTACTGTGCAGTAAGCCAGTGGTGACTCTTTAGTTCAATAGCTTGCTGCACAGTAACATCCGGTGTGGACATTGCTCAGAACATCCTGGAGTATGTCTTGATGTGCTACTGCTTTAACGTGTAATAAACCCAGCCATCGGCCAGGACTGTCAGTGTGCTGTAGCGATGTGCATGTAGAATGTTACTGTGTAAGCTTGTGGGCTGTAGGTTCACACCCTGGTTTTCTGCACAGTAACTTGTCCCGAGAGAATCTGAGCACCCCTGGTTGTTAAGTGCTGAAAATACAGCATCTTTCAGAATTCTTAGTTCTCAGCATGGGAAATCCACCTTTATTTTTAGCCTTCTCTGACTCTTGAAAGAATTCCTCCATTGTTCAGCAGTAACCCCATGGGTCCTGCTCCCAGGTTTAGGCTGGGTTTCACTTGATCTTTTCATTATATCTTGGGCACATTATTGGCACCCATGGAAACAAAAAATACAGTTTCTCTAGCTCAAAATGGACAGAACAACAATATCACTGTTCAGTGGTTTCCAAATCTAGTTTGTCTCTGGGTTTAATGCTGCGCTTGTCTTTGTAGCCTCTCTCAGAATTATAAACCTGCTGGAAAATTCACCACTCAGCCACATAGAAAGGAAATGGATCTTGCTCATATGTTGTTTAGTTCTGACAGATGATTTATTCTTGCTATAGTTAAGTGCAGAATGTTGTACAAAAGGTGAATGTCTGTTTACTGCATGGGCAGTTTCTCAGCTAGTATAAATTGGCACAGCTCCATTGACTTCAACAGAGCTATGACAATTTACAATAATGGAGGATCTTCCCCTTGCTTCTGTGAGTGTGTGTCTGTGCACATTTCTGCATGAATTCAGGGAGAATTTACAGTGACTAAAATTGGATATGATGTGGTGTGCATATATGTACATTTGAGTGCAAGGTAACGAGAGATGACTGGGCAGTGTTTGATAATCCCAAATGAGTACACATAAATAGTTTGGTTGCTTCACATTTTGCTGTTGTATATTGTGAGTCAAACTGTGGCTTCCTCTACACAGAACCACGTGCCATCAAGCCCTTGGCCAGCTATAGGAGCTTGGGGCAGATGCTATCCAGCTTTAACGGAGGCCCCTTGCAATATCAGAGGCCATTATTGAAAATAGTGGTGCTGCAGAGCTTACGAGTGGCTACCCAGCCCTCCTGCTGGGGCTGCGTGAGACAGCAGACTGGAGGCAGGGACTTGGCTATCTAATCTTCTCCCAACGGACTTTGCTCTGCAGCCTGAGTGACTGACTCCCAGCCACAACCTACCCTGGGCACCCCATCCCAGTGTTTATACTTAGATTTCCCTAACCCAGCAAAGGCTTCTCTTCACACCACATTTCTGTGTGACTTATTCCTACTTTTTGCATGAATAGGCTGCACAGTGTGTCTTGACCAGACTATTCATAGATTTTAGGGCCAGAATGAACCACTGAGATCATCTAGCATGATCTCTGGTACAATACAGGCCAGAAAACTCCCTGCAGATACTTCTTACAGCAGATTTTTTAGAAATCATCCAATCTTCATTTAAGACTTGCCCATGATGGAGAATCCACCGTAATTCATAATAAATTGTTCCATTGGATAATTACCTTCACTGTTAAAAATATATGCCTTATTTCCTTCTGAATTTGTCTAGCTTCAGCTTCCAGTGTCAGAATGTTTTATACCGTTCCCTGCTAAATAGAAGAGCCCACTATCAATATTTGTTTCCCATGTAGGTATTTTGTTTGATTTGATCAATCTTTATATTCTCTTTAAGCTAAATAGATTCAAGTTAGTCAGTCAGTTTAAGACATGTTCTCTAATCCCTTAATCATACTTTTGGTTCTTCCCTGAACCGTCTCCAATTTGTCAAGATCCTTCCTGATTTGTGGACCACCAGAACTGGAGACGGTATTTCAGAAGAAATAATCCTAATGCCAACTGCTGAGGTAAAATAAATTCCCTTCTTACTCGAGATTTCCCCTATCCATGTATCTGAAGATCGCACTAGTATTTTGGCTAGGGCATTTCACTGGGACCTCATGTTCATTTGACTGTCTACCATGAGCCCCAAATCTCCTTCAGAGCCACTGCTTCCTAGGAGAAAATCCCTCAGCCTGTGTGACCTGCATTCTTTGTATACGTTTATATTTGGTCATATTAAAATACATAGTTGTCTTATGCCCAATTTACTAAGAAGTCCAGGATGATTTATATCATTGGCTTGTTGTCTTTCTTATTTACCACTCCCTACCCCCAATCTTCTGTCATTTGCAGATTTTATCAGTAATTATTTGCTGTTTTCTTCCAGGTCATTAGTAAAATTAATGTACCAAACAAGGTAGGTCCAAGAGCCAATCTCTGAGGATCACCAGAGAAACTCTATTTGATTCCTTATATACAATTACATTTTGAGATCTTTCATTTAGCCAACCTTTAAGCCATTTAACATGTGCCATGTTAATTTTATATTTGGTCTTTTAATCAAAATATCATGGGGTACTGAGTCAAATTACATAAACACTGACCTTGATCAGCCAAACTTGTTATCTCATCACAAAAAGATCGTTAGTTTTCATAAACTCATGTTGATTGGAATTAATTATATTCCTTATGATTAATGGAGTTCTGTATCAGCTGCTCCATTATCTTGCCTGGCTTCGATGTCAGACTGACAGTCCTATAATTGCTAGGTCATTCTGCTTACCCTTTGTAAATATTGGCACAACGTTAGATTTCTTCCAGTCTTGGAACACTTGGAAAGTTCCAGAAGACTTATTGAAAATCAACATTTAATGGTCCATTGGGCGCCTCAGCTCTTTTTAAAAACATATGAGCGCAAATTATCTGGATCTACTGTCTAGCTCTGCTGTTTTACATCCTCAAGAGATACTGGTAAAACGGAAAATGTGTTATCATTTGATCTGAGCACACTATCTGTTTTTAATTCTAAACACAGAGCAGAATTATAGATGAACCACTTCTGCCTTTTTTGCACTATTTACTGTATATTTGAGAGAGTTTGTCTCTTTGATCAAGAACTCCTCAATGGTAAGAACTAGGACTACCAAGTTAGGTATACCACTTCCTCTTATCTTAACTTAAAGCAACAGAAAGATTTGGTTCTGCAAGGAAAATAGGATGTGGCTAGAAAGGGATTGCTTTTCCGAAAACCAAACAGAAGAGAGACAGAATCATCAAATTAAGTACAGTCCCCAAAACTGACATAACTGAGAGAATGCTGAAAGAGACTGAGCCAAGAGGAGCCAGAAAAATGGTATAAGGAGTAGGATTGCTTCTCGATTAACTGTACAGAAAAGAGACAAAATGGATAGATTTGGATTACAGTTCTGTTTTGGCACAGCTAAATCAATGCTTCAGGTTTGAGAACTAGAAGAAAATGTGACTGGAAAACAAACTGATTATAGCTCTTTTTTGTTAAAGCCTATCAAAAGGTAAGAGCTTAACGGCGTGAAGAAAAAAATACACTTGGTGGAATTCCTATTTAAAATAAGTTACTAAAAAAATTAAACTGACAAATTTTAACAAATTTCTTTCTCTAAAAAAAACCCAAAATAAAAATTAACTTAATAAAAACAATACTGTAGTTTTGAAAAACACAGGTCATTTACATAAATCATTTACATTTTCCTTTTATTTTCTAAAACAGCCCCTGAATTGAGTTAAGAACCTGATCAATGCCAGGTAAATCTGCTAATTACTGATCATTCTACATTTCCATCTATTAATATAGGGAAAGATGGAAGGAAATAGTGAGGGAGACATCCGACACCAACAGGTGCTGAGCTCAAGGTTGATGATGATGATGATAATATAGCAATATCATATATGTTACTGGGAGAGGATGGGAAGTTATACCTGTTCCTAGGATGTACCAATTACAATTTGGATGTCTATTTGCATCAGGGATATCCATGGGCTGAGTTAATCTCTAGCATGAACTCCACTAACATCACTGGAGTCACATCAGGGATGGACTTGGCCCCATTTAGATCCCCTTTGATGCAAACAGGTCAATAGTAATGCATAAAAATAATTATCAGTCAGGCTAAAAATAGCTGCAGATCCTGTCTCTCTTGGGGAACACGGTAACTCTGAATTGACTGCCCAATGAGCAACCTGCTGACAGAGTAGGATTTTACAAAGAGGATAAAGAAAACTGGCTTTCACAATAACAAACGAGTAGTGATTCTAGCAAGTTGTGTCTCTCCTGAAATTTTGACTGTCACATCCTGGTCTGGGAGGTTCAATGCTTCCTAAAAAAGCTTGAGCATGACTGTGATATCAAGCATATTTGGATAATTCACATGTTGAATATTCTCCCAGTTTGTGCAAACAGCAACTATATCAATTCATACACAGTGCAATGTGCTCACACAGCCTTGAAGTCAGTGGAGTTGCCGCCTGCCTTACATCAGGCCTGGATCTTGTCCATTTTATTTTAAGGTTTGTGTCCCAATTATAAATGTATCCAGCTATATCATATTTTCACACTAGGCCTGAATGATTCATGTCTAATAAATAATACAAATAATACAAAGACTTGTATAGTTGTAGCTTCTCTTTCTGTTTGGGAAATGTCCTCAGGCATTGTGAAATTGTCTCATATCTCAGATTACTTGCAGTAATACTTCTATGAATGATTGTTGTGTGCCAACTCTCAAACACATGATTAACTCCACACATTGTGAAGTCCCTTTGTCCTCAGTGTGATCACTCATAGTGCGTAACATTAAGGACACATGCAGGCCCATGAGTCATTCAGAGAAATCATCCAGTGAATTACTTTCCACCCTGGAAGTAGTCTCAGTGAATTACAGTGTGACCACTCAGTGTGCAAAGTCTAGCATTGTGCATAAGTTTGGAGCCTTGGTCTAAGGAATATTCCTGAGCACTCTTGTGAGCAGCCAGTATTCAGGGTGTGTAATTATAGTTGCATCGGTTAATTTTGATTAGACAGATAGGTCATCTAGTATTGTTTGTGTTCCATGACTGGCTAAGTGCAATTCAAGTTTCTAGCTCCAATAAGTTCAAGATTCTCTAATGTCCACTTAAAATTGTCTTTTTCATAGAAGCATTCCAGCCAGGAAGCTCAATGGATAGAAAGTTTATGGACACTGCACACATAATAGGTATGATTGCAGCCAAAACAATCAATGTGGCGACAGCATAAATATTGTGCCCCCCCGCCAAAAAAAGAGGATTGTCAGGTTTTCACACTGCTCTAACTGACTTTCTAAAACCACCTCCATAAGCAGTGACAATCTGATATCACTCAGACCTTGAAAGGAGGAGATGGGACAACATTAAAAAAGAAGGATTCGCATTTTCCAAACATCTCCCACTTCATCACTTTCAGAAGGACTGATCAGGCCTGCACCTTCTGCAATCAGTTACTTTGGCCCACAGAAGGTATCAGTCTTTACCACTCTGATTGGGTAGACTTTTATGCCAGTGTAAGCAACTGCACAAAGTACAGGACAATGAAGAATCAACCCATCAGCTTAGAATAGGAGACCATGAAGGGACAGAAAAGGGGCGGCCATTCACTGACTTTCAACTCTATGTCTATAACATAACTACCACTGCCATAAACTATCAGCAAGAGAGAAATGTGTTTGTGCTGTACATGGCTATAGGATGAAGGGATCCCACATCAATTCTGGAAAGCAGGGAGCATCATATGAAACATCCTTTCACTCTGGTCTTACACTACATGGGACTATATGCATGCGCTCACCACAAGAAGACAGAGGAGCTGTTTGCCTGATGGGTGGGTACATAAGCTTTCAAAAGAGGCTAGAGAAGAAGGAAGAAGCCAAAACCCTGAAAGATTAGTAGGGATTGGCCTCTTGCCACCTCAGCCTGAAAACCTTTGCTCTGTCTCTTTCAGGGATTCTGGCTGCAAGCAGCTCTGTTCTGGCCTTAAAGAAGCTGGAAATTATTTTTGTTTAAGATGTTCAAAGTCTCTTGCTTGTGCTTCTCCTGCTTCAACCTGTTACCTAACAATAAATACTAACTGGTGGGCAGAGCTTCCAAAATAGCAAAGGTGTAACAGATTCTTGAGATAGCTTTAAGGACAGATTCACTGCTTAGCTCAGCATCTGGCTTGTTTAAACTGAAGCAGAAGTTTAGTTCCCTGCAGGTTTCCAGATTGCTATGTTTTGTAACCCTGTTTGTAGCAAAACAGAAAACTGTAATTTAAAATAGATGACTTCCATGTTGCTCATGACCCAGTCGCATACAACTTCTTACTCCATTTGTATCAGAAAACAAGTCTTTATTTCTTGTACTGTTTTGCAATTTGTGAAGAGTTTATATTGGATATACCAGTGTGGGACTGTTCTTAAAACTTTTCTTAAATAAAAATATATTTCCAATAAAACTATAATTGAATGAAACTGCTCTGCGCTGATAAGATTTCTAAATAGGGTGACCATCCCTTCCATATATGGGATGCCAAAAAAGTGTCCCGACTTTTTTTTTTAAAGGGACTCATTGTCCCGTATTTGCTCCACCACCAGCCTTGGGAAAGCTGGGGGAAAGTGGGCAACTGCTGCTGCCCTGGGCTCCCAGGGAGGCTGGCAGCTGTAGCTTCCCCAGGGCTCCCAGGGATCTCCAGTGGCTGCGCTTCTCCATGGCTCCCGGGGAGCACTGGCTGGCTTCTCGAGGGCTCCCGGGGAACACCAGCAGCTGCCGCCTCCTACCCGGCTCCCCAGGACTTGGAGGAGCCACCCCCTCCCCCACCTCTCCCTGTCTCATGCACTTATCCCTCATTAAACAAGTACTTTATTTATGAGTACTTGCTTAAATGAGGGACACACATACCCCCCTTAGTTCACTTGACGAGTGACCCCCTCCCCCGCTAATATAAGCCTTACCCCAATCCTGGCAGCTCCAACCCCCGTAGTCTGACACACACACAACCTCTGCGGCCCCACAGCCCCAAACTGCAGCAGCAAGACCCCCTTACCAGCCCCGCAGCCTGACACCCCTACTGGCCCCGCAGCCTAATACCCCCGCTGCCTGTACACCCTGCAAACCCACAACCTGACCCCCCTGCTGGCCCCACACCCAGACCCCCACTGCCACCTGTAACTCCCGCGGCCCCGTTACCAGACCCAACCCACCCCCCTGCAGCCAGAACCCCCACCGCCTGGCCCACCCGTGGCCCCACAGCCTGATAACCCTGTCCTGCCTTCTGTAACTCCCTCAGCCTTGCAGCCTGACCCCCACCCACTGCCCCAAACTGCAGCAGCCAGACCCCCTTACCGGCCCACAGCCAGACTCCCTGCCACCTGAACCCCCTCTCCCAAAGCCTCAAACGGAGGCTGCCTGAACCCCCCCCACCAGATTTTAACCCTCCCTCCTGCTCATAGCCCCAAACAACACCCAGCCTTTAACCTTCCCCAACCCAAGGTTCACTTATGTTTCAAAAGCAGCACCACCTGCTACCACTCCTTCCCCGAGTTAGAAGCCCTAGGAACTGATCAGAGACTTTAACGTGTAATTTAATAGGACTTTAGTGTCCCTCTTACCAATTTCTGCCTATGAGCAGAAAGTTGGAAACCAGTTGTGCTTGTATAGCGAGGGATGAGTGTATTTGGGACAGGGCAAGATGGTTGCCCTAGAATTTCTAAACAGTACTGCATTCGGCCTGAGGGAATCTCTATACAAAGGAAATAGATGTGAACTCAGACTCACTCAATCAGGCACAAATGCTGTTATACAATATATAGTAGCATAACTACACACCAGTGTTCCATGTGAACTAGCTAATGAGCCATGGTTAACGAATTTCATGGATAATTAACATTTCATGAACAACTTCTAGTTTCTGAATTTCATTGCTGGGGTCACCATTTGAATGGCCCTCTGGACTGCAGCTAGTGCTTTTGTGGGTCTGTGTTGTCACCAGGCCCACCGGCAGGAGGAGGGGGCAAAGAGAGCAGTTCCACAGGGGCCCAGCATTTCAAAGGGCTCCAGAGGTGGCCAGAGCTCTGGGCCGCTTTGACCTGCTGTTACAGGGCTGCTCTGCCTCTCTGCTTGGGTGAGGAGGTGGAGGGCCAGCACTGCAATTCGAACAGCACTAAGGACTGACTGCATTGGGCCCCACCCCCTTTGCCCTTGGCCCCGTCCCTTCCAGGGACATAGAGCCAGGCCCCGCCAAGACTGTTGGCCCAGTTGCTCTTCACTTATTCTCCCACTGACTTTTGTGTCTGTTAAGGCTCTTGGTAACCTAAGCAAATGCTTCAGCAGGAGCGCAGGGAAGAGAGATGGGTACATGGGAAGGGGCAGGCCCAAGGGCATTTGGCCCTCAGCTTTGTGAGTCCCCATCCCATGCTCCCTCCAAACTGCACACACCTGGAGCTGCGCTGCTGCGACACTTCAAAGGAGCCCGGAGCTACTTTGGCAGTAGCAGCTGCTGGAGCTCCTGGCCCCTTTGAAAGTCTGGGCCTGAGGGCAACTGCCCCCTTTGCCTCCCCACCTCCCTCGGTCGGCAAGGTTACTCGCATGCATGGACGGTGAGTTATACAGGCCCGTGGTGCTGGGACACCTGGAATTTCCTGGTCTGGAGCCTGGCTCAAACAAAGTTTAGAGCCAATTCTCTCCCTTGGCACCACCTGCTGCCCCCATGGACTCCCCCACGCCCAGTGTGTCTCCTGGTCCACAGACTGCCCCCGGCTGAATTAAAAGGGCACAGGATCCCCACCACCAGCAATGCAGCAGGGCTAGAGCAGCTTCCAGCAGCTCCTACTGCATGACTGCTGGCACATCTCTGTAGCCTTCTGGGGAGTTGGGGATGTCTGGCAGCAGCTCTTTGACAGGAGGCACTGGGCAGGGGAGGTCTGTACACGCTGCTGCCTGCAGGCATGGCCCTCACCCTGAGTGACCTACGGCCCTGCTGTGGAGGCCATGCCCACAGGCAGCAGCAAGCAGAGACTCCCCAGCATCCTCTACCTAGGAGCTGCTGTCAGAGGAAGGTGTCCTTGGTAAGCACCATACCCCCACCACCTCCTGCCCCCAAACTGCCTCCTGCACCCCATCTCCCCTACACCTGCTTCAGCCCCCAAACCCCCTCCCAGAGCCTGCACCCAGAACTTATCTCCATTCCAGAGCCTGTTTCCCAGATCTCCTCCCACTCCCTCCCCGAGCCTGACCCTCACCTCACCTGCACCCCAAAACACCCTCCCAGAATCTGCATCCCAATCCTCTGCCCCAGCCCAAAGCCTGCACCTGGCACCCAAACTCTCTCCCAGAGGCTTAGGCATGAGTGTGGGATGAGGAAGGGTATAGGGTCTGCATGTTCTGTGAACCACCATGAAAATCTTTGCAAACCTGCTGCCCCTGCTCACATGTTACACTGCAGCAGCCTGACGGACATGTGCTATATTTTCCTGGGTCCTGACTGGAGTGGTTTAACTCCACACTGTTCCCATAATCTGGCCTTTGAGGAAAGGCTAGAGTGCATATGCAGCTATGAGGTCACAATTTCACCCTGAGAGCTGCAGGGTAAATTAGCCTTTGCAATAATTAACTTAATTTGCTCTAAATCAGACCACACTGTCTGGGGGCCATTCCTGCTAGGTGAACGCTAAATCATTAACCAGTTAGCGTGCATCCCCCCATGCACTACCCGGCTTTGGGCTCTACCATAAGAAAGTATTTCCAGCTTGTCTGCCTGACAGGCTTAATTATCTGTACTTTGCTTTCATTCAAGTGGAATGTTCTCCCATTGTTTATTACAGTAAATTCCCGAGGCATTTGAGTCATTGACTGTATTTCCTTTTGTCTAGGACTAAATGACGCTGGGTCATAGGATCGCTTGTCCTGCCTCTCACCAAATAACTCCTACGGCTGACTGCAGTACTGAATGCCATGTCAATTGGACATTCACTGGGAATATGGTGACTTACAAGCTATTCACGGTGCTGATAAGGATCGTTAGCTGTTTAAATACAAATTGACAGCTATGTTGCTCTTTAACCCTGTTGCCAGTGCACCGAAGTACCACTGCTGTGCAGCACACTCTGAATCAGATATATTGAAGGAGCATGGCACCGGACACGCTAAGAGGGGGAAAGAAGCCTAAGGGCTTGTCTATACTTAGCAGAAGATTGACCCAGTCAGGTTCTGGTTGAAGACGCAGCAAAATCAATTTCTCTGGGCTCCACAGTCAACCCCTGTACTCCACACTATCGCCTAGAGTAAGGGAGGTCAACGTGAAAGAATAGATGCTAAGTCTTCACTAGGGAAATAAGTCAATTCCAATATGTCAGTTTTAGCTATGAAAATGCCTTAGCTAGACTTCTGTACCTGAAATCGACTTATTTCCCTAGTATAGACTTACCCTTAGGGCAGGAATACTGGTTAGAAACACCTGAGCAGAAGGGAACCTCCCAATAAACCTACCCAGGCCAAATCCTGTCAGGCTATGGTCAATGGCCAAAAGCTTCAAATCGGGACTCTAAAAATCAGGCTGTGACATCCCTACTGGAGCATTGTCTTAGCAACAACCTGATTATCAAAACTGCGGAGCACCTGCAATGTACCACACTGCCATAGAGGAGGGGCTTGTGTGGGAAGCGAGCTACTCCCACTTACATGACTGAATATGGGTTTAGAAATCCGATTTGCAGCTTTGGATGGCAGGGCCTCTCAAGCTGGTTCGCTGTGTGCTTTTAAGCTCACTGTTGTTATAATCGCTGGAGTTGTTATACCACTGTTCTGGGTTTGTATATTGCACTACTGCTTCCTGCCTTGGCCCTATTTACAGCACAAAGATAAACTATTCCCATGGCCAAGACTTGTCTTCTGCTAGGGGCTGTTCCAGTGACATATATGATATCACAGGCAAAGCAGAAGGTTAGTAATTTGGCACGCCACGGACAACCAACAAGGATTGTGGAAGTCTGGCTATTATATGAAGAGTTTGTACGCTTTTTCCTATTAGTACTTAGCCCATGTCCTGCTGGGCATGTCAACTTTTGGCTCGAGTGTAAAACTGAGGTCCTGACAATCAGTAGTCATCACATTTCCTGTTGCATTTTCCTAAGGTTAGGGATATTATTAACCCACCTTTCCTGACTAAACCCCAATTGGGGAATTGCAGTCTTGTCTACCTAAATTTTCCCTTGCATTTCCAATGGCATTCCTCCCTTCATGTGTCTGGTGTTACTAACTCCTTCTTCCATTTCAGTTTCCAGGAGCCTACATCAGTTGCAGGTGAAGTGAATTCTATACAGTGAGCTTTTGAATCCCATACTTGGACTAGGCAGCAGTTTTCACACCTTTAATCCTATTGCCTTCATTGAAAGGACCCACATGAGTAACTGCTCACCTAGGAGGCTCCCAATTTATCCCAAAGTTTACAGAGCATTTTGAGGTTCTCTGTGATGAAGGGTGCTCTACCAGAATAAAATGAGCAGTGAGGATCTTCTTGTCATGTTTCCCATGCTACCTGTAAATCTCTCTCCTTGCAATAGCTCTTCCACAATTCAGTCACCATATCACCAAGTTCATGTAAAGCACAGCACTGAAGCAGGATTCAAGGGAAAGTCTTTTGAACCATCGCATGTTAACAACAGATTTGAAGATCAAACAGCCACTGTGTTGGTTTAACTGAGAGCACTTGGGGAGTAATCAGTGCACGGACTGAAAGTGTGATGTAAGGTTTACTTAGTCCTTTAAAAGGCAATGAACATATCTTTGCTCCCGTGAATGTACCTTGTACCCCACTGGTCATTTTTCATCATGTCACTTGAATACACATACATGTGTTTTTAATGTGACGTTAAGCCCTGAGGTGAATTGAAATGAATAACCCTTCAGGTCAGAATGCCTAGCTACCACGTATGTGATGCTGATGGTATTGTGGAGTTAAAGTAGTAGCGACTGCTGAAAATAAAGGAATGCTTTTAAATGGGTGGGCGTTTCCAAGTGAGCAAAGGACCAGCCTTCATGGTAAATATGAATGCTTCCTGTTGAGCTTAAATAAATACCAATACAGCTACCTTTCCATGCAAATACATATTACGCAGTTACCACTGATGGCTACTCTGTCGATCAAACACTTTCAAGAATAAATGCTTTGTAATTTGCAGCTTCTAATGTGTATTCTAACACAGGTTTGGATAATGCAGCTGAAGTTCTAAAATCAAGTTGCACAAGAATGGAACCCACTTGTGACCTGGCTCTGATGTGGTCCATGTAGACATAGACCTATTCATCTCAAAGAGCATGCATCTATGTGATCAGCTTAATGGGAGTTGTAAAACTCTGTACTTGAAGGTGAGAATACATTCCATGCTGAGCTATTATCTACCCTTTTTCCTGAAATTGAATTCCTGGTGATATCAACAGCAGTTTTGTACAATTAACATTTCTAGTGAGGCTGTTTCTGGTTGCTGAAGAACTGCACACCCAGCTAGTCTGTGTGGAAATACCTGGTGAGGTTCTCTCACCCCACAACCCCCCCACGCCCCATTTTGATCTATCTATGTACTATTTCTTGCATGCTTGATTGAAAGCACTTTGAAGCAGGGATTGGTTTTGTTATATGTCTTACAGTGTTATAATTCAGAGAAACTGAAGCCATATTTGCCTTACAGCAAGGACACCCACATTCAGGCTTTTCTCACCTCTCTTGGGTGGAGACACCTAGCTTTTCACTCCTAACCAGGGTATTGCCAGGCTACACACACTGTTATTCCCCAGTAAGGCCCAGAGACACTACATATAATTGTACAATTATGCATAAATATTTGTATTTTTAATAAACCAAACTCCCAGAATACTTAAACTTAATGCAAAGGATTTTTTCTTAATTACATATGATTTGTCCAGGATTTTTGCAAGAAATTGCCATACCTGTCATACACAGCACCTTGTACAATGGACCCGGACTTGACTGAGGATTCTAGGTGCTACCGTATTGTAAATGTTAATTAGTTGATGAAGAATGAATTCTTTGTTTAATGTTGACTAAACGGTAAGAGAGCTGCCCACTACTGCATCATTACCACCCTTCTTATACCACTCTGGATTTTCCTTGAGTGCTTGGATGAGTCTCTCAGCAAAATACTACCCAGCTTGAATCCTGCATACCCTGTAAGAGATGACACAGTGATGGCATCAGATTGTCAGCTGACAAATTGCTGCAGCTCTGTTGAAGCTGGCAATGGAATTGAAAGGGAACTATCCTGATCAGAGATGGATTAAGATTTACTGGGGTCCTGGGCACAATTAACATTGGGAATCCCTGCCGCTCCACCCCTTCCCCCTACCTCCTGACCTTGCTGGAAGTTAGACCACAGTAAGAGCTGCCCAGGAAGCCCAGAGGGCAGAGACATAGTCTGGGGACTGCTCTCGGGCACCCCTGCTCCTTGCTTAGAACAGGTGGAGGGTCTGCCCCCTGCCCCACTAGCTGTCTGGGTGACATAGAAACAAATAGGAAGGAAATAAATGGTTTAATGAACTTTAAAATGTGGCTACCTTAAAATTTTTCCCTGTCAATAGACTGTTTGAGTTGGAATTAATGACCTTGCTGATATTTTTGGCAGTAGTTTTAAAGCCTGTATGTTTTAGGTGAGTGTGGACAGCTGCAGCTGGCAGTACACATAATACAGCATTATGCCAGAGAACACTGTCTAGTGCTAAATATTGAAATAATGGAGAATGAGGGTTTGGGTTTTTAAAACAATGACTATAGGTACAGGTTGAAGACTGGGAGCCTTCCTGAGTTCCCTGAGTAGCAGTGATGCTTGATTCTCTTTGTGCTTAATCCTAGGCAATTCACTAACCTCTGTGTACTTCACTATACCCACATGTAAAATGGGGGAAGGCGAGGGAGAGGAGGTAGGAGCTGGGTGAGGGGAGCATTGCACAGGAGCAATATGCTCAGTGCTCATCCTACCACACCTCTTGCACCTAGCATGGTCCAGCCTGATCAGTGAGCTGTGCCTCAGGGAGGAAGAGTAGAGTAGCAGAGCCCCATGGGGAGGGAGATGAGTGGGGATGGGGGTTTGGCTGTGGGGAGGGGGGCATATGGTAATGCACCACTGATCCTGATTTACATCAGCCCCACACTTAGATGTGGTGTGGCTGTACTAAAAATCTTGGTAAGCATCAGCCTTTAATAGAGGCTGCTCCCTCTTTGAGATTATTGTGCATTTATTTCTTTAGCTTTCCTTCTATTTTTCTCTTTCTGTAATAACCTCCAGCATTCCTATTTCTTGCAAGATCCATATGTTAGTGAAAGTACAGTCCATTTTAAGCCTTGATTATGCATGTTACTTGTATGTTCTCCTGAACTGGGGCTGTTACTATCAACTTAATTCTGACTGAATGACTTACAAGCACAAAGATTGCTTTGTTTATAAATCTTATTCCTTAACATAACTTTTATTCAGGCTAAGTAAAGTAGCTCTGTGAGATCTGTTATGTCCCTGGCTTAAAAAAATAAAATAACTTTTACTGGGTTACACTAATATTTTGTAATTCAGTCTTATTATTTTTCAATAAAGCTCTGCACAAACAATCCATCCCACAGGAAGAATATATGCCAGAACTGAGATGTCCAACACATTTGCTTCAGATACAAGAGTTCATGACTCTTAGTGTTTGTTAATATGATAACATGGAAATTTTTTTTAAAAAAAGTATTCCAAGGTCAGGTGTTCTTACGGGAAGTTTTCAATATCATAATCTTTCCTGGAACAGGTTTTTCCTGTTTTTTCCCTAAGCATTGAAGATTGGGAACAATTGTAACCTTTTGATTAAACAGAGTCCATCTGTACTATGATGTGCACTAAAATAAAGACAAAAACCTTCCAGGTTTCAAAAGCTTTCCTCCTCCTATGAGCTGTGGATTATAACTGTGTACTTAGTTCACCTTTCTCCTTGCATAGAGTTGCAGATTGTAGTACATTCATGTGGGCATAGGTTGGTTTACAACCTAACATCAGGATAAGAAACAATCTTAGCTACAGTGATTGAAATGACAAAGGTGGTTCGCTCCCTGTTATTTATTGTTTGTATTGCTGGTGTTCCTAGGATCCCTAGAGGTGGACCATGACTCCACTATGATGCTCAAGCCTGGTGTACATTAGGAAACAAAGTCGATCCCAGATACACACTCCAGCTATGCCGTTAGCATTGCTAGAATTGACATATCAGGGTTGCCTTTGTCCCTAGGGGCAATGGGGGCCCTTTGGGTTTGTACTGATGTCCCTTACTCCATGTGACAGTGTAGAGTACCAGAGTCAATGGCCAAGCCCAGAGAGTTCAATTTTGCAGTGTCTGTGAAGATGTAGCAAAATCAAACTCCAAAGGATTAATTGCGACATGTTGAAAGCCAGGTAAGTATAGACATATCCTTAGATGTAGTGTACTAGGTGTTAAAATCAGATGCCTGCTGCCTATCACATTCTCATAGACTTAAGATGCCTTGAACAGGCCCTGCAATGCCATGTAATATGCTGATGGCATCTAGTTCCATCTCCTTGTAAGTAGATATGACAAAGACATCATAAAGCTTGCACAAGATCAGTGCCCAGATGAAGAGCAGTTGTCTCATCATGAATCCAGAGAAGACTGAAACTATACTGCTGTGTAGTACCAGAACCATAGCACTGCCCTCTCTTTCAACCTACCCTCCACTAATCCAGCTGTTATGGTGTCTCATGATCTTCCTGTTTTTCTCACTACTCCTAGCTACCCAGGTAGCAACAATGGCAAGAAATGTCTTCTCCTTACCTCCTCCTTTCCCAGAAGCTGCCTCTAGAATCATAGAATACTAGAACTGGAAGGGACCTCAAAATATCATCAAGTCCAGGCCATGCCCTTGGAGCAGGACCAAGTGCCTGTGTTCAAACAGAACACAGGGAAAACAGAACAATCAGTATAAAAATGAGAGTATTGCCCCTGTTGCTCTCTGATGAATATCCCCCCACTGGGACTGATAGGTTTGTCATTCTCTAGTATGGAAGATGGAAGCTAGTTGGAAACACCAGTTTACACAGCACTCAGTGTCCAGCCTTAAAAACAAATCACATCACTGTCTCAATATCTGCACATCCCATCCACAGAGCCCTGTGTGACTACAACAGTGTGTATCTGCATCCCATCTGTGCTTCAGCTAAAATTGTCAAGGAATATCTGTAGCCCAGGTATCTGTGGATTTGCTGGGTTCTACTTACAGCAGCTGGGCTGAGGTTCCATGGCCCCCTTCCCCCACCAGAGCTGGTTTGAGGACATATGTGTGAGCAGCCATGGGGAGCGGTATGGAATCACTGACCTCAGATGGGCAGGGAGCCCGGGGAGATGGAGCCATGCTCGGGGGCTACTCTCAGCCCTCCCTCCCATATGCACACACACTGTAGGCAGACAGAGGGTCTGCCCAGGTTCCCCTGCTGAGTTCCACACTGACCAGGTCAGGGGAGAGGGGGATGACATGGGGAAGGGGAGTGGCCCATCTCTGTGAAAAGTGGGTGGGAGAGGTCTCCTCCACCCATGTTCCAGCACCACTGGTCATTCTTGTGCAGTGACCTGTGAAGCTGCCCATGGGCTGCTCCGGCCCCCTGCCCAGAGGAGATGGAGCATCTGCCATGGCTCCCCACAGAGGCTCACCTGGCTGTTACTATGGCTGTGCTACAGCTCCAAGCCTGTCCCTGGACCATGGCAGCCAGACCTGGGTCAAAGTGCTATCTTCAAAAATGCTCCATACCTATAAGGCAGAGACCCATGGCTATAGAGGGTCAGAGCTGTCCTGTCCATAAGATGAGGTGGGGCAGCTGCCCCAGGTCCTGTGCTTTTGGGTGCCTGTGGTTGCTGCCTCAGATGTCCTATGGATGGGTGAGGAGACCACCTGAAGCAGGCCACTGGGGACAACAGGAGGTGACAGTTTAACCCACACTCCTGCGTGTGGTTCACTGTCCCATGTAGTGGCAGCTAGACCACTTCAGGGAGAAAGACTGGGTGTTGGCACCGAAAGCCAGCTGCCTCTCAGCTAGGGCTGCAGGGGACGCTCATTCTCTCTCTGGGAAGTGGTCTAGCTGCTGCCACACGGCCCAGTGACCCACACACAGGTGTGAGGGTTACAACAGCACCCGCAGCAAGCAGCCTCCTCCTGGCCTCCCCTTTACCCCGCCCTGCCCCCACTCACCACGCAGCGCCAGCGGCCGCCCGCTCTGCTCCTGCGCTGCCTCCCGGCCCACTGAGCCATGGCTCTGGGGGGGCTGAGCCGCTCCGTTCCCAGCCCCCCGTGGAGAAGGGGAGCTCAGCAGAGCTCTGTGGATGAGTGGAACGAGGCAGCGACCCCCTGTTGCAAGTGATCCCCAGCTGGGCCGGTGGGAGGGAGCCCGCGGTCAGGGTGGGAGGAGAGTGGGTCCCATGCCCGAGGGGTGGGGCCGGGAGCTCGCAGCTGCCCACACAGCCACTCTCCCGCTCGGGGCTGCCCCCTTTGTGAACGTTCAGACCTGGCCACCCTAGCCTTGCCCCCGCCCCCAGTCCGGGGCCCGAGCCCAATGTCCCGGCCCCGGGCCCGGCCCCACGCGCTCCCTGTGTTCGGTTCGTTGCGCGCTGCAGGGAAGCGAAGCTGAGGAAACCCGTGTCCTGAGACTGGACCCTGTGAGAAATCCCGCCGCGGGCGCGAAATGCCCGGGGAACCGGCTCACGCCGCCCGCTGCCCGGCGGCAGCGGCCCCAAGAGCGGACGCTGGAATTGCCGCCCGCCCGGCAGGGCTGCGAGCGCGGGAAGTTCCGCCCCGGCCGCAAGTCGAGGTGCGGCGTTAGGACCCAGAGGCCAGGCGGCTGCCGCCCGTGCCACGCCGGGCCCAGGCAGGTGAGCAGCCCGGTGCCGGGGAGAAGAGCGGAGAAGGCGGCGGTGCAGCCGGCAGAGCGCAGCACCGGTTCTAGCAAGGGCCGGCGAAGGCAGCCCGGTCAGTAAAGGCTTGGCGAGGTCCGGCAGGGAACCGCACGCAGCCTGACGGTAGCCGGGGCAGGTCCAGGAGCTGCGCGCCTAGTGTGGGTGGCAGGAGCTTTGCGGTGGGGTTGGGAGTCAGTGAGGCTACAGCCAGCTGCGTCCGGGAACGGGGGCAGACCCTGGGGTAGGTATTGAGGGCTAGAGGGAAAGGTGCTAAGAGCAGTGGAGTGACGGACGCACACAAGCCACTGAAGGTCAGCTGTGTGCCGAGGGGCGGGGCCAGGACCAGTTGTGGGCCGAGGGGCGGGGCCGGGGGCGGGGCCAGGACCAGCTGTGGGCCGGGGGGCGGGGTGGGAGAGAGGCTGGGCGGGCAGGTTCGAGTTCCCCTGTCCTGCAGCATGGCGAGGCAGCCTCGCGTCTTGCCGCCTGGGTCCCTGCGCACCCGGCCGACGCCCCGGGCTCTGTGAGGAGGGGAGAAGTTGGTGGTGAGCGTCCCGCAGCAGCCTGGCCCCAGCCGGCAAGGGGATGCGGAGCCGCGCTGCCCAGGGCGGACTGCCGAGGTAACCAGCCCGGGCCGCGCAGTGGTGTCGGGCGGGGATCGGAACCAGGACCGAGCCGGGTTTCCCAGCAGGGCAGATCCGCCAGCGGAGCGTCCCACCCCCCGTCCTCTTGTGGGCCCCTTCTTAAGTCTCGCCGGTCGTGGGGCTCTAACGCCCGCGGGCAAAGCTGGATCTTCCCAGCCCGGAGCCGTCCGCGCGGGGCGGGGAACTCCTTAACTCATCCCCGGTCGGTTAGCGTTCGTGCCTGAGCCGCCTCTGTGCTGTGCTTCAGACAGAGCCTCGAAAAGCCTAGCGCAAGCGGGGACCCTGCCTGCTCTTGCCAGGTGCAGCCAACGGGCTCTTCGGCAAACCGCAGAAAGGAGGTGGCCAGGACATACCTAGCAGAGGGCGCTCAGTGTGAAAACCCCACGGTCCCTGGGGGGGGCTCCAGAAACAAGGCAGAGTCCCCCCCTTTCCTTTCATCCAGTCATTCTCCCGCAGACTAAAGTGGGGCTCTGCAGTTTGCCAAGACCCGTAGTACTGTACTGCACACCCCCAAAGTCACAGCGATTGCTCTGTGCTCATGCTGTGCCTGGCCACTGCAACAAATGTTACCCCAGAGTGTTTAGGAAGGGAGTGAGGAGAAATCCTGGCTCTGGCCAAGCTCTGACTGGAAGGATGTGGTTTGTTGGTAAATATTAAGAACTGGTTAGGGTGTGCCCTGACATCCAGGTGCATAAACCTAATACAGATTTAAAAAACTAGAATGCAATTTTATCATTCCATCCTGATATACACAAGGTGTCCATGCAGGGAACACAAACACCCCTTTATGTGTGCTTAACTTTACATACCCGAGAAGGCTCACACCTAAAGTAACAGGGGCACAAGTGTCTGCAGGATCTGGGCCTTCATTTTAATAACTGAATCTCTGTCACTTGTGCTAATGGGACAAAGGTCATCATTCTGTGTACCTTCTGCTGGCAAAACGCGAGTGTAAAAGTTAGTAATAATGAATGGTCTGTTCATTCAAGGTGCTGAGTGTCCACAACTTCCAGTGATTTGAGTTGGAAGTCAAATTGAGTCAATGGAACTCTCCAAGGGGTCATCTGTGTGCAGCAACTTCCAAGATTGGGGCTTCAGTTTTTATTAGAGTATTAGTTTTCAGTTGGCAGTGTCCCATTAAGAATCTGCTCCCAACAACTTTCCCTCAGGCTGCACACTGCCAAGAATGGAGGTGGATGATACATGTTAACTACATTCAGCTACAGAATCACTTTGCATAAATTATGTTATAGTCCTAGTCCCTGTATTCAGAACTCTTACACCAAATCACTTACTAAATCATTATTGCTGCATGCTGTGGTTTGTCTTAAAATAAACCAAGTAAACCAACGCTAGTTGTGATCAAAATGTGAATGGGCATTGTTCATTCTTGAGCTTAGATAAGGAGTGCTGTAAGTGACAAACTCACTTACAGAGGAACTCTGTGCAGAACTGGTGGGTCATTAGCCAAACCACAAACAAAAGTAGAGTCTAGTCAACTGAGGTACCTCTCCCTTATGAGCTACAGAACAGTCCTCAGCGTTTACTTATTCACAGTATTTACATAGTACATATTTTTGTTTTGATTTTACGTATGCAGTGTCTTTTAGCCCTGGTCTATTAAAGTCCCAGTGTCATTTGTGAATTAAAAGTGGCTTAAAAACATGCCTTTCTGAGGCCAGGCTATACTTTTGCTAATGCTTTCTGTACTCTTGGGTTACTGGATATGGGCAGGCATGCTAGTCATTAAAATAGCACTGTGAGAACAAAGGTTGGTTGTACTGAAGGCAAGCTCTTCTTACACCTTAATTTAAGCGTTAGGCTTGCTGCCATAGAGAAAGCAACAAGTTCACTAGTCAAGAATGAAAGGGCAAATATTGTGGCACTGAATCACCTTTAACTTACACCAGTATAAATTGGCAGTAATTTCTCTGAAGTCAATGAAGTTGTAACAATGAGAGGAAAACTAGGTCCTGGACTTTCCTCACTTGTAAATCTAGTAACCAAGAATGCAGAGTTCTTGTGTTAAAAGATTTCCTGCACTCTGGCTTAACCTGTTAGTATTGTTTTTTAACTTTGTCTTAGCTTACTTGATTGATGTAAACACTACCGTCCCTGTTAATGGGTTTTGTCCCACCATGAACAAAACCACTCATTCCTTTGTTTTGTGTTTTTTTTAATTTGTATTTAGTTTTGCAACCTACTAAACAGTATTTACATCTCTTGACATGTCTTAACTTGAGTATATATCCGCCCTCTGTTATTCCTCAGACACACATCCTTAACTCCCCCAGCACAGAATTTGGGGCCTGCTTATTTTGAAGTCAAAGGCAGCTCTCACTGCCTTCTGAGAGAGCATATCTGACTGTGTTAAATTCTGTTATCCTGCCAGTGAATAATGTGCTCTGTTTCCCTGCAGTTTGCGTCAATGCCATCTCTGCTGCCAGTCATCTAGCTAGTCAAAGAATTGTTAATGATAATAGATGTTGATTTTTACATATATAGCATGCATAATTATAAGTGTGCACTGTGATCCTTAGAGATCCCAGTCATGGGTTGGGGCCATTTAATGAATTCTAGATATGTTATGTGAATATGAGAGGCTGTGGCTTGAGAGAGAGAGATTACATTCTGAATAAGCATCTATTTGTGGATTTCCCAAAGGTCCTGAGCCTGCAAACAGTCATGCACAGGCGTAACTTTACTAATAGGAGTAGTTCTATTCAACTCCAAGATTTACTAGTGAATATGAGAGTAAGTTTGTATAGGATTGATGCATAAACTGGGAAGAGAGTAGGATGCCAGTTTGGTTAGATCCTATCCTATCTGTACTGCATTATTTCCTAGCTATGCCAGCACATCAGCACTTACAAAACTAGGTAGGACACATCTCTTCTGCTTAAGATGTGTTTGTCTGCCTGTCATCACTGCTAGGTTTTACTTTAAATCAGTGCTCAAACCTCCTTTGCTCTAAATCAGCCATGTCTGAGTTGCGGCCAGGGGGCTGCATGCAGCCTGACTGATTTTTTTTTTTTGGCGGCCTCGAACTAGATGTCAATAAAACTTCTAAGTGTGGCCCACCTGTCACATACCATTTTTCTGGCATGCATGAGCGGCGGGAGGTGGGACAAAACCAATCCTTGCTCCTCAAGCTATCCGTGTCCAGCACATGCATATTAAAACCCTATTGGCTCCCTGCCCTTCATGCATGCGCTGGACCCAGACAGCCCGAGGAGCCAGGATTGGCATTTGTCCTGCCCCATGCCACTTGTGCTTGTCAGAGGAGGGTGTGTGAGCACTCTGAGGAGAAGAATGGTGAAACCCATGTTGGCCAAGGCAGAGAGGGGCATCTGGCTGGGGCAGCTGCAGGTAGGGAGCTGTGGGGTAGGAGGCGGAGCAAAGGGCAGAGGAGCACAAGGCAGAGCTATATGGGGAGAAGGTATCAGGGGTGCAATGCAAGCCTCACAGGGCATAGGGTTGTACTTTGAGGGGCAGTGAAAGCCTCAAGGACCCAGGGGTTAGTGCATGCTGGGGGGGACAGCACTAAGCCTCATGGGGCCTGAGAGGGCAGTGCAATTGGGAGTGCCCTGTAATGGGGAGCAGTGCAGGCCTCAAGGGGAGGGGCAATGGTGGCTGCCCTGCAGTGGGGGGAGTACAAACCCCAAAGAGTCTGAAAAAGGAGGGTGGGGGAGAACACAGTGCAAGGGTAGGTTGTAGTGGAAACCCCAGAATGTCTGAGAAGGAAGTGCAGAGAAATTGGCCAGGGGAGGGGAGTGTGTGTTTCTCATTTGGTGGAATTGAAAGGAAATATCCTTGCCGGACTTTGGACAGTAGCCACAGAAGCTGTGAGATCCTGACCTGGTCCCTCTCCCCATCACCCTGTGCCCCACTGGGGGCCACCCAGCACCTCTTTCCTCTCTCCCTGTTTCCTCTGTGCAGGAAAAAAATGCCAGCCCCCATGAGCTGAATCCAAATTATTATTCCATCTGATGCACTGGCTTCATTCATTTGTATTAGCCAGCTGCACAACTTATTTCACTGTACATTCTTGCCCAAGTCAGCGAGCATAACATTGGCCCTGGGAGCTGAAGATATCAGTACAATAACCCCAGTGGTACTTTCCTAATGTTGTGTTAGGCACATGGATAATGTACCTCCAACAACATTATTAAGGCCATAACCCCAGGGGAAGGAGAGTGGTTTCAGTACATTTTAAAAACATAAAAAGGTTTTAAGCCTTATGGTGGCACACTATATAACATCACTTCCTTTATACTGGATATTTCCTTTATAATGTGTTTGGAGCGAATATTGCATGTTAAAAATTGACTCAGATTTATGGCTATTATGGTTTTTGGGCCTTTTAAAACTTTAGTCATCAGATAGTTACTAGGAGTTGGATTATGGCTGCATGAAAGATCTGCAGGTGCAATAGTGACTTAAAAAAGAGAGTGATTTGGAAACCAGCAAACATCTGCTCATTCATCTCACGGGAGGTTCCTGTTGCTGCAATCTTCCCCACCCCAAAAGGGCTTTCTTCAGTTTGGCAGGACACCCTGTTGAAGACTTAATGGCGTACATTTTAAAACAGATTTTCACACCAGATTACAAAGGGAGACATCTGAATTAGAATTAATTTTCAAGTTTGATACCTATCCCCATGGACACCAGCAAAGATGTCAATTATCTTATGCATTACAATAACAATTTCCCCACCTTTTGATATTCAAAGTGACCGCAGGCATCCCACTTAATAGACACTCGCAGAGGCTTTTTTTCTCCTCCCCACCCCCCACTGTCATTCCCCCCCATCTAGCTGATGCATCAGCTTTTTTTTTTCCTTTTTCTCTCAATTATCAGTTATTCTCTAGATCTGAAGAAGTGGGTCTCTCCCACAAAAGCTCATCACCTAATAAATTATATTGTTAGTCTTTAAGGTGCTACAGGACTGTTTTTTTTTTCTAAAACGGCTGAGTTTAAGATGCTCTTTTCAGTTTTTTTCAGTTACTTTGTCTCTCTTCAAAGCACACTGGGATGGGTTCTTCCTTTCTTGTGGCTATTGAGATGCAGAATGGGGGTAGGGGTCGGCGCAGAGTTGTCATTTTGGGCCATGTCACAAGAACAACTGCCAAAAGTTTCTTTCCCCCTTCTCCAAGTGGTGTCTTAAGAGCCAAGGCAATTGTCCCTACAGCTGCAACAGTTCAAAGGCAGGCCTGCTCTGTTTTATTTTCCTTCAAGGAAGTAGCCAGAAGCAATTGCAGTTTTACTTTGTGCCTTATTACTATGCTGGTGGTCTGTTCCTGGAGTCTATGCCCAGCTATGTTGATTTGGAGTGGGTGCGTGAGGTGTCTTTCCCAGCATACGAGCTCTCTGCCCAATAAAGCAGCTGCTAAATCCATGGAGGCCGGAGCTAGATTACACAAGTGCTTGTCCTGCAGAGTTCAGTTAAAGGCCCCCAGGGAGAGAGATGTGTATATAGATCTTTGTACGGGCAGAAACATCCGAACAAGTCCCTCATGGCCAAGCATGAAAGTCAGGTGACGTTGGCTTTTCTGCTGCAGGCAAAGTTCCCTTCACAGGCCACTAAATCCCCTTAGCTTCGGGCTAACTTGAGATTTCAGGAAATTCCCACAAGGAGCCCTCAAAGATTTCAGAATGCATAAGGCATTCATTCCTGGCCAGCTGGAAGTCTTGGGTTCAGAAAAATTACTGACCATTTTATGTTTTGTAATGCACTTCACACTGAGTTGAGAGTACCATAAGGAGAATTTAAGGCACTGACCATGGTCTCTTGGTGCACAGATGTTAGATGGAAAGATAGAGAAGCTGGGTTGTTACCAAGTCTAGGATTTGAGGCATGCTAGTTCAGCTCTCTGGCCTACCACAGACTTCCCATGTGACGTTGGCCAAGTCACTTAGCTTCTCTGTGCCCCTCTATTAGATGAGAATAAGAATACTCTTCTACCTCCACAAGGATGTTGAGGTACTCAGTACCACTGTGATAGGGGCTATATACATTCCTAGGATGGAAGACAATGCACATCTTTTGGGATACCTGTCTATAACTAGCATCTGGACCAGCATCTGATGAAGTGAGTCTGTGCTCACGAAAGCTCATGCTCAGAACTTTTCTGTTAGTCTATAAGGTGCCACAGGACCCTTCGTTGCTGTCTATAACTAGTATTTCCTGCTTTCCATTCCTGCACCAGCTGGAGTATCACCCTCGTAGCCAATAGTAGGGCTGCATAGCTTCCTGCTTTGCTCATTGCCCTCTTGAATAAGAGCCTTCTATGTCTCCAGGGAATTTGCCTCAGATGGACATATGACAGCCTGTAAAATTGAACAAATAATTACTAGCCTGTCTCTACCCACCCATTTTTTTTTTCCAGCACTGAACAAGGTGGAGGCAAGTTGAAAAGCACTGTATTGTCTCAAAGCAAACAGCTCCCCACATTAGTCTCCCATCGCTGTCTGACAATACATGTCCATCGTCCTGATCGCAGTGTATGTCTTCCAAGCTGCCTGACAGTCATTCCAAAATGGCACTGGCAAAATACAGATGCCAGAAGAGGCACGATGGAGGTTTAACACTACAGGCTTATCTACCCTACTGCAGAAGATCATCCTGCTCAGGGTCGATCTTCTGGGGTGTGATTTCACATGTCTAGCTTGGATGCATGAATGTGAGCTCTCAGGTAGCAGTCAACCCCATACTCCTCACAAGCAGCAAGGAGTAAGGGAGGTCAAAGGGAGAAGCTCTCCCATCATTCTTCTATATAAACAGACAAGTTAGCCAAGAGCAGATACATTGATTTTAGCTACACAATTGGCGTAGATAAATTGCGTATCTGTGGTCAACTTTCTAGATTTAGTATAGACATAACTCAAGTGCCAGAATTCCTGTTAATTCTAGTAGGCATCCACCATGCGCTGTGAGAATACTGCTGTCCACAGCGATGAGGCAGAATGCTGTACCATGGGATATCTGCCCAGAATGCTTCACTGTTAATCTGAACAAACATGGAACTGAATATGGAATGATTTATAAGGGAGGCACCTTACACCAACATAACAAAGCATATTTGCCTAGTTCAAAAAGAGGCGACATAAAAAGCACCACTGACATTAGTGCAAACTAGAACTTCATAAATGACTTATTTATAGTGCCTTGTATACTATACAGTGAAATATCAGCACAATATTTATAGCCCAGTTGATGTATTTTACAATATGGTAAAAAGGAGAAAGCCAGCAACTCTTGGAGTGTTCTATGATGTTTTTCTTCTATGTCTGATTTTTGTAACCATGTTGTTTTTAAGGGAGGTGAAACATAGAGGTATGTAAGATGCCTCAGACTCCTGAAAGGATTTCAGTCATCTGGAAAGGTTGAAAGCCACTGCCGTAGAAATTTGCTCAGAGTAGGGTTATAGAAAGTCTCTTATTGAAGGATTCCACAAGACCTTCTTTAAGAATATTTCTATTTCTTTTGTGTTGCTGGACAAAGTATTGCATGACATTGTCCATCTGGAATGATGTGGATATTT